>NC_069790.1:54268628-55518628 GCF_027406575.1 Nycticebus coucang
TAAAATGACTCTAAGGGAATCCAAGGGTCCAAATGACCAGTGGTTCCATGGATGGGAAGATTGGTTCAAGGGATCTCTCTGAGATGGTAGAGATACTTGTGTGGAATGTGGGGTGTGTGTGTGTGTGTGTGTGCTTGTAGTGGTGGGGAGGTTGAGGGGTGGAAAATAGTCATGTCCTGGGATGTTCAGAAGGAAGATAAAACTTCATAGAAGTTCCTGCAGAGCAGTTATTATTTCATATATTCCTTGATTCTGGACTTGACCTGAGAAAGAAGGAAACCAAACCAGCTCACATCAACTGCCTAGTGTGTGAACTCAACACTGCGCTATGCCAAACGAATTCCTTCATTCAAATCATGAAGTATATCCTACATGCCAAGCTGGAGGCTGGGGTTACAGGGACAATAAAAAGCAATCCTTATCCTTGAGGAGCAAACAAATAATAACTACCCAGAAGGGCACTTCAGGAGACTTTGGAAGTGACTTTCAACTCAGAAAGGGGGGGTTGGGGTGGAGTAAGGGAGTAAATCAAGGAAGATTTCTTTTTTTTTTTTTTATTGTTGGGGATTCATTGAGGGTACAATAAGCCAGGTTACACTGATTGCAATTGTTAGGTCAAGTCCCTCTTGGAGTCAGCCTGGTATGAGATGTTCCAGAACCACAATACACTTCAAGAGACGTGAGGCAAGGAAGGTGAGCTGACCAAGAAGGTTGTACGGTTTCCTTGAGAGACTTAAAAGAAAGAGGTAGATTACTTCCTCTGAATTATTAGATTGGAGGGATATATTAGATTATTTCCAAACAAGACAACTATAGCAGATGAGCAACTAAAATTTCTAGGACTCCAGGAGGCTGGCCACTCATGCTGAGTTTGGGGTCCAGGGAAGCAAAGAATTGAACCAGTAACAGAAACAAGTTCTGTAAAACACAGCCAAGTCACTAGCCTACTTATGGCTTCAATATAGAGAAGAAAAAGATTAGAGAAGTAGGGAAAAGCTCTCTGAGAGTATCCACATAATTTTTATGTACACATAAATGCTGGATTTAAGAATACTTGTTTATTGAGCTTTGTAACATTCTCAGAAGTCTGGAAGAGCACAATGGCACAGGTATAATCCAGTCATGTGGGACCTCTCTGGAAATGTCAAATAACTAACACTCGTACTCAAAAAATCCCCTCCAACAGGGTGGTGCCTGTGGCTCAAAGGAGTAGGGCATCGGCCCCATATGCCAGAGGTGGCGGGGTTCAAACCCAGCCCCGGCCAAAAACGGCAAAAAAAAAAAAAAAAAAATCCCCTCCAATACCCATTGCAGACGTCATTAATCAATCCTGACACTCTTCTACCTGAGCCAGAAGGAAGTCTCAAATTCCAGGCAGCCACTATGAAGTTAACCAAAAAAAAATGCAAGAGGAAAGCTGTGTTCTGTAGCTGCATAGCCCTTGTAAATTCCCCTTGTGTGGTTTTGTTAACTCTTTATTCCTCCTTGTACCTCTGTCTCACCTCCCCACTACCACCTCCCACCAACATGTAAGTTCTTTACTTGCAGGGATCTTCGTTCTGCTCGTTGATGAACCCCCAGGCACACAGAATAGTGCTTGACACAGAACTGGAGCTCAGCGAATATTTATGGGATGAATCCAACTGTGTTCAGACTTTTCAGGGGCAGCTCACTCATCACCTCTATCATGACCCCTCCCTGACCTTCTGGCTCCTCCTCTTGCTTCATCTTACCACATAGTGTGGTTTAACCTCTTTTTTTTTTTTTTTAATTAAATCATAGCTGTGTACATTGATATGATCATGGGGCATCATTCACTAGCTTCACAGACTGTTTAACACACTTTCGTCACACTGGTTAACATAGCCTTCTTGGCATTCTCTCAGTTACTGTGCCAAGACACATTCCACATTTACCAAGTTTCACATATACCCTTGTAAGATGCACCGCTGGTGTAATCCCAACAATCCCCTTCCCTCTGCCCACTTCCCCCCTCCCTCCCCTCCCTTTCTCCCTTCCCCCTATTCTTAGGTTGTAACTGGGTTATAGCTTTCATGTGAAAGCCCTAAATTAGTTTCATAGTAGGGCTGAGTACATCGGGTACTTTTTCTTCCATTCTTGAGATACTTTACTAAGAAGAATATGTTCCAGCTCCATCCATGTAAACATGAAAGAGGTAAAGTCTCCATCTTTCTTTAAGGCTGCATAATATTCCATGGTGTACATATACCACAATTTATTAATCCATTCGTGGATCGAGGGGCAATTGGGCTTTTTCCATGACTTAGCAATTATGAATAGGGCTGCAATAAACATTCTGGTACAAATATCTTTTTTATGATGTGATTTTTGGTCTTCTGGGTATATGTCCAGTAGAGGAATTACAGGATTGAATGGCAGATCTATTTTTAGATCTCTAAGTGTTCTCCATATCTCTTTCCAAAAGGAATGTATTAATTTGCATTCCCACCAGCAGTGCAGAAGTGTTCCCTTTTCTCCACATCCGCGCCAACATCTCTGGTCTTGGGATTTTGTGATATAGGCTACTCTCACTGGAGTTAGATGATATCTCAAAGTAGTTTTGATTTGCATTTCTCCGATGATTAAAGATGATGAGCATTTTTTCATATGTCTGAAGGCCGCACGCCTGTCTTCTTCAGAGAAGTTTCTCTTCAAATCCCTTGCCCAGCCTGCAATGGGATCCCTTGTTCTTTTCTTGCTACTGCGTTTGAGTTCTCTGTGGATTCTGGTTATTAAACCTTTGTCGGAGACATAATCTGCAAATATCTTCTCCCATTCTGAGGGCTGTTTGCTTGCTTTACTTACTGTGTTCTTGGCTGTGCAGAAGCTTTTTAGTTTGATCAAGTCCCAGTAGTGTATTTTTGAAGCTGCTTCAATTGCCCGCGGGGGTCCTCCTCATAAAATACTTGCCCAGACCAATTTCTTCAAGGGTTTTCCCTGCACTCTCCTCTAGTATTTTTATAGTTTCATGTCTTAAGTTTAAATCTTTAATCCAGTGAGAGTCTATCTTAGTTAATGGTGAAAGGTGTGGGTCCAGTTTCAGTCTTCTACAGGTTGCCAGCCAGTTCACCCAACACCATTTGTTAAATAGGGAATCTTTTTTTTTTTTTTTTTATGATTGATTTTATACGTTTGTGCTCTGGTATTTTTTTTTTTTTTTAATTGTTGGGGATTCATTGAAGGTATAATAAGCCAGGTTACACTGATTGCAATTGTTAGGCAAAGCTCCTCTTGCAATCATGTCTTCCCACTGAATGTTTTTAATTGGCTTGTCAAAGATTAAATAACGGTAAGTAGCTGGATTCATCTCTTGGTTCTCTATTCTGTTCCAGACATCTACTTCTCTGTTTTTGTGCCAACACCATGCTGTTTTGATCACTATCAATTTGTAGTATAGTCTGAGGTCTGGTAGCATGATTCCTCCTGCTTTGTTTTTATTTCTGAGTAATGTCTTGGCTTTTTAAGGTTTTTTCTGATTCCATATAAAACGAAGTATTGTTTTTTCAAGATCTTTAAAGTATGACAGTGGAGCTTTAATAGGGATTGCGTTGAAATTATATATTGCCTTAGGTAGTATGGACATTTTAACAATGTGATTCTTCCCAGCCATGAGCATGGTATGTTTTCCATTTGTTAACATTTTCAGCTATTTTTTTCTTAGAATTTCATAGTTCTCTTTATAGAGATCTTTCACGTCCTTTGTTAGATAAATTCCCAAATATTTCATCTTCTTTGGCACTACTGTGAATGGGATAGAGTCCTTAACTATTTTTTCAACTTGACTATTGTTGGTATATATAAAGGCTACTGATTTATGAATGTTGATTTTGTAATCTGAGACATTGCTGTATTCCTTGATCACTTCTAAGAGTTTTGTAGTAGAGTCCCTAGTGTTTTCAGATATACAATCATATCATCTGTGAAGAGTGAAAGTTTGATTTCTTTTGATCCTATATGGATACCCTTGATTGCCTTTTCTTCCCTAATTGCAGTGGCTAAAACTTCCATTACAATGTTAAAAAGCAATAGAGACAATGGGCAGCCTCGTCTGGTTCCTTATCTGAGTGGAAATGATTCCAATTTAACTCCATTCAATATGATATTGGTTGTGGGTTTGCTGTAGATGGCCTCTATCAGTTTAAGAAATGTCCCTTCTATACCAATTTTCTTAAGTGTTCTGATCATGAAGGGATGCTGGATATTATCAAAAGCTTTTTCTGCATCAATTGAGAGAATCATATGGTCTTTGTTTTTTAATTTGTTTATGTGCTGAATTACATTTATAGATTTACATATATTGAACCAGCCTTGACACCCTGGGATAAAACCAACTTGGTCATGATGTATAATTTGTTTGATGTGTTGCTGGATTCCATTTGTTAGGATCTTGTTGAATATTTTTGCATCTATATTCATTAGTGATTTTGGTCTGTAATTTTCTTTCCTTGTTGGGTCTTTTCCTGGTTTGGGGATCAGGGTGATGTTTGCTTCATAGAATGTGTTGGGTAGTCTTCCTTCTTTTTCTACCTTTTGGAACAGGTTGAGTAATATAGGTACTAATTCCTCTTTAAAGGTTTGGTAGAATTCTGACGTGAAACCATCTGGACCCGGGATTTTCTTTTTAGGGAGGTTTTGTATGGTTGATGCTATTTCCGAACTTGATATGGGCCTGTTCAACATTTCCACTTGATTCTGGCTAAGTCTTGGAAGGAAGATTTCTTTAAAAAGTGGCACTTAAACTAAATCTTAAATAATTATGATTCTAATGTTTACTACAGTCTGGTTGGGGCAGAGTGTGAGAGAAAAGATAGAAAAGGGCTGGGGTAGGGGGAGATAGAGCCGGAGATGAGGCTGGAGGGTTCGTTATTCTACAGCCAGGTCATGAGCGGCCTTGGCTTTTCCCCAGGTGAAGCAGGGAATACTGTGGGTGTCAGAGCCGGCAATAAGAGGACCATGTCTGTGCTTGAGAAAGCGCAATGTGCTGGTGGCATGGAGAATGGATCTGGAAGGGGGTGAGCCTGGACATGGGAGGCTGATGGCCCGGGATGAAGAAGTGGCACTGAGAGCAGAGGAAAAAGAATGGATGAGACTTGAAGATCAGTTGTTTGGAGACAGAAGAGAGAAAGAGAGGACAAGGATGGCACCCAAATTTGTTTTTGGCAGCTGGATGACGCATGGTGCCATTTACCATTCACTGTTTGCCTTAATGTCGTTCTTTGTTTTGACTTCACAATAGCCTATGTCCTTTTAAATAATGATAGGAAAGCTCTGAGAGGTCAAACAGAAAGACAGGAAAGAGCCAGCTATCCAGCTTGTGAGTTGGGAGCAGGGATCCAAATTCAGGTCAGCCTGTGTCTGAGACCTGTTTCCAAGGCCTGAGGCAAATGTGGAACTTAAAAAGGCTGAAGAGGAAGAATACAGCTTTGAGTAGGCTACATTCACAAAAGAAACAACATGAGCTAAGATCTGAAAAGTAGAATCCCCGCACTTGAAATTTATTCTTGACTGCAGTTAGCATGGGGAGATGTGACCTCCTTTTTGACAAGGTAGTCAATGTTTTTTTTTTTTCCCCTCCCAATGCTGTGCAGCCTTTTTATATCTCACTGATGGCAAATAGGATTGAACCAAGATTTTTAAAAAGGAAACAAATTGCTGTTAAATATATCCTTACCAAAAAAAAAAAAAAGTGAAATGAAACATTTTAATCTTTGTTTCAGAGATTTGCTTGTACCACATCTAAAAGTAATTTGTTTAAAAATACCCATCTCCCTGTGGGGAGTGTAATAAATATTTAAACATTTTCCATAGAAAAGTAAGTCTTTACTCAGAATCCTGTATGGGAGTAATGAGACATGATCTTCTAAGGAGAGTAAATTATCCAGATAGGTTATCAGAGCCAAAAGATTATGTAGACCTCACGATGTCAGGCCCTTCACAGAGATTCCACCGTTCAACCCCACCAGGCAGTACCTACCTATAGCCACCAGGTACAGATTTCTTTTTCATGGTGTGGTCTAATTGTGAACTTCTGCTGTTTCTTTGGCTGAGATTGAATTTAGTCTACCATCTACTATCTTTGAAATAACTTTGCCTTTTACTTTTGGTAGAAGCAGCTTCCTTAATAATGGAACAGGATACAGCTCATTTGTAATATTCCCAGGTTGGCTTATTCATTCTTAGAGTTGGCTGCATAGTAAAGACAGGTTTGAGTTAGATCTGCCTCCTGTATTTATTCCCTCCAAACTTAATCTTTACCCCATCCTGTCTCCTAACTATTTTTTTTTTTTTCCTCTTTCACTCAAAAAGTTACAACCTCCATTCAGGAGTGAGAATGGTTGGTTAGAACAGCTTGTTGGTTTGTCTTTCCATTTCCTGATCTTCAACTTGCTGGGGCCTGCACCGGGGCTTCCAACACTTTAGTTTCTCCATCTGTTGGATTGCCTTCACTCACCTTGAGAGATTACTGTGGGGCATAGCTCATAAATGTCATCATAAACTGCTCTGCAAAAATATGTCTCAACGTCTGTGATGCTGGATTTGAAAGAGCTCAACTGTGTGTGTGTATCTGGTCAAAAGAAAAAGGAGGTGGCCTTTTGATGCTGGACACGGACAGAATGGTGAAGAACAGTCAGTCCTTCAAGGCTCCTACAGTCTGGAATGCATTTTCGTCAGCTGTCCTCGCTACTAGCAAATATTCTAGCAGCCAGCAGGCTTGCAGGTTTGTTCTTTTTCCTTTTCTTTGGTTAGTTGGAAGGACCCCTTCCCCTAGTTTTCAAGAGCAGGGATTTTGAGGCAGTTACCCCACCATTCCATGGCAGGTCATCTAAGATGCCCGGCACCACCCTCCCCTGTGGCCCATCCATGCAAGAGAACAATAAGAAGATGGTTCCTTTGCCTCTGTTTCTTTGGCAATGTGAAAGAAGGAGGTGGCTGGAGCCAGACACATTGGCTCCATGCACATGCCCAAGCCTTTTTCCGAGTCTCACCCTATTGAGCAACAAGAAGGCAACTGTCTCCGCTTTAACACCGCCAAATGACAATGTTATAACTGGATTGGCTAGTTTTTTTCATTGAAACCCTGGCTTAAAGGGTGTGTCTATGTACCTGTAAAACACAAATGGAAAGAACCTAAAGGTAAGAGAGGCAAAGTGAAATCATTCCTTTCTTGGCATGTAGGAAAAAAAAAAAAAGATTCCATCTTAGAATAAAGGCAATTACTATGATAGCTAAACAAAGAGCTAGTCTGAGACATTAAGGAATCACTTAAATGTAGGGGTCCTTGGATTTGTAAAACTCAATCCCATGGAAACTGAACTGCCTAAGGTGACTACTAATTTATCATTTAGGTCAAAAGCACTTTCCAACCTCACTTCCAAATTCTGCAGAGCTGGAACTTTGCCACACCTGCTTTTGTAGCAGGCAGTCTTCTGCAGACTGTGTCTGTTACACTCTCTACTTGAAATGTCCTTTTAGTCTATTTTATTTTATTTTATTTTTTCCCTTTTAGTCCTTTTGCATCAGAGAATGCATGTTCACTTTCTAAACTCCATCTCAAAAGTTCTTCCCTACTCTTCCTTGGGCCCCCAGGCAAAGCTAGTTGCTCATGAGAGGTTCTGTTTACATTGAGGCTAGCATGGATACCCCTTGCCATTGTGTTATCTTGAGTTTAGAAACAGTTTCTCGTTCTTTCTGAATCCCCAGTGTTTTTGTGGTTCTGTACATTAGGGGGCACAGAGTTAGCTTTGCTTGAAACATAGGGCAGAAACCTTTCAGTTATCGAATTTTTAGTTACCACAATATTTGTTAAGATGAAATCTGACTTTGAACACACTGGACTTCTGGCTTCATTTAGTTTTTCTGTTTTTGTATGACCTAAGGGTGAGGCATCTTTCTTGCTATCGTAAAAGTTGTGCTCAAAATCAACAACATTGTCTTTTGAGTAGAACATAAGCCTTCTGGCATTTTGCCACGTCAGTGAAGGGACAGAGAGGTTCAGACATGGCTGAGAAAGCAAGCATATGTTGAAAAACGGAAGTATGTGATCAAAAAGGTACATTGTCATCTTTAATACTAAAAACAAAATTGGATGCAATAGACCAAAGTTAGCTTCAGGTAGGTTTAACTTGTATAACCTGCGTGTGTTCAGAATCTAGAGTTTTGACTGACCTTAGCTTCAAAGGCAAGTATTTTTATGCGAAAACACTCTTTCATCTGTTTATTAAATCAGTCATCAGTTTTCTTAAGACACCAGCACATTTGCCTTTCTGCATTCTTTTTAGTATTATATAATAGAAGAAAACTGGGGCTCTAAATTCATCTGGCTCCTTTCAGTCCTTCGCATTTTTCAAACATTTCCTTAAAATTAAGAAAAATGAATCCATATAATTTGAAGAAAATCATAAAATACAAAACACACGCACTCTTACAACTGACAGTGGGAGGCAACCACTGTTAAGGAATTCATTGACTCAGTTAACAAATACTTGTTTATAGATAAATTTTATTTCCAGTCTTTTACTGCATCTAAGTTCTCATATCCACACATTTTTACTTACAGAAATGAAATCATAATATTCTTATTGTACTGTGCTTTGCATACTTTTTCTCCAGGCCATTCTGTTGTACGGATCACCAAAATTTATTGAACCAATTCACCACTGTTAGATATTTTGGCTGTTTTTCCTATTTTGCTATTATAAACAAGGCTACAAGGAACTTTCTGCAATTATTTCTTTGCTCATCCAATTACTCCCTTAGAAAAAATTTAACACTGAAAAATTTTGGCAAAAACAAAGAAAAGGAACATCATTTTTAAAGATTTTGGTGTAAAACCTTTGGCTAATTTTTGCCCAGAAACATTGTGTCACTCTTTTATTTTATTTTATTAAATCATAGCTGTGTACATTAATGCAATCATGGGGCACCATACACTGGTTTTGTAGACCGTTTGACACATTTTCATCACACTGGTTAACATAGCCTTCCTGGCATTTTCTTAGCTATTGTGTTATGACATTTATATTCTACATTTTACTAAGTTTCGCATGTACCCTTGTAAGATGCACCGTAGGTGTAATCCCACCAATCACCCTTCGTCTGCCCATCCTCCCCCCTCCCTCCCCTCCCTCTCCCCCTTCCCCATATTCTTAGATTATAACTGCTGGGCAAGGGACTTGAAGAGAAACTTCTCTGAAGAAGACAGGCTCACGGCCTACAGACATATGAAAAAATGCTCATCATCCTTAATCATCAGAGAAATGCAAATCAAAACTACCTTGAGGTATCACTCTTTTATTTATTTATTTATTTATTTATTTTTTTTTTGAGGTATCACTCTTTAGAGTGCCTGCTTTCCTATACTTTTACTGACATGGAGTATTATCATTCTTTAACATTTTTACTAATGAAACATTGCACTTTTTAACGTAAAACATTGCACTTTTTTTAGTTTTTGTTAGATTTATTCATTGTGCTGAATATGTCTTCGTGTTTGCTGTAAATCTGTTTCTTCTTTTATGAATTGCTTGTATGTTTTTTGCCTTATTTTAAAAATCTGAGGTTTTTCCTTATTGATTTGTAAAAAACTTATGTATTAAAGATACTAACTGTACTTTATAGCAAAGATATTCATAAGATATTAACTCTCCCTTTTTTATTATTTTCATTTCTTATTTGGGAGAGATAACTTTCATGAAAAATAAAGGGAAATCATAATCTCATTCTTAATGCTGCCTTTCCCTACAAGCTTTTGATTGGTCATTCTGAAGATGTGTAAATTGAGAGCCAGGAAAGTGATTTATCAAACCGAAGATATGGATATGGAATACCGAAAAGTAATATGTCTAAAGGGCTTTTCTTTTCAACTTTGTATTCTATTCTTGGCGCCAGCTACATGGTATAACCCAGACTCATCCATCAGATAGAAACCATTTCTCTTTTTTGTGTTCCTGTTACCAAATTTCACAGGAAATGCTTGGAAGACATTTCCGTGTGGAAGTATTGCCCAAGCGGGCTCAGGCTGGGTGGAAGACGGTGGGCTGCATGGACTTACTCAGGAACTCTCACCATTCCATTAACTACAGTTGGGGAGCCTGGAGTCAGTTTTCTCACTTTTAGGGCCTCCACTCACATATCTTTTAAGTTAAGAGCTCTCAGTAAATTCAGAGAAGCTGAAAATTCTTTCACCAGTATTTTGCAGTTTTTGGCGTACCAGTCTTTCACCTTTTGGTTAAATTCGTTTGTAAGTATTTTATTATTGTTGATGCTATTTTATGTATGATTATTTTCTTAAGCTTATTTATGGAGAGTTTGTTGTTAGTGTATAAATATGCAACTGATTTTTGTGTGTTGATTGGAATCCTGCAACTTTACTGAATTGATTTATTAGTTGTAACAGTTTTTTGGTGGAGTTCTTAGGGTTTTCTACAAATAAGATCATGCCATATATAAACAGAAATAATTTTACATCTTTTATGATTTGGATGCTTTTTTTCCTTTTTCTTGCCTAATTGCTAAGACTTCTAGTACTATATTGAAAAGAAGTGGTGAGAATGGACGTCCTCACCATGCTCCAAATTTTAAAGCAAAAGTTTTTAGTTTTTCATCATTGAACATGATGTGAGCTGTGGGCTTTATTTATTTATGTACATTTTTGTATTACTCGTCTTGTGTCGATGTAAGTTTTGTATACCTAATTTGCTGAGAATTTTTTTTTTAACCATAGAAGAGTGTTGAATTCAAATGCTCTTTCTGCTTTTATTGAGATAATCATGTGATTTTTATCCTTCATTCTGTTAATGTATCAGAAAGTTACGTGAGGAATCTAAAATACCCAAACTCACAGAGGCAGAGAGTAGAATAGAGGTTATTAGGGTTAGGGACAGGGGAAACAGAGAGGTATTAGTCAAATAGCATAAAATTCTAGCTTACAAGATGCGTACATCCTAGACATCTATAGTATAACATAGTGCCTATAATTGATGATATTGCATTGTATACTAAAAATTTTGTGAAACGAGCAGATCTTATGTTATCAGAAAAAAAAATAGTAACAAATGAAGAGGGTGAGAAGACATTTTTAAGGTGATGAATATGTTTATAGCATTGACTACAGTAGTAATTTCATGCATGTGTACCTGTCTCCAAAGTCATCAAGTTTCATTAATTTTCTGAATGATTCTTTTGTTTGCAACTTCAGTTACTTCTGATTTAATTTTGGTTATTTCTTTCCTTCTGCTAGGTTTGGGATTGGATAGCTCTTCCTTTTCCATTTCCATGAGATGATTCATTAGGTTGTTGATGTGCACACTTTCTATTTTTCAGATGTGAGCATCTAATGCAATACATTTCCCTTTGAGGACTACCTTTTCAGTATCCCACAGGTTTTGGTAGCTTGTGGCTTCATTGCCATTATGTTCGAGGCATCTGATTTCCTTCTTTATCTCCACCTTGCCCCGACTGTCATCATTCAAAACCATCTTGAGATATCACCTAACTCCTGTGAGAATAGCCCACATCACCAAGTCCCCAAACCTCAGATGCTGGCATGGATGTGAGAGAGGGCAACACTTTTACACTGTTGGTGGGACTGTAGAATAATAACACTTTTATAGATAAAAGTATGGAAAATCCTCAAAGAGTTAATAGGACCTTCCATATGATCGATCCTGCAATCCCACTACTAGGCATCTACTTAGAAGAAAAAAAATCATTTTATCATAAGGACATTTGCACTATATTGTTTATTGAAGCTTAATTTACAATCACCAAGATGCGAAATCAACCCAGGAATGGATTAATAAACTGCGGTATATGTATACCATGGTATACTATTCATTCTGCCACTGAACAATGGAGACTTTACATCTTCTGTATTAACCTGGATAGAGTTGGAGAACATTTTCTGTAAAGTATCACAACAATGAAAAGCAAGTATCCAGTGTACTCCATACGAATATGAAGTCAGTAGACAAACTTATATACACCCACACAAGAGAAAAACTCAATTTAATTCAAACTGGAGGGAGGAGCAAGGGGACGAGGGAGGAGGATTAGTGTGTTCTCACCTAATTGGCACAATGTAAGGGTATATGGCACACCTCCTGGGTGTGGGACATGACTACAACAGGAACCTTACCTAACAAATGCAAATGATGTAAACTAATCATTTGCACTCTCATATTAATCTGAAATAAAACAAAACAAAACACAATGACATACCAAAAAAACCCCAAAGTCATCAAGCCATATACTGTAAATATGTATAGCTTTTTGAATTCAATTAAACTTCAATAAGTTTTTTTTTTTTTTTTTTTTAAGGAGAAGCTAGAAGTGTTTGAGAAGAAATAGCATTTGACTTCTGTGAGGTGTTGCGGTCACTGTCAGGGGCAGGAAGTTCTCCTTGGGTGGAAAAGTTGACTCTGACAAGCTCCAGAGAGCCCTATGGGGCTCGCTGTCTGCTATCTCAGTAGTGTGCTCGAGCCAACTGTGCTGACGGGATTTGAGGACTGCAGCTATTGGGAGACCCTAGCACACCTGACTGGCTAATTTCCAACTTGCTTTTGTACTGAGACATTTTAAGATAATTATAAATACAAATCACAGGATTTTTATTAGTTATTACTTGAAATAATATAAAAATCTCTCATTTCCTTCCTTAGGTCTAAGTTTCTAGTCTAAAACCAGCCACAATTATTATCACTTCAAATGTTTCTGTAAATTTGACAGGACGGGGGTAAGGTGGGTATTAGAACATTTTTCCTCATAGAGGTAGAGGTTGATGGTTAGTGTGTTACAATTAATAATAAAGATATTCATTTGCTTCTGAAATCAATAAATATGTTCTGCTATAATAAATTAGGCTCATCTAGCCTAATTCTAGGTTTGTAAAGTTAACTGGTTTTGAGTAGGAGGAGCCCTGAGCCGTGTGGGAAGAGCTAGATTATAAAAATATTTTGGAAAATAACTATGTAGTTAAGTCACATAGAATGTTTAGGTTGCTACAAAACAATCACCATGCACAGAAGAATTAGAATTTCTTGATGTGTAGTCTCAATTTTACATGTATAACTAGAACATAGTCCACAAAGCACAACCACACACATATACTCACACCACATCCCTCATCTAGCCTACTTTTCCTTATTTTTTAAGTCTCTGGACCCCACCAGAGCCCCCAGGTCCATCTCAGGCAACCTCCTGGCTATTTCTGGAGCACTTTGTCTTCTGTCCATCAGAGCATGAATTCAACTAGATCTCATGCTCTCTGAGAGAAGGGATTGCACAGTTTTCTATGTGATAGCTGGGTCCTCAGCATCAAGCACAGGGATTGATGTAGAGAATGAACTCAACACATATTTAACATGGATCAGATGCTGAGCCACGTAGTCGACATACAAAACTTATTCAGTCCTCTCAGAAACTTACAGGATCATGATTAGCATCCTAATTTTACTGAGGAAGAAACCAAAGTTCAGTGGGAGAGAGTAACTCACTGAAGAAAACAGGGCTAGCAAGTGCTGGAGTCAGTTTTTGAAAACAGTCCATTGGCTATGCAAGTGCATTTACTGTGTTTATTTAAAGACATGAAGGGCGCATTCAGCCACCTCAAAGAGCTTACTCTTAAGTAAAAGAGATTATACATAAGTATTCTGTCATAGTAAATAATTTTGGGGAATAAAATGCAGCACCTGCCTTCTTCCTGAGAAGGTTTTAAAGAGGGACTCATTCAAAACATTTTGCAAAGTAATTTTTTTCCATAGGTTTCCTATAGGTTGGGTAACCATTGCTTTTGCAATTTTATTACTAAATTTTCAAGAGGATATCCTCATATTTGGGCTTCGCTAATTCTTTATAGCTCATTGACATTTACTGGCCTTTCTTAAAATCAGTATCTTTAGATTTTAATTTTATCAAAATCTGCTCATACCAACTTAATGTAGCCTAGAATTATCTAGCTACACTAAAAAACACATGCTAGTAACCACATTAGTAGTTGAATAATTATGTAATGATTACTTTTTGTAGTAACTGCTGGAGGTAGCTTTTACAAGTGATATAATAACTTACAGAAGGATGAAATAAACAGCATTTTGGAAAAGAGGTATTTTTCAAGAGCTAGTTTAGCAGGTGGGGAGGTTTATGGGCTCAGGAATAAAAAGTAAATGAAGCTGGGCGTGGTAGCTACTTCTGTAATCCCTCTGGGAGGCAGAGTCAGGAGGATTGCTTAAGCTTAGGAGTTTGAAATCCTCCTAAGAAAGAGTGATACCCCTACCAAAAATAGAAAAATTAACTGGGCTCATAGTCTCAGCTATTTGGAAAGATGAGGGAGGAGGATTACTTGAGACCATGAATTTGTGGTTGTGGTGAACTATGATGGTGCCACTGCACTGTAACTGGGGTGACAGAGCAAGACTCTGTCTTAAAAAAAAAAAAAAATGCCAGTAACCTAAGACATCTGCTTGATTGTCCAGAAAAGGTAGTTAAGAGACAACAAATTGGTGAAGAGAGAATGAATTGGTGAAGACAGAACAAAGTCTAGGAAGAGTTAAAAGGACATTCTGGATGTTGACTGAAGATGTATTTTTTTTAAAGGCAGATGTACTTCTCAAAGGATCTGTCTTTTAAGCTTCTGGGCTTCCTAGACTTTCCTTCATGGCAAAAGCTACACACATTAATTTACCCAGCTGTTCTTTGGTCCTAACTACCATGCCTGGCTTCTTCTATAATCATTTCTTATATAATCATGTGGCTTTGGTTGGCTTTTCCACTCATAAATTTGCTCTTGGACTTTGATATTCCAGGCTATTTGGAGGTGATATGTCCTCATGATTTAACCTGGACTGGTCCCAGAAAGGCTACCTTGATTGGATGGATCCTGTTTTCTCACCCAATGTTGGACCTCAAGCAACTGCTTCTGGCCCTCTCCTGGGTCAGGAGTTTCCTCTGCTGTCTTGCAGCAGACAAGTTCTTCGATATTTCATCTACCTTGTTGATCATGAAGGAGAGGTACAGGTGTGAGGAACAGTGTCAGAATCTAGAATGGAAAGAAAAGGTTGAAAGTAAGGAACATTTCGGGGGGCGGAGCAAGATGGCAGCCGAGTAACAGCTTCCTTGCATCTGGGCACCGTGAGTCTGGGGAGATAGGACTCCAGGCATCTCTGGCTGGTGGGAACTGCCTATCATCACTCCTATGAGGATACAGGGAGTCAGCGAGAGACTTCTGGACCCCAAGAGGAGGACTAAAACAGTGGAAAACCGGCAAGTGGTCGCGTGTGTTCAACCCGTCTAAACCCGCCCACAACTGTAAGTTCAGTAGCAGCGAGACTGCAAACCAGAAAGGCCTTACCTGTGAACTCTTTTGATGTCCTTGGACTTGGCACTGAGTTGAACTGCCTTGGGGAAGGCCTGAGTGGGAGTGCGGAGAACTTTGGCCGTTGTCTAGGGCCCCAGTCTGAGCCGCTGAGCCAGACGGAGCTAATAGTGTTTGGCGGTGGGTCACACGGATCCATTGTCAGTGATCTGCCCCGGCAAGCTCCGCCCTCAGGGTCGCAGAGCTAGAAACGGGTGGGAGCTGGTAACCCAGCAACCAAGTAGCCTAAGGGTGGGGTCTGAGCCGCCTTGCAGCCCTAACCCTCAGGGGCAGAGTGAGACCGGTTTTGGCACACTGAGTAAGTGGATAGCCACTTCAGCAGTGATTCCAGCGAGAAAGCTGGGAAAGCTTCTGCTCAGCAAGTTTACAAGTTCAAAGTGCCTTTTAAGTGGGCTGAAGAGAGACTTAGGGTGTCTACCTGCTGGGGTTTGAGAAATCAGCAGCCTCCAGTCGTATCAGAACTGTGACTAACATCTCATACCCCAAAAGACCACGTGTTGCCCAGACAATATTCAACAACATATACAAACTGCTTTGTTTTTGGTTGTGTATTTTTTTTTCTTTTTTTTTTTTTGTTTGGTTGGGTTTTTTTGTTTGTTTATTTTGACGTTGTTGATGTTCTTTTGTTTCTTAATTTCAATCTTTTCCATACAGATCCCTTTTTCTTTCTCAATTTTTCTAGTTTAATTATAATTTCCCATTGCTGCCTTTTTTAATAACTACAACTTCATTTTTGCTAGTGTTTCTACCGCTATCACTTGGTTTTTCACCCAATTTTATCGCCATAAAGTTTTCTGTTTGTTTGTTTTGGTTTGATTTATAGCATTTTTGTCTTTCCTCTCTACTTGGTGGAGGTGGGGTACTGTGTCTGACCAGGTTAGCAAAGAGCTGCTGACCTCAAGGGAACCACCCAACTGGGCACCCAACACCCAGAAGGTGGGGTTTTTTAAGGTTGTGTCAAAGTACCCTACTGTACACCTATATTGCCCAGTCTCCCTCTTTCTGTGCCTCTCTTCTTTTTGACAATATTCCTTATCCCTACCCCCTCTCCTTTCTCTATCTTTCTTTTTTTTCTTATCACTCGGTCATCCTTTCTTTCATCCCTTTTTTGCTCTTCAACCTTCTCACCTTTCTGGTCCTGTAACCCTTAGTCCACAGGCACAAGAACTTAAAGAGCAAGAGGAAGTGAAAGGAAAATTAGGGCAAGGAAACAGATAAAAGAAATCACTCATGAGGAAGAATCAGCAGAAAACTCCATGCAACATGAAGAACCAGTCCAGAACAACCCCGCCAAGGGACCATGAGGTAGCTACTGCAGAGGATTCCACCTATACAGAAATGTTAGGAATGACAGAAAGGGAATTTAGAATACACATGTTGAAAACAATGAAAGAAATGATGGAAACAATGAAGGAAACTGCTAATAAAGTGGAAAATAACCAAAAGGAAATCCAAAAACAGAATCAAATCAGAGATGAACGATATGAAGAATATAAAAAGGATATAGCAGAGCTGAAGGAAATGAAACAGTCAATCAGGGAACTTAAAGATGCAATGGAAAGTATCAGCAACAGGTTAGACCATGCAGAAGAAAGAATTTCAGAGGTAGAAGACAAAGTTTTTGAGATAACTCAGATAGTAAAAGAGGCAGAAAAGAAGAGAGAGAAAGCAGAACGTTCACTGTCAGAATTATGGGACTTTATGAAACGTTCCAACATACGAGTTATAGGAATTCCAGAAGGGGAAGAAGAATGCCCCAGAGGAATGGAAGCCATACTAGAGAATATTATAAAAGAAAATTTCCCAAACATCACCAAAGATTCTGACACACTGCTTGCAGAGGGCTATCGGACCCCAGGTCGCCTCAACTCTAACCGAGCTTCTCCAAGACACATTGTGATGAACCTGTCCAAAGTCAAGACAAAAGAAAAGATTCTGCAAGCTGCCAGGAGTAAGCGCCAGTTGACCTACAGGGGCAAATCCATCAGAGTGACCGCAGACTTCTCTAATGAAACTTTCCAAGCAAGAAGACAATGGTCATCTACCTTTAATCTACTTAAACAGAACAATTTTCAGCCCAGAATTCTGTACCCTGCTAAGCTAAGCTTCAAAATTGATGGAGAAATCAAATCATTTACGGATATACAGACATTGAGGAAATTCACCACAACAAGACCAGCTCTACAGGGAATACTTCAACCTGTTCTGCACACTGACCACCACAATGGATCAGCAGCAAAGTAAGAACTCAGAAATCAAAGGACAGAACCTAACCTCCACACTGATACAAAAGATAAAACTAAGCAATGGACTCTCACCAAATAAGATGAATAGAATACTACCACACTTATCAATTATCTCCATAAATGTTAATGGCTTGAATTCCCCACTGAAGAGACATAGATTGGCTGACTGGATTAAAAAACACAAGCCATCCATTTGCTGTCTGCAAGAAACACACCTGGCTTCAAAAGACAAATTAAAGCTCCGAGTCAAGGGTTGGAAGACAATTTTTCAGGCAAATGGAATTCAGAAGAAAAGAGGAGTTGCAATCTTATTTTCAGATACATGTGGATTTAAAGCAACTAAAGTCAAAAAAGACAAAGATGGTCACTTTATATTGGTCAAGGGAAAACTACAACAAGAAGACATTTCAATTCTAAATATCTATGCACCAAATTTAAATGCTCCCAGATTCTTGAAACAGACCTTACTCAGTCTGAGCAATATGATATCTGATAATACCATCATAACAGGGGACTTTAACACACCTCTTACAGACCTGGACAGATCCTCTAATCAGAAATTAAACAAAGATATAAGAGATTTAAATGAGACCCTAGAACAATTATGCTTGATAGACGCATATAGAACACTCCACCCCAAAGATAAAGAATATACATTCTTCTCATCACCCCATGGAACATTCTCCAAAATTGATCATATCCTGGGACACAAAACAAATATCAACAGAATCAAAAGAATTGAAATTTTACCTTGTATCTTTTCAGACCATAAGGCACTAAAGGTGGAACTCAACTCTAACAAAAATGCTCGACCCCATCCAAAGGCATGGAAATTAAACAATCTTCTGTTGAATAACAGATGGGTGAAGGAAGAAATCAAACAGGAAATCACTAACTTCCTTAAGCATAACAACAATGAAGACACAAGCTACCAAAACCTGTGGGATACTGCAAAAGCAGTTTTGAGAGGAAAATTCATCGCTTTAGATGCCTACATTCGAAAAACAGACAGAGAGCACATCAACAATCTCACAAGAGACCTTATGGAATTGGAAAAAGAAGAACAATCTAAGCCTAAACTCAGTAGAAGAAAAGAAATCTCCAAAATCAAATCAGAGATCAATGAAATTGAAAACAAAAGAATCATTCAGAAAATTAATGAAACAAGGAGTTGGTTTTTTGAAAAAATAAATAAAATTGATAAACCATTGGCCAGACTAACTAGAAATAGAAAAGTAAAATCTCTAGTAACCTCAATCAGAAATGATAAAGGGGAAATAACAACTGATCCCACAGAGATACAAGAGATCATCTCTGAATACTACCAGAAACTGTATGCCCAGAAATTTGACAATGTGAAGGAAATGGATCAATATTTGGAATCACACCCTCTCCCTAGACTTGGCCAGGAAGAAATAGACCTCCTGAACAGACCAATTTCAAGCACTGAGATCAAAGAAACAATAAAAAAGCTTCCAACTAAAAAATGCCCTGGTCCAGATGGCTTCTCTCCAGAATTCTATCAAACCTTCAAGGAAGAGCTTATTCCTGTACTGCAGAAATTATTCCAAAAAATTGAGGAAGAAGGAATCTTCCCCAACACATTCTATGAAGCAAACATCACCCTGATACCAAAACCAGGAAAAGACCCAAACAAAAAGGAGAATTTCAGACCAATCTCACTCATGAATATAGATGGAAAAATTCTCAACAAAATCCTAGCCAATAGATTACAGCTTATCATCAAAAAAGTCATTCATCATGATCAAGCAGGCTTCATCCCAGGGATGCAAGGCTGGTTCAACATACGCAAGTCCATAAACGTTATCCACCATATTAACAGAGGTAAAAATAAAGATCACATGATCCTCTCAATAGATGCAGAAAAAGCATTTGATAAAATCCAGCATCCTTTTCTAATTAGAACACTGAAGAGTATAGGCATAGGTGGCACATTTCTAAAACTGATTGAAGCTATCTATGACAAACCCACAGCCAATATTTTACTGAATGGAGTAAAACTGAAAGCTTTTCCTCTTAGAACTGGAACCAGACAAGGTTGTCCTCTGTCACCTTTACTATTCAACATAGTGCTGGAAGTTCTAGCCAATACAATTAGGCAAGACAAGGAAATCAAGGGAATCCAAATGGGAGCAGAGGAGGTCAAACTCTCCCTCTTTGCTGACGACATGATCTTATACTTAGAGAACCCCAAAGACTCAACCACAAGACTCCTAGAAGTCATCAAAAAATACAGTAATGTTTCAGGATACAAAATCAATGTCCACAAGTCAGTAGCCTTTGTGTACACCAATAACAGTCAAGATGAGAAGCTAATTAAGGACACAACTCCCTTCACCATAGTCTCAAAGAAAATCAAATACCTAGGAATATACCTAACGAAGGAGGTGAAGGACCTCTATAAAGAAAACTATGAACTCCTCAGAAAGGAAATAGCAGAGGATATTAACAAATGGAAGAACATACCATGCTCATGGATGGGAAGAATCAACATTGTTAAAATGTCTATACTTCCCAAAGCAATCTACCTATTCAATGCCATTCCTATCAAAGTACCTACATCGTATTTTCAAGATTTGGAAAAAATGATTCTGCGTTTTGTATGGAACCGGAAAAAACCCCGTATAGCTAAGGCAGTTCTTAGTAACAAAAATAAAGCTGGGGGCATCAGCATACCAGATTTTAGTCTGTACTACAAAGCCATAGTGCTCAAGACAGCTTGGTACTGGCACAAAAACAGAGACATAGACACTTGGAATCGAATTGAACACCAAGAAATGAAACTAACATCTTACAACCACCTAATCTTCGATAAACCAAACAAGAACTTACCTTGGGGGAAAGACTCCCTATTCAATAAATGGTGTTGGGAGAATTGGATGTCTGCGTGTAAAAGACTGAAACTGGACCCACACCTTTCCCCACTCACAAAAATTGATTCAAGATGGATAAAGGACTTAAATTTAAGGCACGAAACAATAAAAATCCTCAAAGAAAGCATAGGAAAAACACTGGAAGATATTGGCCTGGGGGAAGACTTCATGAAGAAGACTGCCATGGCAATTGCAACAACAACAAAAATAAACAAATGGGACTTCATTAAACTGAAAAGCTTCTGTACAGCTAAGGTGACGATAACCAAAGCAAAGAGACAACCCACACAATGGGAAAGGATATTTGCATATTTTCAATCAGACAAAAGCTTGATAACCAGGATCTATAGAGAACTCAAATTAATCCACATGAAAAAAGCCAACAATCCCTTATATCAATGGGCAAGAGACATGAATAGAACTTTCTCTAAAGACGACAGACGAATGGCTAACAAACACATGAAAAAATGTTCATCATCTCTATATATTAGAGAAATGCAAATCAAAACATCCCTGAGATATCATCTAACACCAGAGAGAATGGCCCACATCACAAAATCTCAAAACTGCAGATGCTGGCGTGGATGTGGAGAGAAGGGAACACTTTTACACTGCTGGTGGGACTGCAAACTAGTACAACCTTTCTGGAAGGAAGTATGGAGAAACCTCAAAGCACTCAACCTAGACCTCCCATTCGATCCTGCAATCCCATTACTGGGCATCTACCCAGAAGGAAAAAAATCCTTTTATCATAAGGACACTTGTACTAGACTGTTTATTGCAGCTCAATTTACAATCGCCAAAATGTGGAAACAGCCTAAATGCCCACCAACCCAGGAATGGATTAACAAGCTGTGGTATATGTATACCATGGAATACTATTCAGCCATTAAAAAAAATGGAGACTTTACATCCTTCGTATTAACCTGGATGGACGTGGAAGACATTATTCTTAGTAAAGCATCACAAGAATGGAGAAGCATGAATCCTATGTACTCAATCTTGATATGAGGACAATTAATGACAATTAAGGTTATGGGGGGGGAAGCAGAAAGAGAGAGGGAGGGAGTGGGGTGGGGCCTTAGTGTGTGTCACACTTTATGGGGGCAGGACATGATTGCAAGAGGGACTTTACCTAGCAATTGCAATCAGTGTAACTGGCTTATTGTACCCTCAATGAATCCCCAACATTAAAAAAAAAAAGAAAAAAAAAAATAAAAGTGCATTGAATGATGCCCCATGATCGTATCAATGTACACAGCTATGATTTAATAAAAAAAAGTGAAAAAAAAAAAAAAGAAAGTAAGGAACATTTCAAATGAAAATTAATAGGATATTGTAATTAATTAAATGTGGGTGGTAGTGAAAAGGCTTTGAGCTTTCAAGACTGGAAAATGGCACCACCTATAGTAAAATGAGAGAAAGAAGGAGGACTTGAGTTTAGGATAAAAGATATTGTCCTTGGGACATAAGTAGGACTTCTTGTTAGGCAAGTATAGAAGGAATTTGTAGCTTTATAGAGGAAGCATGAAAGAGGCAGGTGTGGAAATAGAGACTGGTGATAGCTGAAGATCTGTGAAGTTCTGTGAGTATCATGTGGGCCAAGGGAGATGACAAAGCCTAGCCAGACATGAGATGGAAAGCTCCCAATTCTATAAAGTTAGTATTCTTTACTAACTAAGCAAAATGAAAAGCACAAATGTTGGAAGCCAAAAGAGAAATTAGAATGGCCTTGTAATATAAAGTTAACTACAGACAATTATCGTTATAATTTAATCTGTTTATTTTAATCCAAGAAATCAACACATTTCTGAAAATTAACAAGAGCGCTTATATAAATTTGCATAAACATACGGTCCAGGGCCAGAAAGTGTAGGCTCAAAGACTTCAGTTTGGAAGGAGAGTGAATACAGATGTTAATGATGATTGAGAGCTAAGTGCTGTTAACCTTTCCTCTGATAGTATTGTGATGTATTGCTTAACCTTTCCTCTGATAGTATGATAGTGATCATGCTAGTTCCTTTTGCCAACTATGAGCTTGCCCTTGTGTTATCACCATATCTCTGACGTGGATGTTTATGTTTGAGGTTTTAGTTCAGCAGAATAGAAACGTCTTCTATTCCACTATAGCCAGGAAGAGTTATAGAGTTATGCTGTCTAAATTGCTAAAGCATTTTCAAGTCTTTTTTCTTATTCTACTGTCAAAACCAACAGCAGCAAGAATGACTTTATGACTAATCAAATACCAACCACATAAGGTAGAAAAGAAGGCTTGGTCTACAGGCCATTTCTTCAAATAAATCTAAAAAACTCAACTCAGTTAAGAGCTGGTTTCTCTCTACCATAACAAAAATAAGATGCAAATTTACACCATCTCAGAAATGGTGTTAACTTGTTGGCCTTTTATCCTAGAAAATAGTAGTTTCGTATTAGCTCTATTAAACATAAATTACTTTTTAAGCAAAGATTATTCATCAATAATCTGGCTCGTGTTTTCCACTTCATTCAGTATAGACTCGGAAACTGGAGGGTGGTTAACACACAGTACTTAACATTTTCTAGGCAAACCATCATCTTCCGTGTTCTACAACACAGATCTTGCAGGTTTAGTTGAAGACCTGTCCAAGGACATGAGTAGAATAAAAGCTCTTTGGAGGAGTATGCTATATCCTGGCTTTGGGCATTTGGCATCTATTTATATGTTGTTGTAAACTGAAGGCCTGGAAGGAAAAAAATATGCATTTCTCAGATTTCTTTGTAGTTAAGATTCTGGATATATTCTGACCTGCACTTGGAAGAGATCTGGAAAGTGGAAGAGGGTTGAAGGCTGTCTTCTTGCAACAGTGGCAGCAGGCCATCAAGCTCTGGACTCACATTTCTCTAGTCAGTCGCTTCACAAGTGGGGTGGGACTGTGTTCACGGCAGCAGTGGCTTCAGCAGTAGCAGGAATTTCCTAAAATCTGGTTCACAACAGATCTTGAAACCAAGAGACCTGTTGCAATCCCCTGACTTATGCTTTTCTAGCCTTTCCAGTGATTGTGTAATCACCTAGTTTCCTGTATTAAATCCTTTTCTACTGGAAATACCTAGAGTGGTTTCTGTTTCCTGCTATAAATTCAGACTGAGACAGAGGGACTTTTGACTCTGTGCATCGATACCTGTGAAGGTCACCTCTGTGGGGTGAAATGGCTTCTCTGTTTTGTGGGCACAAATACGAGCTTTCGGGGCAAAATATCAATTTTGCCACCTCAAACATTTGTTGGAAAGTTAAAACCTTTATGTGTGTTATGCAGCACTTATTAAAAGCCAATTTTTAAAACAGATATCTGAGAAATATATGCTAACTCTTCCTTGGTCTGTATCCTGTAAGCTCTATTACTGCAAAACGATTTTTTTTATCCTGCAATATAATTTTAACTGGAGTTACTGAAAGTTTACTTAAGTGTCTTTCAAATGGCCATTACATAACAATCTAAGTGATCAGTTTCTGGTAGCATTTATTGCCAGAAAAACACTTGTTTGTCTTGGTAATCTTGAGAGTAAGAATGATGTAAACCATTTTCTTACTTTTTTGCTCTGATAGTCTTCATTTGTCAGTGAAGATAAATTTGACTTCTGAAGTCACTGACAAATTATCTTTCTTTCCCTTTGGTTTTTGATCATTTATTTCTATTTTAATGGTTTTTGATCATTTATTTCTATTTTAATTATCATGTAAATAGTGTATACAAAGAATTTACTTTGAAATAAGGGATATACAGGGGGGCCATAAAGTTCAAGTGCAATTTGAAGTGTGTGTGTGTGTGTGTGGGGGGGGGGGGGGGGATGGGGCCTCTTCCTCCCGACCTTGTATCCGTAACTGCTATTGGCCTCAGACCTGTTCTCCATCTATTCCAACAACACCTCTAATTTTATATTTTCTAGACAGTGATGCAAAAACCTCTTGGATGATGTGTCTTATCCATGAATAAGAGCTTCAAAGAAACTCTTTTAAAAAATAATTATTTTCTCAATGTCTTACCATGGTCTTAAAGCTGAATCACAAAAACAGGTGAGTCAAAGGGAAGCCAATGAGAATACTGTAAACAGCAAAGAGTTAACTTTAAAGGTGTGAGTAAAAACAAAACACAAAAATACCTCTTTGCTTTTTTCTGTCTAATATTCTCCTCACACAATTTCCTGTTAGTCTCTCTGACTTTTCTAAGAGATATGATTTTCCTTTCCAGTGCCAATTTCAGCAGTGATGGCCTAAAAGGTTCCGGTGCCCCAAGTGAGACTAGATTATAGGACTCCATATGGGGTCAAAGAGAGGAAGGTTCTTAAGGATTTTTACCAACAAAATAAAAGCGGTGGGGTTTCATTTCACTTCAAAGCAAGGAGACCCATACAGGCAGATTCTCTTCTTGTCATATTGGTAAAGATGCAGAAAGATCCCTCCCATCATGCCAGACAGAACAATGACAGCCTGAATGGGGAATTGAACTACAAAATGGGTGTTTCGTGAAATGCTTTGTCTGATATATATACAAAGCCGAGAATAGACACACACACACCCATGTGTGCACACACATGCAGGCATTTGAGGTTGAGAGAGATTTTCGTGTATTTAGTAAAATACATCTTACCCTTTAGTAAGTTTTTTTTTCTTAATAGACTGTAGTAGATCTCCAGGGGTATAACACAAGTACCAGAAGCTTCTAGGAAGAGTCCAACTCCAAGTTTCCCACCCACTGAGACATACGAAACTAAACCATCTTGAAGGAGAAGAAAGGGGAGGTCCAGAGTATTGAGAAACACACTAGCGCTGCCCCCCCCCTTTTTTTTTTTTTTAAGAAAGCGTGTTTTCTGGGAGTGTCAGTGTCTTATTATCTGAGGACCAGTAAGCAAAGAGATTTGTTGATTTTTTTTGTATCCATTTTCTCAGTACAGGCAAGCCACTTCTAATGATTGTCAGTCGTCTCACTCATTGGACAATTGTAGTCTTGAAGAAGGGAGTAAATAATTAATGCTTCTTAGGATGGTGGAGAAGTGCCAGAGAATACTTGTATTCATTTTCCACCTTGACATCGTGAAAGCCAAATATGAGTTCCAATCATTGAGAACTTTCACCTTCATTTAACAATATTGTTCTCAATTCTATGGTCAGCAGAAGCAAGACTAATTCAGAGAAGGCTTGCTATCTCTAGAAAATGTTACTTTACTGGTTTAGAACCAGGACAAAATGATGCTGAAGGCTGCGATCAGAGGCTCTTTCTGGCAGTGCTGTTGGCCTGTTAGTCCAGGCTTTGAACTGCAGTCTCAGACTTGATGATCTGGCCACTTCACATTTTTATACCTCAATATCCTCACACAAGAAATAGGGATTATAAGAAAATCTATCTCATATGACTATGAAGATTAAATAAAATGATGCAAGTAATCACTTAACTCTAGGCCTGGTGTGTGGCAAGATCTCATTAAGCATGGGATTCGGGCAGCCTGAGAAACTAACTCTCGCGCTCCCTTCCAGTCACGCTCTCCCAGTGTGGCTGGTTCTCTCTGTACATCTGTGCCATGCACCATGTTCTTGTCACTACCAACTGGCTGCTTCTCCTGTCTTAGTCCAGTTGTGCTTCTGTAACAAAGTACCTGAGACTGAGTCATTTATAAAAAGTAGAAGCTTGGTTTTACAGTTCTGGAGGCTGGAAGTTTAAGACTAAAGGACCAGCAAGGTTTCGTGTCTGGTGAGGTCTCCATCTCTGCTTCCAAGACTGACTTGTTGCTGAGGGTATTAATGCTATGCCATTGCATGGCCATCACAAGTTCTCTCCAGCCCTTTTATAAGACACTAATTGATCACAAGAGCAGAGCCTTCATGACTTTAAACCTCATCACGTCCGCAAAGGCCCAATCTATTAATACCACCATAATGGGGACTTAAGTTTCAACACAGGAATTTCGAGAGACATTCATACCATAGCATCTCCCTATTTATTTTATTTGAAATTCAGGAAGGTGATAATATAATTAATTGAATAAGCTAATTATCATCTTTTTTTTTTTTTTTTTTGAGACAGAGTCTCACTTTGACACCCTTGGTAGACTACCATGGTGTCATAGCTCATAGCAACCTCAAACTCTTGAGCTCAAGTGATTCTCTTGCCTCAGCCTCCCGAGTAGCTGGGACTACAGGCATCTATCACAATGTTTGACTACTCTTGCTCAGGCTGGTCTTGAACTACTAAGCTCAAGCTCAAGCTCCACCCGCCTAAACCTCCATAATTATCATCTTTTTACTGAGCAGAGTCCTTTTAACTCATCTGTCAGCTAAGGGTGCTCACAAAGGGGAAAATAATGTGAAAAATCTTTTATTACAAGATACTTCTCTCCAGGGCAGTTAAGGAATGCCAATCAGTTATCAGTAATACTTCCATACCCTCCTGTATTACTGAGAATAGTCTTGCAAATTCAGGACTGAGATAAGGATTACTCATGTCATTTTATAGACAGAATAAGAAAATCTTGTTTCTACCTGGTTATGTCTAATTTCAGTAACAATTAGAATGTGCTTTGTTGAGGGTAAGATAGTAAAAATTAAACCCTATAAAACGAAGTATTATTTTTTCAAGATCTTTAAAGTATGACAGTGGAGCTTTAATAGGGATTGCATTAAAATTGTATATTGCTTTGGGTAGTATGGACATTTTAACAATGTTGATTCTTTCCAGCCATGAGCATGGTATGTTTTTCCATTTGTTAACATTTTCAGCTATTTCTTTTCTTAGAGTTTCATAGTTCTCTTTATAGAGATCTTTCACGTCCTTTGTTAGATAAACTCCCAAATATTAATAATTGCTAAGTCGGGCGGCGCCTGTGGCTCAGTGAGTAGGGCGCCGGCCCCATATGCCGAGGGTGGCGGGTTCAAGCCCAGCCCCGGCCAAACTGCAACCAAAAAAAAATAGCCGGGCGTTGTGGCGGGCGCCTGTAGTCCCAGCTACTCGGGAGGCTGAGGCAAGAGAATCGCGTAAGCCCAAGAGTTAGAGGTTGCTGTGAGCCGTGTGACGCCACGGCACTCTACCCGAGGGCGGTACAGTGAGACTCTGTCTCTACAAAAAAAAAAAAAAAAAAAAAATGCAGAAAAAAGAAAAATAATTGCTAAGTCATGGAAAAAGCCCAAGTGCCCATTGATCCACAAATGGATTAATAAATTGTGGTATATGTACACCATGGAATATTATGCAGCCTTAAAGAAAGATGGAGACTTTACCTCTTTCATGTTTACATGGATGGAGCTGGAACATATTCTTCTTAGTAAAGTATCTCAAGAATGGAAGAAAAAGTATCCAATGTACTCAGCCCTACTATGAAACTAATTTATGGCTTTCACATGAAAGCTATAACCCAGTTATAATCTAAGAATAGGGGGGATTCTTAGGGTGATTGGTGGGATTACACCTGTGGTGCATCTTACAAGGGTACATGTGCAACTTGGTAAATGTAGTAGATAAATGTCTTAAGACAATAACTAAGAAAATGCCAGGAAGGCTATGTTAACCAGTGTGATGAAAATGTGTCAAATGGTCTATAAAACCAGGGTATGGTGCCCCATGATCGCATTAATGTACACAGCTATGATTTAATAATAAAAAATAAATAAATAAATAAATAAAATAAAAATAGAAAAAAAACACAAACCCTGATGTCAACTTTTTTGTATACTTCACATACTATATTCTTTCTTTAGCCCAATACTTGAAGGAAAACAATGCTAGACTTCACTTCCTAATCATGTGCATTTCTAATTAGCAGCAGAATTCTTTTTACTCCAAATGGCCCCAAGCACCTAACAACAACAACAATCCAAACTAGCTTTTAATTTTTTGGAAGTTATGTTCATAAATTCTTGTTATGTCATGCGAAATGCTACCCAGCTGTTTGCCAGAGATGTTTAAAGGCAGCCTATTACTTTTTGGGTGGTTAATACCTGAGGCAAAATCAAGAAAAGAAACACAAAAGTTCTTGTACTACTTGAGGTCAATTACCTGTGTGGTGAGGCTTAAGTATTCAGCTTAAGTACAGTACTGATCTGTTCATCTATACATCTAGATGGGTGTAACTTGAACTAAAGATATGTTATTTTCAATGGAGTTTCGGATATAAATTTTTATGAGTGCATGTATGCATAAATGCAATTTCACTTTATTTAAAAAATGTATTTTTGTGCAAGGCAGCAGCCAAGCAATCAATTAGGAGTCAGTGAAATTTTACTGGGAAAATCCAACAGCATTTTAATATTAAGGTTAGGATAAATTGTATTTCTCTGAAAGTAAAAAATCGAAATCACAATTTTCTTAATGTACCTAAAGTCTTTATGTAATGTATTTAAGAGAATTATAGCAACAAATGCCAGTCACTTTAATTGCCACTGATTGCTCTTAGTTGTTACATGAAATAGATGTTTTTTTGTGTATGTGGCATCATTAATCTTAAAGATGAAATACCTACATTCTAGCTTTCATTTTGGTTCAGGAATTAAAACATAGCTGGGTAAATGTATGATCAGTTTAAGATAATTTATCCAACAGTATAATTATGAAACCAATGGATATTTTCTTTTTTTAATTTTAATTTTTTAATTTTTTTATTGTTTAATCATAGCTGTGTACATTAGTGCAATCAAGGGGTACAATATGCTGGTTTCATATACAATCTGAAATATTCTCATCAAACTGTTCAACGCTACACTATAATCTGTTATAGAAAATTATAAGTAAATATTATCAGAAAGGTTCTGATTCATCCATGGAGAAAGTGTTAACCAAATCAGCACAGAATTATCTAGTTTGTCCTCTTTCTATCTCTCTCTTTTTTTTTTTTGGATACAGTCTCACTTTGTAGCCCTTGAGTGCCATGATATCATACTTCACAGCAACCTCAAACTCGTGGGCTCAAGCGATTCTCTTGCATCAGCCTCCCAAGTAGCTGGGACCACAGGCATCCAACACTTGGCTACTTTTTAGAGATGGGGTCTAGCTCTTCAGGCTGGTCTCTGAACTCCTGAGCTCAGGCAATCTTCTTAATAGAGAGAACTGAACCAGGCTTTGTGGGTGCAAACTGTCCCCTCTACTTCCTCCCGCCCTGTGGGTAACAATGTAGGGACAATATAATATTCAGATGAGAACTAAGGAGTGATACTGCTTTTTTACATCTCGTACCTTTGCTGAATTTAGTCAATTTAAAATAAAAGGATTCAAATATTGACTTTGTGAAGAAAAAAGCAGTGTCATAGGACTGAGAGCACAATCGGGGTTATGCCAAGTGTCCACAAATGCTGCCCGGAGAATGTTGCTTTCACAGCAGGGTGGACCTTGCCAATGAAGTTGGATTTTAAATGTACAAGTTGAGGTATTCAGAGTCTTCTTTAGTCTGGATGTGGATCATGAGAATGTCTCTGTTTCCTGTTTATGGTGAGAGAACACGGTAACTTCCCCTTTAAGTAAGTGGAGGGGGGAACAGAATTTTGGTGACATCTCTCTGCTCATCTCCACAGTGACCGGTCAGCAACACATTAGAGCTCAGATGAAGCAATGGGAGAGGCAGAGCCGCAGAGGGAGCCGGTCAGGAGGGATGCGAGAGTGTAATTGAATTTGTTGCTGTGGCCACCAGAAATCTTGGTCACCCGAGGTCATCAGTGTTGACTTTTCCATCTTCTCTCTCAAGAAATCAGACCTGAGAAGAGCCAATTTGCAGTTCCTCCTGTTCACATGGATTCCTTTGGCGAAATCTGTACGCTTTTCAGATACGGAAGCGGCTGCCCAGCATGGAAGTGGGCGGAAGGGTAGGGAGGGCAAGGAAACGACGAGCGCGTCCTTCTGGTGCTTCCTGAGTGCCACGAGGTAGTCATTTGGATAGAAATAGCGACAGGCAAACTTTGCAGGGAAACCCAACTGAACCCCAAATGGTTCACATAAACACATAGTCCCCAAGAAGCCGTTATTTTTCTAGTGTGTGGAAAAGAGATATGAAACAAGCAGTCAGGCTGTCTGATTGTATTTTTAAAAAACCCAAACGGAAAGCTCACAAACCTATCTTAAAGAACAAACTGATAATAAAATACACGAGACACCCATAGAATTAGTACAGGTTTCCTACTTATCTTTTCTGTGTCTGTTTCAGCTTCTTGGAGAATGAAGATTGTCTAGTCTGAGAATCCCACAGTCCAGCCAAAATGCTGGTCCAGATCACAAAGCAAAGTCCCTTTGGACTGGCTGCCCATGTACTTAATTCCCTTGGCAAAGAAGGAGCATAAGGTAGCCAACTACTCGACACTTTAACCATTATCACTTGATAATGTTTTTTGAACACACTCTGTGTAGAAACTACTAGGACTTAGGTAAAGGTCAGCTTGCTTTCTAGAGATTTTCTTTTTGAGCACGGGCTTTACAGGATTTTCATTCTAGAAAGTTCATATGAAGTAGGAATGTAATGTCAGCCCAATCCCCTTTTCCCCTTCTGCCTTTCTGTCTCCAGCATATTCCCCGTCAGCATATGGTTATCCCCACACCACTCTGATTCCCTAACCAGTCCTTACTCACATAGGGATTACAGCAGCAGCTTTGCAGTGGGGAGGGGAGGCTTTGTAAAAGTAACTTGCACTAGGATCTTGTGGCACAGACTTAAGCCATAGTTGTTATTGACCCAGCTCCCTGGTACTCTCTGTCCTCTCAAACACACCCATATTGTGGTCATTGAGCTACTTCCCTGATAATTGGATGTAGGGGATGTTCCTCTAGGCCTGGGGCCTCATCTAGATGCCATCTCATATTGAAGTTCTTCTGCTCAGGAGTATATTACCTGCTGAAACCTGCCTGCCCTCTGACTCCTGACTAGTACAAGGGCACCACTCCTTTCTCTGAATAACTAGGGCACTTGATCTTTTTTTTTTTTCCACATGGAATTTATCATGTTATACCTTGCATCATAACTATTCAAATTGCAGTATGTCAGTTCCTTATGGATGATACTTTTTTTCATGTTTGATTTACACATCATACCACAAAGGAAAGAACTAAAATTTTCTGAGTCTTTAAATCTGTGCCTTGAATGAGTAGAGATGCAAAGAATAGTTGCTAAATGAATTATTCTTGTGCCCTAGTATTTTTCCAGCCTTTCACGTTTAAGCCTTGCTAGTGGCATAAAAGAATCCCTACGTATAGGGATTAAAAATAAAATTATTAGGAAATGAAATTTTCAACCAGGGATCCCACTGGAGGATTCAAGATTGAGTAGATGACTGACTACAAGAAAATTAATCTTAATGCTTTATTGGAAATTTTTTAAAGAAAAAGTGAAAATACTATAAAATTTCTTGTGGTTATGTATGCATTCATTCATCCACTCAAGCATTTACAAATTATTTACCAAAAATATTTATTTATTAGGTGATAATTTATAATGCGTTAGTCACAAATTTAGTTTAGCACTTCAAGAAACCGAAGGGTTATTAAATGATTCAACCTGTGCTCCATACCCCTTGTAACAGTCATCTTCTCTAGAAAGGTACTTTCAAACTTTAACACACATACAAATTATCTGGGGGTTCTGGTTAAAAATGCAGGTTCTGACTCCATTGGTTGGGACAAGGTTCAAGATTCTGCATTTCTGACAAATTCCTAGGTGATGGCAATTCTGCTGGTCCGTAGATCAACTCTTAAGAAAGAAGGCCTTACAAGTTATCATTCTTGCTCCCTGTGACTCTGCTTAAAAAGTCAGGCTGAACAGAAAGAAGATCTTTAGATGACCCACAATGTCAGTTCTTCCTTTCCAGTACAATGCCTTGGGCAAAGAAGCTTTAGCATTTCAGGTATCTTTAGAATGGGATTATAATATCACATGAGATTAATGTGAAAGAACTCTACAAATAAAAAGCATCATGGTTAATACTGATAATGATAATTACTAATTTCACACTTAGTTGAAATGTCAAGTCTTAAGTAATAGAAATTTCAAATGGGAAAAAGACAAAGCTTTTATAACACAAATATCTCAGTGGTTTGATATCTTGATCTACAGGACAGTTGGGTGGCCTCTGACACAGGTGAGTGCCTGGGTGACATATTAAAGATGGTTTTCAGAAAACTTTTCAGTGTTGAGTGGGGGTGATTCTCCTTTGCTGCTATTTCAGTGGGACTCAGTGAAGAAACATTTTTGCAAAGGCTTTGGTCTTGAATTTCAGACTTACGTTTTTATATCATTTGACTTGCACATCAACCCCAGGCATTGGCATTACTTATTCCATTTTAAAAATAAGGACTCATGAGCTCCATGAAGGCAAATCCATGTTGTTTTGGCCATTGAGTGTTCTCAGCAGTAGCCTAGTGCTGAACTAGAGTGGGAGTCTTAGACCATTTGTTAAATGAATGAATTGGATGTAAAGAGATGAGGTGTCTTGCTCAAGGTCACACCCAATTAAGTAGTGGAGCAAGGTGTTGTCAAAGATTTGTTTGCCTTCTAAACCAAATACTGTAAAGGGTTTGATCTTAAAATTCATCTGAAGTCCTTGTTGCAACGATTGCTCTTACTTCTCAGACCTCTGGGGTTTTTTGTTCAGCTGTCTAAGTTTACCCCAGTGATTTGCATTTTTATTAAGTATCTCCTTGGATCCCTTTGACTCATTCACCTACTGAACACATGTACTCATTAAGCAATATATGTCATTCACCATACTAGGTGCTGGGGTGCCATTAGCAAACAGAACAGGTAAGAATCCCTGCTAGTAGGGCATCCAACCAGTTTGAGAAACCCTGTATGACACCAGCATGATAGTGGGTTCTGTTTATTCAGTTAAAATTAGGATCCAAGGGTGATTTCTTCCATCCGTTCGCTCAGTAAGAACATCCTGGCAGATGAAAGCAATTTTAAAAGGTCCAATTTGGAAAATCCAGGGCTTTTGGGGTGGGGCAACTTTTCATTTTGTGGGCTTGTTTTGCACCCCTGACCCTTGGTACGAAATGTTATGAGCACCTCCTTACCCTCATTGAGACAAATGAAAGTGTCTCAGCTTACCCACACCCGCTTCCTCTCTTTTTTCCTGCTAAGAACTGCTGAAGGGACTGAGGGAGAGACGTGTTGGTCAGAAGCATCTGAGCCACATCAACCCCTAGACAGGATTTCTTCATCCCTGCTTCAGAGGATCACACTTGATTTAATCACATGGAGATACCCTTTCAAGACAATGTTGTATTTTAATTATCTGTAAGGCTTCCAGAGATTATTCATTTTAGATTTTTAAACTGTTGCAGGATGGATCTTGATTGCTATCATTTAAAATGCATTGCCTCTCTCTCTTCCTTCTTTTTGCGAATAGACATTTCAGGCAGGTGAAAGAAGGGGGCAAATGACTCCCTGGGTGTTAAGTGTCTGCTACTTTAAAAATCTGTAGTTACTTATTCACTTAAATGAATAACCTGCATAATTGTCATATTTTTAGTCCTTAAAAATCTGTTTTTACAATGGAAATCTTCATGCAATCAGTATAATCAATTGCAGAATTAATAAACTGGGGCGATCTTCAACGTAGCTTTTTCTGCTTTGACAAATGAGGGGAAAAATACCTCCATGTGTGGTTTAGTCTTGAAAGACTTGTAGTAACAAATTCGGAATTGCATGGCCTTACTTTGAAGTTGCTGATGGTGCTAATTTTTCTGTCATTTTCCCAAACATTTTCTATGCCAAACTCATCATTTCAAATGGGCAGAAGGCAAAAACTTAGGAAACCTTTTAAGGGAAAAGATTTTTCTAAAAGAATTTTTGCATAAAATTTCTGTATAAATGATTCCCTATTTCAGAAAAATAATACAGTTAGTTACATGTTCATGGAAACATGCAGAGACATGTGGAAACGAAATCATTTATCTCAAGATTTTCATCTTATTAGCTAAGAAATGTACTCTCTTTGTTGTCATTGTATCAGGAACAAAATTAACCCAGTTGCTATATAGCAAACAGAAAGTTCAGCTGGATAATGACTGTGACTTACAGTCAGGTGTGAGATGCCTTTAGTGGGTTTGTACTGGGTGAGTGACAACATACGCTGCTCTAAGAAAAGCAATGTGTTGCTGAAAAGTGGCTCTGCTTTAATATTTGCAATGTAACAACAGCTTAATTATCTTTTGGGGGAACGATTGGGACGATATCTAATTCATATTATTAGCAATGTCATGAAAGGGGCAAGAAATTCCTAGCCCTTCCTAGGAATTATCTGTTTTGTAAATATTTCATTTCTTTTTTTGTTACATGGCATAAAATTAGCCAAGTGTCCCTTACTGAGTGCCTCACAATCCTGTTCTACTGAAATTGAATGGTTCTCACACTGGAGTGTCTACTTCTAAAATAGATCCACCCGTCCGAAACCATCTGAGGGAAGCCAAGATCAGTAATTCTTTTTTTTTTGACAATTTTTTTTTTTTTTATTGTTGGGGATTCATTGAGGGTACAATAAGCCACTTACACTGATTGCAATTGTTAGGTAAAGTCCCTCTTGCAATCATGTCTTGCCCCCATAAAGTATGACACACACTAAGGCCCCACCCCCCTCCCTCCATCCCTCTTTCTGCTTCCCCCCCCAATAACCTTAATTGTCATTAATTGTCCTCATATCAAGATTGAGTACATAGGATTCATGCTTCTCCATTCTTGTGATGCTTTACTAAGAATAATGTCTTCCACGTCCATCCAGGATAATACGAAGGATGTAAAGTCTCCATTTTTTTTAATGGCTGAATAGTATTCCATGGTATACATATACCACAGCTTGTTAATCCATTCCTGGGATGGTGGGCATTTAGGCTGTTTCCACATTTTGGCGACTGTAAATTGAGCTGCAATAAACAGTCTAGTACAAGTGTCCTTATGATAAAAGGATTTTTTTCCTTCTGGGTAGATGCCCAGTAATGGGATTGCAGGATCAAATGGGAGGTCTAGCTTGAGTGCTTTGAGGTTTCTCCATACTTCCTTCCAGAAAGGTTGTACTAGTTTGCAGTCCCACCAGCAGTGTAAAAGTGTTCCCTTCTCTCCACATCCACGCCAGCATCTGCAGTTTTGAGATTTTGTGATGTGGGCCATTCTCACTGGGGTTAGATGATATCTCAGGGTTGTTTTGATTTGCATTTCTCTAATATATAGAGATGATGAACATTTTTCCATGTGTTTGTTAGCCATTCGTCTGTCATCTTTAGAGAAAGTTCTATTCATGTCTCTTGCCCATTGATATATGGGATTGTTGGCTTTTTTCATGTGGATTAATTTGAGTTCTCTATAGATCCTAGTTATCAAGCTTTTGTCTGATTGAAAATATGCAAATATCCTTTCCCATTGTGTGGTTGTCTCTTTGCTTTGGTTATTGTCTCCTTAGCTGTACAGAAGCTTTTCAGTTTAATGAAGTCCCATTTGTTTATTTTTGTTGTTGTTGCAATTGCCATGGCAGTCTTCTTCATGAAGTCTTCCCCCAGGCCAATGTCTTCCAGTGTTTTTCCTATCTTTCTTGGAGGATTTTTATTGTTTCATGCCTTAAATTTAAGTCGTTTATCCATCTTGAATCAATTTTTGTGACTGGGGAAAGGTGTGGGTCCAGTTTTAGTCTTTTACATGTAGATATCCAGCTCTCCCAACACCATTTATTGAATAGGGAGTCTTTCCCCCAAAGTAAGTTCTTGTTTGGTTTATCAAAGATTAGGTGGTTGTAAGATGTTAGTTTCATTTCTTGGTTTTCAATTCAATTCCAAGTGTCTACGTCTCTGTTTTTGTGCCAGTACCATGCTGTCTTGACCACTATGGCTTTGTAGTACAGACTAAAATCTGGTATGCTGATGCCCCCAGCTTTATTTTTATTACTAAGAACTGCCTTAGCTATACGGGGTTTTTTCCGGTTCCATACAAAACGCAGAATCATTTTTTCCAAATCTTGAAAGTACGATGTAGGTACTTTGATAGGAATGGCATTGAATAGGTAGATTGCTTTGGGCAGTATAGACATTTTAACAATGTTGATTCATCCCATCCATGAGCATGGTATGTTCTTCCATTTGTTAATATCCTCTGCTATTTCCTTTCTGAGGATTTCATAGTTTTCTTTATAGAGGTCCTTCACCTCCTTCGTTAGGTATATTCCTAGGTATTTTATTTTCTTTGAAACTATGGTGAAGGGAGTTGTGTCCTTAATTAGCTTCTCATCTTGGCTGTTATTGGTGTACACAAAGGCTACTGACTTGTGGACATTGATTTTATATCCTGAAACATTACTGTATTTTTTGATGACTTCTAGGAGTCTTGTGGTTGAGTCTTTGGGGTTCTCTAAGTATAAGATCATGTCGTCAGCAAAGAGGGAGAGTTTGACCTCCTCTGCTCCCATTTGGATTCCCTTGATTTCCTTGTCTTGCCTAATTGTATTGGCTAGAACTTCCAGCACTATGTTGAATAGTAAAGGTGACAGAGGACAACCTTGTCTGGTTCCAGTTCTAAGAGGAAAAGCTTTCAGTTTTACTCCATTCAGTAAAATATTGGCTGTGGGTTTGTCATAGATAGCTTCAATCAGTTTTAGAAATGTGCCACCTATGCCTGTACTCTTCAGTGTTCTAATTAGAAAAGGATGCTGGATTTTATCAAATGCTTTTTCTACATCTATTGAGAGGATCATGTGATCTTTATTTTTGCCTCTGTTAATATGGTGGATAACGTTTATGGACTTGCGTATGTTAAACCAGCCTTGCATCCCTGGGATGAAGCCTACTTGATCATGATGAATGGCTTTTTTGATGATAAGCTGTAATCTATTGGCTAGGATTTTGTGAGAATTTTTGCATCTACATCCATGAGTGAGATTGGTCTGAAATTCTCCTTTTTGTTTGGGTCTTTTCCTGGTTTTGGTATCAGGGTGATGTTTGCTTCATAGAATGTGTTGGGGGAGATTCCTTCTTCCTCAATTTTTTGGAATAATTTCTGCAGTACAGGAATAAGCTCTTCCTTGAAGGTTTGATAGAATTCTGGTGTGAAGCCATCTGGACCAGGGCATTTTTTGGTTGGAAGCTTTTTTATTGTTTCTTTGATCTCAGTGCTTGAAATTGTTCTGTTCAGGAGGTCTATTTCTTCCTGGCTAAGTCTAGGGAGAGGGTGTGATTCCAAATATTGATCCATTTCCTTCACATTGTCAAATTTCTGGGCATAGAGTTTCTGGTAGTATTCAGAGATGATCTCTTGTAACTCTGTGGGATCAGTTGTTATTTGCCCTTTATCGTTTCTGATTGAGGTTACTAGAGATTTTACTTTTCTATTTCTAGTTAGTCTGGCCAATGGTTTATCTATTTTATTTATTTTTTCAAAAAACCAACTCCTTGTTTCATTAATTTTCTGAATGATTCTTTTGTTTTCAATTTCATTGATCTCTGATTTGATTTTGGATATTTCTTTTCTTCTACTGAGTTTAGGCTTAGATTGCTCTTCTTTTTCCAATTCCATAAGATCTCTTGTGAGATTGTTGATGTGCTCTCTTTCTGTTTTTCGAATGTAGGCATCTAAAGTGATGAATTTTCCTCTCAAAACTGCTTTTGCAGTATCCCACAGGTTTTGGTAGCTGTGTCTTCATTGTTGTTATGCTCAAGGAAGTTAATGATTTCCTGTTTTATTTCTTCCTTCACCCATCTGTTATTCAACAGAAGATTGTTTAATTTCCATGCCTTTGGGTGGGGTTGAGCATTTTTGTTAGAGTTGAGTTCCACCTTTAGTGCCTTATGGTCTGAGAAGATACAAGGTAAAATTTCAATTCTTTTGATTCTGTTGATATTTGTTTTGTGTCCCAGGATATGATCAATTTTGGAGAATGTTCCATGGGGTGATGAGAAGAATGTATATTCTTTATCTTTGGGGTGAAGTGTTCTATATGTGTCTATCAAGCACAGTTGTTCTAGGGTCTCATTTAAATCTCTTATATCTTTGTTTAATTTCTGTTTAGAGTATCTGTCCAGCTCTGTAAGAGGAGTGTTAAAGTCCCCTGTTATGATGGTATTATCAGATATCATATTGCTCAGACTGAGTAAGGTCTGCTTCAAGAATCTGGGAGCATTTAAATTGGGTGCATAAATATTTAGGATCGAAATGTCTTCTTGTTGTAGTTTTCCCTTGACCAATATAAAGTGACCATCTTTGTCTTTTTTGACTTTAGTTGCTTTAAAACCACATGTATCTGAAAATAAGATTGCAACTCCTCTTTTCTTCTGAATTCCATTTGCCTGAAAAATTGTCTTCCAACCCTTGACTCGGAGCTTTAATTTGTCTTTTGAGGCCAGGTGTGTTTCTTGCAGACAGCAAATGGATGGCTTGTGTTTTTTAATCCAGTCAGCCAATCTATGTCTCTTCAGTGGGGAATTCAAGCATTAACATTTATTGAGATAATTGATAAGTATGGTAGTATTCTATTCGTCTTATTTGGTGAGAGTCCATTGCTTAGTTTTATCTTTTGCATCAGTGTGGAGATTAGGTTCTGTCCTTTAATTTCTGAGTTCTTACTTTGCTGCTGATCCATTGTGGTGGTCAGTGTGCAGAACAGGTTGAAGTATTTCCTGTAGAGCTGGTCTTGTTGTGGTGAATTTCCTCAATGTTTGTATATCCGTAAATGATTTGATTTCTCCGTCAATTTTTAAGCTTAGCTTAGCAGGGTACAGAATTCTGGGCTGAAAATTGTTCTGTTTAAGTAGATTAAAGGTAGATGACCATTGTCTTCTTGCTTGGAAAGTTTCATTAGAGAAGTCTGCAGTCACTCTGATGGATTTGCCCCTGTAGTTCAACTGGCGCTTACTCCTGGCAGCTTGCAGAATCTTTTCTTTTGTCTTGACTTTGGACAGGTTCATCACAATGTGTCTTGGAGAAGCTCGGTTAGAGTTGAGGCCACCTGGGGTCCGATAGCCCTCTGAAAGCAGTGTGTCAGAATCTTTGGTGATGTTTGGGAAATTTTCTTTCATAATATTCTCTAGTATGGCTTCCATTCCTCTGGGGCATTCTTCTTCCCCTTCTGGAATTCCTATAACTCGTATGTTGGAATGCTTCATAAATTCCCATAATTCTGACCGTGAATGTTCTGCTTTCTCTCTCTTCTTTTCTGCCTCTTTTACTGTCTGAGTTATCTCAAGAACTTTGTCTTCTACCTCTGAAATTCTTTCTTCTGCATGGTCTAACCTGTTGCTGATACTTTCCATTGCATCTTTAAGTTCCCTAATTGACTGTTTCAGTTCCTTCAGCTCTGCTATATCCTGTTTATATTCTTCATATCGTTCATCTTTTATTTGATTCTGTTTTTGGATTTCCTTTTGGTTATTTTCCACTTTATTAGCAATTTCCTTCATTGTTTCCATCATTTCTTTCATTGTTTTCAACATGTGTATTCTAAATTCCTTTTCTGTCATTCCTAACATTTCTTTATAGGTGGAATCATCTGCAGTAGCTACCTCGTGGTCCCTTGGTGGGGTTGTTCTAGACTGGTTCTTCATGTTGCCTGGAGTTTTCTGCTGATTCTTCCTCATGAGTGATTTCTTTTATCTGTTTCCTTGCCTTAATTTTCCTTTCACTTCCTCTTGCTCTTTAAGTTCTTGTGCCTGTGGACTAAGGGTTATAGGACCAGAAGGTTGAGAAGGTTGAAGAGCAAAAAAGGGATGAAAGAAAGGAGGACCAAGTGATAAGAAAAAAAAGAAAGATAGAGAAAGGAGAGGGGGTGGGTATAGGGAATATTGACAAAAAGAAGAGAGGCACAGAAAGAGGGAGACAGGGCAATATAGGTGTACAGTAGGGTACTTTGACACAACCTTAAAAAAACCCCACCTTCTGGGGGTGCCCAGTTGTGTGGTTCCCTTGATGTCAGCAGCTCTTTGCTAACCTGATCAGACACAGTACCCCACCTCCACCAAGTAGAGAGGAAAGACAAAAATGCTATAAATCAAACTAAAACAAGCAAACAGCAAACTTTGCGGGGATAAAATTGGGTGAAAAACTAAATGATAGTGGTAGAAACACTAGCAAAAATGAAGTTCTAGTTATTAAAAAAGGCAGCAATGGGAAATTATAATTAAACTACAAAAATTGAGAAAGAAAAAGGATCTGTATGGAAAAGATTGAAATTAAAAAACAAAAGAACATCAACAACGTCAAAATAAACAAAAAAAAGCAACCAAACAAAAAAAAAAAGAAAAAAATACACAACCAAAAACAAAGCAGTTTGTATATGTTATTGAATGTTCTCTGGGCAACACGTGGTCTTCTGTGGTATGAGATGTTAATCACAGTTCTGATACGACTGGAGGCTGCTGATTTCTCAAACCCCAGCAGGTAGACACCCTAAATCTCTCTTCAGCCCACTTAAAAGGCACTTTGAACTTGTAAACTTGCTGAGCAGAAGCTTTCCCAGCTTTCTCGCTGGAATCACTGCTGAAGTGGCTATCCACTTACCCAGTGTGCCAAAACCGGTCTCACTCTGCCCCTGAGGGTTAGGGCTGCAAGGTGGCTCAGACCCCACCCTTAGGCTACTTGGTTGCTGGGTTACCAGCTCCCACCCGATTCTAGTTTTGCGACCCTGAGGGCGGAGCTTGCCGGGGCAGATCACTGACAATGGTTCCGAGTGACCCACCGCCAAACACTATTAGCTCCGTCTGGCTCAGCGGCTCAGACTGGGGCCCTAGACAATGGCCAAAATTCTCCGCACTTCCGCTCAGGCCCTTCCCAAGGCAGTTCAACTCAGTGCCAAGTCCAAGGACACCAAAACAGTTCACAGGTAAGGCCTTTCTGATTTGCAGTCTCGCTGCTACTGAACTTACAGTTGTGGGCGGGTTTAGACGGATTGAACACACGCGACCCCTTGCCGGTTTTCCACTGTTTTAGTCCTCCTCTTGGGGTCCAGAAGTCTCTCGCTGACTTCCTGTATCCTCATAGGAGTGATGATAGGCAGATCCCACCAGCCAGAGATGCCTGGAGTCCTATCTCCCCAGACTCACGGTGCCCAGATGTAAGGAAGCTGTTACTCAGCCACCGTCTTGCTCCGCCTCCTTCTGTATCTCAGTAATTCTTAATGGTATATGTGTAGTCTGAAATTAAGGTCTGCAGAAAAGCTTAGACAGCTATATATTATTTATAAACCTAATCAAATTATATAACCACTAACAAAGCATGGCATTCAAATGAAGGGCACTCAGATGTCATTTTGTTTTTATAGTTGATTTTCCACTTTATACCTGATTTAATTTGATATTATCTCACAATAAACTGCTACTACTTTTATAATCCAGAAGAACAAATGTTTCTATTTTGCAAATTAAAAATATTGCAGATGATGATGTAGAGCTACATAGAACACTGGTATACTCATTATTGTAAAAGGAAAGAAGTGCTAGGTTTAGTTTAAAACAATTCTTGTTTTTTTACTGTAATTTTTTAAAAAATGTATTTACTTTCAGTCACTCTGTAAATAAAATTTAACAAAACTAAATAGGTAGGGAGATATTTTCAGTTCATAATGATCCTCATTTTGTTGTGTATACACCAGAACTGCTCCCCTCACTTTTGGTTTTGTTAATCAAAAGTAGAGAGGTATAAAAAAGCAAACTCAGGAATAGTTTGCTATGAAAATCTAAAGCCAAAACTGGTTACATCCAATAAAGAGTTGGGTTTTATTTTGCTTGCTTAGGGAAAGAAAGAGTAGAAAAAGATATCAGTAATGCAAACCTCAACTTCAATTCCTGTTAATACTGATTATCATAAAAATAGAAGTTTGCAGTAAGTATATATGTAGTAACAATATATTTTATATAGTTGAAATCTAATCTAATTTTATTTTATTTTATTTTATTTTATTATTAGTAGAGGTGGGATCTCTTGTTCATGCTGTTCTGAAACTCCTGAGCTCAAGCAATCCACCATCCTGGGCCTCCCAGGGTGCTAGGATTACAGATGTGAATCACCGTGCCTGGACTGAAATCTAATTTTAAATTATTTTTCTATTTAAAGCCAAATGAGAAACATAGACTATTAATGAACAGTATTTAAAAAATAGTCCTGTGGCTTTTTAAAAAGCCTGTTCATACCATTGAAAACATGAGAGGTGAGAGTAAAAATAAGGTTTTCACTTTATAGTTTGTTTTCTCTTTGGTATCCTGGAAGGCAAAATTGTTTTTTCATAAACAGCAATGACACAGGACACAATGAAATACAAGCACTATGTAAAGACAGACACCTTCATTTAACAACTAGCTGCTATAAAAATAAATTACACAGATGACTCAGGGAAGTTGTTAATAATTCTACTTTGTTTACACTGTGCTTAGAAAGCAACATAACTTAATGAGATCAGATATTAAGCTAATGGTGTATCTTGGAATCATAACATTTTCAAGTTCTGCCAAGCCTGTAGGCAGATTGAATGTGGGTGGTTTATACTGATAGTGTTTTCAAAAGGGGAAATGAATAAGGCCTTGCTCCGTATAGAAGCTATGCATTCATTACCTAAGAAAAAGCATTAAGTACACATAAATTACTGAGCTGTTTTGAAAAGACACAGCTCAGATAACAAAAATGGGGGAAAGTTCAAGAATCTTGGAAGTATATTTAAGAACTGTGAATAATAATAATAATAACAATGGTAAACTTACAAAAAGCCCAGAATAACAAGTGGCCACGTTGCAAAAAAATTCAGCTGGTCAAGTTCTAAAGCAAGTGAACAGTGTTTAGAATTCCCGTTTTCTACAAAATAAAGTTTCTTCCTACTCCTTGAGCTCTTTGAATGGATAAGTTACAATGAAATGGGCGATGCTCAAGTTTGCATTCTTCTGACTTAGAAAAACATTCAACTTCTTACCCTTGGACTTGCCTACTTTGATTTTTAAAGTAAACTAGAGAATATTTATTCTCATTCACTCTTTGTTAAAGACACAACTGATAGTTACCATGCTAGAGCAATTTCTCATATCTAAATGAAAAATACAAAAGTGAAAGTATTGATTGTGGTTGTACTTGCCACAAACCTGGACATCGCCAACATGTAACATGTAATGAGCACCCTCACCCCAGCACAGCAAGATATCTGACAGAGCATTCTTTAAAATAATTGTCTGCAGGATTTTTCTTTTTGTCTTTTAAAAATGAACTTACTGTTGCCTTTTCTGTCTGCCAACACCAAAGCCTTGCAATGTGCCTGAAGGGGAGGGGTGGGGTGGGAGAAGCAGCAGCAGCAGCAATTCCAAACACCCAGTTCGTTAAATTCGTGAGAAGGCAGGTTGTGGGAAATGTAGAAATTATCTCTTTTGCACGAGTAGAACGCACCAGCTGTGTGCACATTGCTGTCGTGTCAAGCATCTGTACTTCCTCTAAGGGAAAGGGACGGCATGTGTCAGTACGCTCAGCTTTACATAAAAATAAATACATTTCAAAAGAAATAAGACAAGGCCAACAAGCAAAACATATTTTGCAAAGTTTATTGCTAACAATGAGGAGATGACATGATGTTATTTTGTTCTTACATCTAGAAAATGACAATATTTCTAGGGGTGGAGGGAATGCATATAGTATAATTTAAATTAGCTCTAGATCCAGGGTTGAAAGACATTGCATACCTTGGAGATGATGCTGTCAGATGAATAGAAGCCATCCGTATATGCTGGCAAAATCCTGTGCTGTAAGATGTATGGGTGGGTTATTATGCCATGTGATTTCCCGATTCTTTTTTCAAACCAATTCAAAGCGAAGGAGCAAAACAAAGTGAGCATCATGGTGGTCAGTCCATCAACTCCTTAATTTTTATTTTGCCAATGACAAGTCTCAGAGAAGCAAAATCCACAGGCTGTTTCTTCTATGCTGTAGATAGCAGTATCTGTTCAGGATGTTATTACTGTATAACAAATCACCACAAAAGTTAATGGCTTAAAACAGCAACAACCATATTATTATCTCATAGTTTTTGTAGATCATGAGTTTGGGACAGGCTGAGTTTCTGTGTTTGGTACCTCTGGGGCCTTTGGGGCCTTTTACATGGTTATGGACAAATAGTAGCTGGTGCTGAAACAGTGGTCTAGAGCAGCTAAAGGTTGGACAGGCCTTTCTTTCTTTCTTTCTTTCTTTCTTTCTTTCTTTCTTTCTTTCTTTCTTTCTTTCTTTCTTTCTTTCTTTCTTTCTTCTGTCTATCTTCTATCTATCTACTTGCCTATCTATCTATCCATCTACCTATCTACCTACCTATCCATCCATCCACGTATCATCTTCATATCATCTCAGGCTTCTCCAAGTGGTCTGTCCCAATGGACTAGATTGGGCTTCCTCATAGCATGGTGGCCTCAGGACAGTCTTGGGACTCCAGTACAAATATTTCTTCAAGCAAGGTGGAAGATACAATTTTTCTGACCTAGATTGAGTAGTCACACAGACTGTTACCACATTTTATGGGTAACAAGAGGAAAATTGGACTCTATTTCTTAATATGGGAGTGGTGAGGTTTAGAAGATCCTGTAGGACCAGAGAAATTTTTGTTGGTCACCTAAACATTGCCCTGGTGTTTTTTTACTCTGAAATGGTTATCTTTGTCAAATTTCAGGTGTGATATTTTGAGTAAAAATGCATGTGCCCTTTGATAATAGATGACTAATGATCAACTATTATGGTAAAAATAAATAAAATAAAATACATCTAGTAGTCTCTTGACTCCTTGAGGCAAGATGTCTTGTTAGCCAGTGATATTTCCACTCCATGGAAATTCCAGTAACTTCCCACTCCATCAGTAGGCATTTGTGATTTCTTTAGCCTTAGGCCTACTGGAAGGTGTAGAGTTATGCTCTTAGTTGAAACATGTTCGCTTTCATTACCAAACTCCATTAATGGTAGGAATAAGAGAAAAGTGGAAGCTATTTGGATCAGTTAGGTGAAAAAAGAGAACATCGATTCCAGCAGTGAATCAACAGAAGGGATGGGCTGTCTTATGTCGGCCGGGTAATCTCTGTTGGTATCATTTTCCCTTTCTGTGACACAGGAGGATTTCTGTTTTGCCTCACAGAGGAACGGTGAGGCAAAGCTGAGATAAATGTTTTGGAAGTGATTTTCAAATACATGGTTCTATCGCGCTGCCAACTGGGAGATGTAATCATGGCACCTGGACTGGCTTGCCTACATGTCCATGGATGGCCTTTGTCTTTGTAAGGTGAGACCATAGACCTATATGCCAGATACTTGCTTTGAATGTTTTTATCTCTAATAGGGGTGGATTTCTGCTGAGACAACCATATTCCTATCTGGTCTTCCTCTCCGACAGATTTTGTTTGGTGGCTGGCAGGGTAACCTAAATCTCCACTAAGGAGTGAAAAATACACTGAATTTTGTGGCATTTTGGTCTATTAAAAGCAAATAATAATCAAGTGAGAAAAACAAGTGTGATCACAAAGGTCTGTAAAACCATTTAGGCAAATGCTTTTTGAAATCTGGTATAAACTCTTAAGAATCTGTAAGAAATAGTAAGTTTCACACACTTATAGAGCTGAGAATGTGGTAGCGTAAGCAGAATTTTTTGTCTACAGGCACCAGAAGCTTACCTAAAAATGGGTAATCCAAAAGGACAAAAGATTGTTTCAGTACTGGGAGCCAGGATAAATTCATCCTCTCCAAAAGGATGTTTGTGGTGCCAAGTGAAAGGGCAGCTCACTGATTTCATGTAAAGTGCGGAATGTTTGAGTGAGGAGGTACCTCTTCAAGATCAGTAGGGCCGACATTCAAAGCCTTCCAAACATTATCAAAAATCCTAATCAATGGGACATTTAAGGTATGTTTACTGTAAGGCCTCAGGGGGAGATTTGGGTTGGACAGTTCCATACTGCAAGGGTAGGAAAGCTAATACTTCTTTGTGTTTAGATAAAGATGACCATTTATCTTGGACACTCTCACCTACCTTTCCACTCCCATTTAATAATTCCTTATTTTTAAGATAGTGGAAAGGAATCAAACATCAACTGATTTTTAAAAAGGAGATTAGAAATATAGCAATTATTGCCTGGATAAAAAGATAAGAAAAGTTTCTAACAATCCTTTAAGTCAAATTATTTAGTTGCAAAAGACTTACCTGTGTGGCAAGCACAGCTTGATGCTTTTGTAAAGTCCTCTAACTCCCTTCTAAAAGAAACCGTATTTAAGTAATCATCCATTTATACCATTTATACCGGCAGATAACTGCACACCAAGCAACGCTTCTCCGAGAAAATGTGAAAGAAACAGATTTTCCTAAAATGGGATTTCAGTGATATTTTGGGTTAAACACAGTGCTCTATTGTTTCTGTAATTTAGAGTCTTTACTAACAGTGAGCAAAAGAAAGCAATTTCTGACTTTTATAAGGCAGATAAAAGATTGTGTTTCACACTCTCACATTGTTCCTGGTGAATAACTTCCACTGGGCTAATTAGAAATTATTTGTTGGAAATAATTTCAGTTCCGTCTGTGTACTATACTGCTGTAAACTGGGTACAAGATACCCCTTGAATAAATAATATTTCATAGATTCTAGGTGCATCAAAGAGGTATAACCCCAGACTGAAACGCTAAGTTGCTCTGGATGGAAAATTGATATAAACTGTAGGACTTTGAAACCAAAAACCTGCCCAACTTTTACTTAGCAATTGCTTACTGTGGTTTCTCCATGGGAGTTTTATATAAACAGATTAACTTTGTTTTCTAAGTGTTTCCAAAAAGCCTGGAAACTAGGAATTAAGTACAGCTTGTGCTGCCCATCCCTCAAAACCCAGCAGACTGTAGCCCAAGCTCAACACCTGTTATTGAAAAATCTGCCAGCCAATGGCCTTCGCCTTCTATGCCAACACATGTGGGGATGCTGAGAGGTCCCTCAGATGTTTGTGCTTCTGGGTCTCGTAGGGGCACCAGCAAGGGGAATGAAAATGATTCCAGAATTCCAAAGGTCACTGCTGGACTGAAATAATGAAAATTGCCCACATGTTGAAAAAAACTCAGATGTGATTACTGGAAAGTCTGGCAATCAGACCAAGAAGAGGTAACTGGCTAGAGTTTCATTTATAACCCCCCCCCAAAAAAAAAAGGAAAGAAAGGAAGGAAGGAAGGGAGGGAGAGAGGGAGCGAGGGAAGGAGGGAGGGAAAGTGTTCCAGGGTGAGAGAGAAGTAATTATTACATTCCTTGGCCTTCAGGCTACCACAACTAACACATTCAAACATAAAATAGAAGAAATATTAGAAAAAAGCAATCAAGTGTCACTTACATGAGCACTTATTTCTGAAACAAATTTAAAAAGTTATTTTAAATAATTTTAAAAAGTAAAAATGAGAGGTTGTTTTTATAAGGAAAGAATAGACTATATCAATATAAACTTGTTTTAAAGCAATGTTGGTGGCTGACTACCGTTTCCTTACAACTGTTTTATTCTAAGGACAGCTTTTCTTTCTGAAGTCTCTCTCTCTGCTCTTCACCCAAAGATACTGGAAAGCTCTGTATGATGAAGATTGTATATGTAAAAAGGTGCATTCTCTTTCCAGAATAAACTCAACCATTACATCTCACAACCTCTGCCTTGTAATCTTTTTACTTTGGGTGATTTAGTGGGAGCCCAGAGGTAGCACAGAGTAGTAGAGAGCACAAAAGGTTTGGAGGTTCAATCAAAGCTTGGCTCCAACCCCAGCTATATGGTCTCAGGTAAGTAATTTCCTTTATTTATTTGTTCCTCCACTTAATGAGTGAATCTAGACACCTAGGAGGTGACAGTGTCTGCATGTGCTGTAGCTGGATTGACACCCTACCCTCACAAAGCTTTTAGGCAATTTCACTTGAGTATGGTGGGGGGGTCCCATACCTGAGGACCATCAATGGGATGAGAAAGTGGGAGGAGGCCAGCGATGCTCCCCAGGAGATGAAAAGCCTGGGAACAGAGGCTCATGCAGGAGTTAGTCAGTGAAAGGGCAGGGCTGGCTGTAGCAAGACTGCTGTAGACAGAGGCAATGCCACATGCGAAGACCCAAAAGCACTGGATCTGCAAAGACCTTTCGGGTGGCCTCTAAGTCCCATGTATATTTGTTCTGAGATGAAGAGAGATGCACAGTTTTGCCTCAGACTAGAATCTTTGGAGATAAACCATGGAGTTGATAACATTGTAAAAAATATTTATCATAATTATCAATAATTTTTATTCAACTTTCCTCTGATTAACCCAAAGGGTCTGACAAAGTACACAGAGTACTTTGTTTAGAGTAACAAAGGGGAACTTCTCATGTTACACCAGCACCTTAAAGCTAGTGAGGTTGCACACCCAGCCCTCCCCAACATCAGATGCCTCTTCCAAAATAAACACACATTTTGTGGTGATGTTTTTAGAACATTAGTTGTGTATAAAAATCATCTGGGCATTTTGTTAAATGCAGATTTTGATTCAGTAGTCTGGGTGGTCCTGCATACTCCATTCAAAGCTCTCAGGTGATGCTGATTTCTGTGGTTTAGGGACCCACTGTAAATAGTAAGGCCTTAAAGCAAATAAAGAACACTCAATAGAGGGAGATCAAGTTCCTGAAAATTTCAGTATTTTAAACCAGTTACTTAAAAATGTATTCTCTAATTCTCTTTCTGTGTCTGTGTGTCTGTCTTGTTGTCCATCCATCTCTCTGTCACACAAAAATGGGTGTACATTATTTAAATTTATTCTGCTGGCCGTACAGAAATGTGTAACAACCAACCAGCCAACAGACAAAGTAGCTAGTATTCTAGTTATTATGATTAGTCTTACAGATGGGCTAAATATATATCCTGACACCCTTTTGAATGACTTTGCACTTTCACATTTCTTTCTGGTAAGTTCAAGATACTAGTTAAATGGCAGACTAGCACTCTATAATGTATGTTGCCTCCAGAATCTAAGAAGGCCCACCTGACGGTGTAGTTTTCTTCATGGTGGAAGCCCAAGATTGAGCAATATGTCTCTTCTTTAGAAGGAATGGCACAGTGTGCTCCCGAACACTGATCTTATGGAAACTTCCAGGTGGGGCAGGCCCTGGAACTTTCATGGTTTTGTTTTCCTCTCTCTGGCACACATCTTATTAAGGCATTGAAGATGCTCACTTTTTCTCACAAGATCCAATTAGTACAAGCTCACCAGGTGATGGACCAGGGTGATTTCTGTGAGAAACCCATTAGTCAAGGTCCCTGTGAGAATAATTTGGAGAAATCTGGGAATCAAAGTTATCAGCCTTACCTGTCTGTCCAAATATCCCACCCCAATCATCAGAAACCAAATCCTTCCCAATATGCCTCCAATCTTAGTAAAAGATACCTAGTAGCCTTGTATATTGAAATGAAATAGTAATTAAGACTCTTACAATTGAGCCTTCGCCTCAACTACCTCTGCCCTGCAGCTACACGGGATGGGGGAACTATAATAGGCACCACAGAGGGTCTCAGGTTCTCCCCCAATGCCTTGGGTTCGAAATTTAAGGCTTTACGCTTATCTTTTTCTTTCCACATACTTTTCAGAACATTGCACCCCATCGTCTTAATAATCACTGTGATCACCACAGTAATAAAGTGCCATAGCCACTTAATTTGCTGGTAACTTGAAGCCTATCTTTGCTGGCTGCCCTTGTCATCAATCCATGGCCACCATATGCCATGGATTCCCAGTATTTGCTCTTCCTTTGGCGAGGAGGCTTTCTGTGCACTCTTCAAATAGAAGCGCAATCCCAAAATCCCATTCTAACATTTGTCATCCCATTCCTGCTATCAATTATTATCTGAGTCAAAGTCCCAGAAGATATCAGGGCACACTCACAAGTTCTAAAGATAGTTTAAAATAGGACTAATCCAGTTTTTCTCAGGAGCCACCTGTCAGTCTGTGCTGGCTGGAAAGCACCTATATTTTTCGTCCATTAAATTATACACTATTACCTTTCACAGGTAAATTTTATAAGCCATCTGGAATTCACCTTTGCATAACACACAGATTTATTTTTCTCCATGGCATAAGCCAGTTACTACCAGCATTGCTAAAAATTTGTTATTTTCCCACTGATTCATAATGTCACCTTTATCATACATTAAATTCCCACATGTGTAGGTGTCTGTGTTTTATTCCATTGGCCTGTTGCTCTGTTTCTACCTTGCTTTTATGACTCTGTAGAATGCCTTAATGTCTGGTAGGCTATTTGTGCACCTTATGTTCATCCATATACATGTAGAGCCACTTTATTAAGTCCTTCAAACCATCCAGCATGCTCAATTACCAACAGATGATTTTTAAACTGCTACCCAGGGAGAGAAGTCTAGTTCCTTTAGGGTTTCTGTTTCACTGAGCAAGATGTGCCAGTTGAAAATGCCCTGAATAACCTGTCTGCCACCTGTGGTTTTCCTTTCCACCCTTCCCCACACAGTGCTCTCTCTCTCCGCTCCTCAATAAATCCTGACTGGTGCGATGGGCTGAATTGTATCCCCCTGAATTATCTCAGAATGTGACTATACTGCAGGTAGGGTCTTTAAGAAGTGACTAAGTTAAAATAAAGTCATTAGGGTGGGTTGTAATCCATTATGATTAGTATAAGAAGAGGAAATTTGGTCACAGAACAGAGAGTGGGAAGACCATGTGAAGTCAGAGGGACAAGATGGCCGAGGGGAAAGGCCTTACCAACACTTTGATCTTGGACATCCAGCCTTTAGAATTATATAAGAAAATAGAAATTTCTGTTGTTTAAGCTGCTCAGTCTTTGGTGCTTTGTTATGGCAGTCCTAGAAAACACAACCAGGTATTATCATAAAAGAGTATTGATTTGAAGAGGTGCACCAAATGTTAGCCTCATTCTCCTTCCCATATTCCTAAATCTGGCCCTTCCAAATCCATGCCTCTAATTTTGGACTTTATTCTGAGGAACAGACCTGCTTGTCTACCATATTTCTGCTATTTTCCCACGGATACCTGTCTGGTACCTGTAGTTCAAATGTTCTAAACCTCAGTTGTGATGCTTTCCTTCAATTCTGCTATCTCTAGTGGTCTTCGTCTTACGTAACAGCTATGGAGAGAACTAGGAGTCACCTTGAACCTCTGCATCCCACATGCACCGCTTTGAATACCCATCAAAAGAGTCATTTTATCCTTATTATTTCAGTCTCCCAAATGTTTCTTGCCCAGCCTTTCCCCTCCTGATTGTCACCATGCTGCTTCAGAGCCTTGTGACTTCTTGCCTAGGCTTTGCTAAAGACATCTGATTGATGTCCCAAGCTCTCTCCTTCCCATCTCGCAATCCATCTTTCATTCTGTTAACAACATTTCCCAAAAAATATCTGATCATGTGACTCAAGACTTTGTTCTACTATTGGAATTATTATTTTAATTAGAATTTGATTAAGTTCTATTTATTAGCAAGACATTCAAGGCCTTTTATAATAATCTGGACCAACCCACTGGTTTCATCTTTTTACTGCCACACCTCACTCAAGCCAAGCACCCTTTGTTCCTGCCACACCAAATCCTTTTTTTCCTCCTCTATGGTATTTTCCCACCTTCAGGTTCTGGGTCATGTTAGTCTCTGCCTGCCATGTTTCTCACCCTCTAGGTTATGGTTAAAACTCTGTACATCTTTAAGGCCTACATTAACTGGTATTTTCTCCAGGAAACTGCCCTTGGTACCTCCAATTGTGATTGATAGGTTTACACTTTATGACCCCCTCATGGAATCTTTTGAATCTCATTTTTTCTCATAAATTTCCCATTTGTTTAAGTTTTGTATCACTAGCCTCCTCCAGTAGGTGGTAAGCTCTGTGGAGGAAAGGACAGTATTTTTGTTCATTTTTTCCCTATACCCACCCAGTATATTAGCATAAGGCTTTGTACATTATAGGTGATCTGAAAACATTTTCCAAGTACCAAGCCTATAAGAATTTTGACTTTGAAAGCATGACACCTATAATATTAATTTCAGTCTACTCATTTTGTGGAAAATATGGCTTACTCATGCACAGGCCCAGAAGATTAAGAGGCTCATTTCTTTTGGCTATAAAATAGCTTTTAGAAAATATTATGAAAAATGAAGTACAAATTAATCAGAGAAGTGAAAATTAGATTTTCCTAGAAATGTCCGTGGAATGAAAATTTAGAGAAACCATTCAGAAGGCAAAAATGTGATTGCATTTGCCAAATCTAAAATATTTTTAGCAATATTTTATGGTAAGTGTCAATTTCAGGACTCAGACACAGACTATAGAAGCAGCAGGACCACATTTCTGAATCCAGAGGCAGAGCTGTTTGGAAGTGAAAGTGGCCTTACAATTTGAGAGACTGTATGGCAAAACATACAGCCTTTGAGAAGAGGCCAACACTAAGTAGACTGAAACCTTTTACAATTATTTTTGTAATCAAGCCTGGTGTAAGTACCATTTACTGCATGGTCAGGAGCCTCTGACATGGTGGCCAAACACTTCTGAGTTGTGGAATCCTTCTGCCTTAGATTTTATTGTTGTGTTTGTTCTTTTTTGTTTCTGATTCCACTTCTTGTTGGAGAGTCTAATTAGGATCGGAAAAAATAGAGGCCATTGTAATTTCAGTATCTTATGGGACTATAGTGTTTGCTTTATAAGGACTCCCCAAAGGTACCTGGATAGAGCCCTTGGGTTTTCAGAGCCCACAGTTTGAAAATTGATGATTTAATAACTTAATTCGGCTTTATAGGGGAAATATAATATTTGTTTTGCTTTGACAACATGGGCTCTGAATTTCTCCACTCCTGAGTACTTGAGCAGGCACCTCTTCGATAGATTTCCTAAATCTTGTCTAGGAGAATCTCTCCTAGTTGTGGTTAAATAAAATCTAATTAGAAAATTTGACAAAAGAAGATAAAATTTTGGCCATCCTCTACTTCCTTATGTAATAAAACTTTATTTCCCCACCTGAGACCATATTAACCATAGAATGAATCAGGAAAATCTTGCTATGAGAGAAAATTCAAACAATGCTATCATTTCATAAATCCTTACAACACCCCCATTAGGTAAAACCATATGAAATTGTTATTGTATAGGTCAGTAATCAGGGATATCAGCAATTTCATATGGTTTAAGCATTGGTATCATCTCCATTTTACAGAAGAGGATTGTGAAGTTTAGAGGTCAAATATCTTACTAAAAGTTACTGAGCTGTTAAGTAGCAGAGCCAGACCTAGAATCTAGAAACATAGGTGTGTCTCCCTCTAAAGCTTGTTCTTCTCCACCACGATACACTGCCAGGTAAAGATGCAATGTGGCTTAACAAAAAGAAGCATGCCTTTTATTTCCCCATTCGTTGATACAGCAGAGAGATGGGTAGCGTTTCTCTGTTGTCATGTTCATGACTCATACAAACCGATCCAGACTTGTGCAAGTCTATGCAGTCTAGGTTCCCTATGAGCTTTAACTGTGTTAAGTAAACAAATGATGTTACAATTCTTGATTAAGACATGGATAGCAATGGTTTTAAAGTGTGTAATGTACTAAGTTGCCAAGGCTATGGCTGGCTAGAGGACTCCCATAGCCTTTGGGTTATCACAAGTATTTTCACTCCTAGATTGTAAGGTGTAAAGCGCAGGCACCTTTTTTCCTTTGGGGTCTCTTTCTCAGTCAGCATAAATGGATGATTTCTGACCTTCATGACAATCAGGCCAGAAGTGGTGGTGGTCCACCTACAGACAAAAATATTGCTGCTTAGATAGAGCAGTTCAACAAAAAAAGTTATATGCACATCACCTAATAATGTCCCTGCTTGGTGTGGGATCTACTTGTATATTTCATTTCATTAGTGTTCCTTTCCTTCTTGGAGGGCTGCTTCTAATTTCTTTCTCTTTGAGTTTGGCATCTTTGTAGCTACAGTAAGTCCTCTCTCCTCTCGCCCCAGCTCTATTAGAATAAGGGCAGTTGATTTATACACCCAAAGTCTGATAGGATATAGAAGGTCATTCATGGGGAACTAAGGGGCCTATTTAAACAGTGGTGGTCATGCAAATTAGTGTGATTGCTGGCCCAGGTCCTGAAAGAAATTAAGTTAAATGGAATAGAAACCAAGCTATGAGAGAATTTGATTTTCAATAAGGTTTGAAAGCATACCTTCCAACCCTGGCACAAGATTTTTTTTGTCATGTCACTGTTGGGCATTTCTGCCAGTTGCATGAAATTAATAAATGTGTATAATAGGGCTACAGAGATTGGTTCAGGTGGGGTGAGTGAGTTTGTGATCGTAGCATTATTGACACAGATAGATGTTTTAAATTTATCTTCACCCTTCTATTATTAGACAGTGTGAAATGACTTTGAGTTATAACAACTATTTTATTTTAAATTCTCCAGCATCTGCCTCTCCCACCTCATAAGGAAGCCTGAGACCAAGAGAAGTAATGGCAGGAAGCCTTCTCTGGGGCCAGGCTCCCCGTGACCCTTGTCTCCATGCTTGTTTGGCCAGGGTTATTTTTAAAGGTGCTGGTGGATCGTTTCCTTTGAAACTGAACAGCCTTTGGCTGTTTTGCCCCACCTATTCCAACTATGAATAACTTGGGTAATCGATAGGGCGAAGCCCGAGACATTCTGGACTTGGATAGTGAACAACAGGAAGTGGTGCAACTCCCTCTGAAGTCCCACCCCCAATTCCCATAATTTCCTTGTCCCATTTCTACTTGGCAGCCAGCGCTTAGCTTCTCAAGAAGATGGTAATTGGACTTAGTGGGACTTTCCTAAATCTCAGAATCATGGTATCATTAAACTCACACCATTCCATTTTCACTCATACTTAACTTTTCATTTTCATGTATAGGATGAAATAATAAACAATGTCAAGACAATCTCTGTATTGGATCAGCTACGGAGGTTTTGGGGGGGAAAGGAAAACATAAATCTACTGAAAGTATGACCTTTGTTTAATAAGGCGACATTTAAATATTGAAACACACAGAGAAGAGTAGAAATACACAGTAAAAATAATAAAATGAACAGCCATGTACCCACCACTCTGCTTAAGAAATTAAACATGACAGTATCTCAAAATTTCTCAAGTTGTAAGGCCGTTCTCAACCCACCACCTCTTTCCTCTCAGAGAGAATCACAAACCTGAATATTGTGTTATTAATGTCCTTGCTTTCCTTTATGGTTACACCACATATGCAGGTATCACTAAATAATAAATCATTTTGTTTTGTGAATTTATGAACTTGATATAAACGGAATCATATCTACATGTTTGCTTCTGTGATTTGCTTTTCGTTTGCTCAACCTTACATTTTGAGATTAATCTGAGTTGCTGTATTTTTTATTGTTGTATGGTATTCTATTATTTGACCTCAATTTTTCTCCTTTTGATGGGTAACTAGGTTGTTTCCAGGTTTTGTTTTTTTTTTTATGTTACAAACAGTGGTGCTATAAACATTCATGTGCTTAGAATTTCTGGGGCATATACACAGAATTTCTCAAATGTTTATTTCTAATCGTAGAATTACTGAGTATGCACATTTGACTAGATGGTGCCAAATATTTTCTTTAGTGTTTATATTATTTTATATTCCCATCAATGGTTTATGAGATTTTCTATTATCTACCTCCCCACCAACATACCTTTTAATTTTTGTCATTCTCTTTAGTGTAAAATAGTATCTCATCATGGTTAGAAGTTGCATTTTCCTCATTAGTAATTGTGAGTCACTCATGTTTCTTCTTTTTTGAGATGCTTTTCCATATCTTGTGCTCATTTTTTATTGGGTTATTCATTTTATACTTACCGCTTTACATTTGGGATGCTATCCTTTGTTGATTACATGCTTTACAAGTATCTTGACCTAATTCATGGCTTGTATTCTTAATTTCTGTAAGGTGTCTTGTGATGAACAGGATTCTTAATTTTAATATAGGAAAATTTATCATTTTTTTAGAGTTTGAGTTTTTCTTTTTTTAATTGAAATATCATAACTGTACATATTTAGGGTGGTATATGTGAGCTTTTGTGATGCTAATGAAGATGTTCAACCTGAAGAATTTAATCCATCCAAAACTGATATTGTGGTTTGTGTGAGACAAACTTCTTTCCATTTTTTTCTTGTTTTTATAACTGTTTTCCCAGCATGGCATTTCATAGAATCATTTTTTTTCACTTGCCTGAAATGCTAGCTCTGTTACATACTAGTTTCCATTTGTACATGGGTCTATTTCTGGACTCCTGTTCCATTCTGCTTATCAATCTGTCAGTTCTTGAACTTACACATAATTAATAATTATTAAGCTTTATAATAAGTCTTATGGGGTAGAACAAATCCTCCAATCTGTTTCTTCTTCAGAAATATCTTGACTACTCTTGGCTCGTTGAACTTCAGCATACATTTTGGAAGCATTTATGCTTAATTCTATGAAAAATCATGTTGGAATTTTTATTAAGATTATGTGAAGTCTATATATTAATTTTTGAAGTTGAGAAGTATTGTCATCTTTGTAATATTCAGATTCCCTTTATACGAGCAGGGTATGTTTTTCTATGTATGTAAACCTTTAAAAATGTCTTTCATTAAAGCTTCATAATTTTCTCCACAAAGTATTTTTGGGGATCTATTTCTGTACACTTTACATTTTGTTGTTTTGTAAAAGGTATACACAGGTACATAAACACACACACACACACACCCATATTCACATATTAGGCAACATTAAATTATTTTGACATAATACTGTTTTTTAACATCCTTGTACCTGCTTCTTCCAGCACCACAAGGAAGCCTGAGAGCAAGGGAAGTAGGCAATGATATTCTTTGTGTTGGTCAAGCTGGGATTTATCCTGTATATATCTACATATCTATATGCAGTCATCCTCAGTATCCATGGGCTAGTGCTTCCAGTACGCCCAAGAATACCAAAATCCGTGGTTGCTCAAATCCCTTAACACGAAGTGGCAGAGTATTTGCACATAACCTACGTACATCCTTCTATTACTTTAAATCATTGCTAGATTACTTATAAAACTAATACAATGTAAGTACTACATAAATAGTTGCTAGTCTGTATTGTTTAGGGAATAATAAAAATAAGAAAAAAATCTATAATATTCAGTACAGACATAACCATTTACTTTTTTTCCTGCATATTTCTGATCTATAGTTAGTTGAATCCATGGATGTAGCACCCGTGAATGCAGAACCCACAGATATGCAGGGCCAGCTATATGTGTGTGTGTGAGATACATACACATTTTGTACTTATATATATCAAAAAGTTTTTCTCACTATTATATAGAAAAGCAATTGACTTCATCCCTTCCTTGGAAATTTATAACATTCCCTTTGAAATAATTGAATTCTGATATTTTCTTTGTGGGGAGATTTTTCTTTTTACTACCAACTCTATTTATTTAATGGTTAAAACAACACTTTATGACTTTTTAATGTTGTAATACTCATAGAAAATCATACAATCTATTCAAGACATTGTAGAAGCCAGAGGGAAGTTGGTACTGATTATATGTACTTGGTGAAAACGTTCACTACAATTAAATTGTTTTATTATAAATAAAACGAATTAGAAAATATCTAAAATATTGAATTCTATATTTAATTTATAATAATGTTATCTTAAAATATTAAATAGAAAATTTCTAAAAAATTTTTTTAAATTGTTTTGTAATTTCCTTTCAATTGAAATATCTATTTTCAGTTCCTAATCAAGACTTTCAAATTATAATGTCTTAAAATTCTTAATAATCATCAGCAAGAAACTTCTTTTGGAGGCCCTTTGTTGAGGTACTGCCAATCAAAGACCTCTTATATACTATGTGATACAATGCAACAGCCAGACTGAGTATATGAATGGGATGCTGGGATAATGCTTTACTGCCTACTAGCTAGCAATCATTGAACACTTCCAAATTTTGATATAGTGATACTATCCACCATACACCATCTACTTCAACTAGAATGACTAATTACTTACCATATAGAGAATAACAACAGTGTGTCCTTAGGATTTATATGTGAATTTCCCTGAGAGTGAAATTGATTAGAATCAACAGGAAACAGATGAAATATAATCTACTCAAAAATGTAGTCAAAAACTTCAGAGAGTTAGGGAGTCCCCAGATCCAATCAAGGTCATAACATTAGGGATGCAGCTCTGCTACATGATTGATACCACCCATCTAGGTAGAACTAATCATCCTTTGACAAAGCTGAAGAAGGAATTGTTAATAAGAGAATGGTATGCTTGGAACATAGACAAAGAAGCAATTAGAAAGACATAGGGCATTGGTAATCTGTCTAGACTCAGATGAAATGTTGACCAGCATATGATTTGGCATGTCCACCTGTGCAGTGGAGTGGAGGCACCAGGCCATTGCGGATTGCGTCATTATCCATTAAGATGGTCACCTAACTCCCCTTGCTTTGTCTCCATGCTTCCCAATCAATATAATTGTAATTATTTCTCCATATAATCTCTGTTATGAGGAGAAAATTTGCTAATTAGCAAATGTGAGTGCTCTAGCTTATTTGGCAATTAATTCTCATTACAAATGAATAGATTGGTGTTTGGCTCATAAAAAAAAAATCACCAAGAAACTTTCTTCACACAATGTAGTGAAAAAAAATTTTCAACCATTTTTTACAACTATATTATTTAAAGAATCTAATCCCTATTCATTTGTTTTTCATTGACAAGTGTGGTATTGAAATTTTTGTTATTTTTGGCAGTGCAATGGGAATTCTAATTCAATTAAACTTTTCTCTAATTTATAGATTGCTTAGTCATTGTCATAGAAGTCACTTTGAAGGAATACTAGTGATGTTCCTAAAAGGCACATACCCCTGTCGTGGGTTGGATAAAGTATCTTGTAAAGTCCATGACAATCTAAATCATCAGAATGTGATTTTTTAAGTTAGTGAAGATGAGGTGATACTGGCTTAGCATGGGTTCTCTCTTGGAAGAAGAGAGGACACAGAGAGACACGTAGACGCAAAGGGAAGAAGGGTACGTGACAACAGAGGCAGGGATTAGAGAGATGCAACCATAACCCAAAACACACTAAGGTCTGCTGGGAACCATCAGCAGCCAGGAGGGCGCAAAGAAGCACTCTTCCCTGGAGGCTTCAGAGGGAGCATGGCCTGCCGATACCATGATTTCAGACTTCTAGTACTGAGGAGCGTGAGAGAGTACATTTCTGTTGTTTTAAGCCACCTAGTTTGTGATCCTTTGTTACAGTAGCTCTAGAAAACTAAACACCCTCCGTGAATGACAATGGATGAGATGCACTTGCTGGAGCTTTGTCTTTCTGGAGACCCTGCCTAGTTTCCCAGCTTCAAACGACTCCATGAAGGTGTCATGCCCTGCCCCCCAGGCCTCAAGCTTATGACGTCCTTTGAGACCTCCACAGGCTGACTGCTGTCCACAGTGGCCAGGCTGCAGTCAGCTGAAGATGTGGAGTCTAGGCGGTGGAGAAGGCATGATGACACTTACAGGACACGTTCTCTGCAGGTACTGTGAGGCCACCCTGATCTCTACCTGAATCCCGGGAGAGGCTGTGTTTGCATGGAGGTGATTAGCCTGGTGGAAGGTCTGGTTGTTCCAGGCCTAACTCATCACCCCAAGGGCTGACGGGACCTGCACAGAGCTGCACTCCTGGCCAGCAAGTCTCAGCATGCACCTGCGCGCCACATTGCCTGCAGTGTCTGCTTCTCTCTGTGGTTTGCACTTTCTCATCTCTGGCCTTGGAAAGAATCCCAAACTTTCTCACTCTCACTATAGATTTAAACTTTTAAAAATATTTTATTCAGCTTATTTACTTATTCTAGAAGGATTATTTGTGAGCGTTTGGTTTATCATTTTGGGGAAAAGGCGCTGAGGCTGACTTTTCTTTTGTCATAGTCTAGGTCTTCATGTGCTTCTGCGCCATGACATAAGACGCTGGTATATACTGCTTGTGAAGTCTACTCGTGAAAGCACAGGATGCTTCTGCCCTTGATTTACCATAAATTAATAAGGACCACATTTTAATCTTAAATCAGGACATTTGCGCTGACAAATGTGACTATAAATATTTGCACGAAAGATAGAATATTTGAAATTTCAACTCTTACAGGAAAAGTAACTAATTGTCCAGTATGGCATTGTTAGACTTACTTTGGCTCAAATGCCCAGCCCATCACTATTAGCAGTGTGACAAGTTATTTATATCCATCTCCATCCACATCCTCATCTGTAAAATAACATTACTTACAGATCATAGAATTGTCATGAGAATTAAACAACATAATCCCTATAAACCACTTGATCCATATAAATCCTCATTATATCGAGTGATTCAATAATTGCTCGATAAATGTTAGCTTTTGCTGTTATTACTGCTATTGTTGTTACCCATGCTAGGACTAGCCTTTGGTAAAATTATTAGGAAAAGAAAGTTTGGTTGTTCATCCTCTCTTCTCTTGCTATCTGGTGTCTTCTCTCGTCTTCGTATGTTCCTCTCCCTTAGACTGGTTGGCGGCTCCCAATAGAATCTGATTCCTTGCATTACCCTTACCTAAATGGCTACTTTCTGTACTTTAATCTTTCTCCTCCCATTCCTTCCTACTCTGGTTAAAATATAACTGGACATAGCCCCTTTCCACCAAGTCTCTGTCCTTCAAACTAATTTTAAATCAATAAAAACGAAGGTAAAAATAGAGGCAAGCCTACTTAATGCTAATTCACCATGCAGTATTTAAGGGTGGTCATGAGTAGTTCAATTACAGGAATGTTTAATATGATGGTTATGAGTACAAAACAAAGCCCTTGTACTATGAATTGTTAGGCAGGGAAATGTTTAGTATCACAGAGACATAATCCACAGATAAGCAAAGATGAGTTAGGGTATTAAAAGGTGAGTATGTATTAATACTATTATTATTCCCATTTTGCAAATGAGAAACCTGTTGGTTAAAGGTACATGCATAATTTTCTTAGGCCACACAGATATTCACTAGAAAGAGGTTCCATCAGCTCCCTCTAAATACAGATCCTTGGCACTTACACACAAAGCTAGTGAGCATAAACTAGTAAGGTATGTATGGGAGTCCAAACCCAATACAAAGCACAATAGGGAAGAGCAATTATGGCAGAAAGTTTTGAACACTAGGAAATAGGTTTCCAGAAATCTAGAATTTGTTTAAGAAGCCATTTGTCAATATGCTATCGGTACATAATATTTTACTATGGAAGGAAAGCTGTGGAACCCAAGAATAATACAAGAAAACCAATGTCATCACTAAGACCTTGAGCCACAGGGACTAGAAGAACTTAGTTATCTCTTGCAAGGAAGTGTTAAGGGTTAATTAAAAATCACACCTCTCCTGGAAAACAAATGTGTATATATAGCAATTTTCCAGTTGTTAGTGTTCATTCTTCAGTTCAGTAGTCACCTACAGAGATGAGCCAGTGTACTACACCAGGTCAGGAATACAAAAACAATAGAATCAGCTTAAGCTTAGCAGACTATTCAAAAATCTACTAAATCAATTAATTGCCTGGTAATTTTTTTATAGTTAACCACTCACATTATTTTGTGTATTTGGAGAGGACACCAAGAGCCAGACGACCTCTGAGCAAGATGATATGCAGCTGGGGGGCAGTCCTTCGGGCAATTGGTCCACAGTTGTTGGTTATGAAGAAAGACCCTGAGCCCGTGGCAATCCTCAAGCATGCAGTCATTGTCTAATATTCCCCTCACCTGTCATGTACCATGTCACTAAAAGGCTACTGCAGAGGTTGCTTGGGGCTACCCTGCAATGAAGGTTAGCCCGCCTCCTGCAAGCTTGTACTTCTAATCCCCGTCACGCCTGATTCCTTCCTGCAGCGATCTAGACCAAAGCCTTTCGGGTTGCGACATGTATTAATTTCTTTGATTGCAAATTTCAGTAATAAAGAATTTCCTTTAACTGTTGAAAAAAAGAGAAACATCTAAGTCTGGTTATAGATTTAATTGATCCTAATATATAAATGTGGAATTACACATGAGTTAATCTACCAAGTATAAAGATACCTGAAACAGGGAATGTCCCTGCTTTAGGATAACCAGACAACCTAATTTCATCTAGGGAGGTTTCTTTTTGGTTGTTGCTTTGTTTGTTTGTTTTCAGGAAATGTAAGTGCTGGCTCCTGGATTGCTTTTGAATGGTATATTAAAAGCTATTTGTAATGGGGTGCACCATTATGCAGGTGCTAACCTTACTTGTTGCTAACCTTAAGAAATGAGGGTGGTTTTCTGAACTTGAGGAACCAATTTGATTAGGAAAGGAAAAGAAAAGTGCCACTTTTCTCCCTTTTTTGTCCCTTATCACAGCTGTTCAAAGTCCTTCTCCCACACAATTCACCAAAAGAATTGCTTTGGATGAAATTCTAGTGAGTGATTAAGAGGTCACTCCTTGAGGTTTAAGACTTATCTTTGAAACATTAGCTGTGTAACTATGACAGGTTATTTCACCTCTTTGAGCCCAGACTTGCTCCTGCATAAAAGTGGGGACAATAGTATGTTTTACAGGATTGGGATAAAGATTAAATGTGATTAAATGGGATAATGCATGAAAAGTGATTAATATGCTACTTGGCATTGCTTTAGCATTAAATAAATGTTGATGCTGAGTTGTGACCCATGTGGTCCAGTCTTATAGCAGTATAGCTCTCAAAACTCAAAAATCCCCAATTTGCTCAGATTCTTTGCTTAGATTTACTAAGCCCCGTGAAGAGGAAGCACAGCCTTTAGCAATGCTTCTCACCTCCCTTTCCTCTCCCACCCTTCAGTCATTTACTTGACTCCCTCTCCAAAAACTGCTTAAGCTCCCTCAGCAGCCATAGACAAAGAGTGTCCTCCTTCAAGTTTCCCTCTTCTCCTAATTTCAAATCACAAAATCCCAAAGAAGATAATTCTTTGGGGGAGACATAGAGAAGAAATTGAGTGGGCAGAGTCAAAACTCTTCTAGTACCTTGCTACCCACTGTTTGATGGTGGTAACATGATCACCACGCTAGTCTACAAAAATACTTTCTTCCAAATCATTATCTAATTTTATCAACTCTGGTGCCCTTTTAAATCTTATCATTCATTCACACATTATTATAGGGTTCTGCAGTCACATTATTTGAATCACCAACAAATCAAATTTAAAGGAAGGGCAGTTTGGATGGTCTGGAGGACAGGTAACTCTGGAGTAGGGTACTGCAAATACTGAGTAATAATGATAAAAATAATAATACCACTTAAATCACGATATACATTTGCACTTCACTTTACAATTTTCTAAATGTTTTCACATGTCATTTCACCTGATTCCCACCACAGTCCCGTACAGTTGGTGGAAAGAGCGTAATTATCTTCCTTTTAATAGAGGAGGAGACAGGAGCTAAGGAGACTGGCACGAAGTGAGGCATTGTGGGGGTGGAGGACTTTAGACTTCCAGAGAGCTGTAAGAGAACCCTGGTTACTTGGGGTAGGGTGGGGAAGGTAGGCCAACTAGCGGTGTCAGGAGGGCATGGGAAGGGAGGGCCCCTCTTAGCCTGCCCTGCCATTGACTTTGGACAGAAGCTCATCTCCTTTGGTAATGACGCCTTAGCTTGTTGATTCTCCCCTGTATCCGTGCAGTCATGGCGGACATATTATAATGTCAACACCATAAAGAAACTTTACCTGCAAAACTCAGTAGTCTAAGAAAATTCTATCAATGCTGCCTTTCTTCTCCTATGATATAAAAAACACAAATGACTTAATCAAAGAAAAATTATGTCTCTTTTGTCAGAAACAGGAGAGACTTGTTAGGTTAATTTTTAGTAACAAAGGATTGTTGTGGTTTTAGAGCAGAAGAACAGTATAGCCAAGTAGGATCTTTTCTTCCCAAGTCGAGGGCAATGGTATATTTTATTCAATACATTAAATTACATAGACATCAGCCGCAACATGTTGACTTGGCTTCACAGGAAATGAAAATCGATACCATGTGTGTGCACGGCCCCTCCACATCAGCACAGTGCATGCTGTTACGTGCTCACGGTGTCTCAGCTCCAAAAGTTTGCCTCATTTTCATCATTATAAATTCTTACAAAGGCACTTTATATGTATACAATCTAAATCAAGAGGTCAAGAGATTTTTGAATCCAGATTTTAGCAGCAATATTTTCCAGCTGTTTTGATTTGCCTACACTTGATAAATTCTGAAATTATTCATGAGATACATATCTTCAGGGACAATGAGATATGTGACCCATATACCTCACACAGAGCCTGGCACACAGCAGGTGTTGGAAAAATACCTGTTGTTTCTTTTGGAAACACTAGTCTCAAAGTTTGCCTTGTTAGAACTGGCTCAGGATTCCAAATAACTCTGATTTGGGGGAGAGAAAGGAGCTTCGCTTGCTTTCGGACAGTTGATAAGTAATACTTAATTTGGGGGCTTATTTAGTAAACAGAGTTGGTAAAGTGTATGATATACTATTTTTGGAAGATAAGCATGGAAAATATGAAAACCCTAAGTTTGGACCCTTTTGACTCCTTTTGATTTTTTTGTTCAAAAAATTCTTTTTCACATATACACACTATTATAACACAACATCCATATTGTTGCCACCTAGGTTAAGAAATAGATCATAGGCATATTGCAGAGGCTCTTGCCTATCAGCCTAGCACTCTGGGAGACTGAGGTGGGAGGATCATTTGAGACCAGGAGTTCAAGACCAGCCTGAGCAAGAGTGAGACCCCATCTCTACTAAAAATAGAAAAATTATAGGTGCATTGTTATAGGTGCCTGTAGTCCCAGCTACTCAGGAGGCTGAGGCAGGAGGATCACTTGAGCCTAGGATTTTGCAAGCTGCTATAAGGTAGATGGATGCCATGTAAGGTAGACAGATGCCATGGCACTCCAGCCTGGGCAACTGAGATTGCCTAAAAATGAAAAGAAAGCAGAAAAGAAAAGAAAAGGAAGGAAAAGGAAAAGGAAAGAGGAGAAGAGAGGAGAGGAGAGAGAAATTGATCATTGCGGCACCCTTATGCCCTGAAAGGCCTCCATCCCAGCCTCAGGAAACCACTATCCTGACTTCTGTGTCCTTCATGATTTGACCACCTTTATGTACATCTCTCCCTAAGCAACATTGCTTTGTTTTGTCCACTTTTGAAATTTATATTAGTAGAATCATAATTTACTGTCTTTTAAATTTTTTTCTATTCTATTTCTTGTTCTATTATTTATTTTAAAATGTGAAGGGGATACAAGTGTTTTTGCTACACGCTTACCTCATATAACGCTACGTGAGGGCTTTTGATGTGCCCATCCCCAGCATAGTGTTCTTTGTACCCGATAAGTAACTTTTCATCTTTCACCCCACACCATCCCCACTTCCTTGGCTTCTAATATTCTTTTCATCTCTCTGTCCCTATTGTACCCATCATTTAGTTTCCACTTATTAGTGAGAACATAGGGTGCTTACTTTTCCATTTCTGATATCCTTCACTTAGGATAATATCTCCAGTTCCATCTAAGTTGCTACAAATGACATCATTTCATTTCATTTTATGGCTAGTTAGTGCTTTATGAGGAGGGTGTGTGTATGTGTGTGTGTGTGTGACAGAAAGAGAGAGTTGATGGGCGCGTGTGTTGATTCCACACCTTTGCAACTGTGAATTGTGCTCTGCTAAACATTCAAAAGCAGATGTCTTTTTGATAATATGATCTCTTTTACTTTGGATAAATACCCAGTAGTAGGATTGCTGGATTGACTGGCAGATCTACTTTAGCTCTTTGAGGAATCTTCATGCTGTTTTCTTTAAAGTTTGTACATTGTCTGAAATGGCTTTATTTACTTTATTTTTAATGTTTGTCTCTCTATATTATGATGTGAATTCTACAGTCTTGCTTACTAGGTATGTCCTAGTGAGTGCATAGTATACAATGACTGATTGATGAAGGATTGAATAAATAAACAAATGCCATGACTGTGTGCACTGTGATGTGGTGACATGCACCCTCCTAAACCCCCCCACCCCACTGCCTCCCAAAGATACAAGCAAAGCAGACTCCCACCAGATATTAGTGTCTGCTGCCACCATCTTTCCATCTTGATAGCACCACCATGGCACCTGAGTAGCACCACAGCAGCTACCACAATTAGACCTAGGTAGAGGGAGAGACTCAGCTGCCACACATGTGGGATACCATATGTCTCCTTGGCTCCACAAGTCATGGGAATTCCTGATGAACCATGCCACTCTTGGCCACAGTATCACTATCCACCCAGGAACTGGTCAAGGTCCAGTAATGCTCCTAGGCAGCTGCCAAGTTCCCATGACCCACCTTGTTGCCTGCTCTAATCCCATGACACATCCAGGTGCCTCTCAAGGTCCTACAACTTGCCCAGGCACCAGCCAATTTCACACTACCCATCTCCATGGAGAAGAACTTAGCCTTCAACAAGGACTTTCAACAGTGGTCGGAGGACCAACCCACCAATACAAATGAATGTTCCTCAGCATTGGCATGGACTATGACAACCGAAGGGCAATGGAACAATGCAGGAAGGCAACTGTGTCACAGGCTTTCAGTGCCTCTGCCCCTTCCCCCAGGGCAATTCTCCAAAGTAGGAAACAAAAGGGAGCATCTTTGTCTTATCCATCTTTATATAGCTCGGCCTTTAGTAGATGTGGAATTTATTTATTTAAATGAATGTCCTTGAAAGGTATAGTTGGGAGAGTTAATTTTTTCAGCAGACTCACATGCCAGGTAATCCTCCATTTTGTAGAGAGGATAATGAAGCAAGATTAATGTCTCAAAGTCATAAATAAAAGTCAGAAGAAAACCTGAGTTGGAGTCCAGCTCAGGTGTGCCTTTCCACAATATTCTCCAAGTTCCAGCAAAAGTTGAATGGATACATATTAATTTGTACCTTTTAATGTGTCACATGTTCTTTGTAAACTAATGTGTACCATTAATACACCCCCTTTGTGGGCTGGGCATTGGGGGCTGTTTCATTACTATTTTGTACTCTAAAAGCCAGATGTGCACTTGAAGATGATTATTTTGGTAGGTTTTGATCTTTTTTTGAGCTACTTACACTCGCCTAGTAACTACTGTCACACTCATGCAAGATGGCTGTGGGGGAGAGTGTGCATTTGCCTCCATGCAATCACATGCTGTGGGGCCCTATTATTTCTGGTTCTCCAAATTTCTTTCCTTTATTTATTTATTTATTTATTTATTTATTTATTTATTTTTTATTAAATCATAGCTGTGTACATCAATATGATCATGGGGCACCATACACTTGGTTCATAGACCATTTGACACATTTTCATCACATTAGTTGACATAGCCCTCCTGGCATTTTCTTAGTTACTTTGCTAAGACATTTACATTCCACATTTACCAAGCCTCACATATACCTTTGTAACATGCACCACAGGTGTTCTCCAAATTTCTTAACCAACTCTCTGAATTGGTACAGCCTTGTCAATCCTGCAGCTTCAAAACAAAGTGATTTTTAAGCTATTTGAACATGGAAAAAAATCTGAACGATTTCTGAAACCAAAAGCAGGTATTTTCTTCAAACTCAAGTAACTGAAATAACTGAAGAGATTTAGTTCAAATTGCAAATAAATTTGCCTTTGGATTGAGATGAGGCAAGAGAACTATCAGATTCAAAGTTCAAAAGGAACATTTTGGAGTAAGTTATAAACCAGAAAATAGGCATTTAGAATGGAAACGCTGAACTCAACAACAAGATGAGGTCATGACACCTTGGCAAGTATTTTTTGTTATATATTTTTTAACTCACTGTGTTAACCTAGAACTTTATTTTCACTGACTCTAATTGAGAGTATCTCAGCGATTTTTTTTCTGTGTGTATATATTTTTTAAAGGACAGGGAGTGATGCTTTGTAATTTGTTATGTTGTCCTGGTTCAGAAGAACTTAAAGCATACAAATTAAAGCATATAGAAATTTTGGCAAGTTCTCATCTATATTTCCTGCCTCTCCCTAGAAATGTATTTCAAAAATTGCCATTTCTTAGTAGGTTTAATAGTCTGTAGCTGATATGGTTGCAAATTCCCAGAGAGAGATAGGTGTTTAGAGGAACTAATTTTCTAAGTGCCCAAATTTCCCCAGGCTTAACCAACTGTGATGTAAATAAATCAGAACTACAAACTTAAAAAAACGGATAAGATAATGTGTCTGCCCTGAAGTAATTAGTACAAGCACACTTAAAATTTATTAGAAAGTGCAATTTATTAGAAAGTGCAGGTGGCATCCATAGCTTAGTGGGTAGGGCGCAGGCCACACACACCCAGGCTGGCTTGTTCGAACCCCGCCAGGGCCAGCTAAACAAAAATGACAACTGCAGCAACAACAACAAAAATAGCCAGGCATTGTGGTAGGTTCTTGTAGTCCCAGCTACTTAGGAGGCTGAGGTAAGAGAATCGCTTAAGCCCAGGAGTTTGAGGTTGCTGTAAGCTGTGACACCACTGCACTCTACCAAGGGCGACATAGTGAAAGTCTATCTCAAAAAAAAAAAAAAAAGAAAAGAAAAGAAAAGAAAGAAAGAAAAGAAAAGAAAATGCAAGGGCAATTGGACAGGATTTCATTGTTCAGCAGTCCTACATTGCAGTTAAATTCTATGTTTTCTGGAGCAGCAAGTAAAATTTTGTACCATGATATTCATCTCTATTTTAAATACATTTATGGAGTGGAAATCCTCTAGTTATTTCTCATTTCAGTTGATTGCAGTATCTCAATCTGTTTGGATTGCTCTAACACAATACCTTAGGCTGGGTAATTTACAAGCAACAGAAATGTATTGCTCACAGTTCTAGAGGCTAGGAAGTCCCTGATCTGGGCACCAACAGATTGAGTGCCTGGCGAGGGCCTATTTCTCATGGATGGTGTGTTCTTGTTCTGTGAACCGTCACTTGGTGCAGGTGGCAAACAGAGCTCCTCAGGAGTCTTGTATAAGGGTACTAAGCCCTTTCTTTCACCATAGCTCCACTCTCATGACCTAATCACCTCCCCAAAGTCCCACCTCTTAAAACTATTTCATTGGAGATTAGGTTTCAATATATGAATTTTAGAGGGACACAGATATTCAGACCATAGCAACTGAGTTAAAACTTACATTTTTACCAGCTTCATAAAAAGTGTTCCCAAAGCCATTTATCAGTGTAAAAAAGATTTAGAAGAGCATCAGCAAATATTCCTTCATTGAGAGTATGAAGAGGTTTGGGTCAGAACGTGTACCCTGTTTCCCGGAAAATAAGACAGTGTCTTATTTTAAGCTGTGCTCCCAAAGATACGCTAGGTCTTATTTTCAGGGGACGTCTTATCTTTCCTGTAAGTAGGTTTTATTTTCGGAGGATGTCTTATTTTTGGGGAAACAGGGTAGCAAGCTTGCTATTCTTTCAACTCAGTGGGTCTACATTATGTTGGGGTTATACTTTATCACCCCTCTCTGGGGGTCAGGTAGCTCTGCTCACACTATGGTATCCAGCCAAGTCTGCCTACCTGGCCAATCTCATCTCCTGACTTTCCCACAGTTGCACTCTAAGTGCTGGCAATATCAGGTACCTTGTCTCTGTTGCTATGCCTGTACCTTGATGTTCTTTCCCTTTCTGAAATTTTCTACTCATTAATCTGGAAAAGTCTTACTCGGCTCCAAGTCAGGACTCAAGTGCTCCCTCCTGAGTAAAGGCTTATCTGAGTGTCCTGGATAATCACTTTCCTCTCATCCTTTGGCATAGACAAGCAAGGCAGACTCCCAATTATATTTACTGGTTGGGTTGTATGTCTTGCTCCTCAATGGACTGAAAGATCTGGCAGGCAGGTATATCTGTGTCTGTATTTTTGTAACCCTAGTACCTGGATTAGTGTTTTACACATGGTACATGCTCTTGAAATAGTTACTGAGTATAAGCTTTGGTATAAACCATAAAAACAACTTTATCCCTGGCCATATATCTTGTTAGATTTCTCCTATCTCTTTCAGGTATAAGTTACATAAGTGACTTATGTTTAAAAATGTTTTTTGAATATGTGGAATTTTATCACAATTTAGTTTAGCAGGCTGGGGCCAGGTTTGAACCCACCAGCCCCGAAGCATGTGGCAGTGCCCTAACCACTGGGCTACAGGTGCCCAGCTTAATCACAATTTAGATCTCTGATGCATTGTTCGATATCATAGCTTCTAGTTATCTGTGGCTATTTATATTTAAATCGATCAAATTTAAGAATTTAGTTCTTCAGTAGGAAGTGTTTGATAACCACCTGAGACAGCTGGCTACTATCTTGGATGGTACAGAGAACATTTCCATCATTGCAAAGAGTTTTATTGGACAACACTGCCTTAGAAAACTGGTTACCTTTGGTAATGTTTCAAATTCTTTTGCGAATTAAATGATCACCTTCAGACTAATAACCTTTCAAAATCCAGATGCTAACATAACTGGGTTATTTTAATAGTCTTTAAAATGTTATACTCCCTGGTACAGCCAGCTATTTTACAAACATTTTAAATGGTCTATATTTAAATGCAAAGTGTGTTTAGAAAATAAAATATTGTGACTAGTGAATCAGCATGATTACCTAGCTAGCTACACCATTTTATTACGTTTCCCTCCTGAGATGCCAATAAAATCACAGTAAGAAAAATGTTGTAAGAGCAGTAACTGTAACATGAAGAGAGTGGATAAGGATTACCAGTGACAAGCAAAGTTTTCAAATTTCTGAAATATTAAAAAGTGATTAAGCAAATTAAAGAAAGCAGTAGCCCTTCTCCATATTATATATGAGGTCAGGAGTGAGTTGTGCCCAAAATAGAGGGATTTAGTATAATAAAAGTCTGCATATAGAATTGTGAGCGTGAGAAGGCCCACTGCATATGCAGCATAATAAAAGAAAAATTGCCTGTCATCACTGAGACATTTTAGAACATCAGGGTAAAGAGAATATTCAGAGAGAAAGGGTCACCTAAAAAAGAATAAGAAAGAGCTTGGCAGAAAATTCTCATCAGAAACACTGGATACTAGAAGATAATGGAACAAAAGTCTCAAGGTTCTTCATCAGGTATGAGGGCAGAATAAAGACATCTATAGACACATACAGTTCAGAAAGTTTACCTACCATACACCCTTCACTAGAAGGTTACTAGAGGATGCTCTCCAGCAAAACAATGAAGTGGCGGGCGGCGCCTGTGGCTCAGCGGGTAGGGCGCCGGTCCCATATGCCGGAGGTGGTGGGTTCAAACCCAGCCCCGGCCAAATTAAAAAAAAAAAAAAATCTAAGTAAACAATGAAGTGGCAAGTAAAGTATAGGTTCTTGTGGCAGACTGGATTATCACTTTCTATTGTTTATTGCTTACCTGTCACTGATATATGCATCCATGCCTCACACAAGAGTATGTGAACTGCTTTTCTCCAGTCACTTGATGTTGAGTTGGCCAAGTGATTTGCTTCAGCTAGTTGTCTATTAGTGGATGCAACAGAAGCAGAAGCTTTAAGTATGCATATTTGGGTTGTCTTAGTCTTTTACTCTTTCTCTGTATCATCCTTGAGAAAAATGTGCCTTAGACAAATGCTGATACTGAGTAAAAGACACACAAAGCAGCCTTGAACTCAACTCATATAGTCTGAAGCAAGGTAAGAATGGTAAATATTTGTTATCATCACTAAAACTTAAGAGTTGCTTGTTATGCAGCACTATGACTATGTAGCATTTTTACAGCAATAACTGATTAGGTCATTTTCAAGAACCATCAGTATAATCTACAAGAGTAGTGATATCCTTTCCCAAATGATGGTTGTGCAGCAGACCTAGAAGCAACTGGTCCAGTTTGGAATGTGAGGATTAATGTCCTCGGAAGAAGACTCTCCAAGCAATAGGAGAATTATTAAGAAAGGAGCCTGATTGAGATCTTGGGAATGTAGCAAAGGCAATGGGAAGAGCACAAAAATGGGAAATCCATCCCACTGGCTTCTAGGGGCATAGCAGTAATGATACAGGAACCTGTAGAAAAGTATCTTGAGCCTATCACATCATTAGCTTTGCAGAAAACTGTATTTACATAGAAATAACCAAGTTCCACTTATTGTATTTTTTCTTTTTAGAATTAACTATTGGAAAATCATAGAAAATAATGTAAACATTTACAAAATATTAATATAAAAGTAAAAATATCACTAATAGAAGTTGAAGAGTAGGCAGAACAGGGGAATGATGAGAGTGCTAACCTTCATGTTATGGTGGCAGGAGAGAAGTGGAGATACAACAATGTCATGAGTGGCTGAGGTTGTGGTGGTGAAAGAATAATGCTAGACTAAGTTCCCAAGTTGTAGAAGATCTAACTTCTCATCTGTTGTGACAGAATGCCAAAAGCCATTACGTAAAGTTTATAAGTCAAGAAATAATGGTGTAAACATTTTATTTAGAGTTAAAGAAATACCCAGCAGTAGAACTAAAAACTCTGGGTGCTAGAGAAGAGGAGGCACAGGGCATTATTGGGGCTTTTAAATTCTGTTTATTTCAACAGAAGAGAAGCATGTCAGGAAAAGCAGTCTAGCCTCTGAAGTTTCACCCAAGTGTGGGCAGAGTCTGTAGCCAGGGCTGGCTGGGATCTTACCTTCCAGGAGATTTCTGGAAGTCCTTTGGAACATAAGCTTGGCAGAGATTTTGGGAAAAATTATTTTGAAGGTGATGGAATTGCCAATATCCTCTTACAGTGCGATGGCTGTTTGCACAGGTCCATCGTCCATTGCGTGAAGTCCTCTCAGCCAAACATGTTGTACACACAGTTGGGTGAACTTCTTGCTCAATCCCTGCCCATAGCTGTCTGCATCTAGTACATGGCAGAGCTGCCATACCATCTCATTGGGCTCCACTGAGTTGGGTTCTTCATGCTCCTTGTAAATTGCAGGGAGCACAGCTTAACCTCCCAAATTCATTCTTGTTTGTACCATTGCCTAGGCTGCCCATGACAAGAGGTTCTGTAATATCATCTCTAGGCAGTGCCTGTGGCTCAAAGGAGTAGGGCGCTGGCCCCATATGCCAGAGGTGGTGGGTTCAAGCCCAGCCCCGGCCAAAAACTGCAAAAAAAAAAAGTCATCTCCATTCAGCTTTCAGTTTCATGTCAATTCTTTCTGGACAACTTGAAATACACATGTCTGAGAATAAAGATGAAGAATCTGCCCGTGTTTCCCTGCAGGCCCTACCTGTGGTCAGACTATCAGGCAAATTCTACTGGTTGGACACCTATTCAAATTGCCTCGTGTGAAGGGAGTTTCCTTTGGAGCATAGACTTTGGGGGATTTTGGTTCCATCTGTGGCTGTACTACTGCTACTGGTTGTGTGTTGGGGGATATGAAACAGAGCCATGCTGGGAGGCTGTATGGGAGGTGTTCTTTCTCTGCCCTGATTCCTGTTTCTCTTCATTGTGTTGATGTGCTATTCTCTTCATTGTGCTATGTAGGTGATTTAGAATAGGGAGGAAAGGCAGGCTCACTCAAACTCTCCTGGTTTGTGTTGGTAGAGGTCTTATTTTGTCCTTTACTGGATGGGGAAGGAGTCCAGCTGTTAGTGGGATCAGCTGAAGGCAAGGGCTTCAGGGTGATCATATATTCCTCCAGCTCATTTCTCTTATAGTTCAAGAACAAGTAGGTAGCCATCGCTTTGTTGTACTTCTGTCCCATCAATGACACCTGGATCTCTTCCCATGTGTAACTCCTGGGCACCATCAGCCCATGCCAGGGTCATTGTAGTCAGAGAGTACCTGGACATAGGTTTTAATCCATTCTCACTGCCATTTTCTCTAAAAGTGCTTACCCTGCTGAGGTGAAACATAAGGAATTTCTTGAGTAGGTTCTCACAGTCCTTGAAACATTCAGAAAGGAATATAATTTTTCTGCTCAGTTTCTGCTCCACCAGCTCCTTAAAGTTCTGTCTGTCAGAAGGCAGGGATCCAAGGATCAGCATAGAGAGGGTGACTCTGAGGCTACACACATACACTGCAGAACCACATTACTTGGCAGGATTACAGAAAAGCATAAGAAGGATTGCATAGAGGTATCCAGCTTGCTGCCAAAGTCTGCAATCCTGATTAATCCACTGTTGCATGAGTAGTCTGCAAATATTTTCTCCCATTCTGTAGGTTGTCTTTTCATTCTGTTCAGTGGTAACTCACCACAATCAAGTGGGTTTTATCTGGGGATACAAAGGAGGTTCAACATACACAAAGAAAGACATGTGATTCACCACATAAACAGAAGCAAAAACCAAAACCATTTCAATAGATGCAGAAACAGCATTTGATAACATCCAGCACCCCTTCATGCTAAAAATCCTTAGAAGTCTAGGCATAGACAAAAACGAGGCATAACAATCTACAAATACATATGAGTATGTTAAACAAGAGACATTTCAATTACCATCATTAGTCATGAGTAGGATTAAGCTTGAGTCACAAAAATGGAGGATATTTGAAAATAATTCTCTCTAGGCATTCAAAAGACAAAAAATGAAAATTCCTACAGTTTGCCAAATTAGCCAACTCAGAAGCTACACAGCTAGTGTCAGATGTTTTTAGCACATATGAAGTAAAGAATATTTATGTCTCAAGCCTAAAAAAACCTATTTGAATGGATAGGCATTGTGTTGATAAAAGCCACAGTTTGGAGGAAAGAGAAATATAAACTCATCATCCATGGAGTTGACTTAAAGTCTCAGAAAGCAGCATAGAGAGTGGCATTGTTAAAACAGAAGCCAAGCATAATGATATATTAGGATAAGCCAATGAAAAAGAAGGTTAAGGAACAAGAGGAAATGAAACAGCATGGAACCCATATGATTTTGAGTGCCCCCTTAAAGGGCAAGAGTTTATGCACTTTAGAGAAGAAAAACCTTGTAAATTCACTAAGGTGAGTTAAAAGTTAATGATGCAAAAATCTTAGACCCTTGCAAACTTCTCAAGCCCCAGGATAGCTGTGAAAACCATGCTGAGAAAGCTACACTAATCAGCTGGATTGTAGGGAAAGTCAAAAAAGATGAATAAGCCACAGTGAAACTGCCAAAGTGAATCTCAGACGCTTAGCAGAAAGTGCGTTAAAAAATTGGTCTTGACAGATGTGTCAATCAGATTGGAAGGATCTAAACAAGTACAAAATGAAACCATACGGAAATCACAAAAGAAAAGCTAAGAATCAAAAGGTTTTGAAAACCCTACAGGATGCTATAGAAAGGAAAAGATATTAATACAGACCATTACAAAAGACGAGTCTGTGGAGCTGACCAAGATTACAAAGGAAATCTCTCCAGAGCAATAGAGTGAAAAAAAGACACACAGATATGAGGATGTGGGCACGGGGCATATAGTTAGGAGACTTCCAGCAAGCTCACCACACGCAGGGTATTAAAGAGAGGGTGGCTGATAGAAAAGGATGAAACATTATTAGGGAATGTGTCTCTTTGTACCAAGTGCTATCTTCTGAATCCAAACAAGTGGCTGAGTGAAGGGAAGATTTGCAGTTGGATGTAGAGCCTTTAAAAGGTACATCCCTGAATCACAGAAATCAGACTTTGGCAAATGATTGTTGGGTGGACGGAGTTCACCATCTTATCTAAGTGTACGTTGCTCCCAGCAGGTGGCTGGTAAATGCAATGTCCAGTTGGGTTCCAGGCTAGCTGGAGAGAGTCTTGTGCACAGCGGGCAGCCTTTCAATTACTGTATAAAAAAGACACCGTAATACTCATGTATTGACCATTTTTGACAGGTAGAAGTTTAGGGCCTTTAGAACAGGAGTAGTCTCTGGGGAAAGAGCTCAGGGAGACTGTGTACACTCGCCGAAGCTGGAAGTGAAAACAAATAAAAGGCCAAGAGCCAGAATAGTGGAAGATACGGCAATCTGACAATCTCATAGGCGCAATGGTGAAACTAAGTGGATAAATGTTGAGTACAGCAGAAACCATTCAATCAACAATGGCAAATAACTTGCATGAAAGACTTAGGCAAATAAAATCTAATCCGGGATGCTGATGAGTTTCCCAATATCCAGTTTATGCATATTTAATAATGTTAGAGGAAGTATCATAATACATTATCTACTTAAAATGATAGTGGAATGGGGTGGAATCTTGATATATAATTGCAAAATTCTAGTTTTATTCTAGTAACCACTAACCTCTTCTATATTGCCCAAGGAGAACTCAAAAAGAGCTGGTTACAGCAGTGCTCAGTGAAACCTTACAGCAACACATAAAGACAGCAGGCATTCCAAGCCTGTTATGTAACCAGGGACAGAATTTTTTGAGGAAGTTGGAAAAAAAGCAAACATCCTTAAAATACTATTAATAGATAATCCTTCCTTCAAGGCAACTTTGAGAAACTGTGAAGCTTCAGTGACTAAGAAAACTTACCGATAGTCTCAGGAGCCGTGATATAAGAAAAAGATCAGTAAAACTCAGAGGAAAAGAGAATTCAGACCCCAGAGTAGTCCTTTAACCACACGTAGCTCAAGAGTTTCACCACTTCCTTGGTGGGAAGGAGTGCTGACGTGATCAGAATCTCATTCAAAGTCAAGGGAAAACAATTGGTCATAACCATGTAGCGTAGTATATGTGTAGTTCTCATGCCTTAGGATGGGCACTTTTGTTGTCTTCACAACAGTCAACTATTGTTGCAAATAAATCTCTTAAGTGGACAGAGTGATGATAGCAGTCAAAGTTCCAATGTGTAAAAGTGGAAAAGCTTACATATGGGTGGAGATATGGGTTACACTGTGACAAACTATAACTAAATTCACAATCTTGCCAGTGGGAGGATTTTTAAGCACCAGAGAGCATAGAATACTGGAGACTTCATTTCCACTTTTATCTGTATTAAATATCATCTGAAAATAATTTGTAGAGGCAAAATTCTTCCAGTCAGGATACAACTAGTAATAGAATTCTCTTGTTGGTCATATCCTCATGGTGCAAGGTCTGACTGAGCATTGTTGACTACACATTGCATGGAGAGGTGGTTATAGCCAATTGTATTGACTAACATAATCACAGACTTTATTCCGGACTATATGCCATATTTGCTATGCAATGGGTGAAAAACAATCTAAATATCTACCTTAGTTTAGTATTTTTTTTTTTTTTGAGATTTTTGGCTGGGGCCTGGGTGAAGCCCCCATCCCCAGTATATGGAGTTGGCACCCTACTCCTTGAACAACAGGCACCACCCTAGTTTAGTATTTGTTAACTAGATATAAGAACTAGCTACTTCCTAAATTTGGTAAGCTACAGTGAAGATTAATGGATAAATATAAAGCACTTTTTAACATAAAATCCCCAGCCATAATGAAACAGAAACAGCAACCAATGTGCCAAGACAAAACCAAAGGCAAAAAGAGCACTGCAATCTTGTTTTTCAAAACTACAATGGAGAGAAAAATTTCTCTTTTGTTCACTTGAGCAGTGTGTTTCATCCTTAAAACAATGAATGTTTTCTCTGAAAGATTGTCCCGGGACTTGTTGATGTAAGAGTTATAAAAATGTAATGACTGCATCATGATTCGATGTCCTTCAGTATTAATCAACTTCAGATTTCTAGATACAGGTGTACCTATTCATAGTATCTTGAATATGAATATAGTAGGTAACACAGACTCTATCTGGCTTCCCTAACTGCCGAGCTCATCCTCAACTGGGAAGTAAAAATCTAACCCTGGAGGCGGAGCAAGATGGCAGCCGAGTAACAGCTTCCTTGCATCTGGGCACCGTGAGTCTGGGGAGATAGGACTCCAGGCATCTCTGGCTGGTAGGAACTGCCTATCATCACTCCTATGAGGATACAGGGAGTCAGCGAGAGACTTCTGGACCCCAAGAGGAGGACTAAAACCGTGGAAAACCGGCAAGTGGTCACGTGTGTTCAATCCGTCTAAACCCGCCCACAACTGTAAGTTCAGTAGCAGCGAGACTGCAAACCAGAAAGGCCTTACCTGTGAACTGTTTTGATGTCCTTGGACTTGGCACTGAGTTGAACTGCCTTGGGGAAGGCCTGAGCGGGAGTGCGGAGAACTTTGGCCGTTGTCTAGGGCCCCAGTCTGAGCCGCTGAGCCAGACGGAGCTAATAGTGTTTGGCGGTGGGTCACACGGATCCATTGTCAGTGATCTGCCCCGGCAAGCTCCGCCCTCAGGGTCGCAGAGCTGGAATTGGGTGGGAGCTGGTAACCCAGCAACCAAGTAGCCTAAGGGTGGGGTCTGAGCCGCCTTGCAGCCCTAACCCTCAGGGGCAGAGTGAGACCGGTTTTGGCACACTGAGTAAGTGGATAGCCACTTCAGCAGCGATTCCAGCGAGAAAGCTGGGAAAGCTTCTGCTCAGCAAGTTTACAAGTTCAAAGTGCCTTTTAAGTAGGCTGAAGAGAGATTCAGGGTGTCTACCTGCTGGGGTTTGAGTAATCAGCAGCCTCCAGTCGTATCAGAACTGTGACTAACATCTCATACCCCAGAAGACCACGTGTTGCCCAGACAATATTCAATAACATATACAAACTGCTTTGTTTTTGGTTGTGTATTTTTTTTTCTTTCTTTTTTTGTTTGGTTGTTTTTTTTGTTTGTTTATTTTGATGTTGCTGATGTTCTTTTGTTTTTTTAATTTCAATCTTTTCCACACAGATCCCTTTTTCTTACTCAATTTTCCTAGTTTAATTATAATTTCCCATTGCTGCCTTTTTTAATAACTTCAACTTCATTTTTGCTAGTGTTTCTACCGATATAATTTGGTTTTTCACCCAATTTTATCCCTGTAAAGTTTTCTGTTTGCTTGTTTTGGTTTGATTTATAGCATTTTTGTCTTTCCTCTCTACTTGGTGGAGGTAGGGTACTGTGTCTGATCAGGGTAGCAAAGAGCTGCTGACCTCAAGGGAACCACGCAACTGGGCATCCCCAGAAGGTGGGGTTTTTTAAGGTTTGGTCAAAGTACCCTACTGTACACCTATATTGCCCTGTCTCCCTCTTTCTGTGCCTCTCTTCTTTTTGTCAATATTCCTTATACCCACCCCCTCTCCTTTCTCTATCTTTCTTTTTTTCTTATCACTCAGTCCTCCTTTCTTTCATCCCCTTTTTTTTTGCTCTTCAACCTTCTCACCCTTCTGGTCCTGTAACCCTTAGTCCACAGGCACAAGAACTTAAGAGCAAGAGGAAGTGAAAGGAAAATTAGGTCAAGCAAACAGATAAAAGAAACCACTCATGAGGAAGAATCAGCAGAAAACTCCAGGCAACATGAAGAACCAGTCTAGAACAACCCCACCAAGGGACCATGAGGTAGCTACTGCAGATGATTCCACCAGTATAGAAATGTTAGGAATGACAGAAAGGGAATTTAGAATACACATCTTGAAAACAATGAAAGAAATGATGGAAACAATGAAGGAAATTGCTAATAAAGTGGAAAATAACCAAAAGGAAATCCAAAAACAGAATCAAATAAGAGATGAACGATATGAAGAATATAAAAAGGATATAGCAGACCTGAAGGAACTGAAACAGTCAATTAGGGAACTTAAAGATGCAATGGAAAGTATCAGCAACAGGTTAGACCATGCAGAAGAAAGAATTTCAGAGGTAGAAGACAAAGTTCTTGAGATAACTCAGACAGTAAAAGAGGCAGAAAAGAAGAGAGAGAAAGCAGAACGTTCACTGTCAGAATTATGGGACTTTATGAAGCGTTCCAACATACGACTTATAGGAATTCCAGAAGGGGAAGAAGAATGCCCCAGAGGAATGGAAGCCATACTAGAGAATATTATAAAAGAAAATTTCCCAAACATCACCAAAGATTCTGACACACTGCTTTCAGAGGGATATCGGACCCCGGGTCGCCTCAACTCTAACCGAGCTTCTCCAAGACACATTGTGATGAACCTGTCCAAAGTCAAGACAAAAGAAAAGATTCTGCAAGCTGCCAGGAGTAAGCGCCAGTTGACCTACAGGGGCAAATCCATCAGAGTTACCGCAGACTTCTCTAATGAAACTTTCCAAGCAAGAAGACAATGGTCATCTACCTTTAATCTACTTAAACAGAACAATTTTCAGCCCAGAATTCTGTACCCTGCTAAGCTAAGCTTCAAAATTGACGGAGAAATCAAATCATTTACGGATATACAAACATTGAGGAAATTCGCCACAACAACACCAGCTCTACAGGAAATACTTCAACCTGTTCTGCACACTGACCACCACAATGGATCAGCAGCAAAGTAAGAACTCAGAAATCAAAGGACAGAACCTAACCTCCACACTGATGCAAAAGATAAAACTAAGCAATGGACTCGTACCAAATAAGACGAATAGAATACTACCACACTTATCCATTATCTCAATAAATGTTAATGGCTTGAATTCCCCACTGAAGAGACATAGATTGGCTGACTGGATTAAAAAACACAAGCCATCCATTTGCTGTCTGCAAGAAACACACCTGGCTTCAAAAGACAAATTAAAGCTCCGAGTCAAGGGTTGGAAGACAATTTTTCAGGCAAATGAAATTCAGAAGAAAAGAGGAGTTGCAATCTTATTTTCAGATACATGTGGATTTAAAGCAACTAAAGTCAAAAAAGACAAAGATGGTCACTTTATATTGGTCAAGGGAAAACTACAACAAGAAGACATTTCAATTCTAAATATTTATGCACCCAATTTAAATGCTCCCAGATTCTTGAAGCAGACCTTACTCAGTCTGAGCAATATGATATCTGATAATACCATCATAACAGGGGACTTTAACACACCTCTTACAGAGCTGGACAGATCCTCTAAACAGAAATTAAACAAAGATATAAGAGACTTAAATGAGACCCTAGAACAACTATGCTTGATAGACGTATATAGAACACTCCACCCCAAAGATAAAGAATATACATTCTTCTCATCACCCCATGGAACATTCTCCAAAATTGATCATATCCTGGGACACAAAACAAATATCAACAGAATCAAAAGAATTGAAATTTTACCTTGTATCTTTTCAGACCATAAGGCACTAAAGATGGAACTCAACTCCAACAAAAATGCTCAACCCCACCCAAAGGCATGGAAATTAAACAATCTTCTGTTGAATAACAGATGGGTGCAGGAAGAAATAAAACAGGAAATCATTAACTTCCTTGAGCATAACAACAATGAAGACACAAGCTACCAAAACCTGTGGGATACTGCAAAAGCAGTTTTGAGAGGAAAATTCATCGCTTTAGATGCCTACATTCAAAAAACAGAAAGAGAGCACATCAACAGTCTCACAAGAGATCTTATGGAATTGGAAAAAGAAGAACAATCTAAGCCTAAACCCAGTAGAAGAAAAGAAATATCCAAAATCAAATCAGAGATCAATGAAATTGAAAACAAAAGAATCATTCAGAAAATTAATGAAACAAGGAGTTGGTTTTTTGAAAAAATAAATAAAATAGATAAACCATTGGCCAGACTAACTAGAAATAGAAAAGTAAAATCTCTAATAACCTCACTCAGAAATGATAAAGGGGAAATAACAACTGATCCCACAGAGATACAAGAGATCATCTCTGAATACTACCAGAAACTCTATGCCCAGAAATTTGACAATGTGAAGGAAATGGATCAATATTTGGAATCACACCCTCTCCCTAGACTTAGCCAGGAAGAAATAGACCTCCTGAACAGACCAATTTCAAGCACTGAGATCAAAGAAACAATAAAAAAGCTTCCAACTAAAAAATGCCCTGGTCCAGATGGCTTCACTCCAGAATTCTATCAAACCTTCAAGGAAGAGCTTATTCCTGTACTGCAGAAATTATTCCAAAAAACTGAGGAAGAAGGAATCTTCCCCAACACATTCTATGAAGCAAACATCACCTTAATACCAAAGCCAGGAAAAGACCCAAGCAAAAAGGAGAATTTCAGACCAATCTCACTCGTGAACATAGACGCAAAAATTCTCAACAAAATCCTAGCCAATAGATTACAGCTTATCATCAAAAAAGTCATTCATCATGATCAAGTAGGCTTCATCCCAGGGATGCAAGCCTGGTTTAACATACGCAAGTCCATAAACGTTATCCACCATATTAACAGAGGCAAAAATAAAGATCACATGATCCTCTCAATAGATGCAGAAAAAGCATTTGATAAAATCCAGCATCCTTTTCTAATTAGAACACTGAAGAGTATAGGCATAGGTGGCACATTTCTAAAACTGATTGAAGCTATCTATGACAAACCCACAGCCAATATTTTACTGACTGGAGTAAAACTGAAAGCTTTTCCTCTTAGAACTGGAACCAGACAAGGTTGTCCTCTGTCACCTTTACTATTCAACATAGTGCTGGAAGTTCTAGCCAATACAATTCGGCAAGACAAGGAAATAAAGGGAATCCAAATGGGAGCAGAGGAGGTCAAACTCTCCCTCTTTGCTGACGACATGATCTTATACTTAGAGAACCCCAAAGACTCAACCACAAGACTCCTAGAAGTCATCAAAAAATACAGTAATGTTTCAGGATATAAAATCAATGTCCACAAGTCAGTAGCCTTTGTATACACCAATAACAGTCAAGATGAGAAGCTAATTAAGGACCCAACTCCCTTCACCATAGTTTCAAAGAAAATGAAATACCTAGGAATATACCTAACGAAGGAGGTGAAGGACCTCTATAAAGAAAACTATGAAATCCTCAGAAAGGAAATAGCAGAGGATATTAACAAATGGAAGAACATACCATGCTCATGGATGGGAAGAATTAACATTGTTAAAATGTCTATACTTCCCAAAGCAATCTACCTATTCAATGCCATTCCTATCAAAGTACCTATATCGTACTTTCAAGATTTGGAAAAAATGATTCTGCGTTTTGTATGGAACTGGAAAAAACCCCGTATAGCTAAGGCAGTTCTTAGTAACAAAAATAAAGCTGGGGGCATCAGCATACCAGATTTTAGTCTGTACTACAAAGCCATAGTGCTCAAGACAGCATGGTACTGGCACAAAAACAGAGACATAGACACTTGGAATCGAATTGAACACCAAGAAATGAAACTAACATCTTACAACCACCTAATCTTTGAGAAACCAAACAAGAACTTACCTTGGGGGAAAGACTCCCTATTCAATAAATGGTGTTGGGAGAACTGGATGTCTACATGTAAAAGTCTGAAACTGGACCCACACCTTTCTCCACTCACAAAAATTGATTCAAGATGGATAAAGGACTTAAATTTAAGGCATGAAACAATAAAAATCTTCCAAGAAAGCATAGGAAAAACACTGGAAGATATTGGCCTGGGGGAAGACTTCATGAAGAAGACTGCCATGACAATGGCAACAACAACAAAAATAAACAAATGGGACTTCATTAAACTGAAAAGCTTCTGTACAGCTAAGGAGACAATAACCAAAGCAAAGAGACAACCTACACAATGGGAAAGGATATTTGCATATTTTCAATCAGACAAAAGCTTGATAACTAGGATCTATAGAGAACTCAAATTAATCCACATGAAAAAAGCCAACAATCCCTTATATCAATGGGCAAGAGACATGAATAGAACTTTCTCTAAAGACGACAGATGAATGGCTAACAAACACATGAAAAAATGTTCATCATCTCTATATATTAGAGAAATGCAAATCAAAACAACCCTGAGATATCATCTAACCCCAGTGAGAATGGCCCACATCACAAAATCTCAAAACTGCAGATGCTGGCGTGGATGTGGAGAGAAGGGAACACTTTTACACTGCTGGTGGGACTGCAAACTAGTACAACCTTTCTGGAAGAAAGTATGGAGAAACCTCAAAGCACTCAAGCTAGACCTCCCATTCGATCCTGCAATCCCATTACTGGGCATCTACCCAGAAGGAAAAAAATCCTTTTATCATAAGGACACTTGTACTAGACTGTTTATTGCAGCTCAATTTACAATTGCCAAAATGTGGAAACAGCCTAAATGCCCACCAACCCAGGAATGGATTAACAAGCTGTGGTATATGTATACCATGGAATACTATTCAGCCATTAAAAAAAATGGAGACTTTACATCCTTCGTATTAACCTGGATGGAAGCGGAAGACATTATTCTTAGTAAAGCATCACAGAAATGGAGAAGCATGAATCCTATGTACTCAATCTTGATATGAGGAAAATTAATGACAATTAAGGTTATGGGGGGGAAACAGAAAGAGGGAAGGAGGGAGGGGGGTGGGGCCTTAGTGTGTGTCACATTTTACGGGGGCAAGACATGATTGCAAGAGGGACTTTACCTAACAATTGCAATCAGTGTAACTGGCTTATTGTACCCTCAATGAATCCCCAACAATAAAAAAAAAAAAAAAAAAAAATCTAACCCTAAGAATGCTAATAAAAGCCTCAGATGATCTGATAATTGACAATTCTGAACTTCTACATTCTACCACAGTAAGCCATGGCACTATTCATGTTCATTCAACAAACTTTGCATTTTATTAGTTTTTCCATTTACAAAGTCCTGTAAAATTTGTGAAAGGCAATGGGGGGGAAAACATGTTTCCATAAGGAACTAAACATTACTTAACAGTCTTCTGTTGTTCCTAGTACATTTAAGGAGGATCACAAAGATAGATTCATCAAGATAATATGATAAATTGAGAAACCTATGCAAAAAGAAAAGAAATGAACACAAGAATGAACTAGACACTGATGTGCACTATTAAGCCCTATTTCATTGTGAAAGGTGGTTTCACGCTTTGGGGTAGCCAATGCAAAGAAGAATATGTTCTCAGTTACATGCAACATATTTAGAATGCAAATATATTGTCTCAGAGAAGCACAAGTATTCCTAAAACTAAGACTAGGAAGAAGTTTCTCAAAGTGTGTTTATAGAAATTGTCTTGAACAAGCTGTGCACATGAATCCCAGGGACAAGTTTCACAGGGCTATTCCTTAAAGCACCCAATGAATCCATTTAGTAAAAGCTGTTTTATAGAGAAGATGAAGAGTAAAGTTTAGTTTTCCTCAGTGCTGTGAAAATTCACAATAATGAACGCCATATAAACCTAGAGATATGAATTTTCATCAATGAAATCTCATAATAGTATAACAGCTTCCTATGCATGTAAATTATATTTAATAATCATTTTAAAAATTAAGTACTATCATTGCCATTCTCGAAAACTCAAATATAAGTTTTTTGACTTTCTTTCTTTTTTTTTTTTTGAGACAGAGCCTCACTTTGTCACCCCCATAGAGTGCTATGGCATCATAGCTCACAGCAACCTCCAACTCTTGGACTAAAATGATTTTCTTGCCTCAACCTCCCAAGTAGCTGGGACTACAGGTGCCCACCACAATGCCGAACTACTTTTAAATATGGGATCTCACTCTGGCTCAGGCTGGTCTCGAACCTGTGAGCTCAAGGCAATCCACCTGCTGTGGCCTCGCAGAGTGCTGGAATAACAGGCGTGAGCCACCATGCCTGGCCTAAGTTTTTTTGACTTCCATATGCAGTGTTATCTGTTTTTAAAGAATTATTTACAAACACCTTAAAACATAAACAACATGACTTTCCTTAATTAAAAAGTCATCCATTTTCCTATTGGTAAATGGAACAGTCAGGCTAAATAATCTTTGAGTTTTTTTTTTACTTTAAATATTTAGTGTCTTTAACATATTTCATGATACCACTTTTATTAAAAAAGCAAAGAGCCTTTCTTATCATCTCAGAAGCCTCAAAAGGCAAAGGAAAAATCAGTGTATTGATCTCTACAATGATTCCAATGTTATTTTAGCTTCAGAGCGTGTCCAATTACAGAGAAACATTTTAGTAATCATAAAGTTCAGACAGACCTTATGTGACCCTATTCATTCCTGACCAGCAAATAGTTTTTGTTTAACTTCGAAAGAAACCAGACAGACGCTGCAAGGTTACTTGTAATCATGACACCATTCTTAGAATTGCCTGTGCTGGGAACATGCCTTCTTGCTTCCTCCTTCTATCTACAGTATAAATCTGAGGGACTTTGTTATGGCTCTTACACTTGGCACATCTTAGGCCTATTTACAACATCAACACCATCAATCACGTAATATGGGGCCGACCAGCTGGATGAACCCTGGCTATCATACAGGGGTTATTTGTCATCTGGGCATGTCTGTTTGGTATATAACACTCCTTCAGTCCCAGAACAATTTTCTCCCTCCAAAAATATTCTCTTTGATTCAGGAAACACGTGATTAATAAAGGACAAGGGTTTAAAGCCCGAGGTCAAGCCTAAAAGTCTTAACCAAACAAGTGCATTGCTTACTAACGTTTGCATCAGCAGTCAAAAATTCCGTTGAAGAGCTCCCTCACTGAAGAAACACACATCTATTCTTAAATGCCATAAATTTCAAAGGACTCCAGAAACTATGTTCACTGTAAGGGATTTATTTTAAAATAATGTTGTGCATCTGAGAAATGTTTTGCCACGGAATAATAACACTGCATCAAGCATTTAAAAGGCTCATTACAAATAAGTACAATTTAATATAAAAAAAATTAAGGTTGAAAAGACGTAGTTTAACCAATATGATATGTAAAGGGAATTTGTACTATAACATTAGAACAATTTGCATTAAAAATATATTGTTTTCTACAATGTCTATTTACACTAAATGGATTTAAGAGCCACATCATTCCCTTATACTGTTTGTCTTATTTATATTCCAATCTACAATACTTTATAGTACTTTTCCGTTAGACAGTTTTTTCTTTTATCCTTGTTTCCTTTCCTTCCACGGAAAGAATTTTATTTCAGTTGATAGAATATTTTCTTCTTTCTAGGAAATCGTTCTACCTTGTAATAGTATTTATCTGATATCTGTGAATTGTTTTTGTGAGCCTATGATGACAATGAAAAAAGCAACTTTTAACAACATAAATTTAAGAAGTAATCGTAGGTCAAGCTTTTAAATTATACTAACACTGACTTCTCTGGAAGTGACTTCATTTCTCAATTTAGAAAAATGGATTTAGCAAGGTTTGTTTCACTGGCATTGTAAAGGGAGTCACAAACTCTCACTGAAGTTTGAAGCCGAGTTCCTGAGAGGTAAGAGGTAGATTGTACTATGGGATCACTGATGATGTGAGACCTGAAAAACACAAATTAGTCACCCCTTTATTCAATTCAGAAGCCGCTAAATTCCCCAACACAGGCCATTTTAGGAAACCAGACTTGGCAGAATTCATTTTTCTTTACCTCTCACCTCTCTACCAAATGCCAAATGAATAAAAATAGAAACTCAGTTCAAAACACACTGTATTAAAAATAAGTTGTCATTGACATTCATACTGGCAATGCATTTATCCCGTAGACTGCCTTAGAATCATAGCTGTGCAAACACAAAGGGGCTTTTGATGTCATCTGTTCCTATTCTCATCCTATTGCTGCGGCAACCGATGTTAGGAGAAATTGGCAAAGGTGAGACTAGAACATTGGTCCCCATGTCCCTGTCCAGTGCTCCCTGTATCATGGTCTCACACCCTCTGAGGGCTCTCCTGTGAGTGCACAGTCTTTGGGTTAATCTGACCGGCTCACGGAGTGGCCATCTGTTCCTCCACTACTTATGCTAATATGGTACCATTTTATACTTGACTGTTGATGGGGTCTTCTTGGCCCTGTACATGCATAATGCTCACAGTTAACTCAGCCGACCCTGTTCAACAATGACAATGTGTGTGAGGCCCCGGTTTGTTAGCATTCATTGTTACAAAAACAGGGTCACTGACCTTGTCATATTTCACAATGTTGAGCAGACACCAAAATGGATCCTGAGAGCAAATAAAGAATTTCCATTGGTGATACAAGAACTATGCTAATTAGTCTCCCCCGCCATTCTGCTCCCAGGCACTGAATAACTGTAGAGTTCAGCTAGAAGCCTCACCAAGCCCCACACTTGCAAAACCCAAGAATTCTTATAAACATTAATAAAACAATGTGTTTCAATGTGCCATCCTTTCTTAGAAAAAGAAGAGACTTTATAGAGTAGCATGCCTGAGGGGAATGATCACTCTATTTTGATGTTGCTTCTCTCCCAGGTAAAATTGAAACAACAAAAAAAGATAAAAATAGAGCTGTGCCTGTTGGTGTACCTCTATGCTTTCAGCTACTTGAGAGGCTGAGGGGGGAGGATCACTTGAGGCAGGATCTGGGGGCTGCAGAGTGCTGTGATTGTGCCTGTGAATAGCTACTGCACTCCAGCCTGCACAACAGAGACCCCCATTTCTAAAGTAAATAAGCAAGCAAGCAAATCAATCAATCAATAAATCATCTATCTCTATTCCCTTAAAATAATTTTCTTAACTTGAGTTTTTAAAAAAATGCTATCACACTGTGACTAAGGTAGGGACTATCTTGTCTGCCTGATTCGCATATCTAAGCATTTGGAGATGAGTGTCCTTGCCTCAGTACAAAAACAAGCTAAGTTAATTTTTTAACAATATAATTATTACCTTGGTACATCTTGTTCTTTCTTGCCCTGGGGTCTTATAGGAATGAATCTGAATCAGAAAATTGCTTCCTTATGTGAAGCTTGAATCTGCACCTGTGTTAAATTCACATAGACCTAGAATTGGGGTTGGGGGGTGGGGACAAATGTCAGTAAAACCATCAATGATAGGATGATATATATATATATATATATGTTGGTATTCTCAAATAGACTAGCATCCAATGCAAAAAGCACCAATGGGAGCATTTTAAACACATATTGTTTCACATTTAGAAATTAAAAATATAATCATGGTGGCCAACTATCCTCAAGTTTATAATTAGAAGAATCTGACTCCAATTTTAGGAAACTCTGATTACCAGGTATTCTGAAAACATTGGCATGCCAAAATTTTTACTTTACCTTCTTTGGGTATCCTAGACCACCTTTCAAGTGTTAAAATCACCTCTATGTTTTAGCCTTCTTAAGAGAACTTATGAAAAGTAAGTAAGTTGAGAAAGCAAAATATAGAAAACAATGAAGATTTGAAAGAAGGAAAGAGATTAATGACCTCTAGATTTGCAAAAGTAAGCAGACTTTTTGTTGTTCTGGATAGGTAGGTGGGTGGGAGGTGGAGAGAAGATGAGTCAGTATAAATGTGAGGAGAATTGAGTAAGGAAAACAGATACATAGAGAGTTTGTCCGTGTTATAAGTCTATAATGGAAGGGGTTGGGACAAGTCAGCTTGCTTCACAACAAAGCCAACTGTTTAATAAAAATTTCTCATCTGATTGATTTATATTAGTGCAGTAGAGCACTAATTATTTATAAATAAAATTGGACCGTGTATGAGATACCTTCTGGATGAAGACATCTGTCTGAAAGATTTTGCTATCAGAGAAAAGAAGGAAATGAGAGAGAAGTTTGGAGCTCTGAGACTAAGACACCTCAGTTTTATCAGCTGTGAAACACACTCCATAGACAATTATTTGCATATTGCAATGGAGGCTGGTTAAAATCTAATCAATTGAATCCAGATGTGGAGTGTGTGTGTGTGTGTGTGTGTGTGTGAGTGATATGTTTAAGTGAAGCTTGCCAAACTTCATGGTAGCAAAGCCACAAGCTAATATAAGCCAAAGGACTCACAAAGGACAAGAAACACTTTTGGCTTATAAGAAATCCTACTTCTCAAACTTTGTGACTGAAATAATAGAAAAAATGGTCTATGTTCAATTATTTGGTGGATGTTTACATATGACCAGACCTTTTCTAAACAAAATCACCCAAAATAATTCTACAGAAAGTGTTCCTGATATGGTGTCGAATCACATATATAAGGGGGACTACAACTGGTAGTTTATGCTCTTTTGGCAGGAGGTAAATTCCAGGAAAAGCCATCCATGGGAAAACATCTCCTGATGGAATTTGGATAAAAGGCAAAAGTGTATTTTTAAAGAGATGTAAATATGAACAGGAATCCAAGTCCTCTTAAGAAACTATCAAGAAAATCACTTAGGAATTGATTAATTATAAGAATATTAGAAAAGCACTTTCTAGGGCAATTTTCTTCTTTTGTTTTCTTTTCAAATGTGACTAATTTCGATTAGTCAAAAAGCTAACTTTTCCCTTGAGATCAGAATTCTTGATATAACCACTTTAGGACTAAAGTAACTATCACTATGAGTAGAAATATTTTGTTTCAGTATGTTTTCTAAATTGATTGAATGATTAAGAGTAGATATCAGAAATATTTCTCTACAATATTATCATCTTGACAAATCAACCTATTTTCATGTTCCTAGGGTCTCATAAAGTTCATATGTATCCTATCTTTTTATCAAAATTATAGGTGTGTTAGAATGCATACTTTTTTTCTAAATAATAAATTAATGAAAGCTTTATCGTTTGAACATTTAAATATCATTCAATGCCCTAGACTGATGGAGTTTAATTTATGCAGTTATTAATCTGGCTAATTATGACTTGCTAAGAATACTTTTTGTTTGTTTGTTTGTTTGTGTTGGACTAGAACTTTTCTTCTGAAATCTTAAATAAGATCCAGAATTTGTTTAGACTCCTAGAGCGTTGACTTTTTTCTATATTTGTTTTAGATCATAGAGTGTTACTTAAAAATACATGCAACCAAATTTGGGAAGGAGAAATTCAGAAATGAGAAAAAGTTTACTTAGAATCAATGGGATCTCTTTTGATTGTATTGAATTGAATTTGAGGGTCCTTTTTGCAGTGGGCCAAACTTATTTCCTACTGCTTGGTGTAAGTATAAAAGATACATCATTGTATGAGACTTACCTGTCTCTCAGGACCTTCTGATGTATTGCATAGACACATTCATGGGTTGGGCTTAAGGCAGAGTTTAGTATAGGAACAAGCGAAGTTCTTGGAGAACTTCTAACCAAAGGTATAGAAAGGGTATTGTAACAGAAAAGACTTCTTAAAGTAAGTGGAAATTAAACTGGGCTGAAAAAATGGGAAGGAATGATTTACTTTGGTTTGGATCCTTTGAAAAACTTAAAAAACATAAGTCCTCTGAAGGCAATAGATTATTAAAAATGATATTAAACTTCTTTTAATGAATGGGAGTAGAGAAATAACAAACTCTCTAAACTCATACTGTATATTGGGCATTGTGCCAAGGAAGCATTTTCTAGGCTGTAAGGTAATATGGCAGCGAGTGGGGCTGGTTTCATGGGCATATGATCTGTGCAGATTGCATCCGGGGTCTAATGCACTGCAGTTACCATGTCGAGGTTCTTAATCTTACCACTGAATTTGGGTTTTGTAAGTTAAATCCAATAAAACAATGGAGCATCCTTGGGGAGGAGGTGGTGAGGAAGTTTGAAGACTGGGCCTGCTTCCTTTCCTATCTCTTGCCACCCCCACCCCCCCACTTCTCTGGACAAGTTCACAATCCACACTACCTTGAACTGTGCACCCCAACTGACCTACCCCTCTGCAAGCCTGCCCTACAAGTGGGAAATAAGGCATCCTTCTCTGAGGGTGGCTACTCCATGATGTTGGCAGCAGGGAGCATGACTTCCATCACTGTCCTCAGTTCTCTTTGGGGACCTGACTTTGAGTATAGTGAAAATCAAGGACCTGGGCATGAACATGAACATGTGGAGTGTGGAGAAGGTCAGGATCAGGCATTCACCGCCCCTGTGACATCTCAGCCAGAGGTAAGGAAGGGTCTGGAAGCACTAAAGTGGAATTGTGGTGACTGGCTGGGAGGCCTTTCACCCAACCTTGATTCAGTTCCCACATTTATCCCAGGATAGAACTTGCCATCTCTTGGGGGTTAACTTCCCTGCCCCAGCCAGGGACCCATGTTTTCGTTTTGCACTGGGCCCTGTAAATCATGCAGCTGACTCTAACTGTGGGACTTCCTATTAAGGATAGGACACTGGAATCCAGAGAAGGGCTGGCAAGTGGCAGAGCAGAGGATCTCACCTGAAAGCCAGTCCCCTCTACACAAAGACGTCTGGCACCATCTCCCCTGAGAAACATCAGGGTGAGTTAGATGTGTGTGTCTTCTCTGCAGTGGCCTTGGAGGTGATCTGTAGCCCTACGTAGACAAAAATAAACCTGAGCTTAACCAACTCAAGGTCTCTACAGTTTCTTTTAGTTTTATAAATAGAAGGTCTTAAAGAAAATTGTGAGCTCCAGGTCTACTGTTATGACTGAATTGTGTCCCCTCAAAATTCCAAAGTTAAAGTTGTAATCCCCAGTACCTCAGAATGTGACTTAATTTAGAGATAGGCTTTTTAAACAGATAATTAAATTAAACCAAGGCTATTAGGCTGGGCCCGAATCCAGTCTGGCTGATGTCCTCATAAGAAGAGGAACTTTGGACACATAAAGAGGTACCAAGGATGTGTGCCCACAAAAGAAAGACCACATGAAGACATACCCACAAGATGGTCATCTACAAGCCAAGAAGAAAACCCTCAGAAGAAATCAACCCTGTTGGCAGCTTGATATCCTAGCTTCCAAAACTGAGAAAATAAGTTTCTGTTGCATAAGCCACCCACTCTGTGGTGTTTTGTTATGGTAGCCCTAGAAAACTCATATGCCTACCGGGCCTCTGATGCATTAATCCATGAGTCTTCTCTTGGCCTAAACACTATAGTAATGGGATTCTACCAAGTGTTACAAAAATAAGAGCTGTATGTAAAAGCCCATTGGATGAGACTCAAAAATGTTGTAGAAGATTGACAGAAATCCTAAAATGAAAAGTTGGGAGGGTGAAAGAAAGGAAATGGGGATGAGGCAAGAAGAAATAAAATAGGATACCTCAGGCAAGGAATCATTTAACTGTTACCCCTCAACTTTATTTATTTATATATAAACATGTAGTTTATACATATACATTGTTTTAATGGCTAAGACTATCTTTTATCTATCTGATTAGGTTATGTAATTAGTACAAAAAGCTTTTCCTTTAATACTCATATAACCCATGTTAGGAATGATTTCCTGTTTCTTTGATGAGAAAGTGCTTGAACTGAAAAGCCACATAGTATGCCACATCCAGAGACAGGGGTATATGGTAGGCCACAGAGGAAAGCTTTCAGCTGTTGAGCTTAATACATAAATTCTCTGTCATTTGAGGTGGAGTGACCTCAGAGCTGTGAACAGGGCATGACTCTGTACCAGAAGGCAGTCAGCTACCCAGGAAGACAGTACCAACTCAGAAGGACTTTTGGGATACTCCCTGGGACAGACTCCATGGTATGGTCTTTAATACCGCAGAGGTGTAGGAATACCCAGATAAAGGCATTTCTTTCTGATTTCCATGTTTCAGTTCAAGAAGTCCCTGCCCAATGAACAATAGTGCCTTATGTTATGGCTGCATGAGGCAGCTAGTGAGACTTGGCTGTTCTTAGGAAATTGTTTTATAGTGACCTGATAAATATTGGGTTTTGGTTAAAGAAATAAATACCTGGCATGAATTTTTATACTTGCTTAATGGATGAAGAGGTAGGCACATTGAAGAACAATATTTAAAGACTGTAAACATTTAAAGATGGGTTAAATATATCCTATCACTAGACTTTGGGCCTCCCTTCTTAAGTTTAAAAAGCAAAGTTCTGAATTCTTTCTTAGTGTCTGACAGCTTCCAGGCTCTGTTCTCTTTGGCAAAACTGCATGCCTCTTGGCTTCAGGAAGGTAGTTTGTCAATAAAGCTTGCCATTTTGGCTTGCTTCACCTTTGTTCCTCCTTTCCTCCATCCACTCAGGCTTCAAACCTCTCTAATTAGCTGTTTGCTGTAATTATTCCAGCTAGGACTTCATTTGGTCTTGGGTTCTCCCACTTCCGAGGATCCAAAGTGGTCTGTGCCTTCTCTATTAGGAAAATCTTTCCTCTTTTCTGAAAAATATGTATCTTCACCTCCTCTCTGTGTCTTGTGGCTTCCATTGCCAAGGTTGGGGGGGTGCGAGGGGAGAAGACTGGCCATAGTTTCAGACATCTGATTCTGGACTACATCTATCCCATTTTAAAGAAAATAAAATTTCATGCATAGCCCGTAGCAGAACGAAGAGCTTCAGCTTAGGCCAGATTGTAATGTACAGAGTAGCTACAAAGTACAAGACTTCAGCACAGGTTGGGCTTAGCTCACTTCTAGGGTCCACAAGACATTGGAAAAATAGGGGTTGGTGCCCTTTTTTGTTACCAGACCTCCTTATCTATCATCTCTTTTAGCTCATGAGTATATAATGTCAAATTTAGCTGCCATGTAACTTGAGGACAGTGACTAGTAGTTGTGAAACTGATTTAGGTCAAGGCAGTATAGATCTTATGCAGAATAGGTTGAGATTCCCCAGGGTGACCTATGTTGCTACATACAAAATAATCAAACATGTGATTTGGGGTTTCCCTAGGCTATCTATGGACACTAGACTCATTATTTCACATTAATGTGTTTAATGACTAATGAGCTGTTAGTGTCTTGATAAATACCATTGTTTTCATTTGAATTCTTACTAATACACAGGATGTCTGGAAAGTATCCAGCTATCTACTATGAAAAATTAACACATACATGGCTGGATTCCTATTGAAACAGAAATGTCTACCATAAAGCTTTTGAGTGTCTTGATATTATATTTGAAGATGGAATTGACTAAGCTTTAGGCTTGCCAAGCCTCAGAAAACAAATTAAAAATTCGTCACTTAGACCTTTTCAGGTGACATGGGACAGGAGTCTTATTTACCACCTTCTTGGTCCACAGTGAGGCTTTCCAGCTGGAGCATTCTGGAGGGTGGTCAGTCAATCACACACAAAGGAAAATTTCTGAAGATGATTTTAGCCATGATGGTTTATTTGACTTGGAAGCTTGTACCATTAGATTCTTTTAAAATTCTCATATATTTTTAAATTTACTTAAAATTCAGATTCACCATTTCTCATTTCATCACTTCTTTCATTAGGCATAACAGATTGAAATTAGGTATCGAATAACTTTGCATGTTGAGACTAACAATACTGCAATTTATTCTACGTGATGATTCTCCCCTTGCCCCATACCTTTCTGAGTCACCAGGCATAAATGAATATGCAAACAAGAGACCTTCACACATCTGGATTCTCAAATTCTGAAAAAAAAAAAAATTGTCGTCTATTTCTAAGACACGTGAACTAAACCCCAAGTGTAGAATTCTTTATTTTGTGCCTAATGACTAAAAAGCAAGTTTTGATGTGCTTCTGAAGAAGCACTTCACAAAATAACTGATGTATATACAAAATAAATAAAAGGGGAAAATATGCTGCAAACTATTTGCATATGATAATTTCATAAAACATTCCCCTCGAGAAATACCTGAGTGAAATTAATTCACAATCAGTAGGAACCCAGTGGGAATATGTTCGTCGAAATAAATGATCCAAAATTATTCTTGGGCTGTGAAGTTTGTTTACTGCCTTAACTGAAGTGTATATCAAACACAAGTGCATTAGCAATGGCTGTGTGCTGGAGGAGCTGGGCACTGCCTTAACCTCCTGTGTTTTTCATCCATTCTGCTGTTTATATTTCTTGGCAAGAGATCCAAACCATAAGGAAGTTTGTTCCAATATGGGGTGTGTGTGTGTTTCATATAGTGACTGGCATAGCTCTTTTTCAAAAGAAGCCTCCAAAGTATGTTCGAATTCTTGAAAGCTGCAGAGTTTGCTCATTTTAATAATTATTTCAAAATGTAATACCTTTACTGGTGAAGAGTAATGAATATTCCTCATCACAGAATGAAGTGCGTTTCTTCCCATTTGGATTCCCAGGGCTGAAACCACTCTTCTGAATAGTCACCCCTGTCCTGCTCCCTGCTGTCACCTTTCAACACTGTCTGAGGTAATTGCCTTTAATATTGTTTTAAAAGTCTAAATGAAATAATACCTTGTAAACTCTTGGTAATGTTGCTGGCACATATTGGTACCAAAAAATGTTAGGATGGTTATTAATGAAGTTTCACTAGCATCAGGAAAGGGTAGGCAGGGTGAGGCACTGGTTACATTTGAGTCATTGTTGGGAGAACTTTTGTGAAGAATGAATTGAAGCTGATAACCAAAATAATTTGATAGATTATCTGTGACCCTGATCATGAAAGTCCACCACAATTCTTATTTTTGCAATGCATGAGAGGACACATTGATCTTGATCTTGTTCACTGATCAATGGACACATTGATCTTGTGCAAATATTCACTCTTCCTAACCATGAAAGTGCATGACTACTTGTCAATCATCTTTCCCAAATGTGCTATTATGTTTTAGGACTTGGAGAATTGCATAATCCCTTAAGGATTTGTACTTTTGGAAATATGGGAAGAGTTGGGTATTTTTTAGGCTGACACAATTTCTATGTAGGACAGAGAACACTAAAAGTTAAAAGAGACAGAAAGTGACCACAATTTATATCTGTTCCATCATGGTCATTCTAAGTATTGCTACCTGTGCAAACCTATGTATGTGTATTAGTGTGTCTTGTTTATTAAGTACCTTGTGCCTGGTGTTAGGCTACAAAGAACATGGCAGACATGACTCCACGATGGTTTTGCAGCTTTGAAGTGTGAGAAGCAGCATCTGGATTCCAGAGCCAGTATTTGTAAGTATGACACCCTCCTTCTTTCCTTGTCCTCCTTTCGGGCTACAGAATTCTCTTTACAAAAGTCTTTCCTCCTTGTTAGTGCCTTTTCCCTCCACGGCTGTCTTCAACGCCCATCCTAACCATATCTTGCCTATGTAAAAATGTTGCTGGATGGAGGTCCTCCCCATGGTAAGAATCATGTGACTCAGAGGCGGAGCAAGATGGCGGGCAGAAGAATCAGCAAAAAACTCCAGGCAACATGAAGAACCAGTCCAGAACAACACTGCCAAGGGACCATGAGGTAGCTACTGCAGATGATTCCACCTATAAAGAAATGTTAGGAATGACAGAAAGAGAATTTAGAATACACATGTTGAAAACAATGAAAGAAATGATGGAAACAATGAAGGAAACTGCTAATAAAGTGGAAAATAACCAAAAGGAAATCCAAAAACAGAATCAAATAAGAGACGAACGATATGAAGAATATAAAAAGGATATAGCACAGCTGAAGGAAATGAAACAGTCAATCAGGGAACTTTAAGATGCAATGGAAAGTATCAGCAACAGGTTAGACCATGCAGAAGAAAGAATTTCAGAGGTAAAAGACAAAGTTCTTGAGATAACTCAGATAGTAAAAGAGGCAGAAAAGAAGAGAGAGAAAGCAGAACGTTCACTGTCAGAATTATGGGACTTCATGAAGCGTTCCAACATACGAGGTATAGGAATCACAGAAGGGGAAGAAGAATGCCCCAGAGGAATGGAAGCCATACTAGAGAATATTATAAAAGAAAATTTCCCAAATATCACCAAAGATTCTGACACACTGCTTTCAGAGGGATATCGGACCCCAGGTCGCCTCAACTCTAACTGAGCTTCTCCAAGACACATTGTGATGAACCTGTCCAAAGTCAAGACAAAAGAAAAGATTCTGCAAGCTGCCAGGAGTAAGCACCAGTAGACCTACAGGGGCAAATCCATCAGAGTGACCGCAGACTTCTCTAATGAGACTTTCCAAGCAAGAAGACAATGGTCATCTACCTTTAATCTACTTAAACAGAACAATTTCCAGCCCAGAATTCTATACCCTGCTAAGCCAAGCTTCAAAATTGCCAGAGAAATCAAATCATTTACGGATATACAAACATTGAGGAAATTCACCACAACAAGACCAGCTCTAAAGGAAATACTTCAACCTGTTCTGCACACTGACCACCACAATGGATCAGCAGCAAAGTAAGAACTCAGAAATTAAAGGACAGAACCTAACCTTCACACTGATGGAAAAGATAAAACTAAGCAATGGACTCGCACCAAATAAGACGAATAGAATACTACCACACTTATCCATTATCTCAATAAATGTTAATGGCTTGAATTCCCCACTGAAGAGACATAGATTGGCTGACTGGATTAAAAAACACAAGCCATCCATTTGCTGTCTGCAAGAAACACACCTGGCTTCAAAAGACAAATTAAAGCTCCGAGTCAAGGGTTGGAAGACAAGTTTTCAGGCAAATGGAATTCAGAAGAAAAGAGGAGTTGCAATCTTATTTTCAGATTCATGTGGATTTAAAGCAACTAAAGTAAAAAAAGACAAAGATGGTCACTTTATATTGGTCAAGGGAAAAATACAACAAGAAAATGTTTCAATTCTAAATATTTATGCACCCAATTTAAATGGTCCCAGATTCTTGAAACAGACCTTAGTCTGAGCAGTATGATATCTGATAATAGCATAATAACAGGGGACCTTAACACTCCTCTTACAGAGCTGGACAGATCCTCAAAACAGAAATTAAACAAAGATATAAGAGATCTAAGTAAGACCCTAGAACAACTGTGCTTGATAGACGCATATAGAACACTCCACCCCAAAGATAAAGAATATACATTCTTCTCATCACCCCATGGAACATTCTCCAAAATTGATCATATCCTGGGACACAAAACAAATATCAACAGAATCAAAAGAATTGAAATTTTACCTTATATCTTCTCAGATCATAAGGCACCAAAGGTGGAACTCAACTCTAATAAAAATGTTCAACCCCACCCAAAGGCATGGAAATTAAACAATCTTCTGTTGAATAACAGATGGGTGCAGGAAGAAATAAAACAGGAAATCATTAACTTCCTTGAGCATAACAACAATGAAGACACAAGCTACCAAAACCTGTGGGATACTGCAAAAGCAGTTTTGAGAGGAAAATTCATCGCTTTAGATGCCTACATTCGAAAAACAGAAAGAGAGCACATCAACAATCTCACAAGAGATCTTATGGAATTGGAAAAAGAAGAACAAACTAAGCCTAAACTCAGTAGAAGAAAAGAAATATCCAAAATCAAATCAGAGATCGATGAAATTGAAACAAAAGAATCATTCAGAAAATTAATGAAACAAGGAGTTGTTTTTTTGAAAAAATAAATAAAATAGATAAACCATTGGCCAGACTAATGAGGAATAGAAAAGTAAAATCTCTAGTAACCTCAATCAGAAATGATAAAGGGGAAATAACAACTGATCCCACAGAGATACAAGAGATCATCTCTGAATACTACCAGAAACTCTATGCCCAGAAATTAGACAATGTGAAAGAAATGGATCAATATTTGGAATCACACCCTCTCCCTAGACTCAGCCAGGAAGAAATAGAGCTCCTGAACAGACCAATTTCAAGCACTGAGATCAAAGAAACAATAAAAAATCTTCCAACCAAAAAATGCCCTGGTCCAGATGACTTCAGTCCACAATTCTATCAAACCTTCAAGGAAGAGCTTATTCCTGTACTGCAGAAATTATTCCAAAAAATTGAGGAAGACGGAATCTTCCCCAACACATTCTATGAAGCAAACACCAACCTGATACCAAAACCAGGAAAAGACCCAAACAAAAAGGTGAATTTCAGACCATTCTCACTCATGAATATAGATGCAAAAATTCTCAACAAAATCCTAGCCAATAGATTACAGCTATCATCAAAAAAGTCATTCATCATGATCAAGTAGGCTTCATCCCAGGGATGCAAGGCTGGTTTAACATACGCAAGTCCATAAACGTTATCCACCATATTAACAGAGGCAAAAATAAAGATCACATGATCCTCTCAATAGATGCAGAAAAAGCATTTGATAAAATCCAGCATCCTTTTCTAATTAGAACACTGAAGAGTATAGGCATAGGTGGCACATTTCTAAAACTGATTGAAGCTATCTATGACAAACCCACAGCAAATATTTTACTGAATGGAGTAAAACTGAAAGCTTTTCCTCTTAGAACTGGAACCAGACAAGGTTGTCCTCTGTCACCTTTACTATTCAACATAGTGCTGGAAGTTCTAGCCAATATAATTAGGCAAGACAAGGAAATAAAGGGAATCCAAATGGGAGCAGAGGAGGTCAAACTCTCCCTCTTTGCTGATGACATGATCTTATACTTAGAGAACCCCAAAGACTCAACCACAAGACTCCTAGAAGTCATCAAAAAATACAGTAATGTTTCAGGATATAAAATCAATGTCCACAAGTCAGTAGCCTTTGTATACACCAATAACAGTCAAGAGGAGAAGCTAATTAAGGACACAACTCCCTTCACCATAGTTTCAAAGAAAATGAAATACCTAGGAATATACCTAACGAAGGAGGTGAAGGACCTCTATAAAGAAAATTATGAAATCCTCAGAAAGGAAATAGCAGAGGATATTATCAAATGGAAGAACATACCATGCTCATGGACGGGAAGAATCAACATTGTTAAAATGACTATACTTCTCAAAGCAATCTACCTATTCAATGCCATTCCTATCAAAATACCAACATCGTACTTTCAAGATTTGGAAAAAATGATTCTGTGCTTTGTATGGAACCGGAAAAAAACCCATATAGCTAAGGCAGTTCTTAGTAATAAAAATAAAGCTGGGGGCATCAGGATATCAGATTTTAGTCTGTACTTCAAAGCCATAGTGGTCAAGACAGCATGGTACTGGCGTAAAAACAGAGACATAGACATTTGGAATTGAATTGAAAACCAAGAAATGAAACTAACATCTTACAACCACCTAATCTTCAATAAACCAAACAAGAACATACCTTGGGGGAAAGACTCCCTATTCAATAAATGGTGTTGGGAGAACTGGATGTCTACATGTAAAAGACTGAAACTGGACCCACACCTTTCCCCACTCACAAAAATTGATTCAAGATGGATAAAGGACTTAAATTTAAGGCATGAAACAATAAAAATCCTCCAAGAAAGCATAGGAAAAACACTGGAAGATATTGGCCTGGGGAAAGACTTCATGAAGAAGACTGCCATGGCAATTGCAACAACAACAAAAATAAACAAATGGGACTTCATTAAACTGAAAAGCTTCTGTACAGCTAAGGAGACAATAACCAAAGCAAAGAGACAACCTACACAATGGGAAAGGATATTTGCATATTTTCAATCAGACAAAAGCTTGATAACTAGGATCTATAGAGAACTCAAATTAATCCACATGAAAAAAGCCAACAATCCCATATATCAATGGGCAAGAGACATGAATAGAACTTTCTCTAAAGATGACAGACGAATGGCTAACAAACACATGAAAAAATGTTCATCATCTCTATATATTAGAGAAATGCAAATCAAAACAACCCTGAGATATCATCTAACCCCAGTGAGAATGGCCCACATCACAAAATCTCAAAACTGCAGATGCTGGCGTGGATGTGGAGAGAAGGGAACACTTTTACACTGCTGGTGGGACTGCAAACTAGTACAACCTTTCTGGAAGGAAGTATGGAGAAACCTCAAAGCACTCAAGCTAGACCTCCCATTTGATCCTGCAATCCCATTACTGGGCATCTACCCAGAAGGAGAAAAATCCTTTGATCATAAGGACACTTGTACTAGACTGTTTATTGTAGCTCAATTTACAGTCACCAAAATGTGGAAACAGCCTAAATGCCCACCAACCCAGGAATGGATTAACAAGCTGTGGTATATGTATACCATGGAATACTATTCAGCCATTAAAAAAAATGGAGACTTTACATCCTTCGTATTAATCTGGATGGAAGTGGAAGACATTATTCTTAGTAAAGCATCACAAAAATGGAGAAGCATGAATCCTATGTACTCAATTTTGATATGAGGACAATTAATGACAATTAAGGTTATGGGGGGGAAGCAGAAAGAGGGATGGAGGGAGTGGGGTGGGGCCTTGGTGTGTGTCACACTTTATGGGGGCAAGACATGATTGCAAGAGGGTCTTTACCTAACAATTGCAATCAGTGTAACCTGGCTTATTGTACCCTCAATGAATCCCCAACAATAAAAAAAAAAAAAAAAAGTATCATGTGACTTTTAAAGGTGGATGGATGGATGGAAGGATGAATGAATGCATGGCTGGACAGACTTATTTCCTTAGACCTGAGTGTCCTAGAGGATGCATGGGGATACTGCTACATTTACAGCATGTACAGAGTAGTCCTTAGGACAGTCATGGCAGACGAGAAGTAGCTCCTTCAAGAGGTCAATGCTGGCTCAGCGCCCATATCTCAGTGGTGAGGGCGCCGGCCACATACATCAAGGCTGGCGGGTTTGAATGTGGCCCAGGCCTGCTAAACAACAATGACAACTGCAACAACAAAAAAAATAGCCGGACGCTCTGACAGGTGCCTGTAGTCCCAGCTACTTGGGGGACTGAGGCAAGAGAACCACTAAAGCCCAAGAGTTTGATGTTGCTATAAGTTCTGACACCACAGCACACTACCAAGGGCGACATAGTGAGACTGTGTCTCAACAACAACAAAAAAGAGGTCAATGCTACTTCCAGTGAGTAGTCCCATGAAAAGATATTAAATTGGATGAAACCAAGCTCCAGAGAAATGATATATTGAAGTGGTTAGGCGAATAGAGTTTGAAGCAAGAATGCCTGGGTTTAAATCCTATACTTACATGTATGATCTTAGAAGAGTTATTTATTTTCCTTGCCTCTTTTTCCTAATCTATAAAATGGGCAAATTGAACATATCTCATGGAATTGTCGTAAGGAATATGAATTATTAGTACATATACTCAGTACTGGTAAGCGTTTTCTAGTAGTAGTAATAATGAGGCTTTGTACTTATTCTTCCTTTCTCCTGATACCTAACTGTGGTCCCAGTCCCAGATGCTTGGTACAGCCTTAGTAGAGCTTTTGAGTTACTTTGCACCCAGAGTCCCTATCATTATTCCATAACCCTAACATTCTAAGCGCAGACTGAATTTGTGGCTGATTTTTAAATATCTGGCAATGAGTCACTTGTCTATCTTCAAACTAAGAATAAAAGCCTAGGAATGTTTCTACCCTGTGAAAACTAAAGCAAAAATAAGTGAATAAAGAAAGAAAAGAAGGAAAGAAGAAGAAAGGGAAAGAGAAAGAAGAAGGGGGGGGGAGAGGAAGAAAAGAAGGAAGGAAGAAAATATAAAAAGAGAAATACAATTAGGATGTCAGGGCAACCCTGTAGAGAGGTAACAGGAGACAGGTGAGCTTAATCCTTGTTCAAGTTTCTCTAACAGTGTTAATGTAAGACGGCCTGAAACAAGAGCCACTTACAAACAAGATACCTGGTGCCCTTCTAGCTCGTAGCAGGCAAAGGGAGTCTTCCTTGTTACTTCTAGCAGGCTATTTCCCAAATCATAAACTTGGGAAACATAAAAGAACTGGAGATTTTTATTGAATAAGCCTGACTTCACAAATGTAAGGAGCCATCTAAATTTTCAGTTTGGAAGTATTAGAAAATCTACTCCAGGTACTTTATTCTGAATTGGCCTTCACTTAAATTCAATGCTGTGAAATGGATCTCTAAGGAAATTCCATTAGTATAGTTTTTATAAATATGATTGTCCACAACCTCAAGGGAAAACTACATTTAGAACGCCTTCACTAAGAGGTTCTCTTTTCTGCCAGGGTTTATAAAAAGCCTAAACATCAAAAATGGGGGAAGGCAATGATGAAGGAATAGTTTCTTCCAAGACAATTCCAAGACTAGACTTTATACTTAATTTCTCTAAGTCTACACAAAGAGGCTTTCTCAGTTAATTCATGTCTCTGCGTTATAGCTTTACTCAATTGTGTAAAAAAGAAACGTTGCTAATTACATATGTGAAGGGAAGCATTGAAGAAAGAACTCATCCTTTCATTAACTTACAAAAATACAATTAGTAATTATTAGTGATTTCCTGGAGAAAGTCCAGAGCTGAATTAAAAATATCACTGACCACAGAGATTTTCATTGATCCCTTAGAAGAAAAAATGCACTGTTATGAGACTTAACAATTGTACTTGCTTTAAAAACATTAAAGGACTAATTCATAAAGTGACCACGCGACACTTGTAATGCTTCTTATTTTCTTTTGCACTCTCTGGGAAATGTGAAGAATGTTCCTTTTTCTAAATAAAGTGCCCTGTAGCATTTAATCTGGAATGAGAATGGTTATTTCTTCATTCACAAGTCAGGGATATTCTGCCAAAAATGAGATCATTTTCTAAAAAGGCTTATTTTTCAATTTTGTCATATTCTCTTTTAATGGGCAACATATTTATGCTAATTCCAGAAAGATGGAAACAAATCTAAATATTCAGACTCTCTAGGGCTGATCTCACTCCTTGTGAGATCCAAATGTTATTCAAGACATTGCTATCTAAATATGTTAAAGTTGTTTTAAAAGGGAGTTGTTAATTTTATGTTGCTGGGGCGACAGCTCCTGATAGTTGTAGAGACCATCTGTGGATCCTTAGCTGGTCATACTGTGAGATTCTCCCTCCTGGCATCCAAGTCTGAAGAGAAATGTGAGGCCATCCTTCCTTTGGGTATGGCAAGAGATGAACTCTTCCTGTCAAACATGTGGCTCTTTGAAGACAGGTGTGTTTTGACTGGGAAGACACAAGGTCAACAGAGCTCTCAGCTGGCATCAAGAAGGGGAACGAGGCCCGGTGTGAGGAGCATTTGGAGCAGGACCCCAGAGGATTCTCCTACTCCGATTCATCTGCTAGCTATTTACTCAAAATTTCAACCTGTTTGATGCTTGCTCTCCTTTTTTTTCTATTGCCTTTTGTAAAATCAAGAAACTTAGTGCTGGGAGTCTGCTGAATAAACTGTAAAATTCAGTCAACGCCTGATTTTTCAGAATGCAGATGACCTGATTTGCCATTTCTTGGACATCAGGTTTTATTCTCAGTTTTATATTCTGTTGTCAACCAGTTTCCCTAATCCATCTCCTTTCTTGAAGGTTGAAAACTTAATTTAAGGTTAGAGTAGGAATTGTCAAGAAGTTATAACTGCTTTTCAAAAACAAAAACAAAAAAAGGCATTTGACAGGATGTTCCTGTATTCCCCTTCTCTCATTCCCATCCTGACCTCTGCGGGGACCAGCCACTTAGTTTTATATCACATGGATGTGGTGCCTATGCAAGCCCATCGGTGTCAGTAAGAAAGCTCCAACTTGTAGATCCTTTACTCAAAAATTTCAAGGTCACTGGCCCACTTCTCACAACACTGTGTGGTATCCTCATCCCTCTAGGAAGGAATCAGGAACATAGGTCTTCATGGTTTTGAGTATGCGAGGCACCTACAGGAAGTAGACAGAGCCCTGTCCCAGCTACCATCCCAGGCAGAGGGACAGGAGATGGCAGAGGGAAGGAGACAAGTGAGGATGGGGTGCCTGGAAGCCTTTCCAAGGGCAACTTAGTATGAATCAAAAGATAGACAGACAGGATGTTTTACACTGTTCTCTGGGCCCTTCGTGCATTTGGGATTAGACAGTAGAAATATTTTCTTTCTGGAAGGGGACTGTACCATCATGTACCTCTAGATTTGGGGGGCCATTGATGTGGGCAGATATATATTTTTTACCCTGGGATTCAATATAAAAGATTCGGGATCATCACTTCTTTCACTTGTCTATGTCAGCAGGGAATTTAATAATTAAAAGTTAAATCTGTGCTAGGATATATGTATCCTAAAGAAAACAAAATGGAGCCCTGAATGGTCATGGGTGGGATCCTATCATCATGGATGAAAATCCAGGTATTACCAACTGAGCAGGAAACCTTACTGGTCTAGACAGTCACTGGCAAACTAATACGAGAGTTGCAGATTGTGTTTAGAACAAAGGTCTTTATGAAACTGCAAGGTTTTTTTTTTTTAATTCAAGAGGTGAAAATTAAAGCTTCCTTAGTTAGAATAATTTTACAATTCTGAAAGAACTGATTGTTCTAAAGCCACACCTTGGTTACTTCCTTAGCAATTATTACAATGAAAGATCATTGTCAGATGCATGTTTAGGAGGGGGAAAGATACACAGACTAGAGGTTGCCCGGATTCCAAGAGGGGGGTAGCTCTTCCCTGGGGCAGCACATCTCAGGGGAGCTCTGCTGCGGGCCCGTAGCATAGCCCCTCAGCGGTGTGAGGAAGAGCTTCTCAGTTTCAGAAATGGGAAGGTAGATGTGTGTTAGGGGGAGACTTTTGCCATGTTTTTGCTTCACACACATGCTACACACATTCACAAACTCCCAGCTGCATTTAGTGGGGAAAACATTTTCTTTCGATCATGTGGACGTGCCCCAATTCTGAATCCTCTAACAACTTGTAAGAAGGTGTGGCCTCTCCTGAAGCATCTGTCCTTTTCATTCGTAAATAGAGATAACTGCACACAGGGTCCTTAAAATGGTATGATAGGGACCAAGTCTTTAGTTGGAAAAGGAAAACACTGCAAATGGAAAGCAACCTCAAGCTTCCTATTGGAACATATGGAAAAACTTCCCCAAGAGGAAACATCTACTCGAGACAACGAGAGACTTCAGTTTTAGTTCAGTTCTACAGTACACTGGCTGTGAATGGATTTTTAAGAAAATCTTCCTTAAACTTATCCATGAAATGGCCGCACCACCAACCATTTGGCTATTTCCCAAAGTTGTTAATGAGGACCAAACTGCACGAGGGACGCAAAAGTAAGACACTGGCGTATAAACCATTCAGGTTGAAGGATGAACAAGTTGTCTGCAGCCAGTTATATCTTAATAATAGGTGTAAACTGTTAAAAAGCAAAACTGACCTTTTGCTGTGCTGAAATGGGCTAAAAGTTTGAATGTACATGATGTAGTTATAAGGTAGAAATCTGTACCTTAAGAAAGATAAAATTTCTCTAAACAAACTGGGTTGCTCATCTAATATTAGTTTAAAATGCAGATAAAATCTAAAGTCTTTCTCCGTGAGTTACTGACTCTCTAATAAAATGATTTCATCCCTGATTTTTACAATTCTGATAGCTGATGAGCCTTGCAGATACTCATGTAATCGTGTAATTTTTATTCAGTGAACTGGTCCTTGAGAGATGTCTCCAAATGAGGTAAGGAGGCCAGCCTTTGTACTAGCCACCACAGATGGGCTGCCCCCGGGAGGAGCATGGTTTAGCCTAGGATAAAGCAGCTTCCTTATGGCAGAGAAAAATTCCCAAAGAGGGGTACAGCTGTGAGCAATCTGCAGGCAACGCTTCTGGCGGCTGAGGGAATGAATCCTTCAGTGCTGGAGGGAGATGCAGGAGACATATCATAGCATCCACTGTAAACAGTTTCCCAGAAGTTGGATTACTAAATAGAAAATAAGAGATTATGTAAAGTCTTGCTCCCAGAAGGTGTAGCACACACCAAGGCCCCACCCCTCTCCCTCCTTCCCCAATGCAATCAGTGTAATCTGGCTTATTGTACCCTCAATGAATCCCCAACAATAATAAAAAAAAAAGAACAGAAGAGATTATATTTTAATATAGGTTGGCAAATAATTTTCCTTAGAAGTTATTATTAGTTTGTACTTCTCTTGGCAATGCAGGAGAATGCCTGGTTCTCTGAACACTCAGCCCTTGGTATGGCTGCTTTTTCAAATACAGTATGACCTCTGTCAGCTGACCACCCAAGGGACTGGAACCAACTAGGTGACATGCAGAGGTGGTCACCATAAACAAAACAGGCCTACTGCACTGATCTGTACACGTGGTGCTTGTCTGGTCTATGAAAATTAGGTCAGCTTAAGAAGGCGTCAGTGTTGGTAGGTGGTCAACTATGGGGGTTCTACCGTATTTGAAAATGGCATATCATTGTTATTTTAAGTTTCATTTCCCTGATAATTACTGAGGTTGAAGATCTCTTCACTGGTGAGATGAGAAGGTAGATTGGGAGTTCGGGGGGAAGTTTAGCTGTTATTTTATCTCACACACACACTACTAACATTGCTACTGCGAGACCGCTTTTGTGTATGCCCCTTGCTGATTCTTCTGTTGTGTTTGTTTCTTTATATGTGAATGATCTTAGACCATTATGAAGAGTTCTACTAGAGGCCTCTGGCTGTCTATTCAAATCTGTTCTGTACTTTGTTGCCTGATTGCTTTCTAGAGCACATTCCCTAGACATTCTTGCAGTTAAGGGTGACAGTATTTCTAAATTCTGGACAGGGGATTATGAGCAGAAATATCTTTGTTATGTTTCCTGTTTGCCTTTTTATCCTCTTCTATTGGGTGGACACAGATGACAACGCAATGATGAAGCTATGAGAGGAGGCTGAGTCCAAGGATCTCCAGCTGGGGTGGTTGCCTACAAACCAGGAAACTCTACTCCAGGACTGTCAGATGAGCAAGAAGTAAACCTCTATTATATTTGAGTTACTATACATTTAGGGGAAGTACTATTTGTTTTAGTAGTTTAGCTCAGCCTAATACAGATGCATTCTCTAATTTCTTCTTAGTCTATCATTTGTATTTGATCTATGGTGTCTTTTTCAAGGCCGCTTAGAGAAAAATATACTTGAAAAGGAGTTTCAGAAGAGAGGCCTGAGAAATAAGAGAAGAATGCAGTGTCACAGAAACCAAAGGTAAAGAGTGTTTCAAGAAGTAACCACGATCAGTCACGTTTCAGACTTCTGGGCTGGAAGGGGAGACCTGGAATGGAACAGATGCTTGGTGAGTGGTTTGATGCAAAGACGCTTCTGAGGCAGGGTTCTTCAAGAGAAGTATTATAATAGAAAGCTTTCCTATGATGAAGGCATCTTATTATCTGGAAAGTGAATGCTGTACTAAATGTCTATCTTTTGCTAATGAATGTGTCAAATCTATGAAAAGCTTGGAAGGTGCTCATCCATGTCTTTGGACACCAATAAAAGCACTGTTTGGTCCTGAAGTATTGAGCCACACATGTCTGTAGGCCTGGATGGCAAGATGATTTCAGCTCAGTCCACTAAAATGCATGTGCTGGTAGGTCCTAAGAACCACCATTGGTGAGTTTAGAGAGTGAAGTAGGCCATTCACACCTGAACTAACTGCATCCTTTGTAAAAGGCGCAATATTCACGGGCAGGAAGTTCTTGCTTGTTATTCCCTGCTGTCTGAACATGACATATCTACTTTCAGTTTTCACCTCCACCGTATTCAATTCTTATTTTCTCAGGTGAGCCTCTAAAAATTACTTCTATCGATGGAACATTCTGGGTTACTGAATCTCAGGACAGAAATAAATTCTCTAGTTTATAAGAAAAAAATGGTAAAATTTTATTGCCCAATCCCAGTTAAAGGATTAAAATAAGAGGGATTGATTCCCAGTTAAGGAATTAAAATAAAAGGAAATATATTTTGATCGATCCTTTAAGTTAATTGACCATGGAGGTAATTTACCCACCACAAACATGAGAAGTGGAAAGTTATTCAGACATGTCAAAAGTCATCAATCCATGTGTTTATTAAAAGTTTATAGTGCTGTACTTTAAAAACCTAGAACTGAAGGTGACTTTTCTAATTACCTATGACATGTGAAGTCAATTGTCCTTAAAACATTCAGAATGACACATTACGAATGAATAGAAATTAGAGCTTTCTGCTCTGCTGCTCATAGAAACAACTTATGAAGGACAAGCACTTGGATATGTCACCTTATGTCTTAGGGGGGCAAGAATGAACAAAATGATAAGAAAAAGTAGAGTCATTCTATAGTTCACAGTTTTAGTAATTCTGAACATGAAATTATTCTTCAAAGAAAAATTTTATGTATCTTAATTTAGAGTATGTAACAAGTTTAAGTTCCAGAGTTAAGAAACTTCAATCTTTCTTGATTCAACATGCTTATTAGTTCCTGGCAATTAAACAGCATACATGCTATCCATTTAAGATAATTTATCTCTAGTTTTTTTCTTAGAACATATTTAGAAATCTGTATAGAATTTAGCAGAAATAAAAATAGGGTCTATTCTTTTACTTTTGCCTGACCATCATATACTATTAAGCCTCAAAGCATCTGTTATATTCCATAATTAACTTTATAAATTACTCCTATTAATTGATAAACAAATTAAGGGAATAGTCACTTTAAAAAATTTTTCAGATTAATATGAGGGTACAAATGATTAGGTTACAATGTTTGCCTTTGTTGGTAAGGTTCCCATTGTAGTTGTGTTCCACACCCAGGAGGTGCGCCACATACCCTTACAAATATCTCTCCCGCCCATTAGGTGGGAGCATATCAATCCCCCAGCCCATACCTGAATATTTACATTTTAAACAATGGGAATTCTCTAGGATTTCAAGACACTCAGTTATTCCATATAATTTCGAATGGGTTACATACAAGATTCTTATGTTTTTGCAACTACAGTGTCAAAACATGGACAAATCATTAAGATGTCATTAAGAATATCTTCAATGTGTAAAAAAATAAAATCATATCTGCATTTCCAGATTTTTGGCTGTCTTGCAAATTTGATTACAACTTTTGTATTGAGCAAAATGTCACAGAAGAGGAAACCATGGTATAGTGTAGAGGCTAGATCTGTAGGGCACATAGTGCATCATGTTGATGAGTAAATACCATCCTCTAAAGTCTGCTCCACCTTGATTTCTTACTACTGCAGAATGGTATCTCTCCTTTACTGGATCATGAGCTCTTCCAGAGTCCCCCAGGGTTCCTGCATGCAGTTGGTTCTCAGCACAATTTTGCCAAATACATGACTTCAAAGTGATTCAAATCCACTTTGCTTTTTTAAAACGTTAACTCACACAAAATACTTTTATATATGAATAATTTCCAATGATTTCCCTAGCAGATGTATTAAAACACTGTTTCTAGCTCTAATTAATTGGACCAGGAGCAAAGGAGAAAGCCCTGGTAAATAATTAGACATTATTAGCTTTGTCGCCAAAGTGGAGAACAGTTTATATCAGATTATAGGGCACCCTAACTCATGAAGTTGATTTTTATTAATACATTTCCACATTAGTCTTTAGAAAAAATCATAAACAGGTTTGCATAGTCTGCAAAGCTACCCTTCATGATTTGTGGTATTTTCCTTAGCATCTTTGCTAAAATATTACTGGTGTTATACAAATATAATAAAAATGCAGGATGTTTTAACTTAATATAAACATTTAATTTAGTATAAATATCCTTCACACTTTTCTACTCTTTCCTCAGTCAAAATATCTCTCCCATATCTCTATCTGTCTTTGTTATCTCTCTTCCCCACTCAGATCCAATATCATTTCCTGTATTTCCTGGAGGCCTTTGACAAATATTGCAGCCAATTGATTATGCAAGAAGACTTCACAGCTGTTACTAGTCTGAAATTTTATTCCCCTGATGCCCTCGTATATCATTGTAACACCACTTTGTGTAGAATAGAACCATGTATGATGATGTTTTGGTGGACACATACTATAAGGTTCTTTCTAGCATTTCTTAGAAATAAAGGCCATTGGACGAGTCCGAGTAAAGACATTGCTATGTCAAATTTAATTCTATGACAAATTATAGTGCAGCTTTGATTTTTCTCATGATAAATCCATTTCTTGCTGTTTATCTGAGGCCTTGTTGTGTTGGGGGACTTAAAACTACTTTTCCTCACCTACATTTACAAGTTGTAAGGACACTTAATGGAGTTCCAAGCTATATGAATCTAGAGTTGAGCTTCTAGGAAGATAATTGATCATCAGTGGCTACAAACTATTCTTTTGTGCATCTTTCACAGCTCAAAAACTCATTGAATAGCAGCTCAGTGAATGGAATTTTGAAGGGGGAATCATTCCATCTGATGCTCAAATAATTCAATTTTCCCACGCTATTCCCATCTTTCAAATCTTGGAAGACATCAGTATGTCATGGCACCCCTCCCTAGAAACCCCTTCCACTCAGATTAAGCTAAAATTAAGTTGAAATGGTAGATTATCAATATTTTCCTCACCTGATAAAGTTTTCAACCTCATTCATCTGACTTACTATTCCTGGAAAGTTCTGTAGTTTGTGCTAAAACTGAGCACAGTTTGGACAATTTAATAAAGGATGTTCACTTGTTCTGCATGCCACAGGCATACATAGCTTCTGCCCTCGCAGAACATGCCACCCAGATTGAAGCAGTCTGTTAATATAGGGCAAGAGATAGGTTGCCTTTTGGTCACCACAAAAAACGTAGTTTAGGGATTAAATATTAGATGTAATCAAATAGAAAGAACATAGGCCTTAAAATCAGGCAGACCTGAACTTGAATGCTAGATCTATAATTTATTATGTATGTAAACCTGGACATGCTTTAAAAATACTTCAAACCTCAATGTTTTTCCACCTGTGAAATGGAGATGATAATACAGGTAGGATTGTTAAAAAAAATTAACTCAAATAATCAATGCACGTCGTTGGTGCTTAGGAAGTATTCATTTTTCCCCCCATTTTCCCAGGGATTTATGGAATGCTAGTGCTCCATAAAGAAAGGTGTTGTGATCAAATTAGTTGGAAAAATAAATAGGGTTAAGCAAAGTTACTTAGACTTTCTATTTAATTACAGGACTTTTCAGAGTTTTTATTATGCTTTGGGAATCTCCAAAATAATGTTTGTAGCATTTCCCAAATTTATTTGATGACAAAACCCTTTTTTGGGTAATACACACATACAAAATAACATCTTGTGTTTTTCTGAACATGGATAAGAAACACTGTCCTAGTGGGATATTTGGATATATTGCTTTGCCCCCTGGGCATGCCTGCAAGTCTGATTGTCCCTTTGGGTGCTAAGAGTGGCCCATGCAGGGAAACTTATTCCAAGCAAACACAAAAGGCAAATATTTCCCTGCTGTTTCAAGTAGGAAAAGGGAGTCATCAACCAGCCAAAGGCTTAAGTCTTTTTGTTTCATCTATGATATTTAGGTATAATCCTTGGGTCTGGGAAACCCTGAGGAATCACTGTAATGAAAGTACTACGAGTAATAAATTACCAGGAAGGAGAAAAACCTGAACATATTATGTGGGAGGCTGGGCAGAGTCAAGCATGCTGTCCTCTTTCATGAAATTAAATATTTCTGTTTATGTGATGGAAAATCTGTACTGATTCATTCTCATTAAGGCTCTAGCAAGTTCATCAGAAAAACTTTATAGAGACCTTGGGGAAAACTCAACAGGGGGGAATTTCCTGTTGAAGGCTGGGGGTGGGGAGAGAGTATTTTCCCTTTACTGGGGTTTGCTTTGTTAATTGGTGTTTGAAGAAACCCCACTTCTTTCATAGTTGAAGTTAAGCCGAATTAATGTTAATTAAAAAATCATGTTAATGTTCCCGGAGCACATTCAAGCTGTTATTTGGGGAAAGGCTTGTCCAAAACACTTTTCTCCTGGTTTTGTTTGCACGAGCTGACCTGTTAGGAGTTTCAACAGGGTAAGGCAGGGAGCTGCCAGCTTATTTCTGGAACATAGGAGGATGTGTTTCAAAAGACACTCAAAATAAAGAACACACCAAAAAGTAGCAAAAGTGGTTTGGTTTTGTTGCTTTTTAAAGCAGGGATGGAGCCAAGCTTGAGGCTAGAGTGTGTTGGTGTGGTGCTGGGTGAGGAAGACGGGCCTGGAGGTGTGATTGTCGGTATTCTCAAGAATATGCAGGTTTTAAACGTTACTAGCCTTTCATTTGCTTCTATAAATCTGTGCTGAGGTCTTTCCATTTAATATTCTTTAAGGATTATTTTACTTCACACACAGAGGACTTCAAAAAATAGATACATTGCCATCAAATCCCTGAAGTCTTTGTATTTCCTTTGGGTATAATTAACTTGGGTGGCTCAGTAGATCTAAACAACCACCTCAGACAGTACAGAGGGGGAAAGGGAAATACCGAATGTATTTTTCTGTGGGTTCTGGAGTCCTCTGATTCTTTTTCTTAAAGCTGTATACTATAGGAGGCACATGTCTAAAACTGAGTAACATTTAGGTAGAAAGAGACTATTACTTTCAAATTCAATGAAAATAATTATTTGATTCTTTATATTTATTTTTGCATTCCTCATTTCTTGCTTAACACAAGTTAAGTGACTTAATAACCAGGATCACCCATAAAATAAGTCTGATAATATAAACCCAGGAAGCGGACGTGGGATCTGTGGAGGGAAGAGGCAGAGGACCTGCTGACCGCAGGCTAGCAGGGCTGTTCTGATAGAGTACCCATTTTGATTCTGAGCTTCCCAAAAGGCAGAATTAAAAGGAAACACTTGAATTATTTTCTTTAGAATTGAGGAAACAAACAATTCCTTCTCTGAAAGTAAGTTTGCTTCCTCCCCCCGCCCCGCCCCAGCACTAAATTCTAAAGGAAAGAAATTTCCTCACATGTGCTTTTCTCTTAGCATGTGATTTCTCTTTTGAAAATTATTTTATAGGCACATAAATGATTTGTGAATGCATTTAAACTATGGAGAAGTATACAGATTCAAAAGTTCTTCACCCTTCCAACCTCACCCCTCCTTTTAGCTGAAATCTGATGTGCATCATTCCTAACCTTTTTCTAAGATTCCCTCTATTTCCTTCCCTACCCCTGCCCCATGTCTATAGCATATAACCAGTTCAGGGATTAGATATATGGATTATTTTTCAGCATACTTTTATTTATCTATGTCTTAAAGGTCATCCATATCACTATAAATAATTTTACTGTATAAAACTACTATACAGATGTTCTAAAATTTATTAAACCTTTCTCCTATGTTGGAGTTGTTTGCAATTATTTGACATTATAAGCAATGCTATAGCAAACATCATGTGCCTATTTAAAATTTTTTGTGCAGTGCATATGACAGACACTTAGAAGTGGCCATGTTTGTACCAGAGAACAACGTAGCGGACATGAGATGGAGGCCCATGTGCCCTCAAAATCAGTAATTCTCAGGCTTTTGGTACGGGTGCTGCTTCTGTAGCCACTCATGCTCGTTAGAGAACTTATTGCCAAAGATAATTCTGCTACGTGAACATATTGTCTATCATGTGAGATGGCAAAATTTTATGACAATATTTATATGATAACAAACCATCATTTCATATCCCAAAGAAGCCAGGCTGGCACACCAGGATTAGCCGTTCACTGAGAATTTTTGTTTTCTGTATTCTGTGGCTTCTTTGTTTATTTCTTGACTATGAACATCTATGAGCAGATAAATGGTACCAATAAATAAATAATAAACAAAAGGTTGAATGCATTTTTTCATTGAGAGTGAAAAGATGCCTGCTGATGGATTTTAGTAGTAGAAAAATCGAAGTTCAGCGTGTTCCAAGGGAAAATAGTTTGAGAAATAGTGTTCTCTAAATTAAGTCAATGACAAAAACAGGAAACGAGTTTTATGTGTATGTACAATACCACCACTGAAAGACTTATGTTAATTTTTTAGCCAGTGCCCCTCAGAAGAGATGTGTTTTCAAAAGGTCTTTACAACAAATTTTAGGAGAATTCCAGCATGATAGTACCTTTAATATTTTCTTAACTTTTTATATAGTTCTAAAATTTCCTTCCTGCTTCCAGAGCAGTCCACGTGAATGTACTCAAGCAGATTTTGCTTCTGCTTAGAAAAACTGGTGTTGTTAGGTGATATTTCTGACTTTTCTACATTGCCTAAGAAGAAGAATAACTCACTCTAGCCATGAATCTAAATTCTAAGGAAATATGAATAAAAAGAGAGGCACTGAAGCAAATTATAGTGTGCTGAAAATTTCTAAAGTTATTCCTCTTACAACTTGAGCATAAAGGAAATAGACCTTGGATCTTTCCAGCATCTTCTGTCCTCTCTGAACTGGATGGCTTCTGAAAGTGAAGACACAAAGTAAGTTGCATTCTGCAAGAGTTATTGACATTAAGGTGTTCAACAATTCCACCTATCTAGTTCTCCTCTTGTAGCCGTCTCTTGCAAGCTTCCTAGATTAGCCTCATTCATTAATTATTCAGTTCATACTTTGAGTAAATGAAGAGAAAATACAATGGCAGTCAGTCACTTCAGAACTACAGACTGTACAAAAGAAAAAAATGATGGTATTTGCACAAGTACCTTTATTCACAATATTCATTAATCATAGAATACCTTCAAAGACAGGCCCTCAGTCTTTTTAACCAATCATATAGCTAATTCCTTTTAAGAATTTTGCATGTTAATAGGAATGAACAAATCTTTCATCCCTTATCCTACCCACATTTCTACAAGATATCCTCAGAGATTTCAATTTGGGAGATCTGAATTAGGAAAATTGTGATGCAGGGTCCAAAGACTATGCTCTGACCATGTTGATCTAAATGGTATCTTATTTCCTAGATCTCTGATTTCTTATGGAAATCATTCACCTCATCTGGACAGTTTTTTAAGACTAGAATCCAACGATGATCACCAAGAAACAACAAGAGGGAATTGTGTCACTTATTCCCTTTCTTCCCAGTTTTCCTGGGATTTGAGCCCCCAACTTGGTAATTAGAGCTCTACGACATGATATTGCTGAAAACTGACTTTTACGTTTGCATGCTTTTGGGTACTACTGCCTTGAAACATCCCCACCCCTGACCTCGGCTACTACTGACCCAAGTATACAAAAGCTAATTTTTAGGTTTTATTCTAGATGTAACATGAATTCTATGTCATGTTTTCACCACAACCATGCCATTGAGATTGATGTGGAGCCTAACAAATCTTGTATCCCATTAAGAAACCGACTCTGATCAACTAATAATTACCAAAGTTCCCTCATCTGCATGCTGGAGCCACTATTGACATCCCTCACAGATGTGTTGTAAGGATTACATGAGGTAATACATACAAAGATCTCAGCATTGTGTTTTAAACCAAGGTCAATATACAATGATAGATATCAAGGAAAAAAAAACAAGCTATATACAAAGCAACTCCTAAAGTTCATTAAGGCAAATTTTTTGTGAAGGTTCATCTGCCCTTCCCTCTCTCTTTCTTGGGTTCTAATACTTTGTATGTAATATAAAAGCAGGCAAGTAAGGTTACATAAGGACTACGGGTTCTCAACTCCATTACCATCTAATGCTCTTCAGTTTCTAAGACCAAGAATGCACTAATCTGGGGGGCACACACACTAGTTGGAATCCAGTGTGACAGTGATGATAAAGCTACGTATAGACGCCATACAGTCATTCTGAGAAGAATGCCCTTAGGAATGCTGCAACAGACTGGCCTCCCGCCAACAATTTACAGAGGATCCCTTTGATATTATCTTGATTTACTCACAGGACTTGGCCCAGCCTATTGTACATGTCTACAGGGCCTTGGCCAGCCTCCAGCACTGCAAGCAGTACAAGGCAGGCTGGAGGAGGGTTTACTCGAACAGACAGAAGTCCAGTTTCTGAAACATAACATCAGTCTATTGGACATTCAGTGATATTCCCCTAACATTCTTAACCTCCAATGACTTAAAGCCTAAGATGCTCTAGCACAGGGGTGCATGCTGATTTTGTGAGGACTTCTTTCCCTTACCTGTGGTGTAGTCAGATATCATGAAAAGTATACACAAACCTTCTATTGCTAATCAACCTTCATTAGTGTCTGTGTATTTAATGTGTAGCTCAAGACAACTCTTATTCTTTCAGTGTGTGACAGAGAAAAAGTTAAAAAAAAAGAGAGATCAGATAGATATTCCTGCTCTAGAACCTTCTATGTTCACTGACCAATGCAAACAGTTCCTGCCCTACTTTTTCATTATGTCTGCATTCCTCAGCACAGGAAGAATTATGACTTTTCTTGGTAGTCCATGGCCTACCACATATGGAGAGCTAAAAAAACTGTTTGTCTCTCCCTTCTCCACCACTTCTTGGTAAAAGTTAATAGCTCTAACATTGTAGCATGGGCAATTACACCCCTGAATTTAATCCACTTTCAATCCTCTTCCTATCACACATTCTTGAAGTCTAAAAATAATCTAGAGAAAGATATTTGGAGAAATATTTTTGGCAAATGCCAAGTTGTGGAGAATCTTATTTATCATGTAATCAGCCCAGAACTGATTCTGCAGACAAAAGGAGCCATCAAAGGGTGTTAAGCAGGAGAGTAATGTCATGGCACTTATGTATTTAAAGGATACTTTTGGTGGCTACTGGAGGATGAATCGGATGTAAAGGAGGCTCTCGCAGGAGGTCAGGTTAGGCTGCTGTGTAGCAACCCAGGCAGGAAGTAGGAACCCTGATTTGAGGCAGCAGCCAAAAGAATGGAGAGAGAAGGTGCATTTGAGAAACATTTAAAGATACAATTAAGAAGACTTAGTGACTGATTTGGTGTACGAGATGAGGAAGGAAGAGGAGACCAGGACTACACTTGTATTGGGGGCAAAGGTGGATATTAATTCCAAAACACAGCAAGAAGTGTAGAGAGAACCTGAGAGCCAGAACCCAGTGTACTTACTTAATAATGTAATAGCTGTCCTTCTGCCTAACCTCATAACAAGTTGGGTAGACGCAAAGAAGCGATTACCACCTAGCTCAGTGCCTAGGACAAGTTTTAAACTTGGCTGCACACTGAAGAGTTTTTTTTTAAATACTGACACCTTTTCCATACCAATTTGTGCTGGTAAAATCTAGACCTAGACCGACATTGGTATTTATGAACATCTCAATGACTTTAAAGTGCCGTCACTGACTTCATGGTTTCACTAAGCTAAAAGGTCTACTACTTACTTCAATGCCTACTCTTCTAATAGGCCAAGCACCATCCCTTCCTCTTACACTAGTGAGATATGAAGGCATCTGCAGTACAGGTGTTAGTGGGCTTTTGGCTTTGAAGAAGGAAAATCTTGGCCTTTAGAACCCAGAAAATATGTGGCCTAGAAGGCAAAGTCACTAGTCATACTCCAGGCCTGTGACTAGTCCTCTTGCCAGACCTGTCTCCATCAGGGATCCCTGGCCTGGTGGGAGCAAGAAGTGAGGCTTGAGGGGTGTGTAGTGTCAGGGACGTGGATTGAGGACATGACCTGTGAAGGCCTGCTTTTCCATTAACTCAAAACCACACAGTTGTAAGTCATCTACAGATAGGAAGGTGTATTAGATCATGGGTCATTACAAAAAGTTTGAGTTACACAAAAATCAAGAAACAAAATCTACACAGACAGAAACAAATGAAGCCCTTTTCAGGATCACTGTTAAGCTAAGCAGATTGAAACTTGCATGCACTGGTGAATCAGCAAGGATGCGCCCGGCTTCGTTTGTTGGAAGTGAAATAATGGACCGTAACGCTCCGTGTCAGAACTTTTGTAGGGTACCACAAATTCATAGAGCTTCTGAAAAAAAGTTACACAAACTATTTGGCTTAAGGCAAAAAATGTAGTTGCTTATCGTTCTATAGTCTAGAAGTCCAAACTCAAAGTGTTTGGAAATGCCACATGTGCTCAGAAGGTTCTAGGGAAGAATCTTCCTTTGCTTTTTCCTAGCATCTAGTGATTGCTAACAATCTTTGGTGTTCTTTGTTTTGTAGCTAAATAATTCCATCCTCTGCTTCCATCGTCACATGACCTTCTTCCCTGGGGGGTATCTGTGTGTGTAAGTTTCACTCTTATAGGAACACCCCATTAGCCCACCGAATCCATTATGACCACATCTTAACTTCATTACATCAGCAAATATCCTGTTTCCAAGTAAGGTCACAATCAGAGGTACTGGAACGTAGGATTTCAGCATGCAATTTGGAGGATACAATTCAACCCACAACACAAAGACTACCTGTGTTATCTGTCTCCTGGGAAACATCTCTCCCGCTGCCTCTAATGTCTTGGCTTTTCAGGCTCTGACCTCTGCTTGCTGACTATGTAATTGCCTATCCTGCCTGTCCTCAACTCCAACTGGCACTTTCATATCTCAAACTAACAGAGCCACAGATATTTTTTAGAAGTAGAAATAATTTTACAGAGGATGCCCTCTGTATATATTCATTTACAATAGATGCATTTTACAAAAGAGGAGATGGCCAAGACCTCTCCCTCTGGTCTGCACTCTCCAGAACGGACTCTCCCACTTTATCCTTATTTTAACTTCTGAGTATATCAGATGTCTCTCCCTCAAATTCTGTCACATATGACTACCTTTTCTACTCTGTTTCTATTTTGCTGTTTTCCCAGCCTTCTCTCATATCCCAGTTAGCCAGTTTGGCACCAGTACTTTTCACTCACACACTAGCCCCACTGCTGAATACTTATTGGTAAAACGTATCAAACTCTAAGGAAGTGTTGGCCCACCGTAGGCTGTAGCTTAAACCTGCTTTTCCCACAATCTAAGCAGAAAGTTCCAAAGACAAGATCAAACGGATCCCCTGTCCTATTTGGGGACCCTTTATGCTATCAGCTTATTTTTCTGCACAGACATGAAAATGGACCTCCCAGCTATGGACCCATCCCAAAATTTGCATAGTCCATTTCCTCCAGTACCTAGACAGGATCCCTCCAGCCAAACCCACTTCTTCCTTCACCTGAGGCTGTCCACTCTGGTTTCTGTGTAGCATATAATTAGAGAACTTGGGACTAACTAGGGGAAAGGCAGTGTTCTATTTTTATATTTGTTCTTTTGCATTAGGAATCCTAAGGGATGGTCTGTACATGCCTCACTGGGCCCATAACTGAAACACCACTGGGAGATTTCCCTGTATTTCCTGACTGGTAGATGAACGGCTGTCTGTTTCTGGCTCTCAAGTGATTTTTGTTTTTCATTGAACTTGAACAAATAACCTCTATTTTCCTTTTCTTATAAAATGATATGCTTATTACCTACGGATGTTGTTAGGCTTAACAAGGTTGTTATGGAGTGACTACATATTGATCTAAATTATAAAGCATTTTATGCTTATTTTTATTGGCTGTGCTATAGTACACATCAATTCAGAAGGCATTTATTTATTTATTGGTCATCTGCAATGTACCTAGCATTGTGCTACATGTTATGGGTAGTGTATGGCTTGTTAGGCAAATAGTAAATGTTCAATATGTACAGATCGATCAACATATAACACAGGGTCCCTGCTTCCAAGTAATCTAGAATTTCTGTAGTCAGGAGTACTTTGTGTATTGTAAGGAAAAAGGAATTCACTTAAATAAAATGTTCTTAGGAAGTCTAGGCATTAGCCAGAGTAAGAAATGGAAAAAAAAGAAGGGATTAATATTTATTAAGTAACTAAAATATACCAAATACCAGCATCCTTATACTTTATCCTCATCACAAATGTGAAGGGTGGGTTGTCATTCCAGTAGAGGAAACTGAGGCTCAGAAAGGTTTGGTGACTTGCCCACACTTACAAGTTAGGAATGGAAGTTTAAAGGCCTGCGCATTTAGTGCGGGTCTGTTTAACTACAAAGTTGGTGCTTTCATTACTACATAAGTTTGTTAAGGCTAGATGCCAAGCCCTGGAGCATGATCCCATTGTTCAGCCGTCTTTATTGCTGTTGAATTAGAGATCTTCAGAGTCTCCTGCCAATGTGTGACCAGGCTCTGGGAGGAATAACTCGGCATGCCCAAAGCGTGATGATCCACATTCTTTGCCTTATAGTGCCTCTTCTTTTCTTGTTTTACAGGCTGCACCCCCCACCCCCACCCCCGCTGCCTGCATCATCCATTCCAGTTGTCATCTCTCTGCTGATCATTCCCACATCACCCTTCTAGACATCTCTACCTGAAGGTTTTTCAAATTTAGCACATCCAAAATCAAGTTCATTAACTTCTCACTTCTCCTGATTTTTACCCCTAAAGTTAGGGGAACTTTGCTTCCCCTCCATTTCCTGCCTTATCTTCTAGGTCAATACCATCCTCAGCCAAGTTTGTTCAAGATAGGAACCCTCTCCTTGCTTCTTTGTTCTATTCTACCCCTTCACTCATTCAGTTTCCAAGTCCTACAGAGTCTACCTGGGATGCCTCCCACGCCCTCCTGTCTCACATCCTCACTGCTGTTACCAGTCTGGGCTCTCAAGACCTCTCAGCTGAACAATTACAAGAACTTCCAAGTGGGTCTCCCTGTTCTAGGTCAGGTCTCTCCCTGTTCTAATCCACCTACCCTCTTACTTTAATCCCTTCACCATGCCCAACACACACACACACACACACACACACACACACTGCTGCCATGGCTTGGACTGCACGTTCAACTCAAATCAATCCCAGTCTGTTTTATCAGCTTACCATCCCTATCTACCCTAACAGCTCTAAGGTCTAGTGAGGCCAAATTTCCTTATTCTTGGAAGACACCAAACTCTTTTTGGATTTGACTTTTGTACAAACTTTTTATTTTTTCCCTACTAAACTTCTACACATCTTTAGAGAATGAACTCAAGTGTGACCATCCCTTGAGGTCCTCCCTGACTCCCCCGGACTCTCAGACACAGAGTTAGTCCCATCTCCCTCTGTGTTTGCCTTCTTACCTCATACACCTCATGTCTCTATGTACTTTTAACATGCTACTGCCATTTGTATTATATTTATGATGCTCCTTTAATCTAATGCTTCTGAACAACAGGGCCATCTTTTATGCACTCTTTTTATTATGAAGTATTTTAAGTATTCACAAAAGCATAGCTAATAATATAATGAACACCAATGGACCCCATATTTGGCATTACCATATTAACTTCAGGTTTTTTAAGAAACAGACTATTACAGTTAGATTGAAGATCTCTGTGTACCTTCTCCCATCCCCATTCCCTTTCTTCTTGAAAGTGTCTGCCACTGTAAATGTGCCCAGTTCCTCTGCCCAAATGTTTTTTACACTTACTACATAAATATGCATCTATAATCAATAACTTCACAAGTTTTTTTTAAATTATTTAAAATGATAGTGATATCATCCTGTGTGTATCCTTTTTGCAACTTAATGTCTCTTTTTGCTCACTATTATGCTTGGGGAGTTAGCCCCATAGTTACACGTGGCACCCATTCATTAATTATAACCACTGCATAGCATTGTCCTATGAGCACAGTCGAATTTATCTGTTCTTTCGTTGACCGGTAGGCCTCTACTGCTTTTGCATGGCTGAGTCTCCTTCAACACATTTGAGGGTTTCTCCAGGGCAGGGAAATGCTGGAGTCACAGAATATGAACATCCTTCCCCTCAGGACACAGCGCCACCTTGTTCCTCACAATGGTTACACTTACTGATGCTCCAACCATCGGTGTAAAAAATCCCTCTTGTTCTTTTCTACCTCTGTTGCCCAGCAGAGTGTGGCACCCAGGAGATGTATCAACCCTGCTAATAGTGACTGAATTGACAAATGACTAGTGCTCAAATTCAATAAAAAGTGAGCTAGAGAAAGCAGAAACACAAGTACTTTTACTGAAATCCCCAACAATACAAAGTCTAAACCTGTGCAATTTAAATGTAAATTAATTAAAATCAAATTAAGTTAAAAATTCAGTTCATTAGTTCACTAGCCACATTACACCCGCATAGAGCCACAGGTGACCAGTGTCTCCTGCTTACCACACTGTACAGCACAGATGTAGAACATTTCCGCCACGACAGAAAGTTCTACTGAACAGCAGAAAGGCAGTCTTCTATTTTTATATTTTATCTAGACAATAGACGTTTCTTTTTCCCTCTCTTGTGCCCTCTCTCCACCTTCCTCAAGCACCTACTACTTTCGTAGTATCTTCTAGATGCCTAAAATTCCCACCAAGTGTGCCTTCTTGGCCTGTATCCATAATTTATGATTCTTCACCTGATTTTATTTTTCCTTTTATAAAAATTGTGGTAAATATATGCATAACACCAAATTTACCATTTTAACCATTTTTAAGCATACAGTTTAGTGGCATTAAGTACAATCACATTGTTGTATAACCGTCACCACCATCCACCACCTGCAGAACATGTCCATCTTCCAAAATGAAACTCTGCATCTATTAAACCCTAATTGCCCACCCCCTGGGAACTATTTTGTGCCTCTGTGAATTTGATTACTCTAGGTACCTCATACAGATGGAATCATACAACATTGCCTTTATATCTAGCTTAACACAAGATCTTCAAGGCTCACCCATGTTGTATCATGTATCAGAACTTCTTTTTTTAAGGCCGGATAATATTCCGTTTTATGTTTATGCCAGTCCTATCTGATTTTATCTTTCTCTTTTGCCTTCAGCTGGGTGAGTGCCTCACTAAACACACAAACCACAGCATTTTCAAAGGATACAGGTTTAAATGATAGCCCCAGATTCAAGATGACAGTGTGGCATGTCAGGGAAAACAATGGGCTAGGAATGAAGAGTTCCGTATTCTAGTTCCAGTCTGCTGGGTGACAGCAGCTGGGTGGCCTTGCAAAATTACCTTAATCTTTCAAGCATCAGTTTTCTCATCTAACCTTAAAAAAAAAATACCTTTCTGTTATTCTAAAATACCATGACATTAGGAGTATTCTTCAACATGTTGATTCAAAGTCAACAAGAAAGTCATCATAGCAAAGTGAGTAAGGGAAACATTTTAGGAAAGAGTGGCTTTTAACACTTTTCAATTCTCCACACATATAAACACAGGCAGCTTATTCGAAGAGTAAGGCCACGATGCCTCTCAGATGCTTCCTTGCCTAATATCTTCCAGTCTAGAGCTGAAGGGTGAAAAACTGAATCGTAAAAAATTCTTACCCATTTTACTTAATCTTCAACTTTCTACTGAGTCTCTGAAATCTTCTAAGTCTTTTTGAACTTGTTTGTTTGTTTTGTTTTTTCAATCTTAGTTCCATAGAGTATTTCAAAAGAGAAAATAATTCAGTCTCTGTATATTATTGATTTTCTTCTATATTATTATTGGTCTCTAGTTGCTTTCCTTTTACTATTTCCACTTATAAATGATTCCCTAATCTTTACTCTTTAGAGATGCATTTGTTCCCAAGTACAATTAAGAATTGACCCAGAAAATAAACAGTAGAAAGGTGGCCAAAGAAAAAGAACAAGGATTGATTACACTTTTCCTACTGTAATCTGGCTGGGGAATGACGAGGAAAGGAAGGAAAGAGCTTTGAAGACTTCATCTTTCCACACTTCCTAAATTTCATTCCCAGTCTTTATATTTGCTTGTGTTACTATTGTTGTGTTTCTGAATACTCCTTACATAGACTCTAGGAAAAATAAATCAACTTCTATATTTTTTACTATGACCACTTTTTTTAATGTATGTGCTTTAAGGATTTAACCAGATGGACACACATTTGTGTGCCACACATGGCACTAATTAATTAATTTTAACTGCAGCTCAGTGTTATATTTTATGAACATGGCATGATTTATTCATTTGTTCTTCCATTGAAAAGGAAGCTGTTTTTAATTTGCCACTGTCCATTTCTCTGTGAACACCTGAGGGTAATCTCAAAACTTACTGTTCAATCATGTTTAGGAAATTCACTTTCCTTATTGTTCAGTACAAAATTTCTATGAACTCCAGAGAGTTCATTCATTTGAGAGAAATAGACTTGGTGTCTTTTGAGTACAAAAATACCAGAAAAAGGGCCATTGGAATGAGATAATAGTAAAAAAAAATAGCACAAAGAAATATAACATTACAAGTGGAATAAACAACTTGAAGGAAAGGTCCATTATCCTACAAGAGCACAGAGCAAAAAGATGTGCTAGGTTCAGGGGATCGGTGGTCCTGTAAGCAAAGCTTGGCCTAAAAAGGGAAAGAGAAATGAGTAGGAGTTAGCTTAGTAAGAAAAATGGGGTTTGGACTGGGCTGGGGGCAGAAAACATCAAAAGCACAGGGAACAGCTAATATGCAGGCTCTGGGCTGGAGGAGAAAGTAGACAATTTAGAGAGAAGGCCCATACAGCTGGAACAAAGAATGCAGGGAGAAAAGACGTGAGAAAACTCAAGAAATAAATGGAACAGAGTACACAGGACATTTGACTCTTGCCCTAAAATAAGGAAATTCCATGAATTGGTCTTGAGCTGAGAAGATACACTATCAGATTTGGGTTTCGAAACACCAAATGCACTGGCTTCTAGACGGTAAAGACTTTGTTGGGATCCCTGCTCCCAGTTTATGTGGAATCCACATAGCTGAAGCTAAACATCCTGTAGCTATGGTCAAGACTCATGCATTCTCTCAAAGAGTGATCTGCAATGAGGACCTGCTTTTAAGTAGGGGCATCTCCTTTTATGGAAGGACGCACAGCAGAAAGAAGGAAGGGGGTTGGAGGAAGAAGAGAGGGAAATGATGAGAGACTTTAGAGAAAAAGAAAATGTGAAAGAGAAGTCAAGGGCTGGACTGGGGGCAGAAACTTTCTATGAACTTTATAATCCCCCAATTTCTTTCTTTTTTTTTTTTTTTGTAGAGACAGAGTCTCACTTTATTGCCCTCGCGTCACACGGCTCACAGCAACCTCCAGCTCTTGGGCTTATGTGATTCTCTTGCCTCAGCCTCCCGAGCAGCTGGGACTACAGGCGCCCACCACAACGCCCAGCTATTTTTTTGTTGTTGCAGTTTGGCCGGGGCTGCGTTTGAACCCACCACCCTCGGCATATGGAGCCGGCGCCCTACTCACTGAGCCACAGGCGCCACCCAATCCCCCGATTTCTTATATTATCATCCCCCTCAACTTGACTTTGAGTTCAAAGTCAAGAAGTCAAGGAAGGAGAGAGTCTGTCAACAGATGAGAAAACAGTGAGAGAGGAAAGAGGGGCCGAGTGCCTGGCTCCTGGTCATGCCGGTGAATTCAGAGATCAGAGACCAGGAAGAAGCAGGCAGAACACAGGGGTAAGGCATTTGCAGTGACTTCAGTTGAAATTTGGAATTAAAACATAGTTCCCTAGGCTGTCCAAAGTGGACCAAATAGCCTGCAAATTGCACAACACAGCAACTAGAATCCCACAGTCTCTGGGAGGCCTGAGTGCCCCTGGACTCAACCCATAATTAATCCTCCCCCTTCTTAGAAAATCAGAGTCATGATCTATGACTTGTGGTACCAACATTGTCGCAGCTCCTGCTGGGTAACACGCAGTCACCTCTCCATGCTCCCTGGGCTTCAGCCCCTGTCTCAGCTCAGGAAACACACTTGACAACACTATCATGACTCCTGAAGAACCAACTTTCACCTCCCCTGTTATTTACTGGTATGTTTTCCCTTCTCACACTTTGAGTAATGTTTAGTTTCTAAGACAAGGGGGAAAAAATACCAAAGAGTTCTGAGATTCCGTCTGCACTGTGGGAAATGCTTTCCAATCAGAGAGGAAAGAACTTTTCCGGAAAACAATGATTTTATTTGGCTTTTTCCAAAACTTATGTATTACCATAAGAAAGACTCAGATGCTAACAAAAATACGGTCTCAGAAAAAAGCCTGATTGAAACATAATTGATTATGTTGGACAATTACAAATGCCCTTATTAAATAATTGCATTTAAACCACACGATAGTTTTATAACTGATTTATAAAAACAAAACTGTGAAAGTTTAAGTGACATAATTGTTCTCAGTATCACTACAATTTTCAAATGAAGCAATTTAGCCTTAGAAGCAATTTCACTTTTCATTGTGATGTTATTTTGGTGTCAGGCTGCAAGATTTTGTTCCACTCCGGAGTTCTAAAAACAATTAACCCTTCTCTCTCCTTGGCTGAGGCAATGAGACATTTTCTCAGTGTACCAGTTCACATTTTGCTGGATACCCAGAAGGATCAAAAAAGGAATGGTTTGCAGCCCTCTCACTATTCTATGGTTTCCATTTAATGAGAGCATGGTGGCTTCTGTAGGGGTGTGGGAAATGTAAATCTTTCTTAGATTAGGTATGTATTTGAACTCAGAATAAAAATGGCAAAAACAAAGTGTCTTGTGTTTGAGGGCAGTGATAAATAATGTTAAGACTTTGTGCAGTTTTCTCTCAAAATTATGTGCACACCGGAAATGGCCTGGTGGTATCTCAAGTACAAGCTCACAGATTGTTAATCAAAGGTCTGTGCTTTCAGGTGTATGAATACAAGGATCTAGGAACACTCAACGGATAAAAACCAGTACCATTAACATTCCTTCATTTAGTTTCTGTGAATTAAATGGTTTTATACATCCACTGTCTCTATATCACACACAAAACTCCCAAGTCATGTTCTACACAGGTAATAAGAGCTAAACCTGCTGTATTTCATTTCAGTCCTGCTGATAGCATTTATCAGCAAAATCTGGCTAAAAACAGAACATGCAACTTAAGCCTGATCATAACTGGGCTGCAGAGGAAGAAAGTGGGGGATTATCTGGAGACTGGGAACACAAATATAAGATTGTATTGTCATTGTGTGCTATAGGCCTTCTGGCAAACTGTAGTGTAAGCCCCAGCTGACAGGCCTTTTCACAACTGACAGAGGAAAATATGAAACTTAAATTCTTCATGACAGATAAATCTGCTGAATGAAAGGAAGACCAATAGGATAACAGTGGGACAAAAAAAACATATTGCTTCTGGGTAACTCCCTTAAATCTACCTCTTTTGTAAATATACAAAATAGGCATTCAGTGAATATCTTCTAAACTCCTACCTATCAACTTTGCTAAGCAAGCTGTTAAATTGGAATGATAAAATAAGCATCTTTTCTCCAACAGATGAATACAAAGTCTTATAAAACAAGGGTGGCAGATTAAATTTAATATGTGAGCATGAAAGACGTTTCCTGGATGGCTATCAACTGGAGTGGATTTCTTGAACCAAAGTTGACATGTTACTATTGTAGAAGGCTTATTAATTGAGATATTAAATGTACCTAATCCACTATGATTGGGATCTTTGTCAAATTAAAAAAAAAAAAAAGACTATACGTAATTGCTCTTTTCTGTCAGTGGGCTCTGGGTCCATGATATGTAACCAGAGACCACGTCTTAGGATTAATATCATTGGCCTTTCCATTGGCAATACATACCTTCTACCCCTGTCAGGGGCACTGGAGCCTCCAGGGCTCTGGGTTCTTCGCTTTTCCCATGCTGTTTTGACATTGGTATTTTCTTCATCTTGGGAAAACTTCATCCTAGTTGGGTATACCAATTATATCCAATCCCAATGGCAGCCAATGGAGAACTGTCTCAAACGGAGAAATGCCAGATTAAACTGAAAAAGTAAGATTTCTTTTTATATGATTATTTTTTTAAATCCTTGCAGCTATTTACTGTGTGACCTCCCTGCTTTTGGCATCTCCTGGCGAAGCCCTCTGAACAGCACTGCTTCTGAAGGGAGAAGTGAGATTCATACAGGCTCCCTTGTATTCCTGAATGTCTGGACAGCCTTGCAACTCCCAGGGTACTTGGATAGACAATGTCTTGTTGATAAAGCCCAAAGCAAGTTTCAGGACCCAGAGTAGATCTGCCTTGAACTGTCCCTTTCCCTGGTTGCCATGGCAATTTGTGGCTAACCTCCCGTCCAAAACTCAAAAAGAGAGGAGAATGAGAATGAATGTGTGAAAGGAAAGATGGAACAGATAAGAGCGCTAAGAGTTGTTTTACTCTGAGACTTCATGCTCCAACCAGTGTGGGTTCCTCCTGCAGCCAGCCAGCCCCATAATGGCTGGTGGCAGGCCAGGTCTCAGGCCATAGGAATCTCCCACCAAGTCAGGGAGGAAGGAAAAAGACAGGGAGAGAGAGAGTTAGACAGACTCTGAAAAGAGGTAGGGGGGAGGAGAAGGGGAGCCAGCCTGGAGTCTGAGAGAAGAATCCAGGCGCCACGGTGTAACAGCTGCCTCAGGTATGCTAGCCAGTCTCAGCTCGTTCCCAGCTCTTTCTGGCAAGCCCCAGACAGAGGCACAGGCGCGCATGGGCACGTGTACACACACACACACACACACACGCACACACACGTTGTGTCTGTTGGGAAGAAGCTGCAGGCCAGCCCGCTATAGTGTCTTTCAAATACTTGCTGAGAGGGCTGTGCTCACTGGGCACTACTTTTCACAATTGTGGTGAAATTGCCTAAGACTTTGGTAAATAACAAAATCTACTCAAATACAAAGAGATTTAACTTACTTTAAAGATTATTCTCTTTTGTCTGCTGGATTAAAATTGCTTCCAAAGTTATTAGAGAAATGCAACATTAGCGCTTGCCTTTCCATAAACAAACTGCACACACACACACAAAGGCACCAAATTATACAGTGATTATCCAAATACTCCCACTTGGAATGACAAGGATGCTATACGTTTACTTAGCATCTTTCTTCTCCAAAGAACTGAAGTAGCCACACCACCCACGTCCCATTATTACTATCAACAGTCCGCTATGAGCCATGTGTGCAGCCAGGGTGATTATTCACGTTAGACAGGAGGGGAACTGAGGCACGGAGAGCCATTCACGATCACACAGTAAGGACACAGCAATTCTAAATCGATTACATAAAGCAATAACGCTCAAGAGTTTTGTTCTTTAAATAAAATTTAGGTCCTTCTTTTCCATTTTCATTCTTTTTTTTTTGCAGTTTTTGGCCGGGACTGGGTTTGAACCCGTCACCTCCAGCATACCTACCCCTTTGAGCCACAGGCTCCATCCTCCATTTTGATTCTTTAAGAAAAATTTGCTGTCTTCTGCCTTTAGGGACTCTTCCCTGACCCCTCCTTGTGTGCAGTCCCAGCACCTGTCTTCGTGTTGTAATACTGGTTTGCCTGCTTCTTTCCTGATACAATATTCTTCTCCAGGTGCAAGACTTACTCACTTTGTATCTCTAGTGCCTAGAACATAGTTGATGCTTCTTAAATGTCTGTTGGCTGAAAGAATTGAAAAAAAAAAAGAATAGATGGATTTTGGGATAGTCTTTTAAGAAGAATTTCGATACAATAAGTATAAATTTGGATTTAAACAAAGTATGTCCTTTGCTGCGACCAACACATCCACCTCACAAGTTGCCTTTTGAGAATCCAGTAAATACATTTGGAGCTAATTTCTTCCCTGCCTGGGCTATTGGCTTTATTGTTTAGAACAATAAACTTAGACTTGTGGAAATACTAGGGCTACAGATGGTCTATTGTAATTATTTTCTTCATAGCCTTCTTTTCTATGTATATGTGTGCATACGTATGTATACATACTCATACTTTTATGCATGTATTTGTGCATACACACACACATATGCACACACACGTATAAGGGAAAGCATTTAGGTGTGGTGGTTTGGGAGACTGTTAATATATGGTTACTATGCTGTCCCCAAACCCTGTCCTCTGTGTACTGAATCTTAAAACCAGACTATTATTTAGAGGGAGGAGGTGTAGACCCCAAAATAACAATAGGAACAATGATTGCTTTTCAAGGAGACTGCAAATTTAACTCTCTTTTATACATCTTCCAGTGATCAATACAAAAAAGGCAAGGTAATATATGTTAATCTTTACCAGATGTACTTTATGTATCCCTCTACGTTGGAAGCCTAGCAGGAGCAGAATGTCACAACAGACATTTACTGAAATACCTGGGGAAATGTAACAAAAAGTGTTAGAGGAAAATGGTCTTTCAGCTAAATTACCTAATATATTTGCTAATGGTATCTGATTTAAAAGCCATAAAAATACCAAGTTAAAAGCACATTAGAAGATGTGTTATATTTATAAGTGTTTGTCACCTTGGCAACAAAAGCTATATTCCTAATCTAACACTAGCTATGATGGGCCAAGACCTTTTAAAATTGGTAAATACTTCTTTATGGCAATGATCTGCTTTCAGCTACGGAATGTTAGAACTAGAAACAGCAAGTTGTTCGTTGCATAGCAAGTTTTTTTCTGGCTTTCTACTATGGGTAAGCTTTTTCTTTCTGTTAGGCAGTATGGTTTATTCTTAACAAGAAAGACAATGCATTTTCAAATTAAGCACCAGTCTTAATTATTCCCTACTTATACTTAGAAATTCAGGTATAATAGCAATTCCTGAAGATAGCATTTATTTATCAACCTACATGTCAATTTATCCACCAGGAGCACTTATCTTGGTTCACAGATGAAATGCATACTACAGATGTATGCTATAAAAGCAACCCTATGCTACAAATATCTATCCTCCAAAGCAGCTGGATAGAATAGGTCTAGTTTAATAGATCACACACAAGGCAAATTTTTACATTCTTTTACCTCCCAAGTGGGCCGTACGAGAACTGAAAATTATCTTTTACTATGCATTAATAAAATCCTGCTATCACACGCAGTAAAGATGGATGTTGGTGGCAGGAACCCATGCTTGACAAGATAGGTTTCAGGTGGACTTCAAAGAGGTTTAGATTTGGACTCTTACTATTCTTCTTTCATTTGCTAAACTCAAATGTGATTTTCAAATCCAATAAAAAAATGTTTGGGTTATGTACCAGTCAAAGATTATAATTCCAAAAGTCTAACTAGATTTTCATGTGGCTGAACCAATTTTCAGAAGTAAACCATGGAAAAGGTCTGGGTAAACACACATTGTCTGTGGGCTGTGGCTGTTCACTGGAAGCCCAGACAAGTTGTCTCTGCAATCAGCTTGAGGAAACCCAAACCCAACCCATGATCTGTAACAAAGCTCAGCAGGTTCTCAGATAGATGCACGACTCGATGGCCCCGATGTCATTATTCCAAAGTAACTTCTCATAGAAGAAAAGAATATCTCTCTTTGCTAAAAAAAAAAAAAAAAACTATAAAAATTTCCTGCTGTATCAACCCACACTAAATGTTGCCAGGCAGTACATCTTTTCTTCCTTTATATTTTCAAAGAAATTAGGTTTTCCTAGTGAGCATAAGAAACAGGTTTCAGTGTATGAGACAGGGAAGTTAATGGTGTACAAGGAGAACATTCTACAGGAGTACAGAGTAAGCTTCCAGCCCAGTACTAATGAATCGAGCTAGTGGCTCTAAGTTCAGCTATTAACCTTGTGAACAAAATTGACATAATGTATTCAACATATTAATCCAGATTTACCTTCCATTGACTGAAAACAAAGCATCATCTCGATTGACCTATATTCTAGTATTTAAAAACACTTTTCATTTGATTGGTAAATGTAACTTGCCTCTGGAGAATGTTCTGGTTTCATCACCTTACCACTCAGGCCTTTGTTTAACTCCTAATGAATCAATTACCGAGCCATAATCTGTTGGAAAATTTTAAAAAATTATTCAATTCATTTTTGTCTCAATATGAATTTTAAATAGCCTGGATAGAAAATTATAGCATCTTGTTTAGAAATCATCATATACATATTATTTACAGTGTTACTCCATAATCTCATTTAACTATTCAGAAAATACAAGAGGAGGGTTAACTATGGCCTGAAATTCACCAAATATAAAAACATGAGATACTTTGTAATTACTGAGAGAAAAATAAAACATGCAGTATCTCTCAAACATCTAAGGGAATAATGGGTTTACAAGAAAAGAGACTGATTCTTTTTCAACCTTATATCCTTTGCATAGGAGGCATGTAATAAATATTTATAGGAATCAAAAATAAACATTACAAAGATGAACTTCAGTAAGTCTATTTTATGCATTTTCCATGATCTCCTAAAGTTAAGGGATGACTGTCTACCTGTAGTCAAGAAAAGATATTGGAGGTAGAAGTGAAATAAAGCAATATGATTCACTTGTATTTTGTTGAAACTTACATGTTTGCCTTGCAGATCTGAAAGATAACAAAGGGGTGGGGTCACAGTCACAACCCAGTTAAAGTGAGATTTGCCTTGCTGGAGTGAAGGTTGTAGGTTTAGGAGTAGGAAATGTGGTTAGGTAGGGTGAAGCCATCGTAGACCATTAAAGGAAGTTAACGTTTGCGGAGAACCAGGCCTTGCACAGAGGTTCCCTGGGGTCCCTCCTCATGACAAGATCATGAAATGGGAGTGATGATCCTTGTTTAGAGATTGGAGAGAGTCTCTGAAAATTTCAGTGACTGACCCAATGGCTCTCTGCAAGTACGTGGGATACATGAGACAAAAATCCGAAGTCTTTTTTATTACACTTGAAAACCAAGGCAGAGGGATGCAGAGATCAACCCACAAAGAAAGCAACAGTGTGAACATCAAATCCATAAAAGTGGAACTGAAACACATACTTGAAAAATACAAATGGCTTATTAGGACCCTGACTGCTCTGGCATGTTCCATGTGTAAAATGAGCAAGATGATCACATAATTATGTTCTTATCCTGATTCATTTTGGGTTACAAATTTTAAAGTAGAACCGATTAATACTTTGCTCTTAGTGTGTCGCTGTTCATCACTCTAGAACACCTCGGGTCGGATCTGGAAGACGGGAAGTACTCTAAAGCTCTAAAGGCAGATCCCGTTGTGGGAAGTTCTACATTGCCTTTTCCTGGCGGCCTGGCATCTGCTGCTACGCCCCTCCCCCTGTGGTTTGCATGCCACTTCCATACGAGACACTGGCACCCTATTCGGAAGTTGATTGTTGTGTTTTTGGTTGATGTTTCATGCGAGGACTGCCTTCAGCCACTTCTAAGAGAGAATAATAGTGACAAATTCAAAAATTTCTCCCTAGAAAGGAGACTGTGGTGAAAAGGACAGATGACATTTAAACAATTACCATTGAAGGCATTTTAATTTTCTGTTGACAAACACAATTTTCCAAATGGTTTACAGGGACGTTTCTGGGCTGACAGCCATTAAAAAAAAAAAAAGATCTAGGACAATGTTTTCTGGTTTTACAAAAGTGCTAATGAGGTTTTATTCATCTTTTGGTTACTTTTAGTGAAAGACTTAGTGTCTTAAAGAGCTCAGCTTCTTCTCTCATATTTCTAGAGAGTCCCTTGCTCCCCACTTTTGGGCCAGGCTCTCCTAATCCCAAACACCAGTGCAAGGTTTAGGACAGGCATGCTGGAAGGAGCTCCTTGCTCTAAGGACACATGACTCCATGTTCAGCTACATCCATCTTTCCAGCAAAAGCAGCCTTGTTCCTAGGCTCCAATTCTGCAAACTGGAATTTTACCTTGCTCAGGAGTCTCAGTCTATACTAACTTCAGTTTCATAAAGTATTTCTGTCTTGGATGCTACCCGTCCTTTTAACATGCTAGATAGTTCTCCAGCCTCGCTAGAAGTAAAGCTCTTCGTGCTTTCCTTGTCTCCCCTAACCTGTTACACTCAGGGTCTGGAACTTTCCTAGTGATTAAGGCCTGCCCTCCTGCCTGTCTGGATTTTCAATTTTATTGTAGATATCATTTTGTACAATACCTGTATCTTACAGATAAGAAAATTAAAATGTCAAAAAGTCAAGAGATTTGCCCAAGATTTCAACACTAATTATTGGACCTCAGGTCTAGTAACTTTGAGATCTGTATGCTTTTATAAGGTTATTAGATGCCTCCTTTTAAGATATTATTCCTGGGGAGCAGACGGGGGGAGTCAGGGAGGAGAGGCAGTCTCCAAAACATTCCTATTTTATTCCAAGACAGCTGGGCAGTTAGGCACATGCCTTCTGATCTGGAAGGTTAATAATAAAGCCACAGGCAAGCAGAAGAGGCATCCATTACTTTCTTGGGTATTCTACAATGACATAATTTTTATTTTAAATATACTTTATTTACCCTTATTTTGGAGACTCTTTTATAGGCTCTCAAATTTTATGGGCATTCCTTTATTCCTCTCTAGTATATCCTTCACATGTTTCTGGCAGTTTTAGGCAGTTAAACATCATATTTCTATTAGTAATTACATTGCTTTACCAAAAAATCTTTACAAAAATCTTTCCTCCTTTTCTATCATATCAGTCTTTTTTTCTTTCCCTTCTCTTCTCTTGTATTTTTCTCTTGTTCTATCTCTTTTTTGTATTTATATATATATAAAAATTCAATCTTCCAGAAGTTTTCAGATGTTAGGTTTACTAAAGTATAATTTACTTACATGCAAAAAAATCAATTCTTTCTAAATATATATTTTGTTGCATTTTGAGAAACATATGCGGACATGTACCAATCAAGATATAGAGTATTTAAACCACCCTAAAACTTTCCTCACGCTCCTTTGTAGTAAATCCCCTCTCCCTAGCCAGCGCCAGCACCACTAATCCAATCTGTGGTTCCAGTTTTGCCTTTTCATGATGTCCTATAAACAGAATCATACAGTCTATAACTATTTGAACCTGACCTCTTGTACTCAGACTAGTGTATTGGATACCCATCTGCGTTGTCCCACATATCAGCTCCCTTATGTTGAGGAGCAGAGTCCCACCGTGTGGATAGGCCACCATTTGTCAAGCATTTGGGTTGTTTCCAGTTTTTTCATCTTTTTTTTTTTTTTTATTGTTGGGGATTCATTGAGGGTACAATAAGCAGGTTACACTGATTGCATTTGTTAGGTAAAGTCCCTCTTGCAATCATGTCTTGCCCCCAGAAGGTGTGGCACACACCAAGGCCCCACCCCTCTCCCTCCTTCCCTCTCTCTGCTTCCCCCCCATGACCTTAATTGTCATTAATTGTCCTCATATCAAAATTGAGTACATAGAAAGCTGCTACAAACATTTATATTTTAAAAAGAGAGATTATTCCCCTTTGTCTGAATTTTTATTTAATACACTAGGAAGTCTTTGAGATAGAATTGTCCCTAACTTTTTTTTAAAAGGGGGGGTTAATAATAAAAAGCAAAATACCTATCCTTGTCCAAGGGTATTTGCCTATGAGAGGTTTGGTTTATATAGTTTTAAGAAATACAATGGGTTAAACATGAGCTTGGTTTATCACTCATCCTATTCTCAGACTGTTGTTTATGATAGACCTCCATTTTATTAAAATGGTCTCTTTTCCTCTAGGTGAGTTTTTGCTATAGTATAAAAAGTAAGGAATTGTTTTCCATTTCAAATTCGTAAGGCTTTGCTATTCTGGTCTATAAATTCTAGCTGCAAGCTTGCCCATCTTTATTTCTCCACTTATACCTTACCTTGTGACCTATAACAGTTCTTCCATTTCAAGGAAAGAATTTTTCACCAGTTTCTTCCCTAGGCCCTTAAAACATCAATAGTGCTTTTTTGCCAAGTCTTTTACATTTTAAGACATTTATATTGCACTGACACACAATTAAGACCCAATTTTTTTTTAAATTCATAGTTATCTTAGTGTTTTAAATGTCTATATGTATGGAAACTAGAGCTGCCCTGTGTTCAGCAGGGTTTTATTGAACAGAATTTACAGTGTAAAGCCCTATCCCTGTGGGTCATCTGATAGAACATGGAGCTAACAAGATATTACAGTGAGGTTGGATGTGATGAGAGTCTGTGTTGCCTTTTATCCCTCCTACCCTCCTGCCCTCTTTGGGATCACTGTGGGTCCTTCTGAGGCACTCACCTGGCCGCCATGCTGACAGATCTGGCCTACACACCACCAATTAGCCATTAACTGTGTTCCTACTATGTGCCAGCCAATCACATGTGACTCTGCGGCCCCATGTGGAGTATTTGGAAGGACTAATCTCTGAAGCACCTGGCTTTTGTCTGACCAGACCACTGAGTCTTTCAGGAACTAACTAGTCAAAATCAAAGATAATAGGGCTTGGTGCCTGTAGCTTAAGCTGCTAAGGCGCCAGCCACATACACTAGACCTGGCAGGTTCGAATCCAGCCCGGGCCTGCCAAACAGCAATGACAACTACAACCGAAAAATAGCCGGGCATTGTGGCAGGTGCTTGCAGTCCCAGCTACTTGGGAGGCTGAGGCAAGAGAATCGCTTAAGGGTGACAATAGCCGAGGCTCTGTCTCAAAAAAAAAAAAAAAAAAGAATTCCCTAGCCAACCCTTCCCAGAAGTCTTTTACTATATTTTCTTCTCAAGGTTTTAAAATTTTAAAGTTTTGCCATCAATGGTTAAGTCAGTAAACTATTTTGAAGTGTGTGTGTGTGTGTGTGTGTGTGTGTGTGTGTGTACAAAGTGCTGTAGGGTTTTGTTTTTAGTTTTTCCTATATGGGTGACTGGTGATCTCAGCAAGTTTAAGTAACTCATTCATCCTTTCCCTTCTGATCCTTACTGCCAGACTTGCCACTTACAAAATCTCTGTACGTGTGAGTCTCTTCCTGGACATTCCATTCTTTTCTATTGGTTTCCCCAGAGTGCCAACATCCCTCTACTTTATTTATCATTGCTTTAGAATAAATGGATATCTAACAAGGAAGTGTCCTCACTTTGTTGCTACAACCTCCTTGGCAGTGTTTAACTATTCTTAGTTCATTGTTGTTAACAAATGTATTTTAGATCCATCTTTTTGATTAAAAAAAAAATGGTGTGACTATATGTGTATTATTAGCAGACAAAAATATTACAAGGAAATTTCTATAATTACTTTGTAAAGTTTGAATTATTTTATAACCCAGCACTTATCTATAGCTCTTGTAGTCTTAACTACATAACAACATGTCTGTTGATGACGGCGTAGAGAACATTCAAGTACAAAAAAACTTAATTTGCCCATTCTTGTACTACATTAGTTTTATTTACATATTCCTATCTGGTTTGTGTGATCCTTTTCTATCATTTAAATATTTATATTAGGCACAGCTCAATGCAGGAAGGAGAGACCGTTTTAGGCACAATTAGCAGCAAGAATTTAATACAGAAAATCAGTATTTACAAAATCTTTAGATGTGTGGAAGGATCAGGATATAGTCTGAGTCTCTAATATGATTGCAGAATAATGTGGAACTGCTCCTCCAGCTTTTACCACTGGGGCACATCAGAGCTATTCTTGGGTCAAAAACCTTCTACTTCTCTGCTGCCACTGCTTCTGGGTAGCCAAGAAGGTATAATGCAGGGATTAGGAGATCAGATCAAGTAATCACTGCTGCTGCCACCACTACTTTTTCTCATCACCAAGGAAGCTGGAGATTGGACACTGTCACACATCAGAGAAATCTCAGATTTTCACACTCCTGTATTGAGCAGAGACAGCCAAAAGGGGATAGAACAAAGTCCTCTGTCCCAGTTTGGGTGTCTAAATCTCATACTAATGCATTAAATTGGTGGGACTCAATTTGCATCCAGAAAAGAATTTGCAAAAAGAGGCTTCTAAGCCTCTTTAAGCAGAATGAAGACTAACTGAGCCCTGGGCCCATCCACAAATAATCCAGTATTCCTTTCTGTGCTCTTTTCTTTTCTTTCTTTTTTTTTTTTTTCCTTGTAAGGAACAGAAATTGACTCCAGTTAATATAAGCAAAAACCAATTTATTGGAAACAGAGAGTGATTACGCAGCCCAGAAAGAAACGGTCATGTTTTAGAAAAGGTAGAAACCAGGGCTTCTCTAAGGACTTAGGTAATAGACTAAGAATTCTCTCTCTTTCTCTCTCCCTCTTTCATGCTCTATCATTGGATGTTTCAGCTCTGTCCACTTCATGTCTGTTCATATTACTCCATCCCTGGGTATCACTGCTTAAAACACAGATTTCCAGGGTAAGAGTCTCATTGCCCTGGTGAGGGTCAAATGATCTCTTCAGTGGTGGTGATATGAGTAGTGGGAAGGTAAACTCCCCAGGTTGATGGTTCTTGCAGAATGTCCTTCAGTCAAACAGTAGTAGATATTCAAAAACGAAAGAAGAAAGTGCTGAGAAAACACAAGATACCAGTTGTCTGTTCCAGTGAGCTGGTCTGATTCAGACATTATCCTGAAGTTACATACTTGTCAGAATAGACACATGCCACCAACCTATTATAAAACCGTCAATGTAGAACACAATCAGTTGTGTCAAAACTATGGACCTGAATGTTTTGGTATAGATCTTTTAGTTATATAGCTATGTTTTGCTGCATGTTTAAAATACCTCATTTCATAGGCATAGAAAATGAGGTCCCTCAGAGAGTGTAAAAAGTTTCCTTCGCATAAAGTCAAGTGGCTTGGTTATATAGGAGGTGTATTTTGGATTCTCATCCATATATAGCACTTTGGCACAGTACGTTTTAGAGAGCAACCTGACTTACACCTACCTGCCTTATCTGATGTTTGCATCTGGAAGGCCCCTGAGCTGTCACAATGACAGCGAGATTCAAAATTAATGACAAATGGAAATTCACAGGCCCCCAGAAAAGAAATTTTTCTCCCACACTGCTCAGAAAAAGATCCATGCCAATATACTGAAAAGAAAGTTGCTGCCAACCATGGATTGTGACCCACAACAGGTATTCCCCAAAGTTATCATGTTGTGTTACAAGCAAGAATCTTTTTTTTTTTTTTTTTTTATTATTGGGGATTCATTGAGGGTACAAAGAACCAAGTTACATTAATCACATTTGTCAGGCAAGGTCCCTCTTATAAATGTGTTTCTCCCCCAAGAGGTGTGCCAAATCCTGTGACCCCCCCCACTCCTCTCCCTCCTTCCCTTTCTCTGCTCCCCCATTCCCTCACCCCCATCATATACTAGGTCACCAATTGTCCTCATATCAAAATTGAGTACATTGGATTCATGCTTCTCCATTCTTGTGATGCTTTACTAAGAAGAATGTGTTCCACCTCCCTCCAAGTTAGTACGAAAGATGTATAGTCTCCATCTTTTTTAGTGGCTGAATAATATTCCATGGTATACATATACCACAGGTTGTTAATCCATTCCTGGATTGGTGGGCATTTAGGTTGTTTCCACATTTTGGCGAACATAAATTGAGCTGTGATAAACAGTCTAGAGAAAATGTCCTTATGATAAAAGGATTTTTTTTTCTTCTGGGTAGATGCCCAGTATTGGGATTGAAGGATCAAATGGGAGATCTAGTTTAAGTTCTTTGAGGATTCTCCATACTTTCTTCCAAAAAGGTTGTATCAGTTTGCAGTCCCACCAGCAATGTAAAAGTGTTCCCTTCTCTCCACATCCCCGCCAGCATCTGCAGCTTTGAGACTTTGTGATGTGGGCCATTCTTCTCAGAGTGGTTTTGATTTGCATTTTTCAAAAATTAGGGATGATGAGCATTTTTTCATGTTTGTTACCCATTCGTCAACCAAAGAAAAAAAGCATATCTTACAGGGCAAAATCATTGGCAATATGAGTTTCTGATTTGCTTAGCCATGAGTTGAGGAACAACTGAATGGGATCGTTAGTTTCCAGGTCTCTCTGTCTCGTCTGCCTCTGTCTCTCCCATTCTCGTTGTCCCTTTCTTCCCCCCCCTTTGATAACAGCATTACTACTCACAGTTCTTTCTCCTGGTATCGTGCACATTCTTGCCAAGGTCTCCTATTTTCCAGCCTCCATAACCCAGGGCCATGCAACTTCCTTTAGCCAACAGGATGTTAATAGATGTCATGCATACAGAGGTTTGCAGAGCCTTTGTGCAATGGAGCTTGCAGTCTTGCTCTCTTGTAGGGCAAACTTCTGGATTTGCCCTACAAAGAACATGCTCTGAGGTAGCTTGGTTTGAGCAAGATGGGGGACAGAGCCTCCTGGCAGACTTGCAGACCTGCACCTTAAAGCAGAGAAGCCCAGCAGATCCCAGTCAGCCCAGGGATACTGACCTCCAGCAGATGTGCATGTTATGCATATACATGAACAAGCCCAGCAAAGCTCAGCGGAGCTGATCCGTAGAAGCATTATACAATGTGTGCTTATTGCTGCATGCCACTGCGAGTTTGCCATTGTTTGGTATTCCGTGTTATTGTAGCAGTGGCTAGCAAGTTCACTCCTAATTCTGTTTCTCTTCTCTCTGATTCCCTCTCTCTGCTTCTCTCACTCCATCTTCCTCACCCTTGAGAAGCCTCCTTCCTAAGCTGGTGCTAGTTTGTTACGTTTATCAGCCACATGCTAAATAGCAATGCAAGTCCTACGTAATTTACTTTTAAGATTTATGAGAAAAGGAGGCCACACAATAGGACTTGAGTAGACAATGCTTGTTAGCAATGCTTCTTCTCTAAGAGGCATTTTGAAAATGTTTTTATTATTCATTGGTGTGTGTCACTATCATGATGAGTAATTTTCACTGTAACACCAGGTACTACAAACTGAAACACAGTAAAAATGGCATTGAGGGTAACTGACTTGCAAGCCGTTCATCATCCTGTAGCATGGGAGTTCCCCAAGAGAAAATACTTAGTGAGAGGAATCTTAACTCCTCCCCGCACTACTTCCCTGCCCCACAGAATGTATAACATATTTTCTTCCTCTTAACTCCTGTTTGTCTTTGTCTTTTCTTTTCTTTTTTTTTTTTTTTAGCCTGTCTATTATACAGTGATAGACGAGGCACAGAGTCACCCTTCCTTTTTTTCTTCTTTACCATGTAAATGCCAGTTGAAAATACACCAAGTTCCAGATACAATATAATCATAATACTACCACTGTTTTTCTGGATTAATTAATCAAAATGAATGAAATTTTTCTTAATTTTGTATGCCAAGCCTGGAAGCATAATTCAATTTCATCTTTGACTTCTGTAGCCTGAAGCAGCCACTTAAACTCAGCTGTTATAAAGCTTTTGGAGGGAGATCAAAAAAAACAGTAGATAGGGAAAAAGATCCAACTTGCAAAAAAGAATAAGGGGAAACAGAAAAGTATTCTTTACATATATCAAAAGAAGGGCATAGGTATGTGTATTAAAAGAAAGGTACATCAAAGTAATTGTTTGCTTCCAAATGTGAGAATAAAACCTGATAACACTGCCTTAAAAAATCCTTTTTTTTTTTTTTCCTCCAAACCATTTGGAAATAGTGTTAGACACACACTGGAATAGTGAATAGGAATGCTGCAACCCTCAGTGAAAACTAAATTAATTTGAAATCTATCAGAAGTTGTTTTCACTTTTAGAATCAACGAAGTATTGTGAAAACCTCTAAGTTACTCTTTTTGATATCGTAAAACTGTAACACGGACTTTTTATTTGTTTCTAATGTAAATGTCATCCCCTTGGGTGACACCTTACAGAAGTTAAATTCCTTGTGGCTCAATCTACTATATATGACATTTATTACTTTCTTTTACTGTGAAAATTAGGATGAGCATAAAGAAAAACATAAGAGTCCTCTGTAATCTTAGCACTCAGAGATATTCCCAGCTAATATTTTGGTGTATATAATTTCATTCTTTGTTCCTGGGTTGTGTGTGTGTCTCTGTGGGTGTTATAAAATGGGATCACATAATACACACTGTATTTACCTGTAACAAACTATCAGGAGTATCTTTCCTTGTCATAATGTCCAACTTTCTCTTTTTAATGGCCATAAATTTCAATGATTTTTGTGGAACCCCAGACTGAGATAGGCCCACAAAGGCCATATTTATATTGGTGGGCATCTAGCAAAGAAGAGGGTACTGGAATAGCCTCAGAGGTGAGCTCATTTTTTGCCTGCATTTTGACAAGGAATGTATTTTGGATCTCCAATATTCTTAGACTGACAATAATAGCATCTTAAGTTTCACGCTCATTCACCAGGATTACAAGTCCCTTGGCATTAGAAATTTGTAAGCCCAGTATTTCTGGGAAAACAGTTCCACTCTGAGAAAGCTTTTTCTGTATCCTCCGACCACGGTATTTCCATATTCTCTGCCACTTTGCTACTAACACAAGTTACATGCAGCCTTCAGTGTGACTCAAAGCGTCTACCTGATCCCAAGCATCCGTCCCATTGTGACATGACAGAAGCCTAGTGATTGAAATGAACATCTCTGTGCTTCTTAGTGGTAAGAACTGGAGAGAGGTGGCACTTAAGCAGCTGACAATTCACACAAAACATATTACACAGTTAATACCTTCTACTCACATGCAGACTCATTCCGAGGCGGGATTGCTAAGAAAGAGACAAGAGGGAGTGCACACAAGTTTAAATTGCAACCAAAGAGATGAGGCAGAAGAAGATGAGCAAGGAGGGATGGGAATGATTATTCAAGTGGAATGATGAAAATATCATACAAAAGGACGGCGCCTGTGGCTTAGTGAGTAGGGCACTGGCCCCATATGCCGAGGGTGGCGGGTTCAAACCCAGCCCCGGCCAAACTGCAACAAAAAATAGCCGGGCGTTGTGGCGGGCGCCTGTAGTCCCAGCTGCTCGGGAGGCTGAGGCAAGAGAATCGCTTAAGCCCAAGAGCTGGAGGTTGCTGTGAGCTGTGTGACGCCACGGCTCTCTACCGAGGGCGGTACAGTGAGACTCTGTCTCTACAAAAAAAAAAAAAAAAAAAGGAAAATATCTTACAAAAGCCACAGGAGTCTTTTGAGGTTGAAGGGGAAAATGTGAAGGAACTAAATTAGTCACATAAAGGGAAAGGGCCCCAATCCAGAGTTTGTAGCTTCCTTGGTAACCCCAGAAAAGCAAATTCACTTAATCTTTGATTAGCACCTCTAACCATAGTGGAACGACTGTGGATTTAATTTCAGGTTGAAGCTACAACTTCAAGAGCAGTTTTTCTTTGGAATTTTTACTCCATAAAGATTTATAATAATCATTTTTTTTAATGGTACCAACTCTGCCCAAACCAATTCTCCACTGAACCTGGCGCACAGGATGCTGTATGTAGTAGACATTTACTCATTGCTCTTTAAGAATAAAAAATTAAACATGAGGCTAGTCAGAACTTATGTGTGTGTCCAATTCTCCAAGAAAAAAATTCCTATTGGTTTATGAATTGGGAAACAACCATTGTGATGACATTTCCCACCCATCAATCCCAAAGTAGCAGCCAACCATGTTGTGAACCAATCCATTGTCTGTTGATGTAGCAACTATCACAGTACAGAATCCTGTGGAAATCTGAAACTGATTCCCAGTGGAACCCACCTATGATTTCATAAGAAACTCTAAAACAAGTCCCAGAGGACATCATTAAGGACTAGGAAAGTCTTCCTTTGCCTTGGGAGATATACTGAGGTTTCACTATGTTTCTAATAAAAAGTAGCAACAAATGGTTGTTGACTGACTAGTTAATCATCCATATGCAGGTTCTTCCTGTTATAGCACTTTATAGGCATTTCTGAGGGACTACAGCTATAATGAATGAAAAACTTGGGACCACATTTTGCTCCATGATGAATGCATGGTAACAACTCTGATTCCATAGTCCCACAACACTCAGCAACAAAGTCTGCCAACAGAAATCTTCCCTGGTCTCAAGCTTAGTTTCAGGGGCCATGTCTTCCCTGTGAATAAATCTACAGAGTGCCCTCTCTTTGGAGCTTCCAGCAATTTGCACTTCTTATTCTATTTCACTGGAAGTGGCATGTCACTCTTCTCAGTTCTTCAAGGACAGGTGCCACAGTGTAGGTTTCCCAGCCACAATGGTTGGCAAGAGCCGACTCACAATGTACTCATTGTGATTACTCAGTGATGCTAAGACTTACATGCCAGGCCTCCCTTCAGCATCTCTTTCTCAGCCCATCCTGGGAAAAGAAATCCTTGCTAGATGCTAGATAAGTCGCTCTTTACTGTTTCTGTCAGATATCATTCACTGGGGAATGGTAATGTACCTTGTGGAGATACGGTGAATTGCCTGTTTTATGGCACTAATCTGAAAGCATCCTTGAAATCCATTCAACAGCCTGACTGCCAGACAGCTCTTGAAATCATGTAAGAAAATGAGAAAGAATGGGATTCTTATCTGGGAAGATTCACACTGTAAAATTATGAGCATGATGTGCTGACTGACCGATGGGAAGGTGGATTACTTGAACACAGAAAAAGCAGAAATAGATTTGTTAGAAGCGGAAAAAATTTCCTTCTTTATTAAATTTGCCCATGTTTATGTTTCCTACTTTTTAATAGCTTTTTTTCATTTTTGTTAATGAGATAAATGATTTTAATCTAAAGAAAACAGTGAAGCAGTTGAGTTTACCTCTGTCACTCATCTTCTCTCTACCCAGTCAGTCTCCCTTCTCAGGAAGCCACTTGTCCCTATCACGTTCTCTGTGGTTCTCCACCTTTACCAGCTTGCTTTAAGTATCACCTGAGAGAAAAATCGGGTATTTTCATTCACATTGAGTGCAAAACTCCACTAGAACGGAATGGGAGCTCCATGAGGACAGAGTTTGGGGTGGGGAGGAGATTGCTTATTTTGTTCATTTTCTTTTTTTTTTATTATATATTGTCATGTGTGTACCAGAGAAAGAGAGGTCACTTATGCTGTTGTTTGGAATGATGCCTGAAATCAGACACCTCTGAAGCATCCCCCCGGACACAGAGTCACCGTATAACTGCATAGGATGTGTGGCACAGCCGGCGCAATCACACCTGACAGTCCTGTTATATAAGCCGATAAATTGCCTCTCCCTCTTTTTCCTTCACAATGTGTAAAGTTCTATGCGTGCTTTAAAAACAAGGTCCATCCCAATGTCTCCCTAGGCAGCATCTCCGATGATTAAAGAGTAAGAATCACTCACTCTAAGTACACAGGGAGGGCTATAAACACACGGTAAAAGCCAAGAAATTGAAGTTTAATATTTTTAGGGGTTTTGTCTCTTCATTGGATTAGGTCCAATTCTTGAGGGAATCCTTTCCTCTCCCCTGCCAATCTCTCCAAGAAGAGGAGGGCAGTGAATAATTAAATAATTGCCTATTTGGAAAAATATGTTAGCTCTTCACTGAGGCAAAGAGTGAAGTGTTCTCCTGGTGATCCCCTGAAACATCCATATCTTGAATGCTATTGATATTTATAGGACTAGAAAAGAAGCTACTAAGAACAACAGTGGAGAGAAGTAAGAAGCCTACACATCTGACAAACAAGTCAACTCCAGTTTTAGAGAGGAAACCCCAAGATCATATATATACACACACATATATTCTTATAGAATATTGTGATTCAGTGTATTAGTCAAGATTCCTCAGAGAGACCAAATAGGATATATAAAGAAATAGATAGATGTATGAGAGGGGATTTATTAGGGGAATTGACAAATTGACTTGTGCAGTCTTTGAGGCTGCGAATTTCCACAATAGGCCATCTGCAGGCTGGAGAACCAGGCAAGCCAGTAGCATAGCTCAGACCAAGTTCTCAGGCCTCAGCCCCAACTCTCAGGGGGCCTGAGAACTCAGAGAGCCACTGGTGCGAATCCTAGAGTCCAAAGGCCAGAGAAACTGGAGTTCTGATGTCCAAAGTGGAAGGGTGTTTCAACTACAGATGGGGAAGGGAAATGTAAGCACACAAATTTACCTTTCCCTCTGCCCTTTTGCTCTATCAAGGCCCTTAGCCAATTGGATGGCACCTGCCCACATTGGGTAAGGGAGGATCTTTCTTACTCAGCCCCCTGATTCAAATGCCAACCTTCTGGAAAAACAAATAATACTTTACTAGCTATCTGGGGGCATCCAGTCAAGTTGACACCTAAAATTAACCATCATAGTCAGTTATATGACCTGTAGAGAGAGATGGAGAGATGAGACGGAAGAGACAAAAAAGTAGTACCCTCTGTCTTATAAACTCTAGTCCTTTTTATTCCTAATCTAAGCCTCTAAGAACAGTACCCTCATCTCTGAAAATTTCAAAACCCAAATCTGAGTTCTCTTTCCATAAAATACCACCCAATTAGACTTGCTAGAATTCTCTCTATTTTAATTTAGAAAGGGACCTGTTAAGGTTATTCTTTTTAATTTTGGAGTAAGCAATCAAGTGTGGCTTGGGCATCTCAGCATCTTTTCCCCCACCCACTGCCACATCCATAATAGAAACTCAATAGATGTCTGACAAAGAGAAACACCATGCATGGCCTCTGGTACCACTAATATTTCTTGAAATATTTTAATAATCATTCCCATTTTTCTTATTTTTACAGCCTTAACTTATTTATTCATCATAAAAGCAGCTAACATGAGGAGTCTAGGCCATAACATGTTACGGAATAAAAATAATCTCCCTCTGCCAAATACAGAAGAGACTCAGAATCAGGGGTTTGCAGTTACAAACCAATACAAGCCTCTTGGTGTTGAAATGCATTTGTGCTTGGCAAATCATTGCTTCTTGTTTGTAGAATAAAAGTCTCTTTAAAAGGCTCAAAGAGCTTCTTTGACATCAACTAACTTGTACAAAACATCATTCTGATTATTTAAATTTAAATAAATGAAAAACACATGAGTTAAATTTCCCTTAAAACACATATGGTTTTTAAAATGAGAGGAAAAGGTGCTTGGCAAAAAGCAGCCTGGGTTTTATTGAACGCAAAACTTTTCAAAAACAGTTTAAGCTGCATGGTAAGCCCAAATCATGGTTATTTAAAATACAATTTTTTAAAAATGAAGGCCAAAAATGATATTTAATAAAAATACTCAGATTTTAACTTTCTATAAAATATCGACTTTAAAAGAGTTTATATACTTTACATAATGGATTCTACAGACATAAAGAATTCTTTGAAAATTGTGACTTAAGAAAATTGCATAGGGCCTAATACCTCCAGGCCTGGGTTATTTTTTGTGAGCTATAGATTATCTTCGGCCTCTTCAAAGCATGCTGATATGCATTATTATTGGAAATGTTCCTAGACAATCTTGACATGTTATGAAACTGCCTGAAAGGTACTGATAGCTTTTAAGTTTTGTTCTCTTCTACTTCATTTTTTTTCAAGGAAGATATTTAATTAATCCAAATTGCTTGGCTGATGTGATCCAGTTTTCTTATCCTTCCCCACCTCTCCCCTTTCATCCTGGTTTGTTGTTTTTTTACCTAACCAAAGAGCCTCAGAATTCTTTCTTTAGGTAAATATACATGGTGTTAATTTCATAGATTCATCATTGTTCAGGGAGACAAATGCCTGTTTTCTATGATCAGTACCATTACCAGTTATTCATTCGTCTAGCCATAATTAATTGTGTACTATTTTTAGCACTGGGCTAGGCCTATTGGTTGTACAAAGAGAAGTATGGTCTTTTGATTCCTTACAGGGCTTACTCAGTAAAATGTGAATGGACCATAGTTTCTCAAAAATGGCAAAAAAAAAAGTTAATTTGGAAGGAAACTCATAGTTCTGGTGTTTTTCATCTACCAACAGCATTCTCTCCTTTACTCTGCCCTGCCTTTCATCTTCCCAGTTAGGTTACTGTCAGGTAAAAAGAACCCTTTTTTAAATTTGGACAAGTACTGCTAGAGACAACAAACACAAGCCTCGTTTTGCAGACAGCATCACTATATATGTGTATATATGTCACTATATGTGATTTGTGTATACATATTATCTATGTGTGAGTGTGTGTGTTGGCTTAGCTTCAGTTATGCTTCAATAACAACCCTAAATCTCATTCTTATCAAAAAACAAATAAACAAACAACCCCCCCCCAAATACCTTTTACTGGCCACCTGTTGAACTCTAAAGACCTGCGACTCCTTCATTCTGGGCCCCTTTCCCAAGTGAAGGAAATCATACTCACCTGGGATGTCATATAGTCTCATGGAGAGGGAGGAAAGAGGACAGTGCCGCATGATGGCTTTGCTTAAAAATAGCGTGCGTCGTTTTCATCTCTGTTTCGTTGGCCAAAGGAAATCAGCAGGCCAACCTCCACAGAAAGGGGATATTCTGAATAACAATATAGCTGCTATACTATACGTAGAGCCAGTTATGATGTCAGAGTAAAAACATGATTGATGGCATATCTTACATCTCGTCTTCAGAGAGATGGCTCAGCTAAATCCACAGACTACATGAAAACCTCTTTTCAGGATTAACTGAATAAATACTATCAAGCTGGTTCCTGGACCCTTTTGTATAGGGAAAGTTTTCTTCTTGGACAGCTGGTTTCTTACTATTATCTTAATTGTTATATAACACGATGTTATTCTGTGAAATTTTCCATTTGTCATTTACAGCATTAATTTTTCTCTTAAGAAGTACCTCAGCTGGTAGGGCGCCGGCCACATACACTGAGGCGGGCTGGTGTTATGGGGGTCCCTGTAGTCCCAGCTACTTGAGAGGCTGAGGCAAGAGACTCACTTAAGCCCAAGAGTTTGAGGTTGCTGTGAACTGTGACACCACGACACTCTACCCAGGGCGACAGCTTGAGACTCTGTCTCAAAAAAATGAATAAATAAATAAATAAAATAAAGAAGCTAATATTTAATTAATACAAAGTCAGCAATGCCCTAGACTCAAAAAAATTCTACTTTCCTGTCTTGAGAATTTAAATGTTCTCCTTAAGAGTCATCGTCACACCCAAACTGAAATTACCCTGTGTTTACATAATTTTTTAGATACTTCTATGAGGTTCTTTTTCTAAAGCAATGAAAAATATTTTTATTTTCCTTTTCCCATAACTCAACAAGACTTAACTGATTTTGTTCATTTGCTTTGAAAAAAAAAATCATTATTTGGCTTAAACCAAGCATGGAAAATTTTAGCCCCAAAGGAACATTTTGGAAGACAGTAAAATAAATAGAAGAAAAAAGGACTTGGAATAGAAAGGCTTTCTCACATTCAACTACAACAATGCCAGCTAATTTGGGGCCACAAAATAAAAACAGAGAATATTTGTTTTTAGTGATAATAATAATAGCTAGCAATATATGTAATGGTAATAATAATAAAGTAGCTAACTTTTATTGCATGCTTACTACACGCCAATATTGGGCATGCTTTAATCTTCACAACAGTCAGACGAGGTAGGTATCATTACTATCCCTGCCTTACAAAAAAAAAATACAAAACAAAAACCGAGTCTTTCAAAAGTTAAATGAAGTCAAGATCACAAAGTTAGTATATGGTGAAGTAGGCCTGAATAATTCCATAATCAACACCAAACACTCCTCCAGTGGCTTTCAAATGTGATTCCTAGAGCAGCAGTACCAACACTTGGGAATTTGATAGAAATCCACACTCTCAGGCCCTGCAACTGACCTAGCCATTAGCAACTCTAGGACTTGGGCCCAGCAATCTGTGTTTTAACAAGATAAGCCTTCCTGATAACTCTGAAAGCTTGAAAATAATTGAGTGATCCCATGCTAATCCCACAATATTTTTTTACTTTTTTCTTTTTTACCTATTTTTTTAATCTTTCTTCTTTTTTCTTTCTCCTTTTTAATTGAAGTATAGTGTACACATAGTAAAGAGTAATACACTACCCCCTGATTTTAGCCTGTCTAGGGATTTTTGTTTGTCTGCCAGTTATCGTAGATGTTAACATTGCTTAGGGCTGGCTTCTGTTGTCTTTCTTTTTTTTTTTTTTTGGTAGAGACAGAGTCTTATTTTATCGCCCTTGGTAGAGTGCTGTGGCGTCTCATAGCTCACAGCAACCTCTAACTCCTGGGCTTAGGCAATTCTCTCACCTCAGCCTCCCGAGTCCCTGGGACTACAGGTACCCAATGCCAGGCTATTTTTAGGTTGAAGTTTGGCTGGGGCCAGGTTTGAACCCACCACCCTCAGTACATGGGGCCGGTGCCCTACCCATTGAGCCACAGATGCTGCCCTTGTTGTCTTTCTTTGAAGAGTGTTGGATTTGTTCTGATAGACTGTTATTTGCATTTTACTTTGATCCTTAAGAGAACTATTTTAAAGAAATTTTAGAGTGCATCTAGAGTAGCCACTACTATAGGGATAATTTAGCACTATTGTGAAAAATGTGGTCCTTCTATAAGCTCTGTTGAATGTCCTGATCAACCAAAGATGTGGGAACTCAATATCAAGGCCTATACAAATTCTGAGCAATTTAGCTCATGATATGTTGCTCTTTTTAGGAGCTCAGAGAGCTTAATTTTATGGGAGCAGGTTTTAGTACTCTGCAAAAACACAAGGGGAACTCTATGGTGATTCCTGAAGGTTTTTTCCTGTTTAGCTACCTCTTCTCTGAAATTCTTCTCCGCAACTTCCTTCCAGGCACTTCACACTCCCTTAACTCTCCTCTCTGTCTCTTCAACTCAGCAAGGTTACTGTGCTCCCTTTGACATCTTTTCTCTTGGTCTGCAATTCAGAGTGTGCCTCAAAGCAGTCATCAAGATGGTTAGTTTACTTATTTTTCCCTCTCTGGGACCACAGGCGGTTGTCCGTTGCCTGGGGGAAGAAGTTGTTTATGTAGTTTGTCCACTTGTCCATGTGCTTTAGGTAAAAAAGTAAATCTAATCTCTGTCCACTCCATCATAGCCAGTAGTAAAATCTCACCACCAAGTAAAAAAAAAAATTGACAAGCTGATTTTCACATTTGTTGTAAAAGCAAAAAATATAGAATAGTTAATATAATTTTTTTAAAAAGAAAAAAGTTGGAGGATTTATACTACCTCATTTCAAAATATACTATAAAGCGATAGTGTGGTATTAGTGTAAGAATAGATTATACATTCTCAACAAGAGTGAAGCACTCCCAAGGGGATCGAAACTGGTCTTGAAGGGGGAAAGAAACCTCCTATTCTTATCATGTATAAAGCAGCTATGTACACACGGTATGTAAACAGATATTTTTCTCTGATATTAAAATTCATGGGGGAATGGAGAACAGGCAGTATTCTCAAGAAACTGGATATCCACCTGGTAAAGAATAAAGTTGTGTCCTTATATATCAGCATATACAAACATTAACTCAAAATGGAGCCATGACTTACAAAACACGTAGAAGAAAATATAGGACAAAACCTCATGACATAGACCTTGTCAAAGAATTATTATATGTGACACCAAAGGCCTGAACAAAAATAGAAAAAATTCCATAAATGAGCTTTATGAAAATATAAAAATTGTATGTTTTAAATACATTATCAACAGAGTAAAAAGACCATCCATAGAATGGTAGAAAATATTTGTAAATCATATATCTGATAAAAGATAAATATCCAGAACATACAATGTACAAAATCTCAGCACTAAAAAACAACTCTTCAAAAGTGGGAAAAGTACTCAAAAAGACATTTCACCAAAGAAAATATACACATAAGCAATAAGCGCAAGGAAAAATAGTATACACATCCAATCATTAGGAAATGCAAATAAAAACTACAGTGAGGTCCCATCTCACATCTATCAGCATGGCTACTATTAAAAAAAAAAAAAACAGAAAATAAAAAACGTGGGCAAGGATGTAAAAAATTGGAACCATTGTGCCCTGTCGATGGGAATGTAAAATGGTACTGCCACTGTGGAAAACATTATGGCTGTTCTACAAAATATTTAAAATAGAATTACCAGCCAGTCATGGTGGCACATGCCTGTGGTCCCAGCTACTCGGGGGACAGAAGTGAGAGGACCACTTGAAGCCAGGAGTTTCAGGCTGTAGTGCTCTGTGATCAAGTCTGTGAATAACCACTGCACTCCAGCTTGGGCAGCTTAGCAAGGACTTGCCTCTATAGAAACAAAAGAATATCATCTAGCAATTCCACTTCTCAATATGTGCTCAAGAGAACTGAAGGGAGGGTCTCAAAGAAATATTTGTACCCCCATGTGCACAGCAGCATTATTGATAATTGCTAAAATGTGGAAGCAAATTATTTGTCCATCAGCAGGTGAATGGATAAACAAAATGTCAGCTATACATACAACGGAATATTATTCCCTCTCAGAAAAGATGGACATTCTGACATATGCTACAACATGGATGAACCTTGAGGATACGATACTTAGGGAAACAGGCCAATCACACAGAGACAAATACTGTATGATTCTACTTGTATGAGGTAATTAGAGTATTTAAAATTACAGAGTCAGTGTTGCCAGGGGCTGCAGGGAGGGGAAAATGAGCAGGTCATAGACATAGAGTTTTAGCTTGGCAAGATGGAGAGAGTTCTGCAGATGGATGGTGGGGATCATTGCATAACAGGAGGAATGTACTGTTCATTTTAAAATGGCTAAAATAGTAAATGTTATGTTATGTGTATTTTACCACAGTAAAATGATGTTAGGAAAACAGTTCACGGAGTGGAGGGGCAAAGAGAAATAAACACGTCTAGAAGGGCTCCTTAGGGAGATGATAATAAAAGAGGTTGAGAAATACTACCATAGACAATTAGATAAATGGAGCAGAAGACAGAGTCCAGAAATAGATTCACACATAGCAGTCAACTGAGTTTGTCAAGCCAACAATGAGGAAAATCGTTTTAACACATAGTGATGGCATAACTAAATATTCAAAGGGAAGAAAATGAACTTTCACTTCTATCTTACTCAGAAAAATACACTCACAATGGATCAGGGTTCAAGTATAAACCTCCCAAAGCTTCTCTAGGAAAACACTGGAGGGTATCTTCATAAACTTGCAAAAACAAAAACAAAGCATTTTTTCTTAATACTCAAAGGACTAACCATAAAAGGAAATTTTGATAAATTAAACATTTCATCTTCTCTAAATAAGCCACAGACTGGAAAAATGTTTAAAATAGATACGTCTGATGAAGGAGTCATATCCAAAATATGCTAAGAGTCCCTAGAAAAACTGCAATTAAAAGAACAATGATTTAAAAATGAGCAGATGACTTGAATAGTTACTTAATGAAAAGGTAAATATACTGTTAGCAAGCACAAGAAAAGATGCTCAATACCACCATTCATTATTAAATTAAAACAATTTGTTTTAAATAAAACTGTTAAAATGAAAATAATTAATAGTACCAAATGTGGACAAGTGTGTGGAGCATATATTGCTGGTGGAAGTGGAAAATGAACAACTTCTTTGGAAAACTGTCAGCTCCTCATAAGTTAAACACATATTTACACTATGACTTAGCAAATTCACTCTTAGGTATTTACCAAAGAACAATGAGTACAAAAGCCCACGCCCCGGAAGGACATTTGGTATTGTCTGGAGACATTTTTTATTGTTATAACTGGAGGATGCTATGGGCATCTGGTAGGTAGAAGCCAGGGATGTTGCTAACCACCTTACATTACACGAGATAGCCCCCACAAGAAAGAATTTTTTTCCTCTACAGTCAATAGTGCTGTGGTTGAGTACACAAAAACTTGTAAATAAATGTTTATTCACAGTAGCCCTCAAATGGAGAATCTCAAATATCCATCAACAGGTGACTAGATAAACAAATTGTGGTATATTCATACAATGGAATAATCAGCAATAAAAAGCTGTCAGCTACTAAAACATGCAACAACATGAATGAATTTCAAAAACATCTTGCAGTGAAACACATCTTTTTTATTACATTCATATCATGGTTTAGGAAAGACAGAGAGCAGACCAGTGGTTTCCTAATCTGGATGCAGAGAGAAGTGACTGGTGGCAAAGGGGCAGGAGAGAACTTTCTGGAATGGGGAAAATGTTTTAGACTTTGTAATGGTAGATACACTAGAGCATACCACGTCAAAATTTATGGAAATGCAGGCTCGAAATGTCTGCATCTAATTGTATATTAATTTTGCCTGAATTAAGTATTTTTTTTAAGTGTGCTGGGATTGCATTGTGTCTATTGATAAATTTGGAAAGAATGGGTATCTCAGAAATACAGTGCTGTAATCCACAGAGATGGTTTCTCTCTTCATTTATTTAATTCTTTAATTTCTCTCAGCAAAGTTTGGTGATTTCTGGAGAAGTTTTACATATCTTTGTGAGATTTGCTAGTTTATGTTCTACATTACTGTAGTAAATGGTACCTTTAAAATTCCATTTTCCAATGGTTTGTTGCTATGCCTGTTTGATTTTAATATAATTCTTTGGGGAACTTCTGATATGCGAAAAAAGCTTTAAATAGGCATAACAGTACTGTTTCAGAAACATGGATAAAGAGATTTTTATTCATAAGTTTTATTTTTATATTATATGGTTTTATTTATAAAATGTGTTTTAGCAAGGCTGGTCATGGCAGCTCACGCCTATAATCCCAACACTCTGGGAAGCTGAGGTGGGTGGATTTCTTGAGCTCAAGAGATTGAGACCAGCCTGAACAAGAGGGAGACCTCATCTCCACCAACATTGGAAAACCAGCCAAGTGCTGTGTCAGGTACCTGTAGTCCCAGCTACTTGGGAGGCTGAGGCAAGACAGTCGCTTAAGCCTGGGAGTTTGAGGTTGCTGTGAGCTAAGAGAGGCTATGGCACTCTAGCCTGGGGCAATGGAATGAGACTGCATCTACATAAAAAAGAGATGTGTTTCAGCAAACATGCATTTATTTTCTACAATGTCTGCTAGGTTTTCAGCTCATTTACTACCAGAGTGTTTTAGGCCACAACACACAGCTGCTGTGGAGCTTTCCTGCTAATATCGCCCTTTAGAAACAGCTTCCCACTCACCCGCAGAGATGCACAGAGTGCGGCTTCTTAACAGCGTCCAGCTGCATCGCCTCGGTATCCTCTTAAGCTGAGGCAGCAGTCTTCCCAGGTAAATCACCAGCCAGTGACTGAGTATGGCAGCTCACTAAGGCTTGGCTACTTGTGCCCACTAGGGACTCCTCTTCAGCAGTCTCTAACCTTTTGGGCACCAGGGACTGGTTTCATGGAAGACGATTTTCCTACAGACAGGGGATGGGAGGTGGGCGATGGTTTCAGGATGATTCGAGCATATCACGTCTCCACCTCAGATAATCAGGCATTAGATTCTCATAAGAAGCTCACGACCTAGCTCCCACACATGCAATTTATGGCAGGGTTTGTGCTCCTGTGAGAAGCAAATGCCTATGCTTCTCTGACAGGAGATGGAGCTCAGGTGGTGAGGTCAGTGATGAGGAGCTGGGGAGCAGGTGTCACTACAGATGAAGCTTCCCTTGCTTGACCCCCCACTCACTGCCTGCTGTGCGGCCTGGTTCCTAACCTGAACAGTACAACCCAGGGTTTGGGGACTCCACCTGTAGCCAGTTATCTTTGCTTTGGGGCTCCCTGGGGAGCTGGCTGATATTGTTGGACAACCCAGGCCACTCTCTTTCACTGGAGATTAGAGCCACAACTCAGCCTGTAGGCCTTCCCTAGCCAATTCCGCTTGCTCCCTCCTTTATCTTTCACAAACATACCTCCCCGCCTCTGCGCCCCCAATTATCCACTTGTACTGCACCTGTTTCTTCAAGTGCACACCAGACAACTTCACAATGTGTCTGATGGAGCTGGAATCTTCTCCTCAGTGACCATTGCTGTCATACCCACTTTTTAACCTTGTTCTCACACTCAGAAGTGGCCTTTCTCTTCGTTTTAAAGTAAAATACCTCTTCTTCCTTAATTATTTTTATCTAGCCATTTTTCCTACCCCAATTTGAAGGTTTCTGGGTAAGACTCTGCCTCTTTCCAGTGGGCCTTGTGAAGGGTACTGATGCACAGATTCCAAATCCCTCCCAGGGTCTTCGTGTCTTGCACACACATCCTTAGTCTCTTCCCAAAGACCACATTGTATTTTACCCACAAGTCAATCTACTGCTGCAGAGCCCCCAAATTAATATGTCTGCTCATCATGCTGCAAACCACTCTCTCGCTGGCTGGGAACACATTTGAGTTTTTAATCTCTCATCATAGGAAGGCTTTATAAAAAAAACAAAAAGCCACCGCCAATTCTTTACGCTTGGTTTGAGTTGCAAGGCTGAGATCAGAAAAGAAGAAAAACACACTATTTTCCTCTTCACAAGTTCCTTCTTTAATGGAATATGTTGTTTGAAGGCTTTTGTCCAAGTCTCTGGGGTCTACAACAGTAAAGGATTTCTGGATTTCTCATCTCTCATTGGTTTTCTGAAAATGCCGAGACATATAGTGCTTCCTGTTAAGACTCTAACAACATTGCCATGCTCTCCTTCCATTCCCGTGTGGTCTTCTTTAGGAAAGGGTAATTGCCCTGTGGCTTCCCCACTGCCATTCATTCATCCAACAAATATTTATTCAATGCCTACCATGTGCCAGGCATTTTATTGCATATCATTTTATTAAACAAAGTAAAGTAAAGAACAAAATTAAGGCAAAGCAGAATTGTCATGTGAATTTTAAAACCTGAAGTAAGAGAGACTTTTTGTTTCGTTTTATAGCAATGGGTCTATAGGAGGTTATATAAGGTGGGTGATAGGAAGAATTGTAGATAAACTATTGTTCTCTTAATGTTTTGTCATATGGAAGAAGCACCGAGCTTTATCTCAAACTCCATCTGTCCAAATTGAGCTTCGACTATGCACACTCCACGCCTTCTTGTCTTGCACACACATCCTTAGTCTCTTCCCAAAGACCACATTGTATTTTACCCACAAGTCAATCTACTGCTGCAGAGCCCCCAAATTAATATGTCTGCTCAGACACGTGAAGCGAGAGAGTGGTTCCATTATGCACCATAGGTGTGATCCCACCATTCACCCTCCCTCCATCTGACCTCCCCTGTCCCCTCCTCCTCCATCTTGGGCCATAATTATGATCTATTCTTCATATGAAAGTGTGAGTGATTGTAAATTTGTTTTATAATAATAGTACTGCGTACATTGGATATTTTTTCTTCCATTCTCGACAAAATTCTGGATCTATTTTAGTAAATCTCAACCCCATTTTTTTTTCAGTTTGTCAGGTAAAATTTCTTGGAGTTTTCCTCAACTCCTGTATTTTATACTCATATTCAGTCTATCAGAAAATCTTTTCTTTTTAAATTAAATCATGAACACATAGATCATGTATACATTAATTCATTTATGGGATACAATGTGCTGATTTCATATAGAATTAGGAATTCTTACATCACACTGGTTAAAATATACCTTATCTTGTTTATTTAATTATTGTGTTAAGACTTTTATACTTTATACTAATAGATCCGACAAGTACCATTGCATTATGCACCATAGGTGTGATCCCACCATTCACCCTCCCTCCATCTGACCTCCCCCTAGCCTCTCCTCCTCCATCTTGGGCCATAATTATGATCTATTCTTCATATGAAAATGTGAGTGATTGTAAATTTGTTTTATAATAGTACTGCGTACATTGGATATTTTTTCTTCCATTCTTGACATACTTTACTAAGTAGGATATGTTCCAGCTCCATCCATGTAAATGTAAAAGAGGTAAAGTTTCCACCTTTTTTAAGGCTGCATAATATTCGATGATATACATATACCACAATTTATTAATCCATTCATGGGTCAATGCATACTTGGGCTTCTTCCATGACTTGGCTATTATGAATTGAGCTGCAGTGAACAATCTGGTGCAAATATCTTTGTTATAAAGTGATTTTTGGTCTTTTGGAAAATCTTTTTGACTCTACCTTTTAAAAATACCCAGAATACAACTACTGATCATCTTGTTTCTCATTACACTATAGTCCAAAGAACCATCATTTCTCACCTGGGTTACTACAGTATTCTTCTGTGTTAGTCAGGGTGCTGCAAAGAGATGGAATCAATAGGATATAGATATAGATGTAGTAGATATAGATATAGATGATATAGACATATGAGAGGGGTTCCTTAGGAGAATTGGCTCACAGGATTATGGAGTCTGAGAAATCCCAAAATAAGCTGCCTGCAAACCAGGAGAGCCAATGCTGTGGATCCGTCCAAGTTCAAAGGCCTCAGACCCAGAGAAGGGTCTCATGTAATTTTCAGTCCACAGCCACAGACCTGAGAACAGGCGGTCACGGGAGCCAGGCCCAGAGTCCAAATCTCAGAGAACCTGGAGTTCTGATGCCCAAGGGCAGAAGAAAGATGTCTCAGCTGGAGGAGAGAAAGAATTTGCCTTTCCTTTGCCCTTTTGTTCTAATCCCCTTGTGGATTGGATGGTATCTGCCCACATTGAGGGCAGATTTTCCCCAATCTACCAACTCACAGGTCAATCTCTTCTGGAAATACCCTCATAGACAAACCAAGAAATTAAGTTTTTCCAGCTGTCCAGGTATCCCTTAATCTAGTCAAGCTGACATATTATGTTTTCTAACTAGGCTTCTTGCCTCTGCTCCTGACACCTGCAGCATACTCTCAGGAGTACCCAGAGTGCCTCTATGTTATTCCTCAGCCGAAAATCCATTGCCTCCCACTTCTGAGTAAAAACCAAAATCAAAGCTCTTCCAGTGATATTCAGAGCCCTACATAGTCTGTCCTCATCTCTCTGACCTTCTTTCTGTTCCTTTCCTGCTTACTCACTTCCCTCTACCACACTGACCACCCAGCATATATCTGCCAGTTCCTCTGCCTGGAACGCTCTTCCACCAGAGACTCACGTGGCCTTCTCCCTAAACTCCCAAGCTTTACTCACATTTCACCTTTCCAATGACGTCTTCCTTAGCCACTCTCTCTAAACATGTACACACCTTCATACTTCCCTACCACCCCCACACATCCCCACCACTCTCCCACATAGACATTCTTTCTTTGTTTTTTTTTTTTTAATTTTTCTCTTTAATACTGATATCTCTCTAAAATCTTATATATTTTACTAATTTATTTCATTTACTGATGCATAAGATTATAAGCTTCATAGAGGCATGAATTTTTATCTTGGTTCAGTCCTATATGCCCAGCATCTAGAACAGTTTTTAGCACAAAAATATTTGTTGAATAAGTTAATCTAGGATATAATATATTAGCATAATTTCAGAGTGGATTGTGTTTTACTTTTTTTGTTGTTGCTGCATTTCATAAATCTATCTTTTAAAGGGTTTTACTTCAACTATATATTAGAGTTAGAAGTCCTACTTTTAAATGTCTCTATAGAAGATTCCACAATTCTTCCAGTAACCTAATTACTAATGATCAAAACTTTTTTTTTAAATTCCAGCACATCTAACATGTTTAGGCCTCTATTTAAATCCATTTCCTATGTCTGTCTTCAGTGAAAAAGGGTATAACTTGGTACCTTCATGAATTAGTCTCTTCTCCAAATCGAATCTTTCCAGTTTCCCTAACTTTTCCTCCAAGGTTGGGTTTGCCAACTGTATATTAAGCAACTCTAGGGCTCTTCTGTCAAGCACACTCAAGATCTGTATCCTTTTTAGTGAGAAATTCTCTTTGGGGTACAAGCTTTGATAATTCAAAGACCACATCAGTGAAACAAATGTAGAAAATCTCATACAAAAACACCCAACAAGATTCCTACCCCAACCATTCTTATTTGCCATCACAAATTTGCCTCATAATTAACATGATAAACGAAATTTGTTTTATATAAATTAAGAATAAAATTTAAAAGTTATGCCAAAGAAACATATACAAATATCATATAAGCAGTTCCATCTACGTACCACCACTACCCTAGCTGAGGCTGCAACCTCCCTTGATCTGACTTCTGCAGGAGCTAATTTAATAGTTTCTTTGTCTCACTACAACCTCTTCAAGTTCTCCACACTGACCTACAATTATCTCAGGAAAAAAATCTAAGATTTCCCATTGTGGCATAGGAAGGCTTTTTGATTTGGTCTGCTTCCTCGTCCAGCTTAACTCATCACCTACTACTCCCAGGCCTCACGCTATAATAATTTAGATTCTGCTTAGTGAACTAACTGAAGTTTTCTGAGTACACTACAACCTCATAAACTTTATTCCTGTTTATGACATCTGCTTTGCCTATACTATCCCCTTACAACTTATCTATCTAATTCCTAATCATCTCTTTGATGGGGTGGGGGAAGGGTGTGTCTGTTAAAGGGACTCTTATAGACTATCCTCTTCCCTATCCCTTATTTCAGTTCTAAATAAATTGAAAAATAAAATAAGGAATGTTGGGGTTAAGAGATCAAAATGACACTTGGATCATGGTGCCCAGATAGGAGGTCATGGCTTTATGTCTGTAAACCCGGTGTGGATGCTAATAGAAACCCCAAAGTTGGGCAGCTCATCAGCTCACCAGCTCCTGCAGCAGCAGGGTGGGAATCAGCCTTCCCCAGCAACCAAGAGGATCTGGGGAAGCCACGCTGCATATGCACCCTAGAGGCAGCAGATCTCAAGAGGAAGGAGAGAGAAACCCGCCTGGAAAACCCAGTGATCTTTTGTAAATTTACTGACTCAGCAAGTCATTTTATTTTCACTGGGACAGAGAGAGTAAAAGGACAAGGAGAGACCAGGAATGTGCTTTTAAAAATTCTTCCATATGTGGGTGGCGCCTGTGACTCAGTGGTAGGGCGCCGGCCCCATATCCCGAGGGTGGCGGGTTCAAACCCGGCCCCGGCCAAACTGCAAACAAAAAATAGCCAGGCGTTGTGGCGGGCGCCTGTAGTCCCAGCTGCTCGGGAGGCTGAGGCAAGAGTATCGCTTAAGCCCAGGAGTTGGAGGTTGCTGTGAGCTGTGTGATGCCACGGCACTCTACCGAGGGCCATAAAGTGAGACTCTGTCTCTACAAAAAAAATTAAAAAAAAAAAAAAATTCTTCCATATGGATGCCAGAAATAGGAAAAAGCCTGACATTCTGCAGGCCTCACTCTACCCCTTGCTCCTTCAGTATCTCTCACTACCTTCTGCTTAAGAGATGTAGGGGCTCTTGCCCCGAGTCAGCAGCTCTCAACCAGGGGCCCAGGGAGCACTGGCAATGTCTCGGGACATTTTTGCATGTCTCAACTATGAGAGGGATTATTCTTGGCACCTAGTGGGTGGAGGCCAGAGATGCTGCTGATCCTCCCACAACGCACAGGACAGCTCCCACAGCAAAGAATCTCCTGGCTCAGCACGTCAATCTGGCTGAAGCTGAGAAATGTCGCCAAGGTTGCCCAGGATACATGCTGCCCCCAGTTCATACTCTCTCACACTTACCTCTTCAAAGTCCCAAAAGGCAGGGATTGTGTGTTTCAATTTTATATTTCCAGTACCTAGTAGGTAACCTATACACATTTGTTGAAAGATTCAATGATTGAATAAATGAGTTGGGTCATCATTAAAACTACAGAAAACAGTCAACCAACCCTCCAGATTGAAATAGAGAACTTTTACACCTAGGACTGCTAATTTGAAGTTGATTTCATGAAATCTATGAATTTCTAAAATTCCGTATAAAATGTTGTATGTTCATATTTGCATTTTTCTAGGTAGAGGGCCTACCATTTTTAGCAGATTCTCAAATAAGTTTATTATTCCCATGATGCTAAAAATCATATTTAAGATACCAAGTAAAAATGATACCTTGAGAAACAGAACATCAGCCCCTCTTTCTAAGAAAGGTTTAGTCACTTCTGCCTGTCGTGGAACAATTACCATGTGGCTATAACTCATTAACCCAAATATAAGAACCCCAAGTACTTGTGCCCAGCACTCCTACTTCTGATTTCTCATTGTCTTGTTATGCTTCATGACCCTTAGGTCTTGTTTCAATGCTGACACATAGGTAGCCTTTAAATATTGTATTCAGAGTATTTTCTTAACCAATCACGTTCCATTTGGTTTTGAATTATTCATTTAATTGTCCATTAAATTTAAAATAAAAATTTAATAGGGACATTAGAAATTATGTGCCCACTATAGTCATCTTACAGATGACAAAACAGAGGTCTAAAAGGATTAAGTCAATTGCTCAATATCCAAGAAACTGTCTCTTCTATCTTGTCATTTGATCATAGCAAAAGAAAAAAAGAAGGAAAGAAGGAAGAAGGAAGGAAGAGAGGGAACAAGATGACAGATCACACTGACGATTACCTTGGAAACAGATGCCATTTTTCCTTGCACAATATGCCTTAACCCATAATTCGCAAAAAAATAAAGACCACTGAAGATGTTCTCTTCCCTTGTAGGTGAAAACAGAGCTTAGTGCCATAACTGGTCCCCAGGGCAACTGTATGTCAAGGTCTGGCCAGTAAGCAAGTACCTGAGAAGGGGAGTAGAACTTTGTCTACCACCAATAAAAAGCATATCTCATCATCACGTCACCCACTTTCTACCTGGTGTTAACACTTGCAAATCAGAATCTGCTTCTCTGCCCTGTTATAGATATATACTGAAGACTTCCTGTGAGAAAGAGAAAACATCTCTTAAAACTAGTCTCCTTTTACAATTGTGGCCATTTAGCAGCTATGTAATTTTCAGTTAAATACTTTCCATCTTTAAAATGTGGTTTGCTCATCTGAGAAAAAGGTAACAATGATGTCAATCATCTTATAAGGTGCAGCTGAGATGCTTAGCTACTGCATGGAACCTAGTAAGCTTTTTTTTTTTTTTTTTTTTTTTTTTGAGACAGAGCCTCAAGCTATCACCCTGGGTAGAGTGCTTTGGCATCACAGCTCACAGCAACCTCAAACTCTTGGGCTTACGCTATTCTCTTGCCTCAGCCTCCCAAGTAGCTGGGACTACAGGCGCCCGCCACAATGCCTGGCTATTTTTTGCTTATAGTTGTCATTGTTGTTTGGCAGGCCTGGGCTGGATGGGAACCCACCAGCTCTGGTGTATGTGGCTGGCGCCTTAGCCACTTATGCTACAGGCACCGAGCCTAAGCAAGTCTTAATAAATATTAGCTATTAACATTTGAATATTTTGAATGGGATTGTTTTAGAGAATAGCACTACTCTAGCTAACCATTATATTTTTTCACTGTTGTGAGAAATTAATACATTCTGCTTGGTAACTGAGCTTTCCTTTCAATAATTTGGATGAAACATCTTGACATTTCATACGAAAATTTTGCCATTGAGCCAGAGGAGGAGTTTGGAGTTTAATTTCATGTTAGCAATCCACTAACCAAAATTGCTGCTTAATTACCTGATTCTCCAATTAACCTATGCAAAAAAGGTTGAATACATGGAGTAGATATGTTTTAACTAAATTAATCTGAATGATATCTTGTTTTTGCACATTACTTTTCAGGGTTTGATGTTATTGATCCCCTAAAGCTGTGTTGGGGGGGAGGTTGCTGACTGTAGAGAGAAATCTGTGTCAGAAGAGGAAGATAAAAGCATAAACCAGCTCAACTGTCTTAATTGACTTGACTAGTGGTTAGACATAAAAAACAAACCCTTCTGGTTAAGGTTTTAAAAACAATTATGCTCAGCTTGGCTCTTTCAGGGCATGTGTGTGTAAACATCCTATACTTGGAAATTACGGATAATTTTTATGAACAATTAGGCAACTAGAAATTGAGATTTTTATTTTCCTGTCAGACTCCAGAAACACAGTGGTGTTCACTGTACTATTGCTCCCTGGTTTTTTGCAGGTCTTCCATCTTGTATTTCCTTAATATTTTTCCTTTTCAACCCCAGCAGCCACTCCATTAATAGACAGCCACTCTAAAAGTCACTCTAAGTTGCTCACATCCTCAGATAGGCACAACTTTGAAAGCTGTGTTAATATGTGTGTTGCTTTGGTCACTCAATACAATATTGTAAAGATCCATTCATCTCTGTATGGACATCTAGTGTAACGCTTCTGACTGCTCTGTGGAACCCTAAGTAATATGTGTTTGCCACATTTTACTTATACACTCACCCAGGGATAGGACCTAGGTTGTCTCTAAGTATCACATACCACCTCGTATCAACTTCTTCATATGTGACTATTTACAGATCTGTGAGAATATTTTCTGGGATGCAAATGTGAGTTGGACTGAGAAAGTCACCAAGTAGAAGGAAAAAGTCTATTTTAATTTGTATGTGTTTATATACATATCATACACATATACATGTAGACGTGTACACGTATGTATTTTTTCCTAATATAATTAGTGACAGATTACAGAATGGCCATTCCTGTTTCCATCTTTATCTGCAGCACTAGGTAGGGTTCCCCTTTTCCATCCAGATTTCACTAACATTTGATACGATCCTATTCCTAACTTTTACATGACTGATCAGTAAGACTGATACTTTACTGTTGTCTTAATTTGCTCCTCCCTCATTACTAGTGAGATTGAGCATTTCTTCATATGCCCATTAGCTCATGAGACTTCTCATTGTGGGCATCACTGCTTATAGCCATGCTCCCCCATATACATATGTATATACATTTTTTAATTTCTAGAAGGCGTCTATTTACCCTAGTTTTTATGGATTGCAAATATTTTCTTCCAATGACTTCTCTGTTTGCGTTGTCTAGGGTGCCCTGTATTCACCAGAAAATCTTAATTTTAGATAGTGCTAGCCATTGGTATGTGGCACTATTGTTTGTGCTTCTTTGATTCAAGAAGCTATTCCTCAAGATTAAATTACAAAATTCTTTTTACATTTTATTTTATCAGCTTTCTAGCTTTACCTTGCACTTTTCAACTTAAGTGCATTTGGATTTCATCTTTATGTATTGTGTGAAGTAGAAAGTTACTTTATTCTTCTCTATGGTAAGTCAGCTTAGTTGGTATCATATATTAAAAATCTATTTTTCTCTGCTCTTATAATTGGTTATGCTTTGTAATCACATATGCAGGTGTATTTATAATCTCTCTTTTCAATTACACTCGTCTATTTGTTCGTGCAAATACCATGTTATTTCTATTACTAAGAAGTGATAGTATGTCTTTAAGTACAAGGTAATCAACCTGCTTTGCTCTTCTGTGTTTTAAATTTGTACCAGTAATTTGGAGACTTCCATTCATCAAAAAAAAAAAGAAAACCATATATTTAGTTCGTTCAGTTCCTAAGTACATCCTGCTAGGATTTTTCTTAACATTTTCACATCAATATTAGGAGAAAAAAAATTATGTTGACATGTAATAAATAAACATTTTATCTCTCTATGTACTCAGATTTTCTTCTACACTTTAAAATTGTCCATTATATACTTATATATTTGTGCATTATACACTTAAGTTAATTCCTAAGCTCTGGAGGGTTTTTTGATGTTCCTAGAATACATCTTTATTATAAACATTAGTCTCTTAATAATCTCATCCAGTCCTAGGGCTATAGATAATTTTTTTAAATTTCAAAATATTAAGGAGCTACAAATGTTTTTGTTGTATGGTTTAAGTCAGGTTTATAAGTGTGCTATCACCAAAATAGTGTTCTTTGTACCCAAATATTTTTGCTCCTCCACTCCTGCTCCCTCCATGATGCTTGATTTCCAATGACTTTTATTAATATTTCCCTCTCTGCACATGTGTACCCATTGGTTAGTTCCAATTTTAATAGAGAGTACATGTAATGTTTGTTTTTCTATTCTTGAGATATACTTCACTTAGGGTAATGATCTCCAATTCCTTCTAAATTTCTGCAAAAGGCTAATTAATTCATCCTTTTATGGCTCAGTAGTCTACCATGGTAGACATATACCACATTTTGTTAATCCACTCATGGACTAATGAGCACTTGGGTTGATTCCACATCTTTGGAATTGCGAATTGTCTTGCGATAAATATTCAAGCACAGATGTCTTTTTAATGAAAGATTTCCTTTCCTTTGGGTAGACGCCCAGAGTGGGATTGTAGATCTAATGATAGGTCTACTTTTAGTTCTTTGAGAAGTCACCATACTATTTTCCATAGTGGTCATACTAATTTGCAGTCTCACCGACAGTATACAAGTGTTCCTTTCTCTCTGCATCTACACCAGCATCTATTGTTTTGGGACTTCAGAATAAATGCCATTCTAACAGGAATAAGGCAATTATCTCATTGTAGTTTCAATTTGAATTTCCCTAATGATTAGTGACATCGAGCATCTTTTCATGTCTTTTGGCTATCTGTCTGTCTTCTTTTGAAAAGTGTCTGTTCATGTCTTTAGCCCACATTTTATTGGGGTTGTTTGCCTTTTTCTTGATGACGTGTTTGAGTTATTTGTAGGTTTCAGACATTAGCCCTTTATTGCATATATAGTTTGCAAATATTTTCTCCTATTTTCTAATTGTCTGTTTGTTCTGTTAATTATTTCCTTAGCTGTGCAAAAGCTTTCTACTTTAATCAAGTCCCATTTATTTATTTTTATTTTTGCTGTAATTGCCATTGAAGTCTTTATCATAAATTCTTTGCCTAGGTCAAGATCTAGAAGACTTTTCCCTACATTTTCTTCTAGGATTCTCATGGTTTCATGCCCTACATTTAAGTCTTTTATCTATCTTGAATTAATTTTTGTGAGTGGTGAGAGATACAGATCCTGTTTCATTTGTCTGCATGTGGCTATCCAATTCTCCCAGCACCATTTATTCAATAGAGATTCTTTTCCTCAATGTATATTGTTGTCTGCTTTGTGAAAGATCAGCTAGCTGTAGGAGATGATTTTATATCTGGATTCTCTGTTCTGTCCCATTGATAGAGATCTATGTTTCTATTTTTGTGCCAATACTATGCTTTTTTGGTTACTATAGCCTTGTCGTGAAGTTTGAAGTCTGGTAATGTAATGCCTCCAGATTTGTTCTTTCTGTTTAAGATTGTTTTAGTTATTTGGGCTCTTTTCTGGTTCCAAACATAGTGTAGAACTATTTTTTATAAATTTGTGAAATATGATGTTGGTATTTTAATGGGGATTGCATTAAATTTGTAAATCACTTTGAGTAATATGGATATTTTAACAGTGATTCATAGTTCTCTCTGTAGACATCTTTCGCCTCCTTGGCTAAGTATATTACAAGGTATTTTATTTTCTTTGTAGTTATTGTGAATGGCATTGAGTCATTTATTTGACTCTCAGCTTGACTATCAATACATTTGTGTACATTGATTTTGTAACATGAGACTTCACTGAATTTATTTATCAGTTTCAGGAGTTGCTTGGTGGAGTTTTTGGGGCTTTCTAGACAAAAGATTATATCATCAGCTGATTGCATTATTGTACACAGCTATGATTTCATAAAAAAATTTTAAAATTTAAAAAATTAAAAATGAATATTAAAAAAGTAGAAATTAAAAAAAAATTATATCATCAGCAAAAAGCAATGTTTTGACCTCCTTTTTCCCACTTTGGATAACTTTTATTTCTTTCTCTGGCCTGATAATAGTTTTGATTATTACTGCAAATGATATCTCCTTTCTAATAATGCTTTTACTAATTACTGCTGTTTAAAATTTTTAAACTAATTTTGTTTGTCAAAGTTGCTAAACTCTCTTAATACTTCTAATATTGTGTCTGCTAATGTCTGAGTTTTACATGTAAATATGAGAAATGGCAATGATTTGTTTCTTGCTAATCCTGTATCTCTTATTTTGTTTCTTAATATTACTAGTTGGCCAGGACTTCTGGTGTCATATCAAACCATGTTTATCACAGAAGTCAACCTTCAAAGTTTCTTTATTAAATATAATGTTAACTATAAATTTTTAATAGATAGCCTTTATGTGGTGAAAAAGTTTTCTAATAAGTCTTTTTAGTATTTTTGTCAAATTCTTTTCCACAGCTATTTGAATACGAAAGGTTTTTTTCCTCTTTTAGGCCCCAAGTGGATGGATTTGCTTACTTACATTAAATCGCCTTTGCATTACCAAGGTAAAACTTGCTTGATTGTGATACTGTTTTTTAAAATACATCACTTAATTTCATTAGCTAATAGTTTACTTAGCTAATAGTTTTCTCAGGTATGTTCATAAGTTACATGGACCTACTTTTTTTTCTTGTACTATTGTCATCTGTATTTGAAATCAAGATTTTACTGGCTTTACAAAATTACTTAGGCAGCTTTCCCTCTTTTTCTGTTTTCTGGAATAACTCATATAAAGTTTAACAGTTCTATAATAATTTGGTAAACTCGACTCTAAAACTGTAAAAATGCTTTGATTATCCCCCAAAATTTGATTGTATTACTTTATTAAACTTTTCTATTTCATCTTGTGCCAATTATACATTTTATGTTTTTCCTCAAAGCTTACATATTTCATCTAGGTTTCATTGTTTTTTTTGTTAACTCCACTATTTTTCTCCATTTTTCTTTGAATTTGCTCTCTTGCCCCTTTTCTTTCTCAGTTGAATGCTTACCTCATTTCTGTGTAGAGTTTCTTGTTTTCTGATAAACGTAATTAAATCTTTTACATTTCTTCTATATTCCACATGAGTTGTGTTTTGATGGCCTCCTGGTCACTTTGTTGGTAAGAGAGGAATTCTCCTGCCCTAAACACATGAGATGGTTTGGACACGGGACACCTGACGTGGCAGAGATAAGATCCATGGCCCCCCATTAATCACAGCCTGGGAGAGAGCACCACACATCACACATAGCTACAAAGGTTTGCACTGGAAGGTAGAGTGGACAAGGAGGTCTGTGGGAGACAGGCATTTTAGTGGCAGAAGGATGGCGTGATCCATGCTTCTCACAGGGAGATGTGATTAGCTTGTTTGAATAATTTCATAAACTGGCAAGGGAGTGAAACCCATTTCATTGAAGACAGATGTAGCTGACTGAGAACCTAGCTGGGCAGGCAGCTTTCCCCACTGGGTGGTAGCATGGTATTTGTAGACAGCAGGACAACTTACGACTAAGCCTTCTCAGGTCCTCTTGTTTCAGATGTCAGGGCAGCACATAACACCCAATCTTAATTTCAGGTTCCACATCATAAGCTATATCTCATAAATGTTGATATGTACAAGGCTAGACAATTAGGTTCACAAACTCATCCTAGAAAAGGTGCTACATACGTCATTGCTGAATATCACTACAGTCCCTCCCCTTGGCTACCTGATGACCATGGTGATATTCAGCAGTGAGGTAGGCAACACTTTTTTCAGGATGAGTTTGTGAACTTAATTGCTGGCCTCATATATATGTGTGTATATATGTGTATACACACGTGCACGTACACACGCATATACATACTTATGTATGTTTGGTTTCTACACATAAAACAGTTTTACAGTAATTTTTTTTCATTTTTTAACATCTAAGTTTATTTCATCATAGTTAGTAAATATAGTGATAATCAATTTGTGTATTTATATTTTAAAAGAATATAATTTTTTTGCTTGTTTAATGATATAAACTTCTACACCTATTATTTTAAATTTACTGTATTTTGCCATGTATAATGCACTCCCATGTAGAATAGAAATATTTTGGCCTTAAACTTTCTGGAAAAAAAATTTATTTTAATACAAATTTGTATTTGTTTATATTTAGCTATTTATTTTTTGTATTATAAAAGAATTTTTGCATTTTTGCATTTTCCTATACCTATATTGTGGTATAGGAAATTTTATGTAACAAATAATTATGAAACACAAGAACAGATGCAAGTTGCAAGAAATTTTATGTATCACTAACAAATAGTAGTACTACCCATGTATAATGTGCATCCTTATTTTTCCCTCAAAAACGTGGGCAGAGGAGGTGGGTAGAGGGAAGGGGATTGGTGGGATTACACCAGCGGTGCATCTTACAAGGGTATATGTGAAATTGGTAAACGGTCTGTGAAGCTAGTGAATGATGCCCCATGATCATATCAATGTACACAGCTATGATTTAATAAAAAAAAAAGTGGGCAGAAAAGTGTGCATCATAGACAGTAAAATATGAGATTGAGATGTTTAAATATTTTTAAATCATTTCTTATTTTTGACTTTTGGTGGGTCAATTTCTGAGAATCATCTTAGAAATTCTAGCTTACTAACCCAACTTTCAATAGTTCCATAATTACCTGATGGGTAATATCTTTTTTTTTTTTTTTTTTTATTGTTGGGGATTCATTGAGGGTACAATAAGCCAGTTACACTGATTGCAATTGTTAGGTAAAGTCCCTCTTGCAATCATGTCTTAATCTTTTATCTTTAACTTTTTAAAATCAATTTATTTTTAATCTATCTCTTTATAAGGCCTGTTGCTCGATTTTGTTGTTATCCAGCCTGAACATGTATGTCTTTTGATTGGTGACTATTTATTATAATTGGTATTGTACAAGGACTTATATCTGCTGTATAATTTTGTGTGTTCTCTTATCATTGTTTGTTCATTTTCTTTTTTCTTTATTCTCTACTTTATCTGATATCTCTTATTCCATTCATAACTCATCTCACCTCATATTCTAGTCTTTGATCAACTTCTCAGGGTGCAACTTGACACAATTTTCTTCAGCTGGTTTGAAAGTCATATGTTATATAGTTTATTTTCATTGATACGTGGTTTATTAAAACTGATGCTGTCATCATCAATTTCATAAGCTAATACTATCTATAGCTGCGTTTATTTATTTATTTATTTGTTTATGACAGAGTCTCACTCAGTTTCCCTGGGTAGAGTGCTGTGGGGTCATAACTCAGAGTAACCTCAAACTCTTGGACTTAAGTGAATCTCTTGCCTTGGCCTCCCAAGTAGCTGGGAATATGGGTGCTTGCCACAACACCCAGCTATTTTTAGAGATGGGGTCTCGCTCTTGCCCAGGATGGTCTCAAACTCTTGTGCTCAGGCAATCTGCCCGCCTTGGCCTCCCAGAGTGCTAGGATTACAGGCATGAGCCCCACACCAAGCCTATAACTGCATTTCTGTCCCCTCTGAAACCAGGCAATTTACCATGTACTCTCTTTTCTCTGGTCACTCTGTTTCTGGATATTTTGTTGTCACATTGAATTTTAGTTTGGGATTATATTAACTAGACATACCCTGTGTCATCTTCTGATTCTTGCATTCTAATATGAAATTAAACTTTACTTCTTTTAGCTCTCATAGGATCCTTGAGATCTTTTCCTCTTCCTACTAAAAATACTTGTACAGGGGTGTATTTAAAAAGAATCTTATACATTTTCTCAACTTTATATCACTGAGAATATCATAAAACACTTACAGACGTTTTTCTGTAAGACTGTGTTAACCAGTAAGATACACATTGCTCTTTTTGTTTCTTTCATCTACGGTCACTATTGAGAAATTTGATAATAATAGCCAACATTCACAGAAAGGTTACCATGTGCAAGGGAATGTTCTAATAACTTATGCATATCAACTCATTTAATGTTAACGGCAATTTCATTCTTGTTCCTTTGCAATTATATTCTTCCATTCCATTCTCTCCCCAAACCTCATTTTGAAAGCTTGTAGAATTTTTCTTTCCTCCTCAATGGTCTTAAGTGTTAGTATATTGTACTTGCAATTTTCCCTTTTCATCTATTCTATTTTACCAGTTGATGAGTCTTTTTAATCTAAGGTCTAATCTATTTTTTAAATTCTGAAAAATGCTTATTCACTATCTCCTCACATATTTCCCTTCCTCTATTTATTCTATCCCCTCAAGACCCCTACTATGCAGATCTCAGTGGTGTTTCTTAACTTCTCTCCTCTGTAACTCTTAACCTTTCCTTTTATATTTTCACACCTACTGCTTTCTGGAGAGAGTTCCTTATCTGATCATATTGTTTATTAATTCATGTTCAGATATATTTATTTCAACTCTTATATTTTGATGCCTAGTTTTTTTCAGTAATTTATTCTTATGATTTATGCCTTTCATGTTCCTAATAATTTCCCTGATAATTTTTATTATGCTTTAAACTTGTTTTTTGTTCTACCTGGTACACTCACAGTGTTGCATCCAGCACACATTGTCTGGTTTTTCTTATTGCATGGGGCTTTGATGTTGCTCAAAGAATTGCTACCTTGGCTGATAACATTTCCAAGCAAAAGCCTAGGACCCACCTACAACCGTTAGAGTGTATTTGGCACCAGGACAGGAATGCTTCTCAAGGAAGAATGTCTCTGTTTTTATAATTCACCCTCCATCACTCTGCTTGTTCTCCCACCACTGATTAGACAGCCTCGTTTACATCTTAGCCAACAAAACTACTCTTTGTCAAAAGCTGCCTCTCTGAATCTCAAGCCCTTATCCAGGGTATTGAAAGGAGGGAAGAGAGGGAAGGAAGAAGACTCAGGAGCTGGCTTCCCAAATGTCTTTTTGTTGCTCCGAAGCTGGAGCACTCCTCTTGTTCTTCCGGGCTGGCTCTGGTGCAGAGCGCAGGATAGCCCTTTGCTCTGGGCTGCCGTCCCCCTCACACCGGTGCCTAAGACCCTCTGTCACCCCAGGAGGTCCTCACAGTTTCCATGTCAGGTTTTCACCTTAACTTTTTCTCTCCCTTGTCTCATCTGCAAGGACTGGTCCAGGGAAGTCAGGACCTAGGGCTTGTTTTTAACAAGGCCAGCCAATTACTTTCTGGAAACTCCTAACTCTACCCATTCCTGACTTATGAAATGTGCCTAAGACAAAATTCCTGCCCAGAAATATTTTAGGGCTGAGTCTTTCACTCAGAAAGTTTTAGCTCTACAATAATAGATTTCACAGAACTTGAGTTGGCAGTTTTGTGCAGAGGCCAGCCTTGACAAGTCCATGTAACTCAGCTATATGTGTGCGCTTCCAGCAACCCAGTAGAGAATGTTTCATTCATTCCCTCTTTCTTTCCTTCTTTCCTTCTGTCTCCTTCTCTAGCTCTCATTTTTTTCTGTCTCCTTTCCTTTCTCTTACCTCTCTCTCTGCAAGTGAAATAATCAGAAGCTGTTTGCTCACAGCAATGTGAATCCGTACAGTGGGGCACAGGTGAAAGCTGATTTGCAGCAGGAAGTTGGGTAGAAGGAAAAAGAGAAATGTTTTCCTCCACGGTCAGAGAATTATGTCTAGACAAGGATGACTGATTTGACTCTGAAATTAAAATGTTTCAATGCAATTTTTCCAACAACAAAGGATGATTTTTATAAGCAAAAGACTATATGGTTCTTCTTTCTTTTTCTAATTATAATGCCCCCTCTAATTTCTATCATTAATGTGCAAGCCAAATAATGGAGTAAAGACAGCCAGATTAGTTACTCCAAATTACCTACAGTCTATAGAAAAAAAAATTACCAGAAATCTACAGCCAATTTTTATTTTCTACCAATGTAAAAATGTGCAGTGAACTATTCAGAAAATGTTATTTTATTTGCATTCCACATTTATGTAAATCCTAAAGAATAAAAGGTTTTCGATGACATCATCCTCTCTCCTTTGTAAGTAGATAATAACTGACGGGTAACTTTCCAAAAGAAGGATTTCACCAAATAAGGGGCTTTGCGAATGCAAATGCACACAGCAGCACTCCCAATGAATAGAAAAATAAATTCACCCCCAAAAGGGAAGAGTATACCTAAGAGACTGCTTCTTGGGAATAATAATGTCATTCATTTACTTCAGATTTTCTTGTTCAGATATTCCCATTGTATCTACTAGGGAAAAAATGATTTTCAACTTCTGGCCCAACAAATAAATTAGAAATGGGAATGGAGAAAGGCCGATAATCTTGACTTGGAAAAGACTCCTGCCAAGTATCACTCCTCATTCTCCATCGAGACTCTTCCACGGTCATCTGGGAAAATAGAATCATCCATCTATTACTTATAATAAGAATCTCCATGGGCTTCAGAATGTCCCAAATAGCAGGGACAGCTCCAGGACACAAACGGCAGATCAAGGAATTGTCTTTCAAGACAGCACAAACATGTGTGATCCTTTCAACACACGTGGTGCATCTTACAAAGGTACATGTGAGCCTTGGCAAATGTGGAATGTAAATGTCTTGGCAAAGTAACTAGGAAAATGCCAGGAGGGCTATGTCAACTAATGAGATGAAAATGTGTCAAATATTCTATGAAACAAGTGTATGGTGCCCCATGATCATATTGATGTACACAGCTGATTTAATAAAAAAAAAAAAGACAGCACAAACACTAGGGACTTTATACTAATAAGAGCAACTTGCCTAGAGTTACATAGAACTAGAATCCAAAGCCTTACGAGCCATTTGGCAGTAACATCAATATTGATTTTTCTTTTCCTTTTGCAATCATATATTCCCATTTCTCTCTCTTCTTGACAAAACAGCCACACTCCACATTTGGTTATCAGCTGCCCTTTCTGGCTTACATGCCCCTGCATTTTTATTTGGATGCCCCTTCGCTTCTAAACTGTAACTGGCCCACTTACATCACTTTCATCTCTGTTTGCCCACAACCTCCTTATCTTCTGCAAACTAGTGAACCTTCCTCTTCCTTTCCCACACCTCCAGACACATATGCAGACTCAAGCCCACTGTACTGAAACACTCAAAGGTCACTAGAGATTTCTCTGCAATAGAACCTAACAACAATTACTTTATCCTGTTTGGCACTTATCTATCTATCTGAAATATTTGATACAGTTGAATACACCCACACTTTCTGAAATGACACCTGTCATTTAGTAAGAGTTATTTACAGTTAATACTATGCCATACACACTGTTAAGCATTTTTCATACCTTAATCTTTGCATCTTTCAAATGACCACATAAACTCAGGACCATTATTATCACAATTTAAAAAATAAGATAGTGGGGCCAGAGGGGTTAAGTAACTGCTCAAGATTCTCCAGCCTCAAAGGAAGGATTCGACCCTATGTGGTGTTGACTCTAAGCCCATGCTCTGTCTACCATACTGTACTGATTCACACATATGCTTTTGTCCTCTTCACATTTAGGACCCCATTTTCTTTTGGATCCTCTTCTGTCTTCCCCTTAATTTTAGGCTTTTTTCTCCTTCCATCCTTGGCTCTCTGGTCTTCTTGCTCTTCACTTTACTTCAATCTTTTTCCAGAGTTGTAGTAGGCAGTTCAGGACACCATAACAAGATACCATACTCTAGGTGGCTTAATCAACATACATTAATTTTCTCACATTTCTCAAGATGGAAAGTCTGAAATCAGAGTGCCAGCAGAGTCAAGGTCAAGGTGAGGCCTTCCTGACTCAAGGACAGTCAGTTACCTTTTCACTATGTTCTCACATTGCCCTTTCCTTACCAGGTATATATGGAGAGAGAGGGTGCACTCTGGTGTCTCTCCCTCTTCTTATAAGGCCACCAATCCTGTAGGATTAGGACCCCACCCTCATGACCTCATTTAACTTTAATTATCTCCTAAAAGACTCATCTCCAAATAGTCACATTGGTAGGATACAGCCTAAACATATGAATTTGAGGAGAATACAATTCAGCCTGTAGCAAGTCATGACTGAGATAGCCTCTTCTCTTCTAATTCAATCTCGTTTTCCTTATTTCTAATTTCCTACCACACATTTCCCCTTGAATCTTCCACCATTGCTTCAAATTTAAGAACACAATTTAGTTTCTCATTTTCTCTGTCACAGAAATGTCAGCTCTTTTCTTTCACACCAGGGTTAAAAATTTAGAGTAATTTTTGAACTATTTCTCTGTTTCAATCCCAGTGTCTATTATTACCCAAGAACTATCAGTTTGTCCTTCCAAGTATGTATCATAGTCATCCCTTCTTTTCTTCCTTTTCTTTGGTCACATCTTTATTCCCTGTATCTGTTACTATTATTATATAACAAAATGCCCCCAAACTCAATCTTAAAAAAAGTATTTGGGCAGTGCCTGTGGCTCAAAGGAATAGGGTGCCGGTCCCATATACCGGAGGTGGCGGGTTCAAATCCAGAACTGGCAAAAAACTGCAAAAAAAAAAAAAATTATTTTACATTAACCCAGTGTTCATGGGCTGGGTGGGGGTTGGCTGATGCATGATGGGCTTATCTGGGGCTCAACTGCTCCCAGTTCTCTCTTCACAGGCTAGCCAAGGCATGTTCTTCTCTTGGTGATAGCCAGAGCAAGCCCAACCACACAAGTCTCCTCAAGTTTTTGTTAACATTATGCCTACCAACATTCTGCCACCACTGCAAGTCACATGGCCAACAGGTGGAAGGCACAGGGTGGGAGGCAGAGGGCATGAATACTTAGAACAATAACCTACTGCATCCTCTTATTCATGTATTATGACGCTACAACCTTTTGAGACTTTAGTAACATTCTAGTTCAATGTTTCCTGTGTATAATTTCCAGATTAATCTTTCCTAAACACCACATCTAAAGTCATATTTCCAACTAAATTGTATCTGAAGTATTTTTCCTATCTTTTAAATCCCTTCACAGGCTATGTGCAGTCGGCTCATACCTGTAATCCTAGCACTCCAGAAGGCTGAGACAAAAGGATCGATCCCCTTGAGCTCAGGAGTTCAAGATCGGCCTGAGCAAGAGCAAGACCCTGTCTCTACTGAAAATAGAAAACATAGCTTGTTATTGTGGTGGGTGCCTGTAGATCCCTCTACTCCAAGGGGTGAGGTGGGAGGATCACTTGAACCCAGGAATTTGAGATTGCTGGGAGCTAGACTGACACCACAGCACTCTAGGCTGGGCAACAGAGTGGGACTCTATCACAAAAGAAAAAAAAAGAAAAACCTTCACCATCTGACCATTCTCCATTTCCTCAACATACATTCTCTACCCTAATCAAGCCAGACTCTTCGATGTTTCAGAAACATCCTTTATCAATTCTAAAAGTTGTGATTTCCAGTTTCTCTTGCCCCAAAGTCTCCCTTCTCTTTCCAGTCTTAATTCCCTCTCCTCCACAAAATTTCCCTAGGTAATGTTTTTTTGTTTTTTTTTTTGGCCAGGGCTGGGTTTGGACCCACCACCTCCGGTATATGGGGCTGGCGCCCTATTCCTTTGAGCCACAGGCACCGCCTGTTCCCTAGGTAATGTTTTGTAGCTTGTATGCCTTTTATACTATTAAATCAATGCATCAACTCTCCTAGGGGAAGATTTGTTGTTCAGTTACTCATTCAACTAAGTCGTATTTGATATTTACTCAGTGCCAGCATTGTCCTAACTACTGGCAATGACACAGTGAAAGGACACAGTCCATGACCACATGCTGGCCAACAATCTCTTAGGGAAGATTCTGGTGTGACACTGCTGCATAGGAGTGAACACAGAGTATGTGGAAGGGATTCAATTCTGTTTTGGAGTGTCCATGGGAAGATGTTTGGAGAACAAGTTGTCTATGGTTAAATGTGTGTAATGAATGAGAGTTATTCAGGTGAAAAGAAATTAATAGAAAGTGTTCAGGATAGAAGTTAAGAAAGAAAGAGGCAGCATGTTTGGAAAGCTGTCCACAATTTAGTATGGCTGGAACATTTAATATGAGACCGAAACAGAAGGAGATAAGGGTTAAGAAGAAAACCCTGTTATATAAGGAACTTGAAACTCACATCGAGGACAGCAAGGAACTAGTTAGCATGTTTAAGCAGAGGCACAACATGATCTGATTAGTGTTTTAAAAGTTCATACACAGATAATAGATTAAAGGGAGTCAAGAAGAGAAGCCAGGAGACAAGTCCAGGAGGCTGTTGTAATAATCCAGGACAGAGAGGAGTGTGGGTCAAACTAAGTTAGAAAAGAGAAGTAGATGATTTCAGAGATATCTGTAAGTGAATTTAACAGGACTTGGATATTAAGTGTAATAGGGATGTGAGAGAGAAAAGAGTCAAGGCTGTGCCAGGGTTTCCAGTAAAGGCAAAGTAAATAGTGGTGCTGGTAATTTGTGGAGCCTCAGAGGAATAGAGGAAAAGTAGAGACTAGGGGAGGATGGGATGAACCAGAAGATGATGTGGGGTGGGGGTTTCATACCTTGATGCCAATTAAAGAATAATACTGGTTTCAGATAACACCAACCAGGCAGGTAAGGAAATCATTCTACTTAGGTGGAGCGATTTCCTGAACTACCTCTCATGAGAGTAGGTTCAAACTAAAACAGTCCTAGGAGGAGTGTACACGTCAGTGTTGTCTCAGATCCAGTAGGGCACAAAGTTGCTAAAGATAAGACTATGTGTCTCCAAATCTTCTCCTCATTAAATTTAGAATAGTGATAATTACAAGAGTTCCTTATTCCACCATATCCCTTGGTGGATTCCAAAGAGATGCAGCTCATCCCTACTCATGTGATGATGCCAAGCTAAAAGTGCTCTACAAAACAAGAAACAAAGGAATTAAGTCCAATCAAGTTCAATTTGGTTTTGCATTTTTTAAAGTTCTATATTCTTTTTGAGGAAACTGAAATTAATGCTTAGTTTCTATATCTCGAGAAATAAAATTTCTTTTGATGGAAAAACAAAATATAAGCATTTTGAATATTAAAAATGAAAGCAAACTTACAGAGTTTTATATTAATATCAGTGACATTGGAAGTCTGCCCGCAAAGAAACAATGCCTGTAGGAATGACAGCTACAATCTCAACAGAGAGAACTTGTACTCACTTGATGGTTTACACTGGGTTCAATTAGTGGGTAAGTCAGCGATTCAAGGCCCTTATCAGTACAAAAGTTGTGATTATCTACCACCAAGTAGGGTAGGATTTTTCTCTCTGGTATGTTCATAAAGACTCTGTTCAGTCTAGTTTTAAAGGTCTTAAGCTTGGTGGCTTTAATCACCTCCTTTAGAAGATGCTTCCCTACTATCATAGGAAGTATGTCCTGAAGGGAAATTCACCGATACTTAACCCATATTTTACGTGTTATAATTCACATTACCTTAATTAATACCTTTCTCTGAGCCTTTCCCTGTGACTCATCCACCATGCATCACATCTTCCTCTGCACTGTTTTTACCGTTCAAATTCTTTGCATGTGGACAGTTAGCCTTTTTCTCTAGTCACTCTGACTAGTTAGGAAATGTTTAAGCCTGTAGTACTAATAAATCAGCTCAACGTATAATTAGAGGCTTAACTCTGTGAAGAGAAGATGTAACCCATTTGTTAATAATATCACTTAGGTCTTTTGAAAACATTCTTGCCTTAAATAACTGAGTCAAATTAGGAACTAACCCTAAACAAAATGTCAAAATAATGGCCTTCTAGGACATTATGAGCCCAATTCCTTCACCCAAAGTGCTGAGCTAAGAATGCTCTGTAGCTTTCTGGCAGTTATTTCAGAGGCAAGTTGACTTTTAGCTTCTGCAAAGTTGATTAAAATTCAGGTTTAATTAACATTATCAATGTGCTGGATACTTTCACTTTAATCCCCCACATCAGACTTATTTTATAGATGACTACACCAAGGCTAAGAGCAGTTAATGCGCCCAACACCACAAAGTAGGAAGTGACAGACCCAAGATGTGTACCCAGTCCTTCTCAAGACTCCAAATCTTGAGCTCTTGACACGTCAAACATTGGATTGTGGGATAATATGATGATCACTCATAGGCTTGAATCTCTGCACCACACCAAAAAGCCTTAGTGAAATACCTGCTCGGTGTTTTCTGTTGCACATAAAGCATATAGACACAAGAACAGGCACGTCTATGGATGCATAAAAGTGATGGAATTCATATTCTCCCCTTTGTGGTAACCTACACTTCCCTGCTCAATTCACTTCATACCATCCTTTCTAAGTTGTACATGGAGCCACCTCCCCCTCTGGTGCCATCGCAACCATCTCACTGGGTATCCCTTTCATGTACCAGTCTAGGACAAGAAAAGATGAATGAAGTCAAGGTAGGAATTTGTTGGTCTAAGTTCTCTCCTCATTGACATTTCTGGGCTCAGTCTTTCTTGGGACCAAGAAGAGAGAGAACAGAGCCACTTCATCACACAAGACAGGGGAGAAAAATTCTTCCTCCTCCAATGGAACCCATAACTCCCAGATATCTCTCTCTCTCTCTCTCTTTCTCTCTTTCCCCTCTCCTGCTTCTCTGAGTGCCAGTAGAGCAGAGATTTGTGCACCTAAACCTTCCTCACATTAGTCAGGAGTGGGGAAAGGGTAGGATTCTGGGAGCTTTCCTCAGGAACTCACTTGGGTCTGAGGTTCACCATCAGGATAGTGCTATCACCTGTCCATTAGGCTTCACAGTGAAGGGCTTAAATTAGGTCTGGGGGTACACAACTCTGACTCACTAAGCTCATGTGCTCCATAGCAAAGTGGGGAGGGACTGGAGCAGGCCTAAACAGGAAAAGCCATTTGTTGCCAGGGCACCAATAACCAAATAGGCCTTAGAGTCTGCCCCAATTCAGCTAAATTCTTTCTCATCAAACAACCCTCCAAACGGATTCACCTGGGAAAAAAATCATATTGCAGATAATTTTGTATTCAAATATAAATTAATTATAAAAACAGTGGACTTATATCTAATTAATCTTAGGGATTAATTTCTAAGGCAAAAAGTACATGTACAGTAGTCCCCTCTTCTCCTCTGTTTCACTTTTCAAGGTTCCATTACCCACAGTCAACTATAATCCAAAAATATTAATATTAAATGGAAAATTCCAGAAATAGATAATTCATGAGTTTTACTTCGTACCCTGTTCTGAGCAGCATGATGAAATCTCATGCTGCCCTGTGCTGTTGCACCTGGGACGTGAATTAACCCTTTGTCCAGTGTATCTAAGCTGTATACACACTACTCACCTGCAACTCACTTAACAGTCATCTCAGTTATCAGATTGACTGTCATGGTAGGTATCGCACTGCTTGTGTTCAAGGAATGCTTATTTTACTTTTATTACACATATTGTCATAATTGTTCTATCTTATTGGCTATCATAGCTAATCTCCTACTCTGCCTAATTTATAAACTGATAAATGTTACCATTGGTATGTGCATGGAGGCAAAAAATGGTATATACATTTAGGTAATATCTGTGATTTCAGACATCCAGTCAGCGTCTTGGTACTTATCCTCCATGTATGAGAGAGAACAACTATAGTCAAAATTGGCCGTTAAAATACCTTCAGGGGTCCCACATTGTATACCAATATAGACTTTCCCTCCATTTTTGGTCATATTTTAATTTCTTTAACAAGTATATTAAAGAAGATACTTATTAAAAAGGAAGTAGTTGGCTTACATTCAGGGATCTTGTATGTGAAAAATATGTATCTTTAAAAACTAGAACCACACTCGATGTGGCAAGACTTCAGATTTATGAGAGACATAAAAGCAGTGAGGCAACCTGAAGGGAGAACAAGATTCTGGTTCTATCTGATGCTTCGCTCCAAGGCCTATAGCAGGGAAGAGAAGGACAGATGGAATTGCTGCTGCTCCATCCCTTTATCTCAATACAGTTATTTTTTCTCTAAATATATGGAGCTGCTTTCTCTTCAGTTAAATGGATATATAATGCAACTTCTCTACATGTAACGTAGGCCCACATATTGTCAATCACCAAGACATTACATTCTGGTAATCCCAACAACATAACAATGTTAACAATCAATATTCAAACACATTGTGGTGTCTGAAGTCTTAAAGTTTATCTTTTTACTATTCATAAGGTAAGGAAAACCATACTATGACATGGGGGTAGGTGGGTTCTAGAATACTTAAAGTATGGCTGAAATTATGGTTCCTTCTGGACTGATGCTGGGATTCTATTGATACGCAGGGAGACGCAGGATCTGTGTTAGTCTACCCCCATGAGATTTCCATAGCATTGATTTGAAGCTATTTTATGTCTGCTGACATTTATATGATTAATTAAATTTGATGGTCAGTGTAAATATTAATATATCGCCTTAACAGTTATCAAATCCTGAAGTTTTTATTTATAAGTTTGGAGGATTGAGAAAGGGAAGTGAGGATGAGAAAGAAGGGAGAGAAATAGAGCCAAGATTTACTGGATGTTTCATATAGATATTTGGAAGCGATTGAAATATTCCATTTATTCTTTACCTAAAAGGCTTGCATTACTTAGGTCATTCTTTAGACAAGGTGCCCCCAGAAGTTTTTCCAAAGGTTACATAGGCAGAAAGTGGATAAGCTCAAAATCAAACACAGGTCTCTCATACTACAAAGCCTGCCACTGAAAGTAAGGGAAAGAAGCTCTACTTTGCATCCTTATAGGGATATTGAAAATAATAATAATAATAACAATAATAATAAACAAAGAGTGATTGTAACGTGTTTTGCAAAGTAAAATATGCGAATGAAGAAATGAAGGAACCAGCTCCATAGGACTTATATAGATGATGAACATTAAGACCGACAAAACCAGTTTTCTGTTGAGTAACTCCCTCTTCTGTCCCTCTCCTAAGTATGCAATGTCATGGCATATGTATTATAACTGGATCAGTTGATAGCTAGTTCTAACGCAACTTCTGCTTAGATAAATGATGTTTAAAATTAAATTTAATAATTTTTTAATGAAGAAACAATTCTGAATAATTAAATAAAATTTCAAAAGAACATGAAACCTGACAAACCCTACCTCAGTCAGGTGCTCAAGGTCCACATCAAAAATAATAAATCAGGTTGATAGTATCCTTGATATCATGTGATGAAAACGGCATTTTACCTCTGAGGCCCTCCTCCCAAACACACAAATCCAGTTCTCCAATACACAATTACTCCTCAAAACTATCAAGGTTATCAAAAACCAAGAAAGTCTGAGAAATGATCAGAGTTAAGAGAAGCCCAAGGAAACATGATGACTAATGAAATGTGGTCTCCTAGACGGGAAACTGAAACAGGAAAAGGGCATTGGGGACAAACCGAGGAAATTGGAATCATCTATGGACTTTGAACAGTAATGGTTGATATTGGTTCATTAATTGTGGAAAAGTAGGGGTGGAACGCATAGAAGTCTCTGAACTATCTTCATAATTTTTTTAAATCTAAAATTATTCTAAAAAAGAAAGTTTATTTAAAAATAACTAAAACAAAAGAGCATATAAATAGGATTTTGTTTTGAATAAATTCCTTAAAGTCTGTAGTCTCATTTTCCTATTCTCATCTTCAAAAATCTGAAGGACAGCAAAAACAGCTATTCTTTTAAATTCACATGAAATGTGTTTACCAAGGAAAAATAAATTAGGCTTGCTCCACCTTGCCTTCATCAATAGAAATAAAGAAACTCAGGGCTATTTATCCTTAGTTTTATTATTGATTAACTATGACCTTTCAATAGTAATTTAAAATTATAAAATAGATAAAATTCTACCTTATAGGAGGCTTATAAAGTTTTAATGAAATGAAATAGATAAATAGTGCATGAAAAGAAATAGTTTAGGCCAGGCGTGGTGGCTCATGCCTGTAATCCTAGGACTCTGGGAGGCCGAGGAGGATAGATTACTTGAGTGCACAAGTTCCAGACCAGCCTGAGCAAAAGCAAGACCCCGTCTCTACTAAAAATAGAAAAACCAAGGTAAGAGTATTTCCTGAGCCCAAGTTTGAGGTTGCTGTGAGCTATGACACCATGGCACTCTACCCAGAGCAACAGCATGAGACTCTGTCTCAAAAATAAATAAATAAATAAATACTTTTTAGGCTAATATTTTAATATTAAAGCTTTTCAAAATTATCAATTTTAATTCAAGTGCTGACCAGATTTGACTTTCCTGTCAACAAAGAGGCCTGTAACGATTTTATTCATTTGTTGGATTCCTTTTCTCTTTGTTAGATTTTCTTTACACAAATGAGCATACACTTAAACTTCACTTAAATACCAGGACACGCTGACACAAGTTTGGGGCAGAATTGCATAGACAGTCCACACCCTAGCTTCTGTTTAATTCTTAAAACCCAGGACACAGTGTGACCCAGCTGTGCAAGTCACTGTTTCATGAATCAGCTCCCTCCATATGACATGACGGAAAACGTCCTTGGCAACCTGGCTGTGCTATTCTAAGGTGAGAGAAGTGATTTACCTATAGAGAAGACATAAAGGTCACCACATGTATAAATTTGCTCTTCGCAGGGACAGGGGGAGTTTTGCTTTGCTTGGAATTAGCCCCAGAATTTGGAATTAATCTAACTATAGCTTGCATTTCTAATATCCTCCAAATGCAAGCTTTTCACAAGACCCTAAGTACTGGCTTTCCTATCTGTGGGTGCTTTGCCTCTGCTCACCATCTGGATCCCTTGGCATGAACACACAACTGCTTGGTCTATTCAGTAATGTGAGGCAGAATGAGGCAGTCCACTGTTCAATTCAGTCACAGGCGTGTGTGTAGAAACAACCCTACATGTAATCAAAAGGAGTCACACCGTCAGCATGACTGCAGGCTCTGAAGAGAGACCTGATGGGGTCTATGTCAGAAATTAGGCAGTTAGGGTGGACGGTGTCATCACTTCTCTGGTGGTGGTGGTGATGCACTCATGATTTCTGCTCTTGGTGCCTACTGCAAAAGAGCCTCACCCGATGAGAGCAATAGGGGACAGACAGATAGGCTGTTCTTCCACGGAACCTGCTGGTTTCAGTCCCCTCCCATAGTAATTTCCCAGGGCTTTTCTTCCCTTAAGTAGGCCCCGGGAACTCATGGGGATGAAGACTTACAATGCATGCTAGCTGCTGGTAAGAATTTCCTGGAACATAATTTCACGAGGCTCTATGTGACTTGAAAGTTTTAAGACAAATACCTTTTCTCTTTAATTCTGCTCCTACTGAATCTCTAGAGATTTTTCTCTCTCTTCATCTCCAAGACTGGCTCTGAGTGTATCATAAACTCCCTGATTTCTTGCTAACCATGTAGACATGCACACCATTTCTGCATTAGAAGTTTAGACTAAGTACTATAGGAATGCTGACACCAGAAAGGAATATAATAAGCCTGGGGGAAGTTGTAAAAACCTAAAAAATTATATAAAATTCTTCTAGTCATAGCCCTCAATCTGAAGTTGTAGGATGATGCCTTTTGGTTTTCAGTTCTTGTTTGTAAGAGTGAAGTTCAGAATAAAAAAATGAAGAAAAATATTGATTGGGTTTCTATCTGTGGGCAATATTTATTTTTCAGGAACTTTCTGGCATATGTTACCAAATTCAGTGTGCATTTTCACAACATGGGAGTCACGCCCCATGAACATGTTGTTGGGATGATTAGATCCCTATCCAGAATTCTCTGAGTCTTAAGGAACTAGTCAATCTACTGAAAAAGAATTTTTTTTTTTTTTATTGTTGGGGATTCATTGAGTGTACAATAAGCCAGGTTACACTGATTGCAATTGTTAGGTAAAGTCCCTCTTGCAATCATGTCTTGCCCCCATAAAGTGTGACACACACCAAGGCCCCACCCACCTCCTGCCGTCCCTCTTTCTGCTTTTCCTCCCCCCCAATAACCTTAATTGTCGTTAATTGTCCTCATATCAAAATTGAGTACATAGGCTTCATGCTTCTCCATTCTTGTGATGCTTTACTAAGAATAATGTCTTCCACTTCCACCCAGGTTAATACGAAGGATGTAAAGTCTTCATTTTTTTTTTAATAGCTGAATAGAATTCCATGGTATACATATACCACAGTTTGTTAATCAATTCCTGGGTTGGTGGGCATGTAGGCTGTTTCCACATTTTGGCGATTGTAACTTGAGCTGTAATAAACAGACTAGTACAAGCGTCCTTATGATAAAAGGATTTTTTTCCTTCTGGGTAGATGCCCAGTAATGGGATTGCCGGATCAAATGGGAGGTCTAGCTTGAGTGCTTTGAGGTTTCTCCATACTTCCTTCCAGAAAGGTTGTACTAGTTTGCAGTCCCACCAGCAGTGTAAAAGTGTTCCCTTCTCTCCACATCCACGCCAGCATCTGCAGTTTTGAGATTTTGTGATGTGGGCCATTCTCACTCAGGTTAGATGATATCTCAGGGTTATTTTGATATGCATTTCTCTAATATATAGAGATGATGAACATTTTTTTTCATGTGTTTATTAGCCATTCGTCTGTCATCTTTAGAGAAGGTACTATTCATGTCTCTTGCCCATTGATATATGGGATTGTTGGCTTTTTTCATGTGGATTAATTTGAGTTCTCTATAGATCCTAGTGATCAAGTTTTTGTCTGATTGAAAATATGCAAATATCCTTTCCCATTGTGTAGGTTGTCTCTTTGCTTTGGTTATTGTCTCCTTAGCTGTACAGAAGCTTTTCAGTTTCATGAAGTCCCATTTGTTTATTTTTGTTGTTGTTGCAATTGCCATGGCAGTCTTCTTCATGAAGTCTTCCCCCAGGCCAATATCTTCCAGTGTTTTTCCTATACTTTCTTTGAGGATTTTTATTCTTTCATGCCTTAAATTTAAGTCCTTTATCCATTTTGAATCAATTTTTGTGAGTGGGGAAAGGTGTGGGTCCAGTTTCAGTCTTTTACATGTAGACATCCAGTTCTCCCAACACCATTTATTGAATAGGGAGTCTTTCCCCCAAGGTATGTTCTTGTTTGGTTTCTCAAAGATTAGGTGGTTGTAAGATGTTAGTTTCATTTCTTGGTTTTCAATTCGATTCCAAGTGTCTATGTCTTTGTTTTTGTGCCAGTACCATGGTGTCTTGACCACTATGGCTTTGTAGTACAGACTAAAATCTGGTATGCTGATGCCCCCAGCTTTATTTTTATTACTAAGAACTGCCTTAACTATACTCACTCTGAGCAATATGATATCTGATAATGCCATAATAACAGGGGACTTTAACACTCCTCTTACAGAGCTGGACAGATCCTCTAAACAGAAATTAAACAAAGATATAAGAGATTTAAATGAGACGCTAGAACAACTGTGCTTGATAGATGCATATAGAACACTCCATCCCAAACATAAAGAATATACATTCTTCTCATCACCCCATGGAACATTCTCCAAAATTGATCATATCCTGGGACACAAAACAAATATCAACAGAATCAAAAGAATTAAAATTTTACTTTGTATCTTCTCAGACCATAAGGCACTAAAGGTGGAACTCAACTCTAACAAAAACGCTCGACCCCACCCAAAGGCATGGAAATTAAACAATCTTCTGTTGAATGACAGATGAGTGCAGGAAGAAATAAAACAGGAAATCATTAACTTCCTTGAGCATAACAACAATGAAGACACAAGCTACCAAAACCTGTGGGATACTGCAAAAGCAGTTTTGAGAGGAAAATTCATCACTTTAGATGCCTACATTTGAAAAACAGAAAGAGAGCACGTCAACAATCTCACAAGCCCTCTTATGGAATTGGAAAAAGAAGAACAATCTAAGCCTAAACTCAGTAGAAGAAAAGAAATATCCAAAATCAAATCAGAGATCAATGAAATTGAAAACAAAAGAATCATTCAGAAAATTAATGAAACAAGGAGTTGGTTTTTTGAAAAAATAAATAAAATAGATAAACCATTGGCAAGACTAACAAGAAACAGAAAAGTAAAATCTCTAGTAACCTCAATCAGAAATAATAAAGGGGAAATAACAACTGATCCCACAGAGATACAAGAGATCATCTCTGAATACTACCAGAAACTCTATGCCCAGAAATTTGACAATGTGAAGGAAATGGATCAATATTTGGAATCACACCCTTTCCCTAGACTTAGCCAGGAAGAAATAGAGCTCCTGAACAGACCAATTTCAAGCACTGAGATCAAAGAAACAATAAAAAAATCTTCCAACCAAAAAATGCCCTGGTTCAGATGGCTTCACATCAGAATTCTATCAAACCTCCAAGGAAGAGCTTATTCCTGTACTGCAGAAATTATTCCAAAAAATTGAGGAAGAAGGAATCTTCCCCAACACATTCTATGAAGCAAACATCAACCTGATACCAAAACCAGGAAAAGACCCAAACAAAAAGGAGAATTTCAGACCAATCTCATTCATGAATATAGATGCAAAAATTCTCAACAAAATCCTAGCCAATAGATTACAACTTATCATCAAAAAAGTCATTCATCATGATCAAGTAGGCTTCATCCCAGGGATGCAAGGCTGGTTTAACATATGCAAGTCCATAAATGTTATCCACCATATTAACAGAGGCAAAAATAAAGATCACATGATCCTCTCAGTAGATGCAGAAAAAGCATTTGATAAAATCCAGCATCCTTTTCTAATTAGAACACTGAAGAGTATAGGCATAGGTGGCACATTTCTAAAACTGATTGAAGCTATCAATGACAAACCCACAGCTAATATTTTACTGAATGGAGTAAAACTGAAAGCTTTTCCTCTTAGAACTGGAACCAGACAAGGTTGTCCTCTGTCACCTTTACTATTCAACATAGTGCTGGAAGTTCTAGCCAATATAATTAGGCAAGACAAGGAAATAAAGGGAATCCAAATGGGAGCAGAGGAGGTCAAACTCTCCCTCTTTGCTGATGACATGATCTTATACTTAGAGAACCCCAAAGACTCAACCACAAGACTCCTAGAAGTCATCAAAAAATACAGTAATGTTTCAGGATATAAAATCAATGTCCACAAGTCAGTAGCCTTTGTATACACCAATAACAGTCAAGATGAGAAGCTAATTAAGGACACAACTCCCTTCACCATAGTTTCAAAGAAAATGAAATACCTAGGAATATACCTAATGAAGGAGGTGAAGGACCTCTATAAAGAAAACTATGAAATCGTCAGAAAGGAAATAGCAGAGGATATTAACAAATGGAAGAACATACCATGCTCATGGATGGGAAGAATCAACATTGTTAAAATGTGTATACTTCCCAAAGCAATCTACCTATTCAATGCCATTCCTATCAAAATACCAACATCGTATTTTCAAGATTTGAAGAAAATGATTCTGTGTTTTGTATGGAACTGAAAAAGAATTTGACTTCAAATTATTTTTCTATCACTTGACTCATGAGAACAACTAACCAGAATTCGACCAAATATAAACGTGACTCTGAATCATATTTGCAAGCTTCTGGGGCTTGGTTTCTGATTTCATTATCACTTTTCTTAGCCATGTTGCTTGGATTTGACACTAGTCCAGGATTTCCTCCCTCACTCAATCTTCAAATCCAAAAGCTCATCTATAAGAGTTTAGGGCCAGGCACGGCGGCTCACACCTGAAATCCTACTACTCTGGAATGCCAAGGTGGGTGGATTGCTTGAACTCAGGAGTCTGAGACCAGCCTGAGCCACAGTCAGACCCTGTTTCTAAAAAAAAAAAAGCCAGGCATTGTGGTGGGCACCTGTAATCCCAGCTCCTCAGGAGGCTAAGGCAAGAGAATCACTTAAGCCCAGGAGTTTGAGTTTGCTATGAGCTATCATGCCACAGCACTCTATCGAAGGCAACAAAGTGAGACTCTAGTCTCAAAAAATAAATTAATTAATTAATTAGGTTTATGTTCCGTAAACTCACTGGAAAAGTTGATTAATTTATAATGGAAAGAAAGTTAAACTGTTTTCCTCTAGATATGTGTAAATAATTCAGAAAGGAACTAAGGACAAGCAACAGACTTAATGACTATGGAGCTAGGAAATGAAGAACAGAGAATATTTTAAGTTGAGATTGCTGAATTTTCTTCTCTTAATTATGCCATCACAGAGTTATATCTATCCAGGAGCCTAAATATTCCTGTTACAAATGTAGGTGCCCTTAGTTGGGAAAATACCAAAGAAATTCTTACTTTACAATTTTAATTTTTCTGGATGTCAATGCACCCACATCTTTCCAGTTCTACATATTTACTTCCTATGGCACTGGACTTTTACATTCCATTTACCTGACAAAAAAGGAAGCATCCACTAGTAATTTACTAATTGCTATCAGTCCCAATTAGGTAGGACTTGCTATTTTTTTTTTTTTTCCTTTTTTGCTTCTTTTCTAGCATTCATCTTATTTTGGTCTGTCCTCTATACGCAATTACTATGATAGTATAGGGGAAGAAAATTAGCATTTTATTCAAATTAGCCAGGTTTCAAATTAGCATTTATAATATAAGTTGAATGGGTTGTATAAGCATAAACAATAGTAAAATAGTATTACAAAATCACAAAGAAACATATAGGATAAAGATCCCTTTGTTTCTCATCCTGTATGTGAGAATAGGATAATTAATATAGGATGGCACACTAGTAAAGATCTTGGTGCTCAGTATTATACAACAGTTAATGATGAGGCAGAATTGAACAAGCCTACCTTTTGGTCAGTCATTACGGACTAGGGGTTTTAATCAGAGCACATTTATTTTGTTCTGATTGCAGTTCTTACAAAGTTTTGATAGCGTAACAGGCAAGCACTGTAATTAGTATTAATAAAAATACTGTAAGTAATACAGCCTACAAAACATTCTTAAATTTTAAAGAAATCTGTGATGAGCAAATGTTGCTGGGACAAGTGGATAGCCACATGAAAAAGAACAGAGTTGGGCTCTTATACCATTTACGAAAATTCACTTGAAATAGAGTGTAGATCTTGATGTAAGAATATTTTCTTAAAAACTCACAGAATGGGAAAAATTATTTGCAAAACGTATATCTGATAAAGGACTTGTACAAAGAAAACATAGGACTGAACCTTCGCAACCCCTAAGCAATGGTTTCTAGACGTGACTCAAGAGCACAAGTAATTTTAAAAAGTCAGATAAATTGGACTTCATCAACATTGAAAACTTTTTTGCTTCAGTGGACACTATCAAGAAAGTGAAAATTCACGGAATGGGAGAAATTATTTGCAAAACATATATCTGATAAAGGACTTGTACAAAGAATACATAATGAACGCTAATTAACTCAACAATAAAAAGATAAATAATCCCGTTTTTAAAAGAGCAAAGGATTTGAACAGACATGTCTCCAAAGCAGATATGTAATTGTTCAATAAGCACATAAAAAGATATATAACATCACTAGAGAAATGCAAATCATAACCACAATAAAATACCACTTCTTACCCACCAGAATGGCTGTGATAAAAAGATGGGCAAGGACAGGCATTGGGCAAGGATGTGAAGAAGCTGGAACGCTCATACGTTGCTGATGGGAATGTAAGATGGAGCAGCCCTTTAAAACAGTGTGGAAGGTCCTCAAAAAGTTAAACAGAGGGTTAAAGCCAATAATTCCACTTTTACTGGGTCCTCTCATACTCACAGCCTAAGAGAAATGAAAACATATGTCCATGCAAATTCGTAATAGCCATTCATAAAATGGACACTACCCAAAATGTATACCAGCTGATGAGTGGATACGCAAAATATAGGAAGCCTATAGAATTGTATTAATACACATTACTGTCATAACATGAAACGAAGTTTTGGTATACGCTGCAACATGGATGAACGTTGAAAACATGAGGCTAGGGAAAGAAGTCAGGCACGAAAGGCCACATGTTCTCACTCCACTTACAGGATATGTCCAGATCAGGCAAATCAAGAGAGACAGAAAGTAGATTGATGGTGGCTTGGCCCTAGGGCAAGGGAGTGGGGCAGGAAGAATGACTGAGGTTGGGTATTGGGTTTCTTTCTGGGGTGATAGAAATGTTCTAGAAGTAGTTATGATAATTGCAGAACTGTGAATATACTAAAAACCAGTGAGTTATACACTTTTAAAATAGTGAATTTTATGGCATGTGAAATAGGTGTTAGAATTATTCACACTTTAAGGTAAAGAAACTAAGGTTCAGAAAGGCTGAGGACTTGAGATCAGAGCGAAGTGGTATAGTGCATTATTTAGACCAATGGCTCTCAAAATGGGCTTTGCAAGTTAGCAGAATCGACGTCAGGTGGAAACTGGTGAGAGATGCACATTCTCAGGTTACACCCCATCCTGGGGCGGGGCCGGGGCTCAGGAATTTGCGTTTTAACAAGCCCTGCAGGTGATTCTGATGCACTCTGAGCTTTGAGAGCCACTGGGTTAGTTACAGCTTTAAAAGACTAATTGCTCTTCTGCTCCCTAAATTTGCAGCCTTTGGCAAGTTTCTTGACCTTTCTGAGCCTCAAATTATTCATCTGGAAAAAATGATTCTTCACAGGGTTTTTGTGAGGATTAAATGTTTTATCACAGGTAATGTGCTTAGATGAGGGCTTGCCACTTAAGATCTCAGTCTTCATTATGCAACAGTACAGAGCTGGTCTGAGAATCTTCCAGCTCGGTGGAATATCAGCCATATTTGTAAGTTTGTTTTTTCTAGTAGCTACATTTAAAAAAGAAGAAAAAGAGAAATTAATTTTGATAACATATTTTTTAAATACCATAATTTTAGGACACAATTGATATAAAATTTGAGATATTTTTACCTTCTCTTTTTCATACTAGCATTAAAATCTAGTGTATTTCGTACTTAGAGTACGTCTCCATATGGAATAGCCACATTTCTACATTTCTTTTCTTTTTTCTTTCTTGCTTTTTATTTTTTTAGACAGTCTTATTCTGTCGCCCTGAGTAGAGTGCCATTGCATTATCATAGCTCACAGCAACCTCTTGGGCTCAGGCCATCCTCTTGCTTTAGCCTCCCCACTAGCTGGGACTACAGGTACCTGCCATAATGTCTGGCTAGTTTTTTTTATTTCTGGTAGAGATGGGGCCTCACTCTTGCTCAGGCTGGTCTCAAACTCCTGAGATCAAGCAATCCACCCACCTTGGCCTCCCCAATTGCAAGGATTACAGGCGTGAGCCACCACACCTAGCCTATTCTGACATTATTAAAACTTACCACTTGAATGATCTGAAGGAACACATATAAGAGAAACATTGCTGATGTCTGAGTGGTTTTCCAGGGAGGCTGAGACCTCAAGTGCCTTAATTTCTTCACTGAGTACCTAGATTTCTTGCAGTGAAATGTTGTAAGTAGTTGACTGGGAGTAAAATATGAGGTCCTTCCTAGTTTACAAGGCAATAGTCTACAAGGTCTCTTCAACCTCATCACCTCATTCTTCCCCATACTCACTCCTCTCCAGCCATGTAGCCTCCATCTTTTCCTTAAATACCAAGTTTGCTCCAACTTTCCCACTGTACTGTACAGGTTCTCTGGGACTGGAATACTGTTCCCAACATCCCTTTGGCTCACTAATTTCACTTCCTCAATCTTGCTCAGATCTCTTTTCCATGAGTTCTTCCCTGATTGCATTATTAAATACAGCCCCCTGCCCTGATTCCACACCCCCCTCCTTCATTTTCCCTATCCTGTTTGTTATCCCTTTAGCATGTATCCTATTGCTCTTAAACAGTTCCATACCAATGTGGAGTGGGGAGGGTCAGGATAGTTTTTTTTCACACATCTCTGACCTCCTCCCCTCCATTGGTTTCTGACTGTTTTAAGACATAGTACATTGAGTTCTATTTTTTTTTTTTTTTTTTTGAGACAGAGTCTCAAGCTGTTGCCCTGAGTAGAGTGCCTTGGTGCATAGAAACCTCAAACTCTTGGGCTTAAGCAATTCTCTTGCTTCAGTCTCCCAAGTAGTTGGGACTACAGGTGCCTGCCACAATGCCCGGCTACACATTGAGTTCTTTATTATTCTTGACACTAGAATGTAAACTACATAAGGGCAGATTTCTGTTTTGCTCACCTAGGTACTCCACCCTAGAATAATAGTTGGCAGAGAGTAGGTACTTCATAATTTCTTACAGAATGAATAAATGAATTAGTTCACTCATAGACCAGGCGCTTTAATACCTCACTTTTTCCTTTCACTTTTTAGCTTGCTCTAGTATGAAAGATCAGTTGGGAGGTTTTGCAAGCATGTCTAGAATTTGAACTCTCCTAACCTGCTGGTTAAGCTTGCTCAATGAAGGATCCTTCTCTGGAATTCATTCCTCTGGGCAAGTTGCCAGAGCCTGAAATGTGTTGTCTTTGGGTATGATGCAAGATTTAAGTTGGGGTTTTGGGGGGTTTTGTGTTGTTGTTTTGAGGGGCGTGTTTCAATTTTGGCTGACTTTATTGTTTTGTCTGGAGCCTTATTCCTGTGCTAAGTTTTATGTGTCCGGGTTGATCAAGCAATTTAGCAACTATTCTTCACAGAGCTATGGAATAGTAGAAATTAGAGCTGAAAAAGACCTCATGGTTGATCCAGGCCATCCCCCTGCCATTAAGTCTTGCTCCCCACAATACAAGAGTGGTTCAGAGTGGTTTCAAATGTCCTTAGAGATTCTTTGGACACCCACTTAATGTAATACTCCAGACATTAACAAGAATTCCCAATGTTTTGTCTAAACTTTCCCTTTCTTATTTTCATTTTATTTCTCCTATTTACAGTCCAAAGTTGCAAGCCCTTTCTATTTTGGAATTTCATACCTTTCAGAGAGGTGTGGACTTATATTTCTGCTATGTCCATTCTTTAGCCAAACTATCCATGTGTTCCTTAATCCTTTTCATGCTCTCTGCTTAATTTTGTTTTTGGTTACTGAACTGCTTCCTGTCGTCTGTGTAGTTTCACTAGTCACTCATCTAACGCTTATAACACAACACTTTTCCTTCTGAAATCTTAGGACAAAGCATTGCCCCACCTGCCATGTGGAACTGCAGATATGGTTATACCCAAATTGCTGCTATAATCAACCTAGAGTGTTTTTTATTTTATTCATCACAATATTAAATAAGTTCTATGCAATGCTGTTCACTTAACTGTACTTTAAAATTTTGATGGTAATTGTACAGTATCAGACTTCTCACTTAAGACTTTTGCACCTTTTCATATCTGCAAAAGGGGAGAACAACATCTGCTTTAGTCTCCTTTACTGTAATCTTATGAAAACAATCGTTACTCTAGGTCTAGAAAGAAATATTCCAGAGATAAAAACACTTCACTTCCCAGCTTTCAGACAGAATCACACAGGATGAATTATCTTCAATACTATGAAGTTCACCCACACTCTTCAGCTTCCAGTAATATATACTAAATTAATGCATCAATATTTGTGGTAAAGGGCAAATTTTTTAAATTCCAGATGCCATGGACAGATCACAGGGTTGGATGAAATGGCAGTGTCAAACTGCTCTGAGAGTTTCTAAATGTTTATGCTCACTTTTTGTAGTTGTCTTAGATGGTCACTGGTTCATGGACCCCACTTTGAGTAGCCCTGCACTGAAGGATTATATTTTCACCTTCAGATTCAGATACTTTTCAAGATAATTCATTCTCTTCTAACCACTAACATTAGACTTGATTACTTCAGTTCAAAATCAACTTAAAACTAGAATAGCCTATCAATTAATCATTTTCCCCCAAACACTTGGTTACATGTTTCTCATCTACTTACCTTCATCTTTCCCACAGTGCAGCAATCCCTAAATTATCACATAAAATTCAAATCTGAATAAAAAACATGTTTAAGAAAAAAGAAAAAAATTAATTTCATTGAATTTACACCACAAGTTACAGAATGATCTCCTGGTAACAGTGATGCTAGCAGCTCTGCTACTCAAATCATCACTGGTCTCTGGCAATCTAAGGTCAGGGCTAGGCTGAGAACAAGCAGAAACGTACTCGTTTGAGGAATGGCAGGAAACACCAGCATGAATTCCACCCTGTCTGGCACTCTGCCATCAACCTGTACTTTTTGGATCTAAGACACAGATTATATATCAGAAATAACTGGAGTAGTTATTACATAAGCTGGTTATGGGATGCCATGTGCTTTCAGCTGGCATCTTTTATAGTTCAGGTATGGGAAAATTTTTGAGTTTTAGCACTCTTTCCTGAAATAGGCTTCTCTTATTTTTAGTGGATTTTAATTACTTTGAGAGGGAATTAAGAATATACAGAAATTTCATTTTCCCAGGGAATTGAAAAAATAAAGTTTATTGGACAATATTAAATCTGAGGAAATATTAAATAAAGTAAACTGAACACATGTAATACATAAGTTACACATTGGGCTTTTTACAATCTAAAAATCTATTCCAAGAAAAAGAAAAATTGAAATTTGAAGACTTATGGGCTTGTTTCAAAAACAGTAAAAATAAGTTCCAGCTGGTATTAGAACACGGATAGTCTTAACTCATGGTCAAGGTACAACATGGTACCAGGGTAAACAATGGCACAAGACGGGTGAGGAGTTGGCAGAGAGAAACTTTAAATGCAGAACATTTTACACTGCTCTTTAAAAGGGACTTCTAAAAAAGAAAGAAAATATATACATAGAAATAGCAGAGAAAGTATACTGAAACAATATATCAAGTGAAGTTTTCTTTATACAATTTTCTAAGAGCAAGCTCATGACCAATGTGGATTAATCATTAATGAATTTAATAAAGTGAACAGATTATTAGCTCCTAAAGCTACTCATTTTGTTTTTCAAATGTTTCAATGTGCCAGATGTTTCATAAAAATAGTTTTTATTATTTAAAATGATTTATGAAGCTAGAATACCCAACTTTTATTTCTGAGTTAAAAATCTAAGTGTTAAAAACCGTTAACAGACAAACAGAATTTACAGTTCAGTTAGCAGTCACTGAATGTGAAAAGAGTTCTTAAAACGCTCCTCTTCAGAGCCATTCTCGTTCCCATAGAAACCAATGTGAAATCCTGGAAAACAAGGTAAGTTCTAAAATAATCACCATTATAAATACCCATTATATAAATGTAAATACAGGCAATTGAAATGATTTAGATGATTTTGAAATTGCATATCATTTCCCAAACCATAATGATTCCTTCAGAGTGGTTCTTGTCTGTCATATAAATACAGCATTTACAAAATTTTAAAAATTCTTATGATTTACTTGTGAGACCATAATCGCCTTTTCAAACAAGTCTTAGGCATGCAAATATCGATTTTTTAACAGGTATTTTGGTGCAGGATGGGCATTTTTTTTGTCTGGGCCTTTACTTTGTGGTAGATTAAGTACTTCTCATTATTAACATTTGAATTTTATATAACTGTTTATTCATTCCTAATTGTTCTCCAATGAGATTTAGATATTTTAGAGGGTTATTTTACACTTCTGATTTTTCCCATTTTTATTTGTACAGGCATTTTGTCCTAATAAAAAAACTAAAAAATCTTCTTCTATTGAGACTGTGATTCTTCCCAAATCCAGAATCAATCATTGGATGTACAGTTCTCTCAATAATAATGATGATATTAGTATGAGTTATTCACAGAAATATTAGTATATACCTTTTGAGAAGAGCTAAGACTCCTAATATTTAAGAAGCAAGAACATTTCAGAGCAAAATTTCCAACAGTGAGAAGCAAGCATTTGTATTTATTATAGTATGGTTGTTAAAGGAACCACAATAAGTTATAGACTAGTTATTCATTATTATTAGCTGGATCAATTTTCAGAAACTCAGATTTTCTTTCATGTTGATTTCATCCAGATTTTTGCTTTCTAATGTGTAATCTCAAGACCAGCAATATTTACATCACTGAGGATCTTGTTAAAATTATAGAATCTCTGGGCGCAAAAATGTAGTTAGAATGAACAATATTTGATAACATAACAAAGTGACTATAATCAATAATAAGTTACTTTGAAATAACCATAAGAGTGAAATTGGAATGTTCCTAACACAAAGAAATGATAAATGCCTGATGGATACCCCAATTACCTGGATTTGATTAATTCACATTGTATGCCTGTATCAAAATATCACACATAACTGTTGCAGAGGTGGGGTCCCAGTTCCCTGAACCCAGTTGACCTGGTTCAATTACTCAGCTGAGCCAGAAAGTTCAACTGAGGTACAGTGGTAACTGAAAGTAAAAATGGGTGCAAACTGAAAATAAAACTGCAGCAGCACAGGCAGCTTGAATAGAGCACAAAATGACTTGTACAAGTTTCACTGTAACAAAGGGAAATTTTATACAGGAAGAACAAAGAGAAAGGTTAGAACACTTCCAAAGAGAGTTGGAGGTGGGTTCCTCTCTGGCAGAAGCGGAGGTAAGAGAGACAGAGACCCAAAGGCCTGTAGGGTATAAACACCCTCAACATTTGAAATTGGTTGCAAATCTTTTATTGGTCTCTCTGCTTCCAGGCAGTATTTTTCTATTGGTCATTGATTGTTTCTTTTTATTGGTCATTGGTTACCTAGGTTATTTCACATGTATATTCTTATGGGCCCTCCAGACTTCCTGGTTCAGCAGTCTAGGTTTTTCTCCCACCACCCCTTAAAGCTGCTTTGTGTCTCTTTTAAATAACCTATAAAGATATACAACTATTACATACCCAAAATATTTAAAAAGAAAAAAAAAAACGTAGACTCTCAGGCCCTACATAGACTGACAGAATCAGATTCTGAATTTTAGCAAGAGCACCAGAGATTGAAATGCCGAGTAAAGCTTAAATGTATAGACAGTATCAAATATTTGCTCCAGGAAAACTTTAGAAGTTTAATTCTGGGTAGACTGATGGGATCTAACAGAACTCACTAGATGTAAACTCTAAGAGTGAAGGAGCTGTGTGTGCATATGGCATCTGTACAGTGTATAGCTCAAAGCAGAATCTATAAACAATGTTAAATAATTTGGGGAAAAGAGAATACAAAATATCTCTTTATTTCAAAACTATCATTTTTGAGTTTTATGTTTTTAAAGAAAATATTATTTTTAGCCACCTCTCCCCCATAAATCAAGCTGTTAAACATATCACACACAATATCAACCCAAAATGGATTAAAGGCTTAAACAAGACTTCACAATGTAAAATTCTTAGAAGAAAACATGAGGGAAAAACTTATGACATTGGTCTAGGCAATGATTTCTCAGATAGGACCTGAAAAGCACAAGCAACAAAAGCAAAAATTAACATGTTAGGACTACATCAAAGTTAAAAACTTCTGCACAGCAAAGGAAACAATCAACAGAATTAAAATGCAACCTATGGAATAAATGAGAGAAAATATTGGCAAAGCACATATCCGATAAGAGGTTAATATCCAACACACACACAGAACTCCTACAGCTCAACAGCAAAAAAACCAAATATGCCAAATAAAAATCAAATGATTTGAATAGACAGTACTTCAAAAAAGATATGCAAATGGCTAACATGTATATGAAAATATTCTTAACATTGTCAGTTCTAAGGAAAATGCAAATCAACAGTGGCTCATGCCTATACCCTTAGCACTCTGGGAGGATGAAACAGGAGGATCCCTTGAGTTCAGGAGTTCAAGACCAGCCTGAGCAAGAGTAAGACTTAAAAAATAGAAAACTAACTGGGTCTAGTGGCACATGCTGATAGTCCCAGATATTCAGGAGGTTGAGGCAGAGGATTGCTTGAGCCCTAGAGTTTGAAGTTGCTGTGAGCTATGCTGATGCCATGGCACTTTACGCAGGGAGACAGATTGAGGCTCTATCTCAAAAAAAAAAAAAAAAAAGCCAACCAAAACCACAACAATACACATATTGTTACCTTACACCTATTAGAATGACTTATATCAAAAAGCAAGAGATAAGATTTGGTGAAAATGTGGAAAAATTGGAGCCCTTGTACACTGTTGGTAAAAGTGCAAAATGGTACAGCTTCTATAAAAATAGTATGAAGTTTCCTCACAAAATTATGAACAGAACTACCATTTGATCTAATTATCCCATTTCTAGGCATACATATATTTCCAAAGTAATTGAAATGAGGATCTGGAAGACCTATCTGCACTTCCAGGTTTACTGTAGCATTATTCACAATAGCCAAGATATGGAAACAACCTAAATATCTATCACCGATGAATGGATAAAGAAAATGTGGTATAGATCAGCTGCCCTAACTCTTTCTGGCTAATTAGATCTGCTCTCCTGAAGTAAACTTGAAGGTGCCTTTGAAATCAGTCTTTCCTCCAGACATCAGCCATTTATACAGCCTCCTATCCTTTCTCCCTAGATACACATTGAAAGGTCAACCTGACACGGTCCAATCTGCCTAGTTAGACACTTCTTAGTACATTTAAGGATTTGGGGATTTATAATATAACTAATACCATGGGGATCTCTAATGAAACTTTTAGGGAAAAAAGAGTTACTGGAGACAAACAGAATCATCTACTATAAAATATGCTGCTAACTTGATTTCCTACCTGTGAAGTTAAAACCATTTCATCAATTACAGATATGACGTGATATGTAGGTGAAGGCATAGTTTTGACTACAAATGCTTCTCATTAGAGTTGTTGAGCACTTCCTAGCCATAGATGGCTAAGTTAGTCCTAGGGTTGTATTTTCTTATTCATTCTACCTCTTTGCCCTCTGTACTTTGGCTTACATCTATGTGAGGGTTTTTTTATCATTTTCCTGTATTTGTGTGCATTTAATAGTATAAAAAAGAAATGGTTCTAGGGGCTCTTGTGTCAATTGTTTGCCTCACTGCACACTGGGATGGTTTATTTCCTGTCCTTTAAGATAGTCCTTAGGATATAATAGCTCCACCATTTCATGATACTGCGACGTTGGTCACATTAGCAACCTCTCTGTGTCTGTTTCCTCAAGTACAAAATGAGTTTAAATTGTACTCACTTAATAGGGGTGCTGTAAAGAGGATTAAATGAATAAATACACAAAATGGTTTGGCCTAGTTCTTGATACAAAGTAAATACTAAATACACATTATTATTATAATTGGGGAGGGACTGACTTCCTTGTAATGTATCAGCAAGACATCACTAAAGAAACAAACCCACTCTTAACTTTTAGAGTCAATAGAAAGAACCTGAGATATTTTAAAATGTAAGTTCCTTATTTAATAATAGCTAACATGTATTTGTCACTTATTATATGCCAGTCTTTGAGCTATGCACATTATATACATAATCTCATTTAATCTTAACTCTGCAAATTACCAAAATGTACTACAGAGAAATTAATTTGTCCAACCCCCTTTTTAGAAGGAATTGAGCTTGGGTTTATAAACTTGTCTACAAATACATATTCTTTTTTTTCCTTATTTATTTTTTTACTTTTTATTAAATCATAGCTGTGTACAGTAATGCAATCACGAGGTACAATGTGCTGGTTCCATATACAGTCTGAAACAAATACATATTCTTATGTGCTTAGTTTAACTAACCAAGAATGGCTCTCACACGTAAATATCTGTCTTCCAGAGTTTTTCTATGTGCCATGACCATTGAAACAAGAAGTTGTTCATTGTGTTAGGTCCCATGACAATTGAAATGAGAAGGTATTTCAGCTTCAGCATTCTGGATTTCACGAACCAGTATGAGTGGAAAATAGGAGCTGAGTGCAGTGGTGTATCTGTAGTCCCCCAACTACTCAAGAGGCAGATCCTGCCTCTAAAAAAAAAAAAAAGTGGCTCGGCGCCCGCAGCACAATAGTTATAGCACCAGCCACATACACGAGGCTGTGGGTTTGAACCCAGCCCAGACAACCTAAGCAACAATGACAACTGCAACAGAAAAATAGCCAGGCATTGTGGTGGGCACCTGTAGTCCCAGCTACTTGGGAGACTGAGGCAAGAGAATAAGCTTAAGAGTTGGAGGTTGCTGTGAGCTGTGACACCATGGTACTCTACTGAGGGCGACATAGTGACACTCTGTCTCAAAAAAAAGAGAAAGAAAATGAAGAGAATGAGATGTGAATTTATTTTGCTATTAATTTTTTTCTGTTGCTAAAGATTGATACAAATTTTATCATATATCAGGTGAACTAAACAAAATAGTTTCAAGGACTAGAATTTGATTTTCTAGAAGCCTAGGCAAAGTCTCTCTCTCTCTCTCTCTCTTTTTTTTGCATTCTTTAAATTGTTTTAATTGACAAAAATATATTTGTGGTGTACAACATTATGCTTTGAAATACATATACAGAGTGTATGTTGTATGAAGCCTAAATCAAACTAATTAAAATATGCATTACCTCACATATCACTTTTTAGTAGTGAGATACCAGTATTTTAAATAACCTACAAATCAAAATAGTATGATATATCTTGACCATATTGCTTCTTAAAAAATTAGATTTAATTGTAGTTCTCGTCCAAATTTGTTCTCTATTTAGTTGCACCATTCTCTGTATTACCATATACTTTATTCATTTCATAATTTCAAGGTGGAGATTCAAATGAATTACTGTTTTATTGTGATTCATCTGTTTACATGTCTCTGAGTAGCATATGAGCTCCTTGAGAAAAGAACTTTGTTTGACTCACAATACCTAGTTCATAGCTTATGAACTACAGATGTTGAATGAAGAAAATAGAATTTAAATATATAAACAAGTATGTATATCAAAATTTATGATAATACCCAATTTATATGTGTTCCATAATATTCATCCATAATATTGATATATCATATGTATTATGTATGGAGTTCCATATAGATCACCAATATAAATCAAATGCTCTTCACAAAATTCTAAATGACATAGTATTTGGAACCCATAAAACATGTTACACATATCCTTTTTTACATAATATTTTATAACTTGTAAACTAGAGTTACGACACACACACATACTGCACATACACACAAATTCTAGTTCACAGACTATTTACCACAAAGTAATTCCAAGCTGGAGAAATACTGCCTAACGTAAAAGACTGGAGATTGGAGTCAGGCGAACAAATCTGCATTTGAGGTGTACCTAGCACCACCTGAGTGACTTTGGCTGTTTCTTTCTAATCTGAATTTTCTGTGATGTGGAGATATTTCATACCATTCCTAGGGCATTGGTTTAAAGACTGGACGTCGTGCACGTTAAGGGCCTGGCACTTGGAAGGACGCCGTCACTTCACCTCTCTAGATTGCCTTCCTCGGTGATAAACTAAGTAAAGACTGTTTAATTTTTTTAACACATTATGTGTCCCTTGCAGCCAGAGAAACCTACACTGATCTCAACTTTAGCAGTTAAGAGCGTTGGAGTAAAACGGTAAAGACAAAAATACCCGCCTTTCTAACTCAGGACTGCTAAGCCCGCAGGAAGCGCCGGGAGGACCTCCGGTATCCCAGCATGCCCCGCGCAGCACCGGCATTCTTGCCGCGAGTCTCTATGGTAGCGCCTACCGCGGGTGCTGCAGCAACGGTGGCGGCAGTGTTTGGGACGAGTGAGAGTTCCAACTTTCCTACTGCTCTGGGAGGCGTTGGGCGCAGAGGTCGTGATGTCAGAGAAAAAACAGCCGGTAGACCTGGGGCTCTTAGAGGAGGACGACGAGTTCGAGGAGTTCCCTGCCGAAGGTAACCGGCTGGCCCCTTGGCTTCGGGCCGCGCGGGCGGTGACTCAGGCCTCCCGGTGGAGGCGCCCGGGCGCCCGGGGATACCTGCGGGAACACTGGGCTCCCGCGGCCGCCACTCGAGGCCTTGGCACTCAGCCTTCGGTGTGCCCCGACTTCGGGTCGGGGAGCGTCGGGGTGGGACTCTGGCAAGGCCCAACAGCTTCTGCTGCCTCCCTGGAAGGAGTTCGGCGATCCAGACCCTTGCCGGGAGGGTTGCCCACCTCTTCGTTCATGTCTACATAACTTCTTTCCCCCGTTTTCTTTCCGTTTAGCAGCCTGCTTTTGCCAGCTCAAACCTTTCCAGAACTAAACTCTTGGTCCTAGCCATGCCAGAGCTGCTTACTTACAGGATGTCACAGATGAAGCCTGTTAAGTTGGACGGGACGATCAGGTGTTGGGTGCAAAGTTAATGTTATTGCCTTACTCCCATTCCTCACCATTTTTAGTCTTTTCAGACTTACAAGTTTAAGGCGTTATAAGACCCAGAACTTTTGCATTTTGATTAGCTTCAAGGGTAAAGAAAAACTTTAGTTTTTTCATTGTAGGTTATAGCAGATAGCGAACATTTATTGAGTGGCTGCTGTTTTCTGGAACTTGTCCCAGTACTTTGTATTAACATACACCATTTCCACAAATACAGGAAGTAGGTACTGGTGTCTCTATTTTTCAGGTAAAGAAACTGAAGCTTTGCAATAGTTCAGAAACGTTCTTAGTGTCTCATAACTGGCTAGAAATGGTGGAATTGGGACACATGGCCTGATTGATACCAAGGCTTTTAACTTTGCCTATGTAGCTTCTGTTTGTTATACTGCTGTTGTCTGATTGGTTTTCAAAACTGGATGTTATGGTTATGATTCATACATTTTTACTCATAAGAAAAAGAGGTTACTATTGGGCAGCCTTTCTGAAGGTAGTAGGAAGAGAATTGTGGTTAATGGCTTGCATATCTGTTGCATCAAGCAATTACTGCTTCACTAAAATTGTCCTAAGTTGTATATCCCATCATGGTCCTGTTGTGCATAAAACCACATTGCTGGAACATTTGTTCTGTTTATTTGTACTCTAATATTTTCTTTTGTGGAAGAGAACATTAGTATGCATGTGCTAGACAAGCTCATAAACTAACCCAAAACACATTTCAGTTCTGGAATTCATTATATTGTGGGGATTGTTAGCTTTTTGTTTTGGTAGTGGATTTATCTGTTCAGTCATGTTTTCTTTACCTCACTTTCAAGTTATTTTATAATCCTCCAACATAGAGCTGTGTAGTAGAAAACTGGCTTATTGAAGGCAGGATCCACTTTTTGCTCAGACTTCATATTTCAAATAGTATTATTGTCACAAGGCACAGTGTTAGGCGCCTTAATTACACTATATAGTCTGCTTATCACTGACACCCTAAGGAAGTGATAGAGATAAAAAAAAATAAATAAATAAACCCCAATTTGCCATAAGTGTCCAGACTAGTTGAAAAGTTTGACTATCCAATTCAAACTTTGTCTCTAACATTTAGCAGAGTATCTGACATGTAGTAGTTGGTCAATAAATTATTGTTGAATGATTTAAAATAAGTAGTTGCATTTAAAATAAGTAGTTGAGAATCAAAGGCTTAAAAAGCATCTAGAGATAACCGTGTGCCTAGTGATATACTTGATTTTTTTCAGCAACTTTTATTGCATCAGCTTTTGTAGAGTGTATAGTTTGTCCTTGTTTTACAAAGTTTATGTTGTGAGCAGCATTTATTTAAAGTGTTGCTTGTTGCATAGCAAAAAAAAAAAAATCTCAAAGTTAAAAGGAAGAGCAAAGAAAATATTCTTTCTGAAGACAGAAGAGTCACAGTGGATTGGTGTAATAGCATTGAGTAATGTATCATTTATTAGTTTCTTTATGGAATATTTGTTTTCAGTTTTGAATATGTAGAACCTAATTTATTCAGGAAACTTTATATATTAGAATAAAAAACATTTGAAATGCTTTTATTTTGTTCTGATTTCTGTGTTCTCTGATTTATGATTTAGGCAGATTTTTCTTTATTTGAATTATATTTTGCTGGATATGAAATCAGTGAAACCACTCAGATTTACTAATGAAAACTGTTCTGATAAATAACAAAACCAAAAAGAAAGAAATTTTGGAAAAATTTCACCAAAGAATTATTTCTCTTTTGAGACTGTACATTTCTTTTGTGTTTTCTCTTTTAAAACTACATTTCTTTCGTGTTTGACCTAGGCATGGTTTAGGGTCTATTACTCCAAGTGTGATCCATGGACCAGTAGTCTTGGTATTTTCTGGTAGCTTGTTAGAAACACAGCATCTCATTCTTCAAACTAGACCTACTTAATCAGTTTGGACTTTTAACAAGATTCCTAAGATGTGTATGCACATTAAAGTTTGGAAAATTCTATTTTTAAAAAGTGACCTATTTTGAATCTTTTCAGTATATGAGTTTTAAGTTCCATTATTAATGCCCAGATTTATTATCAAGCTTTTTCCCTTCTTTGGAAAATTCTCTTTCTTGTGGTTATCTTCATGGTAAGTATACTATTGACAGTTATAAATATATCACTGACAGATTTAAATTTAAATTCCTGCTGTGGAGGAAGCCTGTAATCATCTGTGCAATCTGTAGGAGGTCTTACTTTCGGGGGCTTTGTGGAGTCTTAGGTGCTCTGGAAAGTGGATGATGTCCACTTTAGGGTAACTTGCAGTATAGAATTTCACACATGAAAGTCATTACTGAAATTAAGGATTGTCCATCTTTTGGGAGTGTTGCAGCTATGTCTTATTCTGGACAAGAACCTGTTTAGTAGGCTATCCGTTTATTCATTTTAAGGAAAAGGAATTTTTATTTTAAAAAGAAACTAAGGTAGCATGTTTTTGTGGAAGCCTCATTGTTTCTTCTCAGTAGTTCTTTAGTGTAAAGTGTAACATCTATCAGGATTCTTAGAAAGTGCAAAGAAACAAATGCTTTTATTTTTTTCCTCCATTATTAGTTCTCCGCGTCTGTGTTACTTTGGAAGTTCCTCACAATTACTCTAATTGATGGGTATGTAATCTACTGGTTGTTAACCAGGAATCGTTAAAAATCATGCTTAGGATCTTTGTGAAGTGCGTTATCCAACTTCTTGACAATTTAAAGAGTAAGTAGGCTTTTTTTGGAATACACTTAAGGTCTTGGACATTATTGATTTTAATATAATTTTGAAGGCTTTGAAATGGTTAGAATATTAGAACTGGAGAGCAACTTAAAGTCTAGAGAAGATTTCATTTTTTATCCATCACACAGGTTGTTGATAGTAGAATCTAAAACTGAAGTACTTGATAGTGAAGTTGAAACTTAGAATACTTTTTCATACCAGGTACTGAAAAGAGTTTTAAATATATTTTTTTAAAGTTTTATTATTTTCCTTTCTCTAACAATTAGAAGTGGATGAGAGTAAAAGTGATAAGGAAATAAGTGGTTCCGCTTCTCTTGTATGAGAATAGAGATGGTTTATTTTAAGAGACATTTTAAAAAATATATATTTAAAATAATTGAGTTTGCCTGCAGCATCAATAATATATTCCAGAGAGTGCTGTTATACTAAGTATTCTATAATTTTTCTATAATCAGTGAAACTGCTGTATAGTCAAGAAATTGAAAGCAGAATACTATCCATCTATCCCCTTGAGAAATTTCTGGATAGGACAACTCTTATTGTTGGGAATCTGTTGAGGCAGACAGTAGACAGGTGATACCTTTATGGTGTCAGTGTTCTAGAACTGAGGCACTCTTATCTCTGCCTAACAAAGTAGGACATCTTACAGTGATTCTTAACCAACGGAATGTTTTCAGATGTCACTTTTACTTGACAGGTGGCAGTGTGTAAAAAACTGCCAAAAGCTAGTGAGTAGAGGCCAAGGATTTTAAGTGTGTACCCTGCACAAAGAAGAATTCTTAAGAAAAATGCCCTTGAAAAATACACAAATACTGTATACCAACTGGACTAAACAATCAATACCCTGTTTCCCCGAAAATAAGACAGTGTCTTATTTTAAGCTGTGCTCCCAAAGATGTGCTAGGTCTTATTTTCAGGGGATGTCTTATCTTTCCTGTAAGTAGATCTTATTTTCGGAGGAGGTCTTATTTTCAGGGAAACAGGGTAGAAGGGTTCCTTAGAATCTTAAATGCAAAGGGTAAATGTCATACACTGTACTAGTCCATTTACCTCGTAGTTGCAGGGTCTTTGCTGTTTGCCACAATATAGTAGACACATTACCAATACTGTCAAACACTTAGTTAAATGGAGATAGCAAGAAATAGAAATAGAAATATGTTACTAAAAATTAAGAAAAAATATATAATCTATATAATTAATGGCAGAATACATATTGAATGTCCATTATTGATAACTGTATGCAAGAATAAAGTTTTTGAAACCCAGAATGGAATAAACATGATAAACCTAGAATCAGACCTAGGTTCAAAACCATCACTCATAAACTTTTAGCTTGTCGACTCATGCTAGTTACTTAACTACTTATTTTAAATGGTTTTATAGTATGTGGATAATTGTACAAGTAACTGCTTATAGTAAAAATTTAAACCTATAAAGCATATAAATTGAAAGCACTATCCTCTCCACCATTCCCTAAAAGATTTTTCATGCTCCAGTGGTAACCAGTGTTAAATGTTTTTAGTTCTTTCTCAGTATCTTTCCAGAATTTATATAAATTGTGTTTAGTTGTATATATCCTTAAATATATACACGACTATCCTATTTTCTCCCATTTGCTTTTTATTAATACATTTTAGACATGCTTTCATCACAGTAATATGAAACTCAGCCTTATGCCTCCATTGTGTGCCTGTTAAATAATGAATTTAACTGCTCTCTTATTGCTAGTTATGTAGGTGGGTTTTTTTTTTTAATATACTACAGCGAATACTCTTACATCTTGGTTTGTACTTTGTTGGTGCTTACTTATAAAATAAACTCCTTGAGTATAAATTGCCAGATCATACCAGCAGATTCATTTTTATTTATTTTTTTAACATGTGCCAATATGAGCATTTCAGATTTGGGATGCTCAGCCATAAGTGTACAATGCACATACTCCAAACTTAAAAAAAAAAACCAAAAAACTGAAATTTTGGTCCCAAACATTTTGAATAAAGGTTATTTGACCTTATGTAATTGACAGATCCCTTTCAGTTTCTCCAGTTGTCTCATTAATGTCTTAATACAGAGCTGTGGGTTACATTCAGTTGTCGTGTCTCTTTAGTCTTCTTCCATTTAAACTTTAGAGTATTTCCTCAGTTTGTCTTTGACTCTCATGATTTTGACATTGTAGAAGATTATATGCCAGTTATTTTATAGAATGTCCCTCGACTAGGATTTGTTTTGTGTTTCCCCACTAGGCTCAGGTTCTGCATCTTGGCAGGAATATCACAGCGGTGATTGATGCTTTGTACCGCTCATTGCATCTTACCAGGTGGAACATGATTCTCATTTGTTCTGTTACTGATGTTCACTTTGATCACTTTATTAAGGAGGTGTTTGTTATGCTTTTTCATTGTCAGATTTCTTATTTTCCTTTCATAATTAATCAGTATGTTGTAGAAAGGGATTTTGATACTATGTAAATTCAGTGTTCCAGTCATCATCAGACTTCCAATTTCTTCATTTATTTAGATCATTGTGGGCTCATGGATTCTGATTCATTAGATTATAACTTATTATTTTGATTCTCATTTTGCCCCATATTTGAACATGAGAAAATCCTTAAGCTGTCTTCTGTGTCCTTTTGACATATCCTCATCATACTTTGTGCATTTTGGCACAAGATACAATCCGAACTAATCTGGTGCTTTGCCTGGTCTAGCCCTCTAATCAGCTGTTCTCCAGTGTAATTTCCTTTTAGTGGAGAATGGTAATTAGAAGGTAAGCTCTTGACTGCAGTTATGCTTATTGTTCTGGGGATATTCCTCTTCCCAGACCCTCAAGTGGAAGGAACTAGGAAATAAACAGGTGTGTGTCCGTGTATAAAATACTGGGTCCAGGTAGGTATTTTCAACTGGAATTCAACATCACAGGGGTCATTCCAGATTTTTGCCTTTCCACATTTGTAACTCTCTTCTCTTGTAATGAGAAACCTAGCTTCCATTATCTTAAATATATTGTCTATCTGCTCATCTCCCTCCCTAAACAATCTTTGCCCTCCCCCTCACAGATGCCCTGCTTAACCCATTTGGGAATCATCATTCTAGCCCAAACCACACCATGCTGTTGGTGTCTGCAGAAATGCCCTGTTTGCTCCACCTGGAGTCTAATGCCTCATCCAGGATTGTGGGCCTTTTAAATTTTGACATATATTCTCAAATTGCCTTTAGAAGAGTTACACCAATTTATTTCCATCTACAGTTCACCTTTTGCTTCATAAGCTTCCTTAACGCTAGATAATAAACATTTTTGAAATCGCATCATTTTGGTTTGGGTTAATTTCTTTGAGATTGACCATTATGTTTTCCTTTGAACTATTACTTTATCCAAAGGTTCTTCATCTGTAGTTTAAGGGTAAGAATGTTTGTTAGCATTGTGAAAAGATTACACAATGGTATTGGTCTGCTTGGAGTGCCATAACACAATAGCATAGACTGGGTAACTTAAACATCAGAAATTAGAAGTATTTAAATTTCAAAAAATATCATTTTTCCATTGTGTGCTCTATTGTGCGTGTCATGTTTGGTAGAAGTGGTATTGTTTTTATTCTGGAACATGTCTCTGCTTGCCTCCCTTACTCCTCAAGTTCCCGAATCATGATTAACACATAATAAATTATTCATTTAATACATGAGGTATAACAGTTAAGTTTGAGAACTTGTCCTAGTAAAAGTGCTGCATACTGAATTCATTGCTGAATATCACTACGGTCACCTTTGAACTATTCCCTTTGGGAAGCTATGCACTGATGCCAGCACCGAGTGCACCCCTCAAGGCAATTTTGGAACTCTTTTTCTGGACTGGCCATCAGCTATCCTATGGAATGTAAAAACATGCAACAAGGATAATGAATGCCACTCAGAAAGACACTGCCACACATCCACATGAACACAGCTGTGAGGCACTGATAGGCCAAGGTTATGAAGCCTTACTGAGTTGTTTGTACAGTGTTAGTGTGTGGTGGCAAGTTTGCCAGCTTAATTGTCAGACCTCTTATGATGACAGCTCTGATGGTCATTTCAGAAAAAGAGTTCCACAATTGCTATGAAGGGTGGACCTAGCACTGGAGTCAGTGCATAGTCTCACCTGCTTCGAAAGTCTATAGATATACTCAGCAATGAGATATGTAGCACTTTTTCTAAAATGAATTCTCAAACTTAATTATCAGACCTTATATATTTGCTGTTTCCTACAAATCTGGTACTAAGTGTTGCTGAGAGAATGATGTTAGCCATCACTTATCAGTACCAAGTGCTTTAAATGCACAATCTCATTTAACCTTAATAGCTCTATGAGACAGGTTTCATACCTAGGGATTAGAATAATTAAATAACTCACCCATGGTCACAGTTAGTGAGAGGCAATACAGAAGCAAATTTGACTTCTCTGTAGATTTTGGTCTTTGAGTGTATTAAATAGTATGTATATAGGACAATGGTTTTCGCACCAAGCTGGAGCTCTTTAGTATTTTGGAGGTGCTTAATGCTTATCCTTGGGTCTGACTCCAAGACCTTCCTCCCTAGCCCCAGTTAAACCAGAGTAATGTTGCTTTTGTCTGTCTTACCTGTTGGGCTTCTTCTGGGTAAGATTTCATTTGGTTTTTCAGAGTGTTAAACTATTGATACTAAATTACAACAGCAGTTCAAAAGAAGCAGAAATTATTTCCAGTTATGTACATGAGGTAGCAACATTTGAACAGAGCTTTCAAAATATAGAAATGTAGGAAAGGGATTTTCAAAAGAAGGGAAAAGGAGTAGATGCTCTGAGGTAAAGAAGAATGCATATATATTTTTTATTTGCTTGTGAAATAGTAGTTGTAAATACAGGTACTTTGGAGTCTCATCATGGAAACATTTAAGCCAAATGACCAGTTTGGACTTCATCCTTAAGTAGAAGTGGGCTTTTTTGTTTATTTTTGTTTGCTTGTTTTGCTTATGACAGCATATGTGTGAGTTTCCGTTAGGCTGCAGGCTGTTTAGGAAACATTACAGCAGAATTAGTTTGAAAAAATAGACTAGAGTCAGGGAGGTTAATTAACAAATTGAAAAAACTCAGGTGAGAACTAAAGGCCTCTGAAATAGGTTATTATTAAGAGGGAAGTGAAGAGAAAGATGCTAGAGGAACATTGGAAGTAGACGTGATGGAGCATTAGGAACTAGTTTGATACAGGGTGTTGGGAATAAGAAATCAGGTGTTGTGATTTTGCACTTGCGCGTCGAAGAATATGCATGGTAGAGTTCAGATTGGCTACCTTTGACTCAGTAATGTGATGGGAGATCAGACAGTGGAACTGAGATGAGTTTAAGGAATGAGGGTTTGGAAAAAATGTTATGCTTTGCGAAATTTATAGAATTAAAGAAAAATAAAAGCAATCAATGAGAATCCACAAAGTAAATCATTCTACTAGATATATATATATATATTTTAAATTATTAATGAAAAGAGTTGTGTTTGAATTCCCTTTTTAATGTAAAAATTATTATAAATAGTAATGTAAGTTTTTTTTTAGCCTCTGTTTCTAGCTACAAATAATTGAAAACTCACCAATGGCAGCCTAGCAACATCGTTCGTGACTTGTTTTTCTTTGTTTGCTCTGAAGTTCCCTACTGACAGTTTTGGTCCTTGTTAGAGAATATATAGTAGTGAAGTGATGCTATGTGAGAAAAAATTTTAATTTGTTTTGTACAGCCTCAACAAGAACACATGTAAATTTATCTCAGAATCCTTAGTTTTTTTTTTTTTTTTTTTTTATTGTTGGGGATTCATTGAGGGTACAATAAGCCAGGTTACACTGATTGTAATTGTTAGGTAAAGTCCCTCTTGCAATCATGTCTTGCCCCCATAAAGTGTGACACACACCAAGGCCCCACCCCCCTCCCTCCTTCCCTCTTTCTGTTTCCCCCCCCATAACCATAATTGTCATTAATTGTCCTCATATCAAAATTGAGTACATAGGATTCATGCTTCTCCATTCTTGTGATGCTTTACTAAGAATAATGTCTTCCACGTCCATCCAGGTTAATACGAAGGATGTAAAGTCTCCATTTTTTTTAATGGCTGAATAGTATTCCATGGTATACATATACCACAGCTTGTTAATCCATTCCTGGGTTGGTGGGCGTTTAGGCTATTTCCACATTTTGGCGATTGTAAATTGAGCTGCAATAAACAGTCTAGTAGATTTGATATAGCTTCATTTTTCTATTCATAAGTGGAATGATGCTGTTTGCATCTGTTGCTGTTCTTTCACACTCACCTATAATGGTCAGTGGACAGTTTAGTATTTTTCTCTTTGTGTAATTTTCTGCATATACATGCACATTTTTTATTTCAGAAACTTGGTTGGAGATTAGGTTGTTTATATTCAAAGTAGCTTTTGGTTATGGAATGAAAGTTTTATGCTCTTGAAAATTGGTATAGAACAGAACATTTGTAACCCGACTTAAAATGAATGGAGTTTCCTCTTTACTTTAATCCAAAGTTGTATACTTCATACCTTTAAGAAATTTGGGAATGTGTATTAGAGGATAGGAAGAGTTAAGTGTTAAAAACACTTGCAATTTGAGAGAAAACCCTTTTCACACTCAACTACCAAGGTGATACTTAGATGAAGCATGTGGAATCTTGGATAGCTCAGATTTTTGAAATTTAAAGCTAGTCACAGATGTAATTCTCAACTGGCAAATGTGAAGAAAGATATATTTGGAGCAAAGTCTTAAGTAATTTAGAATTGCTAGAAACTTATGTATTAGGCATCTGTTGTTGGTTATTTCTCTGACTTTTTAAAATATGGTAATTTTTTTTTAACCAGAACACATCTGGAAGTATACACATTGAAGTAAACACAGCTGTGGTTATTTAAGTGATCGTAATTCTGGCATCACATTTAGTGTTACAGGTAAAGGGTATACTTTATATTGGAAGATGGCATTAGACCTGAAATAGGTATCCTTGTTTGTTTTTATTTTGTCCTTTTTATAGAAGTTATTTCTGGGCTTAAGGCTTTAAGTGATTAGATAAAATTGCATGGTTTTCAGTATCCTGTTATAATTGAAAATTAATACATAATTCAGAGATGTGTTGCAAGAGATGTTAACTAAACCCAGAGATTACAACAGTCACAGCTTTATTTGTTATACTCTTAGTACTAAAAGTTTACATGTATTGTAACTTACATATATTTTGACACATATATACAGCATATATAAATGCAGGAAATGCTATTTGGGGATATTTTACCCTATTATGTTTAAGTGCATAATGTGTATGTGTGTTTTAAGGGATAAGTCACCCAGATTAGAGTACAGTAGTGGGATTATTACTCACTGTAACCTTAAACTCGTGGACTCAAGTGATCCCCTTGCCTCTGTCTCCTGAGTAGCTAGGACTATAGGAGAGCAACACCATGCCAACTATTTTTTTTTTTTTTTTTTTTTTAGTGTTATGTTGCCCAGGCTGGTCTCTAACTCCCAGCCTCAAGTGGTTCTCCCTCCTTGGCCTCCCAAATGCTGGGATTACAGGCCTGAGCCACTCTGAGTCCGGCAGTGAACAAAATAAAGTTTCTATTGAAAATAGATTATAGATTCTGGTTTGTTATTTTGGACACTAATTTTCTTTTTAGTGCTCTTATTAGGTAACTCTGAATGCTTAAATTGTAATTCAAAAGAAAGTTCTGTTTTTTTTTTCCTCTCAGATTCCTCATCTGTGATAATTGGAAGGATGGTATGGTATTATATAGACTTAGCACATCTTACTCCTAGGTAAAAAGAATGTTCAGATTTATAAGATGATTAATGAATTTGACCATGTTTTCCATGTTTTTGGACTTAAAGTGTTAATTTTGAAGTACTGTATAGTAATACCAAAGGAGTAGATTCCTGTCATAAATCTTTTTGGGTGTGTTCTACCTAAAATCTTGTTGACCATACAATACCCCCACCCCACCTCACCCGCACCTCTTAAGGAACCAATTTCTTTTTCTTGGAACTTTATTTCTATTATTTTATACATTATTCCTTTCCTTTTCTTGCCATTAAAATGGTATGATGTGGTAACAGAGGAAGAGATAACTTTTATCCTTATTATAAATGATCATCAGAGTTCAGCTTGATAAACTAAAGATTGTATTAGTCTTAAAATTTAACTGTTGCTTTAAGAATCTTAACTTTTTCTAATTAAGCATTGACACTCCCACAAAATAAGTTATTAACTCTGTTTTACTTCTTGTTGGTGATTCTCTGAGGCATCTGGGTACAAGTTAACAAGTATATTTTTTTTCTTCTTTAAGTTGAAAGAAGTAAAGACAGCTTGAAGACATTTGAATGACATCAAGTAATAACTATTGAAATCAACATTTTGAATCAAATCATAATTAGATAAAAAGTTTCTGGGGGCCTATAATTTTACTGTTCCTGAAAAGACAATTGCTTTAAAAGACAATTAAGGCTCTACAGTATTTTTCAAAGACTTAGAAGATTAGCAGAAAAGTATCAAGTAAATATTCTTATTATTTTATATTTCTAGCTTGAATCTTTTGACACATGATCATTTCCTTTTAGGAACCAGTATGGATGGAAACTACCTACCTATCAGTTTAGAAAGCTGATTAGTTGGAAGTGGTTCAGGCTAACTAGAGGGCTGCTTGTTATCTTCGAAACTTAAAACATTGTATCTTGAGTTGTCACACTCTACTCAAGAACATAGTATCTAGTTTTTATTCCAATGATTTTTGGGAACATTAAACTCCATTAGGTATCTTCATGAAGACTATTTAAAATATTCATAAAACAGATACTTAATTTTGACATTTTCTTTTCTTGGTTCAACCCAAATAGCATATTTAATTAAAGCTTGAGGTTTAAGCTGGGAGATAATGGTAATACATATGTATTTTCCAAATACTCTTAAATAAAAGCTGGAGTCTCAGTCTGAACCGCCCCTCTACCACTACCAAAAGGAAAGAAGAAAATGTAGAAAACCGAACACTACTTATAACATTTCTCTTTACACATATTTAAATTCAGCCTTTGTTTAAAAATCTAAATGTTTACTTTGATGATAAAGGACAAATACTAGTGATGGCTTATAATTTGGTCTGCGTTTTAAGATCTGTATATGAGTTACCCTTAATGTTTTTTTAGCAGTTTTGAATGCCATGCTGTGTCCTCTTGCTACTTAACTTGCTTTAGGATTGTTGGTGCTGTGTTTTGAAAGATTATGAAATAGCACTTATAAAAGTGAGCTCAAAGAAAAATCAGTGAAGTGAATAAATTTTCATGGCAAGTAGAATTTTTGTTTTCTCTTTTAGATAATATGCAGATTCAAGAATTGTGAGAACAAGCCAGTATAGACTTAGAAATTTAAGGAAGAAGATTGCCATTTCTCATAGATACTGTATTGGCTGTTTTTGGATTGTGAGAGTGTTAAGTAGCAAACTTTCTGAAGTTTCTGTAATTGTGGAAATAATGTCTGAGAAATTTTCAGATAGCATCTATTTGTGTTTCTAGACTGGGCTGGCTTAGATGAAGATGAAGACGCACATGTCTGGGAGGACAATTGGGATGATGACAATGTGGAGGATGACTTCTCCAATCAGTTACGGTAAGTGTTGAGTGAGATTTGTATTGTAGTTCACTGTTAGTTATAATCATGAAATATATAATGTATATAAATTACTGACCTCCTGAAAATTACTAAATATTTTTAAAATAGGTTTTTCAGTTATGCAGAGTAACTGATACATTGTTTCATCTCCTGTGTTTCTGAGCATGAATACTTCGTGTAATTGCATATAACTTTTTGTTCTTTGTAGTCTTTCACAAATGTAATTATGTAAAAGAATATTTGCTATTTTTTATCCTTCTGGGTCCAGTTCTGTAAATATTAATTTTCTGCCAATATCGAATAACTCAGTGGGAAATAGAATCATAGAGTGCTGGGGCCCTAGAAAATCATAGGTTGGTGATTTTCAAACGGGTGAATATTGGGGTTGTGGGAGTGTCCTTTTTCATGTTCATGTCCAGATCTACCTAATTTTATTTATTGAGGTGAGATTTATATAGCAAAATTAACCATTTTTAAATGTACAATTCAGTGGTGTCTAGCACATTTTCAATATTGTGCAACTATCATCTCTATTTAGGTCCAATATTTTTAGCATCCCCCAAAGAAATATCCATTAAGCAGTCATTATGCATTCCCCCTTCCCCTCTCCACTGGCTACAGCTTATCTGCTCTTTATCTATGGATTTGCCTAGTCTGGATGTTTTATATATAAATGTGATCGTACATTCTGTGACCTTGTGTGTCTAGCTTTGACTTAGCATCCATGGTTCATCCATATTGTGGCATTTATCAATACTTTATTTTTTTATGGCTAAATGGATGTTATATGGATGCCATATTTTATTTATTCATTCATTTGATAGACATTTAGGCGTTGCAAATGGTGCTTCTATGAATATATATGTACATGTATTTGTCTGAGTATTTATTTTTAATTCTTTTTATTACATACCTAGATCAATTTGTTGGGTCATATGGTAATTCTATATTTAACTTTCTGAGGAACTGCCAAATTGCTTTCTACAGTGGCTAAATAATTTTACATTCCTACTGGCAATGTACGAAGGCTCTAGTCTCTTCACATTCTCACCAAAACTTTTTTCTTCTTCTTTTTTTTTTGTAATAACTATCCTTTCTGAAGGATGCGAAGTGTTATCTCACTATTGCTTTTATGTGCATTTCCCTAATGACTGATCTCTTTTTGTGCTTGTTGACCATTTGAATATCTTCTTTGAAGAAATGTCTATTCAAGTCCTTGCCAATTTTTAAATTGAATTTGTTTTTATTGTTGAGATGTAAGTTTTTTTTTTTTTTTACATATTCTGGGTATTTGGACCCTGATCAGATATGAGATATGTGATTTGCGAATTTTCTCTTATTCTATTGGATTGTCTTTTTACTTACTTCTAAGCATCCTTTGCACAAACATTTTTAAAATAGATGAAGATTAATGTTATCTGTTTTTTCTCTTATTGTGTTTTTGGTGTCATATCTAAGAATGCATTGCCAAATTCAAAGTAATGAAGATTTACTCCCCGCCCCATGTTTTCTCTAAGGGTTTTATAGATTTAGCTCGTATAGGTAAGTTTTCGATCCTTTTTAGTTTGTTTTTTTTTAGAGAGTGTGAAATAGTGCAACTCATTCTTTTGCTTATAGATGTCTAGTTGTCCCAGCACTGTTTGTTGAAGAGATTTCTTTCCTCTAATTTGATTTTGATTTATTTAGATCATATTTATCTGTCTTGGCCACAGGATGGTTAAGCAGACTGCCACCTACTTTGTTCAAATCAAAATATAGAAGGTCTGTTTTATACTTCTAATTTATTACTCTAGTATACTTGTTCAAAGATGAAGTGAGATAGGGTGGCACCTGTGGCTCAGTGAGCAGGGCGCAGGCCCCATATACCGAGGGTGGCGGGTTCAAACCCAGGCCCGGCCAAACTGCAACAAAAAAATAGCCGGGCGTTGTGGCGGGTGCCTGTAGTCCCAGCTACTCGGGAGGCTGAGGCAGGAGAATCGCCTAAGCCCAGGAGTTGGAGGTTGCTGTGAGCTGTGTGAGGCCATGGCACTCTACCAAGGGCAATAGAGTGAAACTCTGTCTCTACAAAAAAAAAAAAAAAAAAAAAAAAGATGAAGTGAGATAATTTATAATAATTTTAAAAATTATTTTTGATAGTGGTACAGTAACACCTGTTTCCACAATGCATTTTTATAAATTATTTTAAAATTAATAAATAATTTTATTAAAATGGGTATGGGGACTATACATGTGTTTGATATATACGTTTTTGTTAAATGGGTACACCGTATAATGCTGACATCAGGGATTTCAGTGTGCCTGCCACCTGGACAGTGTTCATTGTACCCAATAGGTAAGTTTTTATGTCTTTCCCATTCCCAGCCTTCCCCCTTCTTAGTTTCCCATATCCTTTACATTTTTTTTTAACACTGCATTTTTTTTTTTTTTTTTTTTTTGTAGAGACAGAGTCTCACTGTACCGCCCTCGGTAGAGTGCCGTGGCGTCACACGGCTCACAGCAACCTCTAACTCTTGGGCTTACACGATTCTCTTGCCTCAGCCTCCCGAGCAGCTGGGACTACAGGCGCCCGCCACAACGCCTGGCTATTTTTTTGTTGCAGTTTGGCCAGGGCTGGGCTTGAACCCGCCACCCTCGGCATATGGAGCCGGCACCCTACTCACTGAGCCACAGGCGCTGCCCAACACTGCATATTTTTAAAATGGGCTTAAAACCCTACATTCTAAAGACTTCTTAGCATTTTGCTGCCGATTGGTAATGATTTTTCCCATCTACTTTCTTTACTTTTTAGAAATAGTGCAGTAGTACTTTTACCATTACTCTGATCCTTCGTAGTTTGCCATTTCCATTTCTCAATGATTGCTGACTTTGATTTTTGACTATATATTTTTGATTCTTCCTGTACCCTGAGATGTAATTGTTCAGAGTTTTAAGACTTTCCTGCTTTAACACAGTTTAGAATTATCTGACCTTAGTTTTCCATTTTGCCTTAATAATGATTTTCCTTTTATACTATAATGGACAAAATAAGAACCATAGCCATTGAACAGTAATCCTCCTTTTTTTCCAAAATCTGTTAGTATTACATCATCTACTCCAAGCTCTTGGAGCTCTTTCTTCTCATTCTTTTCTTTTCTTTTTTTTTTTTTTTTTTATTAAATCATAGCTGTGTACATTGATATATTCATGGGGCATCATTCACTAGCTTCACAGACCGTTTACCAAGTTTCACATATACACTTGTAAGATGCACCGCTGGTGTAATCCCACCAATCCCCTTCCCTCTGCCCACCTCCCCCCTCCCTCCCCTCCCATTCTCCCTTCCTCCTATTCTTAGGTTGTAACTGGGTTATAGCTTTCATGTGAAAACCCTTTTTGTTTTTACGGATCTCAGTTCTAAGATCAGATTCTATGTGTACACATATGTGCCCTTTCTTTTTGCATTTATTTTGGTTATATCCTTTAAAAACTGAGCCACGTCAGAGAATACCTTGCTGCCTATTTAAAAATATGCATTCCCTTTTATTTTTCATTGGAATTAATTATATTGTATATTATGCTATTAGAATATTTATTTTCAGACCTATTAAAGTTGTTGATCTCTACTTCATTTTCTTAATACCACATCTGGTTTTTTTCCTAATCTTCTTGAAATTTTAAAGTTGAAGCAAAATAAGTATTCTTCTTTTGCCATTTAAGAGTCAAATTACTGCATAATTTTTATTTCTTTTGTGTCTTTCATTAGCACTTTCATCTTAAAAATCAACCAAAAATTGATTTTTTGGCGTGGCACTTGTAGCATAGTGGTTATGGTGCCAGCCACATACACCGAGGGTGTCAGGTTCAAATCCGGCCTGGGCCAGCCAAACAACTGCAACAAAAAAATAGCTGGGCATTGTGGCAGGTGCCTGTAGTCCCTGCTACTTGGCAGGGTGAGGCAAGAGAATCGCTTAAGCCCATGAGTTTGAGGTTGCTGTGAGCTGTGATGCCACAACACTCCACTGAGGGTGACATAGTGAGACTCTGTCTCAGAAAAATTGATTTTTATCAGAAGACTTTCAGTAGTAAATAAATTCATAATTGTATTTCTCATCACTATTACATGTACAGTCAACCTTTTTACTGGTTTAGAAATAGCACATTATCTATTTTTTGTGGCTTATTGTTCTTCTGATACACCTTTGCAGTGTTCTTATGTTCTTTGTTAATGTTTCTGCCTTTAGGTTGATGGATTTATATGTGTTTAAATCTTGATAACTTCATTAGTGAATAAGGATTTTCTTTTATTTTCTGATTTGAGTCATGAATTTTACCCACTAAGGTTAGGTTGTTGATACATTGCCAGCGCTGTCAAATAGAACTGACTGTAGTGATGGAAATGTTCTATAAGCTGCACTGTGCAATCACATGTGGCTGTTGAGCACGTGAAATGTGCCTAGAGCATCTGGGGAACTGAATTTTTTATTTCTTTTAAATAGCCACTTATGACTAATAGCCACAGACTTAGAAATCCTTCCTTTTAAAAATAAAAATGTTTCTCAATAGGTCTACTGCAAAAATGTTCTTCCTAGTCTTTTTGTGAAATGCGTGGAGACCCTTAATGTGTCACAGTAAAGGACAGATTATTGTTTTGTGGCATTGTTGGGTCCTAATCCCATCTAACTTTGGAGAGTCTGCTTAGAGTAGAGTCAGTCAAACTGCTTGTGTTCCTGACCCAGATTTGCCTCGTATTTAGGCATACCAATGTTGGGCAAGTCATTTGGCCTTTCTTTGACTAACTTTTCTTATCTATAAAATACATATAATTAGTACTTTAAGAGCTATTACAAGGATTAGATAAGTATAATATGTGTAAAGTGCCTAGATTATGGTAAGTATGTGTTTTGTTTTGTTTTTTGAGAGTCTCACTATGTTGCACTAGGCTAGAGTGCTATGGCATCTTAGCTCACAGCACCTTCAAACTTGGGTTCCAAGTGATCCTCTTGCCTCAGTCTCCCAAATGGGTGGGGCTACAGGCACCCCAACGATGCCTGGCTAATTTTTCTATTTTTAGTAGAGACAGAGTCTTGCTCTTGCTCAGGCTTGTCTCAAACTCCTGAGCTCAAGCAATCCACTCGCCTTGGCCTCTTAGTGTGCCAGGATTACGTCAGCCACGGAGCCCTGTTTGTGGGAAGTATATTCAGCGGTTCTCAACCTGTGGGTCACGACCCCTTTTTAACAATGAAAATACATCCCGCATGTCAGATATTTACATTACGATTCATAACAGTAGCAAAATTACAGCTATGAAGTAGCAATGAAAGTAATTTTATGGTTGGGGATCACCACAACATGAGGAACTGTATTAAAGGGTTCGCGGCATTAGGAGGCATTAGGAAGGTTGAGAACCACTGTGTTAAATAAATAGAAACTGTCCATATAGCAGGCTGCCCACTTCCATGGTCTTCTGTCTTTCTCAGTGTAATAACCTTTAACAAATAAAAGTAGAAAGAATAAGGCCACTTTGTGTTTCCAAATAATTTAAGTCATCTAGTTTTGCTGCTTCTGGTATAATTTGTTTCTCTACTTAGCAGGAGAAATAGATAGTAGCATTAGGATTTTCTTAATGCTATATCCCATCCTATATAATAAAAACTTCAAGAAGCCAGTATAGATACAGCCTCAGTCATAAAACTGAGCTAGTTCCTTAGATAGTAAGAGAAATTCTCAAACCTGGTGGTGGCCATTATTAGTCTTTTTTTTTTTTTTTTCCTCCATCTATTCTTTCTGTGTCCTGTGATGTTTGTTCCAGTTGTGCTGGGTTTCTTCCCTCTTTCTTGTCTTTGTTGGATTTTTTTCATTCAACAGCCTCCTCATATTAGTGTTCTTGTTCTATGTTTTACACTTAGAGGCTTATCATCTTTAAGAATTTGGCTGATACAGAAGCATTTTATCATCTCTTTGTTTATATGTAATTTAATAAATGTAATTTGGTGACTGTCATTCGTCAGGAAGGTAAATAGACACAAACCAGACAGACAGATTTTGTATAATTGTTACTTAAACCTTAGATTGAACTTCAGGGTTTTGTTAAAATAGGAGAAAGTAAATGATTTACAGTGATTTTGTAAAAGGAAGCAGGAAACTAATGTTTAAGAAAGTTTTAAAGTTATTTTCATATTACAAAGGAAAGGTATAAAATTTTTAGCATGAGATAACATTCGAAGGCAATACCACATTCTGTAAATATTGCTAACAGTTTTTGCAAGGAATATTTGAAGAACTTCATCAATGAAAATAGAAGCTTTTAACTTTTCCCTTTAGCCGGTTCTACATTAATGTGTGCTACATGCTATTTGTATAACTTTCCCTTGTCTAATCCCGAAAGGATGTAAGTTGTTACATATGAAGGACAATTATTATAATCTTCAGTTTTCTGATGGGAGGCGAAGGAAGAACCCAAAAGAAGCCATTTAGTTAGGAAAGGAAAGGCCAGAGTTGGAGGCTCAACTGGACTCTTGACTCCTAATCCATTGTTTATATTACCAGTCCATATTGCACCCTACCAGACTACTATGATTTATTTGACTAATCTTTTGTCTTTAATATAACTCATGGAAATTAGGTAGGTATCTATAATATAGAGTACTGTAAAAAATTTAGGAAAGGAAAGGAATTTGGGGAAGTGAATAAATATTATGTATCATTCCTGCCATCTGTTTTTTTTGCATTGTGTTTGCATTGCATATTGTGATAGGTTGTCTAAGCCAAATTATTCTTCAGAACAAATATATTTTATCTTGTTGGAGGTAATGATGTAGATTACCTCTTATGTAAAATATTAACCATAATTTAAATTTATTCAATGTTTTATTATAGATTGGCCTTTTAATAATTTTGTCATAAACTTCTATAACTGTTCACAGTTACTGGTGATATTTGGAATGAGAGTTTAAAAAGTTGGAGTTGATTAGAAAGCTAAGCTTCTTTGTACAAATGCTTTATAGAAGGCAGATCAACGTTTGCAGCTGACATTCTCAAAATGTGACTGAAACTTAAAAGGCGTATAAATTATTTCGAATACAAAAGTGTCTTATGTAAAATATAAAATTTACATAATATGTAAATTATAAAATTTTGAGGGAGGGGGGTGGGGCCTTGGTGTGTGTCACACTTTATGGGGGCAAGACATGATTGCAAGAGGGACTTTACCTAACAATTGCAATCAGTGTAACCTGGCTTATTGTACCCTCAATGAATCCCCAACAATAAGAAAATAAATAAATAAATAAAAAAAAAGAAAATTAGGAAAGTAAAGCCTTCTTTAACATTCTATGATTTTTATTGTATTTATTTTGCCAGTATAGTTAATGCAGAAAACTTTCACACACCTTTAAATTTAATTAATAATAGTTTCTTGTTTAGAGAGAGAGATGTCAATATGGAATACTATCTCTTTATTCTTTTTATGTATATGACAGTAATACCTATTGTGGTTAATGTCTCAAAATTTATGTTTAGATATTTATAAGGAACAGAAAATTTGTGTATTGGGGGGATAGCTGTAAATCCCTCACTTTTTTGTAAATAAATTTATAAGAAAATTAAGAAAGATGGAATATAACTAATGGAAAAAACAAAATTTTGTTGATATTGTATTGACTCATCTAATTTTCCCTTACATAGATTTCTTTGGGGGGACTAAAAGAAAGCTATTCACTAGTATTTCAAAATTTTGCCTCAGGCTTAGTTCATTTATTAATTGTATTATTTCTATGAGAAATCTGTTTGTTTTAAAGAATGTCTAGTGATAATTGTTTTTTGTGTTTTATTGTAGGGCTGAACTAGAGAAACACGGTTATAAGATGGAGACTTCATAGCATCCAGAAGTGTTGAAGTAACCTAAACTTGAACTGTTTATTAAATTCTAGGATAGAAAACCAAGGATGAAACTTAAAAAAAAATATGTTTATTTCATTATTTGATTTATTTTTGTTTTTGTAACAAAAATAAATGTTTTGATCTAATCTTGGTTTGGTTCAGAAGTCTTGATCTTTCACCTCTAATTGTTAATTTTCTTCTTTTTTTAATTTGCAGAATATTATGGGGTGCAAACATTTTGGTTACATATAATCCTTTTGTGCCATTTGAGTCAAAGTTATAGGTGTGTCCTTTGGTCATGTAGCATGCATTATACCTGTTAGATGTAAATGTACACATCTTCATCTCCCACCCCCCCACCCCAAGCAGTTTTCTTGTCATGAGTTTTCAGAGACTTCTTTTTTTGAGTTAACAGGCTCAGGTTAAATGATCTGGGGCTAGAATTCATTTGACACCCATCTCAGTACTTTCTTAAACCACATTAAATAAATATTCTGTGTTATAAAGTACTTCTTTTACATTACATTGAACCTTAATGTCATCTGTGTTTTGATAATTTAGGCAACATTTGCTGACATTTGTACATTGACCCTTCAAAACCTGTGTTTTTAAAATATTAATATATATATTTTATATTGCTGTAATTTACTTAATTCCTGAGCCATTAATAATCTTATTAATGTTAGTGTATTACTAGTACTTAAAGTGTGAAGCAATTTGCTCACAGTCCTAAGAACTTTGTCTTCTGTTCAAGTTAATAAAGTGGGCTCAGGATACTTTATCAACAAGTATATATTCCTAGTACATTAATTTAGTGTAATTAAGATTCTGCAAAGGATAGCTGTTGCCACGTTTACTTTAATGAACGGGAGGGAGATTTAATATAGTTTGCAAATATTCTTTCTGATGACTTAAAAATGGAGCTAATATGTAGTTTTTATTAGGAATATTTTCGAACGTAAATGTTTTACTGAAGAAGAATTGTAAACACTGTTGTTTCAAGTGTACATAAAATTTATATAGCATAATGTAGAATAGGAGTTAGGCACCTGAAATATAAGTTACCCCTTGAAGTGATTTTGAGCATAAATATGTTTTCTCTACCTCAGATAAGCATAAATCTACTTTGCTTATCCGACACAGCTGCTTAGGTGATCAAATGGAATAAGGTGCACAAAAGAACTTTGGAAAAGTATAAAAATTTTATATGTGTAACTGACGTTTTTATAGCTCTAAAGAGGCACAAGCAGCCATGCTAATGGAACATTGAGAAATATTTTGTTGTATGTTTTCTCAGTATTTTGGTGAGTCGGTAGAGGATCACTGTTGTTCCTCATATAAGTGGTCACCTTGACAGTGTCTGATCAATACCCAGAGTGATGGCCACTTTATGTGACTTGAGTTTAAACTATTAAGGTATAATTTTGAACCCTCAAAGGAATTGGGCAGAGGCTTTGTTGAGTTATTTGTGGTTATCAAAGTATTTTGTCCTTAAATATAAAAATGTAGTTTAGGAATTTTTTGTTGTTGTTCTTAAGACTTGTGTACCTGAATATTGGCATTTGGCATGAGGATGAAAGTTATAGGAAGGGAGACTGGTCAGGCAGCTCAAAAAAGTTATTTTTATGGAATTTTATAATTTACACATTTCTTTTTTCCTTTTAATCTTGACAGTGCCCCACCCTGTGAAGTAGGCAGGAGGGGCCTGTCTATTGTAAACATTTTATCAAATAGAGAACAGTTTCACAGTATGGAAGTAAAGGGAACCAGGATTGCAATAGCTAACAGGTGGAAGGTGTAGAGCTAGAATCCATATTTCCTTCACGATATTTTAAAAAGTGCATGTGTTCTGGTGTATGTTCAGGGTTTGATTCATAATTTGGCCACTATTAGTGGTCTGCTATTAAGGAATTTTCAGAGTTACCTGGGAACAGTTTTCCTGATCTAGGAAATGGAAAGAATCCCGGGAGAGTTGAACTGAAGATTAAGGAAATAATGATTAATATAGTGGTGATGATCAATAAATCTTCTTTACTGAGCTATGCTACTGCTTATATGGATGGTTCCTTACCTCCTCTTAGTAATGAACGCTTTAACAGTGCTTACTGCATACTAGACATCATTTTAAGCTATTTATATGTCTTAGTCTTCACAACAACCCTGAGCGAGGTATTGTCTTCTGCATTTCCCAAGTGAAGAAACGGAAGCACCAGGAGGCTATGTGATTTGCTCATTGTCACTCAACTGGGAAGTGGTGAAAAGCTCTTCAAATGTGGGCAGTATTCTGTTCAATGCTGGATTTCTTTTTCAACAGCACCTAATACAGTTTCTTCTACACAAGTACTCCTTCAGTTTTAGTTGAATGCATATGTGGAGAAATGAAATAGTTGTATTGATACAGACATAAATGTTTGTTAGTGATGACTCCCTTTTTTCCTCTGTAATTTTTCATAATCACTTCCTAATTTGATAGTTCAGTTCCATTAGAAACAAACATGTAGATGTAATGGTGGTCAGCAGTTTTCATTAGGCCTCTGTTTGGAATTGCTGTGGGATGCCATGTCCCTTCATCCTTTTCCCACTAGATACTTAAAGGACTATAATAATGTGCCAGCTACTGATAATGCCTTTTATGACATTTGCTATATTTTTAAAAGCAATCCAAATCCTTTCTGTCCACACTGTCCAAGTTGAAAGCGGGAACATATCCCACCATTTTGATGATGCTGGGGATTGGCCTCGGGTTTTCTAGCTACTTTAATGGCTCCTCTTGGCTTGGGTTCATCTAATATCGATACATTTTTTCAGTCTCAGTTCTTCTAAACAAAAAAATTTCATGTGTATGATTTCAAATCTCTGTTATCTGTTTTGGCCTGTCCCCCAAACTCTAAACCCATATATTCAACTAGTAACCTGATTTTCTCTTTAATGTCTGAGTATCTTAAAGCAGACTTAGTGAAGAGAGAAGTTTTGATTATCCTCAAACCTGACCTTTCCTCCTGTCTTCCCCATCTTAGTAAATAATGCACCTTTTCTATCCAGTAGTTGAAGCCAAAAAGTGTCCTTGAAGCCTTTGTTCCTTCTGTACCCAATCTGTTACCAAGCCCTGTCAACTCTCTCTCCAAAGCATATTTCATGTAGTTGATACCACTGCTTGCTTACTCAGCGTCCATTCCCCCTTCCTCTTTCCTAACATGTCCTAATTTTTCCCCCTCAGTTCTCCCCATCCTTACTTCACATAGGCCATGTGATTCAAGACAAGCCAACATTATTCACAGCTCAGGGTGAGTTCTGCCTAATTCCATTTCCCTTGCAAGCAATTGAATAGACAGCTTCAAATAAGTCTGGACTAACAAAACAAGGGGTTAGGGGGCATCTGGCAAAGAGCAATCCTGCCTCATAAAATAGTCACATGAAGCCAACCTGTCTCTCCAAATATAAATATGAGAGCATCAAGTCTCAAAAGCATCAAAGTCTCAAGTGGCAGTCTTCTAACAACCACTTCAGTTTGAGGGTGAAGATGATTAGTTTGGAAGAATATGATTCTCTCGTAATGTCCTTGAGCCTGCTATAGGAGTAAGTTTCCTGTAAAATAAGCTTACAAATTTCCCTGTTAAAGCATCTTAGGGCCAGCGTTTGGTTACTTGTGCCAGAAAAACCCTGATGCATTCAGAGTATATTTACTCCCATTACTGGTATCACTCACTAGGATCTGCAGTGATCACGAAAATATTCGGGCATCCTACTTCCACTTTGTCCTACTTTCTATTCTGGAAAATAGGGGTCTTGTTGCCCTTTTCTTTAAATGCTATCAGAGCCTTTTAAAGCAGCATCTGTAGTAAAATTTAAACTGCTTATAAAGCCCAGTGTGGTCTGGCTTCTTCCTATTTTGTTGACACTGCTTGATTTTCAATATGACTGTATTTTGGTCACTTCTGAACCCAGTAGATCAAAGATAAGTCACCTAAGCAGCAAGTACTAAAACTACCTGCAGTTGCCTGAACGTGCCAGGTGCCTTTGTGCCAGTTGCTCCATGGAATACACCTTATCCTCACTAGTCAGCCCTTCCCCCAATCATCCAATCTGAGTTGTCAACCTGGTGGTTCCATAAGATGTTACCTATTTTAAAATGCTCTGTAATAGTACCTGATTGTTACTGTTGCATTGCTAATGACCACCTCACAGTGACCTTTTATGTCAGAAACTCATGACCAATGATGGTCAGAACATTGATTTAATTTTATTCTTCATAGCATTGCCTTAGGAGGTTCCAGAATTGTCAGAAAGGTTGATGCAATGATAAATTTCATTTTATAGCAGCTGTGGTTTGAATTTACTGGTCAGGTAGAATAATTATATTATCCTTCTAGTTTTTCTTTCTTTTGTTCTTAGCTGTCATGGAATCGAATGAAGCTTTTATTTCTACCCTCTGTGTTATTCTTTGGCTCCTGTCTAGTAGTCAGGAATTATTGGAATATTGGGGATGGTAGCAAGGTAAGACGACTTCTTAGATTAGATGACTATTTATTAGAGATAGTCTTGCTGCTTTACCCAGTGAGGGTAAAGTTGAGAATTATAGGAAGGACCATCAGCCAACGTTGCAATGGTGCAGAGAACCTTTAGAGCTACCCAGTATTAATCTTTATCTGGACCAGCACACCTCTGTTGACAGTGTAATGCTGTGTATTTCTCCCCTTAGTTATTGTTTTTATTGCTTATTAATGGTCTCCTGTGTTAGGATAAGTTACTTAAGAGTAAAACCCTTATTGTGTTTATCTATATCCCCTTGTCTTAATTTGGGTCTGCTCAGAAGCAAACTTAGGATGGAAGTAAGGATTCAGATGTGAGTAGTTTATTGCAGAGATCATAGGGAAGAGGGAAAATGAGGCAGGAAAGAGGGTAGCTAATAAAACATACGTATCAATCAGAGGTACTTAAGGAGGTTGCCAAGAACATATTTTAGAGTCATCCCATCCAAGGGGCATGTGAGCCAAGAGTATTTGCCATCTTCAGTCAGTCAGTGATTGAGGATTACTCTGAGAGAGGGAATTCCCCAGTATGTTCTGGAATGGCCCCTGCGCAGGCAGAGTAGTTCTGAGTACCAGAGAAAGTATTCAAGCAGAATCCTAATTGCTGGCAATTGGAAGTAGAACTGTCCTCCCTGGAAATGGTACAGGATGAAAGCATAAGGGCAGGGCACCATCTGCTGCTTCCTCTGGGATATCTTAAATATTTACTATAAAGTGAATCTTAATTCATTAAAAGATCAGAGTAAAGATTGGCAGAATCAGCAAAGACAGTAAGTAGAGGCCTTTTATAACAATGAGAGAGATGGCCTTTGCCTCTGTTCTTGGTTGTGAGGCAAAAATCCATAAATTAAGCCATTTTATGTCTAATTGGTTGTACCTAGACAACTCAAACCTTACATTCTGCCAAAAGAGGTCAGTAGGATCATAGCTAATAACTATGAAACATACTTTTTTATTAGTGCCTATAGTGAAATGTCTTCCAGAAAAATCTTCATACCTTTTTTACTTTGACCAAAATATGGCATCATTAAACCCAGTAACTACTCAACAGATTGACCACATGGATCATATTTATATTTTCAAGATTAATCCCTTATTTAAGGTAAAATACCTTAATGTGTTTCTATATACTGATGTCTAATGTTAAAGATGACTTTAACAAGGATGTTTGAGTTTTTCAAAGTTCATACTCCAAAGGCTTATGGTTGCTATATTAGATAAAGAAACCCCCTAATATTGATGATATTTCCAAGTGAAGGAATGGGCAAAACACTGATTTTGTGAGAAAACAGTTATTCTTTCTGCTAAGGCTAAGAAAGTCACTACCATTAATCACAGAGATGACAATTAGTGTTTGTCATTTAATATCATTGAGTAATTTCCCCTTTGGTGTTTTTTTTAAAAGGCATATGCTAAACTACTTTGGCTTTGGAGACATAAGCATCGTTCCTCTGAAGTAAGGCTGTAGGAAAATTATGTAGTAGAAAGATGACATGCTGAGATTTATCAAACTTTAAAAGCTATTGCCTTATACGTTGAAGAAATTGCTTCGTATTTTAAATTTAACTTGTTAAATACTGCGGTTAACATTGTGGAGCTACGTTTCTCTGATACAATAACTAGTCTTAGTCTATATATTACTAGCCAGTAATGTAGGGGATTAATTAATTGCTGTTTGATTTTATTTTGTTTCTCAAAATTATTTTCTTTTTTTCTTTTTTGGAGACAGAGCCTCAAGCTGTCACCCTAGGTAGAGTGCCGTGGCTTTATAGCTCACAGCAACCTCCAACTCCTGGGCTCAAGCGATTCTCCTGCCTCAGCCTCCCAAGTAGCTGGGACTACAGGCGCTTGCCACGATGCCTGGCTATTTTTGGTTGCAGCCGTCATTGTTGTTTGGCGGGCCTGGGCTGGATTTGAACCCACCAATGGGTTCAAATATATGTGGCTGGCACCTTAGCCGCTTGAGCTACAGGCGCCAAGTCTCAAAATTGTTGAAGATTAATGAACTTGTCTTTAAGTCAATTGACTGAAAGCATATGTGCTTTTCTTTTGTCATGGAAATACTTTTTAAAAAATTTTCTTGTCCAAATAATACCGATCATCTTATTTTAGAACTATTTTAAGTGAAAGCCATAAATTAGTTTCATAGTAGGACTAAGTACATTTGGATACTTTTTCTTCCATTCTTGAGATCATGAAAGATATAACCCAGTTATAACCTAAGAATAGGGGGAAGGGGAAGAGGGAAGGGAGGAAAGGGGGAGAATGGGTGGAGGGAGGGTGATTGGTGGGATTACACCTGCGGTGCATCTTACAAGGGTACATGTGAAACTTGGTAAGTGTAGAATATAAATGTCTTAACACAATAACTAAGAAAATGTCAGGAAGGCTATGTTAACCAGGGTGATGAAAATGTGTCAAATGGTCTATAAAACCAGTGTGTGGTGCCCCATGATCGCATTAATGTACACAGTTATGATTTAATAATAATAAAAAAATAGAACTATTTTAAGGTAAAGGAAATTCTATGGATAGTCAGGAATTAGATGAGTGATGTCAAATAGTGCTTCCAGAAACTTATGGGGGGTGCTGGTGGTCTAGTCACCCCTCCTTTATTTCAGTTAGAGTAGTTTGACCTTTGTTTTAGACATTGGGATTCAATGTAACATTTCATTTGAAAAACTGATTCTGCTGCCTTTCTTTTAAAGTTGATAACAGTGATCTAGATTTTGTACAATATTGGCAATTTCTCCTGAATACTATCAAGTAAGTTAGATTTTACTTTCTGTCCAGATTCAGGGTACAGTTACTTCATACTGTGAAAATTATAAACACTTTTTCTGTTTGCAGAGTCTCCGTTATCAATAAGTTTGTGACAATGAAGTTATAGAATCGGGCAGATTGTTAAAGAGCATCTACCTCTAGCACTTTATTTTACACATGAAGAAAAATACCCCTTATGACCCATCCCCAAGGTCACATTGGGCAGAATCAGGGAAAGAGTCTAACCTAGTACTCTCCCCATTGCAGTGAGCTTTCACTTTTAGAGGTTCTATTTCATCAATCTTGAATATATGGAATATTTACAAAATATTATGAATATGGCAAAGAGGAAAAGGTGAAAAGAAATTAACATTGTAGAAGAAATTCACCCCTTCAAAATACTGAGCAGCTACCATTCATCAGCTGCTATATGAGTTACTGAAACCAGTCCGTGTATGAAAAATCTACATATGCTTTATACCTGTGGTCCCCAATCTCTGGGCTACAGACCATATGAGCCAGGCACAGAGCTCCACTTGGACACCCTCCTATCCTTGGAAAAATTGTTTTCCATGAAACTTAGGAACTGAGCTTTGCAGCCCGTGTTAGAATCAAGCAGCTTCATCTGTATTTAAAGCCTCCAGCAGCTCCCCAGCACTGCCTGAGGCCTACCTACTCCCATCACTTGGCTTCTCTCTCCTACCCCTATTCCTGGAAAAACTGACTTCTGTCAAACTGGTTCCTGGTGCCAAAGGGGTTGGGGATCGTTAATACATATTAAATAGATGGCTCCTGACATTCATGGTTAAAACAATTTCCATGTCAACATCTTTGTGGGCATTGGTTTCCTCTTGGCCACTGGGGGTACATTGTCTTGTATAAATAATACTCAAATTTCCTTGTGGATAATTAACACTGCCCCCTCCCTCCCCACTCCTCTCCCTTTATGTTTTTGCAATCTTGGAGTTGCCAAAAATCAAGGTCCCCTATACAGCCCTGATCAAAAGGTGAAGAAGGCATACGGCCAAAGCCAGGCCAATTGAACCCTTTTTCCTTCTTCTATCTCAAACAGGGATACAAAGATGGGGGAAACTGTCAGAATTCTTGCAGTCCAAACTACTGAATAGTTAGTTCCTGCTCTGAGACTCTCTCCCCCCCAGAGCACCTTTGACCCTATACTTTTCAAACATGACTCTTCAACTTCATAGATTCTCATAACTCTCACTTCCCTTTAATAAATTGGCTTTTGCTTAAATTAATCAAAATTAGCTTGTATCACTTGCAACCAGTGAACACAAGTCATACCTATATCTGGGAAAGATTCTATAATTCTTTAGCGGATGTGGCAACACAAACTGCTGTATAAGAAAATGATCCATAAAAGTTCAGGTTTTTCGCCAGGAAGTCTATAACTTGAGTCACTATACCAAAAAAAGATGACCCTGACCTCCAAATGAACCTTTTAGCTCTTTGTTACGTTAACAATCTTGTTATTAGGAGACCTGTTATGCAATAAAAATACTTCCCTTCTCTCCTTCTCCCTATTTAGAAATGTCTTCCTAAGAAGCTGTCCTGGGCCTCTCAGGGGCTGTGAAGCACTGTCATCCTTTCCCTGTCTTCATTTGGATCTGCTAAGTACCATTACACTGGCCCTCTGCCGAGTGCTGTTGACCTTGTTCACTGATTGCTTTTAGGGATTCCCTTTAGTGATGATGGAGCTGAATGGACAGTAATGAAAACAGAGTTGATTTGCTTTATCTTAGCAGGATTAAAGCCTGAAAACAAATCTAATTTTCTTTTTATGGGTTATGGAAGTAAGAACAAAAGATTTTGATCAGCATCTTAAAGTAACATGAAAGGAAGACTGGAGGATTTAATATCGTAAAAGGAAACTTTGTGAAGGAAAGGAAGTGTAACTGTTAAGACATTCCTAAAGGAAGGACTGGTAACTCTCTACTTTCCTTTTGAACAATAAGTGCTGTTCACATGCTGGGCATGGTCTATACTAGCACACATACCCTTCCAAGTAAATTTGTGATCTAAATTGGAAGAAAAAGACATGGGAAATGTGAAACAATCATGGGGAAATCGAAGAAGTTGAAATAGAGCATTGGATAGCATAATTTGATAGCTTTACTGTTCTGTGATCTCTATAAAATCAGGGGAAATGTAGCTCATAGGAAATTCAAGGAAAGTTCTTGAATTCTTTTTGTCTTTCTGTCAGCATTGATGAATACGAAGGATTAACTATTAAGAAATATAAAGTAGCGATGTATATTCAATATTTGTAAATATGTTTTAAATTTAAATTACAACCCTTTTCATAATTGCAGGCAGATCACGGGTAACTGAGACTGTGGTAGGCCCTATCAATGGAGAATGAATTGTTGCAAGAACATTCTTCTTTTACATTTTCCTTGCAAGAATAAATAGATGGTTCAACTGTTTAATCTATGGGTAGAGAGAAAGGCAGCAGAATAGCCCAGTGCAATATTACATTACTATAATCATAATTTAAGTGTCTGACTTACTCTTTAGGCCTTTGTTTCACAACTGGATAATGGGGATGTTTTAGTCAGGATTCAGTTCCTCTGTCTATGTTAATTAGAAAATTAGTTAATTGGAATTTCCTAATTAACCTAATTAGTTATATTCCCCTTCCTCCAGGAGAATATAACCTCATGAGCTTAGAAAATGATGCTTAGATGAGACTTCAGCCCCTATAGTTTCTTTTGCTGGGTTTTCTGGTACAGAGCACAACCTACAATAACTGTATACAGCAGTCCTGGTATAAGTCATTGGTTGCCTGCAACGGAGTCCAACTCTGTTATTATGCCAAAGGAGAATTTACTGGCAGGACATTGTACTTCACAGATCAAGAGGGAGCTGAGAAAGTGACAGGAGCTAGGGCATCTCTGGCATCAGGATCTAGTTGACCAAGGTTTTAGCTCAGGAGCTGACCACTCTGCAGTACAGCCTCAAAGGATTTGACCTCTGCCTGTGTCCTTTTTCTTTGCACCATTCCCTCAGGTTTTATAATCCCTAGAGTATGTTTCATGGCCTGCCCCCCACCCCACCCCGGCTGTATGGAAAGTTGCTGGCAGAGGAAGGAGCAAGCTGCCCAACTCCTGAGGTATGAAATGGCAGTGAGAGGTGGCATTTGGTGCCCCCCCAAACCCGACTAAGACCACGCACTGTTTGAGTTATCCCCAGGGAAAGATGCGGGTACTGCTAGGAAGCTGTATATGTGTAGAGAGAATTGGGTGCCAGATAACTATAAAATGGTAAGTGTCTGTTATAGGATGTAATGTTATGTCTGCTAAAGGTATTATCTACTTGTAACTCCCAAACAAAACTGCACCAAAAACAGAGACATCAGTGTTAGAATTAAAGATACTTAAGTGACCAGTTTTCTTGACTCCCCCCGTTTTAATGCCTGTTTTCTCTCTCGCTCTCTCTCTCTCTCTCTCTCTCTATATATATATATATATATATATATATATATATATAGACATGATGGCACAAATTGATGGCCTGGGAGGGGTAGAATCTCAAGTGACAGTTGATAGTGAAATACTCAAAAAGTAATGAATTCATTATTCCTCTCGATTGTCTGGACTTTACTGCATAATGTACTTTTCTGTACTTTTACTTGATTTTCTTCATTACTGCATATTAAACATAGAAGACAGTTTTCTCCAGAGAAAGAAGAAAAGTTCCCAAAATTCTTCTTTCATAGATAAAGGTGTACTATATTTTCCATCTTTCCTTCTTTGCTTTTTATTAATTTATTTTTTGGTGGATAGCAAAGAAGTGGTTCCCACAGTCAACTGTGGTGTCTGTGGAGTGAGGTGAGGTCTGTATCCCCAGGCTCTTGTAAGATCCAGAGCTTTTCCTGTGTCCTCACCCCTGATCCATCTTCCTGCTCAGAGGACACTGGTGCTTGTGTCCAGGCTTTCCAAGTAGGAGAGTGTAACAGTGATTCCACTTGCTAAGACTCTGCTTATTTTCCTATTAGATGTAATTTTTTTTTCATACTCTTCAATTTCCTCAATGTACGAAATTTCTGACCTAGTGGAATTTGTCTTTCCCCTGATTATCATCATGCATGTTAAGAAACCACCAACTTCCTGTCACTGTATGCATACTTCCTTTGATGGATTGATGTTCATTCATTAAAAATATAAATATATACAGAGGGTACTAAAAATGTGTACACATCCTAAGAAAAGAAACCACTATATCAAAATTATAATTCTCTGAACACTCACACACACACGCACACACTGTGTAAGCCCTAGTGATGTTCTAAGCCCTGAGTACATGAAACCTAGATGATATTTTAGATTCCTTGCGGATCTTAACAGCCTATAGGAGAAGATAAGGAAGAAACAAGAGGACAGACGTGTAAATATGCAATTGAAAATGATGAGGGAAAATTTTTAAAGAAAAAACAGGTCTCTGTAATAGAGAATAGCAAGGATGGGACCTACAGAGAAAGAAGAACCGTCAGCCTTCTCTGAAGAATAGACAGGTCTTGATCTAAAGACTGGCAAAAAACCTGTCAGACTTATACATGGGGCCGGTGGAGTCAGGGATGGGAAGGTAGTATGAGGTGGAGGGTAATATAAGTAGAGACTGTCTTTAAGGATGGGCCAGGTTTATGCCATGGTAATAAGCAGCCCTAAAATTGTAGTGGCTTGATACTTACAAATTTCTTTCTTGCTTAGACTAAATTTGTTTTTCAAGGCAACTGTACTCTTGATAACTCAGGTCCATCACATGAACCATGAATCCCCATCTCCATCTATGACTGCTGTGTTCTCTACCCGTGGGAAGGATGTGCGTTGCTTTTCCGTGCTGTTAGCAGACCATTGACTTGGACGGAGCTCCTAGTCCTACTTAACTGCAAAGAGCTGGGATGCACAGGAAGGAGTGGAGAGCTGTGTATTGCCGAGCACTAGCCACATTCACTCAGAACATGAGGATGTGAGCAGGGAGCTAAAGCATTCTAGCCAGAGAACAGCCCGGATGGAGGTCGGGAGGTAGGGTTATGGTTAGCATCCTGTGGTGCTATTGAGCCCTACAAGATTATGCCACTTCCTATAGCTGCATGGAAGGGACTCACTTGAAAGTTGACACCATTTATTGGTATAGTCACCAGAGTTAAGTGGAAGGTTCCTATTTTATTGGTCTTATGCCATAAGAAAAAGACTTCCAAAATATAGAGTCCTAGACAGAAGGCAAATAACAACTAGTAATTATTGTATACTATGTGTGATAAATACAGTATATGCAATTTAAAATTTAAAGTACTATTATTGGGCCGGGTGTGGTGGCTCACGTCTGTAATCCTAGCACTCTGGAAGGCCAAAGCAGGTGAATTGCTTAAGCTCATGATTTGAGACCAGCCTGAGCAAAATCAAGACCCTGTCTCTACTGAAAACAGAAAAACGGAGGCAAGAGGATCGCTTGAGCCCCTGAGTTGGAGGTTGCTATGAGCTATGACAGCACAGCACTCTACCCAGGGCGACGCTTGAGACTCTGTCTTAAAAAAACTAAAAGTACTATATCCCCATTTTACAGATGAAAAAACAAAGAAAAGTTAAGTGATTTACTTAAGATCACACAGCTGGTAAGTTACAGAGCTGGTGTTTAAGCCCAAGCAGTCTGACTGGTGCTGTTTAACTACTATAATACTCTCATGTAGCTTGAAAACATGTTGGCTAGGAAGAGCCCTGGTGACCAGGTATCTAACCCCAGAGAGGACAGAGAACAGGAGAAATATAGATGTGCAGAATGCTAATGACATCATATTCCCTTTTGGATTTAGTGTTTAGCCTAAGAATTGGATTTGGGTTTGTGAGAAGCCAGCACTTTGTTAGCTTAACTAGAAACTGTCCTTCCACTCCTTCCTTAATACTCATGTTTTTTTGACACTTCGGCCTGTTGAGAACCAAAGGTACCTGGACCTCTTTAGTGCCCAGTTCATAGAGGTAGCATCCAGGAAGGGATGGCACTCATAATCAAAGCATGAGAAACTGGAGAAAAACCCAGTGGGGATGAAGTTGGAGGTTCTTGAACAACTGCCTTATCCTATGTACATGGAGTGTCTTTCTTCAAGTCTAAAACTTAGGTTGTAATAATGAAGCCTGTTTCCATGAAACATTTGGGTGGCCTCTTGCAATCTTCAGTACTCAAAAGTTACATCAGGGCAAAGTGGTTTTCTATTCACCATTGTTCTATCCTTGTAACAAATGACTCGGAGATAGAATCATCTCTCTTATACTTTAAGCTTATTTAAGTGAAATTTATTAACTTATATTATAACATCTCAATAAAGCAGGATGTTCAGAAACAATTCTCAGGGAATTATGCCTGAGAAGCTGTTGAGTTTCTTTGTCTTATCTGTAGGGACAGTAAGCTTTCACCCAGTGAGGGAACTGATTAAGAACAAGAATGGGCCATGTCTCCAGCCAAGAGACAAGGTAGTATCATATGTTGATATTCTAAAAATAAATCTACCCTTATAAATGATATTTCTATGACCATATTTACTATCCTGATATGGGCATCATATGATAACAATAGGTTTTCCCGGTTAGAGTTTACACTATGATTGTAAAGACTTTAGTAATATTGTCTAGACATCTGATTTTTCCTTTTAGGAATAGCTGTGAATTGGAGTTTTCAATTTAGTAATTCTGCTCTCTGAGGCATCCTATCCAGGCATTCTCTGAGATGTCTCATGCCTCTTGGCCTTGATCAATTTCGCCAGGCTAGGATGCTCTTTCCTCCCTCCTTCAAGCAGAAATCCTCCTTGCCCTTCAGGAATCATTTTAGGCATTATCCTCTCTTGGAAGCCTGTTTTGGACCCTCAGTTTAGGCTCTCTGCCCCTCTTCCAGCTTTGCATTGTACTCACAATCTCTATCTTATTCTTTAGGCTTATTTAAGTGAAATTTATTAACTTTAAGTCTTTAGAGGGTAACCCCCCCCCTTCGTTAGAATCTAAAGCCCTTATGGGTGGTATATTTGGTAAAGTTCTCAATAAATTTCAGTTAAGCCAAGTTAAACAGGTAAAAACTGGTTTCCAGTAAGATAAAGTATGAGTTCCATAATTCTGTAGCTTTGGAAGTGAGAACCATTTCTACTAAACCATTATTGAAACAACGCAACCAAAATTAAACCTCATAACTAGTCATTCCAGACAAGGTAAATAAAAGGTACTGCAGTTATGCTTGAATCATATCACTGCCTTTAAATTCACACTCGTTTTGAAACAGGTTTTTTATTCAAGGTGTCTTAATTCGTCTAGCTGCCAAACAGCTGTGAATATTGTGTTTATTGAAATCTGTGGGGTCTGCTATTCTTACTGACTCAGTGTATCATGAATGCTGCTCATCATGCCAAAAAAATAATGCATGCAGCTTAATCAATGCAGAAGTGAAGACCAAGAGTCTTACTTAAAGCAGTTTTATTGATTTGACGTTTCCTGGCATCAACAAGGAAGATGTATTCCCATGTGGCAAGCTACTGGATTTCTCTCCCTATATTTCAAGCTATAAACACAGTTTCCTCATTGACGTTTATGAGAAAGTAATACAAAGCAGATTGTTGGGTTTGCACTCTGTGGACATTTTATGTGCTCTCTCTGTGCCAGGGATGATGGCATCCTTTAGGATTAAGCCCTCAAATCCTGTTCTACCATGTTAATAATTTCATTGACTTAACCTTTATATAGATGAAGTATATAATTTCCTCAAAGAATACTGTGCTTCTCTGTGCTTGCTGAAAGAATGCTTCAGGTTAGAAATTCAGTCTGTGATCTGTCAGGTGATGAGACAAAAGATTTAACTTAAACACAAACACTCGGTCACACAGGGATAGGACTCAGATGGTTCTGTATTTGATTACACAATTCTCTCATCTCCCTGGCATCTAGATCCTTTCTTTTCTTTTCCACCATCTGTCAATACACTTAAGTGAAGAATTTAATCACGTATGCTACCCACAGGTAGCATAATTCTGATTATGATTTCAAAAAAAGTTTTTCCACCTTGTCTTTTATTGAGAGGTTAAAAAAAAGAGTTTATTATAATACAGTATCTAGTTTTACGTTGTACTCTATGTTTCCCCAGAGCCAAGTATTTTAAGACTAAAGCTAGGTTATTTACTCATGTGATCCCAGTATTTGAGATGAAGCAATTAAATGTTATTTTGATCTAATTTTGAGTTAGAATGAAGTATATTTTTCTCCTATTTGTTATGAATTGTAAATGTTGTTATTAGTAATAAACTTACAGATTTTATTATAAATTCTTAATATTAGAAATTAAAAATCAACCATAATAAGAAATTAATAATAGTCTATATAAAGTGGTTTAAATTATATATACCTTGTATTCAGAATCACCTGATTTACTCATGCCTTGGCTGTATGCTAATTTTGTGGCCTTCAGCATGTTACGTAACCTTTCTAAGACTCATCTGTAAAGGAGTTTTAACGTATGGGGCTCCTATAGGTTTAGTAAGATAATTGTGTATAGTATTTAGCAGAGTGTTAGCTTCTTGTGTCAATAAATCATTTTCATTATTAATATTTGTACTATTAAAATAATTGCTAAAGAAAAAAGATAAAGTAATTAAATGAGTTTTTATAAAAAATACTATTTTATTATGTATTTTGAAATGTGATTCTCCGATGTTTTTACTAGAAACTATTCTTATAATAGAGAGATATCCCTCCATGAACAGTTATCATCTACAAGTCAGCCCATGTAGCACTGTGTCCTGAGTAAGATGACATGTTGCTTTCCTGTGATGTCAACAACTTGGAACAGGGCTTAACCAGGTGCAATCTGCAGACAAAATTCAGCCCCCTACCTGTTTTTGTGAGGACTAGGACATAAAAATATTTTTAAGTGTTAAGACAAGTTTTTTTTAAGTAACATTTTCAGATACAGGAAAATTACATGAAATTGAAATTTCAGTGTCAATAAATAAAGTTTAATTGAACACAACCATATTCATTTACATACTATCTATGACAGCTTTCCATCAGAATTATTTGTGACAGAAACCTCATGACCTATAAAGCCTAAAATCTTTATCATCTAGCCTTTGATAGGAAAAGTTTACAGAAAAATTGACCCCTGACTTTGATAAAAATGTACTTTTGGATGAGGCTTTCAGAGGCCAGCACACTTAATTTGAAGATCAATGTTTTAGTTTTAGTTTCCTAGGGAGGTCCTAAAGAGTACCACAGATTGGGTGCCTGTGGCTCAAAGGAGTAGGGCACCAGCCCCATATATCAGAAGTGGTAGGTTCAAACCCAGCCCCAGCCAAAAACTGCAAAAAAAAAAGTACCACAAATTGGGCGACTCAAAACAATAGAAATTTAGTCAGGCATAGTGGCTTATGCCTGAATCCTAGCACTTTGGAAGGCCAAGGATAGAAGAATCATTTGAGGAGTTCAAGACCAGCCTGGGGCAACCTACCAACCCCTTCTCTTTAAAAAAAAAAAAAAGATTTTTAAAAAATTAGCTGGATGCTGTGGCACACTGTAGTCCCAGCTACTCAAGAGCCTGAGGCAGGGGGAGGGGGAACCCTTGAGCCCAGGAGTAGAAGGTTACTATGGTCTATGACTGCACCTCTGCATTCTAGCCTGGGCTACAGAGCCACCAAATAAGTCCCTATCCCATCCTCCCTCCTCCCTAACAAAAGCCCAGAAATTCATTGTCTCACAGTTCTGAAGCCTAGAAGTCTAAAGTCCTAGAAGTCTGAAATCAGGATGTCATCAGGGCTCTGAAACCTTCCTTCCTGGTGGTTTCTGGCAATCTTTGACATTCCTTGGCATGCAGCTGCATGGCTTAAATGTCTCAGCCTTCGTTATCACATGACATTCTATCTTGGTGTTTCTATCTCCACATGGCCATCTACTTACAAGGACACCAGTCACATAGGATCAGGAACCCAACCTACTCCACTATGACCTTGTCTTAACTAATCTACCAGGACCTCATTTCCAAACAAGGTCACATTCTGAGGTACTGGGAGTTAGGCTTTCAACATGGAGTGGACTTGTTTTCTGGGAGTGGAACTTGTTTCAGTCAGAAACTAGAGTCCTCCCAAAATGAAGGGACTTGCTTTAAGTCCAAAAGAGTTAGTGGAAGAACAAGACAATCTGGGAAGCCAAGTCTATAACTAACTGATGAATGATCTTCTACTATAGCAGGTTGGTCAAAGTGAACTAATCTCTCATATCTGAATGAATATGACATAATAATTGAGTCCCTTTTAGGACATGTTATTTAAGCATAAATAAACACTATTTAAAGTTTCAGATTATAATTGGCTAAAAATCCTCAGTATTATAATTTTTATTTTATAACAGGAAAGAATAAGTGTAATGAAGTTTTCTATTTCAGTTGTCAGCTAACCATTCTAAAAAACAGAATTGAATGTGTTCATAATCTATTGTGGTGACATTTTAATATTGTGCTAAATTGTCAAAGTTTACATTTGTATTCAGAAGTGACAGCCACACAAAATAATATGAAAGGGGAAAACCAGCAATATAAATAATAATTTAAGTACTTTTAAAAATAATATACCTGCTAACGATGTTATTTTTTTCCTCAATGGCTATCACTTTTATCAGCTATAGGAACTCAAGCTTAAAGTTATTTTTTCTCAAAGTTATTTTAAAAGTAGTACTTGTAGGTGGATTCCCACATTCATAGATCTGTTAATGGTTGTATATAAGAAGCTAATAGAATTTTTACTGCTAAAATATTATTAAAATATGGAATGTGAGAAAGAATCCCTTTACAACTAAAAGTTACAGAGATGTGGCAGACAAAGATGTTGGCATTCCCCTGGAGACGCAACGGGGGGAGGTACACTGTTAACCAGGTATACTGTTTACCTGTGCATACCCAACTATATTCTTTATGGTATTTTTCAAATGGTTTCAGAAGCTTATATTATGGGGAAGCCCAGGTGATTGGGACTGAATTAAGCCAATAGTGTGATTTAGCAATGTTGTTCTCTTCGGATGAATCCAAACTTTTTGGTTTGATGTCCTGGAAGATACTTCTGCTCCCATCAGCCAGCACAAAGGCACTTGGGTATGTGGCAGAGTAAACCTAGAGGAAAACAACCCTGAATAAACCTCCAGTTGTGACCTTTAGACCTCCAAAACCTAAAGTAATCCCAAGATTCAATGATTCTCTGTTGAAGGAAAAGCTGACAACAGTTTTGTTACTGCATAGAAAGTTCCACGTTTACTGTGGCCATGAGGTAATTAATTGTCATAACATATACCTTTGAAGTTGATGGAAGGAAGGAAAAATTACCCCATTTGACTGATAGAAAAACTGAGACAAGGGCAGCTAACTAGCTTGTGGTTACCCAGGGAATATTTGGCCGAGACTCCAGGATTCCTGACTCCACATTCATTTCTGTAACCACTAGACTGAGACCGGCTGCCAAAGGCTGTAATTTGGTCTTGAGTCTGTGGCGATAGTTTAGAACCACAATAGTGAGGGAAACACACTTTAAGAAGGACCAAGAAAATCTCTCAAGAGAATTATGCCTCTTTATCTATGTTGATTATGCAACGATTGGAATACATCAGAGTTCCATCCTCACCACATTTGTGGCTTTGGGTTAGGCTGGGGTCCCTCGTAAGGAAACTGGGAAAGTTTGCCTCATTCTTCAATTCAAAATTTTAAACCAATTGTATTGAGTTTATGATGCACAAATCAATGTGTTAACATAATGCCTTTTATTTGGCAGAAGTCATAACATAGGTTGCCATGGACATAGCAAGTTGGGCCAGAGTGGAGAGAATTTGAGACTTGGCAGCTGGGAGAGCTTACTTCTTGGGGTCACATGAGTGATCTGGAACGGCCCTGAAATGGGCGATCTGTAGGGATTTGAGTGGGCATAAGCTTTGCATCAAGAAAACCTTTAGTTACTCTAGGCATTGGACAGAAGGAGGGTAAAAGAGTGTTGTAGGAGTGGGTCTGACGGTGGGTACCAGGCTGAATCCTGGAAGGCAAGAGTCAGACATCACTGAGGTTGGGTTGTATGTTTTCCATGTTGAGGCTCAAAAATAGGTTTAAATCTCAGCATTCAAGCTATTTTGAGAAAAGTAAAACATCTTACTTTATTGGAACAGGGGTACAAGTAAGAATTATTATACTAATAACTGTATTACATTTTCCCTTTATTGTGTATCTACAATGAGCTGAGTGTTATGTTATCTCTTTATATTTGTTATCTTACTCATTACTACAACTCTATGATGTAGGTTTTAACTTTCATATTTTATAGAAGTGGAAATTGAGACTCAGGGAGGTTAACTGACTTGCCCAAAGTCACAGTGGTATCTCAGGTGGACAGGGTATTTGAACCCAGGACTTTATTCAGGTATCATTCTTTCTGGACTAGGGGATACACTGGGGCCTCGGTTCATAGGGGTGAGGCGAAAGCTCTAGGGTAAAAGGCCAAAGCATATACTGGACAAACTTTTAAGATTTCTTTTAAGAACACATTTGGTTCTAGAGTAGGCCTTATTGTGTCTTCAAGTAAGAACACAATGGTTCTACAGTAGAAACTGAGGATGCTAAGCAGGTCCTTACCAATATTTAATTTTGCCCTTTCCCACAATGACAGCTTGCCTTTACCTACTAGTGGTTTAGTGATGAACTTTGAAGTCATACCAACCTTATTTGAAATCTTGTTTTAGACCCTTACTAGCTGTGTAGTCATTGGTAAAAGTTACCTACCCACTCTGAGCCCTAGCTGCCTCATCTGCAGGGCTAATATCTCAGAATTGCTGTGAACAGTGTAAGGAGTAAAAAAGGACCTGTCTATACATGGTTACCCTAGTGACAAGTTTTCAGCTCAACCTTAGCTGTAAGTCAGAATCACCAGGAGGGCTTGAAAACTCCTGGTGACCAGGCATATTTCAGATTAATTCACAAGCTCTGGGCGTGGGACCCAGACACTAATATTTATTTATTCAAAGCTTCCTTTGTCATTCAGTGTGCAGCCAAGGTTGGCGACAACTTGTTTAGGTGAAAGGTAATTTTCTTCCTTAGTCTCACAAATAATTGTAGAGATTCCTGAGTAAAAATAGCTATGGCTAAATCTTAACCATAAATAGAGTGTTTTTCTATTTATAAATAGAGAACTAACTTTTCATATTTACTCTCTCAGAGGTTCAAAGTTGCTACTTTTCCTTTCCTTTTAAGTTCCCAGTTTAGCTATTAATTCAAACAGTGAGCAGGAATAAAATACCAAGTTTTTAAGCGGGGTATATATAGCTCTCCCCTGCCCCATTAACACACACACATTTCCCCTCTGCAAGCTCCCGTGTTGTGGAGGGTCTGTGACTGAGTTGTGTCTGATCCCACCTCTGAAGTTTGGCAGGTCAGGGAGGTGACTACCTTGAGGGCTGGGGCAGAGGCTGGCTCTGAGGGAAGACCAGGGAGGGTAGTGCTGCGTTTCTGTGGTAGTAGGTTGTGGACACAGCCAGTGGGAAGACGGGAAGCCAATGCTGACGAGGCCCTGAGAGCTCAGAACTGTGAGGACTAAGCCTATGCTGGGTGCACGGAGCAAGTGTGGAATTGTCCATGTGGGAGGACTGAAGGGGAATGGCTTGAGTTGGGAGCAGATTGGAAACAAGCAAGGAAGTGGTAGGACAATTGTTCCAAAAACTGCTTTGTGTCCACTGCTCAGCTTTGTGGCTACCATCACTTTATTTCACGAATCTGCGGTTCATTTTTTATTTCACTGTTGCATAGTTTTCTACTTTATAAACATACCATAATTTATTCAACCATTCTATCATTACTGAATACTGGGTTATTTTTAGCTTTTATTTTTATGGATTATGTAGCTATAAACATCCCTAATCAGGACTCCTGGTGCGTATGTATGCAGTTTTTTTACAATGTTAGACCAAATAATGTCCTCCTAAAAATGTCCATGTCCTAATTCCCCAAGTCTGTGAATATATTATTTTGTATAGCCAAAGAGAATTTGCAGTTGTGATCAAAGTTAAGGACTTTGCGAAAAGGAGATTATCCTGGATTATCTAGGTGAGTCCAATCTAAACACAGGGGTTCTTAAGAGCAGAAGATGGCGGGAAAAGATGGGTCAGAGAGATTCAGCTCGAGGAATTCTTAACTTGCCTTTGTTATCTTTCAAGACAGAGAAGCCAGCTACAACCCACAGACTGTGGTAGCCTCTAGAAATCAGGAAGGGCCTTATTTTACAGCCAACAACCAAACAAGGACCTCAGTCCTACAACTGCAAGGAACTGAATTGTACCAACAATGCAGATAAACAGGAAACAGATTCTTCCATAGATCTTCCAGAAAGGAATGCAACCTGCCAACACCTTAATTTTAGTCCAGTATTATATTAAGCTGCCAAGTTTGTGGTAATTAGTTATGGCAGCTAAAGAAAACTAATGCAGATAAAAACAGGGGAGTTATTGGATTGTGAATTCTTATTTTTAACTCTACAAGCAAATGACCTACTGATTTCCAAAGGCAGATAGTGATAGATGGAGAGTTTCTCTTATTCCATAACTTCACACGTACTTAAAGTATATCTAACTTTAAAGTTTTTGCCAGTCTGGTTGGTATGATTTCAATGTCTGTCTTCCTGGTTACACAGGAAACTTTTCATGTGTTTATAGGTTTTATATATCTTGTGTTCTATAAAATGCCTGTTTGCCTTTTGCCAGTTTTTAAATTCTATATATTTTTTGACTTTTATGGATTTTTCAGGAATTCTTTATAGAGTGTTCAGATGGTCTTCGGGTCTATGATTGTTTTTTCACATCTTTTTGGTGTCCGTGTCAACCATGGAAGTTTGCACTGCGAGTAACCTGCTGTGAGTAATGTAATTAGCAACACCTTTCATCTGCTGCACCTTTGGGATTACTGGCTACCAGCCAATGCCTGAGCATGGTGGAGGCCAGGATTTTCTCCGTGTGGCACTACAGCCTGAGGCATTTTCTACCCAATCCTCCTCTTTTTTATTCTTTCTTCCCAGGCATCAGACCTATGTCATAATCTGAGGCTCATCCTGTACCCCTAATCTTTTTTGACCTTATTCCTCACAGGTGTTTCCCCAACAAATCTTTTGCACCCTAATTCCATCTTGGCATCTACCTCCCAAAGAACGCAAACTAACAAGTGTTTTTTAATGAATGGATTTCTTTTCTTTTGTCTTCTTTTCTCCTTTCTTACTTCCTCTTTCTTTCTTTGCTTCTTATTATGGAAATTTTAAAACATATATAAAAATAAATGTGTAAAATAGCTTCCACATACTCATCATCCACTTTTAATCATTACCGACATTTTTTCCAATCTCCTTTCATGCTATTTCTCCCTACCTTGTTTATGCAAGCTCCTGCACCATATTATTTCACTGGGACATACTTCACTATGTATCTCTAACAGATAAAGTCCTTCTTAGAAAAAAAGCACAGACAATACCATTGTCATACTTAATAAAGTTAATAATTCCCTAATATCATCTAACACCTAATATGTGTTCAAATTTTTGTGGTCGAACACAGATGTAGTTGTGTAATCCGTTTTGTCTTTTATGGTTTATAGTACTTTCTATATCTTGTACAGTAAATTCTTTCAACTCAAATGGTCAACAAATCGTTCTCCTTTATAACCTTGTAATATTTTTTACCCCTTTACTTTGGCACAGTTAAGCTCAAATTATATGGAATTTATTTTTGTGTATGATACGAAGTAGGGCTCAACATTTTTCATATAAATAGTTAATTGTCCGAACACCATTTCTATAATAGTCTGTTCCATTCCCAGAGCCACTTCTGTTATGTGAAAATCAATTGTTTTGTGGGTCTATCTGATTCTTTTGGTCAAATTTATTTTGGTGGGAGTACTATGCCACTCCAATGAATACAGCACATAACAAGTCTTTATATCTTGTGGGACAAATCTCCACACCTTATTTTTTTTTCCAGTAGTATCTTAATTTTATTGACCATTTGTTCTTTTCACATAAAATTTAAAATCAATCTGTTGAATTCCTAGAAGCAATTAAATTTAAGAACACTTTCAGTGGAGAATTGACATCTTAATAATTTGGAGTTTTTCCTATCCAAAATGTCGCAGGTATATCTATCCATTTAGTAGGTGTAAATGTCTTTCAGTAAAACTTTATGGCTTTCCTAGAGAACTTGCATGTCTTCAAGAAATAGCAAAGATTAGTACAGAGTCTGGCACCAGACTGTCTGGGTTTGAATCCCACCATTTACTACCTGTGTAAACTGATGTAACCTCTCTGTTCCTCAGTTTTTTCATCTTTAAAATGGAAATAATAATTATATTCACTTTAAAGGGCTATTGTAAATAGTGAGTGAACTAGAATATGAAAGTATAGGATAGCCATAAAGTTTGTGGTTTAAATTGCACATGAACTTTATGGCCACCCTGAATATGGAAACAGGTTTTGGAAATAGTTAAGAACTATGTAAATGTTTTTGCTAGTATTATTTATTCCTAGCATCCTTTTACTTGTTTTCTATTTTAAGCCAAGTAGGATTTTTTTGTGTAATTACATTTTTCTATTTCTGAGACATACATGTAATTGATTTCTTTTGTTTTTTGAGATCTTTGATTATTTTAATATTTCTTTCAAGAATGTCTAAATTTTTTACCACCTACCCCGTGGTATTAACCCCAAAGCAACAGGACTCGTTGAAGAGTGCACAAGTGCCTTCCATTTCAGCTGTTAATAAGTCAAGTGTCCTTTTGTTTTGGAATACCACATCTGCAAGGCTATTTAGGGACCATTGTTGGGTGTCAAAAGCATTAGCTATGGCCTGCCAAAATTCCTGTACCATGACAGAAATATTAAGAATAGATATTTCTAATAAGAAAATGCCAGCAAACCAAAAGAAGCCTCTGAAGATAGAGTGTCCTATTCCAGGGTGCTATAATATGGGATTATCTGTGACATGACTACCCCGGTCCTGGTTCCTTAGGGAATCTCTTTTATGTCTAGGGCATAGGGTCTTTTTCTTTTTTTTTAATTGAGCCTGATTTTTTTTTTTATTATTAAATCATAGCTGTGTACATTAATGCAATCATGGGGCACCATACACTGGTTTTATAGACCTTGACACATTTTTATCACACTGGTTAACACAGCCTTCCTGGCATTTTCTTAGTTATTGTGTTAAGACATTTACATTCTACATTTACTAAGTTTCACATATTCCCTTGTAAGATGCACCGCAGGTGTAATCCCACCAATCCCCCTCCCTCTGCCCCTTCCCCCTTTTCTTAGGTTATAACTGGGTTATAGCTTTCATGTGAAAGCCATAAATTAGTTTCATAGTAGGGCTGAGTACATTGGATACTTTTTCTTCCATTCTTGAGATACTTTACTAAGAAGAATATGTTCCAGCTCCATCCATGAAAACATGAAAGAGGTAAAGTCTCCATCTTTCTTTAAGACTGCATAATATTCCATGGTGTACATATACCACAATTTATTAATCCGTTCGTGGATCGATGGGCACTGGGCTTTTTCCATGACTTAGCAATTATGAATTTGGCTGCAATAAACATTCTGATACAAATATCTTTGTTATAATGTGATTTTTGGTCTTCTGGGTATATACCTAGTAGAGGAATTATAGGATTGAATGGCAGATCTATTTTTAGATCTCTAAGTGTTTTCCACACATCTTTCCAAAAGGAATGTATTAATTTGCATTCCCACCAGCAGTGCAGAAGTGTTCCCTTTTCTCCACATCCACGCCAACATCTCTGGTCTTGAGATTTTGTGATATGGGCTAATCTTACTGGAGTTAGATGATATCTCAGACATGTTTAAATCCCCACTATGAGAGAGGATTTGTCCATTTCTCTCTATCCTTCTATCAACTTTTGATTTATATAATTTGCGGCTATTTTATTAGTTATGTGCAATTTTAGAATTGTTAGATCTTCCTGGGGAGTTGAAATCTTTGTTATTATCTTGGGACACACTCTATCCATAAGAATGGATTTTGTCTCAAAGTCTATCTCATCTGCTATTATTATAGCTACCCAGCTCCATTTTGATTAGTATTTGCTTGGTTATTTTTTTTGTACTTTTATTTTCAACTGTCCCATATGCTTAGCTTTGTTTTTTGTGTACTGCTTATCAAGAATAGGTAGTAGTTTTCATTTTTCACCCAGCCTGATACTCTTAATTTTAATCGGCAAGTTTAATATAATTCCACTTAGTGTGATTACTAATACGTTGTGGCTTGTTTGTTAATAACATAATTTTTCTCTTCTGTTTTAGATTCACATTTTCTATACTTTTTCTATTAATCTTCTTGCTTTGAGGGAAGTTGAGGGTAAATTCTGTTTGTTTTTTTTAATTCCATTTTCTTTCTATTGGTTTGAAAGTTATTCATTATTGTTCTGTTTAGTGATTACCCTTAAGATTTTGGAAGTAAGCTTAATAAAATCAGAAATCAATGCTGTAATCTCTTTCTAAGAGAGAACATGAACCCTTAATATGCTTTAAATCTAATCACTCTCTCCCATCTTGAGTGTGTCTTTTTAAGTCATCAGATTGGAAATTATTACTATTTTTGTACAAATAATATTGTTTAGATATACTTCCGTGGTTAAAATTTTTCTTTGCTCACTTTTCTTCTTGTGTCTCCCAGATACCCCTTCTGGGATTATTTACTCTATTCCTGATAATCACCCTTTGGAAGTTACACTAGTAAAGAAACTTTAGTGATGATCTCAACTTATGTTTGCCAGAAATGTCTGCATATTGCCTTTGTTTTTGAAAAGACAGTTGTGGTGAGGATATACATTGGCAATTACTTTCTCTTAGCACTTTTAAACTACTATTTTGCTGTTTTCTGGCTTCTCTTATTGTGGTGGAGTTTACTTGGAATTTGTGGATCATTTTCTTTCCCGTTGTTTTAAAAAATTTCCCTTTGTCTTTGCTGTTCTACAGTTTTCACTAAAATGTATCCAGGTGTAGGTTTCCTTTTTATTTTGCTTAGAGTATCTCATGCTTCCTGTGTCTGTGAGTTTATATTTCCTTAATTCTCAGAAATTCTGAGCTTTTATTTAAGATGTTGGCTTTCTCCATATTCTCTTTTGTTTCTTTCTGGGGTTTTTGCAATACAGCTCTGCAAGTATGGACATCTACCAGGCACTTCCAGTAAAGTTGCTGTATTTTATGAGTAGTCCAGGGACATATACAAAAATGCAACTAACCACAAGTTGGGGTTCTCCGCTAATTATAGAGCCTTTGTGCAAATTAGAATAAAGTGCCCCGTTTAGGTGCATATGGGGCATTTACTTAGGGAGCAAACAGCATGGCTTGGGGAGCAGGGAGCTCCTCTGTTGCACCCTTAACTGGATTCCTTTTTGCTGGGCACAACTTGTACAACCATTTGCAGCATCCCCGAAGTGTTGAGACTTGTGGTGTCTGTGGGACACCGGACATCATGTTAGAGGAATGGAAATCTTCATGTTGTGCATTAGGAAAAGATGTCTTGATCACAGGCCAGCATCTTCAATAAAACTTGTGCATAGACACTCTGCCCCATTAGTGGGTCATCTTCTATACTGAGCCAAGTTATGGATATTTTTTCTTAGAAACTGTGTGGCTCCTATTAATGGAGTTAACCATCGTTACTTCCTGAACCCAGTGGGGCTCAGGAAAAATAAATTGCTAATTTTCACTATTGGAAAACACCTTTGTTATTAAAAAAAAAAAAAAAACCTGGATAAAAGAAATTAAAAGCCCATATTTTACAGATACTCAGCATTTTTTTCATTGTATAAAATGTGTACACCAAATATTTCTGATCTTCAGAGTGAGTGCTTAGATACTGACCAAATCAGAGAAAAGAAAGGCATTAAGATTCATGCTCAGCCAGATTTTACTGGGCACTCCCTCTTTGCCTGAGACTGGGCTGGTTCTAAGTGCTATACTTCAAAGGTACAATAGGAATATTAGCAAAATACTAACACGGCAGGCCCTGGGCCCTGAAGCCAGGAGACTTGCAGGCCATTGAATCACACATCCCATCCTCTGATTTCACTTGGGACTCATCAGCCTAAATAACCTAATTGAGTGTCATAATTGACTTGGGAGACTCATTTCCTTCCCTGGAAATCATTAAAGGTGGCCACGGCATGCTTGAAGCAACACTTTCTCTAATGGAATCCCCTGGATTTGTTCATGAAGAAGAAAGGCCCGTTCAGCAGGTGGCTGCTCAGCCCTGCTGGCCTGTGGCCTGGCTGGACCTGCCCAGACCTGCCCCCTCCACAAAGGCTGCCAGTAGCTCCTTAGGCCTCCCTATAGGGTGCCTTTCAGAGTGCACAAAAAGGGCACATTGCCATTCCTAATGGAGGCAGCCACCCTGTGAAAAGGGCTGGCCATTGGCGTCGTCTTGGTCATCACCCCAATTAGTGAGATACACTCCGTGCCACTAAAGAATTTTTAGCAGGAAACTCTTTTGTGAGTGGCTCAACTTCTCCCCTGTTTGAAATACCTAGATATTGTGACTTCTTTTTCGAAGCCAATGTTAAATTCCTAATTAAATCCTTACCTTTGAGGTTTTCCAATCAACTGAGAAAACCCGGTAGAGGTGGCTTTAAAGAATTTGCAGTTTCTTCTGTTAGATTTCACTAGTGAGAGGCGAAACCAGGAGCAGCCACTGTGCTCAGAATACCTTTGGAGTCATAGAAGGTGGTTCTCCTTTTCCTTGATTTTAATCCCTCTTCTACTTAGAGTTGAAATAGACTGAACCAAAACCTGTAAGAGCAACATCAAGTCTGGATAAAGATACCAATGTTTAGGGTCACAAATTGAAGGCTGTCTGAGATTTCATTTTGTGAACATTATTTATCCCCACGAGTACCTTATTCTAACTGGGCATTTTTGTCTACAATGGAAATTGCCATTTGAAATACACCTCCTACAAGTGAAAGCCACCTTCAATTTAAAAGCACCATCACAACCCTCAAGTCTACACATGGAATCTCTTTTTTTCTTTCTTCTTTTTTTTTTTTTTGTAGAGACAGAGTCTCACTGTACTGCCCTCGGGTAGAGTGCCGTGGCGTCACACGGCTCACAGCAACCTCTAACTCTTGGGCTTACGCGATTCTCCTGCCTCAGCCTCCCGAGCAGCTGGGACTACAGGCGCCCGCCACAACGCCCAGCTATTTTTTCGTTGCAGTTTGGCCAGGGCTGGGTTTGAACCCGCCATCCTTAGCATATGGGGCCGGTGCCCTACTCAGGCTGGGTTTGAACCCACCACCTCAGGAATATGGGGCTGGCGCCCCACCCCTTTGAGCCACAGGCGCTGCCCATACACGTGGAATCTCTAAGATCCCCCTTACTATTCCCTGGCTGAACCATTTTCGCTATTCCAAACTTCTTCCATGTGTCCAACTTAGATTTTCTCATTGCTATATACATTTCTTGTCTCTGTGGAGATGAATAACAGATGTTTTATAATTTAAAGGGGTTAATTAAAGACAATATTTCTTCAGGGTATATAATCACAATTTTATACTGTAGACTGTACATTTTAATAGTCACAGTTACAGCCTGACTTATACATTGACTCAACTTATAAATAAGCCCAAATGATATATTATGTAAATATATTTTACAATTTTATATGTTTTTAGCATATGCACTCTTCCACTAGGCAACATCAGCCCTAATTGTTGAAGAGTGCATGTGTTAAAAGTGTAGCTTTCTTGTGTATCCCATTCTCATTTATACGCTTTGTGGGACTCAGACATTATTTTTACCAGTTCTTCTGGCATCATTAGCTAAATAAATATAGATGATTTTGATGTACAAAGATAGTTTCCAAACACTATTCTTGAATTTAGATGGAAGAACCCTGCTTTTATTTTACTAGATCCTAAATGAACTCTGACTCCTAAAAAGAAAAGTATCATTTATCATGGAAGCTGCTTAAGTGAAAAATTAATTAGGGCAGAGGAGGGTGGACATGGAGATTAAATTGTTGTTCTGGGGTTTGGGTGGTTGGTGACAGACCAGGTGGGCTGCTGGGGAGACCAGGGTGGGTAGGGGGTGATGTCTTCTGCATAGCAGAGGCTACAGGAAGAAACTCGGCTGAGGCTGTGATGATCAGGCAAGGGAGTCAGGCTCAGGGAGATGTGGCAAGCAGTGAGGAAAGAATGCTCAGGCAGCAGGAGTGAGGACTCTGCCTAAGAGCTTGGGGACTAATGGGTCTGGACAACCAGAGACCAAGAACTGAGACCACAGCCATCAGGCAGCATCACGTTTGTGTGTGTGTGTGTGTGTGTGTGTGTGTGTGTGTGCGCGCGCACGCGCACGCATACAGCAGAATGGAATTTGATTTTGAGCTCAGAATTTGAGTGGAGGGAGTTTTTATATTCCTCCTGCCCACAGCCAGATCCTGTCTCCGAGGGCAGACTTGTCTGAGATGAAACATGCTAAATATTTTAGTCTCTGCTACCCTTAGCTTACCTCTCACCAAGGTTCCACCAGACTACAGATGCTCCTCAACTTAGCATAAGGTTCCATCCCAATAAACCCATCACAAGCTACAAATATCATAAGCGGAGCATGCATTTAATACAACTAACCTACAGAATGTCATAGTTTAGGCTAGGCTACCTTAAACGTGCTCAGAACACTTGCATTAGCCTAAGGTTGGGCACAATTATCTGGCAACACAATAACCCAACGAGTGTTGGTTGTTTACCCCCAGATGGCATGGCTGGAGGGGAGGTGCAGCTCACTGCTGCTGCTCAACATCATGAGACAGTATTGTACCACATATTACTAGTCTGGAAAAAAGATCAATATTCAAAATTTGAAATATGAATTTTGAATATTGATCTTTTTTCCAGACTAGTAAGGGTGGCGCCTGTGGCTCAGTGAGTAGGGCGCCGGCCCCATATGCCGAGGGTGGCGGGTTCGGACCCAGCCCCCGGCCAAATGGCAACAGAAAAATAGCCGGGCGTTGTGGCGGGTGCCTGTAGTCCCAGCTGCTCGGGAGGCTGAGGCAAGAGAATCGCGTAAGCCCAAGAGTTGGAGGTTGCTGTGAGCCATGTGATGCTACGGCACTCTACTGAGGGCGGTACAGTGAGACTCTGTCTCTACAAAAAAAAAAATTTTGAAATACGGTTTTTATTGAATGAATATTGCTTTCACACTATTGTGAAGTTGAAAAATCTAAGTTGAGCCATTGAAAGTTGAAGATCATCTGTATACAGTTTTTGTGTCCTGGCCACCCCTACTAGCCATCCCAGAGAAGGTTTGACACTTTCTAAAGGAAAAGCTTAAAAACTCCACATCCCAGAGTTCAAGTCTTTCTCCTTGAACCTGAAACCTAGCCTGGCTCAATCTCTCAATGATGTTGTAGAATTAAGTGAGAGGTGGAGAACAACGTCTCCTGTCTATGAATTTTCTCCAGTGAACTCTGGTATGAGTGCTTCTTGCCCAATTGCCATTGTTTGCCCAACTCTGAATAACTGTGCATATGGGTTCCATTGCAAATATAGCACTTTCTTTCTCAATTGCCCTCTCATAATTTCTTTGCAGACCATTTAAATTCACTGTACTCTGGTCAGCTCCTAGCTGGATGTGAATGTTTACAACTCTCTTGAAGTCTTCCATCCAATAATATTCCCTTATTTGGGCCAAATAGCCTCGCTTCTGACTGCATAGAGACGCTGTTACGTATAATTTGGCCCACAGACAAATGTTTCTCTGCTGTTTACCGCTATTCCTTCCTTCCTATTTCAGAAGAAAAGAGGGGACTGTGTTGTATGATCAGGAGCAGGATGACCTAGATTCCTGTCCTGTTCCAATACTTGCTAGCATGCTGACCTCAGGAAGAGTGCATAACCTGTCTCAATTTCCTTATCTGTAATGCAGAGGTAATAATGGTATTGATTTCCTAGGTTAGTAGGAGGAATAAATGAGAACATGAATGCTGAGCACAATACTTGGTCTGTAACAAGCACTTACTCCATACTGGCCGGTATCAACTATGATGACTTCTTTCTAAGGCTAATTCCACCTGCCCTCCTGATGCTATTCCTGGTCCTAGTTACAACAGTAATTTCTCTCCTACTTCTCTCTTCCTACCCTTAGCTGAAATGTCACCTCCAGCTGCAAAAAAAAAAAAAAGTTATATATTTTTGTTTATATGTCTATTTCTTCTGTCAGAATCTGAACTCAAGAACCAGGTAATCATCTCTGTCGATTATAAAACTTGTACAATTTGTTAAATAAATCAGATTTAGGAAACAGAATTCTTCTCTTTTATCTATTAAGGGTCTGTTTCCTGAACTAAAAAGCTGAATGTGATGTCTCCCTTTCTTTGTTTTTTTTTGAGAGGCAGTATGCCACAGTAGTCTCTGCTTGGGTTCTGCAGCTCTGAGGCCTGATAATCATGACCCTGCCTGTTTTCACCACGTGACTTTGATCAAATGCCTTTAAGCCTCTGGTGTCTGCATTTGTTCATATACAAAATGGAGTTAATCACAGCACCTGCCACCATAGAATTGTTGTATTAGATAATGCCTGGAAAGCATGTAGCTCAGTGCTGAGTATATTAGCAATTCTTTAAATTTTTATTATTAGAATTGAAGAATCTCCAAAACTGTGGTATTATAGCTACTAAAAAAAATCCAACCAGACTGTGCTTGTATGTCAACACTAATGGTGCTGTCAAAACTACATAAAGAGCAAAAACAAAAAGAGAAAAGGGGAAACATTTTATTCTGTTCATAGACTCTTTTCAATGCATGCTTGAGTGATTATCTGTATGAGTATGTGTGTTTTAAGTTTAAGTTTAATTCACACAATTAGCTTTTCATTTCACATCTCAAATAATTTGAATACAAAGGAGGAAAATGCTCTTTTTTTCTTTGGGAAACAATTGGAGATAAAAAAGAATTTTTTTCCTAAAGTAGCTAAGATTTTATTTGGGATTTTTAAATAGTAGAAACACAAAATTTGTTATGCTTTAAAAGTTTAAAAAATTGACATTTGATTATCATAAAATTAAAATAACCCAAATAATAAACTGGATTATTTATATAGCATGCATCTTGATACCAGTTAAATAAAAATTTCCCTCTTCTTTTTATAATGGTGATTATTTTTCTATGATTTACCTCTATTTTTTAGCAAAAGAGAAATTATTTTATCATATTCTAAACATTCTCAAACTAGTTTACCAAAAAATATACAACCTATATATAATTCAAAGGATTTTTATTCTTAATGTAGAATTAATTCATAAAAATCAATAAGAAAAATACAATACTCTCATATAACAAATGGGCAACAGAAATGAACAGGCAACTCACAACATAAGAAATACAAATAACTAGTAAACATAAAAAAGCAATAAAATAAAGAAATAAATGTTATTTCAATATAAAAAGTTTACTTGACTAAAGTGCACATTTTACAAAAAAATTCATGATTCAATAATATTTAAAATGACCTTCAGATTAATGAGATATTCTGTTTTGTTTTGTTTTGTTTTCAGGCAACTTTATGGTCTCGATTTTACATGTTATCCAAGACTGATGGGGAAAAAATGAAATAAAAAAGATGGAAAGAGATATGAAATAAAATGACATAAAATGACAAATGACAAATGACAACATGTTAAGTATTCAAACATGAGGGCCATCTGCTCTGTTCTTAAGTCCTTGGATAAAGTAATTTCCAAACTACTTGAGTCTGGTAAAACTTCTGATCTATCTTTTTGCATCCTAAAACCCTTCTGTCAACTTGCTTTTCATCAGCCCTGCTGCTTGATGATCAGCCCAGATGATCACAAATGCTGTTACCTAAGAGCAGAGGGCCTGACATTGACTATGACCTGGTTCCTGAATCTGCCTGTGGGTTTTTCTCTCAAGTCCACCCAATGTGAATTATATTGGATGGTGGGTACATTCCAGAAAGGCCTCTTTATACATTGCCTCATTTCTTTTAAGTAATAACATTTTATCTTTGACAAAAATCCCCTACCATGTTAATAATATATAGGAAATCATATTTATAAAAGTATTTTTAATAATAAAGTTAAAGGAAAAGCCTAACACCTTCCCAGAATGGAATTTTAAGTTCTCTTGATCCCTAATTTATTACCACTGGCCACAAGAGGTGACATTTCCTACGAGGTTTAGGGAATTTATAGCAGTACTAATAAGAACCAATCCTTGACTTGCCACCCACGTGCAGTTCAAAGCTGTTCCTGTGAAGGACATGGAGTCTGTGGTGTCTTAGACTACCGACTTTGCTGTTATTCATCCCACCCACCCTTCATTTTTCTCCATGAGTAACTGCTTTCCTCTCAGTCCTAGTAACCCAGAGGCACAGAAGTCCAAAGACAACAGTCAGATGGAAACATAAATCATAGATCTCCACACCTGAAAACACCATCAGCAAACTTACAGCCAGACTAGCTCTGGGAAGAAATAGCTATCAAACCGTATGGATGAGATTAGATTAGCCTTATATGGAAAACAAGAAATAGAAAAAAGGGGAAAATAGAAATAGAAAAAGGGGGGAAATTTCTATATCTTGTAAAGGGTTGTTGCCATTAGGCCACTTTTTTACATTGTGAGAATTTTGGATTTTATCGGTAGCTCTGAGTGTGTGTAAGTTCTTCCATTTGCTTTTTTCATTCGGAAGTTGTTGATTCTCCCTGGAATTCTAAGTAATACCCTTCAGGGACAAAGCAACCCTACAATGTTGTTATTGTTGCCTATAAATATGCTTTTCATCAGAATTTGTTATCATTTCCTTTCATGTTAAAGCTGCAAAAAAAAGGCCCTATCTAAACCTCTCTAAATGTCTGTGTGTCTCACATTAACTTGGGACCACCCACTGGGCAAGGCACCTCTCCACTGTCTGAAGAGCAGGCCTGGGAGGCTGGACCTAATGGCTCTCAATGATGCAAACCTGTCTTCTCATCAGCTCAGCCACAGTTCAGCAACATGTCAGATGGAAGAGGACTTTTTGACTTCTAGCTAAAAGAGGATTGTTGTAAGTCTTATGTAGCAGAATTTCCCATAGTTTGTTCTGTGGATCCTTAGTTTTGCAGGATGCCCATAGGAAAAAAGATTTTTGTGGTCAAGTCATTTACGGAAACCTCTGCCTTTGAGTTATTTATAGATTCATAAGACATATTAGCATGAACATGTTCTGAGACTTCCTGTGTTTAAAAGAAACTCTGTTTAACTTTGTTTAGCTTAGTGATTTCCAAATTTGTTTGACCACAAAATCTTTTTTTTATTTTTATTTTTTGAGAAACATTACTAATAATTTAAGGAACTAGTGGGCTACAGAAAACACATGGGATATACTAATGGACAGTGTTAGGACGATGCATCAGATGGATGGTGGGGCGAACAATGGATTCAGACCCACAAACTTAAGTTCGAATCTCCTCAGCTGTGTACCTTTAAAAAAAGGCTATCATTTTTTTATTTAGATTTTTAAATCTCTCTTGTTCTTGGTTTCCTCAACTGAAAATTAGAAATGTCTGGTACTAAGTTCTCCCTACCTTCTTTTCTTACCTTTCTTTTGGTGTTAAGACTAACACTGATGTTTGAAATTCCTCTGCCAGTATCCTTCTACGATGATAGTTGAAATAATATTTTTCTTTACGAACTGTTCTTTGCAGCAACCTTCTTGACTAATGTATTCAAAAATTGTGAATGCCATTTTCCCCTTAAATAGGCTCCTTTAGACAAATAACTGCTAAGCATTTTTTCCTGTGAATATGTAAATACGTTAAAAATGAAGCTGCAGCCAGTGTTGTGTGAATATTATTCCAACATTACACTTAAGATCCTTTCAGCACCATTTGCTAACATTTTGTACTCCTAGCCAAAGTGCCAAAAATTGCTCTCTCCTCATGCAATTTTCAAAAATTTCACAGGCACAAAATGAAGTAAAATCTCTATCTGCAGGAGAGAGCAAACTTCATTTAGCGTGTTTTACAAAGTGCTAAATAGGTTTTCTATTTTGGGAATGGAGCGGCAGAACGTGTGCTTCCTGCTATCCTGATCAAACATTTGCAATTCTGTTCCTGCACAGATTGCACATTCCAGGTTGTCTTTGGCTCTATTAGCATAAGACTTGTTATTTTATTCAAAAGAAAAGAAAAACAATTACAATGTGTTCATGGGATGTGATGTCAGTTCTGGAAGGTTACTTTTTCCTTGTCTTTAATTTTTTTATTATTTAAAATAAAATAGTGCTCACACTTTATGGGGGCAAGACATGATTGCAAGAGGGACTTTACCTAACAATTGCAATCAGTGTAACCTGGCTTATTGTACCCTCAATGAATCCCCAACAATAAAAAATAAAATAAAATAGTGCTTAGGTTCCCTGTGAGAAGCTTTTGTATTCAACTGACTCCATAGTGAGAGCTCTTATTTCCTATTTTCTAGTGCTCCATCCAAAAGAAAATTATCATGGTCTCACGTACCAGAATTTTAGGATGCTGGATCACTGCATCATTTCGAGTAGTCCATTAAATCTATATCTGAAAGAAAGAATACATTACTAAATATTCACTGGATATATTTTCTGAGAGAAAAAGTCCTTGTCTCATAATGTAAGAGCAACAACAATAATAGCTAATACTTACTGATTGCTTATGGTGTTCAGCCACCGTTATCTCATTATTATCTCATGCAGTCCTCAACCACCCTCTAAGATTATACTCTTTGGTCTGACTCCAGACTCTGATGTCCTTACCAATATACAATAGTATCTTAAAAAATGAAGACATTATTAGCTCATAAGCAAACTTGACTGAGAGAGCATGGAAATAAGGGATTAGGGGAGGAAGCTGGAGAGCACACCAGAGATTGAAACGTATTACTTTTTTGTAAACTTCTTAATGTTTACTGTCACTATAAATAAACACATATACTGAAGATTATTTGAGTACTTTTCTAGTATTTCCCAATGTTTAATAGTGCCTGTGCTCAATACCCAGCTATAGTTTGAAGGAACAAAAGTTCCCTCAGTACCAATGAAGGTTGGAAGATTGACATAGGCAATTAATTTTTGAAGAGTAATGATACTAGTATTAGCTTTTTTTCTTTTTTATTTCTAGTATTAGCTTTTTATGGATTTCTGCTAATTTATGTTCTCAGAAGCTATTAATACAGAATTTTAAACATCTATTACACTCTAGGTAGAAAAATTGGGTTCTTCTACAAAGTAATTAAAAATAAGTGTCTTCACTAAAAAAATGAATATCAATGAACAAAAACTTAGTTTTTTAAAAAGATAAAATTGACAAACCTTTAGTCAGATTAAGAAAAAAAGAGGCAAGACCTGAATAAATAAAATCAGTAATGAAATGAGTATTGCACATATCAGTGCTAGTACCTTATGTTGACCACCTCCAGTCTGTTATAATTCTGTGGGTGGTCAATTTACGGAGGTTCTGTTGTACTAGCAAATCAAATACAACATATTAAAATAATTCACCATGATCAAGTGAGATTGATGCCAGTGATACAAGGATGGTTCAACATATGCAAGCTAACAAACATATTATAATACCACATTAGCATAATCAAGAACAAAACCCATATGATTATTTCAATAATCAGCACATTCCCTGAGTGAAGGGCTCAACTATAACCTGAACTTTACTTTAGAAACAAAGCATTATAACCTACACATGTGTACCCTCATATTAATCTGAAATTTTTTAAAAAATGACCTATGGGGGGAAATCATGTCATCTGCAAATAGGTTAATTGGACCACTTCCTTTCTGATTTGGATACCCTTTATTTTTTTCCCTTGCTAATTGCTCTGGCCAGGACTTCTAGAATTATGTTGAATAATAGTGCAGAAAGTCTTACTCCAGTCTTTATAATAAAGGCCTTCATTTCTCCCTCCATTCAATGGGAGGTTAGCTGTGGGTTGTCATAGATGGCCTTTATTATTTTGAGGTATGTTCTTCTGTATCCATTTTGATGCAGGTTTTTACCATAGAGAAATGCTAAATTTTATCAAATAATTTTTTGGGGCATTTATTGAAATAATCAAAAAACTGCTAGAATAAACAAATCCAGTAAAGTTGCAAGATACAAAACCAACATACAAAAATTAGTAGCATTTATGTACAATCTACAAAAGAAAGCAATTCCACTTATAATAGCTACAAAAAATATAAAATATGTAGTTATTGATCTAATCAAACAAGTAAAAGATCTATATGAGGGAAATTATAAAACTGATTAAAAGAAAAAGAGGACACAATGGAAAGCTATTTCATGCTCATGGATTGAAACACCATTGTAATCAATTTACAGACTGAAATCCCTATCAAAACACAAATGATATTCATCACAGAAATAGAAGTAAGAGCCTAAAATTTACACGGGACCCCAGAACACCCCAACACACAAAGTAATCTTGATGGGGAAAAACCTCAAAACAAAAACAAAAATAAAAAACAAAACAAAACAAAACAAAAACCCCAAAGCTGGAAGGATCACAGTACCTAATTTCAGAATTTATTACAAAGCTATAATAACCAAAACAGCATGGTACTGGCAGAAACAGACACATGGTTCAAAGGAACAGAATAAAATCCAGGTATAAATTTACATATTTACAACCAACTCATTTTCTATGAAGGTGCCAAGAACTTACAATGGGGAAGGGATCATAAACAGTGCTGGGAAAACTGGATAATTATTTGTAGAAGAATAAAACTAGCCCCTATCTCTCACCAGAAACAAAACTCAAATCAAAACGGATTAATGGCTTGAATCTAAAACCTGAAACTATGAAAATACTAGAAGAAAACACTGGGAAAACACTCCAGGAAATTGGTCTGTGAAAGTATTTCTTGTATAAGAAATATAGGCAAAAATATAGGCAACTAAAGCAAGAATAAACAATTGAAATTATATCAAACTAAAAAGCTTCTGCATAGCAAAGAAAACAACATAGTTGTTGACAACTCACAGAATGGGAGAAAATACTTGCAAACTATCCATCTGATAAGGGATTAATAACCAGAATAAATGAGGAGCTCAAACAACTCAAAAGCAAAAAAAATAAATTATCTGATTTAAAATGGGCAAAAGATCTAAAAAGAGATTCTCAGAAGAGGACATACAAAGAGCCAATAGGTATATGAAGAAATGTTCAACATCACTAATCATCAGAGAAATGCAAATCAAAACCACAATGTGATATCATCTCACCCCAGTCAAAATGCCCTGTATCAAAAAGACAGGCAATAACAGATTTTGCTGAGGATGTGGAGAAAGGGAAGGCAGCCCTCATACACTGTTGGTGGGAATGTAAATTAGTATAACCACACAGTAGAGAACAATATGGAGGTTCCTCAAAAAACTAAAAAGAGAACTTCCATATGATCCAGCAATTTCACTACTGGATGTATAGCCAAAAGAAAGTAAATTAATATGTCAAAGAGATATATACACTTCCATTTTTATTGCAGTGCTATTCACAATAGCAAAAATATGGAATCAACTTAAGTGCTCATTAATGGATGAATGGATAAAGAAAATACGGTATATATACACAAGGGAATATTATCCAGCCATATAAAAGAATGAAGTCATTTGCAGCAACATGGATGTAACTGCAGGTTGTTACGATAAGTTAAATAAACCAAGAATAGAGAGACAAATGCTACATATTCTCACTCAGATGTGAGGGGCTACCAGTGGCTGGGAATGGGGGGAGGGAAAGAACATACATATTTGTTACCACTAACATGTACATTTAAAATCATAAAGATGGCAAATTATATATGTAAATTTTACCTCAATAAAAATTTTTTTAAATAACTTGTCTTTAGCCTTTCTCTCTGCATTTTAAAACTCAATGGATTGATGTGTAAAGAAGGTGCTGCTGTTTAATAAAGCCCTTTGTGAGGATAAAGGGTTCTAGATCTTTGCTATATGATAGGTACCCATCACGTATGGAGCTATTGTACCCTTGTAATGTGACTGAAGTTTTAATTTTATTTAATTTTAATTAATTTAAATTTAAATAGCTCCATGTGGCTAACACTACCTATATTGGACAGTGAAAGTTTAGCATTTTAAGGTTAAGCTATTGTAACTTAATTATTCCCATAAAGGATGTCTTCCTCTTGTAAAGGAAATAGGACTTTTTGAGTATTTAGGAACTTAGAAAATATAACACTAATGAATTTTGCTTGAAAAAATTTTTTCAAAGACCTATTTAAATGTTAATAAAGATAAAATAAAAGCTCAAGAAGAGGAGAGTGTTATTATAAAAGGCCTGATGGTGACTAATGAAAATAGAAAATATATAATGCTGTCAACATTTAAGATAATAATTTGTGCCTAAACCTCCAAATTGTATTAGCAAATAGGCATGAATTCTGGGAGGCAAGGGTAGGAAGTATTCTTTGTTTGTTTTCTAAAGAGGCAATCTGGTTCTTAATCAGGAAGAGAAAAATAGAATACTTTTTCATGTGTGCATGTTAAATTGAAAATACAATATATCTTCTATAAAAAGCAGAGGAGATAAAAAGTAGAGTCCAGACAGTTAAGTTTGCAAATTTATCCTAGAAAAAAAGTGCCACATACCTTATTGCTGAATATCACTACGGTCATCTTTGAAGTACACTCTTTGGGAAGCTATGCACCAATGCTAGCTCCTACTTCACTCTTCAAAGCACTTTTTGTAGCCTGAGTTCACTAACTTAATTGTCAGAACTCATACCATGACAGTTCTGATGACAATTCCAGGAAAAGAGTTCCAAAATTGCTTTGAAGGGTGAACTTGGTGCATAGGATGTTGGTGCAGAGCTTCCCAAGGGAAGTACTTTGAAAGTGACCTTAGTGATAGTCAGCAGTAAGGTGTGTAGGGATGAGTTTGGGAACTTAAGTGTCCAACCTTGTGTACTCTTTTGTACTCAGAGAAAAGTCCATTGATTTCAATAGTTTTGTTATTGAGAACAGAGAATAAAATAATTTAAATAAGCATGTAACTCAAGAAGTTAGGAAAAGTACAACAAAGCAACTCTAAGTAAAACAGAAAACAGGAATGCAAAAATTAATATATAAGAAAGTAGAAAGATGATAGGATAGAATTGAGAATTGGTTATTTGGGAGAATTTTCAGGAAAGGATAAGTTATCAAAAGTAATTTAAGAAGAATAGAAAGCTTGGTAACTATAGAAAAAATTAACTTTAAAAAAAAGTTACTTCTAAGAAAAGCTGGTTTTGGAAGTTGTGAGTGAATCCCTTTAAACCTTCAAGGATGAGATTACTTCAAGGTTTTTTAGGATAATTTTTTTTAAGATCAGTTTAAGGTTGGCAGCAAAATTGAAATGAAGGTTCAGAACCCCTAAATACCCCCTGTCCCCACATGTGGTGATTTCCCCATTTATCAACATCCCTCACAGAGGGGTGACAATTGATGAACTTACAGTGACATATTACCACCATTAGCCTATGGGTTTGGACAGAAGTATAACAACATGTCTCCAGAAATACAAAAATATGTCTTCATGATGGTAGTATCAGAAGAGTAGTTTCACTGCCCCAAAATTCCCCTGTGCTCTACCAATTCAGCCCTCCCTTCTTCAACCCCCAACTAATCTTTTTCCTGTCTCTATAGTTTGGTGTTTTCCAGAATGTCATATAGTTGGAATCACACAATGTGTAGGCTCTTCAGACTGGCTTCTTTCACTTAGTAATACATATTAGTATTTAAATCTTGTCCATGCCCTTTACTGACTTGATTTATTTTTATTTTTTTTATTAAGTCATAAAGTGGTAGATCATGTATACATTAATGCACTTATGGGGTACAATGTGCTGATTTCATATACAATTTGGAATGCTTACATCGTACTGGTTAATATATCCCTTACCTCATTTACTTAATTATTGTGTTAAGACATTTATACTCTATACTTACTAGATCCGACATGTACCCAAGGGCATTATGCACCATAGGTGTGATCCCAACATTCAACCTCCCTCCATCTGACCTACCCCCTCCCTTCCCATCCCCTCCTCCCTCCATCATCCTGGGCCATAGTTGTGATCTATTCTTCATATGAAAGTGTGAGTGATTGTAAATTGGTTTCATAATAGTACTGAGTACATTGGATACTTTTTCCTCCATTCTTGAGATACTTTACTAAGTAGGATATGTTCCAGCTCCATCCATATAAACATAAAAGAGGTAAAGTCTCCATCTTTATTTAAGGCTGCATAATAATCCATGGTATACACATACCACAATTTATTAATCCATTCATGGGTCAATGGGCACTTGGGCTTCTTCCATGACTTGGCTATTATGAATTGAGCTGCAATGAACAATCTGGTGCAAATATCTTTGTTGCAAAGTGATTTTTGGTCTTTTGGATATACTCCTAGTAGAGGAATTGCAGGATCGAACAGCAGGTCCACTTTTAGATCCCTGAGTATTCTCCATATTTCTTTCCAAAAGGGGCATATTAGCTTGCATTCCCACCAGCAGTGCAGAAGTGTTCCCTTTTCTCCACATCCATGCCATCAACTGTAGTTTTGGGATTTTTTTATGTGAGCCACTGTTACTGGTGTTAGGTGATATCTCAAAGTGGTTTTGATTTGCATTTCTCTGATGACTAAAAATGATGAGCATCGGGGCGGCGCCTGTGGCTCAGCGGGTAGGGCGCCGGCCCCACATGCCGAGAGTGGTGGGTTCAAACCCGGCCCCGGCCAAACTGCAACAAAAAAAAAAATAGCCGGGTGTTGTGGCGGGCGCCTATAATCCCAGCTACTTGGGAGGCTGAGGCAAGAGAATCGCCTAAGCCTAGGAGTTGGAGGTTGCTGTGAGCTGTGTGATGCCACGGCACTCTACCAAGGGCGATAAAGTGAGACTCTGTCTCTACAAAAAAAAAAAAAAAAAAATGATGAGCATTTTTTCATGTTGTCTGTAGGCCATGCGCCTGTCTTCTTCCAAGAAGCTTCTGTTCAAGTCCCTTGTCCACAATGAAATGGGATTACTTGTTCTTTTCTTATTAATAAGTTTGAGTTCTCTGTGGATTCTGGTTATCAAACCTTTGTCAGAAGCATAACCTGCAAATATCCTCTCCCATTCTTAGGGCTGTCTGCTTGCTTTACTTACTGTGTTCTTGGCTGTGCAGCAGCTTTTTAGTTTGATCAGATCCCAGTAATGTGTTTTTGGTGTTGCTTCAATTGCCTGGGGTGGGGGTGGGGGGGATCCTCTTCATAAAGTATTCTCCTAGGCCAATTTCTTCAAGTGTTTCTCCTGCACTCTCACCAAGATCTTTATAATTTCATGTCTTAAGTTTAAATCTTTCATCCAACAAGAGTCAATTTTTGCCAATAGTGAGAGGCATGGGTCCAATTAACTATAGCAATTTAAGTGGTTTTTTCATTTCTGTTTTGCTTGTGTTTGGCAGAAGAATAGAAAAATTGTTAAACAGGAAACATACAGAGTTGAGATAAAATTCCATTCATTCACTGATTCATTCATTTAAAAGCACTAAAACACTATTCTAGCCACTGAGGATACAACAGTGAATATAGTAAAGAAGATTCTATTTCTCTTTGCATTCTGGTATAAGAGACAGACAATGCACACACATGAAAATATCAAAAATAAACTAGAAAATTTTTGAGTTGAGGAAGGGAGATTCAAGTTGATAAATGAGAGGCTAGCGGTGAGCTGTAATTCAGGGGAAAGAATGTTCCAAAGAAAGGTATCTGGCTTGATATTGTCAAAAACCAAAAAGGAACTTTATATGGATGGAGCAGCGTGGGGGGTGGCAATAGCACAATGTGAGGTTGACTAGAGTTAGATCTTGTAGGACTTTGTATCAAAGATTAAGAGTTTGGATTCTAATTTTTAGGTTGGGAGGTTTTTAAGCAGAGCAGTGACATAATGTAATTTGTAATTTATATTTCTTTCTTTCTTTCTTTCTTTTTTTTGTAGAGACAGAGTCTCACTTATTCGCCCTCAGCAGAGTGCCGTGGTGTCACAGCTCACAGCAACCTCCAGTTCCTGGGCTTAGGCGATTCTCTTGCCTCAGCCTCCCAAGTAACTGGGACTACAGGTGCCCACTACAACGCCCGGCTATTTTTTGTTGTTGTTGCAGTTTGGCCAGGGCTAGGTTTGAACCTGCCACTCTCGGTATATGGGGCCAGCACCCTACTCACTGAGCCACAGGCACCGCCCGAATTTATAAAGATTACTCTGGTTTCTATTTGTGAAATGGATTGCAAAGAGTCCAGCAAGGAAGTAGCCAACCTCATCAGACACCTACAGGAGTAGTCTGGGGAGAGTTGAGCATAGCTGGACTTAAGTGGAAGTAGTGAGATTGGAAAGAAGTAGGTGGACTGGGGATATGTTTTGGAGGAAAAGCCAGAAGCATTTGAGAGTCAAAGAATGGAATCAATGGTAAGGTCTAGTCATGGTCTAAAGGAACTGGGTAGATGATACTAGGAAGACAGGATGGGGGTTGGTATGGGAAATCGAGAGTTTCAAATAAAAGCTTTATGTCTATCAGAGATTTTGGAAAGAAAGTAGTAGGCAGTGGACTGTACAAATTTGAAATTCTGACCAGAAGTTGAGCTCTAGACTTCTGTTTTGGGCAATCATCCGTATACCAATGATATTTAAAGCCAAGGCGCAGATGAGTGTGTCAGAGAAGCAAAGGCATCCTGGAAAAGAGCCCCTCCCAGCACTCTGACATTTGGAGGGCACGTGGAGGGGGGCGAGGCAGCAGCTGGGGGCAGGCTGGAGGGAAACCAGCCAGGCACTGCAGCTGAGAGGAGAAAACATTACATGGAGTGGGTAGAAACTGTGCTAAATTCTGCTGAAAGTTCAAATAAGGTAAAAACAGAACAGAAAGCATTGCCTCCCTGGAAGAGCGCAGTCCTGGTGAAGTTGTGGGCATGGGATCCCTACTAGAATGAGAGGTGAGGAGGTGGAGCCCGATTCCCTGACAACCTCTTCAATATAGTGACATTTCAACCGTTTCGATACAAAAAAAAAAAAAATCATTTCAATTTGCTAAAAGTGGCAGCTCAAATTAGTTGGGAAAAGAATCACTTCATAAATTATTTGGTATAATTTATTACTTATTTGGAAAAAAGTAAATAATTTGATCTAAATTTTAGAAAGAAATAAATTATGCTTTAAAAGGGTAACAAGCCTGTCTCTTAGTGGTGGTATCAGGGGGTGTGGGTTTTTTGTTTGTTTTTTTTTTGTAGGTGTACATATTTCTAATTTTTCCCTACTATGATCTTTTTAGTAAAAAAAAAGGAAAACAATAATGTCTGTTTTTAGAACCAACAATTTTTCAATTGTTGAAAATCCAATCAGTTCAATTCAATAGACAATTAGCATTGTATCAGAAGCCTATGATGGGTCTAGAAAGATGTGAAATATGAGAACATCTGGGGTAGAAAACAAGGCGAAGCAAGTGATTGTCCTAAGTGAAGCACAAAGCACCTCTGAAAAGTCAAAAGAAAGGCTTATAACTCCTGGCTCCTGATCGGAGTTTCAGAGAAGACCTCTGAAAATAAAAGAATTTGCCAAAGGAAAAGTCATGGCGATTGTCTCATTCTGAGAAATGTTACTGGAGTGGTACGGCAGAATTGGTACCTTGTCGATTAACGGAGTTGTGGGGGCAATCCTCAGTACATGGTGACTAAGCCATGGTTACCACCAAGAGCTCTTCAGTGCAGTCAGAGGTGGGGAGTCAAAGGCTCTCCTTCCTCTCCCTTAGGAATGATTACTGTTGATTAGAGAATAGGCGAGCATCACGTGCAACCCATTGCACCATCACGTGCAATCCCTAAAGAGCGTGTGTGCACTTGTGTGTGTGTGTGTGTGTAAAACACCACAGGAAACCATGATCAGCTGTTCTCAAACAACCCTAGATTCTTTCTAGGTCTTGCGTCCAGTGCTCAAGTAGCTTGCCAGAGTCCAATTAGAGAAGGGTTAGCTCTGATTAACTTTAAAGAAATGTGGTGAAAGAGGCCACAAAAGGGAGGCTTCAGAACTGGGGTCAGGTGGAGACATTGCTCCTCTCTGCTGTACATAGTGCCTGGAATTGCTGTGGGTTTTGGAAATTTGCTAGGTTGGCTTACTACTCATGTTAAAATCCACCTGGTACAAGATGAGAAAGATTCAAATGTCTGCATCTGACTCAGGGGATGAAAGATACCGCTTTACAATTGAGGTAAGTGTTCTCTGGGTGAGAAAGAGGAGTAAAAAGAAAAAAAGAACGTGTTGCAAGCAAGAGATGATTCAAAATTCTACTGTGTCTGGCTCAGAAACAATGGTTGAAGGCTACAGTTAGTTAGCTACTGACTCTGGCTCCCCACATAATCCTTAGGCAGAGAAAGTGATCTGATTTGGAAAGGGTATGACTGCTTTGCTTCCACCAGGAAACCATGAAGTCGCCAGGGTGTACTTAGACACGGAAAAAGATTTTAAATGTCAGGGGCATTACTCACATGGCTTTTCTCAGTATGTTCAGCTTGTTCTTCACCCGCACACAGAGATTGACACATGTTTTCCACGTCCCTGGTCAAAAATAGAACGCACTTCTTATTTCAGCTCTCAAGCTATGGAATGGTGCATCCCAAGCTCTCACAATCTTCCTCAATAAATAATTCGAAGCTAGTACGGGCAAGGTGTCTAGTTTTGATATGTTTATGTACTCAGAACTTTCATTATGTAAGTCGTTTTCCCTTGAGATTCTTCTCTTGCTAGAAAGTCCTGTTTTTCTTCTTGTATTTCCCTTTATTTGCCTTTATTTTTATGTCAGCGTCTGATGTGCTTGATTCTATTTTCCCTTTAGTTTCAGGATGTTGGGCTCTCAGCAATGCATAATTGAGGAGCCCAGTTCAGTCTCAGTTCAAGTGCTCAGATAATCTGTCCCTGCCAAGATGAAAGAGACGCCTCTCCTGTGCTGCCCTTCGTCTGGCTGTTGTGCTGCCTGTGAGCCAGCTAGGCCTGGGCAGATGGCCCCTGTCTGAACTGAGCACTCCCTTCTTTTTTCTGGCTATCATCTTCTTCCCACTTATCGTCCTGATTCACTGTTCCTGACTCCTGATAGGCTCCTTGGGCTGTCTCTGCTTGCTAGACTAAGTGACCCACTTTCCTCTTCTCTACCCACCCTCACCTTCCCTGAGCCTCCATTCCAAGGAGGATGGCAAGTTCATTTATATACTTCACTTACACAGTCATGGGCACCACAGCTACCAGCTACCAGTGAATACCAGATTGGCAGATGCTGACTGCACTTGGTGACTGGCTTTGGCCATTTAAAATCTTCTCAGAGGGTATTGTTATTATACTTCAGGTTTTAATAAGCCCTTCCTAGCTAGGTTCCTTCTGTATACTAGTTTTAAGAGGATTTGTAATCAAGACTTTCAGATCAGACCAAAGTCAAAAATTCCTGCTTAATTGAAAAAAAGTTTTAGTAGCACTTTTTTTTTTTTTTTTTTTGAGAGTGTCTCACTATGTCACACCTCACAGCAACCTTCAACTCTTGGGCTTAAGTGATTCTCTTGCCTCAGCCTCCAAAGTAGCTGGGACTACAGGTGCCGACCACAATGCCCAGTTACAGTTATCATTATTATTTCTCAGGTCTGGGCTGGGCTCACACCCACCAGCTTTGGTGTATGTGGCTGGAGCCCATCTCACTGAGCTATGGGCGCTGAGCCTTGTAGCACTTTTATTTACAATGGGTTTCAGCCTTGCAGCTTTGACTCTAAACTTTGAGACTTGTTATTTTATTATTTTAATTCATTTAGTGGGCGGCAGAAAGTACCATCACAAAAAAGTAATTCCAAAGATTTGTCTCAAACACTTTATAGGAAGCTACCTGTCTCTAAGGGGATGTCATTTCATCCCTTTTGCTCTTGCTGGTTCCATCTTTACATTTTTACTGTAGTTTTTTCATTTCTCTTGTTTCAGGTCTTACATTTGCCAAACATGTGCAGGAGGTTGAGGGAAAGTATGATGCTAAGTGTGATGTGAGGGAAGTAAAAAACCTTCATGCACTTCATCTAAAAATGAAATGGCACCCTAAATATAAAGTGTGAATTGCCTGGAGATGCACTGACACTCTAAGGTGTGGGAGGAGAAGGTGGCAGCCACAGCTCTACCTGAGGACTAGCTCCCTAATGCACCATCACACCTGAGCCTCCCCCAACACTTCAAAAGCAACCACTGCCTCATGAGGAAGGGAGGGGGTTGCTCTAAAACAAGTGTTTGAGCATAGATAGAGTCCTGATGATAACATTTCCATTTAGGTTGAGTCATAGTCACTTAGCTTTGAGATAGCTTTCTAGATATAATGGGCACTTTTGGAATTTGCATTAATTCCATGAGCATTATGGCTAAGAAATAGGGCTGAAAATAGCTGTTAGAGGATTGCCTAAAAGTCAACAAGGGTTGTCCTCTCTTTCTGAATCTCCCCATCTCCCCAGTCACTGCCCCAAGCCTTCCTGTGCCCTTATGCAACCACCTTATACCCTGCCTCCCTTCCTGCCCCCAAATACACACAACACACACTAAATGGGGACTCTCTGTGTCTCCTTCCTGAGAGTGCTTCTCTTAGCTAAGGGTGGAAAGTTGCAGTGCGAGAGTCTGAAAGACCAGCGTGGTAATGAACGTGGCTAATCTTTGTTGAGTTTTTCATGCACTCAGTGAGCACTACTTCATATCATTCTCATAATAACTGTCTGAGGTTGGCATTATTATTATCCCCATTTTATTGATGAAAAAACTAAGTAATTGATGCAAGATTCTTTAGCTGGTTCATGTCAAGCCTGGCAGGATCTAAACCCAGGCACTGAGGGAGGAGACAAGATGGCTGACTGAAGTCAGCTTTCCACAGAGGCTCCCGTCCAGTAGGAGAGTTAAAGGACAAAAATTCAGCAAGTAACCTGGTGGATTTGAGCTGCACTAAGAGAGAAGGTTGAAGAACGCATGTCAACCCTGCTGAGGCGAGCTGCGACCACAAGGATACAAACGAAAGGTACAAAATCCATCACCAAGCGGACCGGAGTCCCCTCCCCCATGAGAATGTCTCAGAGTGCCCCACAAACAATCGGGCAGAGTTCAAAGGTCCTCCAACTACACTCCATGGGAGAGACCCTCTAAAAACTGGACCTATCTCCCCTACTAGGGTGCCATGGCATCCTCCTGCCAGGCATAAAACTGTAGAAACTGTAGATAGTCTCTACCTGGAATTCTGAGCTCCCAGCGCTCCCCTTTACTCACACTGAAGTCTGGAGGCTAGTCCCAGTCGGCGGAGAGGGGACCGGACCAGAGTGGCAGTTCCCTAGGGCGCAGTGCAACAGCTGTCTTTTGGTGACAATACGGCCAGGCATAAAACTGTGTAGAGCTGTGTGTGTTCTCTGCCCACAGCCCCAGGCTCCCAGCGCTCCCCACACTCCCCTCTGCTCTTGCTCCAAGGTCTGGAGGCCTGTCCTCCAGGGGTCCAGACTCTTGGGCGATTGCTCGAGGGGTGTGGACAGTGCTGAGCTGCAGCCGGTCGGTGCAGACTCTGGGGTACGGGACCGGAGAGAGGACAGTTGGCTGGAGGGGAGCTACACCGGAGCAGCGGTTGCCTGAGCGATAAAATAGCAACCCTCTTATTGTACCCTCAATGAATCCCCAACAATAAAAAAAAAAAAGCAGCCCTCTTTTGCTAGCAATACGGCTTACTACCGAATATTCTGAAGCCACACCCCCTGTCTCCCTGCGCAACCAGAGAATCTGAGTGTAGGATTTGCCTGAGGCTACTCCAACTTGCAAACCAGGGAAACTCCCAGGGCGGGGCTGACCCAGAGGTCCGCTTTACTAAACCTAAGATGCACCTGGCCCTCAGGAGATTGTCAGCCTATAGACAATACAAGAGCAAAGACAAGCTGATTTGGAACTCTTCTCTTCTGCAGGGGAACCGCAGAGTTGTTCTGTTCTGTTCTGTCAGTAACATTAATCAGGGGCGAGACTGGACCTGAGTGAAAACCCCCCAACTTTCATCAAGCGCCTGAGGTTGTCAGGCCTCACCTCCTCCTGCTAGAGAGAGGCAGAGTGCAGCGGCCTGGCAGACTTCCTTGTGATTCAGGCAGGTGCAAACTCCTGGAGTACCAATTCACTACAGGCAACTGGGTCAGCCAATTGCAGGGCTATCAGTGACAGCGGTGAAAGGTGGGGAAGGAGGCACCAACCTTCCCAGACTGATCTATTGGCTGGGTGGCTCCTTCTGACTTCACGCAGCACTGGAGCAAGCCACACCAGAGTAGTCACCAGACCTCTGTGTTCCAGTTCCCAGAGACCTCTTAAACTCTCACAGGTGCAGACTGAGACAATTGATTTGGACTTTTTGAACTGAACCAAGCACCTGAGGATAAATCAGGTGGTGCCCTGGGTGCACGGTGGTAGGAAGGTTTGATCTTTCTTTTCCAATTGTTTGCCGGTGGGGGGTGGGGTGACTTAATTGCTGCTATTTCTCCACAGCTGAGACTTCAATCCAGAGTATCAGTTTCACTAGGGTGGAACAGAAACCAGCTGAAAACAAGACAGAACCACTTAGCCCCACCACACCAGACAGGGCCCCAGTTTCTCAGGCCACAACACTGTACAGGCCCTCAACAAAGCCCCAGGGGAAAAATTCAGAGGGAGGAAAACAACCATGGTGCGGAATCAGCGGGAAAACTCTGGTAACATGAATAACCAGAATAGATCACCCCCCCCAAGGAAAGATATGGCAGATGCGATTGAAGATCCCATTCATAAACAACTGGCTGAGATGTCAGAAATCTAATTCAGAATTTGGATTGCAGACAAGATTAACAAAGTGGAATTAGGAATTCGAGGAGAAATTCAAAAGTTGTCTCAAGAATTTAACGGATTTAAAGACAAAACTACCAAAGACTTAGACACACTGAAGCAAGAATTTGCAGCCCTCAAAGATATGAAAAATACAGTAGAATTCCTCAGCAACAGAATGGAGCAAGCAGAAGAAAGGATTTCTGACATCAAAGATAAAGCCTTTGAACGCTCCCAAACTCTCAAAGTGAAAGAGAAATGGAGAGCAAAAACAGATCATTCTCTCAGAGAGCTCTGGGATAATTTGAAGAAGGCAAATATTCGAATCATAGGAGTTCCAGAAACAGATGAAGTGGCCTCCAAGGGCATAGAGACCCTTCTGCATGAAATTATGAAAGAGAATTTTCCAGACATGCCTAGAGATTCTGAAATTCAGATAGCGGACAGCTTCAGAACCCCAGCATGACTCAACCCCAATAAGACATTCACTAGGCATATCATAATTAACTTCACTAAAGTTAATATGAAGGAGAAAATCCTCAAAGCTGCCAGGAGAAAGAAAACAATTACCTTCAAAGGGAAGAATATTAGAATGACTGCAGATCTCTCTGCTGAAACTTTTCAAGCCAGAAGAGGGTGGTCATCGACTTTTAATCTTCTAAAGCAAAATAACTTTCAACCCCGGATCTTGTATCCAGCTAAACTGAGTTTCATTTATGATGGAGAAATTAAATACTTTAATGACATTCATATGTTGAAGAAATTTGCCATAACCAAACCAGCTCTTCAGGATATTCTCAGACCTATCCTCCATAATGACCAACCCAATCCTATACCACAAAAGTAAACTCACTCAGAAACTTCGGATCAAACTCCAACTTCCACACTGGTGAAAGGATTAAAAATGGCCACTGGACTTTTGAAAAACTCTATACCCAAAACTTCACCAGACTTATCAAAATTCTCCATTAATGTGAACGGCTTAAACTGTCCTCTAAAGAGGCATAGATTAGCTGACTGGTTACAAAAACTCAGGCCAGATATCTGCTGCATACAATAGTCACATCTTAACCTAAAGGACAAATAGAGACTCAGGGTGAAAGGATAGTCGTCCATATTTCAGGCAAATGGTAATCAGAAAAAAGCAGGTGTTGCAATTTTATTTGCAGATACAATAGGCTTTAAACCATCAAAAGTAAGGAAGGACAAGAATGGTCACTTCATATTTGTTAAGGGTAATACTCACTATGATGAGATCTCAATTATTAATATCTATGCACCCAACCAGAATGCACCTCAATTTATAAGAGAAACTCTAACAGACATGAGCAACTTGATTTCCTCCAGCTCCATAATCGTTGGAGATTTCAACACTCCTTTGGCAGTGTTAGATCCTTTGGATCTATCCTCCAACAAGAAGCTGAGCAAAGAAATCTTAGATTTAAACCTAACCATACAACATTTGGATTTAGCATACATCTACAGAACATTTCATCCCAATAAAACTGAATACACATACTTCTCATCAGCCCATGGAACTTACTCCAAAATCGATCACATCTTAGGTCACAAGTCTAACCTCAGTAAATTTAAAGGAATAGAAATTATTCCATGCGTCTTCTCGGACCACCATGGAATAAAACTTGAGCTGAGTAACAACAGGAATCTGCATACTCATACAAAAACATGGAAGTTAAATAACCTTATGCTGAATGATAGCTGGGTCAGAGATGAGATTAAGAAAGAAATCGCCAACTTTTTGGAACAAAACAACAATGAAGACACAAACTATCAGAACCTCTGAGACACCACAAAGGCAGTTTTAAGGGGGAAATTTATAGCACTGCAAGCCTTCCTCAAGAGAACAGAAAGAGAGGAAGTTAACAACTTAATGGGACATTTCAAGCAACTGGAAAAGGAAGAACATTCCAACCCCCAACCCAGTAGAAGAAAAGAAATAACCAAAATTAGAGAAGAATTCAATGAAATTGAAAACAAAAGAATAATATAACAGATCAATAAATCAAAAAGCTGGTTTTTTGAAAAGGTCAATAAAATAGATAGACCTTTGACCAACCTAATCAGGAAAAAAAGAGTAAAATCTCTAATCTCATCAATCAGAAACAACAAAGACGAAATAACAACAGACTCCTCAGAAATCCAAAAAATCCTTAATGAATATTACAAGAAACTGTATTCTCAGAAATATGAAAATCTGAAGGAAATTGACCAATACTTGGAAGCACCTTCCAAGACTTAGCCAGAATCAAGTGTAAATGTTGAACAGGCCCATATCAAGTTCTGAAATAGCATCAACCATACAAAACCTCCCTAAAAAGAAAAGCCCGGGACCAGACGGTTTCACGTCAGAATTCTACCAAACTTTTAAAGAGGAATTAGAACCTATATTACTCAAACAGTTACAAAAGGTAGAAAAAGAAGGAAGACTACCTAACATGTTCTATGAAGCAAACATCACCTTGATCCCCAAACCAGGGAAAGACCCAACAAGAAAAGAAAATTATAGACCAATATCACTAATGAATATAGATGCAAAAATATTCAACAAGATCCTAACAAACAGAATCCAGCAACACATCAAACAAATTATACATCATGACCAAGTCAGTTTTATCCCAGGGTCTCAAGGCTGGTTCAATATACATAAATCTATAAATGTAATCCAGCACATAAACAAATTAAAAAACAAAGATCATATGATTCTTTCAATCGATGCAGAAAAAGCTTTTGATAGTATCCAGCATCCCTTCATGATCAGAATACTTCAGAAAATCAGTATAGAAGGGACATTTCTTAAATTGATAGAGACCATCTACAGCAAACCCACAGCCAATATCATATTGAATGGAGTTAAATTGGAATCATTTCTACTCAGATCAGGAACCAGACAAGGCTGCCCACTGTTTCCATTGCTTTTTAACATTGTAATGAAAGTTTTAGCCACCGCGATTAGAGAAGAAAAGGCGATCAAGGGTATCCATATAGGGTCAGAAGAGATCAAACTTTCGCTCTTCGCAGATGATATGATTGTATATCTGGAAAACACTAGGGACTCTACTACAAAACTTTTAGAAGTGATCAAGGAATACAGCAGCATCTCAGGTTACAAAATCAACGTTCATAAATCAGTAGCCTTTATATATATCAACAATAGTCAAGTTGGAAAAACAGTTAAGGACTCTATGCCATTCACAGTAGTGCCAAAGAAGATGAAATATTTGGGAGTTTATCTAACAAAGGACGTGAAAGATCTCTATAAAGAGAACTATGAAACTCTAAGAAAAGAAATAGCTGAAAATATTAACAAATGGAAAAACATACCATGCTCATGGCTGGGAAGAATCAACATTGTTAAAATGTCCATACTACGCAAAGCAATATATAATTTCAATGCAATCCCTATTAAAGCTCCACTGTCATACTTTAAAGATCTTGAAAAAACAATACTTCGTTTTATATGGAATCAGAAAAAACCTCGAATAGCCAGGACATCATAAATAAAAACAAAGCAGGAGGAATTACGCTACCAGGCCTCAGACTATACTACAAATCGATAGTGATCAAAACAGCATGGTATTGGCACAAAAACAGAGAAGTAGATATCTGGAACAGAATAGAGAACCAAGAGATGAAACCAGCTACTTACCGTTATTTAATCTTTGACAAGCCAATTAAAAACATTCAGTGGGGACATGATTCCCTATTTAACAAATGGTGCTGGGTGAACTGGCTGGCAACCTGTAAAAGACTGAAACTGGACCCACACCTTTCACCATTAACTAAGATAGACTCTCACTGGATCAAAGCTTTAAACTTAAGATATGAAACTATAAAGATACTAGAGGAGAGTGCAGGGAAAACCCTTGAAGAAATCGGTCTGGGCGAGTATTTTATGAGGAGGACCCCCCAGGCAATTGAAGCAGCTTCAAAAATACACTACTAGGACCTGATCAAACTAAAAATCTTCTGCACAGCCAAGAACACAGTAAGTAAAGCAAGCAAACAGCCCTCAGAATGGGAGAAGATATTTGCAGGTTACATCTACGACAAAGGTTTAATAACCAGAATTCACAGAGAACTCAAAGGCATTAGCAAGAATAGAACAAGGGATCCCATTGCAGGCTGGGCAAGGGATTTGAAGAGAAAATTCTCTGAAGAAGACGGGCGCGCGGCCTTCAGACATATAAAAAAATGCTCATCATCTTTAATCATCAGAGAAATGCAAATCAAAACTACTTTGAGATACCATCTAACTCCAGTCAGACTAGCCTATATCACAAAATCCCAAGACCAGAGATGTTGGCGTGGATGTGGAGAAAAGGGAACACTTTTGCATTGCTGGTGGGAATGCAAATTAATACATTCCTTTTGGAAAGTGATATGGAGAACACTTAGAGATCTAAAAATAGATCTGCCATTCAATCCTGTAATTCCTCTACTGGGCATATACCCAGAAGACCAAAAATCACATCATAAAAAAGATATTTGTACCAGAATGTTTATTGCAGCCCAATTCATAATTGCTAAGTCATGGATGAAGCCCAAGTGCCCATCAATTCACGAATGGATTAATAAATTGTGGTATATGTACACCATGGAATATTATGCAGCCTTAAGAAAGATGGAGACTTTACCTCTTTCATGTTTACATGGATGGAGCTGGAACATATTCTTCTTAGTAAAGTATCTCAAGAATGGAAGAAAAAGTACCCAGTGTACTCAGCCCTACTATGAAACTAATTTAAGGTTTTCACATGAAAGCTATAACCTAGTTACAACCCAAGAATAGGGGGAAGGGGGAAAGGGAGGGGAGGAGGGAAGAGGTGGGTAGAGGGAAAGGGGTTTGTGGGATTACACCTGCGGTGCATCTTACAAGGGTATATGTGAAACTTGGTAAACGGTCTGTGAAGCTAGTGCATGATGCCCCATGAATATATCAATGTACACAGCTATGATTTAATAAAAAAAAAAAAGAGACATCTAGTGGAAGAAGGTACTAGAACAGGAAGCCAAAAACCTCCTAGAAGCAGCGTAAACTGGCTATGATATCTCTAGAGGGCATTTTGGTTACACCCGTTGAAAGTCTTTTAAAAATGTTTTAATTTGAAAAAACATTGACCCAGCAAAAACACTACTAAGAACTATACAAATGAAATAAAGATACGCACAAAGATGAATGTGTAAAGATATTTAAGATGTCGCTTTCTTCAATAAAAAAAATCATAGACAAAAAACAAAAACCAGTGCTTGCTTCGGCAGCACATATACTAAAATTGGAACGATACAGAGAAGATTAGCATGGCCCCTGCGCAAGGATGACACGCAAATTCGTGAAGCGTTCCATATTTTTTGAATGTAAAAAAAAAAACCAGGCATTCTGTCCCCAGAGCTCAGGCTCCTACCACTCTACACAAAAATAGCTCCCTAACTGAGGCTCTCCTGACAAGAAGAGGGGCTTAAACTTGGTTTATTGTGAAAATTCTCTTCAAAAATTTTTATAATAATACAATGAACTTTCATTTCCTTACCATCTAGATTTGGCAATCATTAAACTTTTGTCTTATGTTTTTCAACTACATTTATTTTTATTAAATCATTTTAAAATAAATTCCCCTGTAGTAGATGGAGTAGTGGTCCCAAAAGTGTGATATTAGGCAGAGTAGTGGTCCCAAAAGTGTGATATTAGGCAGAGTAGTGGTCCCAAAAGTGTATGGCCATATCAGCCTAATATCCAGGACAAAAAGTGTATGATCATGTCCTAATCCCCAGATGAAATGTTACCTTATGTGGAAAAAAAGGTTATAATTTTTAATTATATGTGCAGATATAATTAATTTAAGACTCTTGAGATGGGGAGATCATCCTGGATTACCCCAGTGGGCCCTAAATCCAATAACCAGTGTCCTTTAAGAGAAAGGCAGAGGGAGATCTGACACCCAGCAGAGGGGAGGCCATGTGACGGGGAGGTGGAGATGGGAGCTATGCAGCCACAAGCCAAGGAATGCTGGGAGCTAACAGCAGCTGGACGTTAACATGGACTGACATCCTAGAGCCTTGAAAGTAGTGCAGCCCTGCCAATACCTGGATTTCAATCAAACTTCAGGTTTCTAGAACTTTGAGTGAATAAATCTCTGTCGTTTTAAATTTGGTAGCGTCAGAAACTAGTATAGTCTTATCATGATTTAGTATGCATCACCAGTAAAATAAGACAATACAACGATCACACCTAACAAAAGTAACACTAATTCCCTGATATCATATAATATATAGTTTATAGTCAAATTTTCCTAATCGTTCTCTACAGGTCTTTTATGGCCAGTTTGTTCAAATAGGGTCTAATACAGTCAATATTGAATTTGGCTATTGTTCTTTGTAAGTCTATTTTTACTCCTGAAAAAAATGTTTTCCTCCCCGCCCCCCACCATAGTAGTAACTTATTTAAGAGCCTGTAGAGTAACTCACACTCTGGATTTGTCTGATTGCTAAAAGGGGGGACTTTTGCAAAATTATAATTCTGCTGGGCAAAGGTTTTTTTTCAAAGCCCCCTGGGATCCCACCTGAAGGGGAAGCTGATGGGAGGCAGTGGGAGAGTGGGAAGACGTGTCCCCATGGCTGCCGCCATCCTGGGGCTTCCCCAGTGAGCTCACATTTCTCCCTTCTTACTTAAAAAGATGTTAGGGCTCAACATCTGCTAGAGAAAAAGATCAAACAGCGGTTATTTCCTACTAAACTAGAATTGATTTTTGACAGCCTAGAAAGGTAGATAGTTTCATTTTCAGAGATGTTGTATTAGCCAGGGTTCTCTAGAGAAATAGGAACAATAGGATAGAGATATAGTAGATATGTAGTCAGACAATCTACTGTTTTCACATTGGAGGCTGGTGTTATAGTTCAGTCTTAGTCAGAAGGCCTAAAAACTAGGAAAGTCAATGGTATAAATCCCAACCCAAGGCTATTAGAAGAATGATGACCCAGCTCAAGCAAGCAGACAGAGAAGAGAGAAAAATACTCCCTTGCTTTGCTTTTTGTCCTATTCAGGCCCTCTGTGGATTGAATAATGCCCACTCACTTTGGGGAGGGCCATCTGCTTGAACTGGATTCACCAATCCAAATGCTAATCCCGTCCAGAAAAACCCTTGTAGACATACCCAGAGATAGTATTTAGCCAAATATCTGGGCATACTATGACCCAGTTAAGATGAAATAACTATCACACATGTTAAGACTGGCCCTGCACCCAAAGCACTTCTCTTCCATGCAAGGCTCACTGAAGCTGGAATCCCACTTTGTGAAATGCCAACATTTATGTTAATGTTGCCTTATACCTTTGAAAATGTCACATCTCTAGATAGGAAAATGCATTATGTGGTTAACACCGTGGAAGGAATCAATTTTGTTATCTACATGGCTGCCCGGATCAAAGAGGATTTGAGGCTAATAGGTGTTTGACAAAGAAATCCTGCACCTATATTCTAATTTTGCCAGGACTGGATTCCCTGAGCTGGAGGACTAGAGGGAAAGGATTGCCAGTGCCCAGGAGTCAGACTGTACATTGATCACACGGCTAGTTAGAGGGAAGGCAACGGCTCCCAACCTCTTGCCATATGAGAGCTTCCATCAACTTTGGCAGAAGACAAAAAGGAAAATGATACCCCCTGTTTAGAAACTGCCACTGGTGTCTCTTGACTAATCAGATTACTTTGAATCAACTATTATTTTACCCCCAGTGATTCAAAGCCAAGGAAATGTTTTCTTATCATTGTGTGTCCCAAAGCTCTGAAATAAGGCATCCTTTCCTGTCTTTTATTTGATTTAAGGTCAACTTTGAGTGTTTATTGAACTGATTAGCACATTTGTTTTATTATTATTTTTCCATGTCCTTTTATGTTCTGGTGAGTTTATTGGGTGAGGCCAGTTTCCTTCAGAGAGTTTAATCCAAAGGCCTTTACTAGAAGGCTGGTATGTTTCCTTTTCTCATAAAGATAAGAAAACACAAACAGACGCAACAAAGATAGCAGACTGTCTAGCCTGAGTTATGGAGAAAGACTCCATACTATACTCCTCGGCAAGGTCTGCTTATTTCTTCCAATACCTGGTTCACAACTGAGAAAAGTAATCCCCTGGGGTGAACTGGTCATGTTCCCTTGCTCACTCTGCCAGTAAAAGCTAGACTGGCATTATGCAGCATTTCAAAATCCAGGTTCACCACCTGAGCAGTAGGGAAGAAGCTACATAGTTTCTCTCTGATAAGGCATTGGCAGTAAGTTTAGCTGCCAGGGAAGAGAGGCCATATTTAGGAACACATGGATCGTGTGTTTTAACCAAGAGAAAAATCTGTATTGTACTCCTAAGTAGATGCTCTTTAACTCCAAATTAATTTGCTAATATAGTTTTTAGTGCTTTTCATTTCAATACAATGTATGTATTCAGTAGTGTCTGATTAACACCTATTCTTAACTTCATTTTGTCTTTGTCCACTTGTTCATTAATTTCTGCAGCATTAATTCTTATATTACTTATTATCATTAAAGGAAAATCTCTTAGCTTAGAAACATACAATCAGCCCAAAGACACTTCTGTCCTCAACAGTGGGAAAAGTTTAATGTTCTTTCACTTTGCTTCTATATTTCTTCCTCCCAAACCCCAGTCTTCCTCATAATCTTTTTTTATCAGTTTTGAGCTGACCTTTTATATTGAGGGAAAAAAAATTGAGCAAAGGTATTGAAAGAAGACTTCCTTTCAGCCTACCAAAATTTCACAATTTAACCCATCAATTATTTTGATGTTGCAAAGGCTAGGATTTTTCTTATTTTTTAAGGTATTGAAAGAAGACTTCCTTTCAGCCTACCAAAATTTCACAATTTAACCCATCAATTATTTTGATGTTGCAAAGGCTAGGATTTTTCTTATTTTTTAATTTTTTGTTTTTTTTTTTATTTATTTTTTTGAGATGAAGTCTCAAGCTGTCATCCTGGGTAGAAGAGTGCTATGGCATCATAGCTCACAGCAACCTCCAACTCTTGAGCTCAAGCAATCCTCAGTTTTTCTATTTTTAGTAGAGACAAGGTCTTGCTTTTGCTCAGGCTGGTCTTGAACTCTTGAGCTCAAGCAATCCACCCGCCTTGGCCTCCCAGAGTGTAAGAGGCTAGGTTTTCTTTAAAAGAGTGATTGATATTGATTACTTACACTTATTTGCTGCTTGTACTTATTATCATTAAAGGAAAAGAAAGCAACATTTCAGATGTTCCTAGACAGCACTTTCTAGACATACAAACCATTAAATCCACATCTGTTCCATATTTTCTTAAATGTTACAAAGCATAATTATGGATAGTATAATCTCATTAAAAGTGGTGGGACCATAAAGGAATATAGACTTTATACTATTCATATGTAGCATGTTCAAGTAAGTAGACTCAAATCTGGAGCAGACCTCAGAGGGCTTTCTTGGAGGAGGATGACGTATGGAACGATGGTAAGTGCCTCCTTCAAACCAAACTTCCATGAAATACAGAAATCACTCGGCAGGTAAATACATCACTAAACAGGTAAATGAAAACATATAATAAGCATATAAACACATAAATAAAGACATCTCTAAAAAGGTGAATAAAAATGTAAATTAAAGATGTATAACATAGAGTGGGCATAGTAGGTAATGGATTCTTAAAAAAAATATGAGAAAAAAATACCCACAGGAGATGATGAAAAAGTATGGGGAACTGGTAAATGCAATAAAATCCCCTTATAAATCAGAGATCAAATCCTTTCATATTATGAGATTCAAAAAGGCTGAGAAATTTGTCCAAATTCTTTTTTTTTTTTTTTAATTGTTGGGGATTCATTGAGGGTACAATAAGCCAGGTTACACTGATTGCATTTGTTAGGTAAAGTCCCTCTTGCACTTTAGCATGAAAGCAGCCATATGTAATGTGTAAGGAAGCAGATGCAGCTGTGTTCCCACAAAATTTCGTATACAAAAACAGCCAGCAAGCCAGGTCTGGTCCAAGGGCTATAGTTTGCTGACCATTGGTAGAGGTCAGGTTCATAAGAGGAAACAATAAGAATTCTGAGCTTGAACTTGTAAACCCTCTAACTCAACTTGACTGGTGGCTCATGCCTATAATCCCAGCACTCTGGAAGGCCAAGGCAGGTGGATTGCCTGAGCTCACAAGTTCAAGACCAGCCTGAGCAAGAGTGAGACCCCCATCTTTACTAAAAAGTAGAAAGATGAAAAATAGAAGGACTAGCTGGGCATTCTAGCAGGTGCCTGTAATCTCAGCTACTCAGGAGCCTGAAGCAAGAGGATCACTTGAGCCCAAGAGCCTGAGGTTGCTGCGAGCTGTGACACCATATCTCTCTACCCAGAATGACAGAGTGAGACTGTCTCAAAAATAAATAAATAAACCCTCTCACTTTCCAAAAATGTGTATTTGTGTGTGTATTTGTATTTGTGTAAAAGGCACAATGAATGTTCCTGTGAACCAGAAATGGTTCGGAAACCTAGAACTGTAATTTGTGCTAAAACATGTGCACTAGGTGTTATGTATATGAGACAGGGGACTGAGTATTGTAGCTTTGAGATAGTAGAGAACTCTCCTCACCATGGTGATAGACCTGAACTGGACTCATTGCCTGAAACCAGAGGTTGAGAAGGGCTTCCCTGTCCAAGAAAGGAAGGCTGAAAAAGCTGACGCTCCTGTCTTTGACTCTGGCTTACACAAAATATGAAGTGTAGCATGAAGCAGCAGCAAAAGTCATTCAGAATGTTCAGGGTCTGGACAGAGATTCCTGTTGGCTGATTGAATGGATCCTGATAGTCAAAATTTGTCTTAAAGCTGGTGCTACAAGTTGTTAATTTAGGACCTAGTTCTGTTTCCGGACCTAGAAAGGTTATCTAGAAAACTGCTTAGTACAGAGTGAGACCAAAGCCTAGGACCACAAAAAAAAAAAAAAACTTTCCATTCAAAGTGAACCTACAAACCAAAATTTGTGAGCACGTTAGGAAATTTAACATTAAGAATGAAACCAACAAAACAAAGTACCAGGAGATAAACAGATAAACGTACACATGGCAAAATGTAAACAATGGAACAATCTTGATACAACTTTAAAATAGGTATATTTAAAATTCTCAAAGAGGAAAGGAATTTTATCCAGGGAAAGAATTATGAAAATAGAGCAGATTGATACACATCAAAAATCATTAGAAATCCTGGAAATAGAAAATATAGCTCTGAATAAAGATTTTAGTAAGATGGGTAATTTCTATACTGCACTAAAAGAGAAAATTAGAAAATTGAAAAACAGTATGGTGAAAACCACCCAATTTTTAGCACAGAGAAATTAAAAAGATGAAAATGTGAACAAGACTTTAAGAGAGCGACTAGAAGATTTAAATATTATACAACAAGCATCTTGGGAGAGAGAGTATTGAGGAGAAACAATATTGGAAATATCCCAACAGAAAAGATTCCAAAAGTAAGAATGAATCTCCAGATTGAAGCTCACACTGAATGCTGAAATGGCTAAAAACAAAAACAAACCCCCAACTTGGAGCTGCTTTATAAACTATAAAATGCTATACAATTATAAAATGTTGTAATAATGCTTACTGGTAGTGGTCATTATTTTGACAAACCATTATACATAGTGAATTAGAGATGTGCTAGAAAGTGTACTATAATTTTTTGGAAGTAGGAGGAGAAAGAAAAAATAGAGAAGCTCTTTCCTATCAGCATACAAATGTGTTTGGAAAAAAGCTACCAAAACCTAAGGGTCATGAGTTGACTTTTAGGTAGTAGGTCTGTTCAACTTAGGAACCCAATAATGTAAACAAGATAGCAAATTATATTAAAATAGAGTTGGGTCAGCTAGCACTGAATGGAAAAGCTCTTCCCTTAATAGAAGTAGTTTGCGAGTACATTGGGACCAAATTGCTTAGAATGGGGATTCTGTGATTGCTTTGTAGGTTAGGCTGACCCAAAAGTTCTGAGAAAATAAACAAGTAAAATTCTCAAAAAACACACGGTACTCATTGAACTCATCTCTATGACCTTTCATTTTCTTCTTCTACAGTTATCTGAATCCTACTCATTTTCCAGACCCACTTTCTTCCTCTGTGTTTCTTTCTTTCACTACTCATCACAGCCCACAACTGTTTCTCCTTCCTTTCAACTCTGAGCAAAACTGATATTCTCCATAACTCATGTAACTTTTGTCTTATATTCCATGATATGATTATTGTAGATGATTTGCCATTCCTGTTTACCTGCTGAAATGATGTAGAAAGGCATAGATTGTTCCCTTCACCTTCCTAGGTTTGATGTGGAGGGGTCTATCAAATAAACTGTCAACAAGCAAATTAATTGGAGGAAAGGTATACAAATTTATTTTTAATATTACATGCACAGAGGCATCACTGGAAAAAAATGAATACCCAAAAAATGAAGTTCCAAAAGAGTAGGAAGATTTGAGAGCTAACATGTCATTTTAACAGGGGGAAAGAAGGAAAGGATGCAGGTCACTTAGGAAAGATGAAAGTGTCCTTAGAAGAACAGATGGGAGACATGACAGTTTGTGACAAAGTATTTTGGGGTGTGGAGTCCATCTTCCCTGGGAGACGAAACTCCTAGGGGAGGGGAGGATTTATGACAACAGAGTTCCTTTTATAGTACCTGTCTTTAGGCTGGTAGGGGGTATTCAGAGAAAGCTTCCTTTTGCATTTGCTATTTTTAAAGTACCTTCAGCTGAAAATAATCAATATAATACAAAGTGGCGTATTTTGGAGTGGCATGTCTGAACTCACTGTGGTTGGGCGATGGGGAGTCTAAGGCTGCAGCAATGCTATACACATCTTAGATTCCCCACTGCCCCAAGCCAAGAGTTCTACACAAAAGAATTGTAGACTCTGGTGACCTCTCTGAATTATGTGAGCCATCAACCAAGATTCTAGAAACTTCCAATCCTGTATTGGAATATGAGGAGTTTTACATTTTTTGCAAGATGAATGGCATAGATTAGTGTTAGAAATTCATTTTATCTTTCATATTTAAAAAACAAAATCTTGTCACTGACAAAGGTAGTTGAATCTCAAGAACAATTAAATCCAAAGATTTGAGCACAGCCAGGTCTTGGCCTGTTCCCCTCATCTCCCATCTTTGGTGTCCATATTATTCACCTTCACAGAGGACAATTCTTCTCCATAAGGTGGGAATCTGATTATCAAAAGCTGCTGGAATTTATAACATATGGTTTCCATCAATGGGGAAGGACTGACATGTGTTTTCTTTCTCAAGTCACAATTAACTGGCAAAGTTCTCTAATTGGTCCAGCTTTATCAGGTGGCCATGCCTAGACCAATCAAATTTAGTCAGGCGTGAGGGTGAAGTCTCATGAAGACATGGATTCTTCCATCTGAGCCATGTGGTTGAAATGGGAGGAGAAATAAGACCAAACAACTGGTATCAACCATACTTTCAAATCTTGTCTTTATTCCTTGTTAAAACCAGGCCTTCTTATTGTTTCCTTACTTATTTTGCTTCTTTTTGCCTCTCTTTCCCACTGACTACCCTGCTGCTTTATAAGGCTTTGAGGTTTCTCTTCCAAGGAGGTACCCCTGCCTCAGCTCCTCCTCATCTGCCAATTGTGAAAGTATTTCCATTCCTATTCCCATTTTCGGCTAAATGCTACATCATGAAGGCATGGCATTGTTACTAAAATAAGAAGACCCACATTTAGGTCCTTATCCTGACATTTGCTAGCTGTGTGACTCTCTGCAAATTCTCTAACTGCTCTGGGCCTCAGAATTCCCATCCGTAAAATGGTTACAATGCTTGTATTATATGTACATTTTGACATCTAAGTGAAATAATACACTAAAAATTACTTTGTAAACTACCATAAAAATAGAAGGGTTTTCATTTCTCAGTGCTTGGTACAGGGACGGGCTTTGATCTTACACTAGAACATTTGATGACACATCTCTACAGCCAAATATAATGCCAGAATTGCAACATCAGATAACGTTATCATTATTGGATCAAGAAGCAGTGGTACACCAATTGCCAATAAGCGCACCAACATGCTCAACATCTTTAGCTATTAAAAAAGCGTAAACAGCGCCTGTGGCTCAGTGAGTAGGGCGCCGGCCCCATATGCCGAGGGTGGCGGGTTCAGACCCAGACCCGGCCAAACTGCAACAAAAAAATAGCCAGGCGTTGTGGCGGGCGCCTGTAGTCCCAGCTGCTCGGGAGGCTGAGGCAAGAGAATCACGTTGGAGGTGCTGTGAGCCGTGTGACGCCACGGCACTCTACTGAGGGCAGTACAGTGAGACTCTGTCTCTACAAAAAAAAAAAAAAAAGTGTAAACAGAAAACTACAGTGAGATGCAACTTCATATCCACTAGGATGGCTATGAGAAAAAAAGATAATAACAAGGGCTGACAAGGATGTGAAGAAACAAGAACCCTCCTATATTGCTTATAGGAATGTAACGTGATACAGCCATTTTAACAGATACTTCATCAGTTTATCAAAAAGTTAAATACAAAATTACCAGATGAACTAGCAATTCTACTCCTAGGTCTGGTACTCAAGACAAATGAAAACACTTGTACACATAAAAACTGGAACACAGATGCTCAGAGATGCATTATTTACTATAGCTAAAAAGTAGAAAGAACCGAAATGCCCAACAACTGATGAATGGACAAAGCAAATGTGGTTTATCCATACGATGGGATATTATTCTATAATAAAAAAGAATGAAGTATCGATACATGCTATGATGTAGATGGATCTTGAAAATATTATACTAAGCAAAAGAAACCAGTTACAAAAGACCACATACTGTATGATTCTATTTATATAAAATGTCCAAATCTTTGGAGACAGAAAATAGGCTAGTGTTTGCCTAAGACTATGGGTGAGGGACGGAGAATGGAGTGACTCTTATTGGTTACAAGTCTTCTTTACAGGATGATGAAAAGATTCTAAAATTAAATTATGCCAGTGATTGCCCAACTCTGTAAATATTATAAAACTATGCACTGGAATTGAACTGTGCACTTAAACAGGTGAATTTTGTCATGTAATTTATCTCTAAAACTGTTTTTAAAACACAAATGATCTCACTTAACATAAAGTGAGATAAAGAAAAAATAAAACAGAAATAGGAGTAATTTCTTGTGCCAAGAAGTGGGAAGAGAAAAGATAATCAGACGCAGAGTTAGAACCTCCAGTCTCTCTGGGGAGGGGGGTTCTGGCAAGAACTCTTTCATGAATCTCCATTCCTCTGTTTATGTACTTCCCTGTGAAGTCCTTCTCCCCTCACCACATGGTAAATTCTTATCCCATCTTTGAGAATCATCTTGGGTATACACTCTCTGTGAATTCTTCCCTATTCCCGCTTCTCTTACAGACTATGATGGCAGCTTCTTCCTCTTACATTCCCAAATCACCTCCATATACCATAATCAAAGTGTTTACATCTGGCTCATTTATTACTTTTATGGGCTTATCTCCTTATTAGACTCTAAACCCCTCAATGCAGAGTCAATTTCTTTATCATTTTAATCTCTCCACTACCTGGCATGATGTCTGATCCAGGTAGATGTTCATTCGATGTTGCTGAATGGGTAAAAAAGGCAAGTGCCCCAGAAGTGAACTAGAATGCTACCTAGAAATTAAGAGCAGAGACTCAGCAATGAAGTTCAAAGCCAAAATTCCATTGGGAAAACTGTTAGAAACCCACTCACAATGCAAGGGATACCTGGGGAATGAGCAGAGGTGACCCAGGGACTAGAGTATCCTCAGGACGAGCTGCTGTAAGTCCAGTGGGCATAACTGTGGGCAGCTGGGCATGGCACAAACTATATGAGGTGGGGACTGCTGGCTACTGTTATAATATTACCTGGTGGCATCTCTATTTTATCCAATTGAATTGTAAAGTCCTTAAGGGCAAGAGCTATAATTTATTCTTGAATGTGTTTTGTAGATAACCTATAAATGTTTATTAAATAAATTAATTTTACCTTAAACATGTTCTCCTGAAAAAGAGTGAACATTCTACATCCTTTTTGTTTGTTTGTTTTCGTTGGTTGGTTGGTTGGTTGAGTTTAATTTTAGAGACAGAGTCTTCCTCTGTTGCCCAGGCATGCTGAAGAACATCAGTGAAATCATACTAATTAAAAAAAAAAAAAATATATATATATATATATATATATAGAGAGAGAGAGAGAGAGAGAGTAGAAATAGGGTTTCACTGTGTTATCAAGGCTGGTCTTGAACTCCTGGCCTCAAGTCATTCTCCTGCCTCAGTCTCCCCAGTGCTGGGATTACAGGAGTATACGGCCATGCCCAGCCTTACTTCATCTTTGCTGATTCATCATTCTAACTCTTATCAAACTGAAATGTAAAATGCAGGAAAGTCATTCTCTTCCAATTTGTGATAAATACAGTGATTTTGAGTGAAAATATTTTATCATCAAAGAACTAATTCAAATCATGAAACTAAGTGAAGGAAAACTGCTTATCATTGCAGCAACATGCCGTATGAAACATTTAGTTTATTTGTTATTGGTTATCTTACCCTAAACTGTGTAAACTCCATTAGAGCCAAGATTTTTATCTGCTTTGTTCACTGCTATATCTTCAGCACTGAGATCAGTCATTTCCTTTTACATAACAGGTACTTAATAAACACGATGGAGGGAGGCAGGAAAAGAGGAAAGGAGAGACCATTGGAGAGAAGACTTTTATGTATGGAAATATATAAACACCAGGAATTAGGTGCCAGGTCAGTATTACTTAACATTGTTATGATCTGAAAAAAATGCCTGCTAGAATAAAAGTTTCCACAAAGCTCTTCTGTGTAGTGACATACCAAGACAATAAGAATAAACTTGAGAGGAAATAACTTGGCCATAGGAGTAGGGAGAATAATGGCAAATAAGCTCCCTGCAGACTGATGTAAGATGATAACACATTATGGGAAAATGGCACAAATGTGACTATAAGATAATGGTTCTAATGATCAGCTCAGAACCAGGAGAGAATTTGAAGGAGCTGTTGAATGCAGCCTACTTTATGCCCAGGGGTGACTCTTCGACTTTAATGTGGGGAAAGAAATAAGTCCCACATTATTTTAATTATACATTCTAGACTTAGATGAAAAGTATCTATGAAAAATAAATAAATCTTTTCCTAATGGTTGTGTCACAATTTTCTCTCTAGTCTTTCTATATTCTCCACTCAAGCCTGTTGTGCATGGACATGGCCAATCTTCTTGCCAAAAAGGCAGGCACAGCCTCAGCTCAGGTGACACTATCTGGGTGCCCTCTCTGAAGGAAGCCCTTCTGCATCTCTCTCTATGGTAGGCTCAGTGGTTCTGAATAAGATCAACTCAATATCCTTCCTTTCTGGCTATAGCTAACCAGAGCCTGAGAGTATTTACTATCCATATCTTTTGCCCTTGTGTCCTATAGAAATCTAATTTACTTAAAGTTGGCCTAAGTAAGTTTCTATTTAGAGTAGTCTGCCCTTATCTGTGGGGTATATGTCCCAAGACTCCGTTGGATGCCTGAAACCTCAGATAGCTAAAAGACCTATATACACGTTATACATAAAGTTCATGTGCAATTTAACATACTTTAGCATAGTAAATTACACACGAACTTTATGGACAATGGCTATACTATGTCATTCCCTATACATACATACTATAATAAAGTTTAATTTATAAATTGGGTACAGTGAGAGATTAACAACGAGTACTAATAAAATAGAACAATTATAATAATATGCCCAAATCATTACTCTTATTCATTAGGGCAATTATTATGTAAATTTAGGGTGACTTTAAACAAGCACTGTGATTCTTTTTTTTTTTTTTATTAAATCATAGCTGTGTACATTAATGCGATCATGGGGCACCATACACTGGTTTTATACACTGTTTGACACATTTTCATCACACTGGTTAACATAGCCTTCCTGGCATTTTCTTAGTTAATTGCATTAAGACATTTATATTCTACATTTACTAAGTTTCACATATACCCTTGTAAGATGCACCGCAGGTGTAATCCCACCAATCACCCTCCTTCTGCCCACCTCCCCCTTTCCTCCCCTCCCTTTCCCCTTCCCCCTATTCTTAGGTTATAGCTTTCATGTGAAAGCCATAAATTAGTTTCATAGTAGGGCTGAATACATTGGATACTTTTTCTTCCATTCTTGAGATACTTTACTAAGAAGAATATGTTCCAGCTCCATCCATGTAAACATGAAAGAGGTAAAGTCTCCATCTTTCTTTAAGGCTGCATTATATTCCATGGTTTACATATACCACAATTTATTAATCCATTCGTGGATCGATGGGCACTTGGGCTTTTTCCATGACTTAGCAATTATGAATTGGGCTGCAATAAACATTCTGGTGCAAATATCTTCGTTATAATGTGATTTTGGTCTTCTGAATATATACCTAGTAGAGCAATTATAGGATTGAATGGCAGAGCTACATCTTTCCAAAAGGAATGTATTAATTTGCATTCCCACCAGCAGTGTAGAAGTGTTCCCTTTTCTCCACATCCACGCCAACATCTCTGGTCTTGGGATTTTGTGATATGGGCTAATCTTACTGGAGTCAGATGATATATCAAAGTAGTTTTGATTTGCATTTCTCTGATGATGAAAGATGATGAGCATTTTTTCATATGTCTGTAGGCCACGCACCTGTCTTCTTCAGAGAAGTTTCTCTTCAAGTCCCTTGCCCAGCCTGCGATGGGATCACTTGTTCTTTTCTTGCTTATACCTTTGCGTTCTCTGTGGGTTCTGGTTATTAAACCTTTGTCCAAGACATAACCTGCAAATATCTTCTCCCATTCTGACAGCTGTTTGCTTGCTTTACTTACTGTGTTCTTTGCTGTGCAGAAGCTTTTTAGTTTGATCAGGTCCCAGTAGTGTATTTTTGAAGCTGCTTCAATTGCCTAGGGGGTCCTCCTCATAAAATACTGGCCCAGACCGATTTCTTCAAGGGTTTTCCATGCACTCTCTTCTAGTATTTTTATAGTTTCGTGTCTTAAGTTTAAATCTTTAATCCAGTGAGAGTCTATCTTAGTTAATGGTGAAAGGTGTGGGTCCAGTTTCAGTCTTCTACAGGTTGCCAGCCAGTTCACCCAGCACCATTTGGGAATAGGGAATCTTTTCCCCACTGAATGTTTTTAATTGGCTTGTCAAAGATCAAATAATGGTAAGTAGTTCGATTCATCTCTTGTTCTCTATTATGTTCCAGACATCTACTTCTCGGTTTTTCTGCCAGTACTATGCTGTTTTGATCATCACTATTGATTTATAGTATAGTCTGAAGTCTGGTAGCATGATTCCTCCTGCTTTGTTTTTATTTCTGAGTAATGTCTTGGCTATTCGAGGTTTTTTCTGATTCCATATAAAATGAAGTATTATTTTTTCAAGGTCTTTAAAGTATGACAGTGGAGCTTTAATAGGGATTGCATTAAAACTGTATATTGCTTTGGGTAGTATGGACATTTTAACAATGTTGATTCTTCCCAGCCATGAGCATGGTATGTTTTTCCATTTGTTAATATTTTCAGCTATTTCTTTTCTTAGAGTTTCATAGTTCTCTTTATAGAGATCTTTCACATCCTTTGTTAGATAAATTCCCAAATATTTCATCTTCTTTGGCACTACTGTGAATGGGATAGAGTCCTTGACTGTGTTTTCAGCTTGACTATTGTTGGTATATATAAAGGCTACCAATTTATGAATGTTGATTTTGTAACCTGAGACGCTGCTGTATTCCTTGATCACTTCTAAGAGTTTTGTACTACTACATCCCTGGTGTTTTCCAGATATACAATCATATCATCTGTGAAGAGAGAAAGTTTGATCTCTTCTGACCCTATATGGATACCCTTGTTAGCCTTTTCTTCCCTAATTGTGGTGGCTAAAACTTCCATTACAATGTTAAAGAGCAATGGAGACAATGGGCAGCCTTGTCTGGTTCCTGATCTGAGTGAAAATGATTCCAATTTAACTCCATTCAATATGATATTGGCTGTGGGTTTGCTGTAGATGGCCTCTATCAGTTTAAGAAAAGTCCCTTCTAGACCAATTTTCTTAAGTGTTCTGATCATGAAGGATGCTGGATATTATCAAAAGCTTTTTCTGCCTCAATTGAGAGAATCATATGGTCTTTGTTTTTTAATTTATGTGCTGAATTATACTTATAGATTTATGTATATTGAACCAGACTTGAGACCCTGGGATAAAACCAACTGGGTCATGATGCATAATTTGTTTGATGTGTTGCTGGATTCTGTTTCTTAGGATCTTGTTGAATATTTTTGCATCTATATTCATTGGTGATATTGGTCTGTAATTTTCTTTTCTTGTTGGGTCCTTTCCTGGTTTGGGGATAAACGTTATGTTTGGTTCATAGAATGTGTTGGGTACTCTTCCTTCTTTTTCTACATTTTGGAACAGGTTGAGTAATATAGCTACTAGTTCCTCTTTAAAGGTTCGGTAAAACTCTGACATGAAGACATCTGGTCCCAAGCTTTTCTTTTTAGGGAGGTTTTGTATGGTTGATGCTATTCGGGAACTTGATATTGGCCTGTTCAATATTTCCACTTGATTCTGGCTAAGTCTTGGAAGGTGACGTGCTTCCAAGTATTGGTCCATTTCCTTCAGATTTTCATATTTCTGAGAATAAAGTTTCTTGTAATATTCATTAAGGATTTTTTTTAATTTCTGAGGAGTCTGTTGTTATTTTGTCTTTGTCGTTTCTGATTGATGAGATTAGAGATTTTACTATTTTTTTACTGGTTAGGTTAGTCAAAGGATTATCTATTTTATTGACCTTTTCAAAAAAACCAAGTTTTTGATTTATTGATCTGTTGTATAATTCTTTTGTTTTCAATTTCATTTAATTCTGCTCTAATTTTGGTTATTTCTTTTCTTCTACTCGGTTTGGGGTTGGGATGTTCTTCCTTTTCCATTTGCTTGAGGTGTCCCATTAAGTTGTCAACTCCCTCTCTTTCCATTCTCTTGAGGAAGGCTTGAAGTGCTATAAATTTCCCTCTTAGAACTGCCTTTGTGGTATCCCAGAGGTTCTGATAATTCGTGTCTTCATTGTTGTTTTGTTCCAAAAATTTGGCCATTTCCATCTTAATCTCATCCATGACCCAGCTATCATTCAGCATAAGGTTATTTAATTCCATGTTTTTGTTTGAGTATGCAGATTCCTGTTGTTACTGAGCTCAACATTTATTCCATGGTGGTCCAAGAACATGCAAGGAACAATTTCTATTTTTGTTAATTTACTGAGGTTAGACTTGTGACCTAAGATGTGATTGATTTTGGATATGTTCCATGGGCTGATGAGAAGTATGTGTATTCAGTTTTATTGGGATGAAATGTTCTGTAGATGTCTGCTAAATCCAAATGTTGGATGGTTAGGTTTAAATCTAAAATTTCTTTGCTTCGCTTCTTATTGGAGGATCAATCCAACACTGGCCAAGGAGTGTTGAAATCTCTGACTATTACGGAGCTGGAGGAAATCAAGTTGCTCATGTCTGTTAGAGTTTCTCTTATAAGTTGAGGTGCATTCTGGTTGGGTACATAGATATTAATAATTGAAATCTCATCATATTGAGTATTACCCTTAACAAATATGAAGTGACCATTCTTGTCCTTCCTTACTTTTCTTGCTTTAAAGCCTATTGTGTCTGCAAATAGAATTGCAACACCTGCTTTTTCCTGATTACCATTTGCCTGAAATATGGATGACCATTCTTTCACCCTGAGTCTATATTTATCTTTTAATAAATATAAAAGATGTGACTCTTATATGCAGCAAATATCTGGCCTGAGTTTTTGTATCCAGTCAGCTAACCTGTGCCTCTCTAGTGGACAGTTTAAGCCGTTCACATTAATGGAGAATATTGATAAGTCTGGTAAAATTTTGGGTATCAAGTTTTTCAAAAGTCCAGTGGACATTTTTAATCCTTTCGCCACTGTGGAAGTTGGAGTTTGATCAAAAGTTTCTGAGTGAGTTTACTTTTGTGGTAGAGGATTGGGCTGGTCCTTATGGAGGATAGGTCTGAGAATATCCTGAAGAGCTGGTTTGGTTATGGCAAATTTCTTCCACATATGAATGTCATTAAAGTATTTAATTTCTCCATCATAAATGAAACTCAGTTTAGCTGGATACAGGATCCGGGGTTGAAAATTATTTTGCTTTAGGAGATTAAAAGTCGACGACCACCCTCTTCTGGCTTGAAAAGTTTCAGCAAAGAGATCTGCAATCATTCTAATATCCTTCCCTTTGTAGGTAATGGATTTCTTACATCTGCCTGCTTTCAGAATTTTCTCCTTCATATTAACTTTGGTGAAGTTAATTATGATATGCCTGGGGGATGTCTTATTGGGATTGAGTCATGCTGGGTTTCTGAAACTGTCTGCTATCTGAATTTCAGAATCTCTTGGCATGTCTGGAAAATTCTCTTTCATAATTTCATGGAGAAGGGCCTCTGTGCCTTGTGAGGCCACTTCAGTTTCAGGGATTCTAATGAGATGGATATGAGCCTTCTTCGAATTATCCCAGAGCTCTCTGAGAGAATGATCCGTTTTTGCTCTCCATTTCTCTTCCTCTTTGAGAGTTTGGGAGCATTTAAAGGCTTTGTCTTCAATGTCAGAAATCCTTCTTTTGCTTGTTCCACTCTGTTACTGGGGGATTCTATTGTATTTTTCAGATCTTTGAGGGCTGCAAATTCTTGCTTCAGTGCATCAAAATCTTTGGTGGTTTTGTCTTTAAATTCATTAAATTCTTGAGACAACTTTTGAATTTCTCCCTGAATTTCTAATTCCAACTTTTGAATTTCTCCTCGAATTTCTAATTCCAACTTTTGAATTGTTCTTCAAATTTCTAATTCCAAATTTTCCTCCATTCTATTAATCTTGTTTGCAATCCAAATTCTGATTTTGAGTTCTGACATTTTGACCAGCTGTTTATGAATGGGATCTTCAGTTATATCTGCCATATCTTTCCTTGGGGGGGTTGATCTATTCTTGTTATTCATGTTACCAGAGTTTTTCCACTGATTCCACCCCATGATTATTTTACACCATTTGATTTTTCCCCTGGAGCTTTGTTGAGCACCCATACAGTACTGCAGCCTGAGAAACTTGGGCCCTGTTTGGTTTGGAGTGGCTAAGTGGTTCTGTCTTGTTTTCAGGTGGTCTCTGTCTGACTCTAGTGAAACAGTTACTCTGGGTTGAAGTCTTATCTGTGGAGAAATACCAGCCATTAAGTCACCCCACCCCCCACAGGCAACAATTGGAAATGGAAAATCAAACCTTCCTAGAACCACACACCCAGGGCACCACTTGAACAGTCCTTGGGCGATTGGCTCAGTTCAAAAGGTCCACATTAATTGTCTCAGACAGCACCTGTCTCAGGTGGGAGATTTTAAAAGGTCTATGGCAACTGGATTGCAGGGGTCTGGTGACAACTCAAATATGACTTGCTCCGGTGCTCCGTGAAGTCAGGAGGACCCACCCAGCAAATAGATTAGTCTGGGAAGATTGATACCTCATTTCCCACCTTGCACCTCTGTCGCACCCAGTCACTGATAGCCCCGCAGGGCTGTGACCCAGTTGCCTCCAGTGAGCAGATAATCTAGGGGTTTACACCGGCATGAATCACAAGGAAATCTATTTCTTCTCAGCCAGGCCGCTGCACTCTGCCTCTATCTAGCAGAGGGAGGTGAGGCCTGACAACCTCAGGTGCTCGATGGAGGCTGGGGGGTTTTCACTCAGTTCCATCCCCACGCCTGATTGCTGTTACTGACAGAACAGAACAGAACAGAACAAAACAGAACAGAACAGAACAACTTTATGGGAATTTGTTTCTGTCCCTGCTAAATTCCCCTGCAGAAGAGAAGCTGTTTTGAGTTCCCAGAGCCTGCGCCTCAGGCCCTGTCTTTGCTCCTGCAGGTTTGTATTCGGTTACCTGTCAGTTCTAGCCTCCTATCTTCCTTTGTCTGTAGGCTGATGATCCGCTGTGGGCTGGGTGCATCTTAGGCTCAGTAAAGCGGTCCTTTGGGTCACCCCTGCCCTGAGAATTTCTTGGTTCTGCACGTGTGTTTTCTAGTCCCAGCGCTCCACCCAGGCTGGTACTGCCTCAGGCAAACCCTTTACTTATGGGGCCTTCGTTTCAGTCCCAGATCTGTTCTGCAGTGGTTGCCACCTGAGAAGATGTCCGGCCTCCTATGGTTTCCCAGGGAGACAGGGGGTGTGACTTTGAAATATCCCGGGATGAGCCCTATTGTTACCAAAATCGGCTGCCACTCCAACGTGGCTCCCTCTCAGCTGACCATCCTCTCCTCACTCCCGTGCCACAGAATCAGCACTGACCAGCTGCAGTCTAGGCCTTGTCCACACCCCTCAAGAAATCACCCAAGAATCTGGACTCCTGGGGGACAGGCCTCCAGACCTCAGAGTGAGAGTGGAGGGGAGTGCTGGGAACTCAGAATTGCAGGTAGAGAATATATACAGTTTTATACAGTTTTATGCCTGGGAGGAAAATGCTGTGGCACCCTAGTAGGGAAGGTAGGCCCAGTTTTTAGAGGGTCTCTCCCATTGAGTGTAGTGGGAGAACCTTTGAACTCTGCTCATTTGTTTGTGGAGGACTCTGAGCCGTTCTCATGGGGGAGGGGACTCCCGTCCACTTGGTGATGGATTTTGTACCTTTTATTTGTATCCTTGGAGTCACAGCTCGCCTCAGCAGCGTTGATGCGTGTTCTTCAACCTTCTCTCTTGGTGCAGCTATAATCCACCAGGTTACTTGCTAAATTTCTGTCCTTTAACTCTCCTTCTGGACGGGAGCCTCTGTGGAAAACTGGCTGTAGTTAGCCATCTTTGCTTTGGTTCCAATATTTCAAATACTAAATTCACTTGTCCCAGACGAAGCTCCTTGTGAGCAAGGATGGTGTGTTCTCTCCTACCATCTAGATGACGGTGTCACTTCATAGGCACATCCTCTCCCCCCACTCATTGTGTCTTTTTCTGATCAGTTTCCTTGCTGATTCTCATTTTCTCACTTTTCTACTTTCTATCTCTTCCAATTTTTTTCTCAAGATGAACTCTGTGGCTCAAAGGAGTAGGTGCCAGCCCCATATGCTGGAGGTGGCAGGTTCAAACCCAGCCCCAGCCAAAACTAGTTTAGAAAGTGCCTTTCCCAGAAAGCTGCTTTTCCCAGAATCAGCACTGTGATTCTGTGACAGCCAATCTGATGGTCAAGACAGATGCCAAGTGCCTCATGTGCAGGTAGTGTCTACAGAATGATACACTGGACTAAGTGTTGATTCACAACCTGGGTAGGACAGAACAGGATAATGTGAGATTCCATCATGCTACTCAGAATGGCATGCAATTTAAAACTTATGAATTGTTTATTTCTGGAATTTTCCATTTAACATTTTCAGATTATGGTTGATCATAACTGAAACTGCAGAACATAAAACCTTGGATAAGAGGGGACTTTTGCATAGCAGTCAAAGAATCTTCAGGTATCAGTAGGAAATCTATTTCAAGAGAAAAAATATTTCACTATCTTATCTACATGAAAATTGATAATTAATTCAACTGGTAAAAAGTCTTGGAAGCTGATTCTCAAAGGACCAATGAATTTACCCAAGTTGGAAGAAGTCTCAACCACATGTACCTCAGCCTATATCTGGAGAGCCTTTATTTAGCATTCAACTCAGACACAGTGACGTCAGAGGAGAACTCCCACAAGCTCCTCAAACTTTGCTATCTAATCCTCAGTGAGAAAAACAGATTTGCTTTTCTGTCAGCAGACTATGATCTGTAATCCTATGCCTCTGTATGATTTTATTATGATTTTTTTGTTTTTCCCAGGAAAATATTTATTTTGGGGAAAAAGTCGAGACACTATGGTTTGTTTGATTTTAGTTCTGGCCTCTGTACCTTATGAATAACAGTACAGAACTAAAGGTTGGAGACCAAGTAGGGTGACAGAAGGAACAGTAAGTTCCACAGTGAGTTAGTTTTATGTTAAGTTAGGATTATGAAGCAGAAATGCAATGGTTGAGAAGGGTTAGTAAAACCAATGAATCCATCAATGATATAAGATTTATATATGTTAACTTATTTAATCCTTATCACAATTCTATAATAAAAGTACTGTTATTGTCTCCATTTCATACATGGAGAGGTTCAGTAAGTTGCCTGAGGTCCCTCAGAGGCCAAGCTGGGATTTGATTCTAGCTGGCCTGGCACCGGAGGTTATGATCTTCATTACCATAGTAGATGGCTTCTGCTGTTGATTGAATTGAACTCAACTGTTCAAACCCTTATAAAATGTATAGAAATCTTTGTACCTTGATGCAGCAATGCTACAAATATAAATAGGCATTACTGCTAAATTCATGAATGTTAAATCTATACTATAACGTGAAAGGGCACTGAAGACATCAGAGACCTGAAAAAACTCATGAGCAAAGGACAATCACAATGTCTTCCCCAACCCTGCTTTAGAGACCTTGTTTCAGACTAAACAGAGACATATGGAAGACAGTTCTGATCCAGTGTAAAAAGCCTCATGCCCTTATCATGTGTTATAATAGTTGCGGAAAGAATATTTTAGTGATCTTTAATGGGTCTTCCCCCAGTTTGCCACTCGTACTTCTGATGATGGAAAGTGTGGAACATTAAATAGCTTCTGGTCCCACTGGCCTTCTTACCTATGTATTCATGCTGGGAAGCCTTCTACCTCTTTGCTAAGTAACACAGTATTTACTCAAGTCTTAGTTTTTAATCCCATCTGTTCTCTAATGAATACTTCATAAATAAATTTAACATGGTAAAATCAACTTAAAAGACCTTTCTTTAATAATCTTTTATTTTATTAATAAGTGCTGTGTTCTTACAATTTCACATGGAGCCACAAATATAAAATTTATTGTGTCTGGGTGGCTCTAAGGCCTCTCAACATTTTTAAAAAGGTATCCTCAACTTTCAATGTCCATTAAATATGGATGTTTAGTGAACACATTTTAATATCTCAAATGAATGAGTTTTACACAACCATTTAAATGTAAAATACTGAAAAGATCTTTTTTAAACAACCATTGAGGTAAGTTGGAGGGAGGGAGAAGAGCTACTGAGAAAGATTTCACTTAGTGATTGTTGCTATAGGAACCATTTACCAACTGCTCAAGATATCAGTTCCCAAGGACGACAGGAATAGCAAACAAAATAAAAACAACAAACGAAGAAAACAAAGGGACCTGGCACCAGAAAAAAATGAAACATTCTTTTATGTGCATACATTCAAGAAGATGGTATTTACTCAGAGAGGAGTTTGGTAGGGGGAGTAGATGGCCAAAATGCGACATTTCTCTTTCAATGATCAGGTAGTCATACGTTAGGCAAGTGGGAGGTCCCAACTTACAGCCACATCTTCCTCCATAGCTCAGTACCGCCCCATGAGAGAATGATCACAAACCCTAACTACAATTCTTTTTATTTCTTTCAGCTGGACTAAAGAACCACATGGCAAGTATTCAGTTTGCTTGTTGACTGGCCAACCATTGTTCCGTTCGCAAGTGTCTTAACAGCACCTCTAAGATTAATGAGCATAGAATCTCAGTGCAAGGTATGTTTTTGAAATCCCAAACAAGAAAGAACGTCATGCTCAAAGCCTGACAGCCCAGCACATTTCTTTGAAGTTATGGCTCATTTGCAATTTCCTATTCACTCAACGCATGGAGCTATAATCCGAGTGAATTGTCAGGTTAAAAACTAAACTTAGTATTTTTTATTTTCCAATTAATACACACTTTTATGCTGCTATGAAAGCACAGTAATCAAGATTGAAGCCTGGGGGCTCAGCCCTTCATATTTAACTGGATGCCTCATCCTGATTATTTCTCCATCCTTCTCTTGGTTTCTGTACTTTTTCTCTAGCTGTCTATGACCCTCCATTTGATCATTTCTAAAATGTTTGCTGCTGTTTCAAATCTAACCAAGATTGAGATAGTAGATTCACTGGGTTCCTAAATGGAAAGAAAGATTGCAATACTCACTAATTTATTTTTAAAATGAATTGGTGTGTCATTCTCAGCACCATCTGTTCTCTTATTTCTCTAGATGATAATATCAGGTTCAGATTTACCAATGGACCTAATATTATTTCGTGAAAATTCTGGCTGAATTTCCCAAATATAATTCAAGGAAAAGTTAGGTTGGTTCAGGTAGTGGGTATTACCCCTAGGTGGGAGGTAAACACATTTGTAATATCTGTATATATGGGTCTATATCAGGATTGGCAGATGGTTCTCCATCTCAATCAGAATAAAAGTTGAATGCCATTGGAGTATAGGCAGGTGACTAATGAGAAAAACCTGTATGATGGAGATACTGGTGAGCTGGAAAGCATATAGCCTATCTGAATGGTCCAGCTGAGGGAGGGTAGAGGTAGGGCAGGGGGAGAATACACATCAACCTTTAGCCCCAGTTGATTAAGGCCATGCAGAAACATGGGTTTGTATTTTCACATCATCCCATTTTAAAGAGAAGGCAGGAATCTGGATATGTTGACACATTTCTTATTTACTAAATTTCTTGACACTAAAGTCTTTGGTCTTCTTTTCTTGCCACTCAGTCTTTGAAATGTCATTCAGGCTCCTATCTTTAAACACCATCTTTTTGCCAATGGCTCCCAAATCCATAAATTTAGCCAAGAAAGCATCCCGAACCCTGACTTACATACCCTCTATTCTCTTAACATCTCCACTAGATGTCCAGCAGACATTGCTAATGTAACAAGGATGAAACTGAACACTTGATTTTTCCTGCTCTACCCAAAGCTTTCTCCTTCTCACAACAATCAAAGTCAATCTCAGGTCAGACAATCTGCATTCTTTTTTCACCTCCAATCAGATAGACCTATTGCATTTACCTTTGAAACATATTTATAACACTCCCCCCCATTTTTTGTAACTTTCACAAGTACCTTCCTAATCAGAATCATTATTCGTCTGCAGCACTACAAATAATTCCTAGCAAGTCTTTCCAAGTCTATCCCCACCTCCTTCCCCATAATCTTTTTCAACAAATAAATCAAAGTAATTATTTTCAAATATAAGTTAAATCAAGTCATGTCTCTGCTCAATGCCTTGCATGGTGCCCCATCCCAATCAGAGTAAAAGTCAGCCCTTACCAAAAAGCTCATAAGGCTCCATATCATCTGGGCCCTCTTCAATTCTCTCACCTCATATCTTACTACCTTTTTACTTCTTATGTGCTACAGACCCACTGGCTTCCTGTTATTCCTCAAACAAACATCCACACTCCCACCTTAGAGATTCTGCACCGGCTCCTCCGTTAGCCTGGAACGTCCCTCCTCACTCATGTTCACGCTCCTCCACCTCCTGCAGGGATTTGTCCAAATACCACCTCCTTAGTGAGGCCAGTCCTAACATCCCCAGCTTCCTTCTAAGCTCCTATTACCACAATTTACTTTTTCTTCCTTGCTCTCGCTTCCAAGATACCACATGGTACTCATCTATTATGCCCATTACTTACTGTCTGTCTCTTCCTGCTAGAATATAGTTTCCATGAGGGCAGCTTTGTCTTTATTCCGTTCTTGATGAATCTTAAGTTCCTAAAACAGTGGCTGCACATATTCAATAGATAGTCAGTGAATGGATTTTTAAATGTTTCAATTATTTAAACAAACACCCACTGTGCACCAAAAAATCCAGGAAAACTACCCACAGCCCCCAAGCCTATGGACAACCTATTTGTGGCCACTGGTTAGCAGAACAGCTTTTATGTTCTTCCTCCTCGTCCTCCAATGTCCCTGGTCTACCTGGTCTACATGAGTATCTCTTCTTCTGTTCCAGATTTCAAAATACACAAATAGTACACAAAATTAGTGTGGGGATGGGTGGGTTCTAGACATGTCCCTGACTTCCTCTCTGCCTCCTATTTCTTCCCCTCCTCCCTGCAGACAGAAGGCTGTGGAAGGAATCCAGGAAGAAGGCTGGTGCCCACCCAGGACACTTGCCTCTCAACCTCCTCTGTAGTTGAGGCCAGAACTGAGAAGCATCAGGAGCCAGAGCACTCACGCACCAAGATGACACCACTGCCCCTTTAAATCATGTTTTGCGACAAATTTTGAAAACAAAGATGACATGGCATGATAAACTGAGATAGGAGACTGAATTGGCCCTTTGGCTCTGGTACCCTCTGAGGACACCTCACTCATCCTAAGCAGATACTTAGTACTATAGATCCCTTGTCTGTTGGAGGGAGTCATCATATTTGAGAATTTAATGGGACAATAAGTGCCAAATTCTTGACATACAGTAAGTGCTTAATTAATGACTGTTTCCTTTCTTTCCCCCATGCCAAATATTCACTAAAACTATTCTAGGGAGTATGATTCCTCCCTTTCTCCTAAATCACTTTTAACATTATCCTTACTTTAAAAAAAATCATATTATTTTCAAAAAATAATGATTTTCCTTTAATCTATAGTTCATATCGTAAATATTTTCTAAATTTTGGAGTCTATTCTCAAACACTTCTCTCCAAACATCTTTTCTTCAGATTAGTATAAGGGTACATATAATGAAGTTGCATTGTTTGTTTTTGTTAAGTAAAGTCCAAGTTATAGTTAAGCCTTCACCCAGGTGGTGTGCCATATACCCCTACGTTGTGCCCATTAGGTAAGAGCTTACCAATCCCCCTCCTTCTTGAATTTAATTGTGTTTTTTCTTGCATGTGGATTTGTAGTTTTTCATCTAGTTTCATGTTAGTATTGAGTACCTTGGATGCTTGCTTTTCCATTCTTGTGGTATTTTACATAGGAGCATGTTCTCCAAATCCATCCAGGTAAATACAAAAGATGTTAACTCTCCATCTTTCTTTATGGCTGAATAGTAATAGTGAATTACTATAGTTTATCCATTTGTGAGTTGATGGGCACTTGGGTTGTTTCCACGTCTTGGTGATTGTGAATTGATCTGTGATAAACATTCTAGTGCAAATGTCCTTATGGCTAAACAATTTCACTTTTTTCTTTTGGGTAGGTAACTAGTAATTGTATTATGGGATCAAATGGAAGGTCTACTTTTAGCTCTATACTTCTTTCCAATCCCACCAGCAGTGTAAAAATATTCCCCTCTCCACAACCACACCAGCATACACAGATTTGGGATTTTGTGATATGGGCTATTCTCACTAGGATTAGGTGACATCTCAGGGTGGTTTTGATTCACATTTTTCTGAGGATTAGGGATGAGGATTTTTTCACGTATTTGTTGGCCATTCACCTGTCTTCTTGGTAGAAGGCTCAGTTCATGTCCAAACATTTCTTACAAAAATTCTGTGTTTCTTTCACTTAAAAAAAAAAAAAAGGAACTTGGTATTCTTGCTATTATTACATGAGAGTTAATCTTTTCAAAGACTTTCACTGTTTCTGTATATTTGCTACCTAAGACTTCAGCAGAAAGTCCAATTATATAAACTAATTAAAATAAAACAAAATCAGAAATGACATTAAAAAGTGTGTAAATTCACATTTTTTTAAGGTCTGGGCTAATTTTTTAAAACCCTCTCTGCCTCACCCCAAACAGTTTGGTTGCTGTTTTTTGTCTAAATGAATCCAGTAGCAACAGCCTCGCGTTCCTGTGTGACCTGGAAATTCCCAAGTAATCACTTGTGAGTAGCAGATGTTTAGATAAGCTAACCAGTTCTTAGGTAAATAAATCCTGTTATGATAATTTCAGGAGAGATCTGTGTGTTTGGTTCAATACTTTTGGAACTGCATTCTCAACAGGTGGAAATAAATACATGCAGAGCCAGGATTTAAGCCAACAGAAGAGAATCTGGCACCTATTTTCTAGTGACTCGATAAATACAGGCCAGGACACTGACCCCAGGATGGGTGTGGGTCAAGAGGGCAGGAAGGGAATCTGCTAGTCCTCTTGTTCTCTTTTAAAGTCTTGTAAGAGCAAAATACATGTCGTTGTTTAAAGGGGGGTCGGGGGTGAGAAAGGAAGCATTGTTGGAAAGATCACTTAAACTTACAACACTTAAAAAGATGACATGATGTGTGTAGAAGCAAGCAGGGAAAGAATATAAACTAGTATCAGTATCATCAGCAGATATTTATTAAGTATCTTTGGGGATGAGGCAAGCTGCTTGATAGGCATATGGACTCAGGAAGGAACGTTGGAGTCAAGGCATGCATTCATGTAAAGGTGTGTGCAGGGAACTATTCATACTTGAGTTTTGTCTTGTTTGTTGTTTTGATGTTTGGTTTTTGCCAGTCTTCTGTCTCTTCAACCTCTGCAGGGAGAATGGCTTTGAGTCACCAATATCTTTGATGAGAGGGAGAGAGAACGTTATTCATTAGTTTTTTCCTTCAGGCAAAACCAAGTGCCAGGCTTTATCTCTCCATCCCGCTCAAGCCCTAAATCTCCCATATTGACAGGTGGCAAAGACAAAGGCAGCAACCTCAGTTCTAAGAGAGATTACCCTCCTTTCCTTTCTACTTTCCTTCCTTTCTTCCTCCCTCTTTATTTTCCGTTTTTCTCCCTCTCTGATGCCACAGCTTCACTCTTGGTTATATTTCTTCTTTATTTGAACTTTCCTACTATGTCATGGTTGTACACAAACCTCATGCAATTTTGTTAAAGAAAGGCCAATTATATTAATCACAATAAGAGACTGCACATACCTACACCATTTTACTCACATCAGGAAGAAGGTTAAAAAAATTTATTTTAAATCTAATTTTACTTAACATGCAAACAACAACTGCAACTAAGATCATAGACCCTACGTTTTGCACATAGCATATAAAGTTGGTGGTCTGGGGTGCATGGTCAAAAGATATCGTGATTCCACGCTCCTCAGATCTTTCCAATTAGAACTTGAAAGCCCATTTTCCTCCCAGAGAAATGCCAGATGCATTCTTCTTTAATGAGCTTAGGGCCAAAACTGCAATATGATCTCCTGCTTCAGGTGGAACATGGATAACAACTTAGAAAGAAAGGAGAATGGGGTCTGGAAGAGGATGTAGATTGAAGGATTACCTTAATTAAATGTAAAAGTAGGATCAGAGAGGTAGGAAGACCTTAAAGAAACACTCCTTCTGTGGCCTCAGAGACAAAGCCATGGAGAGCAGCTGTTTCCATGTTTGGAAAGAAAGTTAGTCTGAATCTTTATACAATATTTTAAAAAATAAGGGAGGCGTGACAAACATATGTGGAACCTGAGTAACTCAGGACAAAAGTCTACTGAGTACTAATAACATCTTAGATGTGTTCAGTTGAGTCTATGTCCTATCCAGCTCAAACTCAAATTAGGTTATTCTTTCCAATGATTCCTGACTCCACAGGTCCGCTACATTTTGGGGGGCTTAAAAATGCAGGCTCCAAGTAAAAAATTTAATTTGAAGTTTAATGCAAATGAAAGTAGTTATGGTTTGCCAAGTCATATTTGTTATGGTGTTTCTAGGAGTGACCAGGACTTAAAAATGCTGAAGTTTTGATTAATTAAATTATAATCTATCCAAACAATGAGCAAATATATAGCTATGAAAATGAATTAAAAAGCCCACTGAGACAAAAATCAACCCAAGACGTATTGCAGGACAAAGCAAGATACAGAACAGTAGGCAGAGAGTATCAGCTTACACATAAAAATCGGTGAAAACAATATGTATGCCTCTATTTACTTAAATATACAAAAAGGAATACAGGAAAAATACACAAGAAATTAATTGGTTATTTAGGGCAGGAAATAACTAGCCTGATTGGGCAAAGGAATGAGGAGACATTTTACTGTCAACAGTTTTTATGTTGTTAGATCCTTTAACCTTATGATTATATATCTATGTGTGACTAACATATACATATAATTGATGTATAATTTTAAGGTTATTTATTATATACCAAACAATAAAATAGAATAAAATGCACTAGTTCAAAAAAAAATTCAAGCTGATGAATGCACAGGAAGAATCTATAATACTGACCTGCATTTTATTTGCAGGCCCTGTCATCCTGTGTCTTGCTAATATCTCAAGGCTAAGCTACCAAATGCCTACAGTTTGACCCCTAGGTAAAAAGAGAAATCAGGAAACTTCAGAAAACACAACCACCTGATAATCTTCTTACAGGCATTCGGAACTGCTCAGTGATCCATGAATGTCAAGGCAAACCTCTGATATGCTTCTTCCAAGTTCCATATAAATCTCTTTATCTAAGGTAAACTCTGGGTCAATAAGAAATACCTGTGACCTTTGTGTTATGCTCCTGAGTATTTAGAGGCATTATTTCACATATACTCCTAAGAGCTCAAGAAATATACAGCATTTCTAGTATCTTCTCATAAGCAGAGATGTTAAGGTTGATAAACAATCTGGCCCTGACCATGACAGTAAGCTCAGTGGTAAAGGAGAACATGCATTTGTTTTGATTCCTTTCCTCACTACAGAATTACAGAGATTAAGACTTTCCCCTCCCTCCTGTCCACTTCTACTGGACTTTCCCTTCAAAATACTCCCCATCCGTCATTTGCCACGCCAGCTCCTTTGTCATTTTGCTCATTTCTTATATACCTAGATTCCTTTCTTTTCCTCAGATGGCAAATTTGCCTCTGATATCTGGGGAATGATTATCATTGAAATTATTAAACATACAAGCTGACACAACAAACCACCAATTTGTTATTTTCATAAAAATATTTTTGTATTTTTGGCAGATGGCTATACAGCCTTTGTCTTGACAAAGACAAAAAAAAACCCATAGAAAGTAAGCTCTGGATCATTTTTCCTGTGAAACTTAATCTAAAACCAAACAATTTGGCACATGACTTCTGAGTGTGTTCCCCATTTCACTTCTAGAGCCCATTTCCCTGGCAACCTCCACCCTCTCCCAGCTGTAGAGGTCAACACAATAGACTTGTCACAGGTTTTAAGTCGGGGAACCACTTTTAATTTGGAGAAATTATTACCCGGGGAGAAAATAGGCTGGTCCTGTACTTCAAAGAAAAAATAGAAATCAAGATGCACACAGCTTCCCGAATTGGACTGACTCTTAATGTTGCTGTGTGTCTCAGAAGCAGCTGTTCAAATGAGTAGCTGCCCGGAGGAAATGTGTATTCAAATGCTTCTTGTCACTCTCCGCTCCTGGCTTCACACCTAAAAGCCAGATGCAAGCTCTTCCAAGGCTAACAAATTTAAATGCCTTCTGGTGGCTCATTATGGTAATTACTGGCCGTATATTACTGCCACGTGAAAAGGGCTGTGAGGCAGGCCAGCCCGGGGGCATTTACAAGTGGTTTATTTGTGTTGAGCTATTAAGAATCCTCCAGTTATCAGATCAACCACTGCTCTTTGGGTTTTACAAGCAAGTTGTTCCCTAACAATCTGATCCTTCATCTGCTACCTTTGTGATATAGTTAAGTACCACTTAGGGACCTAACATGCTGCTTAGGAAAGTTACTCTACCTGTTCAGGAAAGGTTCCAAAGTCTGCGGCATCCTATGAACAATTTCTGCATGACTCCTTCCCAAGGCCCTTCCCTCCAGCCCATCCCTGGGAAGGCGGTAAAGCTTTCTCTATTCTTTGATCTTCAGTGTGATTGTACACCTTTTTTTGGCCATAGCCACTTTCTTGTTATAATTGAATGTTGATGCAACTGAGCTTTATGGGTTTGGACAATCTCAGGAATGAATCCATGTTATGAGCCTGAAACTCACAATATGTTTTGAGGAGGCCCTCTCTAACGAAAAGAATCGAAAATTTATAAATATAGAATTGGACAGAGAAATGAATTATTGGAATAAGAAACCAATTTTAGGCTGACAAATCTATAAACGTCACAAAATCTAAAGAGAGAATAATGTAACTTGTAAAAAGCAACTGCCTGGCTCTCCTATAATGCTAGCTTTCTAATCTAGGGGGCAACAGAGTCTTTGATTGCTTCATATGACAATGATTTTATAATATTTCTATAGAGAGAAAACAAAGATAGTTCAGTCTTCTTTTAAGCAGCATTTACTGAAAAAAATTTATTTAAGTTTCATTTGGCTTTAAAACTTGTTATTGGCAATGTTGTGTAAATTTTCAGAATTCTTATTAAATTTTGAAAAATATATTTCATTTTTTTATACATGACCTGTAATATTCCAGAGTCTTTCAAGCTTCAGTGATTAATCTTAAATATACTTTGGGTTTTGAAATACACTTATTATCCAGCTTATTATAGATGACATCAAGGGATATAACTTTTTTAATTACTGTTTTTGTTTTAATAGGAAATTTTTTTTTTACGATTTTTTCTTTTTTTTGGCTAGGGCTGGGTTTTAACCTGCCACCTGTGGCATATGGGGCTGGCGCCCTACTCCTTTGAGCCATAGGCGCCGCCCAATAGGAAATTTTTTATTTATGTTGCTTCTCTCTATCAGAGTAATTTCTCCATTGATTTCATTACTCATCTTCATTGCTTTTAGTTTCATGTGTCATTTTTTTCTGATTTTCCTTTTGTTTTTTTAGTACATGTACAGATGAGAAAAAAATGTTACCCTTCGAAAACATTCAAATCAGGAGGACACTGAAAATAAATTCCTACTTGTTTCACTAAAGCATTTTAAAACATCTTTCCAAATTAATTTCTCTAGTTTAGAATAATTTTCCAAATTAAAAAATATATATATTTGGAAGGCATCTATGCAAATAAATGACCAAGAAGCTTAAGCTTCATTCGAGTCATGAAAAATCTGCTTTGGGGCTTCTAAGAGATGGACCAATAGGCCAGACTCATCCCCTGTGCATCCCTGCTCAGTCTCGTCTATTGCTAAAGACACAGTTGTTACATGTAAATTTAGAGACAGGAGCTTCAAGTTAGAATTTTTTTGATTTGGGGGGGGAAGTTGACTCTTACATCCCCAGAATGCTCAGAGGATGAGGGACAGGAAATAAAACTCCTCCTCCTAGAAGGAGCTCTTGTTGTCCCAGGCAAGGACATGACAAGGAATGGTTCTTGGGGACTGTCCCTCTGTCAGCCTGGTATCAGGACCTACAAGCTTATTAACAACCCACTTCTATTGGCAGGCATTTGGTCGTTCTGTTGCATAAATTTGCTTCACACAAGAGACAGCACATAGCTTTTTTTTTTTTTGGCTCATTTCACTGAATATAACAGCAAAATTGGAAATAATAATCTTAATGTTCAAAAGTCAGATGATTAAATATCTTCTAACTATATCCACATAGTGAATGCATATAACAATCTTACAGTGTTCCATAATAATGATATATGTATTGATTTGAAAATTTTTTCAATATATTTTCGCATGAAACAAATGGGATACAAGGTAATGTGTATGACAAAAAATCCCAGTTTTGCCTTTTTAAAGATCCTCTTTATTTACATAGCAGATATGGACATATACATACTGAGATGTTGACAGCAGTTGTCCTTGGGCAGTTGTCCTTGGTACAATCTTAGAATTGTAAGATTTTAAATTCTTTTTTGTTAAAAAAAAAAACCCCACTTATTTGTATCATTTAGTTTTTTTCTATAGTGATCATCTTTTATTTTGGTAATTAGAAAATAATTTCCCAAAAAAAGAAAAGAATTTCTAATGTTAAAAAAAAGTTGAAAAATACCCATTTGACATTGGATTTCTTTAGTCTTTCCCAATAAAATAATGGTTTGAAATTTAAATTTTTATCTGCATTTCAACATTCATGTTAAAATCCATTTGCAAGAGGACTTAATCTATTTCTAAGAAGGATTATGCTCCAGGATTTATACAGCAAGAGGAGACAGGTCAATCTCACATGTGGCACACTGAATTCTGCAAATTCCATCTCTGTGATTGGGGAACAGGCCAACCTACCAAAAAAATTAGTTCCAGGTGGCTGTAAGAGAAATGTTTTATGTTGAAGTGAGTTTTTCTAGACTGTGTATATATTTTAAAGTATTCTCTGGAAAAGGTTGTATTTAGTCTTTATTGGTCCATCTCTTAGAGGCCCCGAAGCAGATTTTTTCATGACTCTACATGTAAATTAGGAAAGGACAATGCCCCTTAGAAAATGTGGGGGATGTACAGATAATTCTGTACTGATATGACTTGTCCTCAGGCAATATTGGTTGTTGTGAACATAATGTCCACTAGCACTTAGAATCTAGTGTGTGTGGCATGCATTTGTTTACACAGCCTCATTCTATCCTCCCAAGGTAAACTGTTCTCAACTCTTCATGTACCAAAGTGCATCAGAGAAAATGTGTTAAAATGCACATTCTACGGCCCCAATCTCAGATAATCGCATTCTACTGAATGTCTTGGGTCTGCAGTGTGACCCAAGAATGGACAATTTGAACAGAGGACCCTCCTTGGAGAAACATTTTCAGAAAGTCTGCCTCATTTAATACTGTGAAAGTTCTAGCAGAGAGCAGAGGAGAGCTTTCCCTGGAGCTTCAAGACTCTGATTTGTAGAAGACAGATGAGAAGAACTGCTTCTAGTCCCAAGTACTCTCTTCAACCCTCCTTCACCAGCTGACAAACATGCCCCCTGCGTTGTATAATCTGAACCCTTTGACCAAATTAATCAATGCTTCAGAACTGGTCCTGTGGGAGTGAACAAAATCAAGTTGGGTGGAAAAACAATCCTTTTCTCTTCAGAGTAGCTAGAAATCCTGTTAAGATGACAACTTATGCCTCACTTAAAAACCTGCCACATTCAACCTTCTAAATCTCAGCTCCTCCAGATTGCTGCCCCGAAGTACACGTGCTTTGTCTCCGCTGGTGCTAATGGGACACGTGACAGCTGGTGTCATAGTGCTGCTGCAAAATGCATTCTCTGTGCCCAGGAAGAACCTGTATAAATATTCTCAATAAATAAATAACAGTTGTCATTTTCAGAATATGACAATCTCCAGCTGCCTGTGCTTAAAGTGAGCGACGTGTCATTTATCCTAATAGATGTGAATGCGTGTATTGTACATACCAGCGAGTCACTTAATTCTTATTCACTCCAGCCTTGGTCTCAGTTGGGGGCAAGTGCCTCTGACAGGGTTTGGCTGGATCAAATCACAAGCTGAAAAATCTTGGTCAATTATAGAAGCCCGAGGCTACGGAGGGAGTTGTCTTTTCATAACTCCTAGCAGACCCCTCCTCTGCCCAGGCTTACTGAAGACGCCAGTCAGCCTCCCATCTGTGGAATTTCTGGGAATCTTTCTCCCCCCTGTAATTTAATGTGACTCAGTTGTTCTCTGTCCTGATAATACAAGTGGTGAGAAAGTCGCCTAATCCCGCTGGCATCCCCTCTTGTCAGCACCTTTTTATTTCCCTCTTTAAAGGCTCAACATGTTTTGATTTACAATAAGCACCAAGATAACTGCAGGTGCCCTCTCTAAAAAGCAAGGTTAACTCACCTGAGATGAATTCTTTTATTGGGAACAAAAGCAACACAAGAGCAGGAAATACAATTAATACAGGTGCTCCCTGGAAACTTAGCAAATGCCCAATTGTCTTGAAAGGAAAAAGAAAAAAACACCTTCGCCATTGCCTGGAGGTTCCTTTCACGCTATTTGAATTAGAATACACTTGAAAGCAAAAGGAATAGCCCTCTATGCTCAGGAGAAGCACCAACAAAACTCCATATAAGGAACTGTAAATTGTTTAAGGACTCAGGTTATTCAGGGGTGAGCGTTAACCAAAGTTGACCCTACTATCCAAATTTCTGGGCACAACCCAAGTAAGGAAATAATTAGTTTTATGTGGAATGCATGTTTAGGGCTATATTCTTGCTAAGTAACTTTTTAAAGTACTCCACTTAAGGCAACCTTTGTAGAACCTGTCACTTGATTCTCCTTGGAAATATATAATGAATACATTAATTCAAGGAAAGTGTTTTGAATTCTGTTAGAGGCAGATGTTCTAACTTTCTCTGCCGTTTGCTTGAGGTTCAGAGTTCACTATTCTGGCGGTTGACAGTTCATTATTTTAAAACCTCAGAAGTTAACGGAAAGTCTTTTATTTGGAGACGTAGGTAAATCTTTTCAGAAGGTGTTGAAGATATTTGTTGTTCATGTTAAGAAATGATAGAAAAAGAAATCAAGCAAAATAAGTACTGCATTTCCACCAAACAGCATAATTTTCTGAATCTTGTATAGTTAAAGAAAATTAAGAGTAAAAGCCATGAAAAACAAAAGGGGGAAACTGTTGACTTTAGAAGAACACCTGACAAGCAGTTGCAATTACATTGCCAAGTGTATTATATCTGTTATTATTATTTTTTTTAATCTTGATCATTTCTCTAAACAAAGAATGTGGCTTCTACAGTTTAACTCTTGGTCCCGCTATTCATTTAGTTTCGATAGTTTCATCAAGTCAAGTGTTAGTTTCCAGGCTTGTCAGGGTGCTTTCTAATATTAATTCCGGTAAGAAACTACATTCCTGTATTTGCGACCCTGACCCTCCCTCTGATAATCTCCTCCTTCCCCAGAGCACACACACAAAACAGGGTTTCTACAAATGCTTTTGGCATAGCCCCACTTCCTCGATGGCAGAATCTACCTGCTCCCGAAATGACAAGCTGACAAGGTTGCATGCTCAATTACACCTGCTCTTCTTAAGTAATTGCCCTAGATCTTGCCCAATTATGTGCTCCCTAATTTAAATTAGAATAAAGGTGCTAAACTTTGATCAATTACCACAGCCTTAGTGTTTTAGGCAATGGCTTTGTTTACTAGAATTTTCTTTTGTGACCCAACTACAAATGACGAAAGAATCCTATTTTGGACCCCAGTATATATTATCATTACTTTCTTTTGCATAGTGTGTATAGGAAAGTAGTTTTCCTATACTTGTATTTTTATGTAACAAAAAAGAGTGCTATTTTGTGGAGTTTCCTATGACTTGTGGAAATAAAAGCAACAAAGGACTTAAGTAGCCAGATTTAGTAAATAAAAATATGACATGCCTAGTGAAACCTGACTTTTAGATAAACAATAAATTATGTGTTAGTGTAAGTATGTCCGATGCCATATTTAGGACACAAATATACTAAAAAAAAAGTACTTGTTTATCTGAAACTCAAATTTGACAAGGCACCCTGTATTTTAGCTGGCAGCCCTAGAGTTGAGTCAAGCCAAGCCTGATGTGTTTCTATGAGTAACATTTTATTGAGAAACAAAGGAATGAATTATATTTCCATTTTGGTCTTGGGGAAATGTGAGAGGATTAATTTAAATAATAGGTTAAAAAAATAAGATATAACTGACAAGAAATGTTAACCTGAATGGAGGTTTCATGCCTTTTTTTCACATTCTAGTAAAATGTAAATTTTGTCTGTATGTATAAATATGAAAAGTCCATTGTTTTCTGCCTGAATTAGCATTTGTTATTTTTGTGCATGACCCTCTAAAACACTTTCCATTACTCAAGTCATCTGCAGTCATTCAAAACTGGTGAAGCCTATGAGAAGAGCAAATGGAGAAATAGTAGTCTGATTAAAATTAGCTCAGTTGGAGGAAGAAGACACTCTGCTTTTAACTAGACTGTCATAGGCAAAATGTGAAGAAACAAGTACTTTAGATAATTTTCAAAGTCCAAGAAAAATTTCAGATAATTTTCAGAGTTCAAGACAATTTCTTTTCAAAATGATAATTACAGTAGTAGAATATTTTAATTCATATATATATTTTAAGGAATGAGAATTTAATGCTTAACACTTATAAAGGTTATAAATTGTAATGACCTCATGTTGGAGATGGGAGAAGGACCCGGTCAGACAACTCAGCCCAGGCAGCAGCTGTGAACTTGAGCTAGAGGCACACCTGGGGAGGGTCCGGAGCTTTGGAGAGTGGTTCATGCATGTGGTCTCAAGCCAGCCTTGAAGCAAGCTTAAGAAGTAGTTGATAGCTTTTTTTTTTTTTAAATAAGAGAAATGTTTATTTCCAAACACCATGCGCATGGGGGAAACCATAAGAATGATTACCCCAAGAAGTAGTAATAGCTAATGTCTTCTTACACTTGAGGAAATAGACCCAGACAGGCAGCACAGCGAGTAGCTCACACAGGGATGGAGCAGCAGTCTGGATTCTCACCCAGCTCTGCCGAGTGCTCTAATCCTGAGGCTTGCTGTTTCTTCTCCCAGTGGATGGAGGGAGAAGAGCTGTACTCTGCCCGGGTGTGGAGGCAGCCAAGCAGAATGTCTTACCCCAGCCCACCCACAGCAAAGGATGGGAAGGCAGCAGAGAGAGCTGGTGGAAGGAGTTGAGAGGCCTGGTCCAGGGGCCTCCCAGCTGTGACCCTTGAGTGGCATTCCCAAGCCAGGATGGCCTTCAGACATGCACTGGCCATCAACAGATAATTTTTACTTTTATGGTTCATGATTATGAACAAAATACTATAGTTCCAAAACCAAATGAATAAGTTTTCCTGTTATAATATCTTTCATCACAGACTTTGTACTATCAGCCAAATTAAAAAATATTTGTTGATAAAGAAAAGTACTCCAAATTATTTTGATTAATATTAGAATTCTATACATTTCAATTTTTATGATACGTGTGCTAATATTCATCCTATCTATGAATTTAAATGTTTCCCATCTTATGATTATTTTTTCTTTATGTTAATCTTTCACATCAGTCTCTTAATAATTCTCCCTGCTCTTTTCTTCTCTACTCTTTAAAATAGAGTTTAAAATGGCAAGAAAAGAGGGTAGTGGTACTTCTATGATCATAATGGGATGGGCTTTTATTATCAAGCAATACACCTATCATGTTAAACCTAATGTTGTTATAATCTAGTGCTCCCCAAATAAAATGCCTTTCTTTTTAGTTGGCTTGACAATGACAAGTGTTTCTTTTCAATGCTCTACGGGTCAAACAGGGGGCTTCTACCATCTAATATTTCTTAGTGAACATGACAAAGTATAGGTACTAGGTCTATCGGTATAAAAAACGTTCTCTAAACCATCATTTTTTTCTAGCTTTCTACAGTGTTCCATATCATGGGTTAAATACCTGTTCCACGTCTGTGGAAAGATGTCCAATTTATTGTGCAAGGTTTAAAACAGGTAAATATATATGTGGATGTTTGTGTTTATGTATATGTATTCTACTACAATATTTAGAAATCTGTACCTTTACCATAAACTATGCAGATCTCTGGTATTAGCAACATCAGTAAAATACCAGTTGCCTTAGCAGAGTTCAGAGTGTCTATTTTTCTAGGGGAAAAAAAACAAGAAAAGTCTTGGTCCTAAAGAAAAAAAAAGACAAAAAGAGTCTGAGATCTGTGAGAACAGATCTGTTGTTGTCTGGCTGCCCACCAGCCGGAAGTGAGGAACACACTCCCTGCTTGCCGAGACTCTTTCTGAAAAGTCAGAGAGAGAGAGATTTCCAAAAACGGAAAAGAGGGCAACACAAAAAAAAAAAAAAAAGAAAGAAAGAAAGAAAAAGAAAAGCTTAAAGAAGACAGTGGGATGCAGGGGTGGTGATGGCCCTGGAGCCGTGGTGGCACAGAATCAAGCCTGCACTGCAGGGAGAAAACAAAAGCATCACCCAGATTAGAGGGAGACTATTTTTCCCAGCGAGTTCTGTGGAAACTGGTATGCAAAACGTGAAAGTTGGACCATGGGGAGAAACAGTCCAGAGAAATATATGTCTATATATTCTCATCTTGGAAATTTACGATATATAATGAAACATCCCGATCTCCCAGAGGTCCTATATTTAAAAGTTTCTTTCATCTTTTTAGTGTGTGCATGTTTAATATTGATTTTCTCACACTATTTTGACTAAGGAATTCTTTTTTCCAGACCACCTAGTCACATTGCCTATTGTATGAGTGGGTGAAGTTATGAATTCTGTGTTCTGTGGTTAGTGGTAATTTGGAAAACTGGATAAGAAAAATATCAACACCTCAGTGACACTTGAAGACCTTCTTTATTCCCTCCAGTAAGGCTGCTGGCAATGAGCTGAATAGCAAGGCGGTCAAAAGCAGAAGCTTTGAACTGGGATCCCTGGTTTCAATTCCCAGGTCTACTGCCTCGCTAAGGTCTCTGACTTCTTCATGTGCGTTTCCTCCTCTATCAAGAAGGAAAGAAATACTGATGATAACAGGCCATTTTATAGGTTGTTGGCGGGAAGGATCAGATGAGATGTTCCTTATAAAACACATAACCTAATATCCAGCATATGGGAAACAAACAACAACAAAACCCCTTAATATTAGGGATTCAGCACTCAAATTTCCTCTTCTGCAAATTCTCTAAGCAGTTTTTATGTTGCTACTCAAACAGCCTGAGAATAAAGATTAAGGGAATGCTGCATCTCTGACCAACACAACACGGCTCCTGGGTCTATGGTCTATGGCCAAATGCAAATAAGTGTGATCTTACCAGACCCATGGTGGGTTGAGAGGACTCAGTAAGATTATGTACAGAAAGGGCTTAGTGATTGGATGGGCAGTGGCAGGAGGACTATTTAATTGTGGCAGGGATGAACCGACAGGTACTATAAATGGGCTGTTGGGTTTCACATCCCCCGATGTTGTCTCTTTCACAGACTTTTAATATGTGCCTTGCTGAGACATGTACAGGCTCCAGGATTTGTGTCTATGGGCTCAGGCAGTTAGAGCCCTCCTTACCACTGACAGCTGGCACTGTGAGGGAAACAAGGGAAGACCTGGGAGGTGGTAACCCTCAGAATAGAGACAAGAAATCCAAACTTGCACTGCATTTTCCCCGGGCTTGTGAAAAATCCCCAACTTCATCCTTTTTAAAATTGAGAGGTGAGGAAATAGATTTTTTAAAAACTTTTTATTTAGAAATAATTATAGATGCACAAGAAGCTGCAGATATAATAGGGAAGTACTGTGTATCCTTCATCAGTTTCCTCTGTTGTTACATCTTAGGTTACCATGATTCCATATCAAAACCAGATTGATTGGAATGGGTTGGGTATAGTTCTACGTTACTTTATCACATGGAGTTTCACCACCCCAGTCAATATAAAACCTAAAGACTTTGACCTCTTTATCCCCTTTTAAGGCAAAAAAAAAAAAAAGCATTACCCTTGAACATTAATTAATTTTATTAATATTTTTATTTTTACCCCTAGAGGTAAGCATAAGCAAAAACAGTTGTCGTTACTTGAGGGTTTTCACATCACAATTCAGGATTTGTATACGATTCTGAACATTTCTTCTGTGGTTACAATGTGCTTCCCCTTTACTCTTTGTAAATCTGTTCATCATATGTAAATACTCCAGGAATTAATTCACATTTTAATTCAGTTCCTCTCCTCTGTCATCATTTATGATTGCAGTGGAGGAAATGTATGTGTTTTACAAAAGGCAAAATGTGCTGAAGAAAGAACCAAATGGTGAAACAGATCCCATTTAAAAAGTCATAAACAAGCTTACAGCAGTAAGTGATGACATGAATAAATTGCTTTTGCAAGAAAATTCAGACTTAATATCATTACTAAGCCACAGCTGAAAGGCATAACTTTGTTTCAAATCGTAGTAATGACTGGCACCACCGGGTTAGAAATGATCTCATGATGGCATTCATAATGACTTATTAAAAAAAAAAAAAAAACAAAGAGAAACTTGGAATTTCATCATGGTAGCTAGAAAAGTAAAAATTCCCTGATGATATGACTATGCTACATTCTTTGCCAGGTTTTTCTCTGGTCTTTAATACAAATAAGTCAAGATTTATGAGACCAATGCTCATAGTTTTGGTACGGCTAGAGCTCCTACTTCGATAGTAGGCATAATCGTGACATTCATAATTAAAATTGTTGAACTTATGACCAATTATTTTAAGCCATAAAATGAGTTCTTTGCAATAAGAACAGTTTTGTTGAAATTGGAAGGCTGGGTAGACATGTGTACTCACTAGCTGTACCAGCAGAGAGTGTGGCTCTGGTGCCCCACCTAGCACTCATTAAAGCATTTTGCTGAGTATGTTTCATGAAATAAGATTGTCTTCTAAGATGCTTTCTATGAAAGAATTCCTTTTCTAACACTATAACCAAGGCACTATATTTGTTAATGCACATTTACCGACATGTTTACCAATGTCTCTGCTTAGCATTGTCTGTTGTATTTCAGTCATTTGGGATCATTTTTCTGTGCCTTGAAGTTCCTCTCTTAAATTTTTTATTTTTTATTTTTTTAGAACAGAGACCTTTCCGTTTATTAGACATGCACTAATTTCACATTGGAAGATATTTCACTGGCTATACAAGTCTAGATTGACAGTTATTTTCTCTTAGCCTTTTGAGGATATTCCATCTTTTGATGGTCTCAGTCAAACTGTCATTCCTTTCAAGTTATTTGGCGTTTTTGTCCCTCTAACCCCCTTCTCTTAGACTTCTCTTTGCCTTTGGCAATCTACAGTTTCATTGTATATCTGGATGCCTTTTTCTTTCCTTTTTATCTTTTTTTGAGTCTTACTAGAATTGTGTATCTAAGGATTCATATTTTCATTATTTCTGTAAAATTCTCAGCCAGTGTTATTTCAAATAGTGCCTTTTCCAAATTCTGTTATCCCACTCAGACAATTTGGTTAGAATTTTGTGAGACCTACCTTCTCAACCCTCTATGTTCATTGATTTTCTCTTTACTCCATTCAAACAGCTGTTAGAGACTATCTATTATTTAGTCCATTGAATTTTTAATTTGATTTCTAAAAGTTCTTTAGTTCATTTTGTATTTTCCCTCGTCAATTTTCATTGTCTTTTGTTACTTAGTAATCTTCAATGAGTTAATCAGATAGATAAACCACTATCCCCTATTTCTTTAAGCATGTCAAAGACACCTATTTTACATTTTGCATATAATAATTTCTAATACTGTATTCTTAGTGTATCTAATATATGTCAGTGGTCGTGGTTTCTTTCTTTCTTTTTTTTTTTCTCCGTTCTATTGACTCTTACTCATGGTGGTTTATTTCCCCACTTAGTATGATTTTTTTCTTTAAGTCATTTTCTTTGAGCTCACATTCCTTGGAATTTTGGCTGTAAGAATTTTTTGAAGCTCAAGTTTTAAGTGTTTTTCTTTAGATATAATTTATTTTTGCTATCAGTCACCTAGGAGCAGACACTATATATAGTCAGAAAAGTTCAAATTAAATTCTTAGCTCGGGGTTTTTCAAAGTCATAGATTCTTTGAAATCTATCCCCAGACCCATGTACAGGCTTGCTTGTGGTTTTGAATTCTCAGGGAAACACTTTCCCAAACCCCTCCACCAAGAACAATATCTAAAACAGCAAACGTCAGTTTTTTAGTTTCCTCTTCTGGGTGTTTGTTAATTGATTAATATATTATTAATTATAATTAATTTTATGATATAATTAGTTTAATAGAATATCTTTACCTTTCCACCAACAGAGTCACTTTGGGAGTTTATAGATTTGTGTGGGGAATTTGATTCAAACCTTCTTCTGTGAGCAGACTTAGCCTTCTTTGGTCCCCTAAACCTGTATAGCCCTTTAAGGCCCACACTTGAGGCCACCAGCAGATGTAGCATGCGCTCAGAGCAGCTGCCAGTGGCTGTTCTTTGTTTACTCTATGGGGCTACACCTTCTTAATGGTTAAGGCCCACTTTCTTGCCAGTTCACTTATTCATTTAAAGATTAAATTTTACATCCAGAATTTCTAATTGATCTGAATTAGGCAGGTTTTTATTCTATGACAGTGTCATTGCCATATTACCTAGAACAGAATTCAGAATATCATTTAAAGATAGAAAGAAAACTTTTAGAAGAACTAAGGATAATAATATAGGCAAACAAATTGAATGGTAGAATTGAGGGAGGAGGGATAAGGAAGTGAATGTGTATTTAAGGTATTTATCATTAACAGTGGAGAGTCAAGATAATGTGTTTTAAAAATAGAATGAAATATAGTATAGAAAATTATAAAGATAACCTGTAAAAATAAAAAGATGATGAGTCTTTCAAATTATTCGGAGGAAAAGGCATGTATAAGAAAGCAAAGTTAAGCAAATACAGACCACGGACTAGAACATAAAAGACAAAAGGACGTATACGTTTAAGAAAATACTTGTATAAAAACAAAACACAGTACATCCAGACAGTGTAATAAACTATAAAAGAGAAGAGGAACCTAAATGTCACAATTAAAAGACAATGGCAAAAATTAAAATACAACAAATTAAACGCACACTAAAAGTAAATGTTATGGAGTCACCTATGAAGACTTTTAGACTGAATCACAATCGAAAATTCAACTATATGCCAAACATAAGAAATGAGTCTTAAAAAAATGTCTCAAAACAAGTGAAAAGAAAAGGGTAAAGATATTATAGCATGCGTATGAGAACATAAAGTTATCTTGGGGCTATGATATCAGACAAGATTGAATTCTCAGCTAAGAAATGTTAGATAAAACTAGGAAGGCCTTGTGTGATGACAAAAGCTATAATTCAGAGGAAGGTACAATAGCTGTGAGTACTTATCTACTAAATAACTAGCATAAACATTCCTAAGGAACAGTTTTATCATACTTAAAAATAAACAGACACACAGAATACACAATAATAATAGGTGTTCATCTGTCTTTTTCATGTCGACCAAATAGAAGTAAAAATATCAAAATGAAAATTAATAATCGATAGATACTAAACTCCATGCAAAGAATATAGTTTCTTTTCAAGTAGTACATGTACAACTTTAAGCAATGACCACTTACTAAACCATAAAAATATTAACATTTCAAAAACGTTGAGTTTTATTTTACCCACAGCAAATAAAACTAGTAATAAGTACCCATATTATAAAAATAAATACCTTAAGATTCAAAAAAGAATTTTAATGTCTTTTAAAACACACCCAGATGAAAAAAGAAATTAAAACCAAATACTAAAAAAAATACATTTTGAAACCTATAGGACACAAAAAAGGGTGATTAAGAGAAAAACTAAACTTTAAAATCAAAACTTGTCAAATAAGAAGGACTATAAACAACTAAATTAAGCATTCAAAATGTGAAATTGTGGTCACCAATAAAATAAACCTAAGAAAATCAGAATTAAGAAAATAGTATATAAAGCATGAAATTTCTGAATAGCTACAATAACAAAAAAGAGTGAAATTAATAAATTGAAGAAATTATCTTTTTTTAAAAGTTGATTAGGTAGATAAGCCATTACATAGTTTTTACATGGTGAAAAATGGAGAAAGCACGAATATTTAAATGAGAAATGAGAACCTAAATGCAGATATTAAAGGAATAAAGAATTAAGATGTGTCTTTGCTTAACTTCTTGATTATGGATTTGAAAATCCTAAATAAAATAAATGCTGTTTCTAAGAAACTTGAATCACCAATGTGATTTCAAAAGGGATAGAAAATCTAAATAGAGTATGAGAAATCATAGAAGTTGTCCAGAAGTTTCGAGCAACAGGCCCATACTATATTATACCTGAAGCCTACCAAAAATTTCAAGGATTAGAAAATTACAATGCTATTGAAATGATTCTAGAGCAGAGACTGAAGAAAAGCTTTTATTTTTCATATGTATTCATCATAATAATCCTATCAAAATCTGACAGCATAATAAAAAACCTATCAAAGTCAATCTTTTTGTGAATATTAATCCAAAATAACATATTGGTAAAGAGAATCCAATTTTAAAAGAATACCTCATTGCCAAGAAAGGAAATTAGGATTATTAGGTAAATTATTAATACGATTTATGTTTCTGTTATATCAGAAGAGAAAAATTATATTATAAGGCCCAGAAAAGGTATAAAGTATTAAAGTTCAGAATCTATTGCTGGTTAAAAAAAAAAAACCTATTGATAAAACAATAGTAGGTATTTCTAACATCTATCTGATTTACAGCTAAAAGCCTTCATTGTACTTAATAGTAAAACTATTCAAATATTTGCAACAAGAGAAAGATAATAATGTCCACTATTACAATGATTACTTTTTGTTTTACAGGTCCTACATGCACAGTTGGAAAGGGTAAAGAAATACAAGATTTGAAGAGACAACACAGATTTATTATTTACATGTATGATTAAATTGTATAGCTGGAAAACATTACAAACAAGTAAAATAACATTAATATATGCAAATCAGTTATTTTCTTATGTACAATGAAAGCTATTTTAAAATGCAAAGTAATAAAAGTGTGTTTGTTATAGTAACAAAATGATAAAATGTAATGGGAATAAACATAAGAAATTTTTGAGATATATAAAGGCACATTAAAAGACTACAGAGGAACACAACAAGATTTGTATAAATCTAATGATATATTTGCCATGTTCTTGGATAAAAAGATTAAGTACTTTAATGGCAGCAAATCTCCCTGTATCTACACATCAACATTATACCATTGAAATCAACACACAAATAATTTATAGAATAAATAACAATGTAGAAACAGATAATTTCTGAAGTGAGATTAGTCCTACAAGGTACTAAATGCTATATTAATTAATGTAAAATTTTACTGGTACCTAAAAAGAAAACCATGTAACAAAGAGTTGAGTTGCATACCAAAATCCTCATGGTAATATGACTTATTATAAAAGAAGCATTTCCAATTCATGACAAAAAAACAAAAAGATTTATTCAATAACTAATGATGAACAGTTGCCTTGCCTAATAGAAAACTAACGAATTTATTTCTGCCCTAATCTTTCTGCCAAGAAGAAATCCAATCGGGCTAGAGATGTAAACACTTCTTTAAGTACAAAAGGTACTCTAAAGGTAGTAAATTATGTGAGAATGTAAAGAGTCATTTTAGAATGAGAGGAGCCCTTCCAAACATGGCACAAAACTTAGAAGCCATAAAAATGATAAATATGTTTACATAAAAATTAAACATTTTCTTCATAATAATAGAATACTAGGAATAAAATAGCATTGACAAACTGGAAAGAACATTTGTAATATGCTATATTAAATAAAGGACTACTTTATTAATATATTTAGGGTTTTTAGGAATTTGAGAAAATATTTTAAAACCTGTAGGAAAATAGGGAGAGGACATAAGCAGGCAGTTTATAGAAAAATAAATTCATACAACATTTAATGTATTGATGTTGAATGAAATGAAGACATTGTCAGCCTTGCCAATGACCAAAGAAATGTTCCTTAAAATAACGATAATATATCATTTAAACCTATCAGGTAGAGATACATATTAAAATATTTATGCATGTATCATTTCTCCAGGGTAAATCATTTTAAGATGTTAACAATATTTGCCTCTAGGGAGGGCAACCAGAGGATGAGTGTAAGATGAATATGTACTTCTTCCAGCATAACTATCTTGTATGTTTAACATTTTTAATCATGTGTTTATCACTTTTACAGATTAAAATAATTACTTAAAAATATTTGTTGAAGCCAGAACAATTAAATAGATTACTTAACGTCAGCACAATTGATAAATAACAGATACGTCACTCAAGCCCAGGGCTATATTATTTGGACAAAAGTACATAAATATATTGTTGACATTAATTTGCATAATTGTTTCTATGCTTTTTGTTAATAAATCCAACATGAGAAGGGTACTGCGAAGAAGGGCTACCTTTCGAGGAAGATCCCTGTGAACACTGGTTGGGAAGTTGATATGTTTACTCTGCACCATTTTCTTTACTAACAGAGAGAGCAGCTTGTGACACTTTCACAATCATCTCTAGTAAATCTAGGGGGGTTTTGAGTGCTATTTTTTAAACTTCAGAATAGTATGGGGGTACAAATGTTTTGGTTATAACAATTGCTTTTGTACACTTTGAGTCAGAGTTGTAAGTGTGCCCCTCACCCACAGGGTGTGCCTTGTACCTGTTGGCTGTAATTTTACCTCTTCTCTGATTCCCCCTCCCACCTACTTGCTTTCTATGAGCTTTACTACCAAATGTGCGCATGGGTGTTGATCAATTCGTTTTAATTTAATAGTGAGTACATGAAGTGTTTATTTTTTATTCCTGTGAAACTTCGCTTAGAAGAATGGTCTCCAATTCTACCCAGGTTATTACAAAAGGTATTAATCCACCGTTTTTTTCATGTCTGAGTAGTACTCCGTGGTACACATATACCACATTTTATTAATCCACTCATGGATTGATGTACACTTGGGTTAGTTCTACATCTTTTAAAACATTTTTTTATAAAGCTTTCTCATCATTGGTAAAACTAGTGCTATGTGTCTGAATAAGTGTGGGTAATCATTACCCAATCTTGCTAAATTCCATCACTTTGCACCATTAAATTGCAAAACCTAAATAGACAATGAAAATATATCTTGGTGTTTGGCTTGGCATTTGGCTGAAGCCAACTAAAGAACTCAAGGAATTTATCCCTGGAACATTATAGAGTACCTCTATGGGAACTGAACCAGGAGAATTTTCTTTTCTTTTCTTTCTTTTTTCTTCTTTTTTTAAATTACAGAATCCACTTACCTAAAATTGTGCCTCACAGAGCATTGACCTTTAGACTATAATGGCTTCCTCGGGGCCATTACAACTTACAGGGCAAATGCCTTCCAGTCTTTCAACCTACAAGTAAAGGTTACAAAGTTTTAGAGCACAAAGTACATAACTCTTTACTTGTAAATTCACTTTCCCCACTGAAATCCAAAACCATTAGCCCACTTGGAGGACTTTTAGGGTAGGAAATGACATTTTTAAAAATCGAATTTATCTTTGAGTAGAAAGGGGGCTTTTTAAAAAGCATGATATCCAAGGATAATAGAGTTGGCTGAAACCTTAAAGGCCATCAAGTGAAACCTCCTGCTCTGATCAGGATTCCCAGATTGTTCTCTAACTGAATGTGTAAGGAGAGAGGACTGGAGGACTAAGTTTTATTTGGCATAATCTATCTTTCTCTATAAAAACATACATCAAAATTCAAAGTAATTAAGTAGTGAGATGATCACTCGTGTTTTTCTTTTTTGCTTATATTTTCTAAAGTTTAAGTCAATTAACTATATGAAGTATTTTTTTTAATTTTTTTTTTATTGTTCGGGATTCATTAAGGGTACAAAGAACCAGGTTACATTGATTGCATTTGTTAGGTAATGTCCCTCTTATAATTGTGCCCCACTTAAATACAATATCAATTGTTAAATTTAGAAACCTCAAACGCAAATAAGGATGAAAAATAGAATCACCATATAAATTTTGGTGTTTATCCTATCATTAAAGATTCTATTGTAAAACATAGAAACACCTATGAGCAGGGGTCCTCAAACTGCAGCCCACGGGCCACATGAAGCGGTGTGAATTGTATTTGTTCCCGTTTTGTTTTTTACTTCAAAATAAGATATGTGCAGTGTGCATAGGCATTTGTTTATAGTTTTTTTTTTAAACTATAGTCCGGCCCTCCAACGGTCTGAGGGACAGTGAGTTGGCCCCCTGTTTAAAAAGTTTGAGGATGCCTGCCTATGAGTGTTACTTGTTGATTAACCTATTGTTATTAGGTTAAAAATTGCCCATGGCAATGACATAAAAAGGATATGAGGTTTTTCTCTCTCATGTTAAAATCCAGACATAGGAAGTCCAAAGCTGGATAGTAGTTCTCTTCTATTAAGTCCTCGGGAAATTGGGTTTCTTTCACCTTCTGGTTCCTCTGTATGTGGCTCCATTCCTAAGGTCTGTTAATGATCCAAAATAGAAGCTCCAGCCATCACTCACATTCTACTCAGGAGAATAAAGGAATGGAAAGAAAGGAACATGGCTCTTCCTTTTACGAAGAATTCCTAAAGTTAATCATGTCACTTCCATTTAACAGTCACATGACTCCAGGTTCTTTCACAAGGCAGGCTGGGAAATAGACCTTTTTTTTTTCTTTGCCAGGAGAAGGCATGATCAACTGAAAATCCTTTAAGTTTTCTGCTTTCAGTGACATCTGTGGCTCAAGGGAGTAGGGCATCGGCCCCATATACAGAAGGTGATAGGTTCAAACCTAGCCCCGGCCAAAAAAAACAAAATTTCTGCTTGCTAAATTCGATCACTTCTTTCAATGGTACACAACTTCATACTGCTCCTTAACATGGAGGTAAATTTTTGAGCCTTTATCTCTGTTCTGCCCTGATTTATAAAATCACGAGCAACCTTAAGACAAAAGTTTACATATAATGGAAAAAATTTTAGAATAACAAATTATCAAAATGGGCTCAAAATGAAATAGAAAATAATAACTTCTAAAGTGTTGTATCATTGCCTATCTAGCACCAGCTTTCCTACATCCAAGAAAAGTTGTTCAGTCTAAACATGTCATTTTGCCAAACTCTCAGATTTTAACTAATCGCTATTTCTAACAAATTGTCTCAGAGACTAGAAAAAGAGGAAAGTTACTTTATTTGTTTTATGAGGCTAGTAAAATCTATATACTCGATCTTGTTAAAGAGAGCATAACAAAATAAAATCAGAGTGGAAAGGCAGTTATGAATTTGGCTTACGCTAAAAGGCAGTGATAAATTTAGCTTTAGCTTATGCAGAAAAAATTGTGAGGATTTTTACTGGATCTAAATTGAATTTATAGGTTAATCTGGATAGGCTTCTGTTTATGTATAAGGAAAAGAATTACTGACAGTTTCAATTTTGGTTTGAAGTTTTTTCTCATTCAATTTTTTCTTCTTTAGTATTTTAGAAGTTAACTATTCTGTTTGTATTCATTCAATATTTACACTTGGAGTTTTAACATAGATAAACGAAGTCTAATGTCAATGAATGTAACAGTACAAAAACCCAAAGATGCTTTATCTATGACCACCTCCCTGGATGTCAATGAATGATTCTTACGGTCCCTTCTGTAGCACCTGTACTCAAATTGCAATAGTACGAGGAAGTTCAGCATGGCCCCAGAGCAAGGATGTCATCCAATTCCTGTAGTGTTCCAGAGAAAATATAGATAAATAAGTGTTGCCAAAAATTGTAGGGTCTTTTTCACCATAAACCATATGCAATTATTTGTAATGTTCATTGGTTAGTTTTATAAACATAATAACATATTTCTTAGGATATCTGTACCTCAGATTTTCATTTGATATCATTTTTTTTCTGCTTGAAATACATTCTTTAGATTTTCTTTTGTTGCCAGCCTGTTAGTGATGTATTCTCTCAGGGAGTATCTTTAATTAATGAATTATCTTCAATTTCTCCATCTTATTGAAAAGACAGTGTGGTCGGGATGCAGTTTTAGGTTGAATGTTGATTCCTTCAATACACTTACTGCTGTTCTGCCCTGTCCCACTTCTACACTGACCTCTCTGGGAAAATGCTGTTTGTGTTTGTGATCTGTCTTTTCTCCCAGGCTTTTTTCCTATCTTATTGATCACCTTTTGTTTGTTTGAAAATATTAAACATATTTATTTTATATTCTGTGTTTGACAATGCTAATATCTTAAATCTTTCTGCATCTACTCTGTATTTTCTGACTAGATTTTACCCCTTCTTGAATGGTTTATCATTTTTACCACAAGTGATGTATTTTCCTTTGAACATTGAGTGTTAATTCTTTGAACTGGGGTTGAAATTGGGTTCCTCAAAAGAGGATCTGCATGCTTTTCTTACATGTCATCCTAAATTTAAGTTTTTAGGTGGGATTGGAATTTCTTGTTGCTTTGGTTACAGCTCGCTGGTTATTTGTTATTGTATTACTTTATTTATTTGGGTGTTTCTCATTTGGACTATATATCTTCTTATAACATAAATTCACAATAAAAATCAAAGTAAGGCAGACGGTTGCTGGAAATTCTCAAGAAAGATTATTTTTCCCTCTCTACTCAATGCCAAGATGGGATTTTGGGCCCCTCCATACTTCTTTCCACAGAGATTGTATTTGTTTGCAGTCTCATCCGTGCTCCCTTCTCTCCATATCCACGCCAGCATCTGCAACTCTGGGATTTTGTGATGTGGGCTATTCTCATTGGGGTTAAGTGATGTTTCAGGGTGGTTTTGATTTACATTTTTCTGATGATTAGAGTCGATGAGCATTTTTTCATGTGTTTTTGGCCATTTGTCTGTCATCTTCAGAGAATTTTCTGTTCAAGTCTCTTGCCCACTAATAAATGAGATTGTTTGCTGTTTTATTGTTGATTAGTTTGAGTTCTCTGTAGATTCTAGTTATTAGCCCTTTGTCACATTTGTAGCATACAAATAAATATTTTCTCCCATTCTGAAGGCTGTCTGTTTGCTTTAGTTATTGTGCCCTTAGCTGTGCAGAAGCTTTTTAACTTGATCATGTCCCATTATTTATTTCTCACATTGCTGCAATTGCCAATGGGGTCTTCTTCATAAAATCTTTCCCCAGGCTGATATTGTCAAGAGCTTTTCCCACTCTTTTTTTCTAGAGTTGTTATTGTTTTGTGTCTTACATTTAAATCTTTTATCATCATGAGTCAATTTTTGTAAATGTTGAGAGATGTGGGTCCAGTTTCAGTCTTCTAAGGTATCTAACCAGTTCTCCAAGCACCATTTATTAAACAGGAATTCTTTTCTTCATTGTATGCTTTTGTTTGTTTTATTGAAGATCGGGCAGTCTGTGGCTTCTTTTATCTCTAGGATCTCTATTCTTTTCCATAAATCCATGTTACAGTACCATGCTTTTTTGATCACTAAACCCTTATAGTATAACCTGAAGTCTGGTAGGATTATGCCTCCAGATTTGTTTTTACTTCTTAGAATTGTGTTGGATATTCAGGTTTTTTTCTGGTTCCAAAGGTAATGAAGTATTATTTTTTCCAGTTCAAAGAATGATGTTGGCACTTTAATAGGGATTGCATTATAGCTGTAGATCGCTTTGGGTAGTATGGATGTTTTTATGATGTTGATTATTTTCCTAGCCATGAGCATGGTATGTTCTTCCATTTGTTAATGTTTCCTGCTATTTCCTGCCTTTGTTAGATATATTCTCAGGTATTTTATTTTCTTTGAAGCTACTTTGAAGAGCATTGTTTCTTTGTTTGTATTCTCAGTTTGCCTGTTATTGGTATACATGAAGGCTACTGATTTGTGGACATTAATTTTACATCCCAGACATTACTGTATTTCCTGAACACTTCCAGGAGCCTTGTGGTTGAGTCCCTGGGGTTTTGCTGATGATACTGTATAATCTGATCATCAGCAAAGAGTGAGAGTTTGACCTCCCCTGACCCCATTTTAATATCTTTGATATCCCTCTCTTGCCTGACTGCACTGGCTAGAATTTTTAGCACTGTAGTGGATATCCTTGTCTGGTTCCAGTTCTGAGTGGAAATAAGTTTTACTCCATTCAGTATGATATTGGCTGTGGGTTTGCTGTAGATGGCTTCTATCGGATTAAGAAATGTCCCAGCTATGTCTATTTTTCTTAAATGTTCTTGTCAGAAAAGGATGCTGAATTTTGTCAAATGTTTTTTCTGCATCTATCAAGAGAATCATATAGTCTTTATTTTTGCTTGTCTTTATGTGGTGAATTATATTTATGGATTTATATATGCTAAATCAGCCTTACATCTGGGGGATAAAGGCCACCTGATAATGATTTACAATTTTTTTAATGTGTAGGCGTATTCTGTTTGCTAGGATTTTATTGAATATTTTTGCATCAATGTTCATTAATGATATTGGTCTGTAGTTTTCTTTTTGGTGAATCATTTCCTAGTTTTGGTATCAGGGTGATATTTGCTTTGTAGAAGAAGTTGGGGAGGGTTTTTTCTTTCTCTATGTTTTGGAATATGTTCTGAAATATAGGTATGAGCTCTTCTTTGTAGGTTTGGTAGAATTCTGGTGTAAAACCTTTTGGTCTAGGACTTTGCTTTGTTGGAAACATTTTTATTGTTGTTGTAATTTCAGTGCTTGGTATTGGTCTGTTCAACAATTCTAATTCTTTCTGGTTGGGTTTAAGGAGGTGGTGTGATTCCAGGAATTGCTCCATTTCCTCCACCTTTTTAAATTTCAGGGTGTAGAGGTTTGTTTGTTTTTTTGTAGTAGTCAGTGAAGATCTTTTGTATCTCTGTTGCGTATTTTGTTATTTCCCCTTTTTCATTCTGATTGATGTTATTAGAAATCTTACTTTTCTGTTTCTAGTTAATCTGGCCAAGGCTTTATCAATTTTATAATCTTCTCAAAGAATCAACCTTTTGTTTCACTGATCTTCCAGTTCTTATGTTCTCAATTTCATTTAATCTCTATCTATTATGTCTTTATCTAAATCTTCTGCTTTAATTATTCTTGCTCTCTATAAAGCATACAAATTGTATGTATGTTTAATCTCCAGTCTCTTCCTCATTATCAATCACATTTTTTTAATTTTCATTGTTTTTCTTTTCTCCACTGCTTTATTAGAGCAGTTTAGGCTTGTCCCATTATTCCTGTCATAATTCTTGGCAATTTTAATAACCAAATAGAACATCCTTCTAGTTCTCTGAATTCTCAGTTTCTTATTGTCTTCTCCTCTTTTCTTCTATCTCAGCCATTCATTCCCATGATTGTATCTTAGACCTTGCCATTACCAATAACTGAAATTACTCCAGCATTTCAATTTCAACATTCTATTTTGATCATAATTTCCTATCTTTCTAGCTTATTCCTTCTGGTATTCCAATTCTAACACTTCTTTCATTACTCTGGGGTCTACATGCCATTAGATCCTATGACCTTTTCACTGTCTCCCATACCCAACCTTCCACTTAGAGTCCTTAGTCCTATCTTTGCTCAGCCTAGATTCCACAGCATTGCATTAAAATCACTGTCTTGCATAAATCCTCAATACTCATGTTTCTCTCTGGCTTTGACAAACATCAATCCTGGTAAAATGCAATTATTTTTATATTCTATTCATGAGTCTGGATAGTTAAATTTAGCCAGAGAAAAATACAGCCATATTGACTGGTCTAATTTTCAATTTACAACTATTATCCTGAATAATTTTTTTTTTTTTTTTGGTGCTACATGGAGATCATGTTATACTTCCCATAACCATTCTTTTAGATTGCAATTTTACATTTTCTCCTTTTTCCTCAAACCTCCAGCCTATCCTTCCCCATCCTACCCTCAATTACCTTGCTTCCTATTTCACAAAAAAAAAGAAGAAGAAGCAGCAGCAGCAATCATAATAGCTCTTCCAAACTCTCCTCAGGCTACTCTACCCACTTCATTGCATCTAGATTTATCTGCTTTTCTTCCTATCATAAATGAGCAGTTTGTTCGAAGGCCATCCTTTTACATATTACTTCTTGTCTACTCTGGAGCATTTCTCCAACAAATTTTTTCTCTCTCCAGCCTTGTGGTTTGCCTTCAACACTGCTGCATCATTTGAACCTTCCCACTCTTAATCAACTCTCTGGTTAGCAGCCAAAATATTGTAAATGTGACTCAGAATACTTCACTCAGCACCTTATAATCCTCCAATGGTTCATTTATTCTTGGGATAAAATCTAAACTCCTTACCCTAGTTTGAAAAGTCCTTTAAAATCTGGCCTCTAAGTACCCATTGAAACTTATCTGTACCATGTACCCTCTGATTCACTATATTCCAGTTTTGTTGGCTTCTCCAAACTCACCAAATTTCTCCACACCTGATGGCTTTCTGTAGTTTTTCTATTTACTTGTAAAATACTTTTTTAATATCAATATGGGTGTTTATCTCTTTCCACTCATATATTGGCTTAAATCCAAGTTCACAGAGAAGTTTCCATGACTATCCAATCTAAGGAAGGCAAACTCCACTGGGCTTGGTGGCTGACGCCTGTAATCTAGTATTCTGGAAGATGGAGGGGGGAGGATCACTTAGCTCAGGAGTTCGAGACCAGCCTGAGCAAGAGTAAGACCCTATGTCTACAACAAATAGAAAAATTAGCCAGATATTGTGGTATAGGTCTATGGTCCCACCTACTCAGGAGGCTAAGGCAGGAAAATTGCTTGAAGTTTGGGGTTGCTGTGAGCTAGGCTGAGGCACTCTGAGCAACAGGGTGAGAGTCTGTCTCAATTTAAAAAAAAAAAAAAGCAATCTCCAGTCACTCTATTTTAGTTCTTAGTACAGCATTTATCACTAAGTATATGATTTTTTAAAATATTTATTTATCAATTTAATAAGTTTCTCCCTGCTAAACTTTTATCTCCATTATAACATATTTCCCTGCTATATATACCTAGCACTGTATCCTTAACATGTAGAACACTACTTTCTATTAGAAATTCAATAAATGTTAATGAATGCATGACAAAGGAATGAATTAGAGGCCTACTAGCCTACTTCTAACATACTCCAATGAGATAACTCAACTGCTCATTAAGAAATGTGGTCCAGGAAGCTTCCTGGAGCCGGAAGCTACCTATGTGTTAGGGAGCTCCTGGAGCACCTAAGGCTGAGATGACTTCCGCACTCACCCAGGGGCTGGAGCGAATCCCAGACCAGCTCCGGTACCTGGTGCTGAGCCACGGTACCATGCTGGCATCATCCGGGGATCTCGAGAATGATGAGCAGACAGCCAGTGCAATCTCTGAGCTGGTCAGCACAGCCTACGGTTTCCAACTGCACCACAGAATGAATGCCCCCTTCAAGTTCTGTCAGTGGTCTTGGGAGAGCACACACTGCTGGTGACCATCTCAGGACAGAGGGTGTTTGTGGTGAAGAGGCAGAACCGAGGCCGGGAGCCCATTGATGTCTGAATCTGCCAGAGGGCAAGTGTCTGAGAAGCGGATTGGGTCCATGGGCCTCTGTGATGAAGGCATAGCCATCCTCCACCTCTTTCTTGGCTTGCTGCAAAAACTAAGGCCTTCTGCTCCCCCACCCCTACCTGGAAGGGCAGAGGCTCAGGGACTTTGCACTGTGTCAAAATGAATGAGGACAAGGGGACTTCCCTAATAAACTTGAGTCAGATGTTTTATTTAAAAAAAAAAAAAAAGAAAGAAATATGGTCCATTACCTTGTTTTAACGAACTAATTTATTTTTAATTTGCATTGTATATATTTTAAAGTGATTATTACAAAGGAAAGATGGTTGTCCATTTACCTGTCTCTAAACTTTAGTTTGACTGAGTGAATTCCATGTGGTCATAGGAATTAAAATTAGTGGAATGATTGGACCTAGATATTATTATCACTTGGACTAGAATGTATTTTCACTAAATAGTGAATAACTGAGGCTTACTAATTCTTTTCTATAGTTGTAAAAAGAAACCCATGGTAAATTTTCTATCCTTCTTAGCAAACGCTGATAATATAAACATACTGAACACATGATGGTGGATTCTTGGGCTGTGCACAATAGCATATGCCTGTAATCCTAGTACTTCAGGAGGCTGAGACAGGAGGATCATTTGTGTTCAGAAGTTTGAGATCAGCCTAGCAGCATAGCAAGACCCTATCTCTACACAAAAAGTTAAAAATTCAGCTGAACATGGGCGGCGCCTGTGGCTCAAAGGAGTAGGGCACCTCCTATATACCGGAGGTCCCATATACCGGAGGTGGAGGGTTTGGGACTTTACATACAAAAGATATGACCAAAAATATGGCCCTGGCCAAAAATATGGAGGCAAGCACCTGTGACCCCAGCTACTCTACTTGGGAGGATGAAATAAGAAGATGGCTCAAGCCCAGGGGTTTGAGGCTGCAGTGAGCTATGATGAGGCCACTGCACTCTAGCGTAGGTGACAAAGCAAGACTCCTTCTTCTCTTAAAAAAAAAAAAAAGGATGAATTCCTAACTTTTCTACCTCAGATGCTAAGGACATGTAAATGTAACTTGAGCTATTAGGGCCACCACAGAGCTTTCTCCTTTTACCCCAGAAAAGTGTCGCCTCTCCATCTATAGCACATCTTTAATATAGTCCATTTTATATTCCCTTCAGCTGAGTATGGAAATGGTTAGTTATTTAAATGGTTCCAAAGCCACTGTTAAGTGAAAATATTTAAATGTGGAACAGATGTTCAAATACTGGGGCAGTAAAGATATTATTTAGGGCAACTGAAAAGCAGGTAAAAGGGAGGAGGAGATCAACTCCTGAAGGTGAGCACCTGCTGTCAAGGCAACGGCAGTGAAAAAAGTGAAAGTTTCAGCGTCCAGGGTGGTGGAACTGCTGCCATTTTGTGAGGGGCCCAGGTATTAGTCCAGAAAAAATACCATGCATCTCTGTTTCTGGTTGCCCTGTGACATTTGTTGATGGGACAGGAGGGATCCCTAGAGCAGAGCATTCTCACATTGTTTGTCCAAGGTAGGAGCAGAGGTCCAGTGGGTGAAGAGAGGAGACTTTATCCCTCCACCTACATCTCTAGTGTTCCAATCTCAGCAGTTCTGCAGATTTCATTTGAAACAGGGAATATTTTGTCATATGGAATTTTACAAAATTATTCTAATTATCTTGGAGATATGGGTAGAAATATAGCTCTGGAAGTTCTCATTTTTTTAGAAAAGGTAACAGGAAGGGGGATTTGCAATAAGTCTAGTAAATTCTAAACCTGTAGATTGGCTTAGAAGTAGACAGGTAGATCAAGTGAATAAGGAGGGCACAAACATATTAAAATATATAGAATTTCTTATATGATAAGGTGTTATTTAAAATCAAATAGAAAATGATAGATTATTCAATATATAACATATGAGCTCTACTACGTAACTGCCAGAGGAGTTAGTATTATAATTTAAATATAAAAACACCAATCCAGAAGAAAAAAAATCATTTTGTGATTCAAGTGCAAAGAACATTTGCACTTGAATGGTTATAGCAGTTCAGTTCACAATTGCAAAGATATAGAAACAACCCAAGTGCCCTTCAACCCATGAATGGATTAATAAACTGTGGTACAGGTATACCATGGAATACTACTCAGCCATAAAAATGATGGAGACTTTACATCTTTTGTATTTACCTGCAGCGAGATGAAGAACGTTCTCTTTAGTAAAGTATGCAAGAATGGCAAAGCAAGCTTGCTGTGTACTCAATACTAATTTGAAACTAGTAGATGAACAATCACAGGCCCACAGGAAAGAAAAACACAATTAAATTCAATAAGGGGAGGGGAGAGAAGAAAGGGATGTAGTAAGTTCCCACCTAACAGGGTACAACGTAGGGGTATTTGGTACACCTCCCGGGTGAAGGGCTTAACTGCAACTTACAAATGCAAAGACTGAAGCCTAATCATATGTACCTTTACAGTAATCTAAAATTTTAAAAAATTAAAATCCTATAAACACTTGAATAAAATATAGGCAAATATTTTTGAAACTTGAGGTAGAAAGGATTAGAAGACTGATAAGGACACCAAACCCATTAACCATGAAAAAAAATCTCTTATTAATTTCAATTATGTAAGAGATAAAGAGAAGCCAAATGAGAAAACTTTAAAGTAAGGTTGAAAGACAACATGAAAGGAACACATTTGGAATAAATATGCCTACAGTGGTTCGATACTTTCAACATATCAAATACTCCTAGTCCTAAAACACGAAAAGACAAACAAAAATATATACTAACTGTACTTTACTGAAGAAATTTAAATGGCCAATAAATACATGGAAAAGAGTTAAACCTTGTTCATCTTTAAAAATTTGGGTGATAATGCATAGTTTTGTCAAAACTAACAAATACATAGCATTTGTTATACTATGTGTATGACACGTAGTATTTTAATGTACTCTGGGTGGCTGTACAATTTGGGTGCCACCTCCGTGGGGGAACAATTAGTCAATGTGTATCAAAAGTTAAAGTGCACATACCTTTTGACTCAGAAATTCCATTTCCTGGAGTTTATTCTAAGGAAATAATCAGACTTTGAAGAAGAAATAGTAAAGATGTTCACTACAGAAATATTTATAATAATGAGAAGTTTGAAACAACCCATGTGTCAACATGGATGAGTACCCATGTGTTAGTCAGGATAAGCTAGACTGTGTTGAAATAATGGAGGTTTTCCATTTAAAAGTTTTTTTTCCTTTGCTCATGGAAGGTCCATTCAGGGCCTGGCAACTTCCACAGGGCAGCACCTTTTCCAGGCTCCATTAGTGCCACTGTGGCAGGACAGGGCTGTACAAAGGCTTGTCACTGCCTCTGTCTATAGGTGACATGTATCATGTCCACTTGGAGCTCGTCAGCCAGAGCCAGTCCTATGAACCTGCCTGACTCAGGGAGCTGGTGTAAAGATCTTTCTGTATGCTCAGGAAGGGAGAATAAGATGCGGATGAGGTCTAGTAATTTCTACCATATGTGGCCATTGAAAGTGGAATTTACTAACACAAAAGGATGTGCACATGCATTCCATTGGAGAAAAGCATGTGTTTAAAGTCAGCACAGACAAGAAAAACACACAAACATGTATCTCTACATACAAATTGAACAAATAGGGAAGAATTTATACACTAAAAAGTGAATAGAAATTGTTTTAGAGTGATGGGATTATGTATACCTAAGTCTGTTTAACTCAGATTTAGATGACAGCATGTGTCTCCACAAAACATAGTAACTACCATCGTGATCACATTAAAATGTACACTTCATATTAACTATTCTGGCTCATTTAATCCTCTCAATACCTCTGACATAGAGATTTTCTCCATTAACATATGAGAATCTTCTCAAAATTTAAAGACTTACCCAATATTAGTCAATAAGTATGATTGCAAGGGTTTACCAAATCCAAATACCATGCTCCTTTCAAATTTTTTAACAAATGCAAGAATTTATCGGATCCTTCATTTTAGCACACTAAGGCTTTTCTGCAATGCTGGTCATGCAATCATGGTCTGGGTCTGAGATTACTCAGATGTATTTTTTAAATAAAATAAATAAATCTGGGTTTTAGGAAGACGTTCTTGCCTCTGTATATTCCTGCCCACTTCCCCTTCACATTGCTCCCTGCCTTGTGAGCTTCCTTCCTCCTGGATTTCTTTCTCTGTTTCTTCAAGAAACAACAAACTCGTGATCTGCGTTCTCTTCTGTAACTTTGCTGCCGGTCCTCCCTCTATGCCTGAACCCATTCTTTCTGTTCTACTTTCTATTCTAAGGCATCTTCCCAGATTCAATGCATCCCAAGCTGACCTTTTGATGGTTTTGGATTCCCTCAGAATCCGTGTACATAGTGAGCCTGCTTTATCGTGTCCAGGCTCATCTTCCCACATGTGCAACACCCATTGGTTTACCAACTAAGCTTCTGGAAGGCAGACTATTCTTTTCTCTTTGATTCTTTGATATTTCATAGTGTGGCAGCTGTGGGCAGGCATCACCTGATCTCTTTCATGAGAAATGGCTGTAGAAATGTGGCTTAGTTGCAGCCCCAGCTGTCACCCTATGAAGGTACTGCCACACTCATGAGGAGGCCACGCTTCCCTAGGATGCTTCTCCCAGCTGATGACCAAACGTGACAGGGTTGGTGCTGCACCATTCCTGTGGAAAGCAGGTCTCCTGTCAGAAGAACCTTCTCCTCTGTGTACTTGTTTCCCATGGTTGCCGGAACAAATTCCTGCAATCTGGGCAGCTTAAAACAATAGAAATGTAGTCTATCACCACTGTGGGGCCAGAAGTCTAAAGTCAAGGTGTTGGAAGGTTGGTTTCATGCAGAGGTTCTGGGGGAGAATCCGTCTCATCCTTCTGATGTTGCTGGTGGCTGCCAGCAATCCTTGTTGATCCTCAGCTTGTAACTGCAATATCTGCCTCTGCCTTCACATGACTTTTTTGGTGTGTTTATGTCATCATATAAGAACCTTTGTCATTTGATTTAGGGCCCACCTGGATAATCATTCCATCTGTGGTCCTTAATTCTATCTGTAAACACTCCTTGTCCAAATAAGGTCACAGGTGAACGTACCTTTGTGGTGATGAGGGACACCATTCAACCCACTATGTTCAGGGATTTCTTTTCTTTAATTTCAATGCATTTAAGAGATACAAGTGGAGTTTTGTCACATGGATATATTGTGTAGTGGGGAAGTCTGGAGTTTTAATGTACTCATTACCTGAATAGTGCACCTTTTACTCAGTAGGTAAATTTTCACCCCTCCCCCCTCTTCCACCTACTTTTGGAAGGTGACCATTATTCTACTTTGTACAACCATGTACATTCATAGCTTAGCTCCCAGTTACAGGTGAGAACATGCAGTATTTGACTTCCTGAGTCACTTCACTTAGGATAAAACATATATATAAGAAACCTCATTTTCTTTATCCACTCAGTGGTTGATGGACATTTAGAGTGATTCCGTATCTTTGCCATTGTGAATTGTGCTATGGTAAACATAGCACAGTGTTTGAGGGTGTCCTTTTGATATAATGACTTCTTTTCCTCGAGTAGATACCCTTTAGTGAGATTGCTGGATTGATTGGTAGGTCAAATTTTAATTCTCTGGGGAATTCCCACATTGTTTTCTATAGAGGTTGTACTTATTTACGTTCCTGCCAACAGTATATAAGTGTTTCCTTTTTATCACATCTACATTGACATTTATTGTTACTTGAATTTTGGTTTTTAATAATGACCATTCTAACTGGGGTAAAGTAGTATCTACCAACATCTATTGTAACTTGACTTTTGGGTTTTATTTTTATTTATTTTATTTTATTTTTATATTTTTATTTATTTATTTATTTTGAGATAGGGTCTCACTCTGCTGCCCTCGGTAGAGTGCCGTGGCATCACAGCTCACAGCAACCTCCAACTCTTGGGCTTAAGTGATTCTCGTGCCTCCGCCTCCTGAGTAGCTGGGACTATAGATGCTTCCACAACGCCCTGGTATTTGTTGTTGTTGTTGTTGGAGTTGCCACTTCTGTTTTAGCTGGCTGGGGCTGGGTTTGAACCTGCCAACCTGGGTATATGGCGCTGGCACCCTACCCACTGAGCGACAAGCGCTGCCCCTGACTTTTGGTTTTTAATAGTGACCATTCTGACTGGGGTAAGGTAGTATCTCATCGTAGTTTTAAATTGCATTCTTTGATAATTAGTGATGTTGAGCATTTTTTTGTATGTCTGTTGGCCATTGGTATATTTTCTTTTGAAAAATGTCTGCTCATGTCATTTGCCTGCTTTTTCATGGGGTTTTGTCTTTTCCTACTGAGTCATTTAAGTTCCAATAGGTCCTAGATATTAGTCTTCTGTTGGATGTATAATTTGCAAATAATTTCTCCCATTCTGTAGATTGCCCATTTACTCTGTTGATAATTTCTGTTGCTGTGCTTTTTAGTTTAATTCAATACAATTTGTTTATTTGTTTTTTTGCATTTGCTTTTGAAATCTTAGTTATCATTTCTTTTCCTAGGCTAATATTCAAGAGAGCTTTTCCCAGGTTTTCTTCTAGAATTCTGGAAGTTTTTGATTTCAGGTCTTACATTTAAGTCTTTAATCCATCATGAGTTGATTTTTGCCTAGAGCAAGAAATATGATCCAGTTTCATTTTTTTTTCATATGGCTAACTAACTTTCCCAGAACATTTATTAAATAGGGTATCTTTTCCCTGTGTATGTTTTTGTTTTCTTTGTCAAAGATTAATTGGTTGTAGGTATAATGGCTTTATTTCTGAGTTCTCTATTCTGTTCCACTCATTTATTTGTCTGTTTTTGTACCAGTACTATACTGTTTTAGTTACTATAGCCTTGCACAAGATGCTCAGGGGCTTCTGATAACCCTGGCCAAAACTTTCTCAGAGCCACATTGTGGTCAGTGTGCTTCTTGCCTAACTCTTCTTCCCTCTGTCCTTTTGCATGAGGTGGAAATGCTACGTGATGGAGGCTCCCCCTGTCTACTCATACACTCTTTCATTTTACTCTTCATGGGCATTTCCCCCAGTAAATCTCTTCCTTGTCTAACCCATCTTGGTGAATGCTTTGCACAGGACACGAACTGATTCACATAGTATCTGATGAATGCTTAATACCTGTTTTTTGGACAAGTATCAGTCTCTTCTTTCTATTATAATTCAGTGCAGGAGTAAATTGGCCTTTTTATACAATGTCCTAATCTTACTACATCTTCATTCTTCCTTTTTGATGCATAAGCCAATCATTCTTAACAATTTTTCTAACTTCATTTGTGTCAAACTCCCCAGACAGATATACAAAAATAAAAAGCAATACGGCTAGTCCACCCTGCTATCTTATCCTTTCTCTTTCACTCAAGGAATCACTGCATAATAAAATGATGTGGATAATCTGGAACTACTCTAATTTGTTGTGAAAAGTAATTTGTAAACTTTGGACTGTCTTCTTATTAATCATTACAACTTCTTCCAACACACATCATAATTGATTCTGACATACCAGAATGTTGCATCATCACAGTTAAGAATATTGCTGTAAAAGCAAGAAAACACAGCCTACAAGAGTGTCCAACAGATGAATGCAAAGAATAAAATCATGCTTTACAAATGGAATCATAAACCATTTTGCAATCAAAGTAATAAATGCAGTTCAGAAAATATTAATGCACTTCAGTTGGTAATTGCATTTGCCATTATCAAGTGCTCAGTAATACAGTACTTAGCTATTCTAAAGTCACTCAGGTATGTTAAACAATTAAACAGGAGTCTGGGGAACAGCTTTGTTTAGCCTTTTTCAATTAGAGAACCAGGTATCATGTGCAGTGTTTTCTATGTCAAGCCTATGAGACAATAGTTTTTTGAAGCAGAGTTTTTGGAACATACAACATAACCATTGTATTACAACAGCTGTAATAGAACTTTTGTTGTATTAAATAACTTTCTTTTCCCCACCAACTATTTACCAAACTTTCTATTATATCTTGCTGGACTTATTTTAAGAAATAAATTAAAATATTTTAAATCCTAGATGTGTTTTATTAATAACCCTATTTTGAATTCAAGAAAGTCCAGCTTTGAACAATCCTATGTTCCTTAAATGCTGACCACGAACTACCATGACAATAGGTTCATGGCAAAAATGTGAAACTCAGACCATGTATAGATTAAGTCATTAAGTAATACCATTTAGTTGCATAGCTGAAATATTAGGGTGTGTAGGTGAATGCATCCCCATCAAACTAAAGCACTTTATGGCATAACAATCTATTTCTGATTTTATAACACTATAATCCTCCATCACCCGGTGGGATTGCCTGTGGTTTGATTATATTTTGCTTGTTTTTAGGAAGAAAAAAATAATTAAATGAGGACATCTGGAATATCAGTTAAAATTATATCTGGAAATACATTTAATTTAAGACAATAACCCAAGTGGCTTTAATTTTTGGCCAGGTATGGTTCAGATCCTGGGGCAGTGTGCTTCCAAAACAATTCAAATATTAGCATGTTTACAGAAGCATTAGATGATGGAACTAAGATTTCTAAGATAGTGCTTTTAAATGAGCCTTCACTTTTTGAAGAAAATTCTTTCCCAGTCCATACTAATCAAAAGATAAAGAACTCCTTTATGAGATTAATGGGACTTCAGCCATCACCCCATGGGTGAACTTAAGGGTTCTGCCTTTGGATGAGTTTCTGCTGTTGGCCATTCTTGGTTGGATTACAAAGATACCCTAAAAATCTAAATGACTGTCAAAGGCCCCGAGTCCTCCATCTTTTTGGCAGGGGCTCTCAGCAGACATGGAATTCCAGCAAATATTCAAGTACAGTGACCAACCATCATACCTTGCCTGGGACTGAAGGGTTTCCTGAAACACAGCAATACCAGTTCTAAAGCATGGACAATTCCAGGCAAGCTGGTAAGAATTGGTCACCCCATCAAGCCTCAAGTTCCAGGACCCTGCTGATCATTTTTCCTGCAGTATATGTGGGATAGTATTCTCAAGGAATATTTCCTTTTACTGGAATGCATTACATCTTGCTGCAAGACTGATAACTGTCATCCTCCAAACATAGGGGGGAATTCAGAGCCACCATTCCTTCCCTAGATGGCCCAGGGACCATCATGCCATCTGAACTCTGAACTCCTACACCCCCATCTCAATTTCTGCCTTACCTGCTTGCTCCCCACACTGAGATGCTAAGGTTTTGGGTTAACCCTAGTGGGTTATTGAATTTGCTAGGAACACCCTTTATCTGCTATGGGTCATTTGTTCTTTTGTTTAACTCAACAAATATGTGTTGAATGTGAAGCATGCAGTAGGCACTATTCCATTTGATGCAGATGCTGAAATGAACAAAATAATGGAAGCACCTGTTCTCAACTGTTGTAAAGAGGGAGAAGTGAATAATAAAAAAATGAAAGATCCAGATATTTCGGTGGATCATAAGTGCTCTGAATTCAATAAAGCACAGTGATTTTCATTAGCAATCACCGATAAGTAGCAGTCAGGTTGTCAGATATTGGCCAGCTGTGGCTTTGGGGAACACATACTAAAGTTCTGGTAGAGTGTCTCAAAATGTAATGCATGTGCAAATTGCCTGGGGAATCTTGTTAAAACACAGATTCTGATTCAATAGGTCGGGGGTAGAAGCCATAGATCCTGTGTTTCCAAGTCTTCTAGTTCATGTTCACACTCCTGGCCTAGGGCCCATACTTTGAGTAGCAGGGTTCTAATGACGCAATAGGAAATAAATTATGCTTGGAAGGAAAAGCTCAAAGGGTCAGCCCCACTTAGAGAGTTGGAGTCAGAAAGGGCACTGCCCTAAGTCTCTGGAAATTCTGTGTGTCAGAAGGGACTTGGAATTAAGAATAAACATGCTCTTTCAAACAGCAGGATAGGATGTTCTTTCAAAGAGCCGGATAAGCCAAGCCATGTAATCACACCCCAAATAGCTGCAAACATTATGTCCATTTTTGTTGTTTCATATATAGGCTTTTCTATGTTTAGGCTTCATCTCGTTTCTTAAATATTATAGCTGAGTCCAGGTGCCGTGGCTCTTGCCTACGATCTTAGCCTTCTGGGAGGCCAAAGTGGGTGGATTGCTTGAGCTCAGGAGTTTGAGACCAGACTGAGCAGGAGTGAGAGCCCATCTCTACTAAAAATACAAAAACTGGCTGGTTGTTGTGGTGGGCACCTATAGTCCCAGCTACACAGGAGGCTAAGGCAAGGGAATTACTTGAATCTGGGAGTTTAAGGTTGCTGTGAGCTATGATGCCAGAGCACTCTACTCAGGGTGACAGAGTGAGACGCTGTCTCTAAATAAATAAATAAATGTATATTATCACCTTCAGATAGAAGTGTTATGAACAACAGGATTACAAGAGTACAAGTGGCTTAGTCACCAGCTGACCAACCACAGGACATGTCTTGGAAGGGGTAAGTTGTGAGAAATAACATGAGAACAGCAGTGAGTAAGCAAGATCCTGTGTGCAGGAAAGATCAGGGCACACTGTGGCTCATCGAGGTACCATTTACAACCGCCGTCATCACATCAGCAGAACCACAACCAGCTCTGTGCAAGCCAAAGGGGAAAGTGCCATTGTAAAACTGAAGACAGCTGCTTCCATCGGAGAGCTAATTGCACACTGCATCACAGCGCTAAATGAGTAATGAAAACAGTTACAAAAACTGACAGACAGTGAAACATGACTCACGCAGGAACTCTGCCAGTCAGGCCCACTGTCATTGGCCACTGTTCAAAAACCCACACCTGCATTTTTTGAATAGTAAACACAGAAGACGTAATTACTAGAAAAACATATGTCACTTTTCAAATGTGACAACACTACATCCCCCCCCACCCTTGTGCATGGTGTGGAACCAAACAGACCACAATCCTTACTCATTCCCTGGAGTCTTCACAGATAAACTAAGGCACAATCAGAGCTTAAGATCCCCTGTTCACATAGACCATCTTCAGCTTAAGCGATTGTGAAGTATCTGTTTTATTGACAGAGATTCCTAGATGTCTTCTAGACTATCTAAGGAAAAATCAATGCCGAAGATACAAGAAACATCAATTCCACACGCATATGAATGTACGGCTCAGCTTAAATATCCAAGCTACAGAGAGCTGGGGCATCTTCCCTGGCTTCTTTCTCAGCTACACAGTAATTGTTGTCTCAATATAAAACAGATGTTCAGAGAAGACTTCATCTGTTCCTGCAGCCTAAAGTCTCATGTCTGTCTCCTCGGCTGCAATTTGCTTTAGACCTGAGCATTGGCAAGTTCACACAGAACATATATATCCTCATGCCAGGTACAACCAAGAGGATGCTTTTCACTCCCAGTGAGGAGGAGATTACCAATAATAGCAAACAAATTCCTTGGCTTCTGATCAACTAGGTGTAGGGTAATGATCACAAGGGAAATATACTTTAGGCTACAGAATGACAGCTTATCTTTAAACAGCTCATACCCTAGTTTGATGTTTTTCAATATGTAAAATATGTTGAATGGTATTTATCGGCAAAGAAGAGTGAGTAGAATTTCATTCCAAAAAAATCACAAATAAAACCTGTTCAATGTCTTCGTATGAATCGTGCCTGTGGAATGTTCCAGATTTAGTTAATGGAGTCCTGAAGTTGCTGATGAGTTGTAAAACTATATGGTGACTAATCCTTCTTTCTCCTGCTCAATTAATTAGTCCAAACTAAACATAAATCTAGAAACACTTGTAAGAACTCTTCTGGTTTTTGTCAGTGCATTAAGATATAGTTACTAAAAATGACCAGCGTTTTCTTCATGTCAAACACGCAGAGGATTATATAAATATTTTTCAAAGGTCGTATTACTTCACAAGTTCTAGAGATGGTTGTGTAAGCAAAAAATGGTATCTGACGATTGGTTCGAGAGTCTGAGGGTTATGTATTCAGGTCGAGATGAGGAAGCTGTGTAAGGCATTTATAACTTGAACTGTAATTGTTTACTTATTTGCTTCACCTCAAATGGTGAATTCCTTGCAGACAGGAACAAACCATCTCATACATCTTTGAATCTGCCAAATTTGGCAGTAGGTGTCTGGTAAATCCTGGCAGTTGCCTCATCGGTCACCCCAAAATACAACATAGTTGACAAACTTGGCTAAGAAGCGACACTTTCTCCTGGAACCAGAGCACAGTTCTTCTCCTCAGAGCATCAGAGAAGTCTGCAGAGTAGCTGTTTATCCTTCAGGCTGATTCCAAGGACGGGGCACAAATGTGTAAGCTAATTGGATCCTCAGAGCTCATTCTTCAGGGGGCATTTCTAAAGGAGGCAGGAAGAGAATCTGTTAGGCTCTCCAGTCTCTTCAGTTGATAGCATTGCTAGACCAACCATGGGATGTAAGCCAGACCACGCAGATCCCAAACCTCTTTTTACCTATATGAATTATTCAGAGTCAAAATGTTAAGCTAGAGGATTAAAAGCAGAGGATAGAAAAATCCATACTATTGTTTGCATTTATGTGCATGGGCCAAATATGGATAGCCTTTGGAATGCATATTAAATAGTGTATGTGGCTCTACAAGAACTAAGATATATGTTGAAGAAGCTTAGGTTTTTCTGGAAGCATAAAACACAGAAGAGTAAATGTATTAGCCAAGTATTGAAAATCTTTGAGAAATCATGTTATCAGCTTCTTGTTAGTAATAACATAAAACTTGGGGCCAGCCAAGTGCTAACGAATAGTCTTTTATGCAGGCAGCCCACTAATTCCTCAGTCCTAAATATTTTTTTCCCTCATATGGAATGTTTTAGTAAGTTGTTGAGTTTTACAAGTTCAGCTTTAGGAACTGCCACTTCCAAAGTCTTGGGACCTCTGAGCAGCTTGTGATTTCTTTCTTTTCATCTTCCTGTGTCCCCCTCAAGAAATATAAACCACTCTTGCTCTTTAAATAAAATTAGTAGGAAAACTAGAAAACACTGGGCTAAATTTTTGAAATATCAGTTCAACAAAGGAACCACACCCATACAACTCTGCAACCCAAGGGCTGGGAGCCAGGTTCTCTTCCGGATCATAAAGAAAGCCGCGCATCCTAAGAATGGAAGGGCCTGTGAAAGGCCCATCAATGTCCTGACTCTCCTGGAATCCAGATTCCTATGGGGTCTGAGAAGGTCTTACGAAGAAAGAGCCAATGGTTAAGCTATGAAAGGCCAGCAGAAGAGATCCTAAGAGAAACACGTGGCCGAGAATGAGCCCGATTGTGCAGCTTCATTTGGCAGAGTCCCTGATCCTGTTCTCTCTGCTCTGTCTCTGCTGTCACTGCCCTGCTGGAGATAGGAGATCCTTCTAGTCCATGTTCCTGACTCCAGTGTGGCCTCTATCCTCTACAATGCCACCAAAAGTAGAGACCGTGTCTCTGCCTGGTTTAAAACCCTCCACAGTGCTTCATCTTAAAAAGAAAACAGCCAAGCTTGTGAGCCTGCCTGGTACCTGGCTAGGCCTGTGTTATATCCTCTGTCCTCCAGCAGGGCAGGGCCACAGGCCACCGTCCCCAACACATTCACGTGCTCCTCTACACTTCACACCTTCTCAGGGCTGTTTCTTCTCACTACCTGCCTGTGTTGTTCAAGGACCAACTGTATGCCAATATTCACATTCAACGGTGAAGATGGTTTACTAAACAAAAGAGTATTCAATACTATTTTTAAAGAATTTATTAAGCATCTATAGTGGAAAAACAAAAACATTTTACTTAAACAATGGCTTCTTTCTTTGCTCTTTATATTTAGATTATACTCATCTGATCTTTATAAAAATCCTATATGTATGGTAAGTAACAAATCTTACAGAAGCAGAGATGTAGTAGGTGCTTAATAACTGATGTGTGATTCTCTGTTACTGGTAAAGGTAATGCAAACCAAAAAATAACAATCAAGTTTATTTGGAACTGAGAGATTTATGTTAAACATAAAAAATTTAAAATATAGTCAGTCCCCAAGTTACAAACATTTGACTTACATACAACTCACATTTATGAATGGAGACTATTATAGGTAATAGGTAAATGTACCTGTTCCAACTTACATACAAACTCAAGAACAAACCCACAGAACCCATCTCATTCATAACCCAGCCACTGCTATACTAGAAATTATGAAATAAAAGGAAGGCTAGCAAAGTTCGTGATGGGATTGTGTTTTCCTAGAGGCCTTTAAAAACACTGAGATTCTCATTTCATGGCAATGGTTTAAAACGGATGAATCCACCTTAGCTATGGATTGGCTAACTACCGGCCCCACCCCGGAAATCAAAGTAATTAAAAAAATCTAGGACCGAATCTGGGCATGGTGCTTGCGCCTCTAGTCCCAGCTACTTGGAAGGCTTAGGCTGGAGGAATGCTTAAGCCCAGAGTTAGAGGCCAGCCCAGGCAGCATAGTGAGACCCTTTAAAAAGGGCGGTGCCTATGGCTCAGTGGGTGGGGCGCCAGCCCCATATGCCGAGGGTGGCGGGTTCGAGCCCAGCCCCGGCCAAACTGCAATAAAAAGGTAGCCGGGTGTTGTGGCGGGCGCCTGTAGTCCCAGCTGCTGGGGAGGCTGAGGCAGGAGAATCGCGTAAGCCCAAGAGTAGAGGTTGCTGTGAGCCGTGTGACGCCGCGGCACTCTGCTCGAGGGCGGTACAGTGAGACTCTGACTCTACAAAAAAAAAAAAAATTAAAAAAGAAAAGAAAAAAGAAGAAAGGAAAAGAAAATCTCAGGACTAGCTACATAATTTTTCTCATGCACAGTTTATAGTAGAGTTCCCTGCTATGAGAATCTAATGCCACTGCCGATCTAATAGGAAGCAAAGCTCAGCCAGTGATGCCAACGATGAGGAGCAGCTGTAAACACAGACGAAGCTTTGCTTGCTTGCCTCCTGCCGTGTGGTCCTGTTCCTAATAGGCCAGGAACCATAGCAGTCTGCAGCTCAGGGGTTGGGGACTGTGATTCTAGATTACTTACAATAGTAATGGTATTAATAAATGATATATTAACTTAAATAATGAGATGTAACATGATGTGAAAACTATCTAAATAGTTGTTATACTGTAATGTTTAAAGAATCATGACAAGAAAAGTACTCCATACATGTACAAATTCTTTTTTCTGATGTTTTCAACCTGCAGTTGGTTGAAAGTATTGTAATAGAAAAGGGTAAATGAAACTTCGCATCTGCAGATGCAGAACCCAAGGATGAGAATCTGTGCTTCTCATCCTCCATCCTCACCTCTCCACCTATCTTAACATTCATTGTATCGTAAGTATTTTTATATCATCATTGAAAACATAATTTTGAAAAGCTGTATGATATCACAATATATGCATTATTTAATCATTTCCATACTGATGGAAATTTGTTATAGGGTAATTCTGGCATTGTTTATTTATTTGTTTTTGCCATCATAACACGGGCATAAATATCTTTGCATACAGATCTTTGTCCACATGAATTGGCCTAACTTAATTACAAAGTGTTAAGAGTTTATGAAGATCCTGATATGTATTACTCATTCTTTTCCTAAAACATTTGTAGCAGTTTAAACTTTCACAAACTATGTATGAATGTCTAGCTCTTGCACCCTCGTTAGCCTTAAGCATTACCATGTGTATTTTCTTCTGCCAATTTCAGAGGTAAAAATAATGCTATCTCATTATTTAAATTAATATATCATTTATTAATACCATTACTAGGTCTTTTTTTATTCTCCCCATTTTCATGTCTTCTATCATGAGTCATCAGTTCATGTCCTTTTTCTAATTATAAAATCTTATTGACTTACAAAGAAATCTTTATAGGTGAAAATAGCTATCCTTATCTGTCATTTTCAATATAAATATTTGTGTAAGTTTGAAGTATGCCTTTTACTCTTGCTTATGATGGTTTTTCACATTCAAGAATGTTTCATTCTTACAGAGACATATTAATCATATTTTTCCACTTGCTTCCATTATTTCTTTCATTAATTCTATTATTAGAATGTTATTTTGTATACTGGGATTAGTTAAATATCTGTATTTATATTTTTTAATTTGTTTGATTTAACTTTGTTATTTAATCATTTAATCCATCTGAAACTTATTTTGGCATATTATGTGAAAGTAACATTTACCTTGATTGCTTTTCCCCAACTAACTTTATCAACACTCAAATATGGCCTAAACTTATTAATTGGTAATGTTTTCTTTGCCATAAAGTTTTTAAGAATAAATATTAGATTGTTTTCAGAGCTTAACTTTTATTCATTTGATCTGCCTATTGATTTTTTTCTAGTGATACTTTCTGAATTATTATAGTTCTATAATTGTTCAGAGCTCTTTTTCAATTTTTTTTACATGTAACTAAAAGATATTTTCTACATAAGTATATCCTTCATGAGGGCTTGTTGAATTATTTTTTATAAAATGCAGTTGAAATTTATCAAGATTACATTAACCCTATGAATTCATTTGGGAGAATTTTCTTAGTATTTCATTATTCACCAGGCATTTATTGAGCAAGGCTCCAATCTGAGTGCTGAGGTTGCAACAGTGAATGCGAACAAGGTCACTGACTCAAGGCTCTTACTTCTGACTTATCATCCAATGACATTGCATGCCTCTCAATACATCATTTTTAATCATCATTTATATGTGTATACTTCAGTAGTCTCTCTCTCTCTCTCTTTTTTTTTTCTTTTTGCAATAGTGGTAGCTTTATGCATATGGATCCCATGAATTCTAGTTGGGAGTTAGAATTTTCAGTTATTCTGGAATTTTACACTGTCTCTATTTTAGCTTACTGTTATGTCCCAAATATTTTTATTAGTGATCTGACATATTGAAAGAGGAACATAAATTACAGTCTTGCTGAATGAATAAATTTATACTTTAGTTAAAAGTGTAAAAATATTTTTTGTCTAACTAGTTATTTATGGTACATATTGTATTAGTTATCTATTACTGCATACCAAATTACCCCCATGGCAGTTTAAAATGACATAGAAGTATTATTTCATAGTTTCTATGGCTCAGAAATTGGCCATGGCTTATCTGAATCCTTTGCTTCATATTCTTTTAAATCTATAATCAAGGTATTGGCCCAGAACCTGTGGTCTCATCTGAAGGTTCAGCTGGGGAAGGATCAACTTCCAAGTTTACCCGTATGGTTGTTGCCAAGATTCGATTCCTTGAGGGCTGTTGGCTGAGGTCACCCTCAGCATCTTGCCAGAATAAAATCTCCAGTTTGGTAGCTTGCTTTATTAATGAAAGAAAAAGAAAGATTCTGTTAAAATGAATGAAGCCACAGTATTATGTAGCGATCTTAAAGGGATCAGGGGTTTTATTTCTAGAAACATTGGTAGATTCTCACGGTGAAAATATGAGAAAGATCCTTCGTGATTCTGAAAAAATAAGAGAAAGAATAATCATTGTGAAGTATGACCAGAGTGTTCTCTACAACAAAAATTTAGTGCAAAAGGAAAAACTTTACCAGAGTTCTATCCTAACTAACAGAAGGGTATTTCTTCCATTCCAGTCTCCTTCTGTCTCATTGAGGGGAAAGGAGGAGCTGTGAAGTTCACAACTCAGAGTGACATACTTAAAAGACGTGAGTTAATCATAACATCTTAAAATGCTCCCCTTCCTCCACATTTCGCCACCACACCAACAGAACTCCAATATAATAGTGTATTATAGATGAACGGGCTGCAAGGCATAGATACTGTCTGAGGAACACTACTCAGGGAACCTCAAAGTCACGTGAGGAGACAAAATTAAGGACATTAGAAGGAAGATGATGCATCTGGCACCTATATGTACAGAATACAATAAACACAGCTCCAGTGCTTAGCCAGATTAGCATAAATCCTCACACTAAAAGCCTATTTATCTTAATTCCTATTACCAATACAATAATGCAATATGCCTGCCATTAAGCCAAAAATTATAATGTGTGCCAAAAGGAAGGGGAAAAATACAGTTTCAAGAGACAAAACAAACATCATAATCAGACTGAGAGATGACATAGCTTTTTGGAATTACCAAACAGGGAATTTAAAATAAGAATGATAAATATGCTAACGGCTTTAGTAGAAAAAGTAGACAACTTGCAAGAATATTTGAGTAATGCAAGCAGAGGGATGGAAAGTCTAAGAAAGAATCAAAAGAAAATGTTAGAAATCAAAAACACCATCACAGAAATTATAAATGTCTTTGATGAGCTCATCAGTATGTTCAACATGACAAAAGAATCAGTGAGCCTGAAAATAGGTAAATAGAAACTTTCTAAACTGAAGTGCAAAGGGCAACAAAAATGTAAATAATAGAAAAAGCAGAATAAAAAAATTAAAATTTCAAAAGGTTTATGTAATATGTGCATAATTAGAATACCACAGGATACAAAATTGAAGATAGAGCAGAAGAAATATTTGAAATAGTGATGGCTGAAAAGTTTCCAAAATTAATGAATGACACCAAAACATAGATCCAGGAAGCGCACAGAACACCAAGCATAAAATATGAAATATAAAATATATAAATATAAAAGCTCACCAAACAAATGAACCCCAAAAAACAAAAAACTGAAAAGAAAAATAGAAAATTATATTTAAACTGCAACAAATAAAAAACAAGAAAAAGAACTTGAAAAAGCCAAAGGCAAATGGGGGAAACACCCAAAAGAATAAGGGCAAGAATTATAACACACTTCTCATCTAGTGCAAGCTAGAACAAAGTGGAGTTCAATCTTTAAAGAGCAGAAAGAAAATAATCACCAATATAGAATTCCATATCCCACAAAATTGTCTTTCAAAAGTGAAGAAGAAATATTTTCTCAGGTAAACAAAAACTGAGGGAATTAATCACCAGTAGCATACTCTGAAGGAAATGTTTTTAAGAAGTTCTTCAGGAAGAAAGAAATTGATATAGGTCAGAAAGAAAAGAGAGGTGTCAAAGAACAAATAAATGAAGGGAAAATATTTTATTTCTCTTATTTGTAGTTGATTTTATAGAAAAGTGTTTAAAGCAAAATGTTAATAATGAATTAGGTGAAGACAGCATATGGAGAAATGAAGAACAGCAATATCACAAGGGATGGTGGAGAGAAATTAGGAATAGGCTGTTATAGGATACCTGCACTAAACATTGGTGGTGATATTCTTTGAAAATAGATTTATGTTAGTGAAAAATGTATATTGTAAATTCTAGGGCAAGCACTTTTTTTAAGTGAAGTTGATACAATAATAGATGAAATAGAATAGAAGTGTATGAAATTCTCAATTAAAACCAGGGAAGGCAGAAAAAGAGAGGAAAATATAAAAATTCAACAAAAAGGAAAGTTGCAGGAATAATAGATATTAATTCAACTATATCAATAGTCACTTTAAATGTAATGAGTCTAAACACACCTATTAAAGACAGAAATTGTAGAGTGGTTAAAAAATAGGGCTCAGTGATGTTGTCTATGAGAAATGAATTTTAAATATAAAATCTCAAATAAAGGAATGAAGAAAAATGTACCAACTTTAACCAAAAGAAAGCTGAAGTAGTTATATTAATTTTAGACAAAGCTGACTTCAAAACAAAGATCAGGGAGGAAGAGAAACATTACATCAAAAAACAGGTTCAATTCTCTAAGAAGTTACTAATAATCTGTAATGCTTATGTGCCTACAAAACAGCATCAAAACTCAAGAGGCAAAACACATGATTATAGTTAAAGACTTCACTGCTCCTCTCATAGGTTAGTCACTGAGAGATCAAACAGGAAGAAAATCAGTCAGGGTTATATGACCCAATCAGCAGGATTCATGGACTTGATCTTATAAACATCTCCTATCACCAACAGCAGAATTCACATTCTTCGCAAGATGATGTGAAACATAACACCAACAGGGACCACATTTAGGGTAACAAAGAACTTAAAAGTATAGAAATTAGCAAAGCATGTGCTCACATCACACAAGAATTAGGTTTGAAATTAATAGCAGAAAGATAGCTGGAAAATATTTCCCAAATATTTATAAATTAAACAACTTAAATAATGTATGGGCCAAAGATATCTCAAGAGAAATTTTAAAGTATTTTTAATTAAATGAAAGTATGACTTATCAAAATTTATGGGATACAGTAAAAGTTATCCTTAGAGGACTGTTTATAGTATTAAATACATACATTAGATAAAAAGAAAATTTAAAGTTAGTTATATCTTTCTTCTTTGACAATTCTACAAGAATGGATTATTTTTAAGTGATCTAAGACAGAAGTTCCTTGATTAGGTAACACAGGATTTCACAAATTCGACTTTGCATAGATTGTTTTACTAAGTTATATAAAATTTTAGAAATTTAGTTTAATTTTTGCTATACACGCAAATACAAAAATTTGTGTACATGTGGCTACCTTGAAGTAAGACTATAAGTTAGACAATTGATAATTTTACTACCCAACCTAGGGCATGATATAGAACAGAAGTCTTCAAATTTTTGGCCTCAGGATGCCTTTGCACAATTGAAAAATTATTGATATCCCCAAAGAACTTTAATTTATATTCATTATATCTATAATTAGAAATTAAAACTAATTTTAAAAATAATTATTAATTTGCTCTCAAATAGCCATAATAAACATACATGTTAATTTTAATGCAAAGTATATTTTCAAAAATAAACACAATTATTAAGAATAGTAACATTTTATTTTTGTAAATCTCCTTAATGTCTGGCTTAATACACGTTAAGTGGATTTTCCTATCTCTTTCTATATTCAGTCTTTTGTGACATATTGTTTTGATTGAAGGATATGAAGAAAATCCAGCCTGATACACAGAGACAATTTTGACAACCTTTTGGATAAACGCAATTCTTCTTTGATACTACACCAAAACTCAACACATGGCAGTTTCTTAAAAGATAATCACAATATGAGTCTGAAAGTATCGTCAATGAACTTATCCTCTTCTTCAGTACGTTAAAATCGATTGGTCTATTTCATACTTTGAATAGACCTTTCACTCATGTCTGATTTTGTAACATAACGCAATGGACAGTTGGAAGATGTTGCTTCACTGAGTTATACAGATTTCCCAATGTTGACACATTTCATAATTCGGTATCAACAGATCACGTTCATTACTATCATACCAGTCTTATCAGAAAAGCCTTTAAGTATTGGAGAAGCTGTCAAGCACACAGTGGCAGATACAAATTTTCCAAAATTCAAATTTTTGCTTGATAGCTCAAATTTTATTTCTGGCAACAAATACTGTCAATTGTTTTCCTTGAAGTGACAAGTTCACTTTGTTCATTTTTGACAAAATGTCTGGCAAATACCTAACTATGAATAACCATAGTTTGTCAGTCATTTTTTCAAGTAAAAATGGCATTCTATGAAAAAAAAAAAAACTGACCTAGTTCAGCTCTCAACTCAAAACATCTGCATAGATGTGTATGGGACTTCAGAATGCAGCAAGGTGCTGCACTTCCCATCATGTCACCTTGAAGGGTTAAGATTTAACCAAATTAATCATTTCTACTGCTTCATCAGGACATTATTAAGTTACACTGGCTGATTTTCCCCCATTAGTGCACAGTGAGGAAAATAGGACTGCTAACACAGCCTGGTGCCACTGTCTCCATTCAGGCTAAGGTGCTGGCACTCTTAACCAGCACTGCTTTTGAACCATCAATTTAAATGTTGACATGATGAAACAGGCAGATAATGTGTCAGTATTTTTATGAAAACAGTTTTGACTTCATGGGGCCCTGAAAGATTCTTGGGGACCCAGAGGGCCCTCAGGACTTTGAAAATTGTGGTATAGGGAGGCCATGAAGGGTAACAAGGCCTCTTTTAGTCACATCCAGGTAGCTCGGTGCCTGCTGCTTCTGGTACCATCACAAACATGTGAGGATCTTCCGAGGTAGCGTCCGTGGGTGGCGTGGCATAGAGACGCTAAGGAAGAAGTATCCATACAAACACAGGCGAGTCCAATTTTATCGGGGAGAAGTTGTAAATGAGTGCAATAAACAGCCTAGAGATTAAGGGTCATGGTAGAGTACGGTGATTTTTGCAAGTGACAGTTCTAGAAAGTAGTAGTAGGTAATGATCATCTTTGACTACTGTAGATTGATGGAGGTGGTGGGAGGTGAAATTGCTTTTGGGGAGAATATGGAAAAGATCAACTAACAACAGAGCTGAGGTCAGCACAGATCCTGCCATTCCTGAATACACACAAAGCTGGCAGTTAGTGAAATGCTGGGTACAGTTTCATTTTGATGGGAAATGAAGGGAGCACACCTGAGTTGACATGAAAGTGTTAAGAATGTGGCTTGTTCAGCTTTGCGTGGCTTTGGGAATCCGTTCGTTTTGTCTTATAGCCATGTTGTCGTGTCTATAAGAAAGGAAACCTCTCAGAAGTGATGAGTTAAAAGCAAGTGAAAGACACTGTGCGTTTCTGGATGTTTGAGGAGTCCATCAAAACAAGTAGTGATACCAGTGTATACTGGGAATAGAAGTCTTTCTTATTAGCCAGCACAGTTCAGGAGATATTAACCAATACCCCAGAGTCCTCCAGTCAGCTTTAATCCTCCTTCTGAGTTTTATGGAGAAAAATATCTTCTAGGAGCTGAAGTCAAAGCAGAAGTGAATGTAAATAAAATTAGAAAATCAGGTTTTCAGGCTGTATCTGTAATAAGCTTTCAGCTGAAATGAAATGTAATTAGCAAGTACGATAATGCATTTTGCTTCATTTAGCTCTTCAGTGGGTTTATAAACAAATTCTGTCGGTTAACTTGTAAAGCAGATGCATCCACTACACCCTGGCTAAGCATGTTACAGAAGACAGCCTCACGCAGGTGCAAGAAACACAACAGGATGATCCACTTACCAATTTACAGTCAGGAATGTCGGCAACAAGGCACATGCTCCACTTTTAAACGCTCCCCATAAAGAAGATTAAGAAATAGTTCATCTGAGGGCTTAAGAAAGAAAAGCTGAGTAATAGTATTCACATCAGCATCATAAACTTTGTTTATTTTGTAATGTTCCCATGAAGATAACATGAAATGTCATTTGGGGTCTGAGATAACATTGAATGCTGATTACTTCTAGCAAAATATTAGCAGTGACCTTTGGGTGGAATCAGAGATTCTTTTCAAACGTTTTTGGATTTTGATATTTTTTTTCTTACTACCTTTACGACGTAAAAGTTTAATTTGGAAAAAAAGTGAATAAAAACAAAACTTTGGGCTCATCCCAGGAAAGATTTCTAAAATATAAATTTTACAAAAAAAACCAAGAACATATCTTAGTCAGTTTGGATTTGGGAAAATCAAAGCTTACATACTGCTAGGCTTTAAGAATATATCAACCTAGTCGCTGAATCAAGGAGCTCAGAACCTAATAAGTAAGGCAAACAGAGAATAAATAACATAGTGCTGTAAGGAAGGACTGAGCAGAGACCAGAGGATCCCCAGAAAGGGAAGACTAACTTACCAGAAAAATTAAGGAAGTCTTCATAGAGCCAATGATGGCATTTCAATTAGATCTGTAAAAGCACTTAGTAGGGACAAAAATCTAAGGTGATAAAGATATTGGAAACTCAATAGTACCTTGGTTCTTATAGGCACAGGAGGTGTACAGTATTGCCATTCATAATATTTTCTCAAAATGAACATAAAAATTCTGAAATGTCTAGGTTCTTGCCATATTAATTATCAGTAATAATAGGGTAAACGTTAAAATTTCTTTAACACTGATCACGTACGTGTTCTGATCCTTGTCACGTATTCTTACTTCAACTCTCAGGAAGTTTTCTTTCAGAGATTGATAGACACATGAATAATTACTGTGCATTTTCAATGCAAAGCCGTTAGCGTGGAACTCATGCAAAGAATCTTCATTCCTATTTGTCCTATTAGAGGGTGAAGTTTTATATATGCGTTGCCTATTCAAATTTTTTTAAAAGCTTTGATGCTGTATTATGTGGTCATCTTTCTATCCCACATGACTACTTTGCCTGCAATAATAATTCCCATGTGTCTTTTCCCTCCAAGTTACTAACATCTAGAAGATAGTCTTTCTCCTATCCCCAGAGCTACCTTCTACATATGATCCAGGTCAGATTTTAGCAACAGTTTTGTTTATTGTGGGCAACTATCAACATGACACCTAAAAGCAAACTACATGCTAAATAAATGTTCCTTTTCCCTTTCTCTCACCATCATCATATTCTTTAAGACCCAGCTTAACTTAGCAGGACTAGAAATCCTCCCCACCCCTCCCGCCACCCAAACCCACATGGATTGTTCTCTTAATTTTACATCATGTCAGCTGTACTCATCAGCTCTTGTGCACTCCTGTCCCATCACAGATGTTTTGAACCTGCTCTGAGGCATCTTGCAGGCTCTATATGAATGGTCCAGCTCCAGCAGCAGTTCTGATGGAATTCAAGAGGGTCCCTCTGCTTAGGCATGGCACACTATTTTATGGCCATTGGCCCTTGGAGGAAAGAGATCACTGGGAATGAGGCATTGCTGGGATTTCTTTGTCCCTCGTTAGTCCCCTTCTACTGGTGGGGTGTGTCTTATGACTCCCAAGCCTCCTCCTGGGGTTTGTGTTCCTTTCTAATGGTGGGTTCCTCATGTTCTTCTCTGGCAGACCACTCAGAACCACCCCCTGGGATCATGGCCCTCCCTCTGGTTTCTGGACCTGCTTTCAGTTCCTGGCCTCCTCCTATGAGACTTCCATGGGGCCATCACCTTAGTGGATGTGGATGAGCCTTCTTACTTCCCAGGCACTGTTTTATGCCCTTGGCTGCCCTAACCCCAACTAGGAGCAGCAACTCTGTTTCTATATCCCATAAGTTCTTGCTGCCCCCCTACCACCACCGTCCTGCCCCCAGCACCTAGGGTCAACTGCCCCACTGTGATCTGTAACATTAGATGAGCCGTGAAGAGCAAACATCCTAGAGCCAGCTCTAAAACAATTTCATAATGTCCCCAGGTACCATGAATATTAATTGGGAGTTTTTGCATTCGTTGAATAGTCTTCTGCAAAGTGTTTCAGGGAGAGAATAGAACAACTAATTTTATGCTAGGACCTAGGGATTCCCAGAGCTCCTCACAGTCATTCAGAATGCATTAGTACAGCAGTGAAAGCTCTTCTTGTACATATCACCAAGGGAATTTTTAAACTCAAAGTGTGTATTTGTTTTTAGAAGAGGATCACAGTTACTGTACACGAAAACCTTTTTATTTGTATCTCCCCAAAGATGGTTGAAGTGAGTGTAAAACACTCAGAAAACTATTTCTGTAAAGTGATGGTCCTTTTTAGAAATGCTACTTTTCTGTGCTCAAAATAATTCTAAGTGAGAACCCTTTTCCAAGAACTATAATTTATTTTCTTTTGTCAAGAACTGCAGTAGTATGAGTACTTACATTTTATTCCTAATGCAAAGAACTTTGCCATACATATGATTATTGCAATGCCAAATTATTCTTGCATGAATATTTTTATGAGTTTGGGAGAGAAAACTGATTTTTAATTTGAGATGAAAATAGAAGAGAAATGTCGTTATCATATGCAAAATACTTTGTAACTGTGATCCATGAAATAAATATATGATCGTGTTATCAGCAGAAGTAGCTCCTGAAATAAGCTAACTTTTGATACATTGTGAAAATCAAGGCCTTCATAGTAGGGAGAAAATGGATTCCAAATTGCAATTGTGTTTGCTTTGCAAATTCACATTTTTAGGTTTTTAAAATTTTATTTTATGTGATCTTTTACCCTTTTTTCTCTTCTTTAAAAAAAAAATAGGGGAGGATAAAGTGTGTCTACCAGCTGCTATATCCTCACAACTTTTCTTGTTATGAAACATTAGGCAAACCCTGGGACACAGAGTAAAAAAATGATAATGTATCCTAGGGGGTAAGGTCAGTTACCTAATCACCGTCCAACACACTTCATTATTTCCTCCAAACCAGCTTAAATTGAAAGATAGACTATCTTAGCAATAGATATTTAATTTGTGTTGTTTAATTTTCTTTTTTTTTTTACTTAATTTTTATTAAATCATAACTGTATACATTTCTGGGATACAATGTGATGATTTGATATATAATTTGGAATGCTTAAATCAAACTAATTAACACAACCATCACCTCACTTACTTATTTTTTGTGGTAAGACATTTATAATTTACTCTTAATTGATCTGAAATGTACCCTTGCATTGTGCACATTAGGTGAGATCCCGCCTGTGTTGTTTAATTTTCCGAAATAGATATTGGGTAAACTGCATTAAATTTCTTTACTACAGGAATATATTTCAGAATATATCTTCTAAATTTTTCTAGTAGTCCATATTTCAAGGGAAAACATAGTGGAAAGATGCTACTGGGTATTGGATGAGAAGGTGTCTCTCCTCCAGGCCCTAGACGTGCTCCTCAAATTAAATGAGCATATGAATCCCTTGGGATTCTTGATAAAGTGCAGGTTCTGATTCAATAGATCTGGGATTGGTCTTAGATTCTGCATTTCTGACAAACTTCCAGATGGTACCAGTGCTGTTGGTCTAGAGACCACACTTTGAGTAGCAAGGCCGAGAAGTCAAAACTATTTTATCCCACATTTATAAAGCATCTTCTGCAAGCTTGCTAGGCTCTTATTGAGTTGAGAAGACTTGGCATATTCTCTTAATGTATTTTACAGCTAAGTTTTGTTCATTTCAGTCAAGTCCTTTCAAATTTGTCCAAAATTATTGGGCAAATGAGCATATACATAATTGCCAATGTATACAAATTAGCAATTAATATTTATAGCTTGAGATGGATCTAACTGCATAAAACTCTTCTACATAAGTACAGCATAAATTATGCCTGAGAGTTCTGATTCCAGTTTTGATTCCACTGGATTTGAATTTCAGAATATGAGTCTAACAAATCAGTTAAATGCAGGAAAACCACTCCGCAAGGAGCAGACATGAATCATGCATATTCCTATTGTAAGAATTTCTGATAAAAAGAGAAGGAAAGCAAAAACCCCTTGTAGATTTTAATTATTTCCAAAGAGTAACAAAAATAACTCAGGAAAGGAGTTACTTGGAAATATGGAATTTAGGGCAAATGAGGTCGCTTTTCAAGAATGGTATTCAGGAGAGAAAACAACAGCTAAGCTGGGTACAACTGAGAGCTAACAGCCTGCGCATTTTGCTATCTCATGAAAAGCACAATTTACCAGTTGTGGTAATAACAACAATGATAATGATGTGAATTAATAAACTTGCTCGGGAAACCACCATTCAAATCCATACTGGCTAATGTAATTAGCCTCGGCTGCACTTTCTCTGTCAATCCCAAACTTACAGGGATTGAATTGTTAAGTACGTTTTTCACTCTGATTCTGAGAAGTTTATTTTTACCTGGCAAATTATTTTAAACGTGAGACAAAGCAAGGCCGCCGTGGTAAAATCACATAGGAAGCCTGCACCCCTGCTACCCGGGCCCAGGCCCTCCCTGCCCCGGTGCACAAAGAGCTGGTGTGAATTTCAGATTCTGGGTCTGCTCTAAATCACGGGAACTGGAGAAATTAGAGATGACACCGTTTACCCAGGGGCCTTTGCCGCAGAGTATTTAGAACTCTCTGGCTTCATTAAGTCACATGTGTCATTGTGTAAGGAAGGAAGGCAAGGACACGTTGTTAGCCTGGGATTATTTTTCCTTTCCTTCCACCCTCCTTTCTCGTTTCCCTTTGTTGCTGTGGTATTTCCCTTCCCTCTCTTCTCCCCCAAGATATCTATCATACAAAGACCTCCGGATTCTTTATGTAGCAGCCTGCGTCAGCTTTCTTAGTGCACTCTCTGAAGGAAATTCCTTTTGTTACCAGGGCAGAGTTTTGGAAGCAAACTCCACGGCCCTGCTTGAGGGATGGTTGTAGGGCCATCCTTTCACTTCCCAGTTGTCTGCTCTTGTTTTAATTCCACCCATGCCTCCTTGCTTTCCTTTTAAAGCTTGTATTTTTAAAGTGAGGGAGGAAATCATGAGAAAGAACCTTTTTTTTTCTTTTTTTAGGAAGAGGAGGAAGATGACTGTCATCGAAACTGATATGTCTACTAGATAACAAAAACTGTCCCAGCCTCCCACAGCACACAAGCCCCGAGGGTGGGGAAGAACAAAGCCGCCCTCTGAGAGGAGTGGGGAGGAGTGGGGGTCATGTGTGGCCTCTCATCTCTGTGGCACCACAAACCATTTCATCATTCTCTGGCCCTGGGAGATCAAGGAAGGCACTGTTTGGAAAGTTGCCTTCCAGGCTGACTTAAACATATTTGGTCTTTTGTTAGTCCTAGAGGCTTTCCTCTGTCTTGTCCTGGGATACTCAGCATGGTCTAAATCGAGGGAAGCTTCTGGGCCTCCTTTTTTTTTGTTGTTTGGTTTGGTTTGTGTGATGGTCTTTATTTCGTGTTTCCTGGCTTGCTTCCTACCTCCATCTTCCCTGTATAAATTGGGAAACTTTAACTGGTATTTGGGAGTAAGAGAAGATCCTTTTTCATCTCCAGGTCAAAAGTAGCTTTGATTATTATTTGCAGAAATGTGTGTATTTTGAAAATTTAGAAATAAGTAAATAAATGTTTTAGGACTAGAGAGGTAGTTGTGACCCAGAGATACTTCATCATTGTCACAATTAGCATCAATATCTGAAAAATATATTTTACCTAAATATATAATGGTAAATGATATTATTTCCTAAATTGCTAGTGATAAAATGTCCATTTAAAAAATAATACAAGTGGGGGTGGGGTGGGGTTGGAGTTAGTGGGAGTGGTTATTAGTGGGTATGAGGTTTCTTTGGGGGGTGATTAGAAGATTTTAAAACGGATTGAGGTGATGATTGTGCAACTCTGTGAATACACTAACAAATATTGGATTGTGTACTATGTAGGATCACCTGGAGAGCTTTTTAATTTTACTAAAGTCCAAGCCCCACCCATGACCAAATGAAAAACCAGGGGTGGGAAGAAGCCATCAGTATATTCTAAATGTACTCCTCTTTCTTACAAATTCAAGTTGAACATTTGAAATGGTTTAAAATCATAACAATGTAGAAAGATTCTCTTTTAATCTTCTCTCCCTTCATCTTGTCTTGGCCTTCCCTCTGTACAGAAGTAACCACTCTCTCAAATGCACCTTTCTGTAAACCAATGGTGCTAAAATTGCAGTGGGTATGAGGGTCACCTAGAGGAGGCTTATCCATACACTAAGTTCCTAATTCACTAGGTCTGGGGCAGGGCCAGGAATGACATTCCCAACAAGGTAATGCTGATTCTGCTGCGGGGTGGAACCACCGGTACAGGACAAAAGGAGATCAAAGATGAGAATGAGAAGGGGCGGGGGGAAGGGTTTAACAAGAGCTGGAGTTCAGCAGGGAAGGTTTCCATGACGGTAGGGATGAGGGTGATTAAAGATGTGCCTTCCTAGGACAAGCTAGTAAATAGAGTCTAGTCAGTGTTTTTCAACCTTTTTTAATCTCATGGCACACTTGAACCTATAGTTAAACTTCCATGGCACACTTGAATTATGGTGATCAAAAACAGTAAAAAAAAAAAAAAAAAAAAGAGAGAGAATATACTTACAGTGCTGTCAACTTCTTTTGAAATAATTTAATTAGTGATCTTTAAAAAGTGTTGTGGCCCTAAGATCCTCTCATGGCACACCGGTCTAGATATTGAGACACTTGATGCTAAAGAAACACCAGGCCACCCACTGTGCACTGTCCAGTACAGCAGCCACTAGCTAGAAGTGGTTACCAAGCACTTGAAGTGCAGCTGATCTGACTGAGGATATACATTTTTAATTTTATTTAATTTTATCTAATTAAAAAGGAAATTGGAAAACCAACATTTGAGTTAGGTAATGGGAAACTTAGTATGCTTAGAACAACTTGGTATGTAAATCTGGGTTTTCTTTTTCAGACTTTTAGAATTATTTTAATTGGAAAAGTCAGTACCCAAAAGGAAGAGGGAAAAAAATGTTATAATCATTTTAAATTCTTTTTTTTTCTTTTTTGTTATTTCTTTTATTGATATTTTATATTTTTAATATATTTAGTATAGATTCTATACATGTTTTGTTAAGTGTCTAGCTAACTATATAATTTTCCTTAGTTGACTATAAATGGTATTATGGGTTTTTTTTTTTATTGTTGGGGATTCATTGAGGGTACAATAAGCCAGGTTATACTGATTGCATTTGTTAGGTAAAGTCCCTCTTGCAATCGTGTCTTGCCCCCAAAAGGTGTGACACACACCAAGGCCCCAACCCCTTCCCTCCTTCCCTCTCTCTGCTCTTCTTTTCCCCACCCCTCCCTCATTCTTTCTCTCTCTGGTCTCCCCTTTCCTCACCCCCACTGTGACCTTAATTGTCATTAATTGTCCTCATATCAAAATTGAGTACATAGGATTCATGCTTCTCCATTCTTGTGATGCTTTACTAAGAATAATGTCTTCCACGTCCATCCAGGTAAATATGAAGGATGTAAAGTCTCCATTTTTTTTAATGGCTTCACACCAGAATTCTATCAAACTTTCAAGGAAGAGCTTATTCCTGTACTGCAGAAATTATTTCAAAAAATTGAGGAGGAAGGAATCTTCCCCAACATGTTCTATGAAGTAAATCTGTGTTTTCAACTGTTAATTTTATGAAACTTAAACGCAGAACAAATATTTCCCCTGGAAATCCAGCGTACAAACTGAGATATGACGAAGGCATCAGGAGTGGTACAGTTAACCACTAACTGTACTACTACAGTAGTACAGTTAAAACTACTACCACTCTTAGTAGTTTTAACTTAACCCTTAGCATGAGAAAGAGTGTGATTTTATATTTACCTGGATTTGAAGAACATTCTCCTAAGTAAAGGGTCTCAAGAATGGAAAAGTAAGTATCCCATGCACTCCACATTGTGTTGAAACTCGCAGATCAACAACTACAGGCCCATATGAGAAGAAAAACACAATTAAATTCAAGAAGGGTGGGGGGGTTCCGTTGAGTTCCCACCTAACAGGCAAACTTCCTGGGTGTGGGACTTGACTTTGCAAACATAAACAATGTAACCTAACCCTGTGTGCCCTCATAGTAATCAGAAATGATAAAAAAAAAAAGAGAGCCAAGTGAGGGTGAAGGTAGGGAAAATAGGGGAAAAAAGGATATAAAAATATTATATCAATAATTTTATATTGACTAAAAGGTAAAATGATAGTATTTTTGATTTATTGAGTTAAATAAAATATATAAAAGTAATGTTATTAATTAAAATTAGTATCTCCTGTATTTTTGCTTTTTTCATGTTCATATTAGAAAATATGAAATTACGTGAGACAGTTCTATTTCTACTGGAAAGCACCGATTTATACTGTTGGTGTCCAGTAGAGTGGTGATTAGCTACATATTGCTATTTAAATTTTAATTAATTAAAATGAAATAACATTTAAAATTCAAGACCACATTCATTTTTTTTTCTTAAGACAGAGTCTCACTTTGTCACCCTCCGTAGAGTGTCGTGACATCATACATAGCTCACAGAAACCTCAAACGCTTGGGCTCAAGCGACTCTCTTACCTCGGCCTCCGGAGTAGCTGGGACTACAGGGGCCTGCCACAACGCCCAGCTACTTTTAGAGACGAGATCTTGCTCTTACTCAGGCTGGTCTCGAACCTGTGAGCTCAGGCAATCCACCTGCCTTGGCCTCCCAAGTGCTGGGATTACAGGCGTTAACCTCTATGCCCGGCCTCAGTACCCCATTCTTACTAGCTGCATTTTAAGTGTGCCATTTTTGTACATGCCAAACTGGCTCCCACACTGGACAGCACAGACATAAAACAGTGCCATCATGGGAAGTTCTGTGCAGTAGCTTTGGTCTTTATCTTGTCAGTGAATTAAGAGAGGTGGTCTTTTCCTAGGGGTGATACTGAGAATTAGGGAGAAAAGAAGACAGGAATGTAATAGGAGTTGGTGGGCGGCTGTGGCTGTGGTCAGGGAAGGGGAGAGCTAAAATCAGCGGACGCTCAGAACGCAAACAGAGTAGGTGGCATAAAGTGAGCGGAATGATGATTAGAAGTGACCTGGGGAAGCAAGGACTATGCGGCTTTCTAGAGCTGCCCTGAGCACCCCCAAGCAAATGTAACCTTTCTCTCTTTTCAACCCTGAGGCACTTTGCACTTCTCTGGTAATTGTTCTGTATGCTTGCAACTCTGACTAGTTACATCCTTATCCATCCCCCAGCCCTCCTCACCTCAACTACCCCTCTGCCTCACCCTGCCTCCACACATAAACCCTCCTCAAACTGGAAGTGCTTTGAAAACTAGAACAATGCTTTCCCCATTTAGTCCAGTCTCTGGATCTCAATAAATTCATGTTGAATTAAGTTTGATTGAGAGTCTGGTAAGTCTATAGCCTATAAGCATATATATGTATAATATGTATATTTATAATATATATGTATAATATGTATATATAATATATAGAGAGAAAGAGAGAGCATGCTCCTGGATCTGGAAGTTTACGTGGAAATTTGAAAAATATCTTTAGGTAACATTACAGACTTCTGCCCTCTATGTCTTGTTCATGATGTTGGTCAAAAGTTTGAAGGAAGACATCCTTAGGCAAATATGATGAAGCTGAGCCATATCTTTACAGATTTTTAAGCAGGGAAAAGTATGGTGGCAGCACGAAGAGTAGATTGATTCATGATTCATGATAAAGAAGAACGTGAAGCCCCTCAGGACCATTCATTCAACATCTTTTTTGTACAAGGCACTGTGCCCAGCTCTGCCTGTGTATGAGGCTATGACAGGCCAGGATGGAGTGCTGATTGTGTAATGTAGAAATTAGAAGGTAAAAATGGACAGGCGGGGTCAGTGAGTCTCAGTGTACTGGTCCTCAGGCCAGTGCCCACTAGTTGACTTGGGTATCATATTATTAGAGTAAACTGAAAGTCGAGGACACAGACAGCCAAACAGGAGAGGCTAACATCCACTGACATAAGGGTGAGAGTTTGAAGCCCATGACTGACATTTCAATCCCTCCGCACCCTGAGGTCAGGGCTTTTTGTGCCAGGAATGGATCTGTTACACAAATATCATGGTAACATAGAGCATGTGCCTGGAGCAACATACAGTCAGGCTGTGTCATCTTGGATGCCCCAGAGCCTGCACATGACATATTCCAGGACATCCGAAATGCTAACATCAACTTCCTTCTGACTGCACTTCACATCCTTTCGAGGATAATTAACAATTTGGCAAAATTGATTTTGAAAAGAGGGGAAACAAAGACAGAATTTTATTTACTTTTTTCTTCTCTTTTCCCTAAGATCTGTTTCCCTCTGTAGCTTTTACAGTTCAAGTTCATGCTGTAAACAATTGAGTCTCATTTTGTTCTTGAATTTGGGGTAATTCTATAGTTGAAGGGCCATCTGGACACATTTGTTGTGACCCTCCTATCTACATTTCTGTAACCTGGAGCATTAACGGGAAAACGCAGCCTGAATTCTGCACAGGGCTCTGGAGACAGCGTGGAAACCCCGTGGAAGGGAAATGGAAAAACTTAGTCCGCCCAGCCTCCAGCTGGGGGCTGCAAATATGGATATCTGGAGCCAAATCCTCATTCCGTGTGACTCCAGGGGAGCTTGGGTCAGCATGTAATTCGGTGTGGGTTGGGCATGGAAAAGACAGAAGAACATGAAACTGCCAAGTTTGAGGCCTCTTACGCAGTTGTGACCTGACCTAAAATACGGTGCCGAGTTGTGTGTGGGTAACTCAACCATAAAAAGGCAGCTGCGGTCTTATTAGTCGTGAACTTGAGATCATTTTAGTAAAAGACGAATCTCCCCTAAATGATTGATCTGGTATATGGAGGAAATGCCGTTCTCTGTGCTTCTCTCAAATGGAGACACTAACCAGATGCTGGTCCCACACCCAGAACGGGTATTTGTGGTGTGGCTTGTACCCTGGCCTGCTGGGGGAATGATGACCTTGGACTGACAGTTCCCCTTTAAGTAGCAAACTTGTGTTTTTCATCTTAACACAATATGCCGGAGGCACCAAATAGCAACCTACATCCTTTCACACACCACATGTCTGAGCCGGGTGTAAGCTAATAAAAGCTGGAGGGAGCGTGTTCCGAGTGGTCTGACCAGGGCTGGAAATGGGGATGTTCACTAAGAGACAGCGTTCCTCCTTCTTGCCCGCAGGCCCCCTTGAAGAAAATCATAGAGACACTCCATGAGCGTGGACTCAAAGTAGCTTAAAATTTCAAACCAAGAGAAATGGCCCTCCCTTTTCTTTGTGAGGTTTGCAGCAAAATAACCTGTTTGCTTGAGAGATTAGGTTTGTCAGCTTCAGCATTGCATGGGAAGGTCTGACCTTGGAGAATTATGGGGATCTCAGGACAGTTGGCAGCAGAGGAGAAAAGCAAGCCTGCAGCCGTGATCAAGCTACCAGGGTCACATTCAATAAGGACCCAGAGGGGAAAGCTGGGGCGTGGGTGAGGCTCACCTTTTGGCCTCTGTCTTCTTCTGAGCCACAGAAAAATCAAAACCTGGGAGCAGATGCTGGAACACTTCCCCCAATATAGATGCTTTTTGCTCTAAAAGAAAAAGAGACAGAGCAGGATTTTTTTGTAATTTTTTTGGCCGGGGCTGGGTTTGAACCCGCCACCTCCGGCATATGGGACCGGCGCCCTACTCCTTGAGCCACAGGCACCGCCCACAGAGCAGGATTTTCTTCCTATGCTGCTCCCTAACCTATACCAGGGGTGCTAAATTTCCTACCCAACCTTTTCCCCACTCTTTGTCACTCCAGCCTATGTGGGAGGGAAGACTGGATAGTATCCCACTGGGATTGAGATTACTTAGGTCTTGAAAATGCAGGTTATTTCCAAGTGTGAATTAAAAGGAGTCAAGCATTATATCAAGTATTTGATGAGAATAAAAGCCCTGACAATCACATCTCCTGTTTGTATACCATTCGATTGTTTACAGAGCAGTCTTGCTGTTACCTCATTTGATTTTCACAAATCTATGAAACAGGTTGGGCAGGTGTTATTGCCCCATTCTACAGATGAAGAAACTGAGCCCCCCCCCGACTGATTTTTATAGCCAGAAATCACAGAACTATGTAGCAGATTCTGTCATTCCACCCAGATTTCTGCTAAAGTTTTATCTCAGGCTGCAGCATAACATATGAGTGACTCTTGGCATCCTCTGGAATCGTACTTTAATATGTATGTACGCACGTATGACCTTGCTTCATACCACCACAGTCACTTCAGCTGGGTTGATTACATCTTTCTTCTGGTTACCTCAGACCTCACCCCTTGCAATCCATCAAAATTCTTTCTAGTGAAATCTTCGTGGCAGACCAGTTTAGACTAAAATGGGTTTTATTTTCTATGAGATGGAAGATAAGTTGCTAATTAAGAAGTCGATCAAGAGGCCCCCCCCTTCATTCCCAAGTCCTTTCCTTGCAAGTGCATAATGGTCAGGGGGTCTTTCTCACTGTCTGTTACCAAATAATCTTGCACTTGGTGGTCTCTGCCTGAGATCTAAAACTTCAGGAATAATCTCCTATTACCAAGGACAGGTGGATAAGTAGACTTCACTTTTTCAGCCAGCATAGGACGGCACTGGAGTTCATTTTAGGACACAAGTTTTTGCTTTGTTTAATTTTGTTTTAAACACAGAGAACTTCCAAATTCTCAGGTATATAGGGGCCTCCTACTGGTGGTACTCTCTCTCTCTCTCTCTCTGGAATGTTCTGCCTTCGGATAGCTACAGGGCTCGCTCTCTTACCTCCTCCTCTTCAATCTCATCTTCTCAATGAAAATTTCCCTCACCAGCCTATTTTTTAAATCTCAAGCTGCTCCCCCACTCCACATTTCAATCCCACTTAACTTGTTCTGCCATTCTTCTCCTGTAGCATGTATCACCTCTTAAAATATCTCATCATTTATTTATTTGGTATGTCTGCCTCTTCTTTCTAAAATTAAGTCCTAAGGAGAGAAAAAATTGGCTTTTTATTATTCACTGTTATATCCCAAATGGCTGAAGTAGTGACGGAGACATAATCAAAGCTTAAAGTTTTGTTGGATCTATGAACTCTCTCTCCTCTGCACATCTTACCCTCCACTCTTTACCCTTCAAAATCGTTCATATTCCTGTCTTCACCAATCACTAGTTTCTTTAAACAAATTACCCCAGGTCACTGATTTGCCTCCACTTGTGAATATTCACATGCATATTATCTTCCATGCCAATAAATCACGGGACCCTTGGGACCAAATAGAGTATTTGTGAGGGGTATCAAGGGACCAGGATCTCATCTCTCAGTTCTGTAGGTGGAAAAATTTGTTGTTCCATCACCTTTGCTTACGTCTTGGAAAAACTGCTTATGGAGCCCCAAAGCACACGAGGCCAATAATTATTTCCAGTGCATAAAAAACTAGATGCCAGTTTTCATATCTTGGTAAACTGTGAAATGACTCACCTCCTCTCTCCTCTGTGACCCTTCTACTCTCTCTTTCTGTTACGATAATTGCCAGCACATGTGTGTTACATGGAATACCACGTGTAGGTCACTGGATATCACTGGGTGAAAGTAAGAAAAAGAAAAGCTATTCAATGTTTGCATAGGCAGAGAATAATGTGTGGAGGAGGCTTGTGGCTGTTGGAGGCACACAGTGGACCTCACAGGCCATTTCATGGGCAGTATTAGCTTGGAAATTTTCACCTATCAAATGGATCAGGCACTAGGGGAACAACTGGGGGGAGAAGATGATACAAAACATCACCTGCTTTACTAAGGACTGAACAATTCACAAAGATACACTTATCTGGTAAGCTAATCAGAATATTAGTAACTGATTCATTTGAACATTTCCTTCCCACTCAGGCATTCTGCTTAGGAATCTAAATTATAAACCAAACATTACATGATGAATATTTATTAAGAGCAAAGGAATTTAGTTGTGACCAGGAGCAGTGATATCCCAACTCTGATGGTTAGAAATATGGACAGGGGACCAGATGGTCACATCAATGGCCATGGTGACTTCAGCCCGCACAAGCCAATGATACTATGGCATCACTGTCAGCCTTATCTCTTGTTCTTGACTTGATGACATCACACTTTGATACATCACTCCATCACTCTTTCTCATTTTAATATATACATGGACTTTAGATAGTAAAGTGATGTTTCAGTTTATAAGTTTTATAGGCTGGTTATACTTTATGCCTATGGCTAACTGGTGACAATAGGCAGACCCTGTCCCTACCAGCCCCCCATTTGAGTAAGGAGAATATGAGTGATTTTCTGTCAACACATGTGTCTTCAATTCCTGTCCCCAATGACATTAGAGAATGAATTACTATACAGATTAGGTAAACTGTGATTTGCCTCAACCACAAACTTCATCATTCTGGCACTAGTTCCCCTCATTTCTAATGCCATCCTGCAGGATCCCTGCAAACGTCTGGCCTGATGCCTTCAGTCCCTGAAATATAGTTCAAATACTCACACATTTTTAACAATGTACAGAAATGTGACCCTATAATATATACATATATGTACATATGTGTGTGTATATATCTATCTGTGCAAAGCCTAGTGTGACATGAAAGGCAAACATCACAAATGAAAAGGTTGACAGATTCGACTGATGTCACATGTACTAAAGGCTGAAGATGCTAGTCTTATTATCTTAACACAATAGAAGTTAAAACCTGTAACATATTAGAAAGAAATATTTGCCACATGTTTAACAGACCAAACTTAATACGTATGGGAGGAAATACATTGTATTCACCATGACAATTTGTTACTATCAAATATACATAATACTAATGTTAATAAGTGCAAAGACAGCTATCAGAGGAGAGCAAAGTACATGAATAGGCAATTCTCAGAATTAGAATTTCAATGTCCAGAAATAAAAATTTCTCAGTCTTACTAGTGACCGCCCCACATCCCTCCCCAGCAGGTAACAGACCATTTACGTTTTGGCACTTGTGACCACTTGATTACAAACCCGTGAGTGCACAGGCCACATGGATTTTCATCAATGACAGTGCAGTGTTTAGAGCACCTGCTTCGCTTCTAAGGGTGGCAGGTCAGGGAATAATACATGTGTTATTAGTGCTGGGAAAGCTTTGCTCAACCTTATTTCCCTTTTCTTATTAATCCTTCAACATGCCCCAGTTTCATAGTATGATTCAGTGAATTAAATGTGAACAACCAGAAATTACATAATTAATTACATTTTGCTTCAATGACATCGACTAATTGATCCAAACCTAGTCATAAGCTACCTGCAGCCAGAGGTAGAACATTCAGGTGGTTAGTGAGGACTCATTAGCTTAGTAGTTCATATGTGCTAGCTAATTGGATTTTTAAAACTGTTACAAATTTCAGATGGATTATACCATAAGTCAAATGAATCTCCCCTATTTCAAGAACTCCCCATTATACATGTCTCTGCAACTCCTCATCAAGGGGCCCTTGTCATCGCACCTGGACCGTAACCCCTATGTTAGGCTCTCCCTTCTAAATCTATTCTACCAAAGCCCAGTTTATTTCCCACACATGGAACCCGAAACAATGGTGATCCCAGGCTGGGAGTGCAGGAAGGAAGCCCTTATAGGAACAGAAAAATGGTTGTGGGCCCCAGGAGCAGAGTCTCCAAAAGTTGTATCTTTTTAACACTTTATAAGGGAATATGTTAATGAAACGGTTGTGAGAACTTAAGACTTGTAAGTTCGGTTACTGAAAATGTCCTCCTAGGAATGGTAGCAGTGGCCCTTTGAAGCTTTTGAGAAATGAAGAATCTAGAGCCTCACCCCAGATTTCTGATTAATAAATCAGAATCTGAAATGTGACACGTTTCTCGAGTGATTTCTATGTAAAATTTCAAGTAGCCTTTCTCTAAAGAAAGTTTTATGAAAGTAACAGTCTGTTCAATATGTGATTCTTATGTTAGTAGACAGACTGTGAGACAAGAGAGGAGATGATGAAAAAGAGTTCCATATTTAAAAAAAAAAAAAAGAGTAAAGTCCATCTAATGTGCTTTCACGCTCCACACTGCCATCCATTTTCAACCCTTCCTCTGTGATGTAAAAACATGGATATGCTTCTGGTTATAATCACTTCTTTTTTCACAAACTATGTATATTCTCCCCAAATCTCCAGCATGATACTCTATATTATGTTCAGCCCAATTTTCTAGCTACATTGCCTCTTCCAAATTACACTACATACCTCCACCCCATAGGTGAGGATGCTGTTCATGGGACCATCCCCATATGGTGAACCTCCGGTTGGCACTAGCCAGCGGAGCCTTCTCACACTTTCACCTAGTCGCAACTTCCATTTCCATGAAGCCTTTTCATAAATCCCCAATCAAAAAGAATCTCTCTCCCTCTCTCTCTCAGAATCCTTACACAATTCTATCCCTCCCTTAAACAGTTCACATTGTTTTCATCGTAGTCATTTTCTCCACCCCAGATTGGACCATCACAGTGCCTGATACATAGATGGTGATTAATGACAATTGGATGACCAGATGACTGATTGAATGAATGAATCTGAGATCAGGATTTCACCAAATTATTCCTTGAGGACTGGTTAAGTTCTAAGGACTGTGATTCTGTTAGTTTTCTAATTCCTGTGGTGGTAGTATCTTCTCACATAACATTTTCATGCAGTGAATAGATTCTACCTAAGCCAAGGTAATATCAGTCTTACCTGGCAGGTATCAAGCCCAGACTGATGGGGGCTCGAGTAAACACAGGGCTGGCCAGGCCCTCTAGGCAGAGGCAATCTTTTTTTTTTTTTTTTAGAGACAGAGTCTCACTGTACCGCCCTCGGGTAGAGTGCCATGACGTCACACAGCTCACAGCAACCTCCAGCTCTTGGGCTTCCGCGATTCTCTTGCCTCAGCCTCCCGAGCAGCTGGGACTACAGGTGCCCGCCACAACGCCCGGCTAGGCAGAGGCAATCTTACATGACAGCCTCTCTAGCTTACCCAGTTTACTATGGGTCAATCAGCTTTCGGGACATAATTTCACTCAAATAATATTCTTAATCCAGAAAAGACCCCAAATGAGGATTGATGGGAGGAGATGTTTGTAACCAGGCCAGAAAATGAAATTCCCACTGGCAATGATCACTTCCAGAGCTTCACATTTGGACCTCAAAAATAGCATTTCCAGGCATAAACCTCAGAAGCACACCATATATTATAAAATTATAATTTTATAATATTAATAATTACAATATTAATGTTATTTTCCCTGACACTGGCATGCTATTCAGATTATAACATTTGAATTCTGACCCCATGCAAAACTTCTCTTTGGAGATGTATTAGGTTTGATTTCCTTTGCTTAAGCAAATACAGTCATGTGCTACATGATGACATTTTGGCCAATGATAGGCCACATATTTGATGGTAGCCCTGTACGGTTATAACACCCTGTTTTTACTTACTTTTTCTACCTTAGATATGTTAAATACATAAATACTTACCATTGTTGCAAACACATACGGTATCAGTGCAGCAAAATGCTGTACAGGTTTGTAGCCTAGAAGCAGTGTGCTGTATCACATAGCCTAGGTGTATAGTAGGCCAGACCACATAGGTTCTTGTAAGTAAACCCAATGATGTTTGTACAATGGGAAATCACCTAATGATGTATTTCTCAGAAAACATCCCTGTTGTTAAGCAACACACAACTACTTCAAAGGTTATGTGGCTACTGAGAAACTATTCTAATGTGAATATCAGTATCAAAATAGCTAAATCAAATTTCCTGTGGACAACTCAAGGATGTATACAGTATATTTAAATCAAAAGTGATTGATAAAATGTAGCTTAGGATTTTTTGTTGTGGTAATCTATATATAAAATTTATCACTTTAGCCATCGTAAAGTATACAATTCGGTGGCAGGAAATATATTCACTTTTTTATTTTTGGAGCCAGAATTTTGTTCTGTTGCCATGGAGTGCACTGGAGTCATCACAGCTCACAGCAAGCTCAAAATCCTGGGCTCGAGCAATCTTTTTGCCTCAGCCTCCTGAGTAGCTAGGACTATAGGCATGCACCACTACCCCAGGTAATTTTTCTATCTTGTGTAGAGATGGGTCTTGCTCTTGCTCAGGCTGGTCTGAGACTCCTAGGCTCAAGTGAGCTTCCCACCTCAGCCTCCCAGAGTGCTGGGCCACTGCACCCATATTCACATTTTTATATACCATCACCACCATCCATCTCCAGAATTTTTTTGTTTTTCCTAACTGAAACTCTGCACTTATTAAACACTAATTATTTCTGCCCCTCCTTCCACCCTGGTCACCATTTTACTGTCTCTATGAATTTGCCTTAGATAATGAACTATTCTAGATAGCTCATAAAAGTGGAATCATATATTTTCCTTTATGTCTGGCTTATTTCAGTTATCAGAGTGTCTTCAAGGTTCATTGATGTTGCAGCATGCACCAGAATTTTCTTCTTTAAGGTTGCGTAGTGTTCCATTGATCATATTGCCACATTTTGTGTGTCCATTTATCCACCGATGAAGACTTGGGTTGCTTCTACCTTGTAGCCGCTGTGAGTAATGCTGCTATAAACACACATGTACAAATTATAATTTAGGTTGTTAAGTCAGCCTAGCATTTTGAACATGAAAAGTCAATGCATTTGGAGGGAAAGCACAAACTTTAGAGTTTATCTTAACATTTATTCAATGTCAAAACTTGCATTGATGCTAATCACTCATGGAGCATCCAGTAACTAATTGTGATCATCAATTCTCCAGGCCATAGAGCATATAATACTGATTAATGTGAAAAGGGAAATGTAAGCAATGTAAATTGGGATTTAACTTTCTGAAGATTCTCCACAGTAGCACTACCTGGGAGCTTCCTCTTATGCCTTATGGCATTTGGAATGAGAGTGATTTTCTTGGACCACATTCTGTAATGTATTTATTCACCTTATGCCGCCAGATCTGTAGTAAAAAAGCAAACATGGTATTAATGGGATGCAGTCCTATTGACAGTAATAACAGCGTGGATTGCTAACCACATGATAAGATCAAGATGTGTATCTGAATTGGCTGTATTTGTGTTCCAGATGCAAGATGATTATCTGAGAGCCAAGGCGCATGATTCAATACATAAGGCCCAGGGCCAGGAATCGGGAAATCTGAGTTTTACTCCTGGCCTCCCCACTTAGGCCGTGTATACATGAGTGGAGTATTTTGTAATTGTCGTGTTCTTGTTGACCCCAAACTGCTCCCCACCCTGCCCTGCCCGCAAAAGCGATTTACTACGTTCAGAACCATTGCCTCCCTTCTTTTTCTATTTCTTTTCTCCGTCCTCACCTTTCCTAGTCTTCACTGCTGTATTTTGCTATGTATAATGTGCACATTTTTGTCCCATTTTCTCCCCGGTTGGAAGACAGTTTTTCTTTTATTTACTGATTGATTTACTTTTGTTTCAGGTTAGCAGGAAGGTACAGATGATCCGCTCATTTTGTTTGTGGTGTTTGTTAGGTAGAATCGAAGTTGTAGTTGTGCCCCTCCCAGATGTGTCATATACGCTTACAGTGTGCCTGTTAGGTGAGAGCATCCCCTCCCTCCTCCGCCTCCCCCCTACCCCCAACTTGAGTTTAATTGTGTTTTTCTCTTGTGCGGCTATGTATTTGCTTGTTTATTGGTTTCATATTAGTATTGAGTACTAACATGGATGCTTGCTTTTCCATTCTGATGATACTTTACTAAGTAGAATGTTCTCTAAGTCTATCTAGGTTAATACAAAACATGTAAAGTCTCCATCTTTTTTAATTTTTGCTCAAATTTTTGAGGGACAACTAAGGACACACATTGTACATGGGTAGTACTAGTTGTATACCTATGTAAATGTTTTTAATTCTTTTATTTATGCTTTTGCATTAAAAATGGAACTCTAGAAAGCAATTACAATATTCATATGCAAAATAATACCTTGGAACACAGTATTTGTGCCCCTCCATGGTATGTCTCTCCCCGACCGCCCCCTCACCGGGCAGAGCCCACGGCTGCAGGAGCCTCCAGCCTGCAGCTGATCATGCTGGACACCTCCAGCATCCTGGAAGCAGGCTCGCTGCACACAACCACATAGTGCTTAGCCCTGGGATATTAGTGCAAAGAAACTCAGTGGGCCTCAAATAATTAATTGTGATCATCAGTTCTCCAGTCCATATAGCAAAATAATACCCTGGAACACAGTAATTGTGATCATCAGTTCTCCCGTCCATATAGCAGGTGAGAGTGTTCTAGACAAACTAAGCGCCTGACCTCCCCTAGCTGACCTCCCCCCATGGCCCATTCTCATCCCCACATCTTTTTTATTGTTGTAATTTTTATCATTATTGTTGTTTGAGACAGAGTCTCACTCTGTCACCTTGGTAGAGTGCCGTGGTATCAGAGCTCACAGCAACTTCAAACTCTTGGGCTTGAGCGATCCTCTGGCCTCAGCCTCTGGAGTAGCTGGTACTACTCCAGGCACCCACCACAATACCTGGCTGTTTTTAGAGACAGGGTCTAGCTCTTACTCAGGCTGGTCTTGAACTCCTGAGCTCAAGCAATCCACCTGCCTCAGCCTCCCAGAGTGCTGGAATTACAGGCATGACCCACTGCGCCCAGTCTCACCACATTCTCTTATTTTCTATTCACACCCATGTTGTCCATGGGAACATGGCCACAGCCACTCCACCAAGAACCCCCAGTAGGGTTATTTCCCAGGAAGCCGGTGTGATGGGCCAGGGCCGGCCCTACTTGCCTCAGGCTCTGACAGTAGATCCCTGACCTTTGGGGTGCTTCATCTCTCATGCAGCTGGCCCCATTCTGAGGCCCTCAGGACACCACACTGAGGAGGAAGACCCCTGAGCTGGGGTGTGGGAGACCTGGGTTCTGAGACCCAGTTCTATTAGTAGCCCATTATTATAACCTGGGACCTCAGTCCCCATGAAGTTTCTGCAAGGATACCTGTCAGCAAAACACCAAAGCTCAGGGGTCCTGAGCCCATAGATTATAATTTTGAGCCTATGACTTGTTGAACCCCCAAGGTGCTGAGCTGGTATAATTTTCAAAATTGCCAGTAGGAAGATCTAGGAAGCTTATTCATGGAATAGATACCCAGGTCTTTCTCCTAAAGAGTTGATTCAGAATATTTGGGTGTTGTTCAGGAGTCCCCTGGGTGATTTGTAGGATTTGCAAGTTTGGGAAAGCCTGGTGTTACTGAGTGGCCATTCTGATGTTACTGAGTGGCCATGGTCTGGACGGCTCAAGAAGGTCACAGTCTAGTCACTAAACATAAACATAAACGCAAAGGACTTCACTGCAGTATCATCAGGGAAGGTGTCCTGGGAAATAAGGCTGCCAGGGTTCTCAGCAGAGCGTCTGTGGCCACATTCCCACAGATAGGCATGGGTGGGGTATGAGAAATAAGAGGATGTGGGGACAAAGGTGGGCTGGGATGGGATTGTCAGGGGAGGTCAGGTGTCAGGACCACTCTCACCTGCCACCTAGGTTCACTGCTGGCTTCTCTGCAGAGGCCGGCTGCAGGCCTTACGACTCTGGCTAGAGAAGGAGGCGCCACTACATGGCCACTTCCACCCTCCTTCAAAAAAGGGAAAGATTTTTTGCCTGAAAGTTTGGGCCAAAAACATGGGTGCACATTATATATCAGGATATATTTACATGGCAAAATATGATAAATGACATTAGGTTTGTATTATATGAGCAATACAGAAACACATTTTATTGTTTTTTGAGAAGTTACCGAGGATATTCATCCCCCTCAGTCTTCATTCTTTCATTCCCAGGCACCCCCCGTCTCTTGTCCCTAATCTTCTTTCTTTCCCCTTTGCTATTTCATTCATTCCCTGATTGTAGAGACTCACCTCTCGTTTACCCCATTCTATTTTTCATACATATGGCAGCTTGAATTCCATATAAAATATTTCCCACCATAAAATGCTCCTCTAAAATATACTAAAGGAAAGGAGAACTATGTGAGTGTGTACAGAACACACAAAAGAAAAGAAGGAAACAGAAGGTTGGAAGAATCACAGGTATCTACAGGATTCTAGTGAACTGGAAACTGCTGTCAGGGCAACCACTGAGTAAGTGGCTAAACGGCCAGCTTTTCTCTTCTTCTTGGCTGCAAGTCTCCTGGAGAATCAGAGATCTTTGCATTTCTGGGTTGTTCTTATTTCCACACTCAGGCTGATTTCAGTACCACTGGGACACTGCCTCCTCTCACCTCACCAAGAGAAACAGTCCAGTAGGTAATGGAGAAGGTGAATCCACAGTTAAAACTTCCAGAAGCCGAGGGAAACCAATCCATGATCCACAGCATTCTTCACCCTCAGAAACAGGCAGTCCCTGGAGAGCCTCGGGCTGAAAATGAACTGAGAATGATCACCTTGCCTGGATAAATCTCGATGTTTTTCCTAGGTCCTGGTGGCGAAGGAGGGAAGGTTGGAAACCAGTTACGTTGGCCAGAATATGCTATTTGGGGTTGTGTTTTTTGTTCCTTCTGAGTTCCAGTGGTTGTATGCTGAGTGATTCAAGGTACAGTTAGCACTCTGTAATTTTTGCAGCAATAAAACATTATTGGCAATAATAAAGACCACTCTCCCTTGACTTGGATACTGCTGCAAAACATCAGGCGGTTTAATATTTCTCAACTGTGTATGTACACACACATACACACACTTAAGAACATATGAATAAAAAAATGGAGCAGGCAGGCTGAAAGCTTAAAATTACTGCTTTGCCCCATCCCAAATAGTTTGACAATTCAACCTGCTTCCTATAATTCATGTATTCAGAGGTTTCCATACTATCTTATCTTTTGTCTTCTCTTTGCCACTAACCTTTTGTTTTTAAGCAAGAAATGGAGCATGACAGATATAACTGAAGTTCTTTTTGTGCACTGCTCCCTGAGCTCATTTCTCTCTCTTCCTCCCTCTTTCCTAAGAGGTAACCAACAGTCCCAAGTTGTGTGTACCCTTCCTGTTCATGGTACAAATTTTAACTGCATATTTGTGCATCCTTAACTAATATATTAAAATATTGTTGAATGTTCTTAAATTTATAAACATTGATTTATTACATACATCTTTGTTAAATGTGCTTTCTATAAGCAACATCATTTTTAAAATGTTTTCAAATATTTGTACCAATTCACAGCACTTCCAATTGTATGAGCGAGTTCCTCATTCATTTGCCAACCCTTCTATTCTAATTGAAAATCCCTCTGCTTGACCCTGTGGAATTATTAAAGATATGGTTCTTACTCCATCACTAGATATGGGTGGAGTTTTAAATAAATTTCATAAAAGGGATAAAAACTTAATTTGATAATGTGATTTGTAATAAACTATAGAGCTGGACCATCCTCCAACCTTGGAATTTTAGAGTTTCTTTAGGTGACATTTTTGAAGCTCTCTCACAGTGTGTCTACAATATATGACCTTATGAAATATGATACTTACAACGGCCCAAGAAAAGACCATAATATTTTAATACATTGCAGAAAAGATAGGAGGGTCTTATCATTTAAACAACATTCCAAACATTCTTACCAATTAATTTATCAGAAGATTGATAGTCTACACCCAGAGTTGATTCAGTTAATGAACACATGCTTTAAGATTGGTGTCTCCAAATAAAATTTCCCTCTAAAAAAATCAGGGGCCTTTCTAGAAGTGGCTGATTCCATGACAAGAAATGTACACGGTAATCTAGGAATATCTCATCATATAGATATCAAGTAAACTATCAAAAAGCTTCTATGGTCATTTCAAAAAGACCCAGGAGCCATATGGAAGAGGCTCCCACAAACCAAAAGTGGGACAATTAGAGCACCATTTAGGGATGCTCTAATTAGATTAGAGCAGTGGATTAAAACTCATCACATATATTTAAATCCATGCTCAATTTTAGAGTATGCAAGCCAACTCATAATTTTGTACAAACGTAAGTAAAAAGAAAGAATCAAATATTTATCCCACCTTTCACATACAAACTATGCCAAGGGGTCACTGCTATGGTCTGAATGTTTGTGTCCCCTCATAATTCACATGTTCAAATGTGAATAGCAAGATGGTATTAGTAGGTGGGGCCTTTGAGAAATGATTAGGTCATGAGGGCAGAGCCCTCATTAGCAGGATTAGTACCCTTGTAAGAGACCACAGAGACATTTTCACTCCTTCTACCATATGAGGTTCAAGTGAAAAGATGACTGGCTGCCTAGAACCAGGAAGTATGCCCTCACTACACATCAAATTTTCTGCCACTCTGATTTTGAATGTCCCAGCCTTATAAATTTTGTTATTTATAAGCCACCCAGTACCTAGCATGTTGCTATAGAAGGCAGAAAGGACTAAGACAGTAATAAAATACAAATTGAAAGCAAGTATCTCTTTCAAAAGTATTACAGCTAATAAATAAGAGATACTAGAATTAAAATATTACTATTTTTGCAACCTTTAATAAATTAATTAAAGGTTAATAACTGCTAATAACTTATAAATAGAGGTAACTCCCGAAGGAAGTACCAACCACCATTTGACAAACAAATGAAACTTAAATCCAAGAAAGCTCTAGATCCAGCTACTAATTTATGGGAAATACATTCAACAAAATAAAAACATATGCGAGAAATATATTAGCAACATCATAGGGATGCAACCAGCAAAATCCCACCTCAAGGGACTCCGTAGGACAAACAATCTTGTGTCTTCAATAAATAAATTATGAGAAAAAAGAGAGAATTTATATATTAAAAGAGACTTGAGAGGCATCAAGATATCCTAATATAGAAATTTTATCTTAATTTTGATATAATCAAATGAACTGCTAAAAAACTTTTACGACATTTATGAGACCCGTGGAAATGGAACCACGCACTAGATGTATGATATTAATGATTGTTCAATTTTGGCTGGGGACAGTGGCTGGAGCCTGTAATCCTAGCACTCAGGGAGGCCAAGGTGGGAGGATCCCTTGAGTTTAAGAATTTAAGACCAGCCTGAGCAACAATGAGACCCTGTCTCTACTAAAAACAGAAAAATTAGCCAGGCATTGTCACAGGTACCTGTAGTTCCAGCTACTTGGGAGGCTGAGGCAGAGGGATGGCTTGAGCTCACAAGTTTGAGGTTACCGTGAGCTAGGCTGACACCACAGCACTCTAGCCTGGGCGACTGATTGAGAGTCTGTCTCAAAAAAATAAAAATAATTGTTCAATTTTTTGTTTCAGGTTTCATAAGGGTAGTGTAGCTCTTCTTATCGTGCAGATAATATTGAAGTCTTTACAAATGAATTGATATATAGATTTTAATTCAAGATAATAAGGGGAAAACATGTCGTATTACAATAACTAGTTGACAAAAGGAGAGGAGTGGGTATGGGCATAAAGGAAATGCCAACTCACAATTGTTGAATCAGTTTATGAACTGATTTGCTATACTATTCTGTCTACTTTTATATATGTTTGAAATTTACAAATAATACAAAGTTTATTAAAAGCACTTAATTGGAAAGGTGAAAAAAGAAGGGGAAGGAATTTAGATACCAAGCCTTACTCAGAAGGTTCTGCTTGTGGTTTTTGTTAAGACAGGAGTTGCAGATTCTATAAGAAAAGGGGTCACTTTAGGATAGCATATGATTTGATAAGCATTAAAATAAAGTCCAGGAAATATGCCTGTTCCAACAACATACCTGGCTGGGTACCGGTGGCCCAGTGGTTAGAACGCCGGCTCTGTGCACCAGGGTGGCAGGTTCAAACCTGACCTGGGTATGTTTGACCAAAAGAAAAAAAAAAAATCCAACAACATGCCTGTGATGTTTAGAACCCCAGGAGGTACTGACATGGACTTCAGAAAGTCTTCATCACACCCTTAAAGGGACTCCTTTGTCCCTGAACTACGTGAAGGGGAAACCTGAAGAGTATAAGTGTCTATACCAGGAGCTCCACAGCAAACCCAATAGAAGCAGCTGAGTGGGCACTGTGGGACCTCTGTGAACTGGATGCCTGGGCCACATCCTGGTATCTGGGTTGCATGTCTGGTCAGTTGTCCCTTAACTCTTCTTGCTGAAGAAAAAAAATCAGGGTAAACCCTGCCCATGTGCACATTCCCAACCATTGCCAGTGTTCATGCAGCTGTAATTGTAGCAATGCTTTGTTAAGGGAATTCTGAGGTTAGCACTTTCAATTTACAGTATCTATTGGCTCTGCCATTTTCTAATGCTTCATAAAGTTCCTGGTCATTAAGGGTCCTTCCGACGGGAAAAACTTATGCTAAGGGTTTAGAAAACCCTGTGTTAGGGCCAGGCGCAGTAGCTCACGCTTGTAATCCTAGCAATCTAGGAGGTTGTGGGGGGTGGACAGCTTGAGCTCATGAGTTTGAGACCAGCCTGAGCAAAACTAAGACCCCCTCCCCCATCGCTACTAAAAATAGAAAAACTGAGGCAAGAGGATCATTTGAGCCCAAGAGTTTGAGGTTGCTATGAGCTATGTATGATGCCAGGGCACTCTATCAAGGGTGACAAAGTGAGACACTGTCTCCAAAAAAAAAAGAAAGAAAGAAAAGGAAAAAAGAAAACCTTGTGTTATTTTAGCACACCAGAAGTCTAAGAGATGATATAAATAGAAACTTCCAGAAACTTCAATATCTGAATGATTCATATAATCCATCATATACAGTATCTAAGATGAAAACAAAAGTGGCAAGTTTTCCTAGACTAATCCTTTTTGTCTGACTAAAGGTAATCAGAGTTTTTTGCCTGCTGGGAAAAGAGCAGCTGTGATATATGGGCAGCCAGCAAGAAGAGACTTTCGGAAGAGCAAGCAGATTTTTTTTTTTTTTTTTTTTTTTTTTTATTGTTGGGGATTCATTGAGGGTACAATAAGCCAGGTTACGCTGATTGCAATTGTTAGGTAAAGTCCCTCTTGCAATCATGTCTGAGCAAGCAGATTTTTACTTTCAAGTCCACACTATTATATTCAAACAGACGCAGAGTTCCAGAGTGTTCTTAGGCACCAAACGCTCCTTGTTCAAGAACAATAATAAATATAAAACAGAACAGCATATAGGTAGGTCCTTGAAAGTTATAATGGGGATCAAAGAGTTTAACAACTCGCTAAATAAGCATGTTTTTGACAACTATCCTGATTAGACAGTTTGGAGATCCTAAAAATAGGCTTACGTTTCTAGTAGAGAAATATGGCCAATGTGTTGCTAACTATCCAGTTTTATAATTGAGCATTTGATCCATGTTCGGGTGTGAGAAGACCTTGCCAATCCATTATCTAAAGTAATGAGCACTGCTGGCTCTTAGACTGTCCTGATAAAGAGGAAGCCCCTAGAAAAACTGAGAAGTCTGAGCCATTTCTGAGTCAGGATGAGTCACCAACCACAGGATGCCACTTACACTTACATTATATAGCTGGACCACATTCATCTGGTCCCTAACTCAGAGCAACATACCTTAGACACAGAAGGATTTGAAACATGTATTGAATGCAAGCATAAAATCTTGGGGGAGAGAAATTGTCCTAAAATTTATTCCTTCATTGGAAAATAAAGGCATGGAGAATATATTAGCCTATTTGACATAATCCACATATTAATAGCTTGTGTTTTTGAATATTTATCATAAATCAGGTAGTAGTATAAAATTTTCACCCATGTTGACTCAGTTCTCACAGCAAGCCTATGAAATAGGTACCAAGATTCATTTTTACAGATATAAACTGAGGCTCAGAGAATTTAAGTCATGTGTTCAATGTTACTTAGCTAGTAAATGGCAAAGCCTGGATTCAAACCACAGGCTGACTCATTCCAGGATCTACAGTCTTAACCTGTGTTCTGAACTGCCCCTACTTAATTACAGCAAGTGAGCAAAAGCCTTATTTAAAAATCTACATTTACTTTAAGAAAGTATTTCAAGGAAAATTTTCTGTGTGATAGAGTCGCTATATAGAACAGTGGCTTAGAGCACAAGGCCTTGGAATAAGAGATTTGAATTATGGTTCTACCAAGGGATTTTATTTTTTCTGAATAGTGTAACTGCTCAATAAACCTTGAGCAAATTATTTAATCTTTCTAAGATGACTTTAAACTGCAGGTAATATAGTATTTGCCTCAGAGACAGTTTCTGAGGATTAAATAAAATAACCCACATAAAGCACTTGGTATGTTTGGCCACCATAATGATGATAATGATGAAAGCATATATTTATTGAGCACTTACTATGTACTTACTAAACATGCAATACATTTTAGTTAAAATAGTTCATCGCGCTCAGTGACAACTTCATGTCCACCATGTTTGGATTGTTTTTAATCTTTTCTAGCAATGAGAGATACATTTATCATCATCAAATTCAAAGACTTTGTGGAACAATCCTCATTAGTCCCAAACTAATGATTAATCCCAAAAGATGGCTTTTTCTGTCTGTATACTAAGATGCATGAATCAGAGAGTTGAAGGCAGCCAACCAATCAAATGTGCTAGACCCACTCCTTATTAATTAGGACTTAAGTTTACTATATGACCAGTGAGGAAACTCTTCAAGACCTGCCTTGACCATTTCTTTCCATACAGAGAAATGGACTTAACATCGACCCTGGATGTCATCATGACCTTCAGGCAGGCTAAGACCACTAAGGCCAAGCAGTATGGAAAAGGGAATAAATAGGATGAGAGCAGACTAGCTCCACCAGGTGGCTGAGGATCTTGGCTAATTCTCAGAACATGTGCAGGGGTGATAGTGACCCCAGATCTGAATCCCACTTGCAATAACATTCAAGAATTCTCATCTCAGAGTAGGAGCACTATTACAACAATCTTAAGGCAGCAGCGATCTGTTAAAGTCAACTGGTGGCAATACCTCGGTTCTTTGGGATTTCCTAATAAGGAGGAGACTGTTTTTCACACCATCCAGTGGAAGCTGAATATAAACCTGTGGTGAAAGGGGCAAGAACAAGAGGCAGACACTGAGGCTGAGTGGTGCGTCCAGCCTACTGTACCTAGAGTTAGGCAGGTGTTCAGGGCTGTGGTCAGATATGGTCCAGGCCTGGTGGGGAGCTGGAAGGTGTAAAATCCAGAACCCAAGATGAAAATCTAACCTTCAGTCTAGGAGTATGTGCTGGGCGATATGAGAGAAGGTTGTAGAAAATAAAACAATCAAGGGCATCCTGAGTATTACATAGAATCTAGAACAGTGTGGGAAAGCATAAATAACTTGGAATAGTAATGCTGATTACCTTATTTCCTTTGTACTCGAGAGCTGAAATCTGTAAACTGGGCTTTATTTATGGGGTTCATAGGTCTCCAGAAATATGTGTGAAATATTTGTATGTATACACATATGGGCAGTTTTCTTGTAGGAAAAGTTATAGCTCTCCTTTGATTCTCAAAATAGTATGTGATCCAAGAAAAGTATATAACCCCTGGCCTGAGTGAAGTCCATCCAGGGGTCCTCAAACTTTTTAAACAGGGGGCCAGTTCACTGTCCCTCAGACCGTTGGAGGGCCGGACTATAGTTTAAAAAAAAAACTATGAACAAATTCCTATGCACACTGCACATATCTTATTTTGAAGTAAAAAAACAAAATGGGAACAAATACAATCACACTGCCGCATGTGGCCCGCGGGCCGTAGTTTGAGGACCCCTGATAGACTCTATTTATTTTTTGAGACAGAGTCTCACTGTTACCCAGGTGAGAATGTAGTGATATCATCATAGCTCACTGTAACATCAAACTCCTGAGCTTTAGCAAGCCTCCTGCCTTAGCCTCCTGAGTAACTATTCCGGGCTTATTTTTCTATTTTTTGTAGAGATAGGATCGCACTGTGTTGTCCAGGCTGGTCTTGAACTCCAGGACTCCAGCGATCCTACCACCTCAGCCTCTGAAAGTGCCAGTATCACAGGCATGAGCCACCCATGTAGACTTTATAATTTAGTACTAGATTGTTGAAACATATTTACTTATCTTTTAACCTCCCCCCAAAATCACAGGATTTATACATGTTGCTGATCTTTATATCCAAAGAGGATCCACCCAGCAATGAGAGCCCCCATGTTCAGTGATGCCACCCAAAGAGACGAAGGCCTGATCAGCAGGCCCAGGACCCCCTTTGCCAACTCTATGGATCCCTCAAGGCTGCCCCTGGTGTGTGACTGCACCTCTCTTTTCATAGTCCAATGTCTATATCACTGGTGCTAAAATTTATCCAAAGGTGTGCCAGGCTGACAAGGTTTTTCATGGTTCATGTTGAAATGAGAAAAACAGAGAAAATATAAGGAATTATCTTTGACAAAGTTAAATTTATTTAATCAAAGTTACTAACCTGTATGCTAATATAGACAAAAGATTATTCCTTACTATTCATTTAATGTTAAGCAAAATCTTTATGTGTTGATGGTTGATGGTGGTTTGTTCTTTAGTTTTTATTCTACTTGACCTATGTAAATCCCCAATTTAAAAAAAAAAAAAAGTTTTCTAGCCCATGAAATCAGAATTGTGGGAATAGGTTCCTGATTTACTCAACAGCAATGCATCTAGCCTATCAGTGAACGTTGCAATCAGATCAAGTGGTTGTTTTTCCTGCTCTGGGCCTAGTGACTGATTTTCCAGGGAGGAGTTAAAATAAATAAAATAGGCACAATTGACTAGTTTGTTTGCTAAATAGACACCGGGCTTAGACAGCTAGAATAGCATCTGGAACTTTGCAGCTCCATCTTTAACTTAGAATTGCACTGCATTACATTCAGTAAACGCTTGTCGAAATGGAATCAACTTGAATTGTTCAAGGCAAATAAGAAATCAGTCATGTTCAGCCAACTGCCAGCCAGCACAGGGCTGCTCACCTTCTGTGAGCAGAAAGGAGCTTTTTTAAAGGGCTGAGGTATTAGAGCAAGAATCTCAATTTTTTTAATGACTTATTCTGTACCTGACATAGCCACTCAAGTGAACTTTCTGTTTTACTTGCAAGGAGTAAAAAAGGGTCAAATTGCCCTTCTTGCCTAACACTCTAAGTATAAGGACATTAGTGATTAAGTATGTGGACACTATTCAGAAAAAATAAAATCCCTTCACACAATTATGGATTTCCAAACATTATGAATCTGAAACATTTTCATCTCAAGAGACAAAGACCCACTATTTAAGTTAAGGTGTTTTTTGAGAATAAATATGATTACTCCCTTGGTGCATTCAAATCACAGCATTAAAACATTCTAGTTGTTTAAAAATCTATGTGCTTTCATCTTTTATGAGTTGGATTGTGTGTGGATTATAGTTAAGACTATTTTATTAAATAATGTTTATACAAAATCATTCTATATGGAAACCATTAAAATAAATGTCTTATACCAAAAAGATATAATGGGACAGAAGCTATTATTGAACTCATTTACCAAGAAATACTTTGTATGACCATGTAATCTTGTCAGGTCAGGTCATCTTTCTCTGCTCCTCAACTCAAAGAATGAAACCTCCCTCAAACCTTTGTTATAAGGACTAAATGTGGTGATGTATGTATCTTAGCACAGAGCAGAACACATGAAAGTCATTTGATAAACTTTACTTCATATATCCTATTATAGGCACACTATCATAGAAATATCAGTTATAGAATATTTTAACAGCACACAAAAAAAGCTATGAATAATCTAACCCCATTCCTTCTGACCAGTAAATTCCAAGTTCACGTCCGTTCATCTCTATCCTATCTTCCTGAGAAAACAGAAAAATAGAAATAAGTTCAATCATTCTGAATCGCCACCCTTACAAAACTCTCAGAAAAAACCACCAGATCTCCAACAATCTGCACCTAGATCATGCACATGTATCTGTGCACACACATTTACAGAACAGAGTGTCACTTTTAATGAGATCCTTTATGAATTTCAGTGAACATCCTGCGATGAGGTCCATTCCTTAAACTAAATTATGTTTTATTGCAAACAGAGCTATACACAACATGGAATGTTGTTTGAAGGATGTGCCTAGAAGGCAGATCACATGCTTTTCGGCTCTCTGCTGTATGTGTATCGATCCTTTCTAATCCTCTGTATCCTCATCTGTAAAGCCTGCTTTGCTGGGGCAAGGCTGGAGTCAGACGAGAGGCTTCACGTACAACACTCAGCCCAGTGTCCGGCCCCTGGAATGCTCGGCAAGCTGGGGCTATTCTTCCTCTTTATTACAGGTGTTGTGTTTTTCAGCTTTAAAAGTTCTATTTGGATATTTTTTATATTTTCTCTTTGTCTCCTCATCCTGCTTATGTTTTCTTTTAAATTCTTGAGATACGAAGAACATAATGAAAGCCCTTGCCTTGCTGGTTCCATTATCTTTGTCATTTCCAGTCTGTTTCTGCTGATTGACCTTTTCCTAGTTATGGTCCACATTTTCCTGCATCCCTGGTAAATGTTTATGATATGGCAAATTGTGTCGTTGATTGCTGGATGCTGAATTATTCCTTTAATTAGTGTTGAATTTTGTTCGGAGGTGCTGTTAACTTGCTTGGAATAGGGTGAGTCCTTTCAGAGCTTTCTTTGTTAGGGTGAGTTCAGAGAGCCTTTGGGCTACGGTTAATTTGGTCCTTCCTCTTAGGCAATAACTTTGGGAGGCTTCTTCCTGCTGTCACCTGTGTTATGAGTTCTTCCCACTCTGGCTATTGGGAACCCAAACTATTCCTAGCACTATCAGTCTCTCTAATTCCTTCCAGTGATTCTTTCCCCCATCAGGCCATTTACTCTCATGAACATGCAAACCAGTTCTCAGCCCAAACCTCTGGGGGACCCCTGTGCAGATGTCTATGACACCCTTCTCTTCCCTTCTTTCCTCTTCTCTTTCTTTTTCTATATAGCATTCTCTCTCTCTCTCTCTCTCTCTCTTTCTCTGTCTCCCTCCTCTCTCTTCTCCTCTCCTCTCCTCTGTTTTACAAAGTCCAGGTGCCTCGGCCTCTCCGAACACCATTTATTTCTGTTTCCTTCAGCTCAGTCAAACCACCAGCATTCCAGCCCTCCCTGCATTCAGCGCAACAGTTGGCTCAGTAAGCTGGTGCACTTGCGGGCTGGCCTTGTTGGCTTCTCTCCTCTCAGGGGTAAGAGTGCTGTTTTGCCCACTGTCCAATCTGAAAATTGCTGTTTCACATCTTGTCCGGTTTTTCTAGCTCCTTAAAGTGAGAGAATAAATCCAGTCCTTGTTACTCTATCTTGGCCAGAAGTGGAAGTCCACTAAAGCTATTATTGTCTCTGAATGCCAAAGATACATTTTAGGTACAAAGCAGTACTTGGTTATAAAGCAAATTAACAAATGTAGGGTGGCACCTGTGGCTCAAAGGAGTTGGGCGCTGGCCTATATGCCGGAGGTGGCGGGTTCAAACCCAGCCCCGGCCAAAACAAAAAAAAAAAAAAAAGAAACAAATGTGATACGCTATGAACTGTACAGGTTTAGGTATGTGGTTATAGGTTGTTATTAAATACTTGTACCAATCTAAGCACACACCATATTGTTTTACTTCTTGTTTTTCACTTCCTAAAACATTTGGCTTTCGAGTCATTGGCATTGGGCCAATCTTTATGTAAAAGCCACAAATTAGGAAGCTCTTGTATAATTCAAAATCCTGTTTACTATATGATTAAGGCTCTTGTGAATGATTTAGTAAATTGAAATTTTTTCTGAAAAAGGAAAATTTGAGTTTTAAAAATTTTTGTTTTACTCTGATTGTCGACACCTTGTGATCCTCTGAATATGGAAAATTAGATTGCTCCTTTAGAAACACATTGCAACAATAATTTAACAGACATACGAAGCTAAAGGATGGAGATCCTATCAATGCAAAGTTTAATTTTTTTATTATGCAGACACATGCTAAGATTAAGCATGTCACATTTCCCAGCATGAAGTGAACAAGTGGGTTGGGGTGCGTGTATAAGAGACACGGAAAGAATGTACACATGTGAAAGGAAGCATTAAGCTAAATGTCTTGCTTAAATAAATATTTTATACTTGTTAATGTAGTATTAATCTGCAGGCTGGAGATTATAAATCCATGAAGGAAAAGCGAGAAATTCAGACGGAACAAATTATTCTTGGAATATAATCACTGCATTTTTGAGACATATAAAATGTACTACAACGTGTGAGATAGGTCTACAAAATGTTCATTACATAGAAGTTGTTCCAATGAGAAACACCTCCTGGATCCACAAACTGTACTATATATGTCTAATAAAAATTACTCTTAAATCTTGCATTTCCCCTTTGAGATATTTATTGTTCCTGGTGAAAGCAGCATTTTTTCCTTACTCCTAACTCTGTCTTCTATTAAACTAGCAAACTCTATAAATCAATAGTAAGCTTTGAGATATCAACCTCTTCATAAGGATGCCCTCCAAATCCTGGTAATTGTTTACATATTTTATACCAAAATAAATGGGGGAAAACATATGTTCCATTTGATTGGGAGGGATATAAAGATTCAGATTATTTTTTAGCATTTGTGGAGTGTGGCTTTGTTTTATATTATGTTTGAAAAATGAGTTTATTTCACAAAAATAAAAAAAGGTGATCAGATGATGCTATGCAATTCTGGAGGAAAAAAATATTGCCTTTTAGGAACTGATTCGGATTTTGTTGTAACATGGCTTTCGTCAAATATAATACTACACAAGTATTAAACAAGTGAGTTTAGAGGAATGTTTGGCTTTAGTCAAATCAAACTCTGGGTATCTTTCTGATGCTTCTGCTTTATTTCCTATCAGGAAGTAGCTAAATTCCCAAATGAGAATGATCTCGGATTAAGAAACAAGACTGGCATCTGATAGGGTCTCTGTCTGTAGAATGAAATGACAGCAACCAGAGAGGCCCGCGGCCGATTTCCTAGATGCCTGCTCTGGGTGCCAGCCATCTGTGTTCATTTAGATGGTGTGTGTGTGTGCGTGTGTGTAGGTAGGTGGGGGAGGGACAAATCTCAGGTTGCAGGTCTGAGTGTGGTCTCTGATACAGAAGGAAACCTCTGCCTGGTGCCTCTCAAATGAGACTCTCATCTGCTGCTCCCTCCAGAGAAGTAATTTCACCAATACCAGCTGCAAGGGGAATGTTTTGTGTTTTCTTTATTCAAAGTGAAAGATGTTAAACAGAAATTTTCAGAAGCACTTTTGTTTAGAAAAGGGGAAAGGAAGATCATGGAAACTGGAAAACATCCATGAAATTAGCCCTAAATCAGGGCCAATACTGATCATTTCCTGACAAGCTAGCTGCCTATCAACCAAGCCACAATAATAGCGTATTCAGAGCCTTTGGTTCTGACAGTGATGTAGCATTGTTAATTAAATATTGGTAAAATGGTGGGTATTTTTAAGTTTTAACTTTCATAACTGCTGTAGTGAATACAACCACGCTTTGCAATTAGGAGTCCTCAAAATATTTTGCTAATACGTTTCTCTTAAGATTACAGTTAGCAGGAATTAGAAGAATATCATTTTAAAGACCTGCAGGGCCCATTTGACTCACCTAAGAGAAGCAAAACAGAAAGGCACTCCGTCATGTTAGCTCCAAATATTGTGTTTGTTTATGAACAATCCCTCTAAATATAATATCCATAAATAGAAGATGGAAATGAGCTCATTTATATGATTTTATTCATTATTTATGACTAAAAAAAAAAATCCTGGCTACCTTTAATTGATGAACTTATCTCTAAAATGTCACAACATTCCTATGGCCTGAACGATCACTAGATTATTCTTCCAATGCTATTTATTCTCTCTCTCTCTTTCTCTCTCTGGGCGAGTGTGTGTGTGTGTGTGTCAGTTTCTCTATCTCTTATTTATCTGACCTTCTTTGACATATTCTGTTCTTAAACATGTACTGGTGAATGTTGTAATTCTAACACCCATGTCCTAATGCAAGAAGATGGCATGCTAGATTTGGGGGTTAACTTTCTGGATGTCACATCTGCTTAGAGCAGAATCATTTGCATTCCCAATTTAGTGTCAAATCATCCACTTATGAAACTATTATAAGGTGTGAAACTGTGCCTCCTAAGCCCTCCTCAAGGAGAAAAATTTCTGTTTGTTAACTGGACTTAAAAGCTTTTCAAAAGCTATTTTGAAAAGTAGCTGCCAAACTTAGTAGTAGTAAGAACGCTTCTGATTTCCTACACTGGAGTGTTTCTAGGGTTTAGACATCATCAGAACCCGTAGGAGAAGAGTGGGAGCCCTTATTGAGTATTTCATATATTTCGAGAATTATTTAAAATGAGAAACAGACTCACCTGAGGAACAATTTGCCTTGGAAATTCACTGGCCCAACTTTACACACCACACTGAAAAAGTTGCATAAGGAACTATTTATGTAACTGCACTCCTGGTATTTGACAACCGCTATGAGACATTTCTTCCTGGGTGAAAAGCAGTTTCTTCCCAAGGGCTCCGATAAAAGTTTGTCTCTACATTTTGCAATTTTCTGTCCTCCTGTTACTTTGTCTTATTTCATGAACCAGCAAGGACGTATCTGTCCAGAATCATAGGATTCTCACAAAATTATAGGATAGGTAAACGTGGGAAATAAACGGAGACCATATTCATTTTTGAAGAGCAACAGGAAATGGTTTTGTGAGAGGACCAGGTGAATGGAAAGCAATTGCATAGATGGGGGGGAAACCTGGTTTATGATATGAATATTGTAGCGAGTTCTCTGAGCAGAGAAGAATGCAAGGAGGAAGGATAAAGTAACGGTGAGTAGATAGGAGGGGAATCGGATAGCGCACCACCTTCAAAGGCAGGCACAGCAGTCCCAACTCAGTGCCACTGCAGATTCTCCAGCAGGGAGTGACATGATGAAATTGACGTTTAGTAAAATCACCCTGATGATGCTATTGGAGGGCTGGTAGCATGGAGCTCTGTCAGGCAGCTGCTGGAGGGAGCTATAGCGACAAAACCTGAGCTGACTGGCAGGTTTCATGGCAGAGGTAATGGAAAGAACTCAAGCTCAAGGACATTTTGAAGAAATAAGCAAGGACATAGGAAAGTTAGTGGCAAAAAGTCCAAGGTGACCTCAAGATCTCAAGCTTGGGAAACTGGAAGAATGTGATATCACTGAGAGAATGAAGAAAGTTGGGAACTTGGATAGGAAATGCTTTTAAAAACAATTTTAAATGTATTTGAGCATGTGATAGCTTCAGTTAACATTTATATATTTTATAAAATATATGGTCCAGTAGTCCTACTGCTGAATATACATGTGTACCCAAAAGAAACATATTGAACAGATTTTTGTACATTCATGTTCAGTTGCATTATTTGTAATAGCCAAAAGGCAGAAACACCTAAATGTCCTTCCACAGATAAATGGATAAACAAAATGAGGGGGTTGGGGGGTTGGGAGGATACACACACACACACACACACACACACAATGGAACATCACTTTCCCTTAAAAAGGAACTGTGCCCTTGTACAGGGCACAACATAGAAGAACTTTGAGCACATTTCACTAAATAAAATAAGCCAGACACTAAAGGACAAATATCGTAGGATTCCAGTTATTCATGGTATCTATAATAGTCAAATTCATAAACAGGAAATAGAATAGTCAGTTACCAGGGGTTGGGGGAAAAGGGAGTGGAGAGTTTGTGTTTCAGGGGTACAGAGCTTCAGATTGGAGGATGCCAATGTTCACGGGATGGATAGTGTTTATTCTAGCACAACAATGTAAGTGTACTTAATGCTACTGAACTGTACACTTAAAAATGGCTAAAATGGTAATTTTTATCTTACACATGTTACCACAATGAAGAAAAAACAAGTATAACTAAGAAAAGGACTGTGTAAACACTGAGAGCAAACCACAATGCTCCCAAGGAACAAGTGGGATTTGTATGCTGGATTCAAATGAGGCTCTGGCACTTGTGAGCTATTGACCTCCTTTTTCTCAACTGTAAACTGGGACCATAGTGAGGATTGAAGGAATAATGCATGTAACACTCTTTTTGCATTTACATGTTCCATAAAAGCTTAGTTTCCTTTTCAGTTAAAAAAAAATAATCACCCTTCAATTTGAACTTTTTCTCTCAACAGAATTAGACTGCAGATCTATTAACATGTATCTTTCATGCCAGAGAATAATTTCCAAGATGCGGGGCAGCTGCTAGGGAGCAGAGACACGTCAAGCTCATGCAGGAACGCAGCTTATTCCTTATGAAAAGTCTGAAAAACAGGAAGATGCCCAAGGAAGCACGAGGCTACCTTTGACTGGCAACACCCTCCCTCCCCGGCACACACCTCTCACCCAAATCCTGAAACACCCAGTTGCATATACTTGACTGTGCTTGATTTTTACCTTGAAGAATCTGTAGAACTAAACAAACTATTAGGGTCTGAGAACTAAGTAGAACTTCCAACTTCTCAGAAAGCAGAGAATCTGCTCAGAAATAACCAGATGATTTTAGTTTCTCTCACCAGAGTTCATTAGCAGAGAAGGTGGTTCAAGGGAGAAGTAACCCAATGTCATGTGGACAAGCCATCACTCCCCTGGTTAAATAAGAAAACTGGAAAGTATTTGAAACTATTAGTTATAAAGATTTTTTTTAAACATCACAACTGTTGCCAAAAGACTTAGATTTACTTTTCATTACTTCTAAACATTACAATGTTCGTGGCTAATGTTAAGAAGAATTTTTTCATCATAAAGGATGTTAAAATTAGAATACATGAATGGAAAAAATTCTTCCAAAAAGCAAGTAAGTGACCTAATTTCTCAGCTTATTTTTGTTTAAAAGTTACCTGCATAACACAGATGCAGCAAAGCAAAGCAGGATACACAAGTTTAGATGTTATTCATTACATGTCCACCCCCACATCCATATATTTAAAAACTACAAGTAACCTCGGAGATCATTTGTGGTGGAGCTGGCTCAGAATCCAGCTCCCCTAATTCTGAGTTCAGTACATGCCCCGCTATACACATTACTACTCCAAGAGCTCACAGAGCAATCTTCAGAGAACCTCACAACCCTCCCCCACACCCACCATGGGCATAACAGAGCCAAAATAAAGCCACGTGGACAATCCTGATGGCGACCCTGAGGTGCAACTTCATCCAAACCAAACCTCACTGGCTCTCTGATTTCCAGCTGACTCACAATCCATACCACACCTTCCAACATGTGACCACACTCTGCCTGCCCGCATGACCTGTTCACCACCCCCAAAACCCCAGTCCCATGAATGATAGCCTTTCCAACCCTGAAGTTTGGGCAACAAGCATCCTGCCTCCTGCTTTGCATCACAGGCATTTGAAAGAAACACCCCTGTGGTCTTCATTCATGGAAAACAGTCATTTACACTGTACAAAATTCAAAACCCTAGGGAGGCAGTTTGGTAATTTAGCATTTTTGTTTCATGTGAAAATATTATTTCTCGTTCATAATGGAAAGTTCAAAAACATTGCTTCTTATCATTAAAAGCTTTCAGAAGTGTGTAATCTAGGCTCTTTATAGGTATATTCTTTTCCCTATAAAATGCCCCAAGGAACAGAATATGGATCTTTCTAAAAAGATATATGTTCAATATCTTTCCTTGTTTGAGCAAAAGGCCTTTAATTTAGAGCTGAATTAGTCACACAGATAAACACTGTAATGTCCTTGGAATCTGCAGTTAGTTTTAACAAGCTTTTAAGATAAATTACGAGTGTGCTTTATCTATTATGTTGGGATCACTGTGAATTAGAAGCGGAGCACACACGGGCTCACCCATTCAAGAATTGTTTCTCCATCATGTTCTGTGCCAGACTCTTCATGGAGGTTGAGTACCACATGGATCTTGCCCTCGGGGATCTTACCATCAAGTGGGGGCTCTGTACTCAGGTTGGATAGCATCTCCTCACTCCTCACCTCCCACCCCCTGCAAAACTCGTGTCTACCCAAAACCTCATAATGTGACTTTACTTAGAAAAAAGGTCTTTGTGCATTTAATTAAGATGTAAATTAAGAGAAGAGGTCGGGGGTGGAGACAAGATGGCTGACTGAAGCCAGCTTTCCACAGAAGCTCCCGTCCAGAAGGAGAGTTAAAGGACAGAAATTTAGCAAGTAACCTGGTGGATTAGAGCTGCATCAAGAGAGAAGGTTGAAGAACACACATCAACCCCGCTGAGGTGAGCTGCAACCCCAAGGATACAAACAAAAGGTACAAAATCCATCACAAAGCAGATGGGAGTCCCCTCCCCCATGAGAACAGCTCAGAGTGCCCCACAAACAAATGAGTTCAAATGTCCTCCCACTACATGTCCCTCCCACAGGAGAGACCCTCTAAAAACTGGACCTACCTCCCCTAGTAGGGTACCACGGCGTTCTCCTGCCAGGCATAAAATTGTATAAAACTGTATATATTTTCTACCTGCAACTCTGGGCTCGTAGCACTCCCCTTCACTCTCACTCTGAGGTCTGGAGGCCTGTCCCTCAGGAGTCCAGATACTTGGGTGATTTCTCAAGGGGTGTGAACAGGGCCAAAAATGCAGCTGTTCAGTGCTGACTCTACAACATGGGAGTGAGGAGAGGACGGTGGGCTCAGAGGGAACCAGACTGGAGTGGTGGTGCCCCGAGGCACAGAGCAGCAGCTGTTTTTTGGCAAAAATAGCGCTCACTCCTGGGTATTCTGAAGCCACACCCCCGTCTCCCTGGGCAACCAGAGGAGGCCGGGCATCTACTCAGGTGGCAACCACCAGGGAACAGATCTGGGACTGAAACGCAGGCCCCATGAGTAAAGGGTTTGCCTGAAATGGTACCAGCCTGGGTGGAGCACAGGAACTAGAAATGCATGTGCAGATCCAGGAAGTTACCAGCGCAGGGCTGACCCAGAGGACCACTATACTGAGCCTAAGACGCACCCGACCCTTAGGGGATTGACAGCCTATAGACAAATGAAGACAGGAGGCTAGAACTGACAGGTAACCCAATACAAACCTGCAAGAGCAAACACAGGGCCTGAGGCACAGGCTCTGGGAACTCAAAACAGCTTCTCTTCTGCAGAGGAATTTAGCAGGGACAGAAACAAATTCCCGCAAAGTTGTTCTGTTCTGTTCTGTTCTGTTCTGTCAGTAACAGCAATCAGGGGCGGGGCTGGAACTGAGTGAAAACCCCCCAGCCTCCATCAAGCGCCCGAGGTTGTCAGGCCTCACCTCCCCCTGCTAGATAGAGGCAGAGCGCAGCGGCCTGGCTGAGCAGAAATAGATTTTCTTGTGATTCAAGCAGGTGCAAACCCCTGGAGTATCTGTTCACTACAGGCAACTAAGTCACAGCCCTGCCGAGCTACCGGTGACTGGGTGTGACAGAGGTGCAAGGTGGGGAATGAGGCATCAACCTTCCCAGACTGATCTATTTCCTGGGTGGATCCTCCTGACTCCACAGAGCACCAAAGCAAGCCACATCTGAGTAGTCACCAGACCCCTCCAATCCAGTTGCCAGAGACCTTTTAAACTCTTCCACCTGAGACAGGTGCTGACTGAGACAATTGATTTGGACCTTTTGAACTGCCTTGGGCATGTGGTTGTAGGAAGGTTTGATTTTCCTTTTCCAATTGTTGTCTGTTGGAGGCGGAGTGACTTAATTGCTGGTATTTCTCCACAGCTGGGACTTCAACCCAGAGTAACTATTTCCCTAAGGTTGAACAGAGACCAGCTGAAAACAAGACAGAACCACTTAACCCCACAACACCAAACATGTCCCCAGTTTCTCAGGCCATAGCACTGTACGGGTCCTCCACAAAGCTACAGGGGAAAAATCAAAGGGAGTAAAACAATCATGGGGCGGAATCAGCAGAAAAACTCTGGTAACATGAACAACCAGAATAGATCAACCCCCCCAAGGAAAGATATGGCAGATGTAACTGAAGATCCCATTCATAAACAGCTGGCCAAGATGTCAGAAATCGAATTCAGAATTTGGATTGCAAACAAGATTAATAGAATGGAGGAAAATTTGGAATTAGAAATTCAAGGATAAATTCAAAAGTTGTCTCAAGAATTTAACGACTTTAAAGACAAAACCACCAAAGATTTTGATGCACTGAAGCAAGAATTTGCAGCCCTCAAAGATCTGAAAAATACAGTAGAATCCCTCAGTAACAGGGTGGACCAAGCAGAAGAAAGGATTTCTGACATTGAAGACAAAGCCTTTGAACGCTCCCAAACTCTCAAAGAGGAAGATAAATGGAGAGCAAAAACGGATCATTCTCTCAGAGAGCTCTGGGATAATTCGAAGAAGGCTAATATCCGCCTCTTTGGAATCCCTGAAACTGATGAAGTGGCCTTGCTAGGCACAGAGGCCCTTCTCCATGAAATTATGAAAGAGAATTTTCCAGACATGCCAAGAGATTCTGAAATTGAGATAGTAGATAGTTTCAGAACCCCAGCACGACTCAATCCCAATAAGACATCCCCCAGGCATATCATAATTAACTTCACTAAAGTTAATATGAAGGAGAAAATTCTCAAAGAAGCCAGATGTAAGAAATCCATTACCTACAAAGGGAAGAATATTAGAATGACTGCAGATCTCTCTGCTGAAACTTTTCAAGCCAGAAGAGGGTGGTCATCGACTTTTAATCTCCTAAATCAAAATAACTTTCAACCCTGGATCCTGTATCCAGCTAAACTGAGTTTCATTTATGATGGAGAAATTAAATACTTTAATGGCATTCATATGTTGAAGAAATTTGCCATAACCAAAAAAGCTCTTCAGGATATTTTCAGACTTATCCTCCATAATGACCAGCCCAATCCTCTACCCAAAAGTAAACTCACTCAGAAACTTTTGATCAAACTCCAACTTCCACAGTGGCGAAAGGATTAAAAATGTCCACTGGACTTTCAAAAAACTCGATACCAAAAAGTTTATCAGACTTATCAATATTCGCCATCAATGTGAACGACATAAACTGTCCTCTAAAGAGGCACAGGTTGGCTGATGGGATACAAAAACTCAGGCCAGATATTTGCTGCATACAAGAGTCACATCTTACCTTAAAAGATAAATATAGGCTCAGGGTGAAAGCATGGTCATCGATATTTCAGGCAAATAGTAACCAGAAAAAAGCAGGTGTTGCAATTCTACTGGCAGATACAATAGGCTTTAAACCAACAAAAGTAAGGAAGGACAAGAATGGTCACTTCATATTTGTTAAGGGTAATACTCAATATGATGAGATCTCAATTATTAATATCTATGCACCAAACCAGAATGCAGATCAATTTATAAGAGAAACTCTAACAGACATGAGCAACTTGATTTCCTCCAGCTCCATAATAGTTGGAGATTTCAACACTCCTTTGGCAGTGTTGGATCGATCCTCTAATAAGAAGCTGAGCAAAGAAATTTTAGATTTAAACCTAACCATCCAACATTTGGATTTAGCAGACATCTACAGAACATTTCATCCCAACAAAACTGAATACACATACTTCTCATCAGCCCATGCAACATACTCCAAAATCAACCACATCTTAGGTCACAGGTCTAACCTCAGTAAATTTAAAGGAATAGATATTATTCCTTACATCTTCTCAGATCACCATGGAATAAAACTTGAACTCAGTAACAACAGGAATCTGCATACTCATACAAAAACATGGAAGTTAAATAACCTTATGCTGAATGATAGCTGGGTCAGAGATGAGATTAAGAAGGAAATTGCCAAATTTTTGGAACAAAAAGACAATGAAGACATGAATGATCAGAACCTCTGGGACACCGCAAAAGCAGTCCTAAGAGGGAAATTTATAGCACTCCAAGCCTTCCTCAGGAGAATGGAAAGAGAGGAAGTTAACAACTTAAAGGGACATCTCAAGCAACTGGAAAAGGAAGAACATTCCAACCCCAAACCCAGTAGAAGAAAAGAAATAACCAAAATTAGAGCAGAATTAAATGAAATTGAAAACAAAAGAATTATACCTCAGATCAATAAATTGAAAAGTTGGTTTTTTGAAAAGGTCAATAAAATAGATAAACCTTTGGCTAACCTAACCAGGAAAAAAAGAGTAAAATCTCTAATCTCATCAATCAGAAATGACAAAGATGAAATAAAAACAGACTCCTCAGAAATTCAAAAAATCCTTAATGAATATTACAAGAAACTTTATTCTCAGAAATATGAAAATCTGAAGGAAATGGACCAATACTTGGAAGCACGTCACCTTCCAAGACTTAGCCAGAATCAAGTGGAAATATTGAACAGGCCCATATCAAGTTCTGAAATAGCATCAACCATACAAAATCTCCCTAAAAAGAAAAGCCCGGGACCAGATGGCTTTACTTCAGAATTCCACCAAACCTTTAAAGAAGAACTAGTACCTATATTACTAAACCTCTTCCAAAATATAGAAAAAGAAGGAAGACTACCCAACACATTCTATGAAGCAAGCATCACCCTGATCCTCAAACCAGGAAAAGACCCAACAAGAAAAGAAAATTATAGACCAATATCACTAATGAATATAGATGCAAAAATATCCAAAAAGATCCTAACAAACAGAATCCAGCAACACATCAAACAAATTATACATCATGACCAAGTCAGTTTTATCCGAGGGTCTCAAGGCTGGTTCAATATACGTAAATCTATAAGTATAATTTAGCACATAAACAAATTAAAAACCAAAGACCATATGATTCTCTCAATTGAGGCAGAAAAAGCTTTTGATAATATCCAGCATCCCTTCATGATCAGAACACTCAAGAAAATTGGTATAGAAGGGACATTTCTTAAACTGATAGAGGCCATCTACAGCAAACCCACAGCCAATATCATACTGAATGGAGTTAAATTGAAATCATTTCCACTTAGATCAGGAACCAGACAAGACTGCCCATTGTCTCCAGTGCTTTTTAACATTGTAATGGAAGTTTTAGCCACTGCAATTAGGGAAGAAAAGGTGATCAATGGTATCCATATAGGGTCAGAAGAGATCAAACTTTCGCTCTTTGCAGATGATATGATTGTATATCTGGAAAACACCAGGGATGTAGTAGTACAAAACTCTTAGAAGTGATCAAGGAATACAGCAGCGTCTCAGGTTACAAAATCAACATTCATAAATCGGTAGCCTTTATATATACCAACAATAGTCAAGCTGAAAATCAGTTAGTGCCAAAGAAGATGAAATATTTGGGAGTTTATCTAACAAAGGACGTGAAAGATCTCTATAAAGAGAACTATGAAACTCTAAGAAAAGAAATAGCTGAAAATGTTAACAAATGGAAAAACACACCATGCTCATGGCTGGGAAGAATCAACATGGTTAAAATGTCCATACTACTCAAAGCAATATACAATTCTAATGCAATCCCTATTAAAGCTCCACTGTCATACTTTAAAGATCTTGAAAAAATAATACTTCATTTTATATGGAATCAGAAAAAATCTTGACTAGCCAAGACATTACTCATAAATAAAAACAAAGCAGGAGAAATCACGCTACCAGACCTCAGACCAAACTATAAATTGATAGTGATCAAAACAGCATGGTACTGGCACAAAAACAGAGAAGTAGATGTCTGGAACAGAATAGAGAACCAAGAGATGAATCCAGCTACTTACTGTTATCTGATCTTTGACAAGCCAAGTAAAAACATTCAGTGGGGAAAAGATACCCTATTTAACAAATGGTGCTGGGTCAACTGGCTGGCAACCTGTAGAAGACTGAAAGTGGACCCACACCTTTCACCATTAACTAAGATAGACTCTCACTGGATTAAAGATTTAAACTTAAGACACTAAACTATAAAAATACTAGAAGAGAGTGCAGGGAAAACTCTTGAAGAAATCGGTCTGGGCGAGTATTTTATGAGGAGGACCCCCCAGGCAATTGAAGCAGCTTCAAAAATACACTACTGGGGCCTGATCAAACTAAAAAGCTTCTGCAAATTAGTTTCATAGTAGGGCTGTGTACATTGGGTATTTTTTTTCTAATTTGGGACTCTCACATGAAAGCTATAACCCAGCTACAACTTAACAATAGGGGGAAGTGGGAAAGGGGGGGGTGTGGGTAGAGGGAGGGGAATCGGTGGGATCACACCTGTGGTGCATATTATAGGGGTATTTGCGAAACTTGGTAAATGTAGAATGTAAATGTTTTGGCACAGTAACTGAGATAACGCCGGAAAGGCTATGTTAACCACTGTGATAAAAATGTGTCAAATGGTTTATGAAGTGAGTGTATGATGCCCCATAATCATATCATTGTATACAGTTATGATTTAATAAAAAAAAATTAAAAAAAAAATTAAAAAAAATAAAAAGCTTCTGCACATCCAAGAACACAGTAAGTAAAGCAAGCAAACAGCCCTCAGAATGGGAGAAGATATTTGCAGGTTATGTCTCGGACAAAGGTTTAATAACCAGAATCCACAGAGAACTCAAACGTATAAGCAAGAAAAGAACAAGTGATCCCATCGCAGGCTGGGCAAGGGACTTGAAAAGAAACTTCTCTAAAGAAGACAGGCTCATGTCCTACAGACATATGAAAAAATGCTCATCATCTTTAATCATCAGAGAAATGCAAATCAAAACTACTTTGGGATATCATCTAACTCCAGTAAGATTAGCCCATATCACAAAATCCCAAGACCAGAGATGTTGGCGTGGATGTGGAGAAAAGGGAACACTTCTACACTGCTGGTGGGAATGCAAATTAATACATTCCTTTTGGAAAGATGTGTGGAAAACACTTAGAGATCTAAAAATAGATCTGCCATTCAATCCTATAATTCCTCTACTAGGTATATACCCAGAAGACCAAAAATCACATCATAACAAAGATATTTGTACCAGAATGTTTATTGCAGCCCAATTCATAATTGCTAAGTCATGGAAAAAGCCCAACTGCCCATCAATCCACGAATGGATTAATAAACTGTGGTATATGTACACCATGGAATATTATGCAGCCTTAAAGAAAGATGGAGACTTTACCTCTTTCATGTTTACATGGATGGAGCTGGAACATATTCTTCTTAGTAAAGTATCTCAAGAATGGAAGAAAAAGTATCCAATGTACTCAGCCCTACTATGGAACTAATATATGGCTTTCGCATGAAAGCTATAACCCAGTTATAACTTAAGTATAGGGGTAAGGGGGAGGAGGGAGAGCGGGTGATTGGCGTAATTACACCTGCGCTGCATCTTACAAAGGTATATGTGAAACTTAGTAAATGTAGAATGTAAATGTCTTAACACAACAACTAAGAAAATGCCAGGAAGGCTATGTTAACCAGTGTGATGAAAATGTGTCAAACGGTCCATAAAACCAGTGTATGGTGCCCCATGATTGCATTAATGTACACAGCTATGATTTAATAATTAAAAAAAAGAGAAGAGGTGATACTGGGTTAATATGAGACTTAAATCCAATCATTGGCATCCTTATAAAAAGAGAGGATGATACACAGACACAGATACACATGGACCATGAGTACGTGAAGGTGGATGCAGAGACTGGAGAGAAATACTATAAACCAAGCATTGCCAAGGGTTACTGGCAACAAACTAGAAGCAACTCCCTCCCTGCAGACTTTGAGGGATCATGGCCTGCTAACACCTTGAGGTTGTCGTGTGGTGTGCAGCCTCCAAACCTGAGAGAGAGTATATTTCTGTTGCTCTGAGCCACTCAGTTTGAGGTAGTTCATTCCAGCAGGCCTAGCAGACTAATGCAGGACCGTCTCCTAACAGTCTGATTTTATTGGTCTAGAGCAGCAGTTGTCAAGCTGTGGGATCATGACCCACAGGAACTGTATTAAAGGACCGCAGCATTAGGAAGCTTGAGAACCCCTGGTCTAGAGTGATCTTGAGCATCAGCAGTTGTGTAAACGCTCCCAGGTGATTCTAATGTTCAAGAACCATCTCTCCAGATTGATGGTTTTCAAAGTCTCCATCAGCATCAGCACCAACTGGGAACTTATTAAAAATAAAAATTCTCAGGCCCCACACAGACTTCCCAAATAAAAAACTCGAGGGGTGGGGTCCAGCAATTTGCAGTTTAACCAGCTCTCCAGGTAATTCTGATGCTACTGATGTTTGAGAACCATTGTTTGGTTCCTAGGGGAGCTAAGGAGCAGCCACGGGAATGGAGCAAAGCTATAGGCAGGAGTATTTTAGAAAGGGAAGAATATTCCTATATTCTCCTGGGCAGCACCAGGACAGCACATTTGAAAATCTCTACATCAGGCTTGGTATTGCTTAGAGGTGAATGCATTTCCAAACAATCATCTTCCAAGTACAATTTTTCAAGGCAAACAGTTTTCAAGTTTTCAGGGCCTGCTCCTAAAATTTTGTTGCTATTTGAGTGTTGGCCCCCTCCACCTCTGTATAAAGATGGAGTCTGTACCCACATACCAGGAGGCAGAGAACAAGGACATCTGAACGCTTGAGATGAAAAACTTCATTAGGCCAACTTCTTTTTACTTCAATTATTAGATAACTGGCTCCCATTGCCACTTCTTTTACCCACAGTGCAAAAAACAAAACAGGTCAATAAATTTCATTTTGGGGTGGAATTCTGCTCTTTGCCATAATCAAGCTATGTGAAGCTACAGTGACCGCTAAGAACAGGGTAACTGGAAATCGCACGCCTCGATGAAAAGCTTTGGTAAAATCCACTTGATAGAAAAGAAAATATCAGATGTTATTTTTTTTCAGAGATGAATGGTTTAAGAGTCCAATTTAAATATTTTTATTTGTTTGCTTGATGTTCATGCCTCTGACCTCAAGCAGAAAACTTTCCCTGGAAACATTGGCAAGATTCTTTCTCAAGTTGCTTTCATTGTAGCACACATTCAGCTCAACTTTCTCTTCCACTTTTATGACCCTGGTAATGCATTTGCAGATTGAGGTACCATTTTCATGTGCATTAAGGTTAAAAAACAAACAAACACTAATTTTTCTTATAACTCTTTCTCCCACTTGTCCAGGTTTAGCAGCTTCCCTGACAAAAAGTTAAAGTCTGTTTTAACCAACATTGGCAAAATTATTCAGTAGACAAAGTTAGTATTTGAAGTCCCATTCCCTTTCTTTTTGGGGTGCTTATCCCAAGTACTCAAGGCCCTCCAGCAGACCCACAATTGCTCAGGGAACCCCATCTAATTGGAGTGGTCCCTCACTTTTCAGATTTTCCTTCTCTTGTGCATCAAAATAAATCAATTTTGCTGATTAAGACCCTTCTTTCCTATAATTAACAATAGTGCTGATGGATTAATGATTGTTATTTGTTACTCACTCAAGGTTACCTTTGCTAGACAAAGAAATATTTTAACCCACATTAAGAACATACATCTTTTTATAAGCGGATACATTACTGATAAGAACCCCAAGCTCTGGGTGGCACCTGTAGCTCAGTGAGTAGGGCACCAGCCACATACACCAAGGGTGGCAGGTTCGAACCCAGGCTGGGCCAGCTAAACAATGACAACTGCAAAAACAAAAAAAATAGCTGGGCATTGTAGTGGGTATCTGTAGTCCCAGCTACATTGGAGGCTGAGGCAAGAGAATTGCTTAAGCCCAAGAGTTGGAGGTTGCTGTGAGCTGTGATGCCATGGCACTCTACCAAGGGCGACCTAGTGAGATTCAGTCTCAAAAAAAAAAAAAAGGAACCCCAACCTCTTGCAGCCAGAGTGCCTGGCATTTTTACAGAGGGCCCCAAGAGTGCCTGATGGCCCACTGGCGCAAATAAACTTGTGTGATTATTTTAAAAATTGCAGCTGTGTGTTCTAGTCCAGACCTTCTGAACCAGAGTCTCAGTACTTAGGACTCAGGAATCTGGATTTTAAGAATCTCCTAGATAACTTTTTGGTACACTGGAGATTGAAAATCATTGGAGTCATTAGAATAAACCCAAACTAACAGATTAATACTGGTGTGCCTCCAAACAGTCTGATTTTATTGGTTTAGAGCAGGCGTCCTCAAACTGCAGCCCGCAGGCCACATGAAGTGGTGTGAATTGTATCTGTTCCCGTTTTGTTTTTTTACTTCAAAATAAGATGTATGCAGTGTGCATAGGAATTTGTTCATAGTTTGTTTTTTTTTTAAGTATAGTCCAGCCACCAACGGTCTGAGGGATAATGAATTGGCCCCCTTTTTAAAAAGTTTGAGGACTCCAGGTCTAGAGTGATCTTGAACATCAGCAGTTACATAAAGATTCAGATTCAGAGTCTGCAGATCTTATTTTTAACCTCTTCTTCCGCAGTGCCTTTTGTTTTAGGACTCAGCTCCTTCACTGTCAAGATACAGATACTAACACTTGTCTTACCCACTTTGAAGGGTTGTGACAACATTCAGATGAGTTAAAGTCTCCAAACTACCCTTCTTCCTACAGGGCTGGCACTCCAGTGAGGGGAATGGACCACTCATCTTGGGACATAAAATTTAAGGGGGTGCCAAAAAACTCCATGATCAAGATAAATAATATTGTACTACAATTTTTTAAAAATCAAAATTAATGCCAAAAAAATCCATAATGAAAACAAACATCAAAATTTTATTACTGATTTTTTCCCATTGGCCTCAAACTCTCATATAACCCAGTATGCAACACGAATGTTTATTTTAAATATTGATTTCTTATTCATCATGGATTTTTTGTGTTACTTTTGATTTTTAAAAGTACTTCCATCAAAATATTGGTTTTCTTGGTTACTAGATGGCACTTTCTTAATTTTTACACCTGAGGTTAGTGGGTCACAGACCTCACTGGTCCCATCCTAGTTCTGGCCCTATGGACTGGAATGGGTCCAGATGCGGGCTGTCACTTCCAGCTCTCAGATATTTGCACGCACATGTCAAGCAGCCCTGCTGGCACCTTAGCTGAATTCCAACTGCGGACTAGTGGGAACCAGGTCCTGTGAACAGAAGGCAGGCATAGGCACGCGCACAGCGCTTCTCCCCTCCCAGGGGCACAGGAGAAGATCTCTTCACTGGGATGCTTGGTATGAGAACCAGTTTAACTCACGCAACTGGAAAATCTGCCCCTATTTAAGGGAGAACTGTCCTGAAGCGATCCACCCATCCAGGGAAGTTTAGATTTGCAAGTGGCCTCATTCCTAGCTTTCTATCTCAGCAGCTGTTATTACTTACCAAAGCTGGCCTTCAGTCCCTTGGGTGGGAGGCAACAATAAGTGACACCCACCTGGATAGCTAGTGAATAAGGAGTAGAATAATAAGGGTGGGGGAGAGGAGCCTGTGAAGGACTGAAGTAGAAAGACCAAGGAAAGAAGCCCTGGTCTTCATGCTGCTTCTGGTTTCTGCCCATGACTCGAGGGGCAGCTTCAAATCCAGGCATAAGAAGAAACAAGGTGAGGTGGGGTCAGGTGCCTGCCCACTCCCCTCCTGCCAGGAAAGATCTGGGAGGATGCTTTCAACCTCCCTCATGGGATGCCAATATTTCAACCTCCCTCATAGGATGCCAATATTTGTGCAGTGTTTTCTGTACAGGGAGGAAAAGTAGGGGGAAAGATGGTTAAAGAAACAGAAGACCCAGCATGAGAAGCCCAGCTCAGCAGCCCAGAAGACCCTGGAACCATGAGAATAAGCATCTGGCCTTTGCAAAGCTGTAGATAAATTTGGAGATGCCCAACTCCAGAGCCACAGGGATCTGCAAGCAACTTGATGACAGCCCTAGGATGAAAAAAGGTAGAAAAAAGTTAACTCTTTAATTCCTTGACAGAAGATACTAGAACTGGAGAACTACGACATTGTGACATTCTCGTCTGTGATCTTTATATCTCATATTTTCTTTTCTTGCAATGCTTCCCTGGTTTTCATGTAATGATTTTTAGAGTAAAATGTTACATAACTTATCACACATCTAAAAAACCTTGCTGGTTGTGGTAAACTAAAGAATGCACCCTCCTGGCCCCCCCAAAAATCCATGTTGTAATCCCCAGAAACAGTGGGCATGTTGCCTACATGGTAAAATGAATTTTGCAGATGTGATTAAGTTAAGGATGTGGAGGTGGGGAGATTTGCTTGGTGCTTGCCCAATAGAATCACAAGGATCTTTATAAAAGAGGCAGAAGAATCCAAGAAGGAGGAACAGTGAAGACCCAAGCCTGAGGGTGGCAAACTGGAGGAAGGGGCCTCTCGAAGCTCATAAAGGCCAAGAAACAAGAGTCTCCCCTGAAGCCTTGAGCAGGAATGCAGCCCTGCTGACACCTGTAGTTTAGACTTCTAATTTCCCAAACAGAATACATTTGCCTGTGTTAAGCCCGCTAAATTTATGGCAATTTGTTACAGTAGCAATGGGAAACTAATACAGTTGGTAATGGATTAACACTGTTCATTCTGGTTTTTAAAAAATTGGGTCTAGAGTTAGTAATCAATGATCTTGTCTTGTGAGTAACTGGTGGCAAATCTTCAAAGCTAGCACAATGTACTTTTCATTGCATAATTACATTAACTCAATAGCTTATTTCAGCTGAACATGGTATAGTAACAGGGCTGACACTTTAGCAGCACCGACGTCAGTGCTGTATACAATTAAACACTTAATGCATACTTTTTGTTAGTCCTAATAGAAAAAACAGCTGACTGTGGTTTATGGTTTTCTGATTTTTGCTAGAATAAGGTAATTTAGAAAGCTGCATTCCAGCTATCTAAATCATGAGACCTAATGTTTAGAGCTTCATCTCAAGGAAAAAGAATTGGACAGAGTAATGGAACAAACATATTTAGATTAATAACTTTTTTAGATGGTGACAGGATTTTTTTTTAAGGTACCCAGTAATGCCAATGAAATTGAGTCATTTAAAGAGTTAGAACCTGGGGGCACTTTATGGTGAGCAAGAGGAATACCTCCTGGTCAGTTCCAGGCTGGTGGCACGTCTACTTGTGTCTGTACCTTTCTGTTCATGGGCTGTTTATACCTCGCCGTGGAGCCCGAGTCCATGAGGTTTACATACACACAGACAACTGCAACTGATAAGGCCACAGCTGGGGTTCTCTTCCCCAGCATTTGTTGACTTAGAGTGAGGCGTGTGTAGCTGTGTCTGGTTCACACACAGCAACTCGTTCATCTTCACAGTTAGAGCAAGGCCATAGTTTTATGCACCCTTGAAAAAGAACCTCACTCAATAGAAAGTTAACATCACTGTGGGGAATACAGAGTTGAAAACAAGCCCAGGTGTATGACTTTCGGATCCTTTCTGAGCAGGGACCCCAAGCAGGAGGATGAACTCAATGGCTAAGGGGGTGAACTCTGGGCCCAGTCTATCAGCTTTCACTTTCCACACATTGCCGCTTACTAGCTGTATTTTCCTGGGCAATTACTTCATGTTTGTGGCTCAGTTTCTTCCTTTCTAAAATGAGGATTAATTGGACCTACCTCATAGGGTTGTGAAGGTTAAATAGGCTAACACACCTGAAGCATGTTCAGACGGCGCCTGGCACATAATATTGTTCTTTACAGGCCCCTGACTCTTCCCCCTGCTCCAGTATCCCCACGCTGTCCTCGCTGCCAGAACCGTGAGGATTGTTCCTGCTTGCCTGGCTGCCATTGTGCGGCCCTGTCACAAGGAACTTGCTAGCAGCATATCAATAGGAATGAAGAGTCTGGTCACATGGGGCCAGTGTCTCCTGAGGAAGCCATGGGGACTTGGGATACTTCTGGCTATCCGTCTTCTAGGTACATGGCAGAATGGTACTTCCTGGCCCTCTATGGCTGGATGGGTCACGTGACAGATGAGCTATGAGTAGAAGCACTTAATTATTGATTCATATTCCAGTGCTCTTTGCTTCCTCAAGCTGGTCCCAGAGTAAAAACAAAGCCCAGTAGAGTTCCTAGTTGATTCCGGATGGACATGTAGGGTCAATGAGAAATACCTTCGTTGTATCAAGCATCTGAGATCTGATGGTTTGTTGTCACTGCAGCACAGCCTTACCTTTCCTGACCAATGTGATTATCACCAACTAACCTAGCAACAGAAGAGTCTCCCCACTCTGGGGAGAGATGGGGAACAAAGCCTTACCAGTCATATCTTAATTTTGCATGCAGCAGCCTCTGGAAGCAGCTATATCTCTACAATTTCTTACCCATGTGGCCCAGAGCCAATTACTAAACCTCCCCAAGCTTCAGTTTTGCCTTATGAATAGTGGGAGTAAATTGGACCTCCCTCATGAGGCCATTGAGCAAATGAAATAACTAATGAGTATCCAAATTTAGATGAAATTTCAAATGAAATACTAGCAATAGAAAATATTTATTTAGTCCATGATCCCTGCAATGAATAGCAATTCCTCTTACTAGTACAAGGGAAATTTTCAAAGCTATGAGGTTACCCAAAGCAGTTTCTATAACCATATTATCTGTATGCAACCCAAATTTCCATTGTAACTTTGAGCTAAAGATTAGTAGATATTGACTGAACAGGCTAATCCTTTCCAGTGGCCCATGAATCCTTCTTGTTTAGAGTTTATCTGTCAATCATCTTTTTGCTGAGAGCAAAGCCAATCTGGTTGTTTGTAAACAAGCCACGATGAGGACAGAAAATCTGCCTTATACTTCTCTGACCATCTTCTACCACGTCTAACACTGTGCTTAGAATATATGGAGTGTCCACAAAGTTTGTGTGCAATTTTAAAATTTCTGGACTTTTATTTCTTTAATTGTTTTGACTGGTTCTCATGTTTCATTTCTACTATACTCCACAGTGTGATCCTTTCTCCAACACTGGTGGAAACTTCCACCACTGGGCCACATGTCCCCTCATAGTGCTTAAAGAATGCAGTTCTGTAAGGGCTGGCTGGCCATCTGGCAGGAATTCCTGTACCAGCTGGCAAGTCAGTTGAGATCTCTTTCCATTGGTACCTTTATCAAGAAAGTAGGATACAAGTCTGTATATAAGACATATTATGTATGAAAACAAGGTATAGAAAACATCTGGAAGGAACTATTCCAAAACGTTAGTAGTAGTTTCTCCTGGAGAGTGTGATTATATAAGTGCTTTCCATAGACCGGGGCAAGAGATAGTTCAGAGGGTTCCACATACCACAATCACACACAAATAAATGCATTAAAAAACATTGGGAGCCTTTGTCACTCGGGGTGTGGCACTCAAAGCTACCCCAGTACAATCCGTGACACTTAACATCCACTCGCATGACCACACTGTTCAGGCCCCAGGGAAATGCACCTCTGAATCTCCTGCCCTGTATCCTTAAAAAAATTAAAAAAAAAATTTTTTTTTAAGTTAAAAAAATTAAAATTTAATTAAAAATTAAAATTAAAAAATTTAAAAAATTGAAGATTGTGGATTGTGATCACATTCCTCTGAAATGCTTGGAAGATGCACAAGGAAGAGTGCTGGGTTAAGAGAAAAACCAAACTTGTCAAATACCTCCCTTAAAATAACATAAATCCACTAGATTACTTTGTAACAAAGTCTCCTTTCTCAATAATGCCAGGATTCCTTTTTCCTGCTTCTCTTGTTCTAATTCCTAGTTGCCCTGCTACCCAATTAACACACTATTCAGAAAAGTTGCAAATGGTGGCTTAGGAACATTTTACATTAACAGTTTATATTACTCCTAAATTAGCATGTGTGTTATCATGTGCGCATCAAGTACCAAGTCTTTATATTAGCAACTAGGTAGACATAGAATGTTTACAATATGAATACTCTTATAAAATAAAAGTAAGATTCCATTAAAATGTTAATATACAAAATAAAATTTTGGCACATACTAATTATAATTTGAGTTTTACCTTTTAAAGTCAACAGGTAATTTTTAATATTTCAAAAAACATTTAGAAACATAAAATAACTTTTATTTTCTGTTTACTTTGTAGGTCTCATGAAAATGTTTAAATTTTGTACACTTGCAATACAATTATCATTTTTAAGCCCTTCAGACCATTACTATGAGTTGAAAGTATATTATGTAAATATTCTGATTATAACAACAGAATTAGTGAGTTTGCTGAAATAAAAGCAAGAAAAATTAATTTGATGGAACAACTATACATAATCTATATTTTATGTAAATATTTTATTACTCATTCAACTATTACCACCCATAGGCAGAAGAGCCAGAGTGTACAACAGGAAATTTAGCATACTGATATTATTCCAGCCCTCAGACACATGAAAACCACAGCTTTACTTATATCCTTTGGTTTTTGTCATTATAAGGGTACACTTGTCAAGATAGGAGAATAAATATATTTTATATACCAGTTTGTAAGAAAGAACTAAAATCCCACTCAGTGTCAGCTTCAACAGCACAGTGGACGCTTGTTCATGAAGCGTCCATCTGGTCCCATAAGCCAAACAAATTATAGATTAAAGCCTAGACTGTTCCTAATTGGAAGTACTCTGACCTCGTGGTAGGCCAGGAAGAGGGCAGCCCAGAGCAAGTGACTGACTCACCAGCAAACAGTGGTTTAACCAAAACAGAGACTACCTGTTAGCTCCAGGTTAGAATTAAATGGCAATGCAGGGGCCAGCTCCACAGAGGGAGGGCCAATCACGTCCCCAGACTGACATGGTGTAAGAGAGTAGCAGAGAGATGCAGGCATAGGGGAAATTGAGCCCCACAAATAATGTCTCCTGTGGTGAGTCTTCCTCAACCCCAATACTCGATGTGTTTAAGATAAAAAGTTCTTGAACTTGACAGATAACTGAGAGTACCAGTTGTCTTCAGAGCAGGAATTCTTTGGAAATGATAAGGTGGTGACACTAGCAAATGGCTCCCTTTGCATCACACTGTGATCTCCAGCCACCACGGCTGCTAGGACCAGCGGGGACAAGGCATCCAGCCAGCCCTCAAACACCAGGCGTCTGCTGTATGAGTGCTCCCTAGACTGTATAATGATAAAGGCCTGGAAGCTCAGGTCTGGGATTTGTCTCTGGGGGACATCCCATCATGGTGCTCAGAGAAAGAGCGGCCATGGCAGCAGCTGCTGTTTGACTCCTGCCCAGATGGCTACAAAGCAGACAGGACCTTCGATGCTGGGCTCAAAACTTAGCTGGGCAAAACTCTGTAGCTTCCCAGGCTGGGCCCAGAGATTTCTATCTTTTTCTGGGATCTTGCCTCTGGGAAGTATCTCCTCTGAGAGAAATTATAAATTTTCTGGACTCTCCAGGGTTCCAGATTTCTTCTAAGTGGGTCAGTGCAACCCGAGTGGATTCTCACAGAAAACACTCAGAATTTGGTTTGGAAAGTTGGTATTTATTAAAGAAGGACCAGATAGCTAGATGCAGGGCCCCTGAATACACTCCCCCCTCGTGGAGGACTGTACATCTGAGAAAGCCTGCCGTATTCTAACCTCACTTTCCATATACACATACATATACTCACAAAAGCGTCCAGGTTCTGATACCGCAACTGTTAAATTATTCATCCTTGCCCTTAATCATCAAATACTTATTTAGAGCCAGCCATATGCCAGAGAATTAAAACGCAGCAATGCATGAGAGACTGAGGCAGGAGGGTCACTTGAGCCCAGAAGTTCAAGGCCCACCTGGACAACTTAGCAAGATTCTATGTTTAAAAAGAGAACAGCACAGGAATGTGAGTAATCACAATATTGTTGACCCTTGGAATTTTTTTTTGTAAGAAGTTTTATACACGAACAGTTCTCCTCTGGATGGAATATTGAAATAATTAAGGTGCAATTCAGTCTGAAGGCAGAGGGAGGGCTTAAACCATCTCCATGCTCCAACCACTGAAAACATTAAAATTTAGGGCTCTAAATTTCAATATGGAAATGTGGTCTGGCCTGATTCTCTTCCTTGTGCTATAGCTTTAATCTAATCCTTCTGTAGCAGTGAGCACAGAGCAGTGTTTTTCAAACTTTTTTATCTCACAACACACTTAAATTATGTTGAACAAACAAAAAGAATATCTGCACTATGCTTTGAATTTCTTTCAAAAATAATTTAATTTAATGATCTTTAAAAATTGCACGGCTCACCTAAGATCCTCTCCCGGCATACCAGTGTGCCATGGCACACTGTTTGAAAATCGCTGGCAGGAAGGGTTATAACTCAGGCAGAGCCACACCCCAGTGTGTATGGGGAGTTTATGAAGGGAGAAACCGGGGGGTAAAGTTAGGTGTCTACAAACGCATTTTTTGATGTTGTCTTGGTCACTGTTACCAAAAAGTACAGCTACTCCTGGATATGTGTCCAAAGCTTTTGATGTTACAAGATACACTCTATGCTGTGACTTTTTCAAATGATGACGTGCTCAGGCCCTGTGCATCCTTTCTATGCCCCTGCTCACATGTTTGTTGTCCCCAAGGAAGTGTCATCTGTTCCCTGTCCAACCCTGTTTCTTGTAGTTGACACCCCATGTATGACCCTATGTATACATCCCCAGGCTGCCACGGTACTGCTCTCCAATGTTAATGATAAAATGTCCCAATAAAACGTAGAGCTAAGGTTTCTTGTGTGTGTATGTGCCAACAACACTTGATTTCTGTTTCATTTTACATTCACAGTCTATCATCATCATTCCAATGAGATACTGATGTCAGGAGACAAGTCCAAGATCACATTGCTAGAATATGAATTTAACTCAAAGTCAAATCTCTTTGACTCCCTTTTTCTCTGAGTGAAGGTGCTGGGTGGCCTCCTCTAAGCCCCTCAGCCCGTACTGTGTCCAGAATGTCCTCTTGTTCATCCCTAATATGATCTGTCTCCTGTTCTTAATATAGGCAACCAGAGTTTTATCCATTTTCGAAGTTTCTTCAGAGAACCAATCATAACATTGTTGATCTTTGTTTTCTATTTTGTTAATTTTCACCCTTATCTTTTATTTCTTTTTTACCTAGATTCCTATAGTTTATTCTATTCTTCTTCTTTGTGATTTCTCAAGTTTGATTAGTTCAATACTCTCTACCTTTCATTAACATGACCACTTGGGCAATATGTTTCCCTTTAAGTACAGCTTTTCTACAGGTTTTGATGTTTAGAATTGTTAATCATTCAATTCCAAGTATTTTCTAGTTTCCACTATACTAATTCTCTAATGCATAAATTGTCTTAAGTGTTTTTTATCTCTAAGTATGCATTTTTTTAACTTAAGGTGATCTGAGTGTAGAATGCTTGAAACTGGGCACATGGCCACTTTTCATAAATTTTCTGTGTGCTTGGAAAGAATCTATACAGGAGAAGTTTTGAGCACAATGTTCTATATAGGTTCATTCTACCACATGTGTGGATTGTATTGTTCAGTTCTTCTAAGTACTTTGTGGGTTTTGTCTTTTGATCTGTCAGGCACTGATGTAAGAACACATATTAAATTACATACAATGGTGGTGCATTTAGTAACTTCTTGTAGTTGTATCAAAATTTCCTTTCAATGAAACGAATCTATGTTCCTAGGTCCATGTATTTCTAGAATAGTTACAGCTTCCTAGTGAATTAAATCATCATTTTATGGAGATTACCTCCAGTGATACTTTTTGCTTTAAAGTCTGTTATATCTCTGGTATTCATATAATTATACCAGCTTCCCCTTGAGTAGTATTTTCCTAATGTATCTTTATTTATCTTTTAATTTTCAGTATTTCTGGTGAGATGTCTCAATGTTTTAGATACCCTTTGAGAAAATATCACCAACTGAATTTTATTTTTTAATTCAGTATGGTAGTCATTATCTTTTAACAGAATGTCTAATCCAGTGTTTTTCAACCATTTTTATTTCTCACCACATTTGAACCTGTAGTTAAACTATTGTGGCACACTTAGGTTAACCGCCACCCCTCAAAAAAAAGTGAGAAGAAGAATATACTTTTGTGCTTTGAACCTCTATCAAAAATAATTTAATTAATGCTCTTTAAAATTTTTCGCAGCACACCTAAGATCCTCTCATAGCACACAGGTTGAAAATCACTAGTCTAACCTATTTACTGTTACTGTGAATTGTGATTCATTTAATCCATTCTTTCATTTCTTCCATCTTGGGTTTATTTGCCCTTTTTCTGACCTTGTTGTCTTCTTTCCTGCCTTCATTTAAAATGTTTTCTACTTTATTTTTCCTATTAGTATAAAAATTATAAAATTATTCCTATGTCATAATGAGTCTGTAAATATTAGCATTACTATTTAACTTAAGTCAAAGTTAATATCTTTATTTTTCTTTTGGAATACAAGGACCTTATAATGCTTTCATTATAATGATACTACCATCCTACCAACCAATAATATGCCATTTCCTACTTATTGTTTTATTTCTTTCATTCTACATGTTAAACATTTATTATTATTGTATATAGTTGATATTTATTTTGATGTAGTGATGTGTTTATCATTTCTTCTTACATTTTGGGGCTTTCCTTATGGGATTATATTCTTTAAATCTGATGTATCTTTCCTAGAGGTTCCTTTACTAAGATGATGGTGGTAAACTTTTTTTTTAATTTTTTGTCTCAGAATGACTTGAACCTTGTTCAAGAAAGATAATTTTACTGGGTATATAATTATTTTCTTTCAGAAATTTGTAGATTTTTCTATTTTCCTCTGGCTTTACTATTCCTCTGGAGAAGTTTCTCCCATGTAAGTAATAACAATAATAAGGCTAAAAAATAAAAAATACTGAAAGCTTTCATTGTTACCTCACTGTCTTGTGTCTTCAATCTTTTAAATACGTGCTTCACAGTATGTGTATAAATAAAACTATTAAATATATGCTCATATAGATATATTTCAATAATCTTTTTTCTCTTAAATTTTGTTGAGCAAAGATTCACACAATCTTTAACTATTCTACCCAACATCCAGAACTGAATGTTAATCTAATCTTCATAGATTCTCTACTCTAAACAATATTATACAAAAATGTGGAGTCTAGCTTCTACATCCTAAACTTCATTCTCCTTCAAGCTATAGATATTTTTCAATCTTTCATATTTTCCCAAAACAATATTTTATAATAGTCAACAAATGTTCACATCAATTAAGGAAAAAAAATCGAGCCAGGAATTCCTGGTAAGACTTGACGGACATGATCTGCCTTTCAAACCACCTGTCCCCAAATTGAAAAATCTTCTAGAAAAATCTGCAGTGACCACGTGGACATCATTCTAGGGAGTCATCAGAGGTTGTTTTCCAGACTATATCCATAGATGGGAAAGAGGAGGTTATAGACAGAGAAATTGCAATGCAAAAGAAGTTTCAACTTGATAAAGATTACAAAACAAGCCAGTACCCTGGATTCCTATAGAGACTGAGCTGTCACCTTAAAATTTAACCCGATGAATGTCATGGTCGTCTGAATGGTACTTGTCAAACGTAAGACCACCTGACGCTGGTCAGGTAATTTTTCCACAGAAGCCATATCACTTATTACTAATTAATACATTAGGTTTAATGGTGAGGAGTATGTGTAAGTTCCTTGTTGGCAACATTTTAAAGATCCTAGTCTTGGCTCCTTTTCTTTTTGGGACTTACTTCACTACCACCAGTCAACTGAATAGGCAAGCATGATTTTTAATTCACAAATATAGTGTCCAAACCAAATATTTTGTGAGCACTTAGGCTACAAAAGCAGCTCAAAAATTATGTTCCTTGAGATGCTCAAAGTGTACTCCAAGAGAACATGTTAATACAGATTACATTTTAATGGGATTAAAGCTATAATTTAGAAATGTATCAAGTACTATGAGAATACAGCGAACAAAAGATTTGGAGTGGAACAGTAAGAGGACACAGAAGGCTTCATGGAGACCACAGGCCAAATGAATCAAAGTGGGGATAGGGAAGGGAACAAGGCAGAAGGCAGGAAAGAACACAGCCTATTCTGGAAATGCAAATAGTTTCATATGGATTCGGCAGAAAGGAAAACATAGTGAAATCAAAGAATGGCTCTTGTGGAAAGCAGAAGAAACAGAAAGTTTAAGTTTTGGTTAGGAAATGGTGAGAAAACCAATTAGTCTAGAGAAGATAATTTGGGAAGGGAAGTAGAGAGAAAAAGATATCCAAAAGGCAGATAAGGGCACAGTGTCCTTAGCACAGTGGTTACTGAGGCTGGCAGGTTCAAACCCAGACCAGGACAGCTAAACAATGACAACTGCAAAAAAAAAAATAGCCTGGTGTTGTGGCGAGCACCTGTAGTCCCAGCTACTTAGGAGGCTGAAGCAAGAGAATCTCTTAAGCCCAAGAGTTTGAGCTTGCTGTGAGCTGTGACCCCCCAGCATTCTACGGAGGGCAACATAATGAGATTCTGTCTCAAAAAAAAAAAAAAAAAACAGGAAAAGAAAAGAAAGGCAGGTAAATACCATAGCACATGATTATTGCAAAATCTCCTGTGCCACAGACTTACTATCTAGACCAATACTTCCAAATGTTAATGAGTGTACAAATTTACCTGGGGTTTTGTTCAAATGAAGATTCTGATTCAGTCGGTATGGGATAGGCCAGAAATTCTGTATTTCCATCAAGCTCTCACATGATGCTAACGTGTAGACCATACTTGGAATAGTAAGGATTTAGGAGACCTCATAGTTTGTCTCAAGTCATTTATGTGATTTTAAAGACAGGCTCTAGTCCCATCTTTCAAAGTCACCACATATTACAAATATTTCAAAGAATCTCTTTTTTAAGCTTTATATATGACATTCCATAAATATTTTATTGCATTTAAAGCTTAGCATTAGATGAAGAGAAAAATAAATCCTACCTCTTTCTCTTTATCAGGATGCATATGCTTCTGAGGTCTCTTTTCCTCTTTTACCAAATGCAGCATCTCTTCCAAAGGAACATTTTATGATGTGGTTCTCTCAATTTGTGAACATCTTATGCCTACACCTGTGGTACCTTTAACAAAGATGTCCTTTAACTAAGATTATAAATTACTTTCCTAAGGCCGAGTGCTATGGCTCATGCCAGTAATCCTAGCACTCTGGGAGGACAAGGCGGGTGGATTGCTTGAGCTCAGGAGTTTAAGACCAGCCTGAGCAAAAGCAAGACACATCTCTACCAAAAATTAAAAAAAAAAAAAAATTAGCCAGGTGTTGTGGCTGGCTCCTGTAGTCCTTGCTACTCAGGAGGCTGAGGTGAGAGGATCACTTGAGCCCAAGAGTTTGAGGTTGCTGTGAGCTATGATGCCATAGCACTTTACCCAGGGCAACAGAATGAGACTGTCTCAAAATAAATAAATAATTTGCAATCTGCACTTAGATTTCAGAGAATTTTATATCTCACATAGCACCTAACATATATTTTATAACAGCAAATACTCATATCTGTTTATTGAATAGCCCACATACACCCTGTTGTTTCAAAAAAATGTCCTGACTACAGGAACATTTATTGTACACATAATCTTTTTTCCTCATGCACATGTAAATTTTGCATTTCAAAATACTGGGCTTCTTTCATTTCCAAGGGGAGTTTTACACACAGTCAATAAATCTTGCTGTTAAGACATTTTCCTTCATTATCCTAAATTTATCTTAATTTCAATCCAATTAAAAACTGTTTACTAGAGTTTTCCCCTCATATAATTGAGCACAGTGTCGTTGATTTCTTAACTGTAAACATACATCTGTGAATAATTCCTAAATGCCACAGTATATAGGAGATCCTTCAGCATAATGGAAGTAATTTATTTCTAAATTGCTCCCATTTCTCTTATGACTTGCTTGCAAAGCTTTATTAAAATCAAGTCCAGCAGGTATGACAAGTGGTTGACTTTGTTTCCTAAGCTGTGTGTTCTGCCTGTGCAAAAGACTCCTAAGGCTTCTGCATAGCTCATAAATGTATATACCACTAAAGCTACGTCCCTAGTTAGTTATCATAGCAAAGAGTAGTGGTAATAGAGTTTAGTGTTTGGAAGCCTGGAATCCAGAGTAACACTGCTAAAGTTCGGATTCCATCTCTACTACTCTCTATTTGTGTGACTTTGAGCAAGTTAATTAACCTCTCTTAATCTTAGTTGTCGCATCTGTAAAATAGAATAGAAATAGTGTCTACTTCATGGAATTATAAGTATTAGATTAGTTGATGCACATAAAGAGCATGATTAGTAGTTATCAATACAATCAGTATTTTGAGGTCTAACAATTAAGTTCATGAACTCATCCTAGAAAAAGTGCCACATACCTCATTTCTAAATATCACTATGGTCACCTTCAAAGTACTGCCCTTGATTATCTAGTGACTATACTGAAATTCAACAATGAGGTATGTAGCACTTTTTTGAGGATGAGTTCGTGAACTTAACTGTCTAATCTCATAGGTCACTTTTAATTCTTACTAACTACCATAGCATCAAATTTCTAGGCAATAGATGGCAATACCGTATTTGTAGACAATTAAAAACACCAACATACACAAAAGGATGATAGCAGCCATAACCTGATCTGTTTATTCCAGTCATCTTAGAGGTCAAATGTCATTAATTAGCCAACCAAATCCACTTTTCGGCAAATAACCTTTTAACCCAACTAACTGTATTTCTCTGCATCTCAACAGCTCCTCTATCAGAGGATTTGAGCAATGTGTCAGTTGGATCTTGTTCATCAAATTGGTATTGAATGTCTACTCAGTGCAAGGCACTGAGTCAAGATGTGTCAAAGATACAGAGATGAATATTTATTCGGTAGCTATTAAATGTCTATACCCTACATGCTGAGCTAGGTGATGACGATGTAAAAGAGAGAAGGTACACACAGTTTCTGTCCTTGGAGAGTGTCTACTTTAGAGGGGAAAAATAAACCACAATCACGATAAAGTCTAAATGCCAGGCTAGGGAAGGGAATAAGGTGAGACAGAGAAGAGCAAGGTAAGCAGGAGGTCTAGGAAGGTGCCCAGGTGGAAGTGACATCTAAATGAGAACAAAACATGAGGAATTAGCCAGGTAAACAGATAGAAAGGGGACAGGGAGCATTTAGGCAAAGGCCCAGGAAACAAAGGCTCAGCAGGTTTCCCTGGAGGAAGTAGCAGGCATTAAGCCTGATTAGAGTGTGGGGTGCAGTGCAAGAAAGAGAAGGGAGAGATGCTGGTAGGACCTTGTGAGCCATGGTAAAGGGTTCAGATTTTGGATTTTATCCTAAGAGCAATGGGAAGTTACTAAAAGTTTTAAGCAGGGTGATGAGTTGGTCAGATACATAGGCATTACAGAAAAATCACTCTGGCTGCAGAGTAAGGAATGACCAAGTAAGGCAAAGTCTGGGGACTAAACCTGAGTCAGGAAATCCCCTTAGATTGCTGTGATAGCAAAAAAGACCTGGGGGTGGCCTGGACTCAGAGAGGGTAGTGGAAATACAAAGAATTAAAAGGGTTCAAGACACAAGAGAAGAGAATCATCAAGAGGTAGTGACTGATAAGATGTAGTGGGCAAGATAATGTTGAGCTGAGAGACAGGACCAAACACGGAGCAAAGCCTCTTGCTCCCAGGGGATAGGACAGGATGTAGTTACCGACACCACAGAAATCTAAAAGTGCAGGGTAGGCACGAGTGAGTAAGTCAGTATGGGTGAGAGGCTCAGAGCATCTTCAAGGTTAAGAGGCATTGGAGTTGGGTTAAGATTAGCAAGGACTGCTACCTTGGGGAAGCTGAAACAGTAGAACATTCTGTTCTCCAGTGATGTCAGTCCTGTGGCTTAAACACTCCACAGTGGCCAGAGTCCTCAGGGCAGAAGAGGCTTTCAAGAAAAGACACATCAATTTGTCCATCAGAACCTGGGATTTCTACCTGAAAATGTCTGAGGCTCTGTGGAACATTTCTCAAGCTGCAGATATTTGAGGTCACGTCCAGGTCTTTATCGGTTTGGGAATTGCTGCTCTGAAAGTGTACTTAGCAAAGGCCTTGCCAAAGTTATCAGAAAAAATCACTTTCCCTATCCCCTTAAAATTTAAAAAAAGAAAAAGCCAAATTTTGACATCATTGTTTTAAGGCTTTGCACACCAGAGTTTGTCCTAAAGTGAATTTAGACGTAACATCAGACCTCAGAGAAGTAAGCGGTGCTCTCTGTATGGATTCTAAACACTGGCCTTTTCCAGTCCAGCCCACCTAACCTTAGCCCCTCAATCAGAGCTTTCCGCAGCTCTGTGAAGGCCCAGAGAGGAGTTATCCTGCCTTAAATTGCCGGCCCAGCAGATGTGGGATACATCTCTAACCATAAAATATGTTTTCTTTAAGGCCTTTCCTCAATTGTAAAAACTTAACTTTAATAAGGACTGAAAAAGCCTATAAATCAAACACAAGCAAATATTAAATTATGCACCTTACTCTAAGTGGGGTACATACATTTTAGCATCGAAAAGTGTGGGTCTGGGCATTCTGGAAATTCTGATTTCTTGAGCAGTCTGAGGATTGGAGAACAAAGCTGCATTAGTTTTCAATTTACAGAACATGATGTTAGTGATTACATTAACTTAATCTAATATTATTTCCCATATTTAAAGACAGAATGAGAACCTTGTGTTTAGATTGTTGTTGGCTTTAAAAATATAATTGTGAATGTGTATGTCCGTATGTGTGTGTGTGTACATAAAGAAATAAAGACCCGGCTGGCTTTCCATATAATAGGCTAAGTTATTAGTACAGCTGCACATTCTGTGTCTCAGGGGATTAGAAGCTCAGCCTGAAATCTCATTTAATTACAGAGCATTGACTACCATGGACCTCTTGCATCTGGACCCAGGAATAATAGAGAACATTTCCTCTGAATGGTTTGTAGTGTTCAGGACAGAAACACATGTAGTTCAATTTCTAACATTTGGTTAAGAACAAAAAGCAAAAGTTCACAGGTGGTTAGCTCAGCCTATTAAATAATTCTACCAAAGTTCCTGGACTCTCTCCTTCAGAGATTTAAAAAAATGCAATTCCCTTCCTCTTTGTATGTGGAGGTGAAAGGGCACAAAATGATTTACTTTATCTGTCTGTGACCATAATGATACCCACCTCACAGGTTACCATGGGATGAAACCAGGTCATGTAAGTGCAAGGACACCATAAAATATTAAATGCTCCTCAGTGTTAGTTAAATATTACTATTCTCATTACTCATCCATTCCTTTATTCATTAAAAAAAAATTCAAATATTTGGAGCACCTACAAAATACCAAGCCTGAGGAAACAGAGTGAGGAATAAGACAGATATGATTTCTGCTCTAATGCAATTTTCATTCTAGTGAAGGAGACAAACAAATTTGATATTCCAAAGAGTGATAAGTGTTGTGAAAAATATGAAGTAGGATAATGTGATCATGCCTGTGGGATTTCCTTGAAAAAGTCCCTCTGAAAAAGTAACGTTTGAGCTGGAGACTAAATGAATTAAATAAGACAAAGGCAGCCATGGGAAGAACATTCCGGAAAGAAAAGCCCAGATTATGGCCCAGAGCTGGGCCTGACTGAGGACGAGAGAAGAGCACAGAGCTGGAGCATGGCAAAGGGGAGAGCACAACAAGTGAGGCTCACAGGAAAGCCAAGGTCAGCACACAGGGCCAGCCTTGCAGGCCATGGCACAGTTTGGATTTCATCTTAAGAGCTATAGGAACCCACTGACGGACTCCAAGCAGTGAAAGTCCATGTTCTAAATTGCATTTTCGGAAGAAAATCATTTTGGCTGCTGTGTAGAAAATTGATCAGGTGGTGAGGTGGAGAGTGGCCACGGTTGCAATGGAGACACTAATGAGAGGCTGTTATAGTAGCTGAGGTGAAAGGCAGGATGACCGCTCTAGGGTGGCTGCGTGAGGACAGAGAAGTGGGCAACCAAGTAGAGATGTCGAGGCGGAAGCTGCGCATTCGACCTAGAGGTCAAGGGGACATTGGGGATGATGAGGTCAGCAGCAGCAAATCATGGCAGGTGGAGGCTGAATCGTCCCACCAGAGGTTGTAGAAGGAAGAAAAGAAGGCCAAGACTTCACTTCGGAATATTCCAACACTTAGAGGAAAGCAGCAGAGGAAAAGCTAGCAAAGGAGCAACTGAGGGGCGAGAGGAAATATAGACCAGGTGTTCTGAGATGCAAGAGAGGAAAGTGTGGAGAAGGAACAGTTGAGAAGAAGAAGGAAGTGACCAAATACCCAAGTACAGGCGAAATGAACAGGAAAGTGCGCATGAAGAGCTCACTGGAGATGGCAATGTGGAAATCACAGGTGACTTCCACAAGGGTCTAAAACCTGATTTTGTTGGACTGGGAGAGGACCTGAAGCTGAGGAATGTAAAGAACAATTTCAGACAACTCTTCTGGAAAGTTTTACTATGAAAGATCAAAGAAACAAGACATGGTTCAAAAAAATACTCCCCTTAGTGACCAATCCTAGTTCCTGGCTATCATTTTCTTGGCCTCTCACTATGTGCCAGGCACTATGTACATTAACTCAGTGGCATTTTAATCATTAAAATCCTGTCTGATAGACATTATAATTTATGTCTTACATTTGAGTAGAGTATATATGCTTACATACCAAGGCAAGGAGAGGTTAACTAGCTGGTCTAAGACATGGCAACTAGTAAGTAGAGATGAGGTTGGGACTCAGACCTCTCCTTAACAGCATTAAGGAACCCATTTCCCGTGAGGCTGAAATGGCTATGTGTGTACATGCTCAACCACATTCTCAGCTGACCACGTAAAGCTGCAGCCATGGATTCTGACTTACTATATTAGTTGATGTAGTTTCATCTGTATGAAACATGCCTGATCCCCACTCACTATGGCTAATGACTGCCACACATGACTGGAACTTCAGACATGGGGCAAGCTCCAAGGTAGGATGAACAGGGGTGCCTCACAGGTCCACCTGCTTTCCTTCTGTCTTCTCTGAAATCTACAACACTGGCTTCATCTTTAGTTTGGTTTCCATCCTGTGCACTAGATACCTTCTTGTACAAACATGCCACGTGCTCCATTGTTCCTGTTCAGAAGATAGAAAATTTCTCTCTTGAGCTTGAGCCCATGGAGGCTACATTGATTGCTCCATCAGTCATCAGGGAAACGTCAAACAGAAATTGGCTTAGATGAACCAGAACCTCTCTCTGGAGCTGAGAGTCGGGGCATAAATTGTCAAAATCAGGTTCTGCTGGGAGAGGGTGTGGGGGTTGATGTAAGCTAAAGAGAACCCAGACTCTGCCTGCAGTGGCAGTCCTAACTGTGTAAGTCATCTGTGAAAGGCTGAAAGATCTTAGGGAACCCACCAGCACGGTCTGGAGAGTTACTGTTAATAGAAACCCTATACCATACTCCTTTATGGTGTTTCTGAATAAGAAATTCTACACATTTGTTTTTATTTGCCGCTTTAAATGGGAGCTACTTCCAAGACAATGAATATTACTTTGTATCAAGGAAGAGGAATTAGGCTGGGTATGGTGGCTCACATCTATAATCCTAGAACCCTGGGAGGCCAACGTGGGAAGATCACCTGGCCTCAGGAATTCGAGACCTGCCTAAGCAGGAGTAAGACCCAGTCTCTACTAAAAAAAAAAATAGAAAAATTAGCTAGGCATGGTGGCACATACTTGTAGTCCTAGTTACTCAGGAGGCTGAAGCTGAGGTTGCAGAGAGCCATGATTCTGATACTTCACTCTAGCCTGGGTGACGGAGCAAGACTCTGTCTCAAAAAACAAAGAGGAATTAATCTACTGTTAAATGAGGCTTTTGTTTAGCCTAAAATTTAAGATTGTGGATTGCTGAAGGTAGTAATTTTGTCTTTTATTGCTTTACTTTTTTCTCTCTATACTGGGCACCAAATAAAAATGGCCTGCTGACTTCTGCTAGCAAAACATTTCAGCTGAAACAGTTAGGTAAAGTCACAAAATGCTGGATCATCTTGAAACTTATGTGTCACTCGTAATATACAATATGGATATAGGCAAAATCAGCAGAGCTTAAGGGAAAAATAGAACAGCTACCATGACAATCTTGGTCAGAGAATTTATTTTTAATTACATTTTATAAAATAAAAACAGAGAGGCAGTTGTACAATTTTGAAAATTGCCAGGTCAATGTGATCAGATAATGTTCCACCACACATTTAATTTAGTCTAAAAAATGTGTTCACCTCAGTGGGTAAGATAATTTTCTTAATTCAGATATAATAATGTCAAAGAAGTAGTTGTCATAATAATAGGATGTGACCCTTCATTTGTAATTTTAGTTGTATTTTATAAAGTATCTATAAGAAGTACTTTAAGGAAACAGAAAACTAACCTTTAGCTTACTTACCATGTGCTAACAACTATACTTGATGCTGTATTTACATCAACCTGCTTAGCATTCACCACTATTCTACAAAATATGACCTATCCCCAATTTAGAAGTGAGGAGACTTTAGCTCAGCATTTGACAAAACCCAATCCAGGTTTACACAGCAATACTGGTGAGGTAACAGATTTGATCTCAGGTGAGTCTGTTCACAGAACACGTTTTCTTCTCATTTCTTGATACTATTTATTTTACACACACAGGAACAAGAGAAGCAGACGATTCCCTCCTCACACAAGGCTGATGTGTTCTTGTAAGATGCACTCTCTCTCCTACACGTGGCATCCTTTCATAGGATTAACACATTTAGTGATGAATTCTCCCTTAAGAATCTAGAGTCAATAGGCTTCATAAGGGCAGATCTCTGAATTACTAATGGATAAACCCCTGTAACATTACACATAGTGCTTACTCAAATATCTATTTACTGATACCCTCTATGGAACTTCATAATTTAAAGAAAACACCAGAGATATATATATATAGTGATTCAAGCTCTACAAAGCAAGCTATACTCTATTGGAAATATCATGTCTTGAAAAGCAGCCTGTGTCTGATATACCTCTAAGGCGGACGTCTACAGGTACATGAAGGCCAACAAATTTCGTGCCATTTCTTTATGGCATCCTTGAACATCACCCCAAAAGGTGAGCACCTCCCTGCAGCTGCCTCTTCAGCTCCTCTGTGCGCTCTGCTTTCTCTCATCTGACCCAGCCCCAATTCCTCCTCTCCTTCCAGACCCGTCCAGCACATATGCCTATAAACCTCATTCCAGAGTAAACGAATTCCCCTCTACCTTTAGCTGCTACACAGAACACTTCCTACATTTCCTTGTCATATTGAAATTTGGTGCATCTTCCAAGCCACTGCTTTTCTGGTAGCCCTCTAGAGAGCCATATTCTTCGTACGAACCTGTAAGGGAGGTTCTTCTCTCTGCTGCTTGCTGTACAGAAAGCCAATTACTGAGAGAATGAGGATCGTGAAAGAAGAAAGGATTTATTTTGGAGGAGGCATCAACTGGAAGGTAAGAGGTATTGACTGCTGCAAATCTGCTTCCTCAAAATGCGGTGTGAGAGGTTTTTCCAGAGGTGAAATGAATAAGGGGCAAAAGGAGTGAGCATCATTACGCGTCTGGGGCAGAATGCAGGGCATGCAAGCACAGTGACAAATCATGCTAGTACACACATGCCATGATCAAAAAACAGCAGGGAGTCCGCCCTGCGTGGGGATTTTAGAAGCTAGGGGTTATTAGTGGCCATTCTTTCAGGCTTGTGCGCAGGCAGGATGAAGGAAGTAGCCACTCAGCAGGTCCACGGGCATGATCTGTGAGGGGGTGTTGCTTGCTTTGTCTTCTCCGGACAAAGCGGTGGTGTAGAATGTTGTCATTATCTCATGGCTGCAAGGAGGTTCTGCTGTTTCTGGCAAAGAAACTCAAAAAGGAATGCATCAGTGCAACTGATAGTTACAAAGTTTTGGTCAGCAAATCTTACCAGCCTGGGAACTCGAATCATAAGAGAACTATTAAAAAAAAAAACTATAAAAAAAGTTTTCTTGCTTATGGAGCCAGTTATATTCCCACGGGCTGTATTTCATAGCTCTCTCCCGAATGCTCTCGTAGTTCTAGGAGGTGGGTTCTCCATTTTTTCACTCCCCAGGGTATCTTCCAAACCATTATTTTCCAGTCTTAGAGTTTAAAGGAAATGTTTGTTGTTTGAGAATCGTGTCATTTAACATGTCATCTCCTTTTCCTCAGCCATCAGCCACCAACCATCTAGGCATGGTCTTAATCAAAGATTTTTTTGCCTCTGTATCACAATACTTCCCTCTACCCCAAGTCCTATCCAGGTAACTGCCTCAATATCCGTAGGTAGCAGTTACTCACTTTTATAAACTCCACTCCATTTTAGCTACCTACTCTTTTCATACCTCAGACCTTGCCATCATCCTCTAAAGTCATAAATTTCAATGTTCTCCTTTGTAATACCAAATTTTTCCAGCTTTACCTCCGTCTGCCTATTCATGGACTCAATTCTCTTCCATCTCTCCTCCCTTTTGTGTTTAGCCCAGACCTCATGATCCGTTACATCACCCCTCTTTTAACACTCTTCCTAACAATGTTTTCCCATATCCTTTCCTCTCACTATTCTCAGAAAACATCACCTTTGACTTCTATGATCAACTTGGTGGCATTAGAGAATATAAGTTCATAGGGCAAACTGGTGTTCCTTCACATTGTAAATCTTTAATTTTTTTCTTGTTTTTTTAGGACTACCTAGAAATCCTTGATATATTCCTAGGCAGTTCTCTCCTCTTATCAAATAAAAATAAGAATTTAAAATTTCTTCAGTTTTCTCGGGCAAAACTTCCTATCTAGCTCTCTTCTTAAAACTTCCTAGGTAGCTCTCAAGATATGAGCTCACCTCCTACTTTAGAAAGAATGAAGAGACACTCCTATAAGATTTTCTCCAGTCTCCAAATCTCAGATCTATAAAATTAGTTAAATCCCCCTGCCCTTGTCCTTTCCTCCATTTCTATCTCAGTGAAAGGCCTTCCTCTCCTGAGGCTAATCCTTAAACTTGTACTGTGAACACCATCATTTCCCAGATCTGCAGAACTCTAATTCCATCAACCGCTGTCCCTCTAACCTACTTCTTCAACTTCTCCCTCTCTGCTGGCTTCTTCCAATTATCACACTGATATGCTTAAATCTCTCATTTGATCCTATATCTCTCTCTCTGCCTACATGACCCACTTCTGTTCACAGACAATTTCTAGAAAGATAGCATATAGCCATTTTCTCCATTTTATTTCCAGCTAAGTCTCTAATACATTGAATTAATTCCATCTGTCATTAATGACTTTCTTACTGCCATTCAGTGTATGGAATTCTGTCCTTAGCTTACTTGAGTTCCGTAAACATCTTTCATTTTTTAAAAACACTCTCTTTCACTGATTTCTAGAATGTTAATACAAGACTCCATTGGGTTTCTCTTGGGTTCATTTCTATTTTTCTCTACCTATTCTGTAGGTGCATCCTACTGGAAAAGTCTATCATTGGCTATGTTCTCACTATATATTCCTGCTGTGTAATTTCACCCATTCCTGTAACCTGAACCACCATCTGTATCAGTGGTCCTTAAACAATTTTGTACTGTGGGCCCCTTTGAGAATCTGAAAAAAATTCTGGACCTTGTTCCTCATGGAAAAAAAATTATATAATTGTAAATTTTTCCAAACAATATTAGTAATTTCATGGATAGCCTGAAGCTCATTAATGGACCTTTCAAAAAGTATGCTTGACCTATAGAGCAAGCAGCTCCAAAGCTTTTATCTCTATCCATCTCTCTTGGACAACGCTCATAATCAAATTGCCTACTTGATATCTTTAATTGGATATTACACCAGCACTGTACACTTGACATGCCTAAAACCTACTATATTCTTCTCACCTAAATCTGAAACCTACATATTTTATTTTATGTTCTTCAATTATATTATATATTTTTCTTTTATTTGATCAAGTGCAATTCTGAAGCCTATTACTAAATATTTTATGATTACTACTATTGAGAATAAGATATATTTCCCATCTTTATTTCTAGATAATTACTGCAATCATAAAATAGAGATATTCTAATATATTTACCAATTTTAATTTTACAGAATCTCTTACTATACTCTCAGATTTTCTAAATATAAATTCAAATAATTGGTTAAAAACTCATATATTTTCCTTCTCAAATGTTAAGTGGATTATCTAATATTCTTTTATTTATTTAGTTAGTTTTTTGAGACAGAGTCTATGTCACCCTTGGTAGCGTGCTGTGGCATCACAGCTCACAGCAACCTCAAACTCTTGGGTTAAGTGATTCTCTTGCCTCAGCCTCCTAAGTCTCTGGGACTACAGGAGCCTGCAACAATGCCCGGCTATTTTGTTGTTGTTGTTGTTGTTGTCCTTGTTGTTTGGCAGGCCCTGGCTGGGTTCAAACCCACCAGCCCCAGTGCGTGTAGCTGGTGCCCTAGTTGCTGAGCTATAGGCGCTGAGCTGATTATTTAATATTCTTATTGTTTTTGTTAATCTTGCTACTGAAGGTGTAGAGTCAAGGGCATTGGCATAATCTAAAGGCTTATTAAAAATACAGAATCTTCAGTCCTGTTCCCACATCTACTGAAACCAAATCTCCATTTCAAAAAGACCCAAGATTAATGAGCATGGTGGGAGAATAGGAATCCCTGAACACTCCTTTATCTCATGAACATACCAATTCAACAATTCATGGAAAAATTTCTTTTATGAAAAATTTAGAGGCTAGTTAAGAGGCTCTTGTACCCCAGGCAAAAGAAAAACCAGGCATCAGTGGAGAAATCTGAGATACCCTCTTGCCATAATTCCTACCCTGGCATAGCACCACATTATGTGGACAAAACTCCCCATCTTCCAGGTTCTCCCTGGGAATAAAAAGAGGTATACTATGTGTCTAATACTCCAGATATTCCAGGAGTTACACAGAGAACTAGTTTCTTACTAGCCTGCCTTGGAGCACTAGAGAGACATGGCATAGTTCTAGCTGCCAAGAACCGATGAGAACAGAAATGACAATTAAAGCTTGGAGTGGCTGCTTCTCCCAACTCATCACAGAGTGAGTGAACAAAACTTTAGACTCCCATCTTCTAATTTTGGAGGAAAATAGAATCACTAATCCAATAACTTAACTTATCTGGGGGCTTCAGTCTTACTTGTCACAGAGCACCTGATGGGACACACCATACTTTAGATATCTAGGAGCCACAATTAATAAAGAAAGTGGGCTGGACTTGCAGAATGATTTGAGAGGCCCCTAGAATTTATGGCTGGGTGGATTGGTGAGTGTTTTCTCCAGTATGAAGCCAATCCTTGAACACTAATAAAGATGGTTGCTTTGTCTAATGTACAGTAACCTGCAGAGAGTAACAGATAATGAAGAATCAGGCAAAGATATTCCAAACAAAAAGAAAAGATACATCTCCAGAAATTGATTCTAATGAAACAGAGATATATATTTTTCCTGTCAAAGAATTAAACAAAAACTCTTAAAGATACCCTAAGGCAGGAGAACAATGAATGAACAAAGTGGGAATTTCAGCAAATCAATAGAAAAATGTACCAAACAGAAATCTTGGAGCTGAAAAATATAATAACTGAACTGAAAATTTTACTAGAGGAATTCAATAGCAGACCAGATTTAATAGGAGAAAGGATTAGGGAACACAAATATAGGTCAGGAAACTATTCAGGCCAAGCAACAAAGGAAAGAAGGAATAAAAAAGAATGAATAAAGTATAAGGGACTTATGGGACATTCTCAAGTGGTACAACATATACATTATGGGACTCTTTCTTCCTTTTTGCTCTTTACCATTATCTTCCTTTTGGTCATATACCAAAAGGCCACATCAATACCTAAACTCTGAGACAAGGTAATTTAAAGCAAAGGAGTAAGTGAGAAGGAAAAAGAAGGTAAGAAAGTGAATGAGAAAAAATATATACATGAGGAAGAACCAACAGGAAAATTATGGCAACATGAAAAAACAGAATAGAACAACTCTCCCCACAAGGGATCATAAGGTAGCTACCACTGAGGAGTTAATCTATAAAGAATTAATGGGAATAAATTTCAGTTTAGTTCTGTAATGTCAAGAATTTAAGAATTAAAAAATGGATTAGTTAAAAAAAAGAATTAATGGAAGTGACAGAGAGGGAATTTAAAATATAGATGGCCAAAACAATAAAGGGAATTGACAAGAAAAACATAATCAAAAAATGGATGAAAGATATGAAGAATATAGAAAGGATATGGTAGAGCTTAAGGACTTAAAGGAGTCAATTGGGGGACTTAAAGATGCAGGAGAAAGTATCAATAATAGATTAGACTATGGAGAAAAAAGAATCTCAGAGCTAGAGAATAAAGCTCTTGAGCTAACCCAAGCAGTTAAAAAGGCAGAAAAGAAGAGAGAAAAACCACAATATTCTCTCAGAAAATTATGGCACTTCAAGAAGCATTCAAACATATGAATTATAGGAATTTATGAAGGGGAAGAAGAATGTCTCAAAGGAATGGAAGCCCTACTGGAGGATATCATAAATGACAACTTCCAAGTATCACCCACGATTCTGAAACACTTCTTTTAGAGGGATATTGAACTCCAGGTTGCCTCAACACAAATAGAGCATCTCTAAGATACATGGTTATGAACCTGTCAAAAGTCAAGATGAATTAGAAGATTCTTCAAGCAACCAGGAGTAAGCACCATTTGACTTAGAGGGGCAGATCCATCAGGGTAATCATGGAATTCTCAGCTGAAACTTTTTAAGCCAGAAGAGAGTGGTCAGCTACACTTAACCTTCTTAAACAAAACAATTTTTAGCCCAGAATTTTGTATCCTGCTTTAAAATCAATGGAGAAATCAAATTTTTACTGATATGCAAACATTGAGGAAATTTACCACAACAACATCAGATATACAGGAAATACTTAGACCTATTCTCCACACTGACCATCATAACCAGCAAAGTAAACACCCACAAACTAAAGGACACAATGGTGCAAAGGATAAAACTAAGCAACAGACCTTCACAAAATAAGATGAATAGAATTCCACAACACTTATCAATTCTCTCAATAAATGTTAATGACTAGAATTCCCCACTGAAGAGACAAAGGCTGCTTGATGGGATAAAAAGCACAAGCCATTCATATACTGTCTCCAGGGATTGGAAAACAGTATTTTAGGCAAATGGTAACCAGAAGAAAGGAGTGGGTACAATCTTATTTTCAGATACAATCAGATTAAAATCAACTAAAGTTAAGAAAGACAAAGATGGCCCCTTCACTCTGGTCAAGGGAACAATACAACAAAAGAACATTTCAATACAACAATACAACAAAAGAACATTTCAATTATAAATATTTGGGGCAAAGCACAGCAGCTCACACCTGTAATCCTAGCACTCTGAGAGACTGAGGTGGGTGAATTGCCTGAGCTCACAAGTTCAAGACCAGCCTGAGCCAAAGCAAGACTCTGTCTCTAAACATAGCTGAGCATTGTGGTGGTCACCTGTAGTCCCAGCTACTCAGGAGGATGAGACAACAGAATCACTTGAGCCCAAGAATTTGAGGCTGCTGTGAGCTGTGATGCCACATCACTCTACAGAGGGTGACAAGTGAGACTCTGTCTCAAAAAAAAAATTATAAATAATTATGCACCCACTTAAATGCTCCCAGATTTATGCAATGGACATTGGCCTGAGCAATATGATATCCTATAACACCATAATAGTTGGGGACTTTAACACCTTGTGGGTGAACTAGACATATAAACAGAAACTAAACAAAGATACAAGGACTTAAATGCAACCTTAATAGACATATACAGAACACACCACCCCAGTCTGTGGAATATACTCCAAAATAAATCACATCCTAGGCCATATATAAAACCTCAACAAAATTAAAAGAATTGAAAGTATACCTTATATCTTCTCAGTACACAAGGCAATAAAGGTGGAACTCAACTCAAACAAAAATGTTCATCTCCACACAAAGACTTGGAAATTAAACAACCTCATGCTGAATGACAGTTGGGTTCAGGAAGAAATAAAGGAGGAAATCATTAAATTCCTCAAACAAAACAACAATGAAGATACAAGTTACCAAAACCTGTGGGACACAGCAAAGGCAGTCTTAAGTGGGAAATTTATCACATTAGAAGCTTACATTCAAAAAACAGAAAGAGAGTGCATCAACAAACTCATGAACCATCTTATGAAATTGGAAAAAGAAGAATAATATAATCCCAAACCCAGCAGAAGAAAAGAAATAACCAAAATTAAATCAGAGATTAACAAAATTGAAAACAAAAGAATCATTCAGAAAATAAACAAAATCAAAAGTTGGTATTTGATTTGTTAAAATCAATAAACCTTTGGCCAGATTAACTAGAAACAGAAAAGTAAAATCTCTAATAACCTCAATCAGAAATGAAAAAGGGGAAATAATGACAGATACCATTGAGATACAAGAGATTTCCCTCTGACTACTATAAGAAGCGCTATGCCCAGAAATTTGACAATGTGGAGGAAATTGACCAATACCTGGAAGCATGACATCTTCCTATACTTAATCAGGAAGAGCTAGATCTCTTGAACAGACCAATATCAAGCACTAAGCTTAAAGAAATTTAAAAAAAAAACTTCCAATAAAAATAATGCCCTTAAAAAATGGCTTCACACCAGAATTCTATCAAACCTTCAAAGGTGAGCTTGTACCTATGCTGCAAAACCTATTCCAAAACATTGAGAAGGCAGCAACTTTTCTTAATACATTTCATGAAGCAAACATCACCCTGATACCAAAATGAGGAAAGGACCCAACTATAAAGGAGAACTATAGACCAATTTAACTAATGAATATTGATGCAAAAATATTCAATAATATCTTAGCCAATAGAATACAGCTACACATTAAAAAAAAATTATACATCACAATCAAGTAGGCTTCATCCCGGGGATGCAAGTCTGGTTTAACATATGCAAATCCATAAATGTAATTCACCATATCAACAGAAGCAAAAACAAAGACCATATGATCCTCTCAATAGATGCAAGAAAGCACTTGATAAAACTCAGCATCCTTTTCTAACAAGAACACTTAAGAATATGGGTATAGATAGCACATTTCTTAAAAGGATTGAAGCCATCTATGATAAAACCCAAAGCTAATACCATGCTGAATTGAGTAAAACTGAAAGATTTTCCACTTAGAACAGGAACTAGACAAGGATTTCCTCTATCACCACTACTATTCAGCATAGTGCTGGAAGTTCTAGTCAATGTAGTCAGGCAAGAGAAGGATATAAAAGGCATCTAAATAGGGGACAAAGGAAGTCAAACTCTGGCTCTTTGCCAATGATATGATCTTATACTTATAAAACCCCAGACGCTCAACCACAAGACTCCTGAAAGTGATCAAGAAATATAGTAATGCCTCAGGGTATAAAGTCAATGTCCATAAATCAGTAGCCTTTGTATACACCAATAACAGCCATGTCAAGAAGCTAATCAAAGATAAAATTGCCTTCACAGTAGCTTCACAGAAAATGAAATATCTAAGAATATACTTTAAAAAAGAGGTGTAGTACTTCTACAAAGAAAATCATGAATCCCTAAGGAAAAAAAAATAGCAGAAGGCATCATTAAATGGAAGAACATACTACGTTTTTGGCAAGGAAGAATCAATATTGTCAAAATGTTTATTCTACCCAAAGCAATCTATAAATTCAATGCAATCCTCATTAAAATATCAACATCAAAAAAATATATATCAACATCATACCTTGAAGCAGTGAAAAAAAATAGTATTTCTTTTTGTATGGAACCTGAAAAATTCCCATATAGCCAAGGCAATTTTTAGTAATAAAAATAACACCAAAAATAACATCACTCTACCAGACTTTAGGTTATGTTACAAGTGCACAGTGATCAAAATAGTATGGTATTGGCACAAAATATGGCATAGCCATATGGAACAGAGCAGAAAACCAAGAGATGAAACCAGTCTCTTATATCCATTTGATCTTTCATAAACCAAACAAAAGCATATACTGGGGGGAAAGAACTCCTATTCAATAAATGGTGCTGGGAGAACTGGATAACCACATGTAAAAGACTGAAACTGGACCTGCACCTTTTGCCACTTACAAAAATTGATTCAAGATGTACAGAAGATTTAAATCTAACACATGAAATGATAAAAATCCCAGAAGAAAAGATGGGAAAATATCTTGAAGATGTTGGCCTAGGGAAAGATTTCATGATGAAGACTATAGTGACAATTGCAACAACAGGAAAAATAAGCAAATGGGACTTAATTATACTGAAAACCTCTGTGCAGCTAAGGACATAACAATGAAAGCAAATAAACAGCCTTCAAAAATGGCAAAAGATCTATTTTTAGATCTCTAAGTGTTCTCCAAACATCTTTCCAAAAGGAACTTATTAGTTTGCATTCCTACCAGGAATGTAGAAGTGCTCCCTTTTCTTCACATCCACACCAACATCTCTGGTTTCGGGATTTTGTGATATGGGCTAATTTTACTGGAGTTAGATGATATCTCAAAGTAGTTTTGATTTGCATTTCTCTGATGATTAAGGATGATGAGCATTTTTTCATGTGTCTGTAGGCCGTACGCCTGTTTTCTTCAGAGAAGTTTCTCTTCAAGTCCCTTGCCCAGCCTGTGATGGGATCACTTGTTCTTTTCTTGCTAATATATTTGAGTTCTCTGTGGATTCTGGTTATTAAGCTTTTGTCAGAGACATAACCTACAAATGTCTTCTCCCATTCTGAGGGCTGTCTGCTTGCTTTAGTTACTGTGTTCTTGGCTGTGCTGAAGCTTTTTAGTTTGATCGGGTCCCAGGAGTGTATTTTTGATGTTGCTTCAATTGCCCGGGGGATCCTCCTCATAAAATATTCGCCCAAGCCAATTTCTTCAAGAATTTTCCCTGCATTTTCTTCTAGTATTTTTATAGTTTTATGTCTTAAGTTTTTTATCCTACAATTCCTCTACTAGGTATATATCCATAAGACCAAAAATCACATTATAACAAAGATATTTGTACCAGAATATTTATTGCAGCCCAATTCATAATTGCTAAGTCATGGAAGAAGCCCAAGTGCCCATAGACCCAAAAATGGATCAATAAATTGTGGTATATGTGCACCATAGAATATTATGCAGCCTTAAAGAAACATGGAGACTTTACCTCTTTCATGTTTACATGGATAGAGCTGGAACATATTCTTCTTAGCAAGGTATCTCAAGAATGGAAGAAAAAGTATCCAATGTACTCAGTCTCACTATGAAACCAATTTATAGCTTTCTTATGAAAGCTATAACCCAATTATAGCCTAAGAAGAAGGGGAAAGGAGAGAGAGAGGAGAGGGGAGTGGGGAGGAGGGGTGGAGAATAATTGGTGGGACCACACCTACAGTGCATCTTACAAGGGCACATGTGAAATTTACTAGGTGTAGAATATAAATGTCTTAACACAATAACTAAGAAAATGCTGTGAAGGTTATGTTAACGAGTTTGATGAAAACATTTCAAATTGTATATAAAACCAGCACATTGTACCCAATGATTGCATTAATGTACACAGCTATGATTTAATTAATAAATAAATATGGCAAAAGATATTGGCATATTATGAATCTGACAAAAGCTTGATAACTAGAATGTATAAAAAATTCAAATTAATCAACAAAAAAGAGCAAACAATCCCATCTATCACTGGGCAAGAGACATGAACAGAACTTTCTCTAAGGAATACAGATGAATAGCTAACAAACATGAAAAAATGCTCATCATCCCTTATCACTAGAGAAATACAAAGCAAAACCACCCTGAGACATCACTTAACCCCAATGAGAATAGCCCACATCACAAAGTCCTAAAGTTGCAGATGCTGGCATGGGTGTGGAAAGAGAAGCACACTTTTACACTGTTGGTGGGACTGCAAACTAACACAACCTCTTTGAAAAGAAGTATAGAGAATCTTCAAAGAACTCAAATTAGACCTCCCATCTGACCCTGTAAACCCACTACTAGGCATCTATCCAGAAGGAAATAAAAATCATTTCATCATAAAGACATTTGCACTAGACTGTGTATCACAGCTCTATTTACAATTGCCAAATGTGAAACAACCTAAATGCCTATCAACCCAGGAATGGATTAACAAACTGTGGTATATGCACTATCCAGCTGTAAGAAAAGACGGAGACTTTACATCTTTTGTATTAAACTAGGTGATGAAACACATTCTTCTTAGTAAAGTATTGCAAAAATGGAACAGCAGGTATCCATCCAATGTACTCAATTTTATTATGGAGCCAGCAGACAATCTAACATACGTCCACATGGGAGAAAAACTTAATTCTATTCAAGTTGGGGAGAGAGGGACTGAGGGAGGGGGAAGAGGAGAGGGGAAAATTGGTATGTTTCCACTTAAAGAATACAAGATAGGGCTGTGTGGCACACCTTATGACCTTGTGGGTGTGGGATATAACTACAAGAGGGATTCTACTTAACAAATTCAAAAATTGTGACCGGGTTGTTTGTACCCTCACAATAACCTAAAATTTAAAAAAAGAAAACAACTTCTATCTTTCCCTTTATGAGATTAAAAAAATTTCCTTCTATTCCTATTTTGCTGAGAGTTTTTACCATGAATGAATGTTAAGTTTTGTCAGATATTTATCTATTGAGACGATGGTCCAGGTTTCTTCTTTAGTCTGTTAACATGGTAAATTACAGTGATTGGTTGTGCAACATTGAACCAGCCTGTCATTTCTAGGATAAACCTCACTTGATTTGATGTTTTATCCATTTTATATATTGCTGGAATCTATTTAACACTTTGCAGAGGGGGCAAAAACAAGAAAACTCTTCCCCCACTGGTCATTCTTCACTTTCCTCCCTCCATCTACTCGTTGTTCACTTTGCAGACCCTCCAGATAGTTGCTTTCATGGCTTTTTGTAGACAACCTGGATTCTCCATTGTAAACAGTGGAAGGATGGGTTGTGGTAGGCTTACCCCACCCTGAATAGCTCCAGAAGTTTATTACTTTTATTTAGGTTTTTTTTATAAATGGCACATTCCATTTATCAGCCTTTTAACAAGAAAATGCATTCTATTTACATAAAATTCATATTCTTGATATTATTTGTCCCAAATAAATTTTTATTATAATTTTTTTGGCTTTGTTTTATTTTCATTCCTTCTTATTTAAGAATGCTGCTCTAATTTTTCTTTCTAGTTGATAAATATTCCTTTTTTCCTTTCTGGGAGCCACAAAGAAACATCTTTTATTTATTACATGCAACGTAGATACCAACTGTCTTCTCTTCAAAGGATCATTGGTCCTCCATTGCTTTACTCCTTTCTCCAATAAGAAGGAGTCTTTAGAGGACATTTTCTTTTTACCATACTTTTTCCCCACCCACAAATGAGACTTTTGCCATGCTTTTATTGCCCATCCTTTCCTCTTATTATATGCCCAGGTTTCACGGAGATTCAGTGCTTTGTTTAGTTCCAAACTAGCCTTGATTTTCTTTTGTAGTGCACATCCTCTATTTTAGAATCATTGTCTTGGCCCTTGCAATATATACTCTCAGGCAATAATGACATATGTAGGCAGACAGATGAGTAGATACTGCATACTCCTTCACTCCCCTTTCCTTTTTCTTCATCTTTCCTTACCTCGAATCCTCTGTTCTGATTAACTTGATGTTGATTATAGTCTCTTCTCAAGTATTCTCCTCAAATTTGATAGAAAGATAATATACTTAGGGATTCTTTATATATTTGTAAGCACCTTTTTACAATCCAATAGATTGTAAATGTGTTTAAGCCATTTAAAATCTTGGAAACCTAATGAACAAAAGAAGCCAGACACAGATGAATACTTGCTGGATGACGCTATATAGAGAAGTTCAAGAACAAACAGCTAACTGTGACAGAGGTTAAAATAATGGTTAATTTTGGGAGAAAAATCAGAGGGCCCACTAGACTGCTGGAAATGTCTGTTTCTTGTTCTGTGGGTGGTTATATGTGTTTAGACAGATGTAAAAATCATCAACCTGTAGGCTTAAGATTTTTACACTTTACTATATGTGACATCTACTTCAAAAAACAGAAAAAGTTAAAAATGGATGAAAAATTAATAAATTAATAACCTAACTATGGAAGAAAATTGAAAAAGAAGACCAAAAAATTTGTAAAGTTTTTTTTTTTTTTTTTTTTTTAAAGAATACCAAGAATAAGCCCTTCCTCTACACAAAGTACCAAACCAAAAACTGTTAAAGATAAATTCTACGGGGGCAGTGCCTGTGGCTCAAAGGAGTAGGGCGCCGGCCCCATATGCCAGAGGTAGCGGGTTGAAACCCAGCCCCAGCCAAAAAGAACTGCAAAAAAAAAAAAAAAAGATAAGTTCTAGTGAAACACTCAGGAGCAAATGTGTTTAAGCCATTTAAAATATTCTAATTTTCAGAAGCAGGGAAATGAGAAGATTTTCAAGTCATTCTACAACATGAAAAGATGACCTCATATTTTGAGGATTAAATTAGCCAGATACCCACATTCCAAATAATGGTGCAAACAGAGACACGAGGGCTTTTTAAGAGTGACTGAACTAGGCCTCTTAAATCAACCCTTCCTCTTTCCACTTGGGTTGCCAAAATGAGAGAAAAACTGAAAAGTCAACTAAGCCTTCTCCTCCCCCACCCTAAGGCCCTTCCTAGAGTTAAGCTCTATCTAAGAGGAATGAAACAGATTCAAACAATTAAGAATGTGCATGGTTGACCTCTATGTGAATTCCAGTCACTTAGTCACCATGCAAATAAAGTCAAGAATTCACAAAAAGATTTTTTTTTTTTCTCGTCTATTCAAGAGCTAAAAATCAGCTGGCAAGCATAACATAACCAAGTGCTGGTGTCTCTCTTACAGGCCACATACATGAATTTTAAGAGAAAGATCAGTGAGGACAATATTGGTTTATGTCAGTCCAAGTGACTCCTGTTATACAAAAAGCATCTGCTATACTCATAACACACTCACATTTCTTCACTGTAGGCCCACTTTCTCTCTTTCTTTTTGAGGCCTATGCAAATGAAATTTGTGAAGCAATCATTGTATCTGCTGGAGCTGAGGGTCTGTTTGCATTTCCATTCACCTCCTCATGTCTGGGGTCTGCATTCAGACAGATGGAAAGAAACAGCTAATAGAGCAGCGGGTCTCGGTCTGAAATCAGCACTCAGAGTATCAGCCCACGCAGAAACAGATCTTTTGGTAAGGTTGAATAGGGCTGATAAAATAATAGATTGCCCTGCTGAGTGGAGGCCATGGGAATGCAGCTAATGGGACTCACAAGTCCCAGGGACCCACCTAGCAGTTACAGCAAGAAACCTGTGAAAAAGCAAGGTTTAATTAAGGCACTATAGCAATATTAATCCAATATGTAAATGTGCATATGCACATGTTGGTAGAGTTGATGTGTACACTGGGTGTTAATCATTAACACGCACACACTGGTTTGATATATCCAGCTTCTGCTGCAAGTGCCAGCACTGTCTAACAGTCCCTTTGGAAACACACCCCATGTTTCAGCCTTATTCCTGCTGGGAAAACAGGCACCCAGGGACATGGGAGTGTGTATTCCATTAAAATCAATCAACTATATTGTTATACTATACAAATATTTCCATACAATTATCAACAGAAATATAATTTTCTGAACAATATCACAGAAATAAAACATATCTTGGAACACACCACAGAAATCAAAATGTTCACTTGGAGTCCCCAATCCTCAGACTTCTCTTCATGATTTCCAGCTCATTCAGAATCCCCGGAGCCGAGCTGGTATATTCTGCAGCTAGAACACACCAGAACAACTTCAGTCTATTTTTCCTCCCTAGGCCAAGCCATCCTATGCCTTTTGGCTCTGTTGCTCCTATCTTGACAGAAAAAAAGAGCACACAGGAATCTCCCCTTTGGATGAAGGAATCTCCACTTTGCATTCAGGAGGTAAAGGGGAAAATGAGAAGAGCTGGTTTCCATGCACTGAGTAACCCATCAGGAAAATTAAAATGTGTGTGTGAGACACCAACAGACAAGATGAAAGACAAGGAAACACGTTGGAAAGAAAATTTCCTTCTTACTAAGCATAAATGATAAATAAGTTCTCATAGTAAAGCCAAGTCTGCATATATTATTTCTTTTTATAAGATTTGTAATCACTTCCCCAAGATTCTTTATTTTTACCAAAAAAAAACCAGAGTCTTAAGTTAAATGGAAAAACCTACAATGCTAGAATATGGGGAGCCTGAGTAGGGAGTGGGGGTTGTAGACTGTGGCTTTCCTGCACCCCTGAAATGTAGCTACTAACTATTTTGATGTCTTCCCAGGACAGAGGGATATGTGTGTGAAGAATTAGAATATTAGCAAACAATTCAAGCCCTCAGAGCACCCAGGTTAGGTCTTGAAAGGGTCACACACTAGAGTAGTTGAGACAACCAGGGACAACCCGGCAGCCCCTAATGTGCCATGGGATGCCTGTGTCACAATCAGCCCACAAGACAAAGAACCTGAGTTTGTATAGAGCTGGGGACACAGAATAGACTTTTGGCCTTGCAACAGGAGCTGTGTGTCACACTCAACATTCCCTCCCTTTGAAAGGCTTGGAGACCCAGAGCACATTCAAGACACTGGTGGTCATCTGCACACCTGGAGCTGGCCACTCTTCCCTATGCATCTCTTGTCTGGTGCATCAAAAACAGAGGTTGAGGAAAGACTTAAGTGTTAGGAGGTAACTTCTAGAGCACAGGCAACCCTTAAGGATTCAGAGTCTTCAGAAGACTCTTGGTATGGTGCTTTGTGAGCACCGTAAGAGATGTGTTGTCCCTGTTTATAATCCTGTTACAATATGTTCCTGTTTATAATCCTAATGGAGACACAGGAAGAGATATGAAATAAGGCCCAGAGACAGACAAGAGAGTAGAGTCCAACATCCATGCAACCGTCTGCTCCATCACCTTCAGCTTGCTCTCTGAGGTGTCCCTACAGCCTCACAATGCACCATCACCAAACTCAGACTGTGCTACAGATGCCTTGAAGCAACACTGGTAGTTGTTCTTGGTCGTACTACTTCTGAGCCTACCACACATGCTTCCCATGACAGACATTCAAAAAAAGTGCTGAAGGTACCATTCTGAGTCATGTTGCTTCTTAATCTCTTCTTTGTCCCTATATCTTATGTTGCCATTAGGGTTGCAGAAAGGAACTGCATGTTACACTTCACATCTCTTACAAGGGCTCACAAAGTGCCATTCACAGAGTCCTCTGCAAAGACTGAATCCTTAAGGCTTGCCTGTGCTCACTAACGTTGGCACCGCTGTTTATGCTTACTTCACGTACGTCCTTCAGTGGAGTAGGGCCTTTGAAAACTTTCAGTGGCAAACAATGACCGCTAGCTTACGGCACCAGCCACTTTATAAGAATTAGCCCTTCCTATAGCCGGGCGTTGTGGTGGGCGCCTGTAGTCCCAGCTACTCGGGAGGCTGAGGCAAGAGAATCGCTTAAGCCCAGGAGTTGGAGGTTGCTGTGAGCTGGGTGAGGCCACGGCACTCTACAGAGGGCCATAAAGTGAAACTCTGTCTCTACAAAAAAAAAAAAAAGAATTAGCCCTTCCTTAATCCCAGCTTAGAGCTGCCAGAGGCAGAACATATGATCCATTATACATGACATTTGTATAATTTAGATTGTTATTGAGATTTAAAATAAAACATTACCAAAAACATTGTCCAGTAAATAAACATATATTTTCCTCTCGTTTCTTGTATTTAGCTATTCTCAAAGCCACTTCTGTTTATTTAGTTCTTTTTTCTCACGTGTTTCTGAAGAAAAATAAAAGACAATTTCTCCGAGGTAGTCTGTTTAGAATGAATTATTCAAAGGGCAACTCAGAATTGTGTGGGCTTCCAGAGGTAACATGGCTGTTCACCACTTTACAGGAAACACAATATAAATAGATAAAGCAGTTAGCAGGTAATTACATGCATTAAAGAAAGAGTTTCCAGTTTCCAGGGCAGAGTGAGTACAAGCTCCCCTGTTGCATTTGAATATGAATTTGACTTTTAAATTTTGATCCACACAAAACTTTGTGTTACAGAGTCACATGTATAACAAGAATTTCTCCTCCTCCAGCACTTAAGCATAGGGCCACATAGATTTGTGGGCAGCAGATTTGCACTTCAAGGCTATACCAACCCCATACTGAAAACCTGTATGAATAGCAATTAGAAAAACCAAAGCTGCAGTGAACAGCATCTGCTAATTATTACAGGGCAGCCTGAGGGAGCATCTTCCAGGCCTGGCCACTAATCCAGTTGGATTGCATCTGCATTTGAATGAATGATGTCAGAACCCTTCACACCTGTGACCCATTGGGGTCACTGGCCAATCAAAGACTCAGCCCTCAGCTGGGCCTGCTCATTTGTTCTTGCAGATCTTATCGAGCTTGACTGCTTTACCCATTAGACTTCTCCATTCTCACTGTGTCTCAGTTTTCCTCTGCTCACAGACACCCAGAATAGGAAGGAGTTTAAAGGTCTTCTAATCCATTGATTGTCAAAATTAGGGGATTTTTCCTAATCAAGGAATCCTTCCCTCAAATGAAGTTTCCCCCAGCACCTACAAGGTAAAACAGCCACATGAAGGTGCTCTGGGCACAGAGGGGAGGGCAGCCAGCAGCCCACCAGCTGCACTCCCCAACAAGAACTCCAGGATGGAGATTCTGCTTTCTCCATGACGGAAGAGGATTCTGGAGGTTGGGCTCCAGTTTCCAATGGACCCATTACTGACGTTTGGGGGCAGAAGCAGTCTTCACCACACAGGACTGGCCTGTGCATGGTAGTCATTCAGCACCCACGGCCCCCAGCTCAGTGCCTGCAGTGTCCTCTCTTACATGTGTTGACCACAACCAGATACTGAGAGACAGACAGAAAGTGGTTCTGTCCACTGAGACTGAGAATCGCATGACCCTGGGGTGCTTTTTTTTTTTTTTTTCTCAGAGCCAAAATTAACCCAGGTTTCCTGATTCCCAGCTGGATGTTCTTTCCTCTCCAGCATATGGCTTTTTCTGCCAGACTTCCCTTCCTCACCACCTTGGAGCTTTTCCCTAACAGGCCCTTGTCTCATGCAATTCTGCATTTACCACTACGTGAGGCTGCCGGACCTTATGCCTTCCCTTGCTGCTCTTCTGTGGGAGCCAGGCAGGCTCTTCTGTTTGAGAACAGAGATTCATTTAGACACAGAAACAATGTCCCTGGCACTTTCTCAGCTGATAGCAAAATATCTCACTCCTGGTCCCAAGACCAAAGCAGATTCTCAGTGAAATGTGATTTTCAACTAACTAACCTACAGGGACTGATTTCTTTTCCTTCTTTCCATATTGCATGGCTTGATTCTAGATCATCTATATTCTCTATAACTATCTGTATAACTATTATTCTAGTAGAAGATTTCCTGGCTGGCATTCTACTTACGGAGCCAGAGAAGCCTGGGTGACCTTCTAAAAGAGACCTGTCTTTTCTGAGCCTCAGTCTTCTCATTGCTATACTAGAGATAAAAGAAAATTTCCCTTGCAGTGATCCTTGGATGGATTAAATGCATTAATGCATGTACAATACTTAAGAACTATCAGTTGCCACTGTTTTTAGCACCACCGCTGTCTCTTTAGCTTAGCGTAATTTGTTGGGATGAAGTAAATTCCCCTCACATAAGTTTCACAAAGTCACATAAGTTTCACATGGAGGGGGTTTGAGCACCCCAATTCTAGATTCTTTGCTCGAAGCTTCCCCTCAGCTTTCAAGCTTGCCCAATATTGTGAGTTTATATTGGAAGAAAATGATAGACTCCCCTCTTCCTCCTTTAATAAGTCGTCCAGTAGACATCCCTGTGGTTGCCCGAGAGATCTTATTTCCCACTGATAGAGGGGTCGGAAAACATCCAGACCTTTTAAAATGGGTTTTTACTAACAGTCTATCAAGTCTCCAGAGGGAACTATCATGTCTGAGACAGTCGGGATCCTTTTTTTACTGACAGCTTGAGCCGTGGTTTGAAATCATTTTTGACAAGAAAAAAACAGGCTCAAATACAACAAAATCATGGACCATCAACAGTGACCAATTTTCAAACTTCCAAATCCAGACTAGGGCTTAATTATGACACGCAAAAAACGGATTTCCATGGAAATGCGATGTAAATTTTTGTCTTTTGCACTCAGTACTGAAAAAAACGGTTGAACAATTTCAAAAATCACAGCTATTAAGTCAAACTGAACCAAACCCATTGTTCTGAGATATTTGCCAGAAATTGTTTCAGAGTACGATTTGCTTGGCTGAATCAATTAGTTTTTGCAAAGTTATATATGTGTAAAGCATTTGTTAGATGCCTGCTTGAAATCTATCCAATATGGTTAGTGTTTTAAATGATATATTCAGATATGAAGTGTATATATGTACACTTTATTGAAAATAGTTAAGACCCAATAAATCATAACAAATTCAATATTAAATTCCATGTTGGGATTCTTTTATATGGATCCAATTCAGCAGCTCCTTTTAAGAGAAAGCTTTTGTGTGATGCTGAGGAAATTTTGTCCTGGGAAAGGCCAGTGCAGATTCCCTAGCTACTTTCCTTGCTCTTTTTATTCTCAATGAAACAATAATTATTCAATTAATCTTGTCAACAAGTGGAAGCTGGTTTCATTTCAGTTGTTTACTAATTATTATTGGGTAAATCTTTAGATTCTTGAACATGTTGTCCAATTGCCACAAACTACTAATGAAGCAAGGCTTGCTTAATTAGGGAATAAGAGCAATTAGCTTGTCAGCAGTTAATTCCCACAGTCCCTAGAGAAATGCTACATTTAGGGATTTGTATCACAGGAGCCATTGACCTCTAAACCTCCCTCCTTTTCTGTCGCTGCTGTTTAATGGAAAGTCACTTATTTTGTCAGGCTAATAACTGAGGTAATAAAGTATCCTATGGCTTCAGCTTGCTGCTCTGTTTTTCTCTTGCTAATTTTAGAAAGTTTAAAAATAGATGAATAGGTCTATTTTGAACATCATGAAAAGAGGAAACCCAAGGTGGGACTTCACGGACTCCATGGAGGCCTGCTGACCACCCGAAAGCTATCTGGAGCTCATTAGTGCACATAGCCTTCCCGGCCAAAGGGAAGTTGTGAAGTTTTTAAGTTAGGAGACTGTTGAGTCAAGCCTGTTTTGTTTGAATTTTTTATTTAAAGGGAAAAGGGAGGATGATTCTGAAATATATTCTCTTATTTCCGTCTCTATTGACAGAAGCTGTCTCTAAAAAGCAATAGAATTAGGCAATTCATTTGTAGCCACTGGGGCAGGGGTAGGACTGGGGCGGGAGTTATTTATCATAAAAGATCTTAGAGAAAGCTTTTAAGACAACTCCACAAGTTTACCAAAGAGTAATAATTTAAACCAGGATAATCTGACTGTTCCATGATAGATCTCCCGTTTTCAGTGTAAATTCTGTGCAGAACATCCTCATCTCTCCACATCCAGGCTATGGCTGAATCTGACCAGATTAGGGTATTTCACTGGACCACTTTGCTGTTTCCTGTCTCCCCATTCTTACTAAAGTCTGGGACAGGAAAGTGTAAGCCCCGAGTCTTACAAACTGGTCAGCAAGCCTGCTCCCTCTTTTTCATGGCATGCTTAAGAGATCATTCACTTCACCTTTACTTTTCTTTTTCCTTGGGAATATTGTGAAAAACTCCTCTAAGTTTAAGACATTGTAACAACTTCACAGGTTATAAAAGGAACATAAAAGCAGAAATGAAAATGAAGGCAATTAGTATCACCTCACCATGGAGTTTTGCTGAAGTCGTTATCAATAATAGAGGGAATAGTGTTGACATTTTGGAACTTGCAAGGGACTTGCATTTGCAAGGGGCTCCATAAATAGCACCCTCTTCTGCCCTCCTGAGTTCTGAACCAAATAAAATTATAAGACAAAATGGTAAGGTAGATGGGAGCCCAAATCACCTTCTTTAAATTGATAGAATTTGATTCAGATTTGACTATACTCTCAAGGGAAATTACCTCCATATTTTAAAAAAAATCGACAAAATGTAACACTATATTAAACACTATATTAGAGAATGTGGTTGATATCAGAGAATATGGCTTCTAGCACAAGTTTCCTAATAAGACCAGACCCTAGAATTAGAAAGATTTACCCACCCAATGTCTGGACCAGTAGACCACATCACACAGGAAAACTGCCTGTGTAAACCAAGGAGCTAAGCAGAAGATGAGCTCCTGCCGGGGGCTGTGCGCTCAAGAGGAAAGAGCTGGCTTTGCACAGCCTGCTTCTCTTTCCAAACTCAGTAATAAGATTAAGTCACCCCTCCTTCTAGGGAGTAGTAAGGATGGGGCAAGAATGCAGGCGTGTTACAAGTAGAATTTACTCCAGTGGAGAAGGGCATATCCTAACAGATGCTGCAGACAAAAATTTTCCATACTGTTTCATTTTCAGTGATTCATTAAGAAACTAAGAGTACAATAAATCTGAATTAAAGCTCATTTCCAAATCAAGGTGTTTAATTCTTGCATTGCCAGGAAACAAAGAATCTATTACTAAAATGAAAAGTAATAATGTCTGTAGAGTTTCTCAGGGACCATTTTAATTTCTAAGAGCATGCACTAATTTTGAGATGTTCCAAAGTACAGTTGGCCCTCGGTATCTCTGGAAGGTTTCAGTACTTCATGAGGATGCCAAAAACCACAGTTGCCCAAGTCCCTGATATATAACGCTGTAGTATTTGCATATAACCTCAGCACATCCTCCACTACACTTTAAGTTATCTCTAAATTACCTGTAACACCAAATACCATGTATATGCTATGTAACTTGTTACTTTATATTGTTTAGGGAATAATGACAAGAAAAGTCTGTATATGTTCAGTACAGATATAATTATTTTTCCAAATACTTTCATTCCTTGGTTAAGTCTACAATGCAGAACCCGTGAATATGAAGAGCCAACTGTCTCCACTCAAATAAAAAAAGGACCATGCTAATTATGAAACACTTTCAGCTGTTGAAGTAGCTAATACATGCACATGTGTTTTGTTCTTGCCAAAACAGTGGAAATGCTGCACAAAACTAACTCAGTTGTTTTTGACTTCTCCATATGTACGAATTCTACCAACATGCTCTACCTTCAGCTTACTTATCAATAAAGAAAGACCAAAAGGGAAAAGAACTATATATGGTCCTGTGTGTCCCTTTCCTTCTCTGTTATTTTATGCATAACTGATTGACTAATCCATGGAAGAAGTAAAAGAAGAGTTGATAGTATTTCCTGGTCACGTGTTTCTTAAAACATCATTGTATTCTTCCTGTGTTTTTTAAACAAATTCTGCTTTGAGAAGGCATGGTCTTGGGGGACTATCAGCATTTCCTCCTCCTACCTCCGCTACACAGTCCTGGATGAAATCTGCTCACCTTGTACTTTCTTTGAGTCTTATGAACTCCTGTGCGTCATGGGTTCACCAAAATTCTGTACACCTACAGCATTGTGGACACTATCTGCAAGTGGAGCATCTGGGAGCTTGGAGGAGATAGATTGCACATATCTCCTGTAGTCAAAGGCAAGCTTTCTTGACCATCACACTGCATAATGAGACACAAGTTCCAAGATAAAATTATTAAGAATTTCTAGAGACAGCAGAGCAATAAACTGAGTATGAGGCACTTTGGAGCACAGGACCCTGAACAGTAGCACACGGTCACATGCCCTTGAGGCCAGCCCTGGGAAGAGGCTTAGACCTGAAGTAGTTCAGACCACAGATTAGGAGCAAGGAAGGATGAATTCCAGGACAGTGAATTAAAAGGGAGGAACAACTCCGATTCCTGTTTAAGCAATCTCTCTCACTTTTGCCAAAAGGTGAGAATACCAACAGAACACCAAGCTAATAGGGCTTTCCTGTCTAGATTATTAACTACTCACCTCCCGACATCATTTACCTCCCTTACACCTGGTTTCAATTTTCTTCAAGCACTTACTACTAACTGACACATATATATTATATAGTATATATTGTGTGTTATATGTTATATATTATAATTGTACATTGTAAATTGCATATCATATATTTTATTCTATCTTTCTTTTTAATTCACACACATGATTATAAGCTCCTTGAAATAAGAATTTGCTGTTTATCCATAGTTATTCAGTAGTTGTTGCATGAATTAATAAATGAGTACATGTTATACTTCACTGCAGTCTTTATTTATACAACTATAACAATTATTCTCTTCAACAACACTGATGATAGTTCTTACTAACAAGGACTGAATCAGTGTTTAGACGAGGGCCTGGCTCTCACTGGTGAGGCTGTTTCTTAATTCTAGAAACCCCCTAGAAGTAATACATAGGACTAGATGTTGTGAAGGAAACAAAATGGTTAAAATAAAAACCAGACTCAAGAAAACTTTGGTCTAGTAAGAGAAAGAAAATTCGCACTTCATAATACAAATACAGTCAAATGGGAAGTTGAAGATAAAGCATGTAACAAAGGCTCAGAATAAAGAGAGAATCCTTGTTGGGAGAATCAGAGAAAACTTAAAGGATAAGTTGGTGTTTCAGTTAGACATTGAAGAGTAGTTAGTAGACATGTGGGAAAGATAACTGTGCACAGAAAAGACATAGAAAACAAAGCCATGAGACTGTAGGGAAAAGTCTAGTCTACCCTGACTAACAATAATAAAAGTAAAGGAGATAAAGATAGAAAGATCTGTTGAGATCACAGGCTCTGATTAATATGCTCAATCATTTGGACTGTGGAAAGAATGCACGCAAACGATTGCTCCTATCTACACTGAGTTTCATGGATTAATCTCACCTTTTGAAACTAATTCTTTAGCAAACTTTCTCAAAGTTCAAACAAAATAATGTATCTCAAAGTACTGCCACATGTATGTTCCATTTCTACTCATTTTTGTTTATTACTCAGAGACATTATCTAGTCATAGAAACAATTTGAAAAAAAGAAATGATACAATCAGAGCTTTTCCTTATTTTTCAAATTACCTTGAGAGACCTGGTGTGATTTGGTTTTCCCTAGATCAGGTGTTTCTAAAATGCCAGACTCAATTTCCTAGTCTAATGTTGATGACATTAGACTCCTGTTTATACACGTACCACAAGATGGACTGTTCAAACTTAAACACTCAAAACAAAATCTGAGAAGGTTATAAGGTGGTGGAGCCAGGCTGCCGGGGTTTGATGCTGCCATTTCCATGCGACAGTTGTGTGACCTTGCAAAGTCAATGAACATCCCTGTGCCTAGTGGCTGGTGCTATGAGAATTAAATAAGATAATGCATGTTAAGTACTTAGCACAGATCTGGCATGTAGTAAATTCTCCACAAACATTGGTTATTATGATCTCAATCGAATCTCTTAGATCCTAACCAGATAACACATAACATTTAGTAATGTGGTTTTCATGCTCTTTGTTATAATATGACCTACTGAAAATGAATTTCTGCAGAATATGTACCTAAGTTTGAAAGAAAGAAAATATTGGGTTTTGTCAAAATTAAAAACCTTTGTATATTAAAAGGCACCATTTAAAAGATGAAAAGACTACATATTGCCCAAAGAACTCTGTGGGTTCAATGCAATACCCCGTTCTCAAAATGCCAACGATATAGTCCACATAAATAGAAAAAACAATTTAAAATTCATATAAAACCACAAAGACCGTGAATAACCAAACTAATCTTGAGCACAAAAAAACAAAGCTAGAGACATCACGCTGCCTGACTTCAAAAATACTACAAATCTATAGTGGTACCAAATCAGCATGGTACCAGCATAAAAATAGATACATAGACCAACAGAACAGACTAGAGAACCCAGAAATTAATCCATGCAGCTACACCCAACTGATTGTTAACAAAGACACCAAGAATGCACACATTGGGGAAACAACAGTCTCCTCAATAAATGGTGCTGAGAAAGCTGGATGTCCACACGCAGAAAAATGAAACTAGACCCCTTCCTCTTACTATGTACAAAAGTATCAATTCAGAATGGATTAAAGATTTAAATGTAAGACCCCAAACTATGAAACTACTAAAAGAAAACATAGGGAAAACACTTCAAGATACTGGTCTGGGCAAAGACTTCTTGGATAGAATGACAAAAGCATAGGCAACTAAAACAAAAATAGACAAAGGAGAATTACATCAAACTAAAAAACTTCTACAGAGCAAAGGAAATAGTCAATAGAGCAAAAAGACAAACTAAAGAATGAGAGAAAATATTTATAAACTATGCATCAGAATACATGCGTATAAGGAATTCAAATAACCCAATAGGGGGAAAAGAACCCAAATAATCCAATGTTAAAATGGGCAAAAGAATAGATATTTCTCAAAAGAAGACAAACAAATGTACAATAGGTATATGAACAAATAATGACCATCACTAATCATCAGGGAAATGCAAAGTGAACCCACAATGAGGCATCATCTCACTCCAGTTAGAATAGCTATGGTCAAAAGACAAAAAGTAATAAATGCTGACAAGGATGTACAGAAAAAAGAAGTCTTATACACTGTTGGTGGGAATGTAAATTAGCACAGCCATTATGGACAATAGTACGGTAGTTCTTCAAAAAATTAAAAATAGAGCTACCATATGATTCAAGAATCCCACCATCAGATATATATATCCAAAGAAAATGAAATCAATGTGTTGAAGATATCTCTACGCTCCATGTTTATTGCAGCACTATTTACACTAGCCATGATAAGAACCAACCTAAGTGTACATCAGTAGATGAATGGATCAAAATATGTGGTACGTACACACAATAGAATAATATTCAGTCTTAAAAACGTGAAATGTTGGGCGGTGCCTGTGGCTCAAGGAATAGGGCCCCAGCCCCGTATACCGGAGGTGGCGAGTTCAAACCTGGCCCCTGCCAAAAACTGCAACAACAACAACAACACAAAAGTGAAATGTCATTTGTAACATGGATGAACCTAGAGAACATTATGTTAAGTAAAATAAGCCAAGCGCAGGACAAGTATTGAATAATCTCACTCATATGTGGGATCTAAAAGAGTTGATCTCATAGAGATAGGGAGTAGAATAGTAGTTACCAGATGCTGGGGAGATGTTGATCAACAGGTGAAAGTTACAGGAGGAATAAGTTCTAGTGTTCTAGAGCACAGTAGGGTGATTATAGTTAACAATACATCTTAAAATGGAAGAGAAGATTTTGAATAAATTCTTTATGCTCTCAGCATAAAGAAGTGATAAATGTTAGGGGTGGCGAAATATACTAATTAGCCTGATTAGATCATCACACCATGTTTACATATATTGAAACATCAAGTGTACCCCACAAATAGGTACAATTATTGTTCTATTAAGAACAAAATAAAACTATTTTTGAGAAATAATGTGAAAGATGGACTCTACCTAACAAATGCAAGCATTGCAACCTAGTTGTTTGTACTCTCACATTAACCTGAACTAAAAAATAAAAAAGAATGTGAAAAGACAACCTATAGAGTAGAAAAATATATATTTTCAAGGTATATATCTGAGGGTTTGGTATCCAGAATATATGCACTAATGTACACAGCTATGATTTAACAATAAAAAAAATGAAAAAAAAAAAAAAAGAACTTACAACTCAACAAAAGAGTGAACAACCTGATTTTAGAATGGCTGAAGAACTTCAATGTTCCTTCAAAGAAGATGTACAAATGACCAACAAGCTGGTGAAAAGGTGTTCAACATCACCAGTCATTAGGGATGTGCAAAATAACAAAGGTTGTTGTGCAGGTGGGGAAAATGAAACTTTCACATGTTGAGAGGGGAGTGTAAAATGGTTTAGCTATCATGGACAACACGTTGGCAATTTCCTAAAAAGTTAAACGAATTACCACATGACTCGGCAATTCTGTTTCTAGTTCTATATCCAAAACAATTGAAAACAATTACATGCATAACACATGCATGTTCATAGGAGCACCATTCAGAAAAGCCGAATGTAAATAAATCGTGAAATATACATATAATGGAATATAATTCAGCCAGATAAAAGGAAGTATTGATACATGCTACCACATCAATGAACCCAGAAAACTTTACACTAAATGAAAGAAGTCAGACACACAAGAACACACACAGTATGACTCCATTTAGATGAAATATCCAGCATAGTCAATTCCTAGAGACAGAAAGCAGCCTGGTGGTTGCCAGGGAGTGGAGAGGGAGGGGAGTATGAAGTAGCTGCTAACTGGGTATAGATTTCCTTCTGGAATAATTTCATCTGATGAAATGTTTTTGGAACCAGATAAAGGTGGCAGTTGCACAACATTATGGAAGTGCAAAATGGTTTTGTTTTTAAATGGTCAATTTTATGTGGGTGTCTCTTATTTCAAAAAAATACAATGAATTAAGATATTATCATTACTATCCTTCTTAATTAAACTCTGATTTTATGCTCCCATGCCAGCTGCTCCCTCCATCACAGCATGTTATTCTGTATGTTCTGTTTTGTCTTAAATGCACATCTACTATAGGGGTTGGTAAAATATGATCTACAGGCCGCATTGGGCCCACTGCCTGTTTTTGTGTGGCCTACAAGCTAAGAATGATATTTTACCTTTCTCAATGGTTGAAAAAAAGCAAAATAATAATATTTTGCAACACATGAAAATTACATGGAATTCAAATTTCTGTGTCCATTCATAAAGTTTTACTGGATTACAGCCACACTCATCCTTTTATGTGTTATCTATGGTTGCTTTCCTTCTTCAGTAGCAGAGCTGAGTACAGAGATCATATGGCCTGCATAGCTGAAAATGTTTATTGTTTGCCCCCTGACAGAAAATCTGGTTGATCAGATCAGTAGATCACAATAAGCTTCTAAGTGGAAAGAATCTCTCATAGCACCTAGTGTGGTGATGTGTACATTCCAGAGAGTTGATAAATGTCTCTCACATTAACACCACTGTAAAATTTTTAGTATTCAAATGTGTGCTGCCAGATTCCTGCTTCAATATGCTAATAAAATTGAAAACACTAATTTCTTTATGTTTGACACTTACCTAGTTTTGTAGTTAGCATATGAATTCTATAAAGCATATGAATTCTAAAAAAACTCCAAGCTGCAATGAAAATGTATCACACCCCAAAAAAGGAGTAATTTTGCAGTCTTTTTTAAAAAATATGAAATAAATGTTCATGTTGAAATCTTGAAAATTATACTAATGTACCAATCAAACTTTAAATGTCAGTACATAAGACTAGGTTAGTTTTTTAGCACAAAAGTAAATTAAGGATTAAAAAGTTCTGATCCCCAGCATTTCTTCTCTCAAGGATAAGTTCAGAACAGCATAACAGTTTTTCAAAACTTGTACATTTAATATTTAATTTATTAGGACAAACAGAATTCTACTGGAAACATCACATATTTTTAAGATAATACAAGTAAAGATGTTAACATCAAACAATCCTAGAATAGACTGGGGTAGGGAAAGAGAAGCAAATCACACACACACACACACACACACACTCACAAGACTAGAGCTTTCCTTGATCGTTGGGGTGACAAAAGAGCCACAATCTTTGTAAAAAAAAAAAAAAAAAAAGTACTATGCAAAAATCATTTAGATTTCTCAGATATTTTTCTAGCAAAGTGTCTTCTTTCTTTAACTTTTAATATCTTTCTTCATACTTCTATTTCTCTGTTTTACCCAGGAGATTGTCCAGGTTGCATGAGACTGTCAGTATAACCAAATCAATTCGGCAAAATTGATGTCACATGATGAGTACCCAATCAGCCTGAAGCCAAAGGACCTGAGGCCTATGTTTTCACCTTTCATCATCCATGATGAAGAAGGGGACTGCATGGTTTCCGAGATCTTTCCATCCTAACATTCTGGAAGGCTCAGTAAGAAGTTAAATTTATTTTTGACATTTGTGATTATTCAATACATTTAGGTGAGTCACATTTTTTAAGTAATATGTAGGTTTGAGCCTTTCCATTTCTCTTTTCTCAAATATTCTACGTGATAAATAGTCGTGTAGTAACTCTGCATTAAATAGGGCAATATGAAAGAGTTTTGAGAGATCGAAAGATCTACATAAATGAAAGTTATTATTATTAAATAAAATCATGTAGTGTTAGCATTAAGGCTAGAAGTTCTTGAGGATCACCTTACATAATTTCATTTCACAGACAAGTAAAGAGAGGTCCAGAGAGGTGGAGTATTAGAAATTCAAGCTTTTCCATTACCTCATGTTACCCGTTTATGGTTGAAAATTGCATTCTAAATCATGGCTATTCCTGCAACATTTGCCTATATTGGCTTTCTTGGTTATAATTTCTTCCCCCCACCAAATAATACTTTATTTTCTCACACTCTTACTTTTGTATTCCCATGGCTTGATTTTAAGCTAGTTTATATGTCTGCAAAACATTGCATTTTCTAGCTGGATTTATCAAACATTGATATCTAAGTAGTATGTTTGTATTTCATCCAAGCATGAGAAGTATATAGCTCATTGGAGTTCAAGACTAATAACATAAGATAAAGCCAAAGAAACTATGAAATAAGGAAAAAATTGTTGCTTTAATCTGGAAAATTTTGATGTCAGATTCTTCTTCAAAACTATGGTTTTACAAATGTTTTAAATTTTAAATTTTATCTTGTTAACCAGATAATCAGCAATAGTAGTAAGATACTTCTGGCAAGAGTTCATTCATTTAGTCATTCAACAAACATTTGTGAAGCCCATAGTCACAGACCCTAACTAAAAGGCACAAATTAATAAGTTCCTTCCTTCAGAGGGAAGAATTTAAGAAGTAATTTTTTAAAACTAGCATTTATTGAGTCCTTACTCTGTGCCATGCCTGTGCTAAGTGTCTTACATTAATTATCTCTTTTGATCTTTACAATATGAGTCATATATTACTATCTTGTACTGTGAAGGTCAAGTGAGAGCCTACAAAAAGCCTCTAGTGCAATGCCTAGAGTATATTAGAGTCTCACAAAACATTGATTTTTCTATCACCTTTCTATATGACAGCGGACACCACCATTTTTCCTTCTGAAAGATATATATCTCAAATAGTGGTGTCTTTCCAGAGCTGAAGGAATGATACAACCAGAACTTGCTGATTGAGCATAAGAAATACTCCTAGATCCAGGATGTATAAAGTAAGGCTTAGGGCAGTGGATCGAAGCTCAACTGACAGCAGAAATGGGACAAGTGCCCATCTGAAGTTGCTGGGAGAGCGACACACAGGAGGTGCTTGGAGGTGGAGGCTCTACCATGATGACTGGACAAGAAGGAGCCTGGGCTCGCCTCAGTTATAAGCAGGCTCTCGCGGTCGGGGAAGGCGCAGGTCCAAAGAACACATTGAAGGCACTGTAGGCAACGGCACAAATGACACATTTGATGCCCCAGCCTAGAGCCTTCAGAGTATGACTTCCAGAACCACAACAGACTCCATCAGACTTTCCGCAGAGATGGGGAGGAAGTTGCTAGAACAAACACTATCCTGAAACTTGCCCCAAATCTGAACCTAATCAAACCCCAATGTTTTCTTGAGGTTAGAAAAAGCCTGGCTTAGCATTTTTAAAACAATATATCTATTTGCCTTTTGTCTCCCATTTGCAGCCAGAAGTGGAAGTTCTAAAAACCCATTAAAAACTTTGGGTTTTATTTTGTATTTATTTCTTTACTATATACTTGGCCTAACCAAAACCAGAAAATGCTGGAATGGCACAAATTCATTCTCCTGAGATATCCAGATCAAAGTAATTTGGAACTGCCTTGGCTAAGCGTCTGAATTTTTCCATTCTTATCCAAACCAATGCCTCAATCCCTTGCAATTTACTCATATGCATCCACCTTCTCAAGTGTTCTGAGGCATTTCTTTCAGCACACACATTGGCCTTTAAAGGGTAACAAGCAATTGTGTGCTGGCAGAAGCTGTATTTTCAAGTTTATACCTCTAATTCATCATCTGACAAAGAGAACAAGAACTTCTGGCAACTCTGTCCACTCTATATATTCCATATGGAGTAACAGTATGGGGAAGGCAATGTCAAAGAACCTCTTGGAAGGAGATTTATTTTTTTGGCAGTGTATTTTACACTGCTAAATTATTATCCTCTCTTGTAAGTGTAGAATTTTTTGTTTGGCCAAGTAAAATTTTAAAGCAGCTCATATAATCCAACCAGCAAATTTCATGGCAAACTGTTTTTGCTCTCTGCCCCCCTTCTTTTTTTTCTTTTTTTTCTTTTTTTTTTTTGCCACCCCCCTTCTTAATGCCATAAGGAGATGTCCCTCTAGGGGTCATCCAAACTTTCCCCCTACCAGATAGATTGTATTGTTGCTGGGTAACTCACAATTTACATTTATTTCCCTCTAGGTCATTCTAGGCAACTTTGACCCATAGAAGTTACCTTTCAAGAAACTATTAACCGTACAAGTGCTGTACGTCACATTCTTAATCCTGTCTTCATAAAAAAAAAATTAAGTCTATCTATAACAAATTTTTCCCCGTGGTAATTTTTACTTTGATTTTTTTTCATGGGATGTAATAGAAAATTAGAGTTTGCCTTAGCAAAAAGTCTACTTGTCCGAGAACCCGTCCACCTTTTCATTAGGATAAAGAAATTTATCATGCTGCTCTGTTCAAAGCTGCTGAGAAAACATCGTTGTAATGGCCATCCTTGCCTGTTATGTGTTTTAGCTTGGCTTCCTCTTTGAACACTTGGGTATTTCTTTAGGGATACTACATATCCTGGGCTATTTCACACCGTGTGTGTGTGTGAAGCCATGTTCACTAACATAATCTTTTTCTAATGCCAAAAATGAAAAACATTTTTATGATCAGATAGATGAACTTCTAAGGTCAGCATCCCCATCTCAGTTTCTAATGTTTCCCAAATATACAAGTGATTCTTTGGGCTTATAAACCTCCACCTGCTTCTTCCTTTCATGCAATTTTCCTTTGTTCAGTTATTTTGCACCACCCCTGGAGTGTTTTCAAATATATTTCAAACCCCCAAGCAACCCCATTTCAGCTGATTGACTTCAGGGAACTCTAATGCCGGCCAGGCATTTTGCTGCAACCCCATTTAGACTCAGCAGGAAGAGCAGATTTAAAAGGCAGATTATGTTTTTAGCTTTTTAAAAACTGCTTTATTAGAGAGGCTAAAAGCCACAGTGGTGGTAAGCTGAATTCTTTTGAAATACAAGCAACTTCAAGGCATCCAAGGAACAGTTCCTCACCCGCGGAGCTCCTCCCTTTGGGTTTCAATGATGGCAGGGACCAGCTGGCTCCAAGCGTTTTTCTTAAGGGTCCTTGTGGCTCCAATAACTGAATCCCTAAAAGTATCAAAAGTGTTGCATTTAAGAATTGGAGACCTTTGAAAAGCAGCTCACCGTGGTTCCCACCCCTGGACTTCTGGCAGGCCATTTTGTGTGAAAGTGTTGGTTACATACCAGCCTCCACTGAATTGGAAGGGCTGGCCAAGGGGCAGTAAAAGTAGAGAACCATGATGAGGATGTGAAACCCACGTAGAGAAGCAGCTGGGAGTGCTACAAAATGGCTAAAAGAATTGATAGGTGGGTAGATAGATAAATAGATGCATGATTGATGGATGGATAATAGATACTATCGTTTCACATGCTATCTTAAAACATGTCCTACAGTCTATCAATGCATTCTCTTAAATTTATTTGGGGCTCTGAGCTATACCAAGAGCTGCTTGTAAATTGTTTGAGTGTTCACAAAAAAAAAAAAGTGGGCATATGAGGATTTCTAGAGAGCCCATGAGATTATATATGGAAGATTTTGTTCAGAGGTTTCGAGATGAAATGAACGTGACCATATTTTGAGGATATCTGTAGAGAAAGTACACTAAGAAGCAGGCTATATCCTATCTAGAGGCCTCATGATGATAGAATGATGCCAGCGATCTAACTAATCACAGAGTACAGACACAGGGAACATGCGCTGTCACCCGCTCCCTCTGTGCCCAGCAGCAACCTATCAGAACTCGTATGCCAAGCCCAGACATGGTCTTAGAATCTTACTTAGCAGGAAGATCCAGTCCTGGAATAAACAGGGGCTATCACTAAAGATGTATATAGATCAGTTTAGAGCACAACACAAATTCCCACAGTTGGGGTGAACGGGTGGCAAAAGCTAATAGAGCTGGCAGATGCCAAGTGCATGCCCCACCCGAACAGAGCAGTGGGCACTCACTCCAGAAGATGTGACCCCACACACACACACAGGAACTTAATAAATAAAATTCAAATTTTAACTTGAAATCTCTTGATTTTTAAATATTACATCCAAAAAGAGGGAGGGAAGTTAATTCCGCGTAGGCCAAACTGAATAAATAAAAATGCAGAAAAAAACAAAAATACACCTGCAGATTAATGCAGCCTCCAGACTTAGAAGAATTAAAGGACAACTCCAGTTTGCTCCTATCTTGCCTGAACTACCTTGCTACTATCTGCAGCTTAAAAACAAAAGAAAACCATCTCACCAGGGCTTGAAGAGGGCATGCGACAAATTGCAGAAAATTATAGCCAACGTTTTGTGGTTGCTGATCTTCCCTGGGTAACACACTAGAACAGTCCTGAAAAAAATAGACAGACTTCAAAGATCAAAGTTTCCATGCTGCAGAGGGGACTTTTCAACCAGCTTGCTCTCGTCTGGTTCCTCCCACCCTCAACCCCTTTTTATCAATCACAAAGCAGTTGTCATGAAGTTCAGATTCTGACATTGTCAGAGGCTAATGATGCCTTTCACTCATTGCTTATTTCAGTATTCCAGCCCTCTGGGTCTTGGACTCCCTTTGGGCTGTTTACATACAATTTCATTCTGGGTGGAACTTTGTTTTTCCTCTCCTTCTTCTGGGGCTGTTGTTTTTTCTTAAAATAGGAGGTCATTTCAGGCAGAAATGTGTTTTCGCCTCTTTGCTTCCTCTATGGCTGGGACTGGGGCCCTTTTGGAAAGAAGGAAATTTCCACCTTGTTTACAAGGAGGAGTTGGTTTGCTTTGGATATTCCATGAATTTGCTGGGTAAGTTTGGAGTTCCTAGGATTATCTAAGGAAATCAGGGAAGTCATTTTAAATGCACTTCTTTGCCTTTTTAAAAAACGTTATACACTCTCCTTTTCTTATTATTTTTCTCTAACATGTTCACATTTTTCCAATGAACCTAAGCTTCTTATATAGATATATGTCTTTCCCTGAATTCCAGCTTTCTACCTTGTCTTCCCAAGATCTTTTACTTTTAGTTATCAATCTGGATTTTTTGACCCATGTTCTGGACCAATTCCAGAATGAGTCATAGTTTTATACTTTTGGATGGAAAAGTAATTACCCCCCTTCTGTTTAAAATGCAGCCATAACCCATTGCCATTACTGGAAAAAGCAGACTTGATCATGCATACGTTTTTCTACTATATTCCTCCATTTTCATGGGCCCCAGGTCCAGCAATCCTTCACCCACATCAAATAATGTCAATAGGAACCCAAGTGGGCGTGAACTATTCTAGCCACCATCCAGAATTTACCCTGGACCTCCGGAAGAATACACTCTAAGAAGCAACTTCTAAACTGAAAAAAAAAAAAAAGTTTCCAAGTATACCAAAGGTAGACAAAATAAAATTCCTTAAGGTAAATCTTATGATAACTTTAGTAGGTTTGATGCCAAAGAAATATTAAATTTAAAATAATTTATTTAAGACCACTCCCAACACATGATTTATTTAAAAGACCAGGTTTACTAACCTATAATACTCAAAACTTTCTATTAAATGAAATCAACCAATCAGATCTCTGAGTCTAATTGGCAAGTATCATCCCCTTCCATAAACATTTATTGTTGATGCTAACCGTGAGAAGAAAGGTAAATAATGATCCATAAGGAAGGTGGTAAGAAGGACTGAGACAAGGAAGTATGTGACTAGGGCGGTTTAGGATGGCGATTAGCACCATGGATGTGGAGCAAGGCTGATGTAGGATGGTTCTCAGCTCCATCTGTACTAGCAAAGTGGCCTCAGGCAAACGTCATAGTAAGTCTACTCCTCATTTTGCTTGTCTGTAAATACATCAACAATACCTGCTTCATAGAGTTATTGTGAATTACTGCATTAAAGACATGGTAAATATTCATCACAACCAACAATGGCAAAATTCCAAACTTTTACAGGGCGCTTATTATGTATCAGGTACTGCGTTTACTTGAATACTCTATGAAGAAGGCATCGTCACTGTTACCTTCATTTTACCAAAGAGGAAATTAGGAGCTCAGAGAAGTTAAGGAACCTGTCCAGCATCTCAAAGCTACTAAGTAACCAAGGCAGGATTCCAACCCAGGTGGGCAGGTCAGAGCTTGAGCCCTTGACCATTAAGTAGCTTTTAACATCCTTTTAATATGTAATGAGTCTTCACTATTCCGGGTGTTATCCTAACACCATTTTATCGTTAACTCAACTTTGGATGTTGCCTATTACTGCATATACAGTGCTGTGCACTGAGTGGAGGCACTCACTTGGCAATTCTGTTCTCCCTAATATAGTCACATACATACATATGGAGGGCCGGTTACCCTCCCCGGACAGAGGAGTAACTGATGTAGTTAAAATACATTTTAGCCAGGTGTGGTGGCACACACCTGTAGTCCCAGCCACTTGGGAGGCTGAGGCAGGAGAATCACTTGAGCCCAGGAATTTGAGGTTGCTGTGAGCTATGAGCGGTGACAGAGCACACCCTATCTCAAACAATCAATGAAAAAGTAAATAAACAAATAAAATATACTCCCTACAGTATGAAAAAAGGACGGAGTTTTTAATTCATTTTTCTTCTTTAATTGACCAATAATTAAAGCGTTTTGTTCCTTCTAGAAGTCTGGTTAACGGAGACTTCTCTGTAAAATGAAATGAACACATAGGGCAGAAATTACAGTGCCAAATAGCTTCCATTCCAAAACTACAAACTGTTTTAATTTATCTAGTTTCTAGAGAAGCAATAGTTTTAAAGTAAACTGTTGGTAAAAGTCCAAATAACATTTTTATTATCTTGAGAAGTGGAAATTTGAAGAATTGGAAGATGTTCAGAGGGCATGACTTCAGAGATGGAAATATAAAACAGGGCCAGAAGTTTGTCACTGCAATACGTTCTAATAATCAAGAAGTTAAACATCACAGGAGATGTTTGCAAATCTCTAACAATATGCTATGTTTACGTGCAGCTCATTTTATTTTGTTCTTTTACATTTCATGTGATCACACATGACCTCATTTGATTTGCACGGGAGAAATAGCATTAAGTGAGGCGAGACAATAGAAATAATATCAATCCATTTCATGTAGGAAAAAACTGGGGCTCAGAAAGCCAATGACCTGGCCTAGGTCACACAGCTGTTTACTCGCAAAGCCAAGGGTTATAATTTCTGCTATTTCTGCAAAATCACTATCCCCACTGGCACTTTCTCTGAGCCTAGCTTGACAGGTCTCTCAGACCATGATGGCTGTTCTCCAAGGGTTGGGAACCAGGAATGATTTTTGTAGGGAACGGTCCAGAATAAGAGGTGGTGGTGCCTGGGTACACCTCTCCCAAACCACCTCAGAAGGCCCTAAGCAGAGTTGGAAGAGAGGTCATTGGCAGGAGAGGGAAAAACTGTAAAGGCCAAACATCCCAATTCTCACACATCTGGCTATGTTCATCCCACATTTTATTTGGGGTTAAAACTATTGGCTGCCGGTTCAAGTTGCAGGGGTTGAATCCTGGTGTCACCCTTTACTAAATCTTTTTTACCTCAATTCCTTATTGGTGGGAGAGATTAATAATCGTACTGATTTTGTAGAGTTGATGTGAAACTCAAGAGAGGCATGTAAAAGGCTTAGCATTTTAACTGACTCGTGGTCAGGACTTAATGAACACCAACTATTACCATCATTCCTGTTTCATGCAGAGATAGAAGTGGCAGAGCCAGGATTTGAACCAACCCATCCCACTCCGGAGACCAATTCCTTAACCACAGCCCACAGTACCTTTGCATTTGCTGTGACCATTTGTCTGAAATGTACTTCCCTTAGATTGCCAGCTGCATGGCTCCCTTCCTCTCTCCATTAAGGCCTCTGCTCACATGTCACTTCCTCTGAATGACCTTCCCTGGCTGCCTGATCTAAAACAGTACTTCTCCTGACTCTCTGTCCTTTAACCTGCTTCACAGTACCCATGACCACCTGATACTATGTTGACTATTGATTACATTATTCACACATTGCTTCCTCTGCCACTAGAAAGCAAGCTCCATAAAGGCAGGAGTTTAATTTACCTCACATCAGTAGCTTTTTTGTCTGGAACACATTCCATGATTTGTTACACAGATGTATATGTTGATGAGTAAAACACTGGTGAGTAGCAGCAACTGGCATATTGAACCACTGTCAACAGAAAAACCAAAATATGGATAAGATCTAGTTCCTACTGTTAGGGGACTTATGCTTTAGCTAGAAAGGGGCTCTGGAAAGATCATTAGAAACCCACCTAACCATCATAACAGAGGATGCCAAACTTGAGTGAGTGGTACCAAACCTCTGAGCAGGCGCACCCTGAATCTTAGCTGTTCTGGCTAAGGTGCTGATGTCCCTACAAGTCAGTCTGACAATCTATCCTTCCCTGATGAAGCAGTCTAGAAGTAAAACAATATCAAATCAAATGACAGAATTTCAGAACACCATTGAGAGAGTTTAAATGCTTAAGCCTCACTGTCTCTATGAAATTAAACATATCATTGAGAGAGTGATGTTCTCCGGAGGACTACAGAGATAGCCCATGGAGTTCTACGCAAAGCACATTTCTTTGCAGTATAATCTACTCCCAAAAGTAAACTGGGGAAGTAGATATTTTACAATCACTAAAGATCTCATAAGATTAAAAAGCAAAATAGGTACTCAGCCTCATTCATCCCAAACTACTGGCTGGACTATGTCTCCCGTGTTAGTCATTAATCAATCCCATTAAGTTATAATTCTTTGCCAAGCTAAGAAAACACAACCTAAACAGTAGTGAGTATTTCCTCCCCTTGCCACTTACCCTTAAATGTGAAGAGTGACCTTCTAAAACCTTCAGTCTTCCTGAGATTAGCAGGTCTGTAAAATGTCTACTGGATTTGTCCAGAGAGAAAATGTACCAAATGTGGTGAAGTGAGAGAACGCCGCTTGATTCTGGCCACTCTCGCTCCAAGCCCTTTCCACTGCCCAGATAAAGCAATGCAGAGCCACACAGGATGACAAGACCAAAATAAAACAAATCACGTACAACATGATTTCCTGCTGAGCAGTGTTCCAAGCCATCCCATGGTAGAGAGTTGTTAGCTAACACAGAACAGACCCTAGGCTCTTGAAGGGCAAATCTTTTTAGATGACAAATGACATTGTGTGTGTATTGATGAACAGTGTATCAAATGGATACAGCTGAGGAAGACGACTGTACTTCATCAGAGAGGCTCATCTTGATCTGTGATGATGGGCCAAGGGGGTCCATAGTCACCAAGACAGTCAAATCCACAGTCATAGAAAAGGCCACAGCAGGGCTCAGTGTGGCTCAGTTAAAAGACAACATGATTGGACATACACCATCAAGTGTCTGGTAAATACAACATGGCTTAGAGGTGAAAGAAATGAAGATGCGTAAGACACGTTCCTGCTGGTAAGAAAGAGGAAAGTGCTAACTTAAATGTGGCCTCATTTATTTTAATCCCTGTAAAAATCCACAAGGGTAAACAAAGCAAGCACTATAAAACCCATTTTATAGATCAAAAAAGCAAAGGCTCAAAGTAGTGGGTGACGTGTTCAAAGCTTAATATGAGTGAGTTCTGGAGCCAGGACTTGACCTCAAATCCTGGACTCTTATCATTACATAGCCCTGTATCCAGCTCCATCTTTAGACAACTGAAAAAAAGAAAACCTTCCTTCAAACATATTCCTGAGGTAAATTAGAACCTAGCTGACAACGCTAAACTGGTAATCACTTCAGCATGTCATTCCAATATTATTTAACTTTATTTCGTAAAACTTTAATATGATCACATGACCAAAACAGATGATCTCAGGACAGAAGCTTTGCTTTCTCCCACAGAACAATTCAGGACTCAAGGACGACAGGCTGGACTCAAGGACTAGATCGGAGGTCCGCAGGAAGATAACAGGGTCTTAAAATTCTGACTTTGCTCAGGATTGGAATAGACAGATTTAGTACATTTATTCTTTACAGTTTATGTGTGGAATTATCTTTCACCTCCTTCCCCTAGTTTCCTTTCAGTGAAATTTTACTGCACTCTGAATTCAAATGCCATTTCCTGACATTTTGATCACCTGAAGCTGTTGTGCCTTCATCATTAAGATCATGGTAGCACTTTTATCTCTACCTCTATTTCACGTGAAACTTAATCTTTTCTGCCCTGTATTATTGCACTTATGTATATTTTTATATCACCTCTGAACTTAAAAACTCTTTGAAGACAGTTATCTGTAATCGAATGTCATCGCTTAACCACCCAGCACAAAATCTGGAATTTAGTAAGCGTCTAGTCTGTTGAATAAATGGATGAATCTTTCTCTGGTTTCTACGCACCACTGTACCTCTTCTTCAGAGGACTTCTGCTGGACTTCAGTCCAGTCTTATCTATAGAAGTCTCCTTTTTACCAGTTCTTTTTTTTTTTTTAATTTCTCCAGCTTCGTAGTATTTACTTATTTTAAGCATTTCTTGATCCCAGCTTGAGGGAAAGTTATGAAAGTTTTGGTTTTCTCAAAAATGTTGTTGGTGATTCAAGCAAGGATCATCTGGATGAAGAAAAATTGCTGACTGATGTTTGCAGGAGAGATCTTTTTTTTTTTTCCCTCCCAGAGCCTTGAAACACCCCAGTCAACAGAAGTTTTAGATTTACCTCAATCTTCAATCTTTGAGTCTACTGGCAAATTAGGGACCTTGGGCAAAACACACCTTGGAAAGACTGATGGAATTTGGGAGAGATAGAAGATGATGAAACTCAATCTTCTCATATTATATATGACAAATAGAAGCCAAAAATGGCAATGTAATTTGCCCAAACACACTCAGCTCCTCGCTGCAAAACCCAGGACTAAAACCTAGGATTCCTGCCTGCTGGTCTTCCAAGATACCTTTTTTTTCTTTAGCATCCCAGACTGCCTTTTGTAAGGAAAATAAGTCCTACCAATATTTCAGTTCCTGGTTTTATAAAATTGGTTTGATTCTTTTACTCCTCACGCCTGGCCACCTTGCTGGGCTACTCTTGAGCTAAGAGTGTCAGTCCTTGTCGCTCTGAGAAGTCACCATCAAGAGAAATGGTACTTGTCTTACTCACTTAGGCAGCACCACTTGGCTGCTTAGACAACCAGAAGATCCTTGTTCTAAATCTGTCAGCACAGGGTCCTTTGACAACTGTCAGAGGTAAGAGATCACGCCCAGACTTACATTGGTTAGAAAGAAACTACGTACCACCTATGGGTCAGGTGACATTACACTTGTTCCAGCATACTTGGATTTGTTGAGAATAAAATAGTTAAGGATATACAGTGCACCTCCTGGATGAATGGCTCGACTACAAAGTGAACTTGGCCTTAGAAACACAATGTAATCTAATCACTTGTACCTTCATGTTAATCTGAAATTAAAAAGTCAAATAAAATAGATGTATTAGAATCTTTTGTGCTTCTTCCTTCCTTGTATCTCATATTTATTTGTTTTCAGATGTGATTATTTTGTGGGCTATCACTTGAATATGAAAGAAACAAACACAAAAATCTTCACATAAAAAAGATTTGTTGGTGGCACCCACAGCTCAGTGGGTAGGGCATAGCCACATATACCAAGGCTGATGGTTTTGAACCGGCCTGGGCTGGCTAAAACAACAATGACAACTACAACAAAATAAATAGCCAGGCATTGTGGCAGGTGCCTGTAGTCCCAGCTGTTTGGGAGGCTGAGGCAAGAGAATCGCTTAAGCCCAAGAGTTTGAGGTTGCTGTGAGCTGTGATGCCGCAACACTCTACCGAAGGTGACATAGTGAGACTCTGTCTCAAAAAAAAAGGGGGGTGGCGGCAAAAGGAGTAGGGCACCGGCCCCATATGCCAGAGGTGGTGGGTTCAAACCCAGCCCCAGCCAAAAACTGCAAAAAAAAAAAAAAAAAAAAGAAGATTTATTGAATTCAACTTATTGAAGCAAGTAATGGAAAAGAGTCCTAGATATGAAATCAGAAGACTAGAGTTCAAATCCAACCTCAAGTCTGGGCACCCATAGCTCAGGCTTTAGGGCATCAGCCACATGCAGCAGTGCTGGTGGGTTCAAACCCGGCCTGGGCTTGCTAAAGAAAAAATAGCCGGGTGTTGTTGTGGGTGCCTCTAGTTCCAGCTACTAGGGAGGCTGAGGCAAAAGAATCGCTGGAGCCCAAGAGTTGGAGTTTGCTGTGAGTTATGATGCAACTGCACTCTACAGAGGGCAACAAAGTGAGACTCTAAATAATAAAAAAAAAATCCAACTTCAAACCTTCTGACTTTTGCCAATGACTGAACTTCTCTAGGCTTCAGTGCACTTGTTGGTAAAAAGGAGATGATAGTCTGAGGACATAGAATAGGGGAAAGTTGAGTGAGAAGTTGTTAGTAAGTCTAGCATGACACCTAATGTGGTACATGTTTACTGAATCTGAACCCAGAGGATCTTCAGGATCATCATGAGAGCTTGTTTATCAGAGTTTCTTTCACTACTTCTCTGGTTTCTCTTTTCTTAACACCATCATCACTTTTCCTAGTGTGATTTAGAAATGCCAAATCAATTTTAAAAATCAAATTTAAATAAAATGGAAAGCTATCATGGTGCATGTTATGATGCTACTTATCACATAAGTTATTTATTCAAAACTAAACAGATTAAATATTTGCTCAGTTCAGGTAACATTGCACTTAGGAGGGCAGCCGCAGAACTTTGGACATCCTCCAAACAAAAACATTAACCAGAGTGAATACAAAAGCTTCCAGCACATACTAGAAAATATAAAGAACTGCCTTGAAATTAAACATTAAAGTGATCTTGAACTTTTTTTTATAGAAGTCAAAATAGCAGTCCAAACAATCCTTTTTTAACTGAAAAAGCAGCATTAATATTTCTTAATACAATTTAAAACATTATTAAGATTAGTAAACTGCCAGCAAGCATATAATCATTCATAATCCATGTATTTTCTTACTACATTTACCTCCACTTATAGAGCAGTTTTAGATTGTGTGAAATCATATTTTAAGTTCTACTAATTCTTCCTTCCATTGTATGGCAAGCATTCCTATTGACTTATGTGGCTGCATAATATTTCATCATGCTGCTGAGTAGTAAGCTAACTCTTGAATACTAGACATTATTGGGAAGTTAAATTGTTAATACATTTAGTGACTAAGAAGTTTTCAGATAACTCTTGCCGTTTTCACTTCAATATTCCCTGGCATTCCCAGTCCCAGCGGCCATTGCATTCGTGCTGGGCGTAACAAGAGTGTGTAAAACGGGGAGAGGTAGGAGACAGGAGCTGAAAACTGCTCTTGTGGGGAAGAGGACCACATGGAGCAGGGGAGGCACAAAGACAAACCCAAAAACCTGGTTTTCATATTTGCTTTCCATTATTGGATTGAATGATTATTAGGTTCCCTTATGTGGATTGATTTCCCTAATCACTTATTCTAATTCTGTATTCCCTTTGGCCAGGTAGACGTAACCTGAAAACATGTGCAGAAAAGAGTTCTGGACTATTTTCTTGTGCACTTATCTGCATTTGTTTATACTCTGTCTTCTTATTAAAAAGAATTCAAGGCAGCTCACTTTGGGGATTTTCTGAAAAACTTAAAGTCTTTAACAATGACTTGGGGTTTTTTTCCTGTTCCTAGAGCATTTCTGTCAGCTATAGAAGTTAAATTCTGTTTCTTAGAGTCTTACCTCATTATACGCATCTAAGATTTTAATTCCTGTTTGTTGTACTCTCTATAGAAATTAATTTGACATGAACAGATTCATATCAGCATTGAGAGGTTATTACAAATGGTCTTACATTTGTCTTTGTAACATTTCTTGTGTAATTACAACCTGCATGGAGTATTATTTGTTCAATCTTCTGAGGTCACAGACCGGTCTTTTCTGGTTTATATCTGTACTAATCAGTTAAGAAGCAAAGGGGCAAACTATGACAAAGCTAAATGTTGAAGATTTCTGAATGCAGGGCCTTACAACAACATGCAACTAGCTGGGCTTTGGCACACCAACTGTACAGGATTGGGAATGCCCTACTATTCATTGCGATGTAAACTCATTCTGACAATATTTGCTTAACAACCACACACATTTTTTGTGTTTTTGTTTGTTTTCTTTTAGTGTTCACTGTGTGCAAAATTTCTGTATTCTATGCTGTAGCAGGGAGGCAGTTTGGTGACAGGAGGAAAGGGATCTGATCCCTAACAAACATAAATTTCTGAACTTTAGAATTGACAAACTGTTTTCCACATGTGTTCCTCACAACCAGTTAGGGAGATAAGAATGACCACCCCAAATTATAGGAGTGAAACCACTCAGAAATATTGTGATACTGCGTGTATTCAAATCCACTGGAACTAGGAAATGGAAGATGCTAGGCTTGAACCCAGATAGTCTCATTCCTAACCCAAACTGCTTACCATCATTCACAGCTATGATTGTTTTCACTAAGTAATTTCTACCTTTAAGGATTTTCTGTAATTCCTAGTTGCACATTAGTTTTACAATAATCCAAGTCAGGGAGAAATCTGAGTGTTTGTGAAATGACTTCTTCCTTTGATGTGCCTTAACTCTCCACAGAGTGAACCCAAGAGTTAGTTTTCTCCCACACTAAATAGCTCCTTTTACTTAGTGGGATGGTACCCTAAAAAGAAGGAGATTTCTGAAAGTAGCTAGCAGATTGGGGCTTCCTAGCCCACATCTTGAGGGACAAGAAACATTGCCCTTCCTGACTGGAGGTAAATCTTCAACAAGCCCAGGTGGCTTTTCTCCTGGGTTCCCATATTCCCTCTCTTCACTCAGTCCACAGTTCTTTCCCCGTCACCACACACAGTCTGACCCCGGGCCAGGGTGGCAGCTTCCTCGGCCCCTTTGAGATCACAGCTAGTGTTGCTCTGCGGACTTATTGGCAGTGGGCATTTAGGGACAGCTGTGGCCCAAGCCTTCCTGCAGCCCCTGCACCTTGCTGCACAATGGCCTTGTGTTCTCCCTGGCTCCCTGGGAAGAAGATCATCCCTCGGCCCAGGCCTCCCACCAAGTGTGTGACTTGGGGCCCTCAACCAAAACAGGATGGCAGTTGGTTGGGTGTTGGAGATTCCTTGACCACCATTACCTCTTCCTTACCCTACCCCCAGCTGTTTAATTCAGCTAAAGTTGTTAGAAGTCCATCTCTGAAAGCTGTGGGTTGTTGTTTTGTTTCCCAGAATAGAGAAAACATGAATATTTTCTAAGTCTTTTTGTTTTTTACTGTGCTCCTTTGAAAAGACATGAGGGGTGGGTCCCACGATGCAGATATTTTGCATCTAGTTTGGAAAAAAAAAATAGTCATTGCCCAAATGCCCAAATGTCTGGGAACCTTTTTGTATGAAAACCTGGGATGAACCACTATGAGGAAGAAGGCTGCCATCATCAGCAAGGTCGGAGTACAACAGCACCGTCTACTGGACAGAGGACTGCGGGGATGGGTGGTGTTCCATGACATCACTGATACTCGGGCTGGTGTGCAGGAAAAGCCCTGAAAGAGGACCTGGTTCTTCCTAAACTCAGCAGATCTGAGGACAGACAACTGCAATGTGGGACTGTTCTCAAAACAAATTCTGGGCCTAGAGAGTTGCCCTTAAAAATTGTCAACAAATTTATTCCCTCTACACCCACTTGATTCCTATCCTTCTGCTGTCATTTTTATGAGCCTGCCTCCACCATCAACACTTATTAAACACCCTCTCACATTGACACCCTCATATTCATTTCCTTCTTCATTTATGAAGCACCAGACCCTGTGCTGGGCATTCAAGCTATAATAAGAAATAATAAGACTCATCATCCTGAAGCCATTCTGTGATCATCCAGGAATGGGCTGGGGCAGAAATAATCTCTGTTTCCAATCTTTTTCTATCAACTTCTTTTCAGTTTGGTCTTTTCTTTGTATTCCCCTCTGAGCCTTGTTCTCTGCCAAGAAATAAGTGAAATATTGGGTTATCCATGTAAATTTATTTTATTTTATTTATTTATTTTTTATTTTTTATTTTTGGCCGGGGCTGGGTTTGAACCTGCCACCTCCGGCATATGGGACCGGCACCCTACTCCTTGAGCCACAGGTGCCACCCTATCCATGTAAATTAACTAGGCTGCTATGTTAACCAGATAGTATGTTTTTTTCCCATGTAAATTGAACCTCTTGAGTCCTTAAGATAGCTATTCAAGAATGATCCTAATGTTAAGATCTTTAGTCAATTTGGTAGATACACCGAGGTGTATGTCCCTTAACCCATCATTCTAGTTGCCTGCCTTTTTAATACATGTAAATGGCCAGCTCTGGCTAATAAGTTTAAACACAAAGAAAGCATATATTTCTTTAGGCATAATTATTTGAAAGAAGTGTATCTTTTTCATTTTCTATTGTTTTTGAATTTACATATAAAAGGTATAGCTAAGTTTTCAAAATCAAGCAAGCCACTGCAACACCATCAAGTGACAAAATAAATAAGGTTAATAATGAGGCAGGATACCTCACAGTAGATGCTGGAAAATTGAGGGAAAATATAAATCTGAACTATATGTATCATTATTAGAACAATCATTCTCCTCAATGGAGATCATTTGCAGGATCACAGAGGGTAACTGGCCAGGGTTTCTTAAACTCAGATGAAGCAAAGAACAAAGTATGGTTACAGATCTAGGAAATTGATAAGAATTTTTGGGATCTCTTCATTCATCCTTCTTTTCTAGGCAAAACTAGATCAATTATACCAATTTCAATATTAAAAATTTCCTAGAGAAGTTGAATTTATATCCCCTTTTCTAGTCCCATTTTGATTGTCAAAATATACAAGGGAGTCTTCAAAAAGTTCATGGAAATGCATTTTATGAAAACACTAGGCATGGATTTCAATTTTGGGAATACCAAAATAAACTGGTATGAACAAGATATAGCCTGAGGCACTAAAAAGAATAAGACATCAGTTTTAAAAGAGCACTTAACAAAGCAACACAAATCTGCTAAAATTGAAGCAAGAACAAACTTCCAATTTATGGTAAATCCTGGGCGGAAGAATGATGAAATTATCGATGCTTTAAGAAAAGTTTATTTTAGTGACAAGGCCCCAGAGAAATTAGCAATTTACAAATAGATAACTTATTTTAAAAAGACACAGGCTGAGTGCCATGGCTTATACCTATAACCTAATCTCAGCATTTTGGGAGGCAGGGAAAATCACTTGAGGCCAAGACTTCAATACCAGCATGGGCAGCATAGCAAGACCCTATCTCTACAAAAAATGTTTTGAAAACTTAACCAGACATGGAAGCTCACATCTGTAGTCATAGCTACTCAGGAGGCTGAGGCAAAAGGATCACTGGGCTCAGACTTTCAAGGTTGCAGTTGGTATCATCAGCTTCTGCACTCTAGCCTGGGTGCCAGTACAAGATTTCGTCTTCAAAAAAAAAAAAGACAAGATAAGAAGACAGGGCAGTGCCTGTGGCTCAAAAGAGTAGGGCGCCAGCCCCATATATTAGAGATGGCAGGTTCAAACCCAGCCCCAGCCAAAAACTGAAAAAAATAAAATAAGAAGACAACATTGAAGATGAACCCAACAGCAGCAGACTATCCACATCAATTTTTAAAAAGAAAAAAATCATCTTGTTCATGCCTTAATTGAAGAAAACTGACAATTAACAGCACAAACAGTAGCTAAATACTGCAGAAATCTTGATTGTTTCATTTTACATAATTCTGACTGAAGATTAAAGCTGAGCAAACTTTGCACTCAATGGGTGCCAAAAATATTGTGCTCAGATCAGCCGCAGACAAGAACGAAGTTTTAGATAGCAATTTTAAACAAGTGGGACCAAAGATCCTGATGCATTTCTTTGACAAATTATAGAGATGAAACATGGCTTTACCGATACAATCCTGGAAGCAAAGCTAGATCTCAACAATAGCTACCAAGAGGCTTAAGTGGTCCAATCAATGACAAAGCAGAGCAGTCAAGAGCAAAGGTCATGGCTATGGCTTTTGGGGATGCTCAAGGCATTTTGCCAGTTGAATTTCTGGAGGGCCAAAGAACAATAATATCTGCTTATTATGAGAGTGTTTTTAGAACGTTAACTAAAGCTTCAGCAGAAAAATGCCCGGGAAAGCTTCACCAAGAAATCCTTCTCCACCAAACAATGTTCCTGCTCATCCTTCTCATCACATGATAGCAACTTTGTAAGAATTTGGGTAGGAAATCATTAGGTCCTGATTTGGGTCCTGATTTACTTCTTTTTTGTTTCTGAATCCTAAAATATCTGTAAAGGACACCCATTTTTCTTCCACCAATAATGTAAAGAAAACTGCATTGACATACTTAAAGTCCCAGGACCCTTAGTTCTTTAGGGATGGACTAATGGCTGGTGTCACCACTTACAAAAGTGCTTTGAATTTGATGATGTTTATCTTTTAATTCAATTTTTCCATGAACTTTTTGAAGTCCTTTCACATATATTATAAAAAAAAAAGCTTTTAGTAATGCTAATTGAAAGCCCTAGGTTAACTTTTGTATTCTAGGTGGTTGGGAGTATGAGAGGAGGTGCAAAAGAGATGGAGAGCAACAATTAGGCAGCTTCTTCCCCATAGTAGTGCTTGTGTTCTCAGTGCCTGGGTCTAACTCTATTTATAAATATTTCTTTCCCATTATAAACAATTCCAGCTTGATAAATTGTTTCAAAGGGGCCACAGTCTCTTCAGTTTTTCCTTAAATATGCCAATGAACTCTCAGAGTGCCATTACGTCTTGCAGTCACGAGGAGGCTCCTTGGGCTTTACCCGTTGTCCCGTCTATGTATTCAGCATAGAAGGAAGGGTGATTTGAATGTTTGTGGGCATGGTCAATGAACAGCTCTACTAACTTCCTGCATTAAAAGAGTCATAAGTTTCTTATTGGCTGTTGGAATGTGATAAAAATAAATGACAAGAGTCCCAAGTTTCAATTTAAACCAGAAGCTTCTAATTCCTGCCCCAAAAAGGTAAAATTTTGAAGTAATGACAGCAGTGTTACTAGAAATAAGCAATTGCCTACATATTTTTAAGTGTTTATTACATAGAAAAACACAATTTCTGCCAAAGGTGCCTCTTCCACTTGTCATGGGATTCGTTTTCATCTTGGCCTGGAGTGTCTGTGTCCTAGAGTCTGGAACAGGAACTCTCCTGCCTGAAACTTTAACTTTCTAGAGATCAAAGTGGGCCCACTGTCTGTGTTGTCACTATGAGTGACAGGCCAGTACTTTAGTTGAATCCACAACACAAAAATAATAGTACTTCTTTCTTAGCTAGTTGAGTATAATCAAAATTATGATCCCAAAGAACTTAATTTCATCCTTCAGGGGCAAGTCATTCCTGAGCCTACTGTAACTTAAGAGGAAAAGGTTGTAGTATAATTGTTTCCTAGCTAACCATTTTATAGCTATACATCAATTTTGTCCTACTTTTGTCTGCATCAAATCCTCATTTTAAAGTATAGAACATGTGAGTATTTAAAAAAATCAAAAATATGGGAGGGATGGGATTATTCCTAGTGAACAACGACAAGAGATCTGTAGTTCTTGAGTTTCAAAATAGTCATGAAACTGAGAAACCCCTATTCCAGCTGGGAATCCAATCACATGATTGTCTAACCATCACTCTTTAGTTAGCCTTTCTAATCAGAGCATTCAGTTGGAGCCTTTACCAACAAAGACCAAACATTTTAAAGTCAATAAACAAGCACTGAGCAGAGCCAGTGCCATTCTGTTTTCTAGTAGAACCTAAGACTCTTTCAATATTTCCATGCCAGATAGTACATTTACCAATACAGATAGTACCAACATTTCTCATGGCCAATATTAAAAATTTAAATGTATTTACAATTTGATCAAGGTATTCTACTTTAATAAATGTAATTGGGGGAGGAAGAAGAAGGGGGTTCAGAATCAAAAGAAATACAGAGGGTGCCAAAAAAATATGCTCATTTCGAGAAAGGAAAAGGAGTCTTAAAATTGTAATTGTCAATATATACCAATAACAAACGATGAATACAGGTCACATTGAGCCCCTCTTGTAAATGCAAAAGTGACTTGAGTATTACAAATTTAATACAGTTTTCTCCTTTCTTGAAATGTATACACATTTTTTGGCACCCTCTATATTGTCAATAAAAATATTTGAACATAATACACTATAACAGATACACAAAGATGTTCATCACATTGTTGTTTATAAAAGTTAATATTGGGAAAACAAAATATTCATCAATGAAAGAACTAATTATACCTTCGTGAATTTTGATACAGTATAACCACTAAAAATCATAAAATCAACCTATCTCTATGGACAATAAAATGTATGTGTGTGTTCAGGAGATGGATGGATGAATAGGTAGACAGACAGACAGATAGATAGACCATGAGGCCATTTTCCCAAAAAGTATTTTATATGATGTATAAACGTGTACAGATAGAAAAAATTTTCAAAGAAATATATCAAAATATTAACAGCAATTCTTGTGTGAAGTGGTGGCTAGGATTACCAGTGAATTGATCCTTCTACTTTATATGTTACATAATTTTTTTCCCCATAAGCATGTACATCTTTCATAGTTTTAAAAGGACTTTTTTTTTATTCTGAGGAAAGAGTAGCTCTTAATTACAGAAAATATTCTATTTTATCAGGGTTTTGTTTTTCTCAAAGAAAACCACTCATGTGAGGAAAAACTTCTATGCACAAAATATAGTGACCGTTATGCATCAAGAGTAACTGAGGAGTGGAGTAGTAGAGTTAAGCGAGTAGCTATGCAGACTCCATGTGGGTAGAGGACCCGGGCACATCAAAAGGAATGCTACAAAGTGGCTTTCATCCAAAGTTTTAAGACCTTCTAATTTTAATGACTGAACCAAAACCAAAAATAGGCATCTTCCAGTCCAGCACAGTAGTCACTAACCCTCATTGCTTGGCTGTAAACATGGCCAATTCCTGCCCTCTCCTCTCACCCACAGACTCTTTCATATGGGAAAAGGACTTAAGGAACTCTGGCCAGTGGGTTTCACAAAGCTGCTGACCTGGCTTGTCAGCAGAGGAGAGAGGGGCTTAGGTCCTCCTTTAGTTTTTTTATCTTGGAATCCTACATAAAGTTTTTTGGGGGGAGAAAGCAACAAAAACAAAACTGTGAGATATACTCTTATTTTGCAAACAGGGAAACTGATGCTTAGAGACTAAATTACTTATTTACCAGGATGAAAAAGCCAGGGTAAGAATGCAGTCCCATGATATTTGCTCTGCTACTATTTTTACACCACCATCCAAGCTCCTCTCAAGAAAGAACCCCATACAACACACATACACACACACACAAAGAAAAAAAAATCAGACCTGGTGAAAGATAAGTGTCCTTGTCCCCAATCTGAGGTATTCATTTTCTGGCTGAAGAATTAAGTGTAACTGTGTTACAAATTCTTAAGCTTCTTATGGCAGGTAGCAGACTGAAATACAAAAGTCTTCGATATTTCTAATGCAAGACCTCTGGAACAGCCATTGTGTTAAATGTCACAAGAGATTTTCATCTTAGTATTTAGTGGCTGGCAGGAGATGACTCAGCACCATGGAATTTAATTTTAACTTGTTTTTTAAATAAATTCACAGAGTTCAATAGCATGAAACTTTGGAAGGTGACAAGGTGGCTTTGGAGATTTGAGAGTTTTTAAAGCTATATATCAAAGGTGGCCTCTGACAGTTATGGGGATTTATTGTGTTCTCTACCCCAGTTGTTTCTAGAAGCTCTCAACCATGCTTCCCCATATAAGAAAATTAAGTTTGGAATTCTTGCCATTTTTGCCTGCCTGGTACCTCAAACTGTTGAGCCCCATATGCCTAGAAACTGCCCAAACATTCTTTTCTGGGAGCTGTCATTAAATCTCCATCTTCTGGATGGAGATCCTGAGGGTGCAACTCTTGGTCAAGGTCAGCCAGTGAGTCAGTGGCAAAGCTGGGAATGCAACCCAGACTTTCTGACTCCCTCGCTTGTTCCCTGACCATCAAACCACACGTTCTTGACCAGGATGAAACAGGCTTGTCTGTCTCAGCATTTGGAGGGAGCCGAATGAAAGAAACTCTGCAATTTATCCATTTCCTTTTTAAACGTTCATATGTCACTTATTTCATACTCTAATAGCCAAATGGCTCTGGATCATTCTTCACTCTAAAAAACTTATTTTTTGCTAATTTGTCCAGGAAATGCTATCTTAATTTGGAAAAGCAAGAAAAACCACTTTCTCCCCCAGCCCCCACATCGCATCACATTGTGTAACACTAACAGTGTGGCCACTTCAAAAACCCGCAGAAGCAGCTTCCTTTGGTCTGCCGATGGCTGGTTCTTCTGCCAGCTTCTACATGTGGCCTTCCTCGCGTGGGGGTCAGGCGCCCTGCGGTTCCTGGCAGAGGGACATCCCACGGACAAGCCTGGCCTTGACGTGGCTGTTCCCTTCCCCTGCTCTTTGGAATGCTCCCTGACCTCCCCTGCCAGCTGTACCTCACATGCCACTTGAAATGTAGTCAGTGCTGACTGTCCGACCAGGGCACCAGCCAGGGTCCAAGTGACTCTCCTAGGGAAGAGGGAAAGGCAGGACAACCAGGTCTTGCCAGTGAGCGCCACATCCAGCCAACTGCCACAGGGAGGGAGAGAGGTTTTCTCAGCCTCACTGTCCTGCTGCTCAGGGACTGTCCCTCTTTTTCTCATAGCCCATAAAGTTGTTTTCCCCAGCATGTTATACCTGTCATGTCTGATCACAAATATTTCTTTCTCGAAATGAGCTAAATTGTTGACTCCCAATGTCCTGTTGCTATTTCAGAGACAACTTTCCAAAGTCTGGCTTGGGGGTTTGGACCAGCCGGTTCTATCCCCTCTCCTTGCGCTGGCAGTTAGTCATGGTGTTCTGCAATGACTTTGCTCCCAGAAGCCATCAGCACAGAAACGGGATCAGGAAAGGAGAGTGGTGTGCTATTCTCATGCTTGAGACCCCTCCTGTGCATTTGTGAAATCGGCTCAGTCCAGGCCAAGCATGCCTTGGTCAGGTGAGAGTCCCTGCAGTCGCCTCAAATTTTAGTACTGCATCCCTGGGGAGTGTGGAACCTGCCCTCCCCACCTCAGGCCCTGTCCTCTCCCTGCTCAGGGCTAAGTCCATTCCACTAACATTTCAGAACAAAGTCCCCAGCAACACACAGGGTGGCCCCAAATCTGTTTGTAAAATTGCAGGCACTTACAAAGCTGATCTTGCTTGTTTGGGCTGCAAATGTATCATATTATTTATTCTATTCTTCAGCTCTGCCTGCCCAGCCATCAAATGCTATGTTCCCAGGAGAAGAAATAAGTTTGCTTCATGTGACAGCCCTGGGCGCAGTCCAGGGAGAGTGACAACATAATTTTGTTTGCTATTCACTCCAGTTCTACAGAAGTAAACTTCATTAATTTTTCTGATAAAACACAAAGACTCTATTATTGGGCTCACCCGCAAAATTAAAAGAAAAAAAACTTTGATGTTTCCAAGAAGGCAGGTTTTTTGAAGTTTCTATGCCCCTCCCCCAGTGATCTAGAGGCTGATATGCCTCTGTTGGCCTCTGACTTGTGATGGAAATGCCCAGGTCAGGAGTTCTGTGCTAGACTCAGCGTCAAGCTGTTTGCTCATCTGTGTATATTTAACAGTCCACCCGGCAATTTAACTATCAGAACAAAGGGGTGTTACAGCTCTGACGAACACTAAGTAGATATGCATTTTCATCCGCAGAGAAGCAGGACTATGAAGATCGGTATCTCATTCCAAGCCGTCTCTCAACCAAAAAATAAGAGACTTGAAAATATAACACGACCCGTAGCAGCCCTGACCTCAGTCACAAATGGGGATGGGGAGGTAAGATCCATGCACAGTTGGGCTGAAGGAGGAGATCGCAGGGAGGACTCACAAGCCTGGCCTGCCACCTTCCAAATTTGGCAAAAGAGCTTAAGGTCCCTTTTACCCTGTGTCTTGCTGATTTTCTGACCACACGATGGAAATCCGGTGTTAAAATGAAAGATCATGAGCAAAAGTATCCGAGAAAATGGGAATTTTTACAAAACTGCTTTCAGTTAAAAAAAAAACAACAACTAGAAACACAAATAAACCCTCAGCTTAGACACTGGAGCAGATTACCTTTTTTAAATGACTTTTTTGTTTGTTTTTTGCTAAAAAGAAATAGCCTTGTGCGTGATTGTGTTAGCAAGCGCAAGTTGCAGCCTCTGACTGCTCACAGAAATTAAACTACTTTCAAAAGAAACAGCAGGCAGGGCAGTCCAAGTAAAGGAGTTTAAGGCATTTTGCATTCATTAAAATTTATATGGAGAATGATAAAGCTTCCATGTGCATTACATAACTGGCTTTTCTGCTTTATTTTAAAAGCAGCATTTGAAGGTCAGAGAGTAAACAGTGATGTGAAAGTCTCCTTCACAGGGCTTTCTTGTTCTTCTTACTCTCTAATAAAATGATGCTTATTGCTTCGTATACCGAGTTGGAGAGAAAGGATGTGAGGAGGAAAGCAAAAAGATCTTAAAATTTACAGACTCTAGAAATAGAACTCTACTTGGAGGTTGAGCTTTACAGAAAAAGAGGGAAAATTTTTTAATTCAATATTTTTATCCTGATAAACATACATAACATAGTATTCACTGTTTAAGGTATTCTTAGCTGTACAATTCAGTGACATTAAATATATTTACAATGTTGTGTAACCACCACCACTATCTTTACCTAAAACTTTTTCATCATTTCCAACAAAAAGTCTATACTTACTAAACAATAGACACAAAAAACTCCATTTCCTCCTTCCCCTAGACTCTGGCAACTTCTTTTCTATTTTCTTTCTCCATGAATTTGCCTGTTCTAGGTCCTCCGTATAAGTTGGAACCACGCAATCATATGATGTTTGTCCTTCTGTGTCTGATCTGTTTCACGAAGCATAAATTGTCAAGGTCCATCCACGTTGAAGCATGTATCAAAATTTCATTCCTAAAAGAAGCAAATGTTTGCCTGTAAAGAATCGGAATTTTGATCTGTTTCTTCTTATTTACGGCTCTTGTTTCCTGCAGTTTGTTAAATCTCCATAGAGGGAAGCAGAGAGGTCACTTTCATCTTACCTGGCTTTGCTTAACAGATGATGGTCTTCTGAGCCCTTGGAAGGTTTTCCCTACTACCCGAGAAGCCCAGAGAGGTTCTGAGCTTTGTTTTTATTTTTCTTTCAGATCTTCTGGTATTGACAACTAACACATGTCCTATCTTAAAACTAAAAGACTTTCCAGCCGTGGTGGCTCACACCTGTCATCCTAGCACATTGGGAAGTCGAGGTGGGAGGATCTATTGGGGCCAGGAGTTCAAGACCAGTCTGGGCAAAATAACCAGAACATTTTTTTGTAGTCTCTACAAAAAAATAAGGGGGAAAAAACCCAAAGGACTAAATATCTTACATTGAGGTGCTTATGGTCAATCCCCAAAGCACTTTTTGTTTTTTTGGTCTTCCTTGACCTAAATATTTGTTGTAATTTTCCTTCAGATAAATTGGGGAATGAAACCGTGTAGGCAACAGGCATTTAACACAACCTAAATTCACAACCCCGGCCTTTTCACTCACATTTTCGTTCAATGTTTCTCAACCTCATCATGCCCAATGCCACCTTTTAACAACAAATATTTTGTTAAGTCCCCTTTATTATCCTGAAATGACATTCATAGACAATATAATCTAAATACACCTATCAGGGCAGCCACAGTGGCTCAGACCTATAATCGTAGCACTCTGGGAGGCCGAAGCAGGTGCATTGCCCTGAGCTCACAGGTTCAAGAGCAGCCTGAGCCAGAGAGAGACCCCGTCTCTAAAATAGCTGGGCATTGTGGCAGTGGGGTGTCCCAGCTACTTGGGATACTGAGGCAAGAGAATTGCTTGAGCCTAAGAATTTGAGGTTGCTGTGAGCTATTATGTCACAGCGCTCTACTGAGGGTGACAAAGTGAAACTCTGTTTACAAAAATACATAAATAAATATATAAACCCATAATTTTTTTAAGATAATGCCTTAAGCATAATACAATTAGAAATAAAAAGAACACGGTTTGTAACAAATCAATATACATTTACATGTATAAATGCTTGGGATAACTACACAGTGAAGTAGTCAGAAGCTGACTTAAAATGGAAAATTACCTTTGCCATCAACAACCATAAACCAAGATGCATATGCTGTAGAGACAACCAAACTCCTCGAGCAATTTTTAACAGTTATGCAAATTTCTAAAATAATTAAAAACTTCTTTGAAAAGTTCTGAACAAAGTATAAAGCTTTATTCTTAAAAAATGTGGGCTGTTCATTTAAGTGGGGCAAAGCAAATATCCTTTTAAAACTCAGGCAAACTGGTGTTTGTCTTATATCTTGTCAAAGGAAACAAATGAAAAAAAATGTGGGCTGTGTTAACATTGTATCATTAATACATTGTGAATAAATGTAAAATGGGAGTAGGCTTTGGTTCGAATAATAAAACATAGGTTTCTCCAAATTCTTGACTACTTAGTTTGACATGTGAAAGTCACCTGGGACACATTACAATTCTTCATCCTGCAGATTACCCCAAACTTGCCCAATGTTGCCATCCTGACATCTGTCCAGCAAATGTTAATGACAGCCCCAGTGTGATAACCAAAAAACAAATTTGTAATTTTTTTATTTTTTATTTTTTTTTTTTTTTTTGAGACAGAGTCTCACTTTTCACCCTGGGTAGAGTGCTGTGGCATCATAGTTCACAGCAACCTCAAACTCTTGGGCTCAAGCAATCCTCTTGCCTCAGCCTCCCCAGTAGCTAGGACTACAGGCACCTGCCACAATGCCCAGTATTTTTTAAGAGATGGGGGTCTCATCTTGCTCAGGTCTCAAACTCTTGTGCTCAAACCATCCACCTGGCTCAGCCTCCCAGAGTGCTAGGATTATAAGTGTGAGCCACCTTGCCTAGCCTCCAACTGGAAATTTTTAAAAATGACTGTAGTGGTATAACCCTGATGCAAGTATAACAAAATGGACATACATCACATATTACCAAAAACATTTGCACACTCATAATATTTTGAAATAAATGAATAAAACTTTATTGGAAGAAAGGGGAGAAAAATGACTACAGTGGGAATTCTAACTGGTGTAGTCTTAGAAGTTAGAAGCCAGCAGATAATTCCAAGTGCCTCTAAGAATTGTCAAATGTCTTGACACACCCCGCTTTCCAGAGTGAGATCTGGAGAGAGATGGACCATCAACAAATCAGGCAGGGAGGCTCCTTGCGTGGTTACAGTCTCTGGAGTAATACTCCCACGACCTTGTCCTCACCATGAGCCTGAGACCATCTTCTCTGTTTCTCTCATGGGGTGCTCCTTCCACCCCTATGCTAAACTTTCCAAATGTAGGAAAGTACATAAACAATTTTACCGTGGCACAGTGGACATGCAAATTATGTTGTTATCACTTCAAAAAGTTCAGGCTCTTTCTTCCATTTCGTTTTTCCCTTCTAAGTTCAACCTTAATTGCAGCCTCCTGACCAAAGCTACAAATCTGGGCATAACTCCCATACTATTACAAAATCTAGTAATTCCTTTCTATCTGGGTCTCCAATCCCACCTCCAACCTGGCCCCATGCCCACACTGCTCTGTCAAAGTCTGCCTGAACCAAACCTAGTAGTTTCCTGCATGCTGTGTGACACGGTCACCCAGAACTGAACTCTCTACTTCTTGACACCTCAGCCTCCTACTCACTCCTCATGAGTGGCCAGTCTCATCATGTCTCAAAAATATGTTCAAAAAGAGAAGATGCCTTTTGTGCCTGCATAGTATCTAATTTTTTTTCTCCCTTTGTCCTCACTTAACAGTGCAGATCTTCAGGAGAACCCCATAAACAAGATCAGAGAGATGACATTTGATCAGTGAGGTCACTGAGGTATAGAGATTTATTAATCTGCAGAAGCTACACAGCTAATAAGTAGCAGAGCTGGAAAGGTTTTTGTTTTTATATTTTTATTCTTAATTTGGTAGGTTTTTCAGCCACCCATTCACTAACTCGATTAAAATAAAAATCTCTTTGGTGAACTAATTTGTATTTACCCTTTCCACACTCTTTTGAGATTTAGTAAGTCTTAGAAAGCCTTCCTGATTTTCTTTTTGTCAGTACAGTTGGAAAGCCCCTCATTTTCTAGTCTATCATCACATCCCTAGAAATGCTTCTACCTTCCAGATGGTTAAGGTACCCTTCCTTTGACCCTCGCCAGCAGTGTTATTTTTTCTGGACATTCAGAAATCAGAATTGCCACACTAAGAGATATGTATGTCTTACATTTGAACACATAGGAATGATATTTTCCACTTTATTTCCAAAGTGTATTTTAGACAGAAGAGCAGTTTGGACTTGAGATTTCTGAGAACAGCAATTAGTATCTGTTCACCGCTCGCTGAGGACCCAGCTTTGCATGCATGTCACCCATTTCTTCCACCCCTTCCCTACCCTAAAATACCATCAGACTCCAAAGTCTAGCTTGAGTGCTGCCTCCTCTATGCTATATTAGTCAGTGTTCTCCAGAGAAACAAGAAGTCTAAAATCCCTAAGGTCTTAAACTGCAAAATTAACAATCACAGAATAGTCACCCGATGATAGTTCTTATGGACTATCACTGCGCAAAAGCCCGTAATCTATCCCTGCAATGTGTTGAATTTTCTTTTCAGTTTATTTTCTTCTTTTCTTCTTATTTTTTAGGGTTTTTCCACTCTTTTAAATTCTCAGCATTATTGCTTACAATTTGCTATGCTACATAATTCATCTTCACCATCAATTTCCATAGCAAAGGTATAAATTATATAGATACTTTCACAGAGTTCTTAATTCATTTAATGTATTTTTTACAAATTTGACTCCATGAAAGTACATTACGACAACATTGAATTTGCATGTAAACATTTGTGTATGTGCATAAAGACGTTGAAAACTTTCTCAATAAATAAAGATATGTCCTTTTGTATGTCTGTATTTATGAAAGATAAAATTACTTGAGATCTTGGGCAGCGCCTGTGGCTCAAAGGAGTAGGGCGCCAGCCCCATATGCTGGAGGTGGTGGGTTCAAACCCAGTCCTGGCTAAAAACTGCAAAAAAATAAAAAATAAATAAAAATAAATTTCTTGAGATCTCAACTCTTTGGGAATTTCATATGTAGTGGTGACCCATCTCAGTTTTTGAGTGATCTCATCAAAAGATTTAGGTTGCTCAGCAAAGTATTTCAGATGACTATAGTTATAAACTGGGTGCTCACAATTACCAACCACAGTGATATGCATTTATACATTTTACTTTTTGACTTGTTTATGAACATGGTTTGTCTACTCATAACTATCATACCTGTGTGACTGTCATTAATACAACTGAGTGTATTACGATTACAAAAATATGTATGTTATTATTACCTATTTTATTGTGAAAAGTGCCCTACAAAGTATTCTATCATGTTTTTATATATTTCTCAAACAAATCCTCTCTTAAAAATGTACATAAATGTATTTTTAAATAATTTTTAAATTTTTTTCCAGAATTAACACTTTCAGGATTTTGATCTTTTGGGATTTCAACATTTGGCATTACGGTGTTCAGGATTGTGTCTTTTGGGCTTATGGTTGGCTCTCACCTCATCACTCTCGCTGCTTTGCAGCTTGTTGCTAGGTTACCTAAGGATACAGGGACCCAGTCCTGGGATGTTTGTCTTGCCTCATCCCTGAGCTGCCTGGAAAGAAAGTATACCTCACCCTAACAGGGCTCTGCTAGAGTTAGAGAACACTTATTTTAGTAGGCTCTGAAATGTGCTCTGAAATGCTGAAACTCTCACCAGCTATGGTTAAGTCTTAACTCTCAACTCAAAAGTTATTTTTCTTTAACATCGAAGATTTTGCTTTATTATCTTCTTTCATCCAGTATTGAAGATGAAAAACTGTGCATTATCTGTTTGATGCCCTGGAGTGGCTTTTTAATGTTTTCTTTATCTTGACTAACCCAAGTGGCACAGGTTTATGTGACGTCTGAGGTTGCTTCACCCTGTTTGGCACACGGTGTTACCTTCTGATCTGAGAGCTCATTTCTTCCTTCACCTGTAATTTCACTTATTATTTATTTGAAGATCTCCTTCATTATCTCTATTTTATTCCTCCAGACTCCTCCAGAAGAACCACATATTATTTTTAAAACTTTGGAACTTGAAGATATTTCACCCAGGTCTTCTCTCTTTCACATTTCTCATCTATGTCTTCCTTCCTGCTCTGTATTAAAAGGATTCTTGGCCCCATTTTCCAGCTCACTCTTTAGCTCTCTAGTTTTGCCTTCTCTACTGTTCAACCTGATATTCAGTTGTTTTTATTTTTACTTTATTCTTGAAATACACAAACAGAAAAGTACAATACCAAAAGTTTACAGGTGGATGAAAAATCACAAAGTGAACCCACCTATGTAACTCTCCAAGGCGAAGGAACAGGGCTCCACCCCTGTTTGCTTTAGGGTATCTTGGTTTATGTTTCTGATATAGTGACTTAATAAAGTGACAGACCTAAGAGAAAGTGAAAAGTACTGCTAGATTCATCCTTAATTTAGTTGGCAGTTTAGGCGAGTGGGCCTTCCACAGAGCAGCCATTCTGGTCCTGAGGCAAAGAGCTGTGTTCAAATGAGTTAAGCTTGAAATCCTCTATTTCTCCAAAGATCTAGTTCCCACTGATACTGCTGACAACATTCTTAATTATTTCCCCTTGCTCATAGCATCACTTTCCTCTCACATTTCCCTTCCCCTTATTATCAGTTCACCCATTTTTATGGCAAAAAAAAAAAAAAATCAAGAGAAAGTTTTTCTGAGCCACACACTGTCCTAGAAATATGACGTTCCTCTCCTGGCTTACACTCCACCTTAAATAAAAGAGTTGGGAATATTAAAAGAAAATAACTATTCCCATTTAATAAGAGAGGTATGAAAAGAACAACTTTCCCTGGACCAGTAAGGAAAAGTAGGCCAGCCAGCCTAACTCCTCAGGAGTGATCTGGGAGAGGATGGATGTCTACATGTAAAAGACTGAAACTGGACCCACACCTTTCCCCACTCACAAAAATTGATTCAAGATGGATAAAGGACTTAAATTTAAGGCATGAAACAATAAAAATCCTCAAAGAAAGCATAGGAAAAACACTGGAAAATATTGGCCTGGGGAAAGACTTCATGAAGAAGACTGCCATGGCAATTGCAACAACAACAAAAATAAACAAATGGGACTTCATTAAACTGAAAAGCTTCTGTACAGCTAAGGAGACAATAACCAAAGCAAAGAGACAACCTACACAATGGGAAAGGATATTTGCATATTTTCAATCAGACAAAAGCTTGATAACTAGGATCTATAGAGAACTCAAATTAATCCACATGAAAAAAGCCAACAATCCCATATATCAATGGGCAAGAGACATGAATACAACCTTCTCTAAAGATGACAGACGAATGGCTAACAAACACATGAAAAAATGTTCATCATCTCTATATATTAGAGAAATGCAAATCAAAACAACCCTGAGATATCATCTAACCCCAGTGAGAATGGCCCACATCACAAAATCTCAAAACTGCAGATGCTGGCGTGGATGTGGAGAGAAGGGAACACTTTTACACTGCTGGTTGGACTGCAAACTAGTACAACCTTTGTGGAAGGAAGTATGGAGAAACCTCAAAGCACTCAAGCTAGACCTCCCATTTGATCCTGCAATCCCATTACTGGGCATCTATCCAGAAGGAAAAAAATCCTTTTATCATAGGGACACTTGTACTAGACTGCAGCTCAATTTACAATCACCAAACTGTGGAAACAGCCTAAATGCCCACCAACCCAGGAATGGATTAACAAGCTGTGATATATGTATACCATGGAATACTATTCAACCATTAAAAAAAATGGAGACTTTACATCTTTTGTATTAACCTGGATGGAAGTGGAAGACATAATTCTTAGTAAAGTATCACAAGAATGGAGAAGCATGAATCCTAGGTACTCAATTTTGATATGAGGACAATTAATGACAATTAAGGTTATGGGGGGGAGCAGAAAGAGGGATGCAGGGAGGGTGGTGGGGCCTTGGTGTGTGTCACACTTTATGGGGGCAAGACATGACTGCAAGAGGGACTTTACCTAACAATTGCAATCAGTGTAACCTGGCTTATTGTACCCTCAATGAATCCCCAACAATAAAAAAAAAAAGAAGCACCCTGTCTCTCCTGTCTGATGTTCTTTCTCTGCTCTCAAAGTCATTGTCATTCATTCTTCTTATTGGGGACTGACTCTCTTAGCAGATGCTTTCAAGAGTAGAAAGAAGTCAAGAAACTGATCACAATTTGCAATTCTTGTGTGGCTCCTATTAAGATTCAAAAAGTCTCTAGTTCTTCAGTGGCTGGAAAATTTGGTGATTAGTTCATTCTAACAGACTGAGAACCCATCTTTTTTTTTTTTTTTTTTTTAATTCATTCAGCAAATATTCCTTGATCACCTACTCTGCTCAAGGCTCTGTTTTAGGAGCCACAGAAGACAACAATAACTAATATGGGACTCTGCTTTGAAGGACATTTCCATTAGTTGGAAGGGAAAGGCAGACAGAAATGATGAAAACAAATAGCAAAAAAGGGGCATGTACCTTAGAGCCCCTTTAGTATAAACAAATGACATCGTCAGGGCACGTTCAAAAGAGGGAAATCTTACTCACATCAGTAAACCAGGATGGCTTTGTGGAAGATACCATTTAAGAAGAACCATGAAACTAGGCAGAAATTTTACAGAGATAGGGAAAGAAAGGATTCCAAGAGAGAAAACTGCACAAAGAACAGGGTGGAATGGAGGTACATAAAATAGTTGGGTGTGCAGGAATAAGGAATAAGAATAGAGATAAGGGCAGTGCCTGTGGCTCAAAGGAGTAGGGTGCCGGCCCCATATGCCAGAGGTGGTGGGTTCAAGCCTAGCCCCAGCCAAAAACTACAGAAAAAAAAAAAGAATAGAGATAAAATAAGCAGAAGTCAATAAACTTCACTAAATAAACATTGATGATTAAAGAGTTAGTCCTTGCCAAAAGGAACATGGAAGGCGTTGTAGAAAATGCACATTTAAGCAGGGTTTAGAATGGAGAGAGAGAGTCTAGAGAAGATGGAAGTAGGGAGATTGAGCTCCCTGCTCTATTTTTAATGCTTATCCACCATGACAAGCATGAATTCATGGAGACAATGGTGCTTCTGGGTTCACCTGTCCTCCACAGAAGCAATGTGGGCTCCCCAATTCAATGTGGATGTTAAATGAACATTTCTTTAACATACATTTTTATTGTGGACAGAAAATTTATGAATCCTATGAAACGCTCCAGGCATGCAAATAGGTGCTGTCTTTGTCTTGTGAAAGCATTATTATTCATACAATGACATCATTCATGCCCACTATCCCCACAATATGGGGAAAGACAGCGACAGGATGAGGAAGGCTTTTAAGAGAAGTGGATCATGACCTTGAGGTCATGTCTATATCAAGACAAGATATAGGAAGAGAGGTATTGAGAGGACAACCCAAGCAGGAAGAAAAGCAGATAAAGGTGGCAAGAAGAAATTTGATGAAATAAAGAAATGCCAGTCATTCCAAAGGACTGAAGTATAAGAAGGTTAACAGAAGCGAGTGACCATAATGAGGTGGAAGCCACATCTCCTAAGGTCTTGTTTATAAATGGGTTATTATGGAAGTTTTGAGATACACAAAAAATCAAGAAAGGTAAAATCTGTACAGCTGGAAACAAATGAAGCCCTCTTGGCAGCACCAATAAGCCAAGCAAGGTGAAACTTGCATGGGTCAATCAGAAAGGACACTATGTGTCTTGGAAGTAAATTAATGGACCATAACATAGTCTGTCTCAAAACTTTCATAGTGACTTACATATACCCCATAAACCTTTGCTCTTATCCTAAAGGCAACAGAAGTCATTTGAAGCATTTTAAACAAGGAGCAGACATTCACTTTAGAGCAATCACTCTGGAAACTGGAAGTAAAAGAGATGAGTTGTGGGTGCACTTAACAGACGGCAGAGAGACCAGTCAGCATTCTGCTGTAGTTGGCAGCCACAGCAGAGTGAGGGCCTTGGTGTGGTGTGAGACTGGGGCTGGTCCTAGGCAGCTGGAGAAAGAACCCATGTTCCAACTGCCTGGGAATGTCATTAAGGTCTCTTACAACCCCATGTTTGTCAGAACATTGCTCATGCCAATTTTTCAAACCATAAGGTTTAGGAATAAGAATATCACATACATTGAGGACATTTTAATTTAACTTTCCTGAGATCTGGAAACCAATCTCTTGCAAAGTTCAGCACATTCCTTGAAGCTGCTCTCACTTCCCTGCCTGGCTGTGTCAGGCAGAAAAAGGGCTTCGTTGCTAAGACACCTCCATTCAACACCCTCCACACTGCCTGCCCTTTGCTGCGCTCTCTGCCTTAACCCTCCGGGACTGCTCGGAAAATTACAAACTCAAACTACAAATACTACTTCTTTATCTTTTCCAGAAATCCCACTTAGATATCTCTTTCTGTCAACCATTTTATTTCTGTAATCAGTTTCACCAATCCCCATTCTCCTTTCTAAAAGGAAACCTGGACTTCCCAAATTAGATTTTATTTTCTTATATTTTCAGACCTCATTTTTTATGATTCATTTGTTTGAAAAACTACCTAAGGAAAGACAAGGAGAGAGAAAGGATGCGTCGGATCTAATATATCTCCCGGGCCTCAGTGATATGAAGCATATATATCAAATCTACACTCATTTCCTTGATAAAACATATGACACCATCTATTGAATAACAGAAATATTATATATTAGCATCTGGATTTCAAAAAGGTATTTGGCAAAGTTTCAGGATAAGGAGCAAGGTGAGGAAATGAGAATGGGGTAGGCTTTGTGTGGTTAGCATGATTCAAATCTGACTGTACCCAGAAGGTGTTGATTAATGAATTGCTGACACTTTGTAGGAAGGGCTCTAATTTTAACCCTGTCCTGTTCACCAAATTCGTAATCACTTAGATAGTGACATATCCTATTAAATCTGTAGATGATTCAATTTTTTTAGGGCAATGCTAGTCACCTTAGTAATTGCTCAATAGATGTTTGTTGAATTTAATCAAGAGGAAATTATTGATACTTTACATCAGGGCAGTGCCTGTGGCTCAAAGGAGTAGGGTGCTGGCCCCATATACTGGAGGTGGCAGGTTCAAACCCAGCCCCGGCCAAAACTGCAAAAAAAAACAAAAAAGAAATACATTTATACTTTACATCATAGACTCCCAATTGTAAATGATTTCATTAGGCTGAAAGGAAGTAAAAATAAGAATACAATAATATTGAAAATACATAAACGAATTTTGTGCTCTTGGACTCAATCGATGGTACAGGTGTAGAATTAGAAAAGCCCAAATGAACATGTAAATAAAACCATGTACACAAGAATTGGAACTACAAACTAAATCTGCATTACTAGGTTGCTCCTCCTGCCTAGAAAAATTAATATAGGCTACAGATCATCAAGTGCTGATAAGCGTATAACAGCCTGCTGGCCTGTGTACTGTTTAGGCACTGTGTTTCATGCTAGGCACTGCATTTTAAGAGAATCATTCATCAAGAGACTATAATGCCAAGGAAGTCCTATGAGGAAAATGCAGAGACATTTGGACTATATGCCCAGATTGTTGTTTTTTTAAAACCTGGATGGGAGTAGAGATGATAATGGGAGACTTCATGATAGCTACCTTCACACGTCAAAAGGCTATCACGCACAAGCAGGATTCAAATCATTCTTAGTAACTAAGCTAAGCTTAAATTAGGGGACTAGGTGCTTGAAAGAAATGAGGAAAAAAGCACATTTTGGCTCAAGAAATAATTCTTTACCAAACAAAATGGTTGACAAATGAAATAGTGACTGCCCCAAAGTAATAGTAATAAATAGGCAACTTTTTACATGAAGTAGTTTGTTGTATTTTCAAAAGCACTTTATATTTCAAAGTCCTATCCATTTCTAACTGCCTGATTGTTGTCACAGTTATGTTGCCTAAAAGCAAAGAACCGAATAGTGTTAAACCACTAACAACCAGCTGGTCACCATGCAGAATGATAAGATGCATAAGGATTTAAAGAACATTAATTCAGTTGAATTCCATAGTATTTGGGAATTGTTCTGTGTGTGTGCGCGTACTGGGCACTGGTGAGTGCTGAATTTGTAATTGAACAGTGTTGGGCCATAGGAAGCTTACAGTCTTGTGATAGAGAATGTCCTGAATAGAAACCTTTAATGTGTTTCCTAAAACAGTGACTGCTGTAGTGGGTACTTGTATCAGTTTACAATTGCTGCTATAACAAATTCCCAAATCTTAGCAGCTTAGAACAACACAAATTTATTATCTCAAAGTTCTGGAGGTCAGAAGTCCAAAATGGATCTACTAGGCTAAAACCGAGGCATCACCAGGGCTATTTTCTCCAGACACTCTAAGGGAAAACCTATGTTCTTGGCTTTCCCAAGCTTCTAGAAACCACCTGTATTCCTTGATTTATGGTCCCTTCCACCAGCTTCAAAACAGCAACACCAAGGCATAGCCTTTCTTACCCACTATTCTGGTTCTCTATTTTCTGCCTCCCTCTTCCACACTTAAGGATGCTTGTGATTATGTTGGGCCCACCTAGATAATCCAGGATAATAGCAACCTTAATTCTATCTGCAACTTTTGCCATTGTCTTAGCTGGGGCTGCCATAACAAAATACCACAGACTAGGTGGCTTAAACCTCCCCCCACGCAAAAAAAAATTTTTTTCCTTACAGTTCTGGAAGCTTCTAAGATCAAGGTGCTAACATGGTTGTTTTCTGGAAAGGTCTCTCTTCCTGGCTCACAGACAGCACCTGCTCACTGTGTCCACACATGGCCTCCCCTCTATGCCTGTGCATGGGCTCCAGGGGTCTCTCCCTCTTCTCAGTAAGGAAGGCAGTCTTATTGCATTAGGGCTCTACCCTTATGACTTCAGTTAATCTTAGTTCCTCCTTAAATGCCCTATCTCCAAATACAGTCACACTGGTAGGGGGTTGACATATGAATTTGAGGGGAACACGGTTCAGTCCGTGGTAGCCAGGTAATCTAACATCCTCCCAGGTTCCATGAATTAGGGCATGGGTATATTTAGGGAGCCACTTTCTGCCTACCACAGCACTCAATAAATGTTTGTTGAAGGATAAATGAATGCTAAGGCAGGAGTCCCCAAAGGGAATCTCAGAGGAGACCCTTCCATAGCTGGTACCTCAGGAAGAGATTTCTAGAAGACAACTTGTGGATAAATAGAAAGCTAATCAGGGCCAGGTGCAGTGGCTCATGCTTGTAATCCCAGCACTTTGGGAGGCTGAGGCAGGAGATTTGCTTGAGGCCAGGAGTTCAAGACCAGGCTGGGCAACACAGCGAAATTTTGTCTCTATAAAAAATTAGCCAGGCATGGTCGTGTGTGCCTATAGTCCCAGCTACTCAAGAAGCTGAAATAGGAGAATGCTTTGAGCCCAGGAGTTTCGAGGCTTCTGCGCTACTGCACTCCATCTAGCCTAGGGCAACAAAGCAGGACTTGTCTCAAAAAAAAAATAAATAAATAAAAGGCTAATCAGGAAAAGAGTGATTAAAAAAATATGATGCACGATGGTCAAGTGCAGTGGCTCAGGACTATAATCCTAGCATTTTGGGATTATATGAGGAGAGGATCACTTGAGCTCAGGAGTAAAAGACCAGCCTGAGCAACAGTGAGACCTTGTCTCTACTGAAAATAGAAAAATTAGTTGTGTGTGGTGGCAGGTACCTGCAGTCCCCAAGTAGAGGAGGAGGACTGAGGCAGGAGGATGGAGATTACTGTGAGCTAGGCTGATGGCATGGCATTCTAGCCTTGGTCATGTCTGGTTCAGTAAATAGATTCCATTGGGAGTTTAATAAACTGTGTACAGTTAGCAAGGCTTTTCTTTTGTTTGAAGTCTTGCTGGGTTGAGGAGATTCTGAGGGCTTGCACATCATGCCATTTAACTAAGCCTCTCTCAGTAGGGGGATGATCGCTAGTTACAGGCAGTCTTCAGGTTACAAACAAGATAGGTTTGTCTTAATTTGAATTTGCATGTAAGTTGGAATAAGTATATTTGCCAACTACCTGTAATAGCCTCCATCTGTAAGTGTGAGTTGTGCATAAGTCGGATGTCTGTAATTCAGGGACTGCTTGCACTCTGCAGGTCCAGGAAACATGCTTGGCTTACTCCCCTCTCTGAACTGCCAGCTCTGAACTGCTTACTCCCCTCTCTGAACTGCCAGCTCTGCAAAGCTGAGCTCAGTTGTGGGTTTTTCAGCTCCAGGAGACTTGGGCTTTTCACATTCCTAGGTCTCATGTGTCTGAAAATCTTCAGTTTGGCTTTACAAAGGATCCTATGGTGTAACACTAGCTCCTGAATGGTAACATAAGTTTGCTAATAATAATAAAATAGAAATAGGGACCTATCAGAGATTATTAGCATGGGCATGTGAATTAAGCCATATTGCAATCTTAGTTTGGACAGAATTGAATTCAAGACCTGAACGTTGCTAACATTTCCCACATCTATTTTTTCTAAATATGAAGCTTTCCAGGTATGTACTTAAATGATATACATTCTCAACTGGTCTTCAGATGGTCTCCTGAAAGGAAGTCGCTCCTCCCAACCTCTTTTTTTCAAATGCCATAATATCTTTTTGAGTTCCAGGTAACTGGATAACCCCAAAGTTATAAACAAAAGGGCCCATAGCTCTCTGTAGTCTCCAAGGACACATAGTTTTGCTTCTTTTTTCATGGGTATCTCTACTCTGGCACATGGTAGGTGTTCAAAAAATATTAGGTGGTTTAATGAATAAATGTAATATGAGTAATTATAATCACAATGCTTACCTCAAAGGTTATTGAAAAGATTATCTGAAAACATTCATATGTGAAAACATTAAAAAACACTTCGCTTTTATGTAATTATATAAAATGGATTATCTGGTGCCATAAACGTTGCTTAATCTTACACCTTCCCTTAATGTTATATCCAATGAGAATTGCAGAAAACGTATTTGCATCAACTCTAATAGCTTTTGGGTTTTACAAAAACTTGTTTCTAAGCAAAATTGTGCAATTGGCATAGTTCGTATTTGCTGCCATTGCATCCTCCTTTCATCAATGCTACCCTATGTGGGGGGAGCATCTCAATTTCTAGAAGTCCCGAGCCTTTACAAAATCTACATGACTGGTTTCAAAGCTTCTCCCACCCTTAGATGCTGAGCCTTCCCTAGCATTGCCACTTCACCATAACTCACCTTTCCTGTGTTACAGCCTTTCTCAGCATTACAAAGCTCACCTGAAAAGGTTATGTACGAGGGTTGGTTATCAGGTTACTATTTAATACGCCTGTGTCTTTCATTAGAAGCAACTACTTCAGCCTTCTTGGCAAAATGGTGGAAGAACACTGGCTCTTCCGAGATTGCTTCACAGGGCACCACGTTGGCAGTCATCTACTTTGGGCATAAACCCAGCTCTGGTCACACCTGGTAAGGCTTTTTTTTGCCTCTGCTCCATGTCGGTGCACTCAAAACCATGGACAAATTGCCTGCTCTCTCTCTGCCTTAGGTTCCTCGTCTATAAACTGAAAAGTGGGGCAGGGCGGTGCCCCTAGGCCTTTCTGCACCTGAAAGAGCAATGATTCTAGAGTTCTCTGCAATGTGCTTCACACAAAATAAACCAGGTTAAAAGAGAAATGCATAAGAGATGCTGCTGTTTTTCTCACTGTCACTTGGCATCAGATGCTTAATGACAATAATGTAGGAGCCAAAAAGTAGAATAAATACACCTCAAAGTATACAGTTTTTATGAAGACAACAAAGCGGTTCTTGAGAATAACCAAACTCACATTCTCCAAAGAGTACCACAGTCTACAAATCTTACTCACTGATAAACTACACCCAGTGCTTTCTGACAGCCATTTTTATTTCTCTGCCTTCTGGATCTTGAGACACCTAGAATGACTCTTCAGGCCACTGATTGCTGGTCACGGAGCTCTGTCGTAGGTTTCACTATGTCTAGCCTGAGCCGAGTCTTCAGCCTTATCAGGATTAGCATCTTCCCTTGGAGAAAAAAAGTCTAAATTCCTATTTTGTGTGTGTGTGCGTGTGAGGAGGAATTACTTTCCAGTTTAGACTCTTTCGATATACAAAAGCATGGACAGAACAAGCCTTCCTATTAATTAATATTGAATATGACTGTGGCAAGATGCGCTCTTGAGCTTTATTCAGTCCCGGTGTGTAGCGTAGGCACAAGTGTGTGCATAGGTTAATCAGGGCAAGACCAAGTTGCTGCCTTCTAGAGATGCCCTACTATCAAAGCTTCATGGCTTAAAACAAATGCCTTGACTTCTCCATCATGGAACAGCCTGAGATAAATGTTGCTGGTTGGTAACTGCTGTGTGGCCATCACTCAGGAGCCAAGGCTAGAGGTGGCTTGGCTATCTTTGATGTCTGCCCCCTAGTGACAACTTAAATCCTGTTTATGAGCCAGGCAGTCCCCAAGCTACAAACATCAGTACAAGCACATAAACTTGCACTTATGAAAGGAAGCTACCACAGTAAGTCTGGAGTTATAAACAAGCAAGTGACGAATAACTTGCATTTAACGAACGAAGGCTTTTAGAGGTAATTGGTAAATGTATCTGTTCTAACTTACATACAAGTTCAACTCAACTTACGGAACCTATCTCATTCATAATCCACGGACTGCCTGTTCTGACATGCATGCACCACCACACCCAGCTAATTTTTAATTTTTTTGCAGAAACAAAGTCTTGCTATGTTGCCCAGGCTAACCTCAAACTTCTGGCCTCAAGCTATCCTCCCACCTCAGCCTCCCAAAGTGCTGGAATTCCAGATGTGAGCCACCGCACCCAGCTGGCTTTCTGTTTAATGTTTTATTTGCAATCATGTTCATACGCCAATGTCAAGCTGTTCTTTCTGTGGCGGGAATTAAACTTCAAAATACAAACAAAAGAATGTGTTCTTTTTTATTCCATTTTTGTTGTCACTGGATTTTCATTGTGTACAAAATTAAAACCTTTTTTTTTTTTTGTAAGTAATGACTTTGACCAAAAAGAAAACATAAGAGACGACAACATGCTGGTGTAAACCAGGAGACAGTGGTGAGGGTTCTTATTTTTATAGTGCATTGGGAAAGACAGTCCTTACAAAAAGTTTGAGAGACTTCTAAGAATAAAATACTTTTAAAGGTCTATGGCTCTTTTTAAAACATGGCTTAAAGGATGACCACCATTTAGTCTCTGAGAGATACATAGAAAGTCAAGAAAAGTAAGTCATCTTATAAATAAGCATATTTGCTAACCCAGAAAACAAAAAAAGTTAGGCTGTTCACATTCGTAGATAGAAGTTTACTGCCATGGAGAAATGAGAGGTTTTATTGGCTCAAACTGTCACACGGTTTCTCTGCTGTCTAGATCAAGGAGACCCACAACAACTGAGCAAACACTCTGGCTTACACCAGCTTAAGACCACCACAAGGACTGCTAGAGAAGGGGAGGGCGCCCTGTGGGATCTGAGGGAGTGGCTCTGGAAAATTAGATGGCCTCAGGGAGTCAGAAGCCTGACCACACCCACCTTCAGACTGTCGAGCCTTCCTGCTAAGGGCGCTGAGACCCCCAGATCAGCCAGGTCTCAAACTCACAGCCCTCCTGACCTGCATTCAGGTTAAGCCTGGGGATACTTGCCATGCCCCTGTCAGACAGCCAAGAGCTCCACCATTGGCGCTTAAACCCCAGAGCACTGCTTCTCAGGCTTCCTGTGGCCATCCCACAGTAGTTTTAGCCCAAATCATTTCCCGCTACATTTCCTTTTTCTATTGCAATGCAGAAAAGTGTGATGGGGCATGAAAAATAAGAATCATGAGCCAAATAATACACTCTATTCGAAAAGACTGATCTGGTGTCCTTCAATAAAAATAACTGTGCTTGTAATTTCAAATTCCAGGTTACATGTTTGCAAAAAAAAACCAAAAGACCACAGGATGGAGCAGTATAGACTACAGTGTGGTAGACATCAGAGAGAAGAGAGCTCAAAGTGCCTGGGAAGAAAGATTTCTGATTAGAAGACGTGGCTCCAGCGTTCTACCTGGAAGCTCTCTGCTTTAGCTCAAGGCCTTTGTATGACACAGAAGTGTGAAGTGAGGTTAGTTACACATACAATTTCTTCTTATATTATTAGCCTGTAAAAATTAGTTACACTAATAATTTGTATTATTAAGGATGGTTATAAACCAGTCTCATTATCACGTAGTATGCTCAATATTAACAGAAATAGTTACAAACTAGGGTTATCAAATATATGGATATATTATTAATTCAAACTATTCTTAGCAGGTAATTCAGTTGGAAAGCAATCACCCTCTTCTCTAGCATGTGTGCACGCTCACACATACACACAGCACTCAAGGAAGGACTGAAAAGAGAGAGACGAGTAAAGAAAAACAATAAAGAAGAAAGCAGGGCAGAACTGGAAATCAAAACAAACTTACATCTGAAATGATGTGATTAATAAAGTAGCCAAAAAACAGTCCTCAAATATCAAAGGAAACCAAGAACAGGGATGTTTTCCAAAGCTCCATGTTGAATAAGGGAATCATTTCACTGTACCAACTACAACAATATACACGAAACTAGTCCTCTTCTCTAGTCATAACAATAATTACTCAAAACATATACAGAGCAAAGGAAAGAATTTTGGTTTTGAATATTGTGAATTCAAGGAGAGTGAAGTTATTTCCTCCAAAGGCTGAAGATCTAATGTGTTGTGACTATATAAGTAAAAATTCCTTTTTCTCCTCTTTTGTCGAGAACCTGAAATAATTTAATCTGCTTGCAAATTTTTTAGGCAAGAGACTGTAAATGTTAACATCATTAAACACATATATTTAGTGGAGGCAAAAGAACAAGAACTGAAATTTTGACTCAGGCATTTCTGCCAAGAAAAGATCTCTGAAATGAATATCATGACGGCTCAGAAAAAACAGAGTAGGGTGTATTCTGTGCAGATTAAGGTGATGTGGAAGGTTGTAGCCAAGATTTTAAATCCATTTTGTGATAATGTGAAGTCCTTTAAATTTTTCATTATATGCTGTAATTAAGTTAAACAAAATTAGGTTCATAAATTTTTCTTTTTTCAAAATAGAAAAATCTAGCAGTTACCACTCTAAGGGATCAAGTGTAGTATCCTCAGTAATGGCACAAATTTATCATGACACAACTCTTTTTTTTTTTTTTTTTGTAGAGACAGAGTTTCACTTTGTCACTCTTGGTGGAGTGCCCTGGAGTCACTCAGCTCACAGCAACCTCCAACTCCTGGGCTTAGGTGAGGCGATTCTCTTGCCTCAGCCTCGCGAGTAGATGGGACTACAGGTGCCTGCCACAGCGCCCAGCTATTCTTTTTTTTTATTGCAGTTTGGCCGGGGCTGGGTTTGAACCCACCACCCTCGGTATATGGGGCCGGCGCCCTACCCACTGAGCCACAGGCGCTGCCCCATGACACAACTCTTGATGTGACACTACTAGAAATATAGAACATAACCTACATAGTGTACTCACTAACATGTTTAATCTCAATATAATCACAAGAAAATAGTGAGATGAATTCAGATTATGGAACATTTTCTGAAACAATTGATTTGGACCCTTCAAAAAATGTTAATGCTATGAAAGATAAATAAGAGCAGGGATTATTTGAGATTAAAGGAAACTAAGGAGACATAACATAACATAACATTTGATCCCAGTTCAAAAATAACTACAACAAAGGATCTCAGGGCAGGGGGACAACTGGATAATTTTAATACCGACTCTATATTAGATATTATCCATATTAAATTTCTTGGGTGGTCTTGTAGGAGATTATCTTCATTCTTAGGAAATCCATGCTGAAATATTTATGAGCAATGTCATGATCTGTGAGTTGTTTTCAAATATACATACATACACACATGTATACATATGTTAATATATGGCAAGAGGCACTAGGATGCCTTGCAACAGTAGGTGAATCTAGGTAGAGTATAGGGATGTGCATTGTACTATTCTTTCAGCTCAGTAAGTTTGACACTGTTTAAGGACATGGAGTTTCTATATAGTGGATGAAGACTATTTCTCTTTATTGAAGTGTTTCATGTAATAAAATGAAGTAGGAATGATAGGATATCTCCATTTTGCAATCTCTAAAACCCTCTTGGATCTAAGCACTGAACATTAGTGGCCATAAAAGGAAAGATAACCAGACACTACGTGGCGTTTAAAAGAACACATCACTACTATGAAGTACTTTTGTCAAAAAATCAAACCTAAAAATGACCAAACCTCTAGGTCAGCCATTTGCAAACATCAGTGGAGTCAGGACCACCTGGAAGGCTTATCCAGTCACTGATTGCTGGACTGCAAGCTCGGAGCTTCTAATTCAATAAGCTTGAGGTAAGGTTCAATAATTCTAATTTTAATAGGTGCTAGTGCTGAGTCTGCAGTCCAGAACTACCCTTTGAGAACAACTTCTCTAGATTAACCTACTAAATTATAAATACTAAAAAGAAAAGGGGAATATGCAAAATAACATCATGGGGATGTTATCAACAGAACCATACTGTAAGTCAAAAGGAAAAAACTATGGTTCTTCAATAAATAAATTGCCATTTAAATAGAGACAAAAAGGAAACATATAGGATAAAAGAGATTTCAAATATATGCCAATCAATTGCAATATGTAAAATTCTACTTAGATTCTAATTTTTTTTTAAAAAAAAGAAACATATTATGTTTAAGAGACAATTAGAAATTTGACAATCGAGGGGCTAAATTATTCATTTTCTTAGGTGTGTTCTTGGGGGTTTTTAAGAGAATGTTTAGTTTTTTAGTTTTTAGGCATAGGTATTGAAATATTTCTGGATTGAAAGAAGTTAAAGGGAAAAAAGGAAAACAAGAAAACTAAAGTTAATAAATCTATAATTCTTCTTGGATTCACTGATTTTAGTTCTCCAGCAGCAATATTTGTTTATCCTCTCTTGTTTCTTCTTTAATATTGATTTCTAGATTTTTTATTAAGTACTCCTTTCCTCAACTGATGACTCAGCTCTCAGAAATGTGAGGTGGCCGTCACAATTATTTGCATGACTAGATTCCCTCTGTGTTGGAGCCAGCATGTCTGTCCTGAACCCAGAGTACACATGTGATGATTTCCTCATTGTTTTGATATTTGAGGTGTCAAAATACTAAATGACCAAGCATAAGTTCTATTTTAATCGCAAGCAAAACTATCAAAGATAGTTCAGTTCACTTGTGAAAATATCACATATAAAGAGTATATTACAATAGCCGCCTTGGAGCCTAATGGATAATATGAAAAATTGTGCCCAGCTTATGAAATAAAAATAATCAATACCTGGGAAAGAAAAAGTACTATGAGTGAATAACATAAAGAATAACAATAGGGTGGCGCCTGTGGCTCAGTCGGTAAGGCGCCGGCCCAATATACTGAGGGTGGCGGGTTCAAACCCAGCCCCAGCTGAACTGAAACCAAAAAATAGCTGGGCGTTGTGGCGGGCGCCTGTAGTCCCAGCTACTCAGGAGGCTGAGGCAAGAGAATCGCTTAAGCCCAGGAGTTGGAGGTTGCTGTGAGCTGTGTGATGCCACGGCACTCTACTGAGGGCCATAAAGTGAGACTCTGTCTCTACAAAAAAAAAAATAATAAATAACAATAAAATGAAAACCTGTGCATCTACCATCCAGTCTAAGAAATAAAACCTTATAATGCCCCTCTAAAACCTTGGTGGGCCTCTTCTAAATCACTTCCACTTCACTGTCTACTGGCAGTAACCACTATGGTAAATTTTAAATAGAATCATGTGATGTCATTTGGATCTTCCTTGTATTATTTATTGTTGCTATTTTACAACCTTATATTTGTAATATTCAACCACATAAATAGGTACCACAAGCATCCATCTATTTTCACTGCCATACAATATGCATAAAATTTATCAGTTTTGTATTATGGATAATTCACCTCTTCCTTTCAAAATTTTCAACTTTCTTATTTCATTGCACTATCACTTCCATTAGAAAATTATACTAGAATAGTGATACAGAGCCAGTAATTATTTACTTATTTATTTTTACAGACATGGTCTTGCTTTGTCACCCAGGCTAGAATATAGTGGCACGAATACAGTGGCACAATCACAGCTTACTATAACTGCAAACTCCTGGGCTCAAGCACTCCTCCCCTCTCAGCCTCCAAGTAGCAGAGATACACACCAGATATATCTGTGTAGCCTATAGATACACACCACCACATCCAGCTAATTTTTGTATTTTTGGTAGAGATAGGGTCTCGCTATGTTGCTCAAGCTGGTCTCTGACCCCTGACTTCAAGAAATCCTCCTGCCTCAGCCTTCCAAAGCACTGGAATTATAGGCACAAGCCACCCCACTCAGCCACAAGCTGACTTTTTCAAATCAGCTAGTTCTTCAATATAATGAAAACTGTCTCTACAAAATATATACCATATTTTAAAAATTAGCCAGGTTTTGTGGCCTCTGACTAAAGTCCCAGCTGTCCCAGCTACTCAGTAGGCAGAGACAGGAGAATCTTTGAACTCAGGAGTTAAAGACTGTATTGAAAAATGATAGTGCCACTGCACTTCAACCTGGGCAACTGAGTATAATGCTATCTCTAAGAAACAATACATAAAAATAAAATAATGTCAGTTCTTCCTGACTTTGATGGAATGCCTCAAGTTTCTCCCATTAGTGATGGTGGTGGCTCTGGGTCTGAAATATACATTTATGTCATGTAAGGAAGTATCCATATATCCCTATTTAATTGAATGTTTTTGTCTAAAATTACTGCTGAATTTTGCAAGATACCTGATCAGCATTTATGAGGATGATGGTGTGATTCTTCTTTTCTCTTTCTTTTAATGAGACATAGTCTCACTCTGTCACCTTGGGTAGAGTGCCATGGTGTCAGCCTACTTCACAGCAACCTCAAACCATTGGGCTCTAGCGATCCTCTTGCCTCAGCTTCCAGAGTACCTGGGACTACTGACGCCCACCACAATGCCTGGCTAGTTTTTCTATTTTTAGTAAAGAAGTGATCTCGCTCTTGTTTAGGCTGGTCTTTAACTCCTGAGCTCAAGCTATCCTCCTGCTTTGGCCTTCCAGAGTCACGGCACCCAGCCAATTTTTCTAATTAGTTCTTCCAATTTAATAATTTTTAAAAATAAAAGTATCATTGATTCATGAATTCCCCTTCCTTTCATGATGCTTTAATCTTAAAATTTGTTCTTGGAGTTTACTTAGGAGTTTTAAATCAACATTTAAATTTGACTTATAAATCAAATTGATCTATAGGCCTTTTTTATTTAAAAAAAAAAGTATTTTGAGATAGGGCCTAAATATTAGATATATTAGAATCTAATAAATAATTACGAGAAATCAATCACTCCCAAACCAGACCATAAGGACTTTAGGGATAAAAATCAAGTCTTACCGAACACAATATCTTGATTAAGGCTCAAGAAATATTTGTTGTAATGTGATCTAATAAGAAATGGTCAAACTTTTAAAATTATCAACTTCTTGGGCAGTGTCCATAGCTCAGTGGGTAGGGCGCTGGCTACATACACTGAGGCCGGCAGTTTCAAACTCAGCCCAGGCCAGCTAAAGCAACAATGACAACTGCAACAACAATGACAAAAATAGCCGGGCATTGTGTCTGGCACCTGTAGTCCCAGCTACATGGGAGGCTGAGGAAAGAGAATCACTTAAGTCCGAGAGTTGAGGTTGCTGTGAGCTGTGACACTACAGCACTTTACTGAGGGTGATATAGTGAGTCTCTGTCTCAAAAAAAAAAAAAAATTAAATTAAATTAAAAAATAAAATGAAATAAAATAAAATAAAATTATCAACTTCTTACTGAAATAGCAATCCATCCTTATATTTTAAAAATGAGGCGCACCAGTTTCCAGTCTAGCAGGTAAGAAGCTTAAAAGTTGTTATTTTCTAAATAAAAAGCTGAAGAAACTGAAAAATCAACAACTCACTTATATCTGTAAGAAATGAAGTACCAAGGAAATTGCTGCCCCTTGTTGAACACAGAGAATCACAGCTTACTGCAGCAGAAACCCATGAGCTGAAACTTCTGTGAGAACTAGTGTTGAGTTGGGAAAACCTAAGCTGAAATTGACAAACTGCTGGAGGCTTTGTGTGGACAAATCTGAGGGATTAAAAACTCCACAGGGTCCCAGTCATCAGAAGGCACTTCCTCTTGGAGCTCTGCTAAGTTCTCACAGTGACTACTGGAGAAAAATCCATTTATGCTTCCATCAGGAGGAAAGGAAAAGGAACCATTTGGAAATAAGCCATTGCGTTGTGTTCTGCTCATCAAAATACTGCCCTCAGGAGAAACTACTTAACCAGAAGTACACTTGCTGGTCTAAGTGGTGGGGGAGAGGTGGTAATTCGGAGAGCCAAGACTTAATCACATGAACGTGAGACTATAACATGGTTGCCACCCTCCCTTCTCACCACGTTACTAGAGGCCTTTACAGCAGGTCCTTTTACCTAGTACATCATGTCCAGCTATTGAGAAATAATTCTGAGACATACTAAAAGGCAAATAACACAGTTAAAAGAGACAGAAAGTATCAGAGTCAGACTCAGATATGGCAAGGATGTTAAAATTATCAGACCAGAAACTGAAAATGATGATTAATAATATGTAAGGGACCTTAATGGATAAAGTTAACAGTATATAAGAACAGATAGTATGGCTGGGCACAGTGGTTCATAGCTATATAATCCTGTCACTCTGGGAGGCAGAGGTGGGAAGATCATTGAACTCAGGAATTCAAGACCAGCCTGAGTAAGAGGGAGAACCCCACCTCTACTAAAAAAAATTAAAAAATTAGCCAAGCGTCATGCTGGGCACCTGTAATCCTCTCTACTTGGGAGGCTGAGGCAGGAGAATCACTTGAGCCCAGGAGTTTGAGGTTGCTGTGAATTGGTCTGACATCACAGCACTCTAGCCTGGGCAACACAGTGAGATTTTGTCAAAAAAAGAAAAGAACAAATAGTGTAAGCAAAAAGAAATTTTAAAAAGGAAACTAAAATGTGAGAGATTAATATCATAAACATGGTAACTGAAATGAAAAACGCCTTTGGTGAGCTTATTATGATAGACACAACTCAAGCAGATATCTGTACTTGAAGATAAATCATAGACCTCCAAACTGAAAAGTAAATAGAAAAAAGCCTGGAAAACGAAAAACCCAGAATAGAATATTCAGAACTAAGACATCACTGCAAGAGGCATGAATACACATAATAGGAATATAAGAAGGAGAAGAAAAAGAAAGAAAGAAATATTTGAAACAATAATGACTGAGAACTTCCACCAAATTAATGTCAGATACCAAACCACAGATACAGGAAGTTCAGAAAACACCAAGTAAAACAATTGCCAGAACAAACAAACAAACTAGGCATGGGAAATCTAAGATAAAGAAAGCATACTGAAAGAAGCCAGAGGGGAAGTGAACAGTGTTACTTACAGAGGAGCAAAGGAAACTTTTCCTCAAAAACCATGCATGCAGGAGGAGAAAAAGGGAAATACTTAAAGTGTTGAGAGAAAACATCACCAACTTAGAATTCTATACCCTGTGAAATTACTTTTGAAAAGTGAAAAGGAAACAAAGACTTTCTCATGTAAGCAAAAATCAAGGGAATTTTTTTGCCTACTTTGTAAGAAATGCTAAAAGAAACTCTTAGAAAAAAGGAAAATGATAAATGTCAGAATTAGATCTATTAATATGTAAAGAAAAGAAGTGCATCAGGAAAGGCATAAGTGAAGATAAAATAAAAACTTTATTTTTCTTACTCTTAATTCATCTAATAGTTAATAGTTTGCTCAAATAATAAAAGCAAAAATACATAAGGATGGGTGGCGCTTGTGGCTCAAAGGAGTAAGGCACCGGCCCCATATACCTGAGGTGGCAGGTTCAAACCCAGCTCCGGCCAGAAAAAAAATAAATAAATAAAAATTAAAAAAAAGAATACATAAGGATATGTACATGTATTTTACTTTGTTCATGTACAAGCAAAATGAATAACAGCAATGATACAAGGAATGGGAGGGAAGAATTAGGATTATTTTGTTATTATAAGGTACCACACAACCAGTGAAGCTGTAGGGTATTATTTCAAAGCAGACTTGAAAATGTAAATATACATTTAATTGCACATGTATATTCCAAACACTAGGGTAATCACTAAAAAAAGTAATAAAAATGTATAATTAACATGCTAATAAAGGAGAGGAAGTAGAATTATATAAAATGCTCAATTAAAACTACAAAAGGAGGAAAAAGTGGAAGAAAAAATAGAAACAAAGAACAAGGGCAACAAATAGAAAACAGTAACAAATATGGTAGATATTAATTCAACTATGTAAGTAACCACTTTAAACATTAATGATCTGAATGCACTAATTAAAAGATAAAGGATTATCAGAGTTGATCAAGAAACAAGACCCAACTACCCAACAACTAAAGGTGACTTTAAATAGAAAGCCACATATAAATTAAAAGTAAATGGATGATCTGAGAGCAGCGGCTCATGCCCATAATCCCAGTACTTTGGGAGTCTGAGGCAGGAGGAATACTTGAGGCCAGGAGTTTGAGACCAGCCTGGGCAACCAGCAAGATCCTGTCTCTAAAAAGTTTTTTAAATTAGCCTGGCCTGGTGGTCTGCAACTGCAGACTCAGCTACTCAGGAGGCTGAGGCAAGAGACTCACTTGAGCCCAAGAATATGAGGTTACAATAAACAATTACAGTGAACTATGATCACAGCACTGCACTCCAGCCTGGATGACAGAGCAAGACTCTGTCTCTAAAAATAATTGTTTTTTTAATTCTAGGAAAAAAGTAAACAGATGGAGAAATACATACTATTCTAACTACAATCAAAAGAAAGCAGAGTAGCTATATTAATTTCAGATAGAGCAGACTTCAGACTAACCAAGGAAAGTTATCAGAAATAAAGAGGGGCATTACATAATTATAAAGAAGTCAGTTCTCCAAAAGGAAGTAGCAATCATAAATGTGTATGCACCTAACAACAGAGCATCAAAATACCCAAGGGATAAACTTACATAATAGCAAAGAGAAATGAATGAATCTACTGCTATAGTTGGAGACTTCAATAGCCTTCTATCAGAAATAGACAAATCCGCCAGGCAGAAAATCAATAAGAGCATAGTTGGCCTCAAAAACACCATCAATTATCTGGATATAAGGGACATCTACAAGCCATTGCATCCAGCAGCAGCAAAATACACATTTTTTTTCAAGCCTATGTGGAACTTCAGCAAGAGAGACCACATTCTGAGCCATAGAACATACCTTAACAGATTTAAAAGGATAAAAATCATGTGGTGTCTGCTCTCAGACCACAGTGGAATTAAAGTAGAAATCAATAACAGAAAGATAGCTGAAAAATAACAAAATCCTTTGAGATTAAACAACATACTTCTAAATAACACATGGGTCAAAGAAAAAATCACAAGAGAAAATAAAAAATATGTTAAACCAAATGAAAATAAAAATACAATTTATCAAACTTTGGGGGATACATAAAATCAGTACTTAAAGGGAAAGTTTTAGCATTCAATCCATATATTATAAAAGTAGAAAAATCTAAAATCAGCTACGCAAGCTGCTATCTTAGGAAACTAGAAAAGGAAGAGCAAATCAATTCCAAAGTAAGCAGAAGAAGAGAAATAATAAAAATTAGAGGAAAATTAATAAAATGTAGACCAGAAAATTAATAGAGATAATCAACAAAACCAAAATCTGGTTCTTTGGAAAGATAATAAAATTGAAAAGCCTCTCACCAAGCTAACTGTAAACACACACATGCGCGCATAACTAATATCACTTACTTATTATTAAGTAATGGCCTCTAGCCACGCTTAATATATTAATAAGTAAGTTATATTAGAAAAATTAATTAATATATTAATAAGTAAGTTATATTAGAAAAATGTACAGAGGGCATACATTACTATAAATGATAGAAGGTCTATCACTATACATCCCATAGACATTGAATAGATAATAAAAGAATACTATGAATAACTGTGCCCACAAAACCTAGATGAAATGAATCATTTCCTTAAAAGATAATATCTTCCAAAACTCACAGAGAAGAACCAGATGATCTGAATAGGTCTATATATATTACAAAAATTAAATTAATAATTTATAACCTAGAAAGGCAACAGGCTTATTAAAAAGTAAGTTACTAATAATTTTCCAAAACAGAAAGCACTAAGCCCAGATAGGTTGGTTGATGCATTCTACCAAACATTTAAGGAAGAAATCATATCAATTCTCTATAATCTCTTTCAGGAGATAAAAACAGAGGCAATACTTCTAAACTCATTCTATGAGGACAGTTTTACCTAAACTCATTCTATGAGAACAGTTTTACCAAAACCAGACACAGATATTACAAAAAAATGTATTGTAACTACGGAACAGTATCTTTCATGAATATAGACGTAAAATCCTCAACAAAAGTTTAGCAAATCAAGTTATAATGTATAAAAAGAATTATATACCATGAAGTAATGGGATTTATCCCTGGAATGTAATTCTAGATTAACTTTCAAAAATCCAATTAACATAAGTTAATTGATGTAATGTAAGTCAGTATAAACTGTAATCTGGCCAGACGCAGTGACTCACACCTGTAATCCTACCACTCTGGGAGACAGAGGCAGGAGGACTGCTTGAGCTCAGGAGTTCAAAACCAGCCCCATCAAGAGCAAGACACCATCTCTTTAAAAAATAGAAAAATTAGCTGGGCATCATGGTATAGCTATATAGTCTCAGCTACTTGGGAGGCTGAGGCAAAAAGATTGCTTGAGCCCATGAGTTTGAGGTTGCAGTGAGCTGCAAAGATGCCAGTGCACTCTATGCAGAACAACAGAACAAGACTCTGACTCTAATAATAAGTATAATAATTATTATTATCCAATCCTCAAACAGGAAAAAAATCCTCTTTTTTCCTCTTTGATAGGAAAAAAAAGAAAAATTATGTGATTATATCAATAGATGCAGAAAAGGCATTTGACGAATTCTGACACCCATAAATGATTAAACTGTTCAGTGAACTAAGACTAGAGGAGAACCTCTACTTTTTTTGTAGATATTTTGTACAACTCTCATTAACAGTGAGAAAGACAATGCTTTTCCAGTAAGAACAGGAATAGGGCAAGGATGTCCCCTTTCATCACTGCTTTTTAACATTGTATACTAAGTCCTTGCAATTGTACCAAGACCAAAAATAAATAAAAAATAAAAAGAAAGGTATACATATTGGGGAGAAAGAAATAAAAATTTTTATTCCCAGGTGTTCTATGATTTCTCCATGTGAAAAATCCAAAAGAATCAATAACAACAACAAAATCCTGGGACTAATAAGCAATTATAACAAGGTTATAGGATACAACCTAAATACATAAAAGCTGATTGTTTTCTTACACACTAGCATTGCAGCAGCAAAAATTGAAATTAAACAGTAGGGAAGGGTAGGCTCAGACCTGTAATCCTAGCACTCTAGGAGGCCAAGGTGAGATGAGATGATCTCTTTGAGCTCAGGAGTTTGGGACCAGCCTGAGCAAGAGTGAGACCCCGTCTCTATTGAAAATAGAAAAAGTAGCTGAGTGCGGTGGTATGCGCCTGTTGTCCCTAGCTACTCAGCAGAGTAAGGCGGGAGGATCCCCTGAGCCCAGGAATTAGAGGTTGCTGTGAGATAGGCTGACACCATGGCACTCTAACCTGGACAGCAGAAGTGTTACTCTGTGTTGGAAAGATATGACAAAACAAAACAAAAACCCAATACCATATATAGTATTATATTAGCACCAAAAAATGAATTATTATTTATAAATCTAACAGTATGTACAAAATATAATTGAGGAAAACTACAAAATTTTGATGAAAGAAATCAAAGGAGAACTGAATAAATGCAATCTTCTGATCTGTGTTCGTAGAGAACAAAGCTATAAGACTGACACTGAGTTTAATAATTACTATAAAGGTACAGTAATCAAGACAGCGTGGCATTGGCAAAATAATAGACATATACGTCAATGAAAAGAAGAGAAAGATCCGAAGTAGATGCACATAAATATAGTCAACTAACCTTTGAAAAAGGAGCAAAATTAAAGCAATAGAGAAAAGAGTCTTTCAACAAATAGTACTGGAACAAATGGACATCTACCTGCAAAGAAAATGAATCTGGACACAGACCTTACCTCCTTTAGAAGAATTAACTCCATATAAGTCACAGATCCAAATGTAAAGTGCAAAACTATAAGAAGAAATAGAAGCTAACACAGGTAAAAAATCTAAATCTTCTTGGAGTTGGTGATGACTTTTTAGATGCAATATCAAAAGCATGATCTATGAAAGAAAGAACAGATAAGCTAAATTTTATTAAAATTAAAAACCTCTGTGCTGCAGAGGGTGTGTGGAAAATCTCTATACCTTCATCTCAAAAAAAAGCAATAAATAAGTAAATAAAAAGTATCTGAATCTCCTGAGAATATTGGGTGATCTGTGATTCTCCTCCCCTTGTACATGGTAAATAAACCTTTCTCTTATTAAAAAAAAAATAAAAGAAAAAGAAAATCTATTAAAATAATTTTAATGAGGCAACTATCACTCCTGATTCCTCATATATCATTATATAGGTAAAGCATGCATACAGGTATATGCTATTTGTTTACAAATAGGAGCATAATGTTTTGCACCTTTTTGTTTTTTTGCACTTGGTAAAATGTTTTAGAGATCATTTCCCATTAGTCTATATATCTTTTTAACATCTGCATTGCATCTATTTGTATGAATATACCTTGATTTAACCTGTCCACTCCCTCATTTATGTATATAGAGGTTATTTTTAGTCTTTTGTTAGAATAAACAATGTTTAAATTAGCATCTATTTTTCCACACTTATGTAATTATATCTATAGGAAAAACCCTTAGAAGGGAAGTGTACATTTCAGCAATTTATACACACAGTGATGGATGAGTTAGGCCTCCTATTTTTAAGACATTATTCAGAGTACATATCCTCACATAAATAGCTGTAAAAACATTTAAGTCATTAATACAAAGAGATAAATGTTAAATCAACCCTGCCCTTGTATAAAAACACATCTCTATTATTACTTTACCACTTTTACTGGTGAGTTTAACTAGTTGATATTATCATAAAATGATTTATTCACAATTTCCTAAGCCCTAAAACTGTATTTTTAGGGTTTACAGATACTTTGTATTTCAAATAGGAGTGTAAATGGCTGTTAAAAATAACAGAAAAAAATACTATCAGCAGGAATTTGTGAGCAAAAAAAGAGTAGTTTGAAAAATGGTGCTTTCTAAATTTTCCCGTTTAGTTCTCGTTCACATTACCTTATTGTATTTTAAAATGTTTTATAGGTCCTTGGTGAAATACTGAAGGTTACTGAAAGTATGACATATTTTTGCAAACCAAATGTTTCTTTAAAATTCAACAAATTTTCAATGAGGTTTAATTAGGCAGAGAAGTGGTTCAGAACTCATTTTAAAACGTGCATGATAATTAGGGAACATCAAAGAGTATTGTTACACTCTAAACCGTAAACAACTGACTGTTAATGATTTAACAAATTCCAAACATTATCCCACAGTGCAGAGAACTGAAGCTTATTTTGTTAAGGCAAGTGTAGATTAAGCTAATGATTTACTCAATACCTTGTCTCAAAAAGTAATTTTACCAGAGACTGCATCATGACCCCTGTAGACATAGCACTACAGAGGTCAAAGTTCATGGAATTTAGCAGCTCAGAGAAACCTTAAGCATCTTCCCTTTCACCAGCAGAAGAGGAAACTGATTTGGCCAGCATCATATTTGGTTAGCAATAGACTAAACTAAGACAGTTTTCCTGCCTATCTAGATCACTTTCTCCTACGTTTTGCCGTATCTCTATTAATATCTGTAAAAGCACTCACAACACTATCTAATGAGTTTATCATGGCATATTTTTTAATTGACAGTTTAAAAATATTTTATGCTTCTCAGCATAAAAGGTTATATAAGTGAGGGATACACCAGTGAAGGAGGGGAAGAAAAAGATACACCAGGAGTACATATTCTGGTGGGAAAACCATATCCCACAATTAGAAAATATTCTAGGGCAAAAATGGGAAATCTGCAAAAACTGAGTAGCCTTTTCCCCCTGGACTTGTTGAGAGTGGTGGTATGGCTGTCAATATATGTCATCACTGCCCTAAGATCTATCACCTCTGTCAACCTAAAGAAAAAAATATGGAGGCAAAATTAAGCTAAGTAAAAAGACTATTTGGGCCCAGTTTGATGACTGCAACCCAGGAGCACAGATTCAGGATGCCCTGACTATGTGCTCTAATTAGCATCAGTTTCCAGGGAGGTTTTAAAGGAAGAGACAGTTTCTAAGTTGTTTGCCAACAATTTATATTAAAATAGCAGAAGCTATTTACTGGCTGGCTATACCTTATTCCAGGCACATAAACATAAAGATAAAGGATGAGGTAGCGAGTCAGGAACAAAGCGCCTTTAGTCCCCAGGCATGGATGTGAGCACTGAAGTCCTATACTCATGATACGGAGTCCTCCACCCCTGCTCAGAGCTGGACAGGGACCCCCATTTTCTAAGCTTAAACAAGCTCAACCACATTCTCTGGGTACCGCCTAAGCAGTGTACCACCTAAGCTGCCACTCCCAGAGCAGAGAACACATCCTACACAAAACAAGATCCCATGCCTATACAAGGGCAGTTTTAAAATTAACTTCTGCTCTCAGGCTCCTGGTGCCAAAATGGTTGTGACAGTCCTTCTCCTCAAACCCCCTGCCTGCAGGGTAGGAAAAGCTGTATATAAATCCCCAAACAGAAGGTCCACATGAGCTACCCACTCAGGAACTCCCCTTCTGTGTGCCAAAGGCTCTTTTTTTCTTCCCCTTTTCTATCAGTAAAACATCTGCCCTTTCGCTTCCTCTTGGTGGTCCATGGATTCATTCTTCAGGTCTCCAGGACCAAGAACTCAGCTGAGAGAGGGAGATTCTGGCTACACTAAGGTCTCTCTGATAAATTTTGCAGACCTCACATAGCTCAGACTGTTCTGAGTTAGTTTTCCTTCCTCAATTTTTTAATACAGTTTTACTTTTTACATCTGTTCTGTTGTTCATAGGTGTTAAAGCATGTATTGGTTACCGTACCTGATCCTCACAGTAACTGTGAGGCAGATATTGTCTCCATTTTCCAACTGAGTGAGGTATAGGGGCAGAGGGAAACTTCCCCTTCATCCTCTGAAGGTTCACTGAAAAATGAAACTTCCACTCACAAAAGGCAGATTAACTGGAGAAAAGGCTCACAAATTTATTTAAATTGCACATGGGGAGAATCACAGAGTGACTGGCTACCCACCCTCCGTGGGGTTCAGAAGCTTATAGACAAAATAGGCAAAAGCTTATAGGCAAAATAGGTTATGGGAGGAGGAAGAGGAATTCTGTTGAAAGGCCAGGAAGAATTACCAGGAAGAATGAATGGATGGAGGAACAGAAATTAACTTGTAAATAGTTGTCTTTGACAATGAAAGAATCTGCTCTGATGTGGTTACCTTCTTGGTCTTATGGGGGCAATTATTCTTTTTGGTGGGTCTGAATCTTAGAAAGAGAAAGGAACTTAATCCTCATCCTGTTCTTTGGGAGAGGGACTGGTAGAGATGGGTTTTCAGAGAAACCTTGAGACTTCAGTTTAGCATGTCAATGCACCATATTTTGGAGTATCCATTCCAAGCCCTAACAAAACTATAGCTCAAAAAAGCTCAGAAAGTTATAGAACTGGAACTAGAACCCCAGGCTTCTGGCCTTTATTCTAATGAGTTTGTTACATTATCAGTCAACCTGAATTTCCCAAGTCCCAAATGTTTAGTTTTCTGGGAATCCTCAGGTCACTGTAGAAGGGAGGTCCTTATGTGGAAGTTTGGGTAGCCTAAATACCCAAATTATAGCATGCTTTCTTGGAAAAGGAAAATAGTAGCGCCCAAAAATTCCATGGAAGTGCTTGCGGCTGTTAGTGAACTGTGAGGATGGCATTTTGCTAGAAGCATGAAACCACAGTCAGCTTTGAGCTCCTCAGTTTGTTTGTTCCATTCCTTGTCATGGGGATAAGAAAACTTAAATATAAAATCTCACCAAAATTAAATGGGTCTGGAAAGAAGTATACCAAAATGTTACCAGTCTCTGGGTGGTTGGATTACAAGTTGATTTCATTTTCATTGTCTACATTTTCCACATTTCCTACAATAATTATGTTACTTTTCTAATCAGAAATTATATAATTCATCTCTAGCTGCATATCATTTCCAAACTATTCAAAAAGGAAAGAAGTTAAAACTTTCTTAAGTGGAATACTTGAATAGACAGATATTTGGAACCTCCTCTTATAAATGAATATTCTTTTATTATTTAAATTTTTTTTCCTTAATTATTATTAGTATTATTTTTTTAGATACAGAGTTTCACTCTGAAATCCAGCATGAGTGCGGTGACCTGATCATAGCCCACTGTAACTTCAAACTCCTAGACTCTTGCCTCAGCCTTCTAAGTAGCTAGGACTACAGGAGGGCGCCACTACATCCAGCCTGAATGTTCTTTTGAAAAAAAAATCAATCTGTGAGTAAGCTAAAGAATTTATTCAAGCACAGGAGTTTGAGCTTCCAGTAAGATATGATTGTGCCAATACACTCCAGCTTACATGACAGAGTGAGACCATGTCTTTATTAACAATTATTTTTAATTAAAAACATAATGATAAAACAGAGCATATTTAACACCTAAGCAAGTGGAATGGGGAGCTTGGACCAGGACAGTAGGAATGGAAATTGTGAGAAGTGGACAACTTCAGGATAAATTTTGAAAGTGAGGCCAACAGGATTTACTCAAGGATTGAATGAAGTCATAAAGACAAAAAGTTTATGACTGAACAATTAAAAAAGTGGGAATGTCATGAACATGAACCACTTGAATCCTGGGTCTTTGCATCTGTCAGATGGAGGCAGTACTAATGTTCTCATTCTGCTGTGATGAGGAATAATAGAAATAAAATCTTTAACCTTGTTCCTAACAAATAGTTACTCAGGAAATGTTAGCTTCCTTTCTGTTATTAAAGAGAATAGTTCTTGGGGTCAGTGTTATGGATAGAAAGATGGGAAGACTCTATAATACATTTTGAACTCTATGAGATCGGTCCTTGGTAACCCATTTCCCCATTTTCCCTCTTTCAAATTACTCAGGTGTCAAATATGTGTCCCTTGCCAAACTTTTAACTCAGCTTCTCAAACTAAAACCCCAAACTCAGGTATATTAATATTTATAAAATAAAAGGCCCTGGGCAGCACCTATGGCTCAGTGAGTAGGGCATTGGCCCCATATACTGACGGTGGCAGGCTCAAACCCAGCCCCGGCCAAACTGCAACAAAAAAATAGCCAGGCCTTGTGGCAGGCACCTGTAGTCCCAGCTACTTGGGAGGCTGAGGCAAAAGAATTGCCTAAGCCTAAGAACTGGAAGTTGCTGTGAGCTGTGATGCCACAGCACTCTACCGAGGGCAACAAAGACTCTGTCTCAAACAAAAAAAAAAACACACAAATAAAATAAAAGGCCCATGTTCCCTAAATTCTTTATGTCAAGAAAGCCTTAGGAACTGCTTCAGATTAAGGCAGAAGAAAATGTCAGGACATTTAAATGCAATATCTAATACTGGACTGGGTTTTGTACCATGGAGGGGAAAATGCTATAAGTAGGTAATAGGGATATTTGACAAAATCAGAATATGGACTAGAGTCCATTATTAACATATTCACCATGTTAAATGTCCTGAACATAATCACTATGCATGGTTGTCTAAGAGAGTATCTTTGATCCAGAAAATAAATATTAAAGCATTAAAGAGTAATAATTCATTAAAAACACATATAGAATATACTATATATAGAGAGAGAATGAGAAACACAAAATGTTAAAAACAAAGCATCTCAGCATGATTCTTTTTTTTTTTTTTGTAGACCGAGTCTCAATCTGTTGCCCTGAGTAGAGTGTCACCACGTCATAGCTCATAGCAACGTCAAACTCTTGGGTTCAAGAGATCTTCTTGCCTCACCCTCCTGAGTAGGTGAGACTATAGGCACCCACCACACCACCTGGCTCGTCTCTGCATTATTCTTGTAATTTTTCTGTAAATTTGAAAGGTTTTCAAAGTTAAAAATCGAGACACATTATTCCCTAGATATATTCTTAATGACTTTATGCAAAATATTTCTTTGCCAGGCCAAGTTTGAAACATTTTATCTTTCACATATATTCTCTTACATGTACAATAAACTGTAAAACCAAAAAAATCAAACACAGGCTAGTTGTGGTGACTTATACCTGTCATCCCAGCCCTTTAAGAGATGAAGGCAGGAGGACTGCTGTGGTCAGGAGTTTGAGACCAGGCTGGGCAACATAGTGAGATCTTGTCTCTAAAAAAAAAAATTACAAATTAGCTGGGTGTGATTATACATACCTGTAGTTCCAGCCATTCCAAAGGTTGAGGTGGGAGCCCAGGAGTTTGAGGTTACAGTGAGCTTCGTTCAGGCCACTGCATTCCGGTCTATGTACGCAGTGAAACACCTATCTCAGAAAAAAGAAAATTATTTGCAAGAGATAAGAAAGGTATGGAAATGTGTTGCTAATGTGGAAATGTGTCCTTTGGTTAAAAAAAAAAAAATCATGTACACACACACACACACACACACACAGGTATGTTTGGTTAATATCCAAAAAGATACAAAACTTTCAACAGCAATTACCTCTAAGGAATCCTGTTGTAACTCTTCTTGTAACTTTCTTTCCTATTTCAATTTAAAAAATTATTACTTCTCTTCTAACTTAAAACATATTTTAAGGCAAATAATATATGATATTGTTAGAATCTGAGAGCCAATTGACACTGTAAAGAATTTGTGAGCCAATAATGAGGAAGTTAGGTTTGAAAGAGAGGAACAGAGTTTCTCCTATAAATAGAAAGATAAGAAAAATAAGAAGTCTGTAGTCCTTAACTGTCATGTAGGATGTCACTGTGAAGAAAGCAGAATTTAGACTAACATGAACAATACAGCTGTCATTTGGGACCTCGCTGGACTTTGGGTATTTAGGTAAATTGTTCTGCACCCCCAACTTCCTGGTTTCTGCAAATTCAGGGCTTCCCACTGATTCCTGCTAATGTCTGACATTAGGATCCTGGTTTTCTTTGCTTCTCCATCTTCAGGAGCCAGTTTGTTTCTGCTGAGGGTCACTCCGATGCTTTTCACAAGGAATCCCAGCACATTCATGGTTTAGTACGGAGTACCTTATGGACAAATTTGAAGAGTAATGGAAATTCCTTTACCAGGCATTGCCAAGCCCTCCACCATCTCCCTCTCTCACATCCCACTGCCATCCAAAAATGTCTACTCTCCCCTTATAATCCTGCAGCTATGTGCATACCCTCAGAAGTCTAGCAATTCTCTCCTGCTGTTGCCTCTCTCCATGGGACCAGCTGGGCTAGGCCAACTTCCCTGATCCGGGACTCCCCACTCCCCCTGGAATTCTGATGAATAAAATGCTATGAACTGAAGTTGAAGATAATAAACTGCTCAATGTAAATGATGATAAAAAGTGCTCACTAATAAAGCCCAACTCTCCTTAGAATTGTGATGAAGTGCTTATCAATGAAAGCTTCAAAACCAAAATCATGGTTTGTAAAGGAAATATTTCATCATGCACTAAGTATTGTGGCAGGAAATGGAACTGATTCACGGAACCAGTAGGTCCGTGAGTAATCACAACACTGTACCTGAAGTGCCCAAGTGTCCCCTTTTACCCCTTATCCTTACTCCTCATTCCTTAAAAATTGAATCTGGGGTTGCTTTTTCATTGTCACATATTAGTTGAAATTACTCAAATAAGTGAGGTGGTTTAAGGGGTCTATGAAATCCAAAACAACATCAATAATAAATAACAGTAGTTAGAGTTGCACGATAGAGTGTGGCAGCCAGAATTAAATCCTGAATACCCCACTTCACGGTCCTATCACCCAGAGACTTACTAGATAGAAAAGAGGGAAAGAGAATTACACATATTCCTTTAAAGATTGTGGGGAATACACTTTATTTGCATGTAAATGGTGCATAGGGAGGTGGGAAGTTTATGAGGATATCAATCAACCAAAGTTAACAAGTCTTCCAAGGAATCCCTGCCCTTATTTGTCTTTCTTAAATACTGTATTTCATATCTTTATGCATTCTTTTCCCAGGTACAATGATCATTAACTAAAACACTTGTATGTTTCTCACCAAACCAGATAAAAAGTTTTGTGTTTTTTTTTTCTTAGCCTCAGCTTCCACGTGCCTGCTCACTGCCCGTAGGGTTAACTGGTGGGGGCATGGGGCCAAGACCGGTGGGCTCGAGAGGGCGAGGGCTGGCAGCTCCTATGGAGCCCGGGCCGGGAAACTTTTTCAGGCGAGCGCCGCGGCGGCTCCAGCGCCCCTGGGCCGAGCGGAGAGCCCGGCGACGGGGCCTGGGCTCGGCGCGGGGGCGCGCCCTCGGCCAGGGCCGGCGACCAGGGCAGGGCTCGGCCTCTGCTCCGGCTCCGGCTCAGGCTGGGGCAGCGGCTTGTTTACTCGGGCCGCTGTGAGCGGCGGCCCAGATAAAAAGTTATGAAAGGTCTTTACAGACCTATCTCTGGAGGAGGCTTGCAGCTCATTATTATTAAAATCCAAACTAGAAGATAAATTCACCTCTAAATTGACATTTGCCTACCTGAGCTGGTGGGTGAACTCTTCACCAGTTATAATACTCAGACTAATGTCTCACTGAAGACATCTTTCTCCAAATCCAAGTATGTTATTTTATATGGCAAAGGGATTGGCAGATATGATTGAATTAATCATATGATATTTAAACATATGGTATGTTCTTGAGATGGAGAGCACATCCTGGATAATCCAGGCACGCCCAATATATCATAAGGGTCCTTATAAGTGGAGGCAGACGAGTAGGAGGCAAAGAGAATGATTTGAAAATGCTGTGGGGCTGCTTTTAAGGATAAAAGAAGGAACTATGAACCAAAAAACACAAGTGGCCTTTAGAAGCTGAAGAGGCAAAAGAACAGATTCCCACCTGTGCAAAGGTTCTCTACCAATTGCATGAGTCTGGTGAGACAGAACACTTGCACAAATCAGGCAAAGCAAGTTTATTGCTCACAGGCAACAAGGCTGAACAGAAGCCCATGATCTATGATAAACTGGTCCCCCAAGATTCAAGAAAGCTTCCTGATGGGTTCAAGAAACCCACCCTGGATTTATATATGCTGGGCAACAACTGGATTAATAAGCTCAATCTTAGCAGATCTTCCTGGTCTAGGAGGTCTGAGAACACAGCCTGGGCTGTTCTGGACATTTCCTCCTTATCTCTGGATGTTACATTCACAGGTGCAATCTGCTCAGGAAACTACAAGCAAGAGAGGAAGAGCTGGTTCAGCCAAGGTCATCTGGGGACCTTGTCCTCCTGCCCTAGAGCCTACACCTTCATTTTCACCTAATAACATCAATGTGGACTGTCTGGACATCCAGAACAGAAAGATAATAGACGTGTGTTGTTTTAAGTTACTAAGTTTGTGGTAATTTATTACAGCAGCAAGAAGAAACTAATATACCAAGTTACCTATGGCTTCTTGCTAACTGCAATTCTGTTGTTCAACTTGTTTGCTAGTTGTCTCCTCACCACTCTACCCTGCTCCCCAGAAATATAAATTCCACAAGATGAGGTGCACCCTCAGATTGAGTTCATTTCCTGCGACACTGTTGACAAAATAAATACATGATTTTTTGGTATTCCCATGAGAGACTAATGATATTTTTGAAAATTTTTAACATTAGTAAATGCACCAGGGATCATGAATATGGCGTTCATTCTGATGTTCTTAGGACTCTGTTCTGTGCTGGGCATCACAAGAGGAGCTGGAGATCGAGAGAGGTATAAATTCAGGCCTTGGCATCCAGACAGCCTCAATCCCACAATGAACGCACAATCACAATGGAATATGGATTGTATTTCTGGCATTTCACCAAAAACTGCTTTGGAGCAATTAAAAATGCAAATTAAATACCAGTGTTTGGGATGTCAGTGTTTAGAAGAGAGGCATTGTGGGCTGAGGGTTAAGAGCAATAACTAGACACTCAGGCGACTTACTTGGGAATCCTGACTCCATCACTACTATTTGCCCCATTAAATAACCACCCTGGGGAGGCCCCTAGACCTCACTTCCTCATCATTAAAATGGGAATAATGTGATCCAGGCCACAAGGTTTTGATAATGCAATTAAAACAAGTATACAAGAAACTTTGATGCAATGCCTGGCACAAAATAATAGCTTGATAAATAATAACTTAGAGACTGATTCCTTAATCAATATGCAGAGGCACTTTTTATGCAACTAGATGGTTTCCCAACTTCCCCTCCCGAGGAACCACTGGAGCTGAGTTATCTTATTTTAAAGAGCCTGACTTCCCACATCTTCCCACTCCCAAATCCATAATTTCTGCTCGGTGCTGAAATGACTTGCCAAACCAGATTCTGTCAGCTAGGGTTTCCCTTTGCTTATTTTCCTCCAAAGGATGGATCCCAGCCAGGAAAGGGGTTTTGGAAGTTAGTTAGGAACCTCTCCAACTAAAGACATAAATGTGGTTTGGGGGGCACTGTAAGAAGGCAGAAATATAAGGACAAAATGATTCTTTCTTTGTGGTCTGGATGGATCAGCTACATTTGTTAGGGCAATTATGTTTGCCTATGTTCTTTTTTTGTTTTTTAACACTATACACATCAGCATAAAATCCCTCCTTGTTCATTTTCTGCTGGATCTTTGTCAATATGATTTTCATTGTTTCCTTTCTAAGAGCTCACTGAAGCAGATTGAGAAGGCAGTAATTCTATGTCCCAGAGGTTAAATGGTAAACTTCTATACATACGCCAGATTTTCTCTTCATTGACACATAAAATTACTTTGTCTTATTTCTCTCCCATGTAACTTGACACACAAAAAAACTGGATCTCATGTTTTGAATTCTCACCAGCCAGTGGAGAAACTAAGACTAATTAAGTTTCCTGGTTCTTTGGGAGTTTACATGGTGCGTTATTTCAATGTAGAAGCAGATGTGTCTTCTCTCCTTTGTTTCCCAAACATAAAGAAACCAGGTAGCAGACCCGGCCTTAACGCTGGGGCTATGGAATGGGAGTTAATCATCTGTAATCTCCCCACATGCTGCAGTCTGTCTGAGTGAAGGGTCTCAGCAAATATGGCATCTCTCTTTCATTTATTATAGCTGCTATTCATGAATCTATACTGGGGTCATTTTCCTGATGGAGAGGTGGGAAATTCTAGGAGAGTAGTCTATGGAGTCTTGCCTGGAAGAATAGGCCCCTGGGAGAGTTCACATGATTTCTGACAGACAGTGCCTGGGACTACTGTTAACCGCAATATATCCTCCCTAGCAGCCCACAGTGACTGCCCAGCCTGACTCTCTGCTTGTCTGCTACTATCCCCCATGGAAGCTCGGTAGGCACAGTAGGCCGGATAGAATTCCTAGGCTCTCAGAAGGCAACAAAACCAACTTCAAACTCTTGCAAAAGAATTCAGGTTGTTTAACAGTAGGGATCTTCCAAATGAGGAGTATGAATAAATTGTTAGCCTCCCTCTTGTAGAAATACAAGCCATGATACACATTTTACCAAATGTACCAATGTGTAGGAAGACTGGAATCTGTCCTACCTCTGTCTACTCTAATAAATCTAGTTCAATTCACCATCACTTTATGAAATGCCTTCTTTGTGTCTAACTGCGTGCCTCACTCGGTGGTAAATATAAAAGTGAGTAATAAAGTCAGGAAAATAGGCTATTCATATTGGAAGAGTCTGTTCTATGTATCTACTTTAATTTCTTTTTCTTAAATACTTCTCACAACAACCTCAAAAGGATATGCAGTTTAGATTAAAGGTTCAGCAGGAAGACTGCTTGAGCTCAGGAGTTTGAGACCAGCCTGAGCAGGAGACCTCATCTCTACAAAAAATGGAAAAATTAGCCAGGTGTGGTGGTGCATGCCTGTAGTCCCAGCTACTCAGCTACTCAGGAGGTTGAGGCAGGATGATCCCTTGAACCCGGGAGTTTGAGGTTGCAGTGAGCTACAATGACATCATCACACTTTAGTGGGGGTCACACAGGAGACTCTGTCTCAAAAAAAAAAAAGAAAGAAAGAAAAAAAGACATGTCTAAAACAGCCCAATAATTTAAAAAAACGAAACACAATAGGCATTTTCGCCTTGTATCAAAAGCATACAAGATGAATGTCATCAAGTATTGACAACACTAAGGGAAATGTGCACTGATGAGAACTGTTCGTAAGAGAGATTACATGGGCAAATTAACTTCAAAAGATGATTTGGTGGTTTCTACCAACAATTAAAACAAACGTGTCTTTAGTCCACAGTTCCACATCACAGCATTAATTCTATGATATACTTACCCAGGACCATAAAGATAAAAAGATGTTCACTGCAGTTTAGTTGTTTTTAAAAATGAGCTTTGTTGAAGATTAATGTTCAGACCATAAAATTAAGTCACTTTGCTCAAGTGTAGTGGCTCATGGCTAAAATCCCAGCAAGGTAAGAGGCCAAGTCTGAGGATTGTTTGAGGAGGGCAGGAGTTGGAGATCAGTCTGAGCAATATAGCAAGCAAAGCCCTGTCTCTACAGAAAATAAGGACAATCAATCCAGGTGTGGTGCCATAGCTATCGCCCCAGCTACTTGGGATTCTGAGACCCGAGGATCACTTGAGCCCAGGAATTTGACATCACAGTGAGCTCTGATTGTATCACTGCACTTCAGCCTGGGTGACAAAGTGAAAACTTATCTCCAAAAAAACAAAAACAAAAACAAAAAAACCCAAAAAACGAATTAGCTTATTTTAAGTATACAAGTCAATGATTTTCAGTGAGTTGACAGTATTACAGAATCCAATTTTAGAACATTTTCATCACCCCCCCCAAAAATCCTTCACACTGATTTGCTCCTTGTTGTCACCCCTACCCCTGGGTAACTACTAATTTACTCTTGTTTCTATAGATTTGCCTTTCCCAGACGTTTCATGTAAGTAACACGTTTTAGATTTAATTGGGGTGTGCCCAATACTCAACATTGTAAATCTTTCACTGATGCTGCAGTACCAGACGTGAACATAATTTTAAAGTTTAGCTTAAACACACCAATCATTCAGCTTCAGTAAGGGGGAGATAGATACTAAATGGCATGTAAGAGAAATTGGTATTAATACATTTACATGTGTTTTGTCTTTCTACAGAATTTGATAAGCAAAATCAGTTGAACTTTGTCACAGAGTAATTCTGAGCTGCCATTAAACTTTTCCCCATCCATAGGGTGATACAAAGTTGATCTGTGCATTTTCAAGGCAGGAGGCCTGGGTACTTTGACAGAATTCTATTACGGCGACAGTATGCCTATTATGTCAAATATCTAATGTACACCTAATGATTGTATTATACACAGAAAGCTGTTATGCACTGATTACCAACTGCTGTTTATAATCTTTTGAATACGTTTTTCTAATGCTGAAGAAAATGATGAAAAAAAGTCACAAAAGGGAGAAAATGGAAAAGAAAGTGATCCATAAACAATGGGGCTTCATATAGCTCCATGTGGCTACATCAAGCCTCATGATGTCTAAGAATCACTGACAAATTCTAGGCGCATAATAAATTTTCTAGGCTTAATAGCATTAAAGCAAATAGTAGCCTCCAATTTAATACGCGCAATGGTGCCAGGAGTGTGGTAACACCCGATACCATGAATCCTGTGCTGCTTAGGCAGACAGCAACTGCTGAGCTGACTCTACCCTAACCATAAGTTGTCATCCTACTCAATCAGTGATCAATTTTCCCAAGGGGAAATGGCTGGTTTAAACGTTCAGAGCTACTTTCTTTTTTCTTTTTTTTTTTTTGAGACAGAGTCTCACTATGTCACCCCTTGGTACAGTGCCGTGGTGTCATAGCTCACAGCAACTTCAAACTCCTGGGCTTAAGCAATTCTCTTGCTTTAGCATCCCACATAGATGGGACTACAGGCACCCCCAATAGTGCCTGGCTATTTTTAGAAATGAGGTCTTGCTCTTGCTCAGGTTGGTCTGGAACCTGTGAGCTCAGGCAATCCACGCACCTTGGCCTCCCAAGTGCTGGGATTACAGTGAGCCACCGTGCCCGGCTAAAAAAAAACTTCTAAAAAGGACAAAAAGAAATGAGCCATAGCAAGATAAGCACAAATGAATTAAACTTTTTGATATCTGATTGTCCTGTTTTTTTAATTGCCCTGTTTTATTTAACTTGTTCTGAGGTTGTAAGGTTCAACAAAATAAGAATAGCTAATTCTGGCTATTTATGATTCTAACGAGAGGAAGAAATGAGCTGCTTTAAAATTCTAGATTACAAATTAATTTCTTCCTTCATTACTTCAACAAATAATTATTGACCCCTTTCTATGTGCCTGTTACTATTCTGGGTGTTTGTGAATAAGAAGAAAAAGCTCTCTGAAAACTTAGCGGAAGAAATGTAATAAACCAAGAAAGCTTTAAACAAACAAGAGAATTTCTGGTAACTATAAGTCCCATTAAAAAAAGTAAAATAGAGTGACAGGGATTGGGAGTAAATGTGGGAAGCATGTTGATTTTGAGAGGGGACTCAGGAATTATCAAGACCAGAGAAGTTTCTCTTCAAGTACCTTGCCCAGCCTGCGATGTAATACATTCCTTTTGCAAAGATGCTTGGAGAACACTTAGAGATCTAAAAATAGATCTGCCATTCAATCCTATAATTCCTCTACTAGGTATATACCCAGAAGACCAAAAATCACATCATAACAAAGATATTTGTACTAGATATTTATTGCAGCCCAATTCATAATTGCTAAGTCATGGAAAAAGCCCAAGTGCCCATCGATCCACAAATGGATTAATAAACTGTGGTATATGTACACCATGGAATATTATGCAGCCTTAAAGAAAGATGGAGACTTTACCTCTTTCATGTTTACATAGATGGAGCTAGAACATATTCTTCTTAGTAAAGTATCTCAAGAATGGAAGAAAAAGTATCCAATGTACTCAGCCCTTCTATGAAACTAATTTATGGCTTTCATATGAAAGCTATAACCCAGTTATAACCCAAGAATATGGGGAAGGGGGAAAGGGAGGGGAGGGAGGGGGGAGGAGGAGTAGAGGGAGGGTGATTGGTGGGATTACACCTATGGTGCATCTTACAAGGGTACATGCGAAACTTAGTAAATGTAGAATATAAATGTCTTAACACAATAACTAAGAAAATGCCAGGAAGGCTATGTTAACCAGTGTGATGAAAATGTATCAAACCGTCTATAAAACCAGTGTATGCTGCCCTATGATCGCATTAATGTACACAGCTATGATTTAATAAAAAGAAATATCAAGACCAGAATGATAAGAAAGAAATAGTAGAACTTAAACCAGGAGGAGAATATTTCTGGTAAAGGATACACTCATAAAAAAGACCTTGTGGTGGGAAACATATTGGTATTTTCAGGAAACAGAAAGAAGGCTCTTGTCATAGAACCTAGTGAAAAAGGTAGGAGCCCCAGGAGCCATCAATGGAGAATTGATATGCTCTATTAAGGTGAGTGCAAAGGGAAGCCATAGAGGGTTCTAAGCAGTGAAATGAAATGATACCATTTATATTTTTAAAGGGAAATCTGGCATGGAGGATGGATTAAGACTGAGTTAAAAATGGAAACACAAATACCAGTTAGCCTGGAGGTCAGGTATGAGTCTAATACCATAGTCTAGGTGAGAGAGGATGGTAGTTTAGAACAGGGAGGTTACGAGTGATTAGTGATGCTAATGGAAGGAAATAGAAGAATTAATGGCAACTGAGAATAATTCATCAAGGATATTCTGAAGAACCCTAAAAGATAATTTTTTAAATGTATAACCTGAATTGTATCTGATTCTTTATAGCTTTTTCACATATCTGTTGGTTAATATTTGAAAGTAAGCATATACTTTCATAGAAGAAAATAGTAAATCTCCAAGGCTATGTGATCTCTTTGCTATGTGATATAACAGTTAAACCCAAACCAGTGATGGTTATAAAAATGGCATATTCTGTAAGTCCTTAAAAATAGTTGATGAATAAAAAGAGCACATCCAATAACTCTTCTTCAAAGACACAAATGTTCTATCATTCATTCAAGTGTGATGAAAGGAAATTGAGTTTTACATAGATTTTGATGTGCCCAGTTCTACAGTAGGTGCTGAAAATGTAAAATTAAATAAGCAACAGACTTTGTTTAGAGGGTCTATAATTTTTGCAGATAATATTATCTAATGATGTAATGATTATGATGATGATGATGATTCAAAGAAGCTTTTAAGGGTTTATTCCCAATTTCCTTCTTCACTCCAGGTAAATCTCACAATGCTTAGTATAACAGTTCTATTCTCAGAACTGTTATAAGGCAATTCATTCATTCTCAAATAAGTTTAGGAAATGTGGAATAAAACAATAAGTGTCAATCTGTAACATACTAATGTGCAAAATGGATATAGCACACATGCGTATTTTATACTAGAACTTTTTCTGAAGATACCCCTTTAAACACTTATCCAAACAATGTCCTAAGGGACCCAGTTTGGGAAACGGTACTTGACATAGTCTCTTTACTTAACCTCTGCTCTGTCTCCCATCTCTTTGGGACACAATCCAGGGCCCTTCACTTCTTGACATGTTGTGTCACGGCCTATCTCTCTATTCTTAAGGTGATAGGAGATTTATTCTTTTTTGTCTTGCACAAAGCACTTTTCTGTGAGAGCCCTGCTCCCTACTAACTAGTTTCTGACCTTCACAAGTTTAATATGACCTGCTTATTGGGTCAGCCAATTCTCATTATATTATTGGGCTTCAATAGACTCTCTTTTAGAAGCATATGCTACATCTATCTCTTAAGAATTACTCTGACCAAGGAAATTACCCATATTTTTCTCCACACTGACTCATAAGGACCATAACTTTTCAGATAAGGAAAAATGGTCTAATTCACCAGTCTCCAAACTTGTGTGTGCTTCTGAGTCATCTGAAGAATTTTACAATAACACAACTTCCCTGGCCTTACCCTAGGCCTAACTGAATCAAAAAGATATTACAAAGAGATTCTAATGCAACTGGATCTTATATATTCTAATTCTGTTTTATTTTTCCTACCATAAATATAGGAATAGAGCTAAGTGTATAATCAAATAACTTACATTTGTTTATTATTTCATTGATTTAAAAAGTGTAAGTGTCCAGAAGGCAAATATATAAATAAGTATTTTGGGTTAGAAGCTCAGGAAGACAGATTAGAAAAGAAGAATAGATTTGAGAGTCAGACAATAAAACTGTGAGAGGAGATGAGATGAGACTATGAGGACACTGGGACCCAAAGAAGTTAAAAATAACACAGAGGTCGTATTATTTAAGCTGGAGATAATAACCCGGGTCTTCTGACTCCTATGATAGTGGTCTTGCCTAAGAACTGGAAGGAAGAATCCCAGCATGAGAGTTGAGGGCTCTGACCCACAGAGTGGAAAGAGAGCAGTTTAAATGTCAGCTTGGCCACATGCCACATATAAACCAAGTGATATTAGGCAAGTGTCCTTATGTCTTACTCTCATAAGCTATATAGTAAGGAGATAATAATAATATCGTCTCAAGAGTGTTGTAGAGATTAAGTAAGGAAACATATCTAACGCATCCAGCTTATTGTCTGAGTAGGGAATCAATAAATGGTAGTTCTTACTATCATGTTCAATAAGTACAAAGTTTCTTTGAAGATCATTAGATATATATCATGTTGATTTTAACATTTTACCTTAAATGCTGATTTTAATATTTTAATACAAAATATCAACTTCTAACTTCTAATTTTCATTTACATGCTTAATATTAATTTACACAACCACTTTTTGTTTAAACAGGAGTTGTACTATTAGGGATTGATTGACCAAAGGTCAAACTTGATTTGGCTAGACATGGCAATTTGTGTCCTATTTTGGAGTAGCTCTGCCTAAGGCTGAGAAAGACCTAAGAATCACCAACAAAATCACCTACAGGCCATTGGTATTATATATAAAAATAATTAATTTCCCTACAAAGAGTAAAGTACCATATCCATACTAGAAGGAAAATTGCCTACGGCATGGGCAGTACTATTTAATCTCTTTTGAAGAAGAAAGATCCTATACAGAAAGAACATGATAAATATGCTAAGTTTATACAATATGTGCTCATTTATAAATATTCTAAGCATGTACTTTAATAATTCTCTCATCAGAGCAGCCTTGTTACCCCCACCATCAGCAGATAGTGATAATTAATCAACTGAAATGAATAAACAAATCTGTTATACATGAATGATGATTATGTCTCTTTCAGTTGTGAAGGCTTTTCATAACTTATTCATGCCAATGTTATGAAGACTTTTTCCCTAGGGAACAAAAATCTCTTTTTTGGTGAGACCTCTTTTTAGACTGTTTTCGGCAATCCGTGGTATTTCAGCCATATGCGGTAAATGTAGGATACTGTAGGGAGCATATGGGGGCTCCAAAATGTTCTCCCATTTTACTCCCAAGAGGGAAGGAGTGGGTCCTTTACTCTGTCTCCTGCACATTTGCAATCTTGCTTAGCACAGCAGGGATGGTTTGCACTGACTGTACTCGTGGAAGTGGACATGACGGCTATCATGTCTAGATACGAAACAGAGAGCTCTACTAAAAAATCTCTGCATAAGCTGCTTTGCAGACATTAATTTATATGGGAAGGGAATATAGAAAGAAAGTAGAATATGCCAGACAAAAGCATATATCAGGTTGATCATGAAGAAAAGAGCATCAGCTCAATAAACAAAATACATAATATACTCCAGTGATAAATAAAGTATACAATATACTCTAGTTCCTAATACAGTATTTTTTCTTACAATAAAAATAATCTCCCACAGATCTTTTGGTTTTTGTTTTCTTGCATCTTATGAACAGAACTTTTGCTCTAAATTATCTATCAGGATTTTGCATAACAAAAAGCCTGGGATGCTCCTGAATGTAAAACAGCATGCTTAGTGTCCCTTGTAAAAGATATTTCTCTAAACTCAGGGTTCTTCTCCTATACTGAAATTCATTGTATGTGCAGGTATCATGTGGCCCTCTTTGTGGCACACAGTGGGAATGGGGGATGTAGGAACCCAAGACAATATTCTGGCTGTTGATATTACTGTGAGTAACAAACTTTCCTTTATTTCTGACCTAGGAGTTTCGTGTCTTTTTCCAGGACCTATGAAAATTGTTAGCTTGCAGGTAAGATACAATTTCAGATGTTTTAAATTTCTTAACCTAGATTTAAGCATGGCTAATACTTGTTATGAGTTATTTTCAGGTTGAAGTTCTTTAGCTTAAAAATTTGTCTTTGTGGTTCTATTCCTCCTAAAATAAAATTTAGAATAGAGAAAACTGATCTACAGTCAGTACAAAGGGAATATATTTCTGAAAGTTCTCTTGAAAGCCAAATAGTCAAAGCAAGTTCCATGTTTACCATGGAATATTATGCAGCCTTAAAAAAGATGGAGACTTTACCTCTTTCACATTTACATGGATGGAGCTGGAACATATCCTACTTAGTAAAGTATCTCAAGAATGGAAGAAAAAATATCCAATGTACTCAGTACTATTAAGAAACCAATTTACAATCACTCACACTTTCATATGAAGAATAGATCATAACTATGGCCCAGGATGAAGGAGGGAGGAGGGGGGTGGATGGGGGAGGGAGGAGGCCAGATCGAGGAAGGGTAAATGGTGGGATCACACCTATGGTGCTTATTGCAAGGATACATGTTGGATCTCTTAAGTATAGAGTATAAATGTCTTAACACAATAATTAAGTAAACAAGATGAGGTATATATTTACCAGTGCAATGTAAGCATTCCTAATTCTATATGAAATCAGCACATTGTACCCCATAAATGCATTAATGTATACATGATCTATGTGTTTATGATTTAATAAAAAATAAAATAAAATAAAATAAAATAAAATAAAATAAAATAAACAACTAAATCATCCATCCATAGTATGGAAAACTAAAAAATACTTGTCTACTTAATGATAAAACCTCCAAAGAATGAAAAAGTAAAATAATGTTTTCCTAAAGAATTGGACAAAATTTCATTGTAGGAAAACAACTTAAAAATAAGTTTTGATTGTCCCCACTTAAAAAATTAAGACATCTGAGGTCTAACTTGCATTGACTTTCTTTGCATTCTCCATAATGGCCTTATAAACTTCTACTTTACTTAGAATACTCAGAAGAAGGGTATTTATCACACTTACGATAGATAAAAATGGTAAATGACTTAACTATTACAGAATGGTTGAAGCGCTGGAAAATTCTTTTTTTTTTTTTTTGATACAGTGTTACCCAAACAACCTGGGGATAGGGCCCTAACATCATACCTCACAGTAACCTCAAACTCTTGGGTTTAAGTGATCCTCTGTCTCAGCCTTCTGAGTAGCTGAGACAATAGACCCCTGCCACAACCCCCTACCTCCCTACCCTTATCACCCTCCTCCCCTACTTTTCCTATTTTTAGTAAAGATGGAGTCTTGCTCTTGCTCAGGCTGGTCTTGAACTCCTGAGCTCGGGAGATTAACCTGCTTCGGCCTCCCAGAGTGCTAAGATTACAGGCATGAGCCACTGCACCCAAACAGAAAATTTTTATGATATAATATTAGCTAACCATTTATAATTATTTCTTTTAAGAATACTTAATTATGTGATGAAATAAATACTTATGACATATTGTTAAATGAAACTATAACATCTGAGAATTGGCTATCCCAGTAATAGAACACATCATTGTAATATGCATTTATGTATATAAAAAAAGAACTGGAAGAAAATTACTTTAAAATATTAAAGTAATTACACTGGATTGGGGAATATGAATGATTTTTATTTTTCTTCTTTGTTGCCTGCTTTCCATGCTGCCAAAATTCTTTATAATCGGAAATTTTAAAGTTACCATTTATGCAATAAAACCAAAGCCCTATTCCTAAATAAATTACTTGCACTGAAGTGAGAAAGCTCAGTCTTTGTTGAATCCACCACGGGGCTCATTTGGGAGAAAGTACACTGTGCAATGCAGTTCCAAGGGGTGTGGTGGGCTATCAAATCTGATCTGACTCCTACTCAACTCATCATACCCCAGCCTCAGGGGGGAGTCACATATCCTGAAAATCTCTAGAATTTTTACCCCTGGTAACTCCAGTCAATGACCTAGCATTGTGGAACTTTTCTTAGCCTACTGTTCAATGATGTCATCAAGTTCAAACTGGGGACACACCAGGAAAAACTGACTACCCCCATCTCCTCTGTCAATCTCCTCCCTTGCTTTCTCATCTCCTTCACCCTACACACACACACACACACACACACACACACTCCTCTAGCTCTAGCTCAGCACTATTCAATAGCTAAATATTGCAAGCCATTAATAATCTAAAATTTTCTGGTAGCCACATTAAAGATTTTAGAAGAAACGGATAAAATTTATTTAAGATATATTTTATTGAATCCATTATATTTAAAATACTATATCTTAAAACGTAATCAATATAGATTTGTTTCATGAGATATTTTACATTTTATTTTTCATACTACATCTGTGAATCCAGTGCTTATTTTATATTTTCAGCACACCTCAGCTCACACTAGTCACATTTCAAGTGCTCAGTAGTCTCCTGTGGACAGTGGCGACAGTACTGAACAGCACAGGCTGGCCAGATCTTTCTCTTCACCACTTCTGCTCCATGTTCCCAGAACCTGAGACTTTTAAAAATGTAAATGTCTAGTGACAATTTGGGGGCTGGCTCTACCAAGAGAGTGATCTACTTTTACCAAGAGCTTTGGGGGTAATTGCGGGTCACAGATTGTGACACAGAGATTGAGAATAGATCAGGTAACTTTTGTTGCTCTGCCACATGGAGGAGCAGTTGTCGATTCAGCCTGTGAATCCAGCCAGATAAGTGAGGGGACCGAGTGGTAGTTTGTAACTTAAGCGCAGGTCATCACTACCTTTAATACATACCACCCTATGGTCTAAAGTATGGCTTCCTATTCTACCATGTGCCTGAAGTTGGCTGGCTGAGGAATCGGGAGAAGAAAATGGAATGGTAGTATTTAACTGAGCCTCTTCAAAATCAACTTCACTCATCTTATTGGTGAAGAAACTGAGTCTTGGCACAGAGAAGTGATTTGCCCACCGCTATACAGCTGCTAAGTGGCAGCTCTGGATTGGAACTAGAATCAGGTCAGTCCATTACAGAATTCTCGAGTCACTTACTTTTGACAATGTTGATAAAACTGATGTTTCAGGTCATTTACTAATAGAAAGTCACAGGATATGTGCTAGAAGTACAGGCCATGCACCTTCCTCATGCAGCTCCACTTTTGCTTTCAAATGTCATTTTCTGACAGCAACACTAAGAAAACAAACAAACAAAAATAATTGCTCACTATGATAAGGGCTAAAAAGGTCAGAAACAGGACGCAGAGAGAGAGAATGACAAAAAGTTTCCTACTTTAGAAAGAGAGGTCAGGAAGGGCATTCCCACAGCCCAGAAGGGTGAGAAAGACCATCTGCGAGAGGGGCTGGCGGGGCTCCAGGCAGAGGGACAGCAAGTGCAGAAGCGAGACAAGCTTGGCCTATTAGACAAGCCAAAGGCAGCTGGGCCACATTATGTGAAGGCACAGAGGAGGGCTAGACATTCAGCCAAAATCTGGTTTCTCCTGTATCTTTTGATACGGTATCATTTTCATCTTAAATTTTGCAGTTTAAAAATCTTTGTGGCATTACAATCCAAAGAGAATGAGCCCTGCCACCTGCAAGAGTCCCTGGAGGCTGGATGTACTCCCTCTGTTTCTGGCAGTGGATCCCTAATGGACCTGGGCAGGAGCAGCAGGAAGTAAATTAATGCACTGCAAAGGCCAGTGGCCCTGAGGCGGCAGTTGTGATTGTATCCAACCGATAAACAAGTTCAGACTTGAATAGTCCGGTCTGCTTCCTTTAAGTTGAAACCTAGAGCTAACTCTAGCAGTTGCTCTGAAATACTCAAGTGCTTTCACGTTCTCTACCTTATCTGAGTTTAAATTTTCACCTTCAAAAATGGATTTTCCACTTCTAAACTGAACTACCTGCCTCCCTGTCTCTACCCTCAAGCTTCCCTGCCTTTGAAAGATCCTAAAACCACAAGTCTAGGCATTAAATGGTCTTCATCTCTGTAAAACAGTACTAGAAGGTTAGCTGGAAGGAGTCTCAGAATATCTGCTCTGACCTTCTCCGTCTGCCCTTATCATTATTGTTATTATTTATAATCTATTTCCATGAGCCAAATGACTTATATACATTTAATTCATTTCAACGCTCATAGCAACTTTGCAAAATAGATATTTTTTAAAACTCTGTTTTACAAATCAGGAGACTGAAGCTTAGAGGTTTGTAACTGACCAAAGGTCACACAGCCATATATAGTAAAGATGGGGTTCAAACACAGATCCGTGTGATTTATTTACTTATTTGTTTATTTTTCAAGGGTCTGGGTCTCACTGTGTAACCTAGGATGGAGTGCAGTGGTATGATCATAGATCATAGCTCACAGAAACCTCAAGCTCCTGGGCTCAAGCAATCCTCCTGCCTCAGCCTCCTGAGCAGCTGGGACTACAGGTGTGCCAACATGCCCAGCTAATTTTTTCATTTTTTGTAGAGATGAGGTCTTGACATATTGCTCAGGCTAATCTTTAACTCCTGGCCTCAAGTGATTCTCCTCCCACTTCGGCCTCCCAAACTGCTAGGATTACAGGTGCCAGCTGCCCACCCATCTGATTTCTAATTCACCATGCTATCTGAGGTTATTCAGCCAGCCAGACAGATAGAGGTTGATGAAATAATCTCTATTTCATCAGACAGACAGAGATAGGAAATAGTAAGAGCCAGTGGTAGAATTTCCATGCTCCAACTAGTTCTCTTTTTTTACATTATGATTAATGGTAAAGAAGAGTACAAAAAAGAGAAACAATATTGAATAGAAATGCTTTTAATAAAAACACATCTCATTAGAAAGATTGTTTTGCTGAACATCTAACTTCTTAAAATACTGTAGAGCTTGTGATGAGTTTCAGAAGTTTTTGACAAAGAAAAGTGCTATACTTAGAAGAAATGCTTGCCCCCTGCTGTGAGATGGCCAGGCCTGAAGAGGTCACTGTGTACATCACTGGCTGCTGCGCCTTCTTGCTGGTCACATGCTGGGCTGCTGAAGTACCTGACTGTTCTGACATATGCCTCTGGGTGCACTGAGGAACCAGGGTGGCTTGAGCTTGATTTGTCACTGCCTTGAGTGGTGGTATTACTGGGGCCAGGAACTTGAGCCAGATTCATAAACATAGACTTGGGCTTGATGTAAGATCTAGCAAAGACTATTCTGGGTCTAGGCCATAGAAATTGGGCTGAATCATCTCTTTAAAAGGTTTTTGATGTAATTCCTTTGATCAGTCATTTTTGTTTTACTGAGATCATATGAAACTACGGATAAAGTTACCAAATATTCTATTCTAGAAACTTACACTTTTCTAAGATTTGTTGCACCGTAAGAACACTTCCAGTTGCCTTAGGCAAAATCATGGCTCCCCAAACCTATGAATGTATTATACTACAAGGCAAAAGAGCATTAAGGTGGCAGATAAAATTAAAGTTGCTAATTGTCATGGGATGAATCGAGTCCCCCTAAAATTCCTATGTTGATGTTCTAGCCCTTCGGTACCTCAGAAGGTGATTATATTTGGAGATAGGGTCTTTACAAGGCAATTAAGTTAAAACAGCCTTAATCTAATATGACCGGTGTCCTTCTATGAAGATACCAGGACGTAGATGTGCAGAGAGGGAAGACACAGGGAGAAGATGGCCATGTACAAGCCAGAGAGACAGGCCTCAGGAGGACCCAAGCTCACTGACAGCTGATTTCAGACTCAGCCTCCACAAGTGTGAGAAGGTAAATTTTCATTATTTAAGTCCCCTGTCTCTGATACTTTCTTATGGCAGCCCCAGCAAACTGATATACTAGTAAATTGACCCCAACAGGGGAGGCCATCCTGGATTATCTGGTTGAACCCAGTGACTCACAAGCACGTTTAAATGTAGACGGGAAAGGCAGCAAATCAGATGTGAGTGGTGATATGAGAACAGGGCACTCTGTTGCTGGCTTTGAAGATGGAGAGAGTGATGAGCTGAGGGATGTGAAAAGCTGAAAAGGGCAACGAAATGGATTTCCACCTAGAGCCTGCAGAGCACAGTCCTGCTCTGCTCCCTGGAACTGGCTGTTTAAGGCCTTGTTCTCAAAGCTTTGGGGATTTGTTTTCAATCACACTTTCCCAAGGGATCTTATGTTTCCTCGACCTGACTCACTTCCTCCCTCTTTCCTTCCCTCTTAACTCTAAAAATGTTGACACAGCTTTCTCCTTTGGATATACTGAGAAACTAGGTCATATTCATTTCTGCTCTACCTTTAGCCCACTCTTAGGGAAGGTTTGTAATGTGCCATCTGACACTTGGCAGAATTCCAACCCCAAATGACTACAACAGAGGGGCTGTGTCCTTGAGCTGCGGTCTCAGTTGTAAGGTCAGAACTTGGGAGCTTCTCATTTACATGGGGCTCCTTTCACTCTGTCACACCATGTCCTTTACCAGCACTAGAAAACGCAATCCACGGAAAGGAACATTATTGTAGTTTGTAGTTAGATGCCTAAAATTTCCTGAAGACCACGTGCTTAGCAAGCATTTTTGCTGGCTGCCCTTTCCAGTGATCTAATCTGGGGAGCCTGCTGGTGGTGGTAGTGGTGCCTTTAATTTGCTTGTTTTTAATGGAACTGAAGAAAATCAGATAGTTTAAGAGCATGGTCGAAGGGCATCCACAAGGCACGAGTTTTCTGGAAAAGGTGAAAGCTTGGAGCAGGCCATGTTGCTCACGCTTCTGAACTCCCAGGTCTTGAGCTCACACTGCGTTTGTGTGCCTTGTTAGCCCACGAGCTTTTCCCATGATTTGGGTTGGCTGCTTTCCCAGCAGACAAGGTTGGCATATGGTGCTATAAAACACAGGTGGCTTTGGGGCCTGTATTAATTTCCTGGGGTCTGTATTAGCTTCCCAGGGCTGTCATAACAAAGTACCACAAACTGGGTGGCTTCAAGCAACAGAAATGTATTCTCTCACAGCTGTGGAGAAGAGAAGTCCCAAACCAAGGTGTCAGCAGGGCCAAGATCCTTCTGGGACTCCAGGTAGGATCCTCTCCTGTCTCTCGACAGTGTCTGGGGGTGACTGTTGATCCTTGGGGTTCCTTGGCTTGCAGCTCCATCCCTCTCATCTCTGCCTTCTTGTCCACGTGTTCTCCCAGTGTGTCTCTGTCCTCTTACAGGAACATCCGTCATACTGGGCCCGCCCTACTCCAGTATGCCTCTATCTCAACTAATTATTACTTCCATTTCCAAATAAGGCCACAATCTGAGGCACATGATGCAATTTATAACAGGGCCTCTTCAGCCAAAATTCAGTGGCAGCTACTTTTAAGCAGTAGGGAAAGGGGTTGTCGGGGGACAGAGAGGAGAGACAAATAAGAGACAAGTTTCTTCCCATCAGGACATTTAAGCCTGTCAGGATAAGACAAAGTGGCAGGAGACAAAGTGGTGGGCTCCGAGCCAGCTTACACTTTATTTATGTATTTATTTAGAGACAGGGTCTCACTCTGTTGCATCGACCATGGACTTCCAGCCTGCAGAATGGTAAGAGAATACGTTTTTATTATTTTAAGCTACGAATTTGTGGAAATTTGTTATGGTAGCCATAGTAAACTAATACACAGAATAGAATTTATCGTATGTAAACTTAAAAATATGATTCTATACACACACATAAACACAGCAAGATGTGAGGGAAATAAAGTGTTAACAGCATCTAACTCTGGTGGTGAGATTATGAGTTGTATTTTGGGTCAATACTATGATTTCCTGAATTTTTCAAAACTTCAAGGAAAAATACAATAGAAGACAAATACCCTATGATTTCACTTATTATGAGGTACCTACAGTAGTCACATTTATAGGGGAAGAAAGAATAGTGGTTGTCAGGGTCGGGGGGAGGGAGCAATGGCAGTGATTGTTTAATGGGTACAGAGTTTCAGTTTTGCAAAATGAGTCTTGGAGATTGTGAGTGCATTTTAACACCACTGAAGCATTTAAAAATGGTTAAGATGGTGCATTTTATGTTATAAATATTTTACATTTTTTCTTTCATTTACATTAGAAAAAGAGAGCTTTATGATGGATACAGGCGAAACATACTAAATGCATAATAGAAATGCCTACCCTGTTTCTCCGAAAATAAGACAGTGTCTTATTTTAAGGTGTGCTCCCAAAGATGCGCTAGGTCTCATTTTCAGGGGACGTCTTATCTTTCCTGTAAGTAGGTCTTATTTTCGGAGGATGTCTTATTTTCGGGGAAACAGGGTACATACAGTAACTAAGAAAATGCCCTGAGGCTACTTTGAACAGTTTGATGAGAATATTTCAGGTTGTATATGAAACCAGCACATTGTACCCCTTGATTGCACTAATGTACACAGCTATGATTTAACAATAAAAATAAATTAATAAAAAAATAAAAAATAAAAGTTAAAAAAATAAATAAATATGCAGTATTTGATGTGACTTTGTTTGCGTGAGGTTGTATTTTCTCTGTACCTTTTAAATCCTCCTTTAGCAGATGTGGCCGTCCCTCCACCTGAACGTTAGATTTGTTCCCTGCCACGCTTTCTTCTATCAATTCCGTTTCAGCTTTTGTCTGTATTCTTTCACTCTTTGCCGGTCTTCCTCCTCTGCTCAGGGACATGCAAGTCTGGGCTTTGCTGGACCTCTTTTTGAAATGTGTCCTTCCTTTATTTCTACAACATCATTTTTATCTTGCACATACACTCTCTTTACAGATAGACGCACAGCTCCAAACAAAACACACTTCTTCTATTACTCAGCTCAGGTGTCTTTTCACACACTACAGGTCTACAGGCCATACAGGACATCTCTCTTACTCCCAACCCTACACATTATCAGTCACTATGGCCAACTAATGGGATCTTCTGTGTATTCCTCTAGTCCGGTGATTTTCAACCAGTGTACAACGAGAGGATCTTATTAAGATCATTAATTAAATGATTTTCAAAAGAAGTTCCAAGCATAGTAAGTATCTTCTTTTTTGCTTTTACTCTGTTTATTGGTCAATATAATTTAAGTGTGCCTTGGAAGTTTAACTGTAGGTTCAAGTGTGCTGTGAGATAAAAAAAAAAAAAAAAAGGTTGAAAAACACTGTTCTAATCCTATCCCATCCCCGGCCTGTCTTGTCTGGATATCCCAGCAGTTCAGTCATGACCCATCCTCCCCACTGAAAGTAGGGCATCTGAGCCCATTTTTGTGCTGCTATAACAGAATACCTGAGATTGGGTAATTTATAAAGAACAGAAACTATTTCTCGTAGTTCTGGAGGCTGTGGAGTCCAACGTTAAGTGCCAGCTGGCTAGGGCCCACTCTCTCTACTTTCATGACGGTTCCTCAGACCCTGTGTCCTCACACTGCTGAAGAGCAGAACAAGAGAGAATGAACCCATGTTCACAATGCCTTTTTATAGCAGCATTAATCCATTTGTGAACGCAGAGCCCTTGTGACGCAAACACTTCCCCAAAGGTCCCTGCTTCCAACACTGCTGCATTGGAGATGAAGTTTCCAATACACGAATTTGGGGAAAAACATTCAGACCATAGTACAGAGAGATCTACCTAGATAAAAAACTTAGACATTTTGTTTGTTGACTTAAACCCTTCAGTTAAGGTGTACACCTTTTTGCATGGCACTCAAGACCTTACCTGACATGGCCCCTATTTGCTGGTCCAGGCTCCTCTTCCACCAGTCCTATAACTCCTTACCTTTCATAATCAACCACTTGAAGTTCCCCATTGATTTCTGAGCCTCCTGCCTCTCCTCATTTTCTTTGGATGGAACACCTTCCCCCTCACCCCAGCTTGGACCCAGCCACTTTTTCCCTATTTCTGCCTCTTCCCCAGTCCTCGGTATTCCCATAGTGCCTTTGGACTTGGTTGTTGCACAGGTTATAGGAAATATAAACACTTGTGTGTCTGCCTTCCCGCCAGTCCTGAAGCTCTGTAAAGCCTGGGACCAACTTCTAAGTCATTTTGGGGTTTCCAGCACTGAGCACAGTGCCTGGCACATAGTAGGCACTCAATCAATGCTGATTAACTAAACTGATCAGTAATAAATGCTTTTACTGATACATTCATACGTTAAAAGCCCTTTCTCTGACCAAGTTAGAATTTTGATGACAAGGATACCTTCTGAAGAGGAATATGACCTGGAGGTCATTTATTCAATTTTTGAATAAAATTATGACATCTTTATTTCAGTAGGAACTATTTTGGAGGATGTTCATTTGACTCTGGGCCTTCTGAGCTCTTATGTCCGACGAGGGCTAAAATGCAGTAGTCCCACATATGTGTTCGCACTACATTCACCTGTTGAGTACTTAAGAGTTCACCAAATTTGACCTTGCCTGCAACACTGCGACCTCCCCTGCTCTTCACTGTGTCTGCATCAAAAGTTTTTTGGATCCATTATATGACAATGCAGAGTGGAACCCCTTTGAAAGAGAATGCACAAGGAAAACCTAACCAAGCAAATGACCTAGCGGAGTTCTCAACTTGCCCTGGCTTTGTACTGACCGTCCTTACTTGCCTCCCTCCTCAGACGGAGGGCCCAGGAGGAGACGCTGGCCCGGGCCTCAGCCAGCACCTTCCCTCCCGGGGAGACCCGCCTTCACGTGACGGGGTCGCCCCAGCCAAGGTCCCTCTGCCCTCGCCGCTTAGGCCGCCGCTGCTGGACAGCGCAGCGGGATCACGTGTCCTTGGCCGACCGCTGCCCCAGGACCCGGCCCTCCCCGACAGCGGGGCAGAGGCCGCGGGATCACGCGCGCCCCGGCAGCCCGGGCCGGGCCCAGCCAATGGGCGGGCGGCGCCCGCATGACCCGCGCCGGCGGGAGGGCGTGGGGAGGCAGGCCGGGCGCGCACGCCGCCGGGACGGGAAGTGAGCCGCCCGCCCCGAGTGCGAGCCAGCCAGCGAGAGGGTCCCGCAGCCGCCCGCACCCGGGGAAGCATGGCGGCCGCCAAGGTAAGCCGTGCCCGGCCCGCCAGGGGCAGCGCCGGCCGGACCCCCGGGGGCGCGAGAGGTCGGGCGCTCACGGGCCTCTGTTGGCACAACGGGGCAAGCAAAATGGGGTGCGGGGCGGCTGTTCCTTCTTGCAGCGCGGGAGGAGGGAGGGGACCGCACCTCCGGGCAGCACATGCGGCCAGTGCGGGGACCGAGGCCGGATCTTGCTGCAGAAACTTTGCCGGCTGGACACTCCCACTTGGCTCAGCAGGGGAGTTGGTGTCGACAGGGCTGAGCCGAGACGGGCGAGGAGGAGCGGGCGCGATTGGGGCCCAGCACACCCCGGGCAGGGAGAGCTAGGGGTCAGCAGGACCCTGGGCCACCGCGGCGCGCTCCTGCGGCCCAGGCTGTTGATGACCCCGGCTTCTCCTTCCCCGGGCCACGGCCCGGCCTGAAGCCTGATCCTATTACCTCTCTAGGGCTCCGCCTCCGGCGGGTGAAAAAGTCACCTTGACTTCCGTTTTGGAAACTGCCAGGGATACTTGGTCTGCGCATTTGTGTGTATCAAGTCCAGGGCCCCTCTCGTCCCTTCTTGTCCCCTCTCGTTCCCTCCTCCTCATTCTTCCCCACCCCACCCCATCTGACTTAGATAACACTTTTGAGAGCCTTTGAGAGGCTCCTTTTTGCAAATGACAAAATAGATTGTCCTGGGAGCCTGTCACTCCTGTGAAGTTCTACTTAAAAGGAATTCTATGTAACGTGAATCATTCACTAATTCAGAGGAAAGGCTTCAGACAGCTTGACCTTTCCTCTTTCACCATTTCTTGAAACCTGGACACCATGTTATTCTCTTTGGACTGCATTTCACCTTTTCTGGCAGAATACCATATTTAGTCTCAATCACTTGAATCATTGGAATTTATTGCTTTTAATTTAAGTTCATGAAGGCAGCCCTTTAATCAAGCGTATACAACTTCTTAGCTCATTTTAAGCATAGTGAACTTAAGTACACCCAGCGTTTCAAACATTTGTCCTTAATCAAAACTCTGTGATAACCCGCAAGAGGAAAACATGGCCAACACATCATATTCCTATTTATTCAAGCAAACTAATCACATTTGCAATGGAAATTGTAAGCAGACAAATAGATTTAAATGCTGTTCTATGACTTAAATCTCTCCAGGCTCCCCAAAGCTGTACGCTTCTTCATGTGGCATTTTCTGTAATTATTCTGAGTTCTCTTGTCCAGGAAAGTGCTCTGGGTGTGTGTATGTGTATTAACACACAGGAGCGTGTGTATATATAAAATACGTATGTAAAATGCACAAACATATATGACTTTTTCAGTAGATTTCTTCAAAAATCACACCAGGGATCACAATGGTTCATTTTTGGAAGCTTCATTAACTTTCAAGCCCAGTAGCTCTTGACCTTTTCTTTGTGTTAGAGTTCAGTACAGCTACAGTACAAGGCATGGTATGAATTAGTTCCCTAGGGTAGGTGGGAATAGGTACCTATTCTTTACCATTATTTTTACATCTGCAGATGAATTAAATAATTTTACTTCATTTAGAGATAAATTAATTGAGGAACTGATATTGGAGAGTGTGCGTAGAAATGGAGTATAAGGGAAGACTTAAGTAATGTGCAGTTAAAATAAGTGACATGGAAGCGGGTTCCACTTTTTGGTTGTATTTTTACTGAAGTCTCACATCATATCAAAGGCAGTTGATTTTCACTCAGATAATGAGAGTCAGGGAAAATGAAACATTCATTTTTACTATTTGGGAACTTGTGTTTTTGCTTATTAATTCACTTAAACTCACCTCTTCCCAAGATTTCTGATGGCTGACACCATATACGTATATTTATATACATACATTTACAATCCACTCAACCCTGAGTAGATAAGAAAACCAGGCTAAAGGGAAAGTAACATGAAGCCAGGAATAAGGTCGGTGGGAAATGAGTATGTTCTTGCTAGAGGTGACTCTGCATTTTCTAGCAGCTAAAGCAAAGAGGAAATGACCACCAAGACCTGTTACCTGGGGAGAGGTGTCCTTGTACTGCTATCCGAGAGCAGTTTTCCTGGTGTCTTTTTATGTGCTGCCGATGAACTGTACTCGAAAGTTCCTATCACCACAAATATGTGTCTGCCTTATGGCCATTTCTTATTGATGTTCCTCATCATGGTTCAATGGTAATGCAGTAAATGTTGCCTTACGAGGTCCATAATGAAGCTACTAGTCTAGCTTCGTCCAAGAACGTCCCTTGCCAAGTTGCCTTTGGGCACCAGCCTCAGCGGTTTCTGTTGGCAGCTGATTGATACGGGGCAACCTGAGTCACAGGCTGTACTTCTTGCTGTTCCCTTGGAGTGTAGGGACTCCATGTTACCAGTCACAGAGCCACAGACGTAGAAATCTTGTTGGGGCAGGGGCAGTTAGAAGTTAAAAGTTGAGGAGTCTGAGAATGGAGTGTTAAATTGGCCCGAGAAACTGGGGATTCAGTTGCAGAATTGTAACACTGACTACACTCAATGTGGTGAATTGTTTGAAAATTTAAGTGGACTTGATAGTGATATCTTCTGAGTGAAGGCCGCCACAGCTAACAGTTTTCCGATGTCATTTTAGTTTCTTTAGTCTTTATACATACTCAAATGTAACTAATTACTCTTGTCCTTCTTTAAGCAATTTAAATGGAGAGGCTGAGGATCTCGTCTGGGGCTGCTTTTTCTTTGATTTGTGCCACGAAGGTTCTCTTTAATGGTGTAAGAGGTGTTGGTTTTTTTCATGAAGTAGCATTGATCTAAAATTCTGTATTTTAAGATGAACTCAAAACGCTTCTCTTCTCTTACTGCCTACTTTTATAGGAATGATCCTTATGGATTCTCTTGTTAGATCTGCCTGTATTACTTGTGTTATTTTGATTATTTCTTGTAAAACTTTCCCAAACTGCTAGCTCCATACACACAAACAATGAATTTTTTTTTTTTTTTTTTTTTTGGTTTTTGGCCGGGGCTAGGTTTGAACCCGCCACCTCCGGCATATGGGACCGGCGCCACCACAAACAATGATTTTTTAAAAAGTGGTGATTAAGGGGTCATCCTCTCCTTTGCCTTGCTTCTTTTTGGTTGTACTGGACGTTTCCTTCTTTGTCACTGGTTAAGTTTGTACATTAAGAAGGATGTAAGTAAACTGTGAGACTGGTGAAAGTTAGAATATGCTCACTTTGAGTTCAAGCATGAGAAATGTTCTAGTGTAAAACTGGACATGCAACAATTTGGGTCAAATTAGCCTAGAACTAAAAGAAAGACATTTGGGGACAAATGAAAGCATTAATAATAATGAAGGTTTGATCTATAGGTTTAGTACCTTGGCGCTGGTTTTCCATTCTTGGATGAGGTTTTGATCAATGAGCCATTTAGACTTGTGTATTGCATTTCTTCAGCGTTGCACCTGGGACCACACTGAGGCACTGGAATGAATTGAGCTTGGCACGGTGGCTCACGCCTATAGTCCCAGCAACTTGGGAAGATGATGAGAGGATCATTTGATCCCAGGAGTTTGAGGTTACGGCGAGCTGAGATCCAGCCTGGGTGAGAGTAAGACCCTGTGTCTAAAATAAATGAAGTCAAATAAAATGAATTGGACTGTATTTGGACCTTCAAGAAAACCAGAGCCTTTCTTGTTCTCTGATGGAAATGTGGTAAGGTGCTAAGTTCTCTGATGGAAATGGCCCAAGGGCTATGAGAACATCAGGAAAGGGAGACTGTGTAGGAGACTTCTGAGCAGTGGTAGTATTTCACCAGGGATAGATGGGGAAGAGGAAAGATCCGATCAGAAACAACAAATGAAAGGCAGGTGAGAGCATGTGCTACATTTTGCCAAGTAGCATGTAATTAGGAAAATACGTGTAAAAAGTAGCTTACACATATTGTGAACCTACTAGATATCAGACTTAGTTTTTTGTTTTTTTGAGTTAGACTCGCACTCTATCCTAGGCTCAAGTGTAATGTCACAGTCATAGCTCACTGTACCCTGGAACTCCTGGGCTGACGGGATGCTCTTGCCTCAGCCTCCCAAATAGCTGGGACTACAAGTGCCTGCCATAATTCCCAGCTAGTTTTTCACTTTTTTTATTTTTTTATATTTTTTATTTTTATTAAACCATAGCTGTGTACATTAGTATGATCGTGGGGCACCATACACTTGGTTCATAGATCGTTTGACACATTTTCATCACATTAGTTAACATAGCTTTTGTAGCATTTTCTTAGTTATTTTGCTATGTGAATCCTAGTAAATGTGGAATGTAAAGGTTTTTCACTTTTTGGTAGAGATGGGGGTCTCACTCTTCCTCAGGCTGGTCTTAAACTCCTGAGCTCAAGAAATCCACCTGCCTCAGCCTCCCAGAGTGCAAGGATTACAGGTGTGAGCCCCCAAGCCCAGCCTTAGATTCAGCTCTAATGCTTTTCACTGTTAACTCAAGTAATGCCTCTCACAGTGGTAAGAGTTAGGTACTGTCATCCTATTTATAGTTGAGGACTCTGAGACAGCAAGAGGTGATCTAAGTGGCCCAGGATCTGATAATTGGGGAATTACGGAGTTGGGGCTCAAATCTCGCCAGTCTGACTCCCGTCTGTGCTCTCACTCGCTCCACCAAGTGTCTCCCTGGTACTTTGGTATAGCTGAGAGTAGAGTGTCTGGGTAGGTGTGGGAGATGGCTTAGGAGGCAGTCAGTTGCCCCAGTGTGAACCATACTTTTATTCAGGAACCACCTACATAGTGGTTATTGCGTACTTTTTCCAGTGCTTTACAAATAAAAACTCAATTCATTTTCGTAATACCAGAAAGTAGGTGTTTTCTGTTTTTGTCCTCAATTTACAGGTGAGACAACATGAGCTCCAGGGAGGTTAAGTAATTGCTGTAGGTTGCCTAGCAAGTAAGTTCTACAGGCCTGATTTGAACCTTACCAGTCCGTCTTCAGTGTCTGATTTTAACCCCTTCCCTCCCAAGCCTTCAAATGAGTTCCATTTTTTTGCAAAGGTCCATGTGTGAGATTGACATGCCATCAAGTGTAGACATGTATATTTCCTGAACATCACTGTCCAGTAGTTGTTAATCTTAGAATGCCTTTCTTACTCAGTATATGGCTCAGTTCAGCATTTATTTGTTAAGTATGTTTGTTGTCTTTTCAGCCAGATTGTAAATCCCTACAGGTTAGAAATTGTCAAATAAATTGTTATTTTTTGACTTCTTTTTTAAAATTCACATATCACATACTATCCATTTAAGGCATAAATACAAGTCGTTGGGTTCTAGGATATGTACAGAGTACCTCTCAACCACTGTTGTATATCTTTGTAGAAATTTTAACCCAGTTTCCATTACTTAGGACATCAGCTGTGTATTTAATCTCCATGTTTTTCATGTTTTCAACTATAATAAAACCCTTTTCAGAGGTTTGTTATTAAGGATAAAATGTGTTTGAGGTTATTAAGGATACTTTTTAAATGGCAGGTTTTCTATGTTAGAAACCTTGTTAGGTATTTAGTGATATCATAATAAATCAAATCAGATTTTGTGCTTGGAATGAAGGAAAGAAGGTTTGAGTTTATGGTACCACAATGATGACAGCTAAAACAGCTCCATGGTTCCATGAATGTTTATGTTTTAGGGTTTCTTAAATTGTTATAGCTGGGTGGGTCTTGGAATTTATATAGCACAGAGGTGCTCATTTCTTCCGTCCTCCATCCTATCTGCTTTTACAAGGAGAAGAGAAATTTGTAATTGGTCCAACTTCCCTTGAATTCCTTTGTTTTGGCTCTATTCTAGGCCAGTGGTTCTCCGCACATTGAAATTTTCTGGGATTAAAATTTTCTTGGATTAAAAATGAGGATGCCTTAAAATTAAAAATGTGTCTTATAGAGTTTGACTGAATTGAATTGAGCTCGGTGTGGCCTGAGCCTCAGGGTTTTTAAAAGCATAACAACCAGCGTTCTAGACTTGTTGGTGCCCTTTGCTTCAAGTGGGATCCTTTTCTGGCTCCTTGGGATAAGAAAGGAATGAAGTGAGTCAGTTACAGACCCCGGTGTGTCAGTTCAAAGGAAGGATATAGAAGGGTTTCCTCGACGTTCTCTTCTTTCCTGACAATCCTTCTTAGTCCTGCTCTGTGTCTCTTGGGTGCTTAGGCATTAAGTTTGTATAGTTTTGTGATTATTTGAGAATAGAATTGATTGAAAGCTCCATTTATCTTCTGCCAAGTGTCAGGGGTTTTATCTGAGCAGAGTGGGTGAGGGAGCAGGGAGGCAGTGCAGAGCCTGCCTGGTCCTGCCCACCGCCCTGTGGTGCCGATGTTTGTGCTTGGAATGAAGGAAAGAAGCTTTGAGTTTATGGTACCATGATGATGGGGCTAGGTCATGTGGCTTTAGGGGTTGATCAGCAAATAAAGGGTTGGGGGTGAGTAGGGAGGATTGAAAGGTAATGTGTAAGGAAATCAAGAAGTGCATCTTTGGGATAGTGAGTGTTTGGGGAGATGGCCAGAGGAGCTCCGGCTCCTTCTCAGGCCTTCTCCTCTTAGACCTTTGGTCCCATACCAGCCTCTGCTTGTGCTGAGTTTGTACAGGGAACCACTCCTCCCGTTGTTCTCCAGTCTCTGTGAGGATTATCTGTCTCTTAGAGCATTCCTGCTGAGTGCTCCACTCTCCTGCAGGGCATTTGCCACTTCTAGCCACCTACCCTTCAGGTTTCCTTGGGTGCTTTAGGGTGGGTGTTGAACAGAGAATGTATGAGCCTGTAGGTGGGCGTCGGTTCTGCTTCAGAGGTAGGAGGGTTTCCTTAGCAAAGTACTTAACAACGGCTGAGCAAACCCTGTTTTCATGGCATATTTAACAAGACAGACCCTCTTATTGGCTCCAGCTGACTCTGTTAAATAATTGTCATTCTCTCCTAAAGGCCACCAGTCACCTCAGTTCTAAACTTGTTGGGTGGTCATCCTCATTTGTGGTCTCATGTGACCCGGTGTCTCACTCTTCCTTCTTGGGACACTTGCCATCTGCTTTCATGATGTCCCCTCTCCTTGCTGGCTTCCTTTATTCTCTGCAGGCTTTTTTTCCTTCATCCTTCTGCTGTCCCCCGCGCCCTGCCCTAGATCCTCTTGTCCCTCCAGCTCCTGTGTCCTGTCCGGCCCTCTGAATGGGGAAGCTCCACACTGCTCCTCTCAAGCTATTGCCCTGTGTTTTCAGCAGTTTGCTCAAGTCTCAATTTGTCTATCTTGAATGTATTTTAAACTCTTGCTAACCTAGAACTAAATCCATCTTCTTAGTCATTCTTTACCTTCAGCCTGTAACTTAACTTTCCCAACAGTTAAAGTTTCCAGTCAATTAAGAGCCTGTTAATGGGCAACCAAGATTGGAGCCATCACTAGGAATTTGGATGTAGGAAAGGACATGGGTTAAATCCTTCTGTTTCTCTGGAGCAAATAAATGTAGTCTTCCACGTTTAAATTTAGGTCTTTGTTACTTTTTAGCTATACCATTGCTGTAGCTCACACTGGTGTCCTTGCCCTTGGTGTACTCTCTGCACCCTCCTCCATTCTGCCCAGCACTGCTCAAAGACTTCTAAGACTGGCTTTGTTGCCATGATAAAGCAGTACTGTGTTCATGGGTATAGCACTTTACAGTTTTAAAAAATGCTTTCAAGTGTGTAACTGACACCAACTATTTGTCAGCCCCTATGCTCTGCTGGCCTTCCAAAAATGAGTCGCCTATTGGATTTGTTTTCAAGAAGATCAGAGTCTTCTGGGATTAAAGCAGCCAGATAATATGATGACCCAGTCTTCTTTATTTGATGTTTATAATGATATACAAGGTAGCAGGGAAGGTGTTGATTACCTTATCTGTCAGGTAAGAAACCTAAGGCTCATGGTTATATAATACTTATAAATGTCAGGCACTGTTCTAAGCATTCTTTACATCTGGTAATTTGACCTTCTTAACAATCCTCTGACATGTAAGAGCTGTTATCTCCATAATACAGAGGAGGAAACTCACCTGTGCAGAGTAGTCAAGTTTCTTGAGGCACAGAGATTAAGTAACTTGTCCACTAACATAGTTGGTAAGTTGTAGAGCTATGATTTGAACATGGGCAACCTGGCTCCAGAGCCCCAGCACATAACTACTGTGCTAAATTGCCCTCTTTCATTTACCTTGCTACATGTATGGCTTCTGTTGCCTATAGAATGATTTAAACTCTGCAGTTAGTTGAAGCCTCTTTGGTCTTAGCCTGTGGTTCTCAACCTGTGGGTCGCGACCCACAGGAACTGTATTAAAGGGTCACGGCATTAGGAAGGTTGAGAACCACTGGTCTTAGCTGATTTCTTGCTCAGTTGTCGTGGAATCATAGTGCACTGTAACCTTGAACACCTGAGCTCAGCCTCTTGAGTTGCTGGGACTACAGGTGTGTCCCATCATGCCCCACTAATTTTTTTTTTTTTTTTTTATGGATGGATTCATCCTAGTTGCTCAGTCTGGGCTTAAGCAATCTATCTTCCTGCCTCACCCTCCCAAGTAGCTAGGACTACAGGTGTGCACTACCATGCCAAGCTAGTTTTTAAAATTTTCTGTAGGCACCAGGTCTCACTGTGGTGCCCAGGCTGGTCTCAAACTCCTGGCCTCAAGTGATTCTCCTGCTTTGGCCTTCCAGAGTGTTGGGATTATAGGTGCGTGGCCTTGGCTATATTTTTAATACTTTTAAATTAATACTTTGCAGTGTTACCTCACACTCGTTCTAATCCTTCACAACAGTTTGTGAAGGAAACCCCTGTTTAAATTCTTTGCCATAAAGCTATATGGCAACAGTGTAGCAAGAAAAGCCCATTTGATTGTTTATTAGTTTATTTAACTTAGACCACAGCTGGAAAAAGGAATGTTTTTTGACTTTTCTCTGTTTTGGTGGTCAGATTTCTTTTAAGTTCTCTTCATTTTTCAGAAGAGGTCTTCCTTCTGTTTCTCTATTTCTTGAAGACCCTGGGGGATGTTAAAACCCTTATCTTAAGATAAGTTTACAGATTTTACAGTTGATTTGTTCTATTCAGGATTAAGACAAAGTGTACACATGGCATTCGGTTTAGATGTCTTTTAAATCTTGTTAATCTATAGCTTCTCCTGCCCTCTTTTTTTTGTTTTTATTTTCCTGTAGCTCATTTGATGAGGGAATTGAGTCATCTTTCCTGCAGTTTCCAACAATTAGGACTTTGCAGATTGCATCCTTGTGGTGTTTCTCTGTCCTCAATATTTCCCGCAAGTTATAGTTTGATCTAGAAGCTTGATCAAGTTAGGGTCTTATTTTTTGTTTTTGGCCAGAATACTTCCTAAGTGGTGTTGGGCGCGCACATCAGGTTAGTGGATACATGGATACTTTGTACTGAGTGTTCACATTAGGAGGCATGTAATTTTTGATAGTTTCTGTGATGCTGTTTGGTCAGTGGGTTCAGATGTTGTCTGGGTCAACCAGCTTTTTGCATAGTGGTTTATTTTAGTGCTGGCTAAGTTTGAATATTAACAGTTTTTTCTGGTGCCGAGTGATTTTTGTACTTCACATTTATACTATATATTATACATGTGTATGTTGCATACATGTGTATGTATCATTTCTGACAAAAAAAATGACTCTTATAAATCAATTGGATATTGATTAATAGTTACAAAGTTTGCATTTGGGATGATAAAATGGGTAGTGGTGATGGTTATACACTGTGAATATATTTAATACTACTGAATTATAAACATAAATGATTAAAATGATGGTATGTGCATTTTGCCGCAAAAAAATTAAATCAATTTGAGCTGGATTGTAACATGTTGAATTAAAGTGCACCAGTACATAATGAGTGATAATTATTGTTTCCACAAAGGAGTCAAAGTAAGATGGAGGGGAGAGAGGTAAAGCTTTATTGAAGGTATACCAGAAATAGAAAAAGGAAAAAAAAAATCAATCATTTTGCAACCTGCAAGTAATAATTGATTCAGGCACGGATTGTCAATGGATGTTAAAATCCTTTGGTAAAAAATTGTTGGAATTTTCTTTGTCTCAGAGTATCTCCTTGTAAATTACTTGCAAAGAGAAAAAAGTAATCTTTATAATGAAGATATCTGCTTCAATCAAGTGATTATCAATAAATGAGATAAATTAGCATTACGTACCTACTGATATTATGCAATAGGATGTGTACAACATGACCTCTGGAGGGTTCTTGCCAAAAATGATTAATCTGAATCTAATCATGAGGAAACAATCAGACAAATCCAGAAAGTAGAACATTCTATAATACCTCTGGCCTGACTTCCAAAATGTCAATATTATGAATGAAGGGCTAGAATAAAGGAGACTCCCAAAGAGACCTGACAACCAAATGCTGTGCTTAAGTTCAGGAATCCAAAATAAATAAAGAATGAAAAGAATTGGCCCAGTTAGAGCACCTCAAATATAGACTGTATATTAAATGATACTGTTAGTTTGCAAGAGGTGGCATAATGAAGTACCACAGACTGGGTGGCTTAAATACAGAAATTTTTTCCCCATAATTCTGAAGGCTAGCAGAGGTCAAGGTCTCGGCTGGGGACCTTCGGTTAATTTCTTCTTGAGGCCTCCCTGTTTGGCATGTAGATGGCTGGCTGTCTCGTGTGTCTTCATGTGGTTCCCTCAGTATCTGTGTCTTAACTTACTGGATTAGGGTTCCCTTAATGATCTTATTTCAATTTTCTTTCTTTCTTCCTTTCTTTCCTTTCCTTCTTTTCCTTCCTTTCCTTCCTTCCCTCTCTCCCTCCTTCTCTCTCTCTCTCTTTCTCTCTCTTTCTTTCTTTCCTCCCTCTTGCTCTTTAGGTGGAGTGCAACAGCATCATAATAGCTCACTACAACCTCAGATTCCTGGGCTTAAGCGATCCTCCTGCCTCAGCCCACTGAGTGGCTGGGACTAGAACTGTGCACCAGTATACGTGACTAATTTTCTGTTTTTTAGGTAGCGGCTGGGTCTCACTCTTGCTCAGGCTGGTCTTGAAATCCTGAGCTTGAACAATCTTCCTGCCTCAACTTCCAGAGTGCTAGGATTACCATGTGAACCACTGTGTCCAGCCCCCTTATTTCAATTTAATAACCTCTTTAAAGACCCTTTCTTCATATATAGTCAGTGTTCTGAGGTACTAGGGTGTGGACTTCAACATGTGAATTGGGGAGGAGGAAGGAGGCTACAACTCAATCCATTACAGATACTCAATCATTTTTAAATTATCTTGGGTGAAGTAATGATGTTGAGGCTCTTTCAAGCATAATCCTTGTTGCCTCTTCTATTTTCTGTTTCCTATTTGATTTAAAACTCCTGAGCACAAAGACCCTCTCTAGACAGATAACCTTGAGAGTAACTGTTGCATAGCCTTGAATTGTTCATTTATTTGATGTGCCAATCCACAGCAAAGTAAAAGGGAGGAGATTTTATGCTGCATGTGTGTGGTTTATTGGAAACATTTTTCTTTTTCTAGTAAACCATTTGCTCAATCCCTCCCTTCCCCCTAAAGAACAAATAAATGATAAGAGTTTGGAAATACGTGAGGATTTGTTCCTGGGTAATCTCCAAGTGAGTGCACAATAGAGTCACCACTGCAAAACAGACCTTGGCAGGGATCGGGCCGTCCCAAGGTAGAAGGATCCCTGTGACTGTGGAAAGTCCACCTCAGAAGGCTGGCCGCATGAGAGGGCAAAGTTCCCGGGAGGTCCAAACGGTGTCTCCCTTTCAGACTAGAGAGTCTCAGTGGTGCACTGGGTCATCGGGTGGCCTGAGGAGCAAGACTGGTGGTGTCAGGGTCTCTTCTTTGACTTTGCTGTGCCCACTTGCCAGGGCTTTCATCTGCTTTCGAGCATTCACATGTTCCTGGTATTGCTGGGTGATGTTGCCTCTGAGTTCCACCTTCTTTTCATTGTCTCCCATCTCAGTTCAGAAGTAAAAGCTTAGTGCCAGAAGCCTTTTTTATGGTAGTTCATGGAGATTTCAGTTAGCCCATGTGTGGTGTCCACTGGAGACAAGGCTGGTCTTAACCTTTGCCCAATTTTCTGTTGGGTTATTTGCCTTTTCATTTTCACATCGATTTGTTCTGAGAGCACTTTTAAATGAATAATATCGCCCTTTTGTTCTGTCAGTTATTTTTTTCTCAGTTGCTTGGCGTTTAACTGGTTCATATTCGCTTTTTTTTGAGACAGGGTTGCTGTGGCCCAGGCTGGAGTGTAGTGTTGCAATCATAGCTCACAGCAACCTGGAACTCCTGGGTTCAAGAGATCCTCCTGCCTCAGCCTCCCAAGTAGCGCATGCCAAGATGCCCAGCTAATCTTTCCATTTTTTGCAGTGATGGGGTTTCATTGTTCCTTAGGCTCGTCTAAAACCCCTCAAATGATTGTCCTACTTCAGCCTCACAAAGTGCAAGGATTACAGGTGTAAGCCTCTATGCCTGGCCCGTGTTCACTTTTAAAAAAAAGTAAGTGATCAATGAACGTCCAGGACCTAGTATTATTTTGTTAAATAGATCGCAGGCACGTGACACAGTCCCAGGAAGCCAGAACATCTAATGAAGAGGATTTTGTGTTAACTGGCTTTTCTTGTTTTGTGTAAAATTTACTGTTAGTAATATAATGATGATTCATTATCTTTCTAGGCCTCCAGATTATTATTACAAATGCTTAAGGATTATTCAGTTCCAGTCAGTTAACATTTACTGCTATAAGATCTGAGCTGGGAAGAGAAGTAGGCAAATAAACTGATCTCTACAGATAAGGGAAGTTAGGGGGTCAGAAGATTTTGGGGTCTGAAGTATTTTGTTTTTGTTTTTGTTTTTTTCTGTGTAAAAAGTCTTTATCTTGGCTAGTCTTCTGTTTCATATGATATTTAACTGTGTGTCCTTCAATAATAATTTTTTTTTAACCTGGTCAAATTTTAATAAATGAATATATAGTTGTACTATCAAAAAAAAAAAAAAAGAAGCAAGCTATGAAAAGGTTTAAGGGAAATAGCATTTCAGATACTATTCCAAATTTTTTTCACAAAGACAAGAATGAAAAAGATTAAGTAACATACCGATAAATGCTAGATCTAGTCTGAGTCCCGGACAACTGACTCAGGTACATCTGCATAATACACTATGACATTTTTCCAATTTTATTTTTTTCTTAGATTTATTTTATATAATTTCTATAAGCAACATGTTAATTAAAAACGTAAACTGTTAAAAATTTTATTTCTTTTAAATATTTATCACTCTTTTTCTTTATAGCTGATGAATTGTAACCAGCTTCCCCACTTTATATTACATTTTTATAGTACTTTAAGAAATTTTCTCTCTTCTATCTTTAACGATTAACTCCAATTGATCCATCTAGAGTGATTTTGGGATAAGATGAAAAGTAGGGACCCAGTTTACTTTTTGTTATTGTTCAACTCCGGGAGTTCATGACCCTCCACTGGTACCACATCATCTACCAGAGTGACCTGCTGCTGGAGCCTCCTGGAACCTGCTCATTCCCAGTCTTCTGAAGAAATCTGATTAGTTCAGAAAGTCAAGAGATCCTTCCCCCCAGGGCTCAGGTATCCAATATGGACTCAGCTGAATACGAAAAGTGTGCAAGTAACCGGGAAATGAGGGAGGACCCAGGTTGTGCTGTTTTTCATTCATTCCTATCTCTCTCTCTCTCTCACTGTCTCAACAGATGAGAAAACAAGAGGTCATGTTGCTGGTTAGCAAGTAGAGACAGAATTTAGATGTCCGATTGCGCGGCTCATAAAATAGGTTCAAATAGCAAATGTTTTATGAAGGAAATCTGGTTGGATAATCTAGAAAATCTTAGTGAAAAAGGCATTTGACTAAGTGCTTGAATTACAGCAGCGTTTTTAACAGTTAAATGTCCCCCCTAGGGCAGTGTTTTTCAACTTTTTTTTAATCTCAGGGCACACTTAAATTATGTTGATCAAAAACAAAGAGTAAAGAAAGTATATACTTACTGTGCTTTGAATGTCTTTTGACAATAATTTAATTAATGATCTTTAAAACTTTTTGCAGCACACCTAAGATCCTGTCATGGCACACCAGTTGAAAATCACTGCACTAGGGAAATGTGCAAAACTGGAATAGGATAATGAATCCTCCTCTCCTTATCTAGCCAGTAAGCATCACCACTTTATGGCTACACCCTCTGGCTTCTCTTCCCTCCAGTTTTTTTCAAAGCAAACCCCAGCTATCATATCATTGTAATTGTAAATATTTTAGTTTGTATCTCTCAAAATATCATTATCACACCTAAAGAAAAAAGATTAATTCTTCAATATCTTCAGATATGTATTCTTTCTGTATACATTTTACACCTCCTCTTCTTGTCTATTTATTTATTTTGAGACAGTAACACTTCTGCTGTCCAGACTAGAGTGTCAGCCGAGCTTACAGCAACCTCAAACTCCTGGACTCAAGTAGTCTTCCTACCTCACCCTTCCGAGTAGCTGGGGACTACGGGCACCTACCACAACGCCTGGTGAATCTTGTTATTTTAAATTTTTTAGTAGAGATGGGATCTTGCTCTTACTCACGTTGATCTTGAACTCCTGAGCTCAAAGAATCTCCCTGCCTTGGCCTCCCAGAGTGTTAGGATTACAAGTGGGAGCCACTCATGTCCGGCTTTTCCTCTTGTCTTTTAATTTCTTAAATAGTTTTTTAAATTGTCATGTAAATAAGGCCCTTTTTTTTCATTTTTATTTTTTGTAGTTTTTGGCAGGGCGGGTTTGAACGCGCCACCTCCGGTATATGGGGCTGGTGCCCTACTCCTTTGAGCCACAGGCGCTGCCCAGACCTGTGCTTTATAATCGGTTGAAGTATTTTAATTTTCTTTTCACCTCTGGATCATTTTACCCTCTTAATCTTCTGTTCTCTTTTTCTCTAAAAGGCAGTACAACATAAGGGTTGAAATCATGGATTTGTGTTCAAATTATGCTCTTCCACTTACTATTATTGTTGTGTGGCAAGCTGCACAACCTCTGTGGACCTCGGTTTCTTCATCTGTTAAAGGGGGCATGGTTGTACCTACTTCTGGGGCTGTTGGGTGGGTCAGTGTATGAAAGTTTGCAAAGCTTAGAACTGGGCTGGAGACGTAGTAAACTTTATGGAACTGTTAGCTGTGAGTTTGGAATAACAGGAGTTGCTTGGGGGCATGTCCAAAGTGTCTGGGCTGTAAGGGGGTTCTAGGAAGGTTCTCGGGTGAAACGCTGTGTAGGCTATGGGATGAGGCACCTGACTGTACAGAGGGCACCTATGCTTTTTCCTTTTTGCCTCCTTCTGGGTTTTTGACTATGCTTCAGTTAGATGAGGTTGATGCACAGCAGAATTTTGAACAGGTAAGGTATTATTTAGTGGAAGCAACTCCTTTATTGTCTTTTCATTTTTGGCTCTCTCTTCCTCTGTATTTATTAAGTTAGCTATTCTCTCTCAGAAGCCATTTTAACTTTTTACTGCATTATCTGGGCTTCAGCAACTTGTGATTTCCTAAGTAGAGCCTTTCAGCACTTTATAAATATGTCATATACTTTTCATATTCCTTTGTTCCCCATCAGGAATATACATTCCTGTCTTCAGAACAGCACAATCAGTTTTTATTCATTTAAAAAGCAGTAGTAATTTGACACTTGCTAATATGTAACAAATTATATTGGGAGCAGTAATTGCAATTGCAGCTGGTTCCTAATTATACTGTAACCTTGATGTTTAAAAAAAGTTGAGACTGAGTTCAGCATGTAATACAAGAGAATAATATTGTGCATTAGGCAGGTCTGCCTTCTACTGAACCTTGGGCATTTATGAATCATAATGACAAATCAGAAATACTTTATTTTAGGTTGCTTTCAGTTACAATGTTGTCCAGGGGCACAATTCATAAAGATAGCATTAAAGTCCCCCTCTCCTTGTCAAACTCTGAGCATATCTTCTAAGTATTATAATTAGTGTCCGAACAACCTGGGCTTGAGGTCATTTCTGCCTCTGTGGTTTATTAGAACTCATTTAAGACTCTGTTAGATACCCCAGCTTGTCATCTGAAAATCCGGGGTATTAATTACTCTTGCCCTTAAAAAGTTTTAGTGATACAGTATTTAAATGAAATCAGTCATAAAGCCTTCAGCATCATGCCAGGGTTAAGGGCCCAGTGAAATTTAGCTAGTCATTGTTACGAATATAGGTAATGATAAATGACCCATCTCCGAAGACCTCACCTCTGTGGCCCCTACCTACAGCAGAATTAGGGTCTTAGTGTTGCTGTCACTCTATCTGTGACAGCATATGTCATCATAACACTTTGTACCAACCACTTGTTGATAAGGCTGGCATTCCCACCTTGGGGCAGGGTCTCTGGTTTGCTGGGGCTGTGTCCTCAGTGCCTGGCACTGGACCTGGTACATGGCATCCTTCCTATAGGCGATTGTGTTGCACGGATCAGCAAGTAGAGAATCACCATTTGGGGAGTAGCTGTTAGTTGGATGTGGGTAGTTTTGCTCCCTATGGGGTATTTAGCCATATCTGGAGATAGTTTTTTGGTAGTCAGAGCTTGTAGGGGGTGGGGATTGTTGCTAGTGGCATCTACTGTGTATAGGCCAGGAATGCTGGTAAATATCCAACAGCTCACCAAGCAGCTCCATAAAACAGAAAAATGATCCAACACAAAATGTCAGTAGGGCCAAGGTTGAGAACCCTTGCTCCAAGGCGGTGATTGTCAGCGGGTATGCCGCGGCACACTGGTGTGCCATGAGATCTTAGATGTGCCACGAAAATTTTTAAAAATCATCAATCAAATTATTTTTAAAAGACATTCAAAGCACAATGTTACTTTTTTTATTCTTTTTTAAAAATCAATATAATTTAAGTGTGCCGTGGAAATTTATAGGTCTAAGTGTGCATGAGACAAAAAAAGGTTGAAAAACACTGGTCTAAGGGAATCTGAGCTGTGACCCCGTGGAAAGACGTGGAACTTGGGGAAGATCAACCTGTGTTTGGCTTGCTATTTTCTCAGCTGTAAAGGAAGAATTTTACCCACTTCAAGGGTAAAGAAGAGAAGAAAGAGCAATTAGGCAGATATGTGCCTAGTGACTGAATTCCTAATCAGGGTCTTCTTACTGGTCCAGCTGCTCTTCTCTGTCTTTTCTGTCTTGGAGAAAATCCCACATTAGGCGGCTTGCCTCCATTTCCAGCTTCCCTTCCATTCTCATGACATACAGGCTCTACCAATCAAGTGCTCACAGGTCAAACTTGGACTGGGAAGAGGATAGTATGAGGAAGCAGGTTGCGGGTGAAGTTTCCATTTCAGCTGACCCAGGCAGCCCACTGGTGGTGGCATCTGGGTGGATCTCTCACAAGTCTGCCTTGTGGTGGATTTGGGCATGGTTGATGGAGTTTCAGCATCAAGCTGACTCTCCAGCCTTCCTGGTGAGACTGTGATCATCCAATAGCAAGCATTATGATGCTTTTCCTCCTTAGCCCTTTCTATTTTGCTGCTTTTTTCTAAGTTCAGTACATGTGTTAGATGACCTGGCCTTTCTTGCATATTTGAGATTAGAAATATCACATTCCCTTATTCTCAGCTTGCTTCCTTTTTTTTTAAGAACAACTCATAATAATTACTACTAACATTAGTTACCTTTAAGATTCACAGGGTACTTTTTCTTCTATTTGATTTTTGGATACTCTTAAGAAAAATAAGATAGACTCTATTACCACTTTACTGATTTTATGGATGAAGAAACTAAAACTCAGAGATGTTAGCTGACTTGCCCAAGATCACCATGCAGGCAGCTCAGCTCTTACCCAAGCGTTTCCCCCAAAGCTACTGACGTTTACTTCTGTTAGCGTGAGCAAACATCTTCTACCGTCTCTGTAAGGAGTTAAAATACAAACAGAAAGATGTCTATTTCAGAAAAGATTCATACTGTCTCTTGTCAATTTTTTACTCTTGTGAACATTTGTTGGATTGTTAGCTTTAGCTTTAGCTTTTGGGAGGCTGAGGCAGGAAGATCGGTTGAGCTCAGGTGTTGGAGACCAGCCTGAGCAAGAGCGAGACCCCAGCTCTACCACAAATAGAACAACTAGCCGCATTGTGTGGCAGTCACCTGTAATCCTAGCCACTCGAGAGGCTGAGGCAATAGGATTTAAGAGATTGAGGTTGCTGTGCGCTATGATGAGGCCATGGCATTCTACTCAGGGTGACAGAGTGAGATTGTGTCTCAAAATAAATAAATAAATAACAATAGTAAAATCTAAAACTGGTGTATTTCAAGCTTTTTAGTGATAGAACCCAACTAAAATACTACTATTCATTTTTTAACTGTTATGCTCTGTTTCTTAATATCAGCATTTTAATGATAATGACTTTATAGTTATTTATGTTGTCTACAGCAGGGCAGAGTTAAATCTAACATACATCACAGCCTACTGAATCCTTCTGATAATCATCTCTAGGACTCCTGAAATGACTCACTGTGTAATTACCCAGCAGGTTAACATTTGTGGTGTCTGGTGCTTTATAAGTCAACTGTTGAGTGATACGAACTTTTGAGGGTTGGATTACTTAGAAATGTTGTGGTTTGAAGAACATTTATCAAGGCATCTTTTGTGTATACTAATTTATATTTCAGTAGCTTTTTTCATAATGACTCCACTTCATTTATTAGAACTTAGGAAAACCGGAGGATGAGGCATGTGTGACTCAGGGGTTTCAATAAAACTTATTTTTAAAAAATTTGATGAGACACCTTTTTCTTTCTTTGTCTTGTGTATGGTAGCTGTGTAGTTTTAGGGAATTTCAAACTTTCTTTTGCAATTACTGATTGTATCAGTTAAGGTTCACTTGCAGAGAACAAAATCCACTCTATCTGGTTTAAGCAGAGAGAGATTTATTACAGGGTATTACATGGCTTACAGAATTTGTTGGGAAGGTGAAGAGACAGACTTGAGGTTGAGCTCTTACGAGTGACTTCCAGAGCTTCACAGCAGAGCAGGACACCAAGGAAGCAGTGACCTCTTGTGTGGTTAGAACATGCCTGCTAAATGAGGAATATTTCAGAACCATGCTGCTACTGACATGGGAGGGCCAGAAGTTGCTGCAAGAAAACCACACACTTCCAACTATGGTACCTACTGGCAGAGACAGCAGAAGTGGCCCCTATCTTTCAAACTTGTGCTTTCCAATCTCACCCATTGTCATCCAATTGATGGCATGTAGGCCATATAGCTGCAAGAGAGTCTGGAAAATACAGTTTTAGGCTTCAAGTCTCTGCAATATGGGAAGATAGAGGAGAAGAGGTGTGGACCTCGGCATCTAAGTTGTTAAGTCACAGCCAAGAGTGCCTTTTATTGGGATCTGAGTTGACTTACTGCGTTCATTTTCTCAGATACAAAAGCTATGTAGGAACATTGCTCTCTGCCTCCTTTGTCTGCTTGTCACTGCATGCTTACATGCACATGCACACCTAGGAATAATACTGCTTTGACTGAGTTCCCTCTTCCAGTTTTTACTTCATATCTAAGGTAAATAAATACTCTTTAAGGGTAAGATTTTGAGTATAAGCCTCTGCTTGTCTTGGATTTCAGATTTTTATGGCATGGGTGGGTGACTGGGGAAATACTGCTAAGAAAAGGTTGTGCTATACAGATGGTGATGTAGCAGCCAAGGTTGGGACCTTGGGTTCTAACCCAGGGTTTCAACCCACCTTCACCTTGTAATCTTTTGGGAGAGCTCTTTGGTAGGGCTTTGGCTTTTATAAAACATAAAAGACCCTTAAATGACTTGACTGGACAGCTGGAGCTGAGAACCTAAGTCCTAATCATCATGTTAGAGTTGGACATTATCCAAGCTGTGGTGTGTAAACTTTAAACCTAATTAGGCTTACCTGAAGGTTTTGTTAAGCCATAGATTGCTGGTTCCCATCCCTGGAACTCCTGATCCTGTAGGTTGGGGATAGGGCATGGTAATGTACACCTTTAAAATTTCCCAGGTGTAATTTCCTGATCTTTGTCAGAGTTGGGGATGATTTGAGGAATAAGATGTCCTAAGGAGATCATGGTCTCACTTCTCTAGAGCTTCCCTGTGTGAGAAGAGAGCTTTGCAGTTCTTTGCATTTTATGCGTCCAATTAGTATTTCTTATTTTATGTGCGTTTTCTTTTTCTTTTTTTTTTGAGACAGAGTCTCACTATGTCACCCTCTGTAGAGTGCTGTAGTGTCACAGCTCACAGCAACCTCAAACTCCTGGGCTTAAGTGATTCTTTTGCCTCAGCCTCCCAAGTAGCTGGGACTACAGGTACCTGCCACAACTCCTGGCTATTTTTTGGTTATGGTTGTCATTATTGTAGGAGGCCCAGGCCAGGCTCAAACCCACCAGCCTTGGCATATGTGGCTGGTGCCCTACTCACTGAGCTACAGGAGCTGAGCCTATGTGGGTTTTCTTCTATTCTTCCCCAGCAGCCTATGTTAGATCTAACAACTATTTTGAGTATGCAATTCTGTACTACCATGATTTGTTAAAGTAATAAGCCTGCATCTGTGGTTGGATTCCAGTATATAAAAGCCAAGGTTTTTTTTTTTGTTTGTTTTATCATTGAAGATTCATTGAGGGTACAAATGAAAGCCAAGTTTTAAAAAATCTCCCCTCACGTAGGAATATCTTTCCTTGTTGCCCCCTATCTTTGGCTGTGCTAACTCATATTAGATTGAGAGTTAATGTATTTGTCCTCAAAGATAATCTTTCGGGTTCACCCACCCCTTTTAAAAACACCAGTTATTAAAGTTGTGTTACTGTGTTTTTTCCCCCCTAGACATGGAGCTAGTATGTTTGGTACATGCCCTTGATTCACACAGTCATATTGCCAGTGTTTATCTTGTCAAAAAGTTTTGCATATTCAGTTCTATAGACTGGAGATTCATTGCATTGACCTGAAATTTCCAAACTGAAGTTAAATAATGGAAGACTTTTCCCAGTTTATGGAAGAAATATTAATGCTTAGGATTTTTTTCTGCTCTAACACTGCCCCCCTTTCTTTTCTCTGAAATTTCAAATTGGTGTAAAATGTTATCAGATTGACCACGACATTCTTTATTGATGATTGAAGTAGCAAATAATATTTCATAGTCATCTGTAAAGGACTCTTTCCCTCTTTAGTGATTTATGTACTCCTTATACACGTGTTTGAAAACCAGTTATTAATTTAAATCTCTTGATGTAAAACTTCTGTTTTAATGTTGGAATCTATTCTTACAAATGCAAATTTGGAAGAATAATGATAAAGAAAATCAGGCGATTAGATCGTAAGAACAGTAGCTATAAATATTTATATTCTGTCACTATGAGAAAAAAGTATATGTAACAGGGAAAATTGGCCTTCTGGAAATAATCTAAAGTTTGATGAATCTTCCAAAGCCCAAGAAGGAACTAAGTCTAATAACTCTGTGATGCAGACCGTGCATGCTGAACAGCTGTTCTGAAGTGACCTAGGAGGGCAGCATTTCTGTGGCTCCCTCTTCCCAGCTCATACGACTTCCCTGATACTGGTTTTACCACCAGGTAGGATGCATCTCAACACCCTTCAGAACACTGGTACTGCTCATGGTAGCGTCGTCTTCAGTGAAGTCGTGTAAGTGTTCCTTCAGTGCAGACGACACCTAAACAAGAAGGTAAGAATGGAGATAGAACTAGAAGTGGAAACTTCAGGTGCCACGCAGCATGTGACCGGTGAGGAGCAGATGGAATTGGTGCAGAGATGAGGCCCAGGAGACTGGCGATCATTTTTCTGAATCCGTCCCCCATTGAACCATAGTTGTCTATGCTTAAAGAGAATGTGCCCAGGACCTAATACAGATGTCACTGGACCTCACAGAAATCCCATAGTGGTCATTAACCATTTACTATACCTGGAAGTTTGGGTCTGTTTCCAAGAAGTGGGGCTCATTAGGATGGCCACAATATTAGTTGAGTGGTTTGGTGTTTTTGAAGATCTATGAATTTCCTTCCTTCTCTTTCTGATTTCTCCCCTCTAAGTTATGAACCAGGTTATTCATCACTTAGGTATTTTTAAGGAATAAGGACAGTAGAATATAAATACCTTTGGGTAAATAATATAAATGGTAATACATACCATTTATTGAGCTTTTTAACCTCATTGGGCTAAACACTTCATGTAATTACCTCCTATTACCCTTCCAGCTATCAAGGACGTCCTGTTTTATACATGAGGAAAAAGAGGCTGAGAAGTCAGGGCCACCAGGTCATATGGCCAGTGAGTTCAGAGGTTAGGTCTTCTTGCCATTCGAGAGTGGTCTGACACTAAGGCCATGTTCTTAATCACAGCACTGGAAAGATGCTGCAAACTGGTGTTAGGAGACATTGGGAGAGTCTTGATTTCTAGGCGTGTACTATACAGTCATGTACCTACCACATTTTGGTCAGCAAAGGACCACGTGTATGATGGTGGTCCCATAAAATTGTAATCAAGTTGCCTTATGCAGATGTACCAATTTTAATCTTTTTTATCCATATTTTTACTGTACCTTTTCTATGGTTAGATACAAAAAATATTTGCTGTGGTGTCACAGTTCACACAATATTCAGTATAGCCGAGGAGCGATGGGTATCCCATCTAAGTTTGTGTACGTGTATTCCAGGATGGTTGCACAACAGTGAAATTGCCTCATGACACATTTCTCAGAATATGTCCCTGTCATTAAACAAGATGTGACTGTATTACATCCCCTGCTAATGTAAGTTACGGTCACTCTGAAGCTGCCGGCAGTGTGTCTCAGCGGGAAGCGTACCACAGGAGGACACAGGGAGATTTGGAATCTCAGCTCAGCTCAGAAAACACTTAGAAATGTAAGCATGGTTGGCACTTAATCTGACTTTCAGGGGAAATAATTGACCCTTTCTGGGCCTTGTTTCCTCACCTATAAAATGGGGGCAGTTATAACTGTCCTATCTCCCTCTCAGATCCACCGTGAGAATCCCGCGAAACAGCCGTTTTGCTTTGAACACGACAGTGTTCTAAGATGCCTGCTGGCTGACGTGACTTACTACGTGTTGGGTTCCCATGGATTTTTTTTTGAGTTGTGCTCTCTTGTGCCCTAAACCCCGAGTGAGTTACAAACTCTGTTTTTGTTTTTGTTCTCCCTGAAGTGTGGTTCTGATGGGGATGGTGTATGTTCACTTCAGGTTCCGTAGGCAGAAATCTGCTGGGCATTCAGGGCAGGGGAATTTCACTCTAGTACTGTCCAGGGGAGGCCTGAAGAAGTGCATGGCATGGTGAATTAATTAGATTTTAAAGGACGTGGTATTCACGCAGAGCAAGAACAGTTCATTTTGTGGGAAATTTGTTTTGCTTTTAAAAGGAAAACCAACGAAGACCTTAGGGTGCCCATATGCTTTATAAAAACTGTGACTTTGGCACTGTCACAAGATGCAGATGCGGGAACCTTGCCGTGGAGGACGGGAAGGATGGGGATCTTTTTGTCCCATCTTCTCTAATGCTGTTTGTCCTTACCTTCCTTTCTCAGAACAGGGACCTGAAAGGAGGGAGTCCTCTGTGTCCTGAAACTCTGATGTCAGCACTGTCATTAACCTGGGGTTGCTTCCCTGTCTGTTTTCCTCTCCTTTATTGAACAGCAAAAAACTCTACTTCAGGATTTTAAAGTTATGAATTCTTATGAATAAAAGTAGGATTGGTGGTTATACCTCTGTAACTGAAATGAACAGTTATCAGACTTGCTGTGGGAAGCAAGGTGACCAGCCAACTGATTTCAGAAAGACTACCTCTCCCGTTCCCATGCTTAGTCAACAAAGTCGTCCCTGACAGTGGAGGGCTTGGGAGCTAGGGCAGTTCCATAGTTAGAGACAGAGAACCCATTGTCGAAAGATCTCAGAAGAGCCTTTGCAAACACACAGAAGGGATTTAGAACAATTTGCATAAATCTCCCTGTGGATAACGACATGGCTCCAGTGTTGGGGTGGTTCCAGGAACCCCTTCTTGGCTGTGTCGTGGGGTGACGCTGTGCTTGGTGAGATTTCAGTCTCATGACGGTTTTTGCCAGCAGGATTGGGTGATGGGTCGCTGAATAAGCCCACTGTTTGATTCCACACAAGGGCTCTTTTGTGTTGGCCTAGGGCAGCCATGTTCAAGTCTGTCTTGCCTTTTCCCCCAGTGATGTTTTTGGACTTTGTGACCTGGGGAATTAAGCACAACACCTAGTCTGAGCTAATCTGTCTAATTTCGGTTGTGGAAGGTAACCACAGCCCTTTGGATTTCTAGAATGTAGAGAATAATAGTCACAGCGATGGAGACTTCTGATTTGTTAAATTAAAAGCTGGGGAGAGGAGAAGTCCTTAGCCTGCCTGAGTAGCTAGGTATCCACGCCTTCTCACAGTGGAACTGTGGGAAGTAATTCTCTTCTGTTTGTTAATCTGATTTGCCTAGTTCACTGGCTTCTTTAAGAAATATGTTTTCTTGAATAGTTAACAAACAAGTTCTGTTAATATTTAATATTCGCCTCTAAAAGGGCATGGGTTATCTTGGGGTGTAGTTAAAAAATGCCAGGTGTTTACAAACCTGTTTCAACTTTTGTTCCTTCTTCTTTTTAAAAAATGATATACATTCAACACTAGATACTAAGACCTTTAGCTACTGGTTTTTTGCGCAGAAGTTTATCATTCTAGAAGCTACATGAAGAGTCTAATTTAAAATCTGGGGAGTAGTGTACACACTGGGGCAATGTGATGCTTTAAGTACAAAAAATGAAATCCACTGATTTCTAATCTGGGTGTATTTTCCTTCAGTCTGCTAGCTTGATTTCTTGGCTTTGTTTTAATAATATAAACATTTTTATGTTTACTTATAGGTGGTTTTAACCAAGAGAGCAGATCCAGCTGAGCTTAGAACAATATTTTTGAAGGTCAGTATAAAGGAATCTATTTTGTTTCTTGTTTGATTTGTGTTCTATAACTTTTAAAGATTACTTTCAAACAGCTCTTTATTTCATTGTTATATTTTTAAAACTTCCCCTAAGTGTCTTAAGCCTTAAGAAGGAGGTCCTTTGCAGTTGTATTTGTTCTTAAAAATATATAGGAAACTTGTCAGCAATTGTTTGTGATAACAACATAGCTTATATTTTAATTAGTATCTTGCCTCACACCGTGTCATATATGTGAATAAAAGCAGTTGCTGGAGGATTTAGTCATGCAACCCATTCACCTTTCCAGGACTGATCTGTGCAGTTTGATGATAACGCTTTTTCTCTTAAGACGTTTAAAGCTCTTTGTAAACATCTCGGTAATCCTCCATTCATCCAGAGGGGACTATCCTGGTCTCTTCTTGGTAGAAGCAGGCCTTTGTTCTCATCACCATCATTTTATTATGATGTGCCCTGTGAGGTGGCCTTAGTGTGAATCATAGCAGATAGCTGAGCATGACAGACGCTATACAAGTTCATTTCCTTGGTTTTTTATGCTTCCACCTATTTTGTGACAGTGGGCAGTGAGTGATAGAATTAAAGTCTACTTCAGGTCCCAAACACTGAAGCACCTTTACGTTATTCACCTGAAATTAAAGTACTCAGAAAAGGCCTCTTTTGTAAAGGTAATAAAAAATAACATGGGCCTTTTCTGAATATTACGCAAAGGAAGCTGTGCTGTATGAGAAGAGGAACAAAGCGTCAGATGAGAAACATTTTTTTTTTCTTGTCCTCTCTGTCTTTTCCTCAGGCCAAACCCTTCCCCAGTCAATGGGAGTCAATCCTCTGGCCCAGAAGGTCCTTCCCTTGCCCATCTTATGCCCTGGGTGACCCTCTTGTTTCCATCTGTGCTCTGCATTCCCTGCACCGACCTACTACCTGAGACCTGCTGTGTCTTTGGTTGGGATTGCAGAAAGCTCCTGCTGGGGACTGGCAAGTGTGGCCTGTGCCACGGGAGACCTGACATCCCGAGTGTCTTTTTTCTAAAATGTTGTTAATTCTGTGAACCTTAATGTACTCATAAAAATGTATTACCATTAAAAAAGTTGAGACATCAGGAACTTTGAACACCCAAGGGATGTTTGATGGTAAGGAGTTATTATTAATTGATTTTTAGCCTGAATAGTGGTGTTATGACTATTGGAAATATAAAGAGTCTATGTTTTAAAAATAAACACATTTATAGGTGAGGTTATGATACCTGAGATGTGCTTTTAAATCATCTGTGTTAGATGGGGAAGAGAAAATGTGTAGGAAGTATGATGATAATTTATAAAGTTAGGAAGTAGAATGTGGGGTTTATTATACAGTTCTCTCTACTTCGTATATGTATAAACATTTTCATAATAAAAAGTTATGAGAGTTGTAATGATTCAGTGAGATAACTTATGTGAAAGTGTGTCCCCACCCCTGATATGCATTAGATGTTGATTCTGCATATGCTTGAAATTAATTTAATACAGGAGATTAAATGATTAAAAATAAAGACAGTTTTCAAGGGAAGGAAAAAAGATTTGGTTTCTAAGGAGGTTTGGATTATACATAAAGAAGTAGGATTCTATATAAATTTGTTTTTAGCCCAGAAAGGACAATACAGTATAAAATTTCTAAGGTAGAAAAATATTCTGACTGATGAAAATCCAGAAAAGAGAAAAGCATTTGTTTCTTACCTAACCTCATGTTTTGCCGTGTGTGTTGGGATGAGATGTGTGTGAGGGAACCATAGGAATTATTACTATGTTATTTCAAGTCTGTTGATACTTAAAATTCTATTGATATTATCCTGAAAGACTACTTGCAGAAAATCACCTGAGTGGGTTGCCAAAATGCCTAGAGCAGGCGTCCTCAAACTGCGGCCCGTGGGATTTGTTCCCGTTTTGTTTTTTACTTCAAAATACGATATGTGCAGTGTGCATAGGAATTTGTTCATAGTTTTTTGTTTTTTTTTTTTAAAAAACAACTATAGTCTGGTCCTCCAACGGTCTGGGGGACAGTGAATTGGCCCCCTGTTTAAAAAGTTTGAGGATGCCTGGCCTAGAGACATGGATGTGAGTTTAACGTGAACTGGTAAAAGTCACTGTCATTCTTGAACTTGGGAACTGTTGCTTATGCCTTTTGAACGAGTAAGAGCTGCAGCATCCTTCTAACAAGAAATGGGAACAACTTAGAAGGTGTCTCAGTAGATGTTGCCACATTACTTTTTTATTTTCAATTATTATTTTTTAATTGAGACAAGGTCTCACTCTGTGGCCCCGGACTAGAGTGCAGGGTCATCATCACAGCTCACCACAGTCCTCCTACCTTAGCCTTCTGAGTAGCAGGGAGTACAGGCATGTGTCACCACACCTGGCTAATTTTTCCTGCTCAGGCTGGTTAATTTTTTTATTTTTAATTACTGTAGGTTTATAATTGTTGTATGTCTTCATAGGGTGCGTGTGATGTTTTGCTTCAGGTATATGAAGTGAATTAATCAAATAAGGGTAATTAGGGAGTCCATCACCTTAGCCATTTATCATTTCTTTGTATTAGGAACAATTCCTATTCTATTCTGTTATTTTAAAGTATACCCTAACATGGTGTTGATTATAATCACTTTGTTGTGCTGTCAAATTCTGTTTATTCTATCTAACTTTTCTTACTATATTTTTGCACCCATTAACCCTCCTCCCCAGTACCCTTCCCAGCCTCTGGTAATCGTCATTCTATTCTCGGTCTCCATGAGATCGAGTGAGAATATGCAAGATTTGTCCTTCTATGTTTGGCTTATTTCAATTAATTATGTTCTCCAGTCCTAGATCCTGCGTCTTTGATACTCACTGGTCTGTTGGAGAGATCCATTGATAAGACTCCAGTTAAAGGGAAAGTCCACCTTTTGAGGCCACATGGCAGCCCCGAGGCTAGCCTACTGTTTGGAACAACACATCTTTGCCAGCTGGTACATCCACTGGAGAGCAGGCCAGTCAACACTGGGGCGAGTCTGATTGGTCAGGTAGACCCAGAGCAGGCTGGAATTCCAGGCAGAGTTCTGGAGAGCCACCTGTAGGGTTTCTGTGTTGGTGGGCCTGGAAAACAAGGAGTGGAAACTTTAGGACCCCACAAGGAAGTGCTCTCCTCCCTTAGTGTGGCTGGGACCATGTGGTTTTTCATGAACAGTTCTCTGTATGACTTGGAGTATGAGGAGATGATGTGTGTGGGGTATACCTGAAGAACACAGCGACTGGCAGTTGTAGAAGAGATTGTGGGTCTGGCAGAGGTTCTCTTGACCTCACTAGACCTGAATGGTGTGGTAGCAGCACAAATCCACCATGGCTTAGCACGCCAGGATCTCAGAGTTACCTTCTACCGCAGACGGGGTTGTGGTGAGGGGAAGAATGGGAGCTGAGGCGCTGTGGGGGCTGTGCCAGGCTGAGCTTTTTATAACAGTTAAGTAAGGCTCAGCAGTAATTCTGCAAACTTGTCTACTCTGCTGATTTTCTGTGACTTTTTCCTGACTTGATTTTCTTCATGATAAATAAAAAATTCCAAATGAAATATCCCAACCTTCTTTCTGCTAAACTAGGAAGAGAGAGGGTTCTTCTACAGCTTGGGAGGTGGAGAGGGGCTTCCCTGTGCCCTCCATACCAGAGATGCTGCTAGCAGGGGACTTCCAGCTCTGGAGATCAGAGAGAGCTGGTGGGCCTGAGCCAGATAGGCAAGAGGGCTTCTCTAGAGGACTAAAATTAACCCAGTTCTGCCTTTGTTGTTTGTGGTTTTGTGAAGCGTTAGAATCAATCCCACTATTTGTCTTTTTTGAAGGTGCCTATCTTATGCTAGGTATATTATTAGGTGCTGGGCACATAATGATATATAAATTGTGGCCCTGTTTTTGAATCTCTCACTGTGTGTAAGTGTAAACCCCAAAAGCCAAGATATGGTTGATAAGTATTATACAGCATTAATTAGCATGAAGATGATGTGGGATAATCACATCTTCCTACAGAAGGTCATTAAGTTACAGAGAGGTTGTGACATTGGAGCCATGACTGAAAATGAGGAGGTGCTTACCAGAGAAGGCAGAGGAAGGTTTGTGGCCAAAGGAAGAGCTTTTCAGGCAAGGAAAACAGCAAGTGCCAAGCAAAGAGCTGCCGGAGTACCAGGTGTGTAAAGGGAATAGCTAATAACTCGGGCTAGCCCAGAGCAAGAGTTGCTATGCAACGTGCCAGGGGGAGGAGTTTGGGTTTAGCTATCCAGGATTCTGTGGTCAGCAGCTGGTCATGTTTTATCTAGATGTGGACGTTGGAGTCCAGGTAGTCAGTTTTGTTTCTAACCTAAATGTTGACATGTGTTGCCTGCTTAATGCTTTTGCTGTTGGTTCATGTAATTTAAACTGATGCGTATTGATTGCTTACAGTTTAAATAAAACACCATGTGACTGGCAAGTGGGAGGTATAGGAGAGTGAGCAGTGGCTGTGCCCTGAAGGAGCTCAGGTTTTCTGTAGAGACCAGATTTACAGGTGTGCCACTAAAAAAGAAACTAAGTCAGCATAGTCAAGGGTCTGCAAATGCCACAAGAAGGGGAAGGGGGAGCCTCCACTGTGGGGAGTGGTCAGGGAAGGCTCTGTGGAGAGAAAACTTGAGGGGCCTCAGGGATAAGTGTGAGGGGAGAGGACCACGGCTGAGGGCAGATGGGGCTAGGACAGGACAGCCTCTCCAGGTGAAGATTCTTGCTCATTCTTCAAATGTTGATTTACATATAGCTCTGTCCATGAAGTCTGCTGAGTATCACAGGGTGTGAGTGACAGAATTGGAAAGGTAATTGGAAGTTTGGCATTCTTTTTTAGATTTTGTTTTATTTTACTTTATTTTTCTTTTATTTGAGACAAAGTCTCATTCTGTGGTCTTGGTTAGAGTACTCTGGCATCATAGCTGACAGCAACCTCAAACTCTTGGGCCCAAGTGATCCTCCTGCCTTAGGCCCCCGAGTAGCTGGCAGCTGTCACAATGCCTGGCTGTCACTACAGGCAGCTGTCACAATGCCTGGCTGCTTTTTCTATTCTTAGTAGAGACTGGTTTCACCCTTGCTCAGGCTAGTCTCAAACTCCAGAGCTCAGGCAATCCACCTGCCTCAGCCTCCCAGAGTGCTAGGATTACAGGCGTGAGCCACCGTGCCTGGCCTACACTTTAAAAATTTTTGTAGACAAACTTGGGAAAACAGCTAATTCCCTTCTTGAAAAATCATTTTTCTTATGACAAATGAGTTTATATACATTAATGAAAATTTCAAAGGCACATATACAAAGGAAAGTAATTTGTGATACAGCATACACAGATATATACATAATTCATTCTTTCTCTCTTTATATATGTATATATATGTTTTCCTTAACAGGAAAAATACTGTTTTGTATCCAGTTTTTTCTTCACCAAATGTGTTATGAGCACCTTCTCCTATAATTGTGGTTCCACAGTATTTTATTGCTGTGTGGTATTCCTGTGTGTGGCTGTTGTACCGTAACGTGCCTGATCATTCTGCTGTCGAATATGTAGTTGTCTCCTTTGCTTTGCTGTCCTCACAACACTGTGATGAGTACTCTTGTACATACATTTTTACATATAGCTAGCATTATTTTCTTCGGATGAATTTTTGGAAGTGACATCAGTGGCTGTGGCTCAAGGAGTAGGGCCCTGGTCCCATATGCCGGAGGTGGCAGGTTCAAACTCAGCCCTGGCCAAAAAAAAAAAAAAAAAAAAGAGTGGGTTTACAACCTACCAAGGCTATTGATTCTTCCTGGCTGACAGGCTTTCATAAAGGTGGTATCAGTATATCTTTAGGGTGGGAGTATGGAAGTGCACATGTCCATATGATAGCAGCTCAGCTAATTATTAAATACAGCAGCAACAGAAAAACCTTTCTGCCACTGGTTAGTTGAAAAATTGTATCTTTAAATTTTCATTTTATGGTCAGTAGCGGTATATATATTGACCATTTATGATTTCAAATTCTATTTTAAACTTTTTATTGTGGCCGTTTTCAAACATACAGAAAGTAGAATAATACCCTGAACACCCACGTGACTAGCACCTAATTTAAAGTAATAATTGTCATTAGTTTATGTATATATGTATGTACTTGTATTTGCTGATGTATTTCAGCATAAGGTGGGTACCACCATAATTCATCATGGCCATGTACCTTTGTGTACCTAATAAAATATATAGTAATTCCTTAATAACATAATACCCAATTCAGATTCAAATTCTTAATTATGCTCCATCATATTGCTATAACAAGTAAGCTAGCTAAAGAGAGCTCCGATGCAGTGACCTGGCATGCTCAAGGTTTCTCAGTGGTTGGAAGCAGTCTTGGCATAGAAGCGTCCAACCTTTTCTACTGCCCATTGGAATAAGACTCGTCTTGGGCCACATATTAAATATACAACACTAATGACAGCTGATGATCCAAAACAAGTCTGTGCATATTTTTGCAGTATCCAATACCACAGATAAACAAAATGGTCCTCAGATAATCTACATGTGACCCGCAGGCTGCAGATTGGACACCCCTGGGGGGAATTTGCCCTTCTACCACGAGATGTAAGTGATTCAGGGCAAAAGTGGACAGCTGGGTGATTATGGTTCTTACCTGGCTCATTTTGTAGCTTATGGACTATAACAATAATAATTGTTTCATTATTACAGCTTTAATCCAAAATCACTGGTGATGAGCAGGCTGGAGGGGACCCTGCCCTTATGGAGCATGCCTTGCAGGGCTGGGTTCCTCCTGATTCCCTTCACTGTTAATTATTTTTAAGAAAAATCTCTATGTGTTTTTATTTATTTTTTCAATAATAGAAATACCCTGTTTCCCTGAAAATAAGACAGTGTCTTATTTTAAGGTGTGCTCCCAAAGATGTGCTAGGTCTTATTTTCAGGGGACGTCTTATCTTTCCTGTAAGTAGGTCTTATTTTCGGAGGATGTCTTATTTTCGGGGAACAGGGTATGAATTTTTGAATTTCTGTTTTTTTATAATCAGATGATTATTTAATTTTTTAACTTAATTTTTATTAAATTATAACTGTATACAGTGTGGTGATTTGATATACAATGTGGAATGCTTAAATAAAACTAATTACCGTAACTATCACTCACTTCTTTTTGTGGTGAGATATTTATAATATATCTTACTTGTTTTGAAATGTGCCCTTACGTTGTGTACATTAGGTGAGATCCCACCGAATACCCTCCCTCCACTTGCCCGTCTCCTCTCCTCCCCTTTCCCTCCTCTCCCCTCTTTCTTTCTGGACTATATTTGTGTTGTATCATTGGTATGAATATGTAAATATTTATATATTGGTTTTATAATAGTATTGAGTACATTGGATACTTTTTCTTCCATTCTTGAGATACTTTACTAAGATAAATGTGTTCCAGCTCCATCCAGGTAAACATAAAAGATATAAAGTCTCCATTTTTCTTTAAGGCTACATAGTATTCCATGGTATACATACACCACAATTTGTTAATCCATTCGTGGATTGATGGGCACCATGTCTTTGCAATTATGAATTGGGCTGCAATAAACATTTTGATGCAAATGTCTTTGCTGTAAAATGATTTTTGTTCATCTGTGATTCCCTTCACTATTATCATCACTGGGTGTGGTGGTGTTCCATGCCAGTGACAATTAGTATTATAACAGGATTGTGCAGAGAATCCTAAAACCCTTCCCTTTGTGTAAGCATATCTTTAATCATATTAGAACTCCCTATAATTGTTAGGGAGGATGGCTGCAGATCACTTGGAAAACATATTCCCAAAGAAAGATTCATGACATTCTAAAGAAATGGTAGCTTTAAGGAGTGGTTCATTCCTTAAAGGGTGTTGGTCAAGACCCCAGTAATAGCCTTATTGTGGTCTGCCTCTTTTTATCTATCTAAGGAACAACTGTTGATATGATCATTGATACCACAACAACCATTGACGTGTTTACTGATAGCACAGAGCAGGCCACTGCAGCTTTGGTGATGAGCTGGTTTTGCAAACTGAAGAAAACTGTGCCCAAATGGACATGTTCTTATAAGTACAGTGTGTGTGTGTCTATGTGTATATTGGGGGAGAGGGGCAATGTAGGCTCCCTCTGTCACCCAGGCTAAAGTGGCATCACAAGTTTCCCAAGTAGCTGGAACTACAGGCATGCATCACTGGCCCAGCTAATTTCCAGTTTTTCCTATTTTTAGTAGAAATGGGGTCTTGCTGTTCAGGGTGGTGTCAAACTCCTGAACTCAAGCAATCCTCCTGCCTCAGCCTCCCAGAATGCTAGGATTACAGGCCTGAGTCACTGTGCCCTGCTGGACATGTTGTTATATTTCAGAAATGATTTCTTTATCACCTCTAAAAAACAGACTGATAAAATATCTCACTGACTTTTTAAAATGTCGACCATTGGGGCATAAATCAAGCGCACAGATCACTATTGTACATCTGCATGAATGTTCACAGAATGATCACCCCTGTCTCATCAGCACCCCAGCAGCCCTCTGAGATCCCCTCCGAAGCCTGCCCAGTTGTCTGGCTTCTGGTTGCTATGTGTTAAAACTAGCTATATTAGTTTTGCCAGTTATTTTCACTGCATACAAATGGAATTATATGGTACGTATTCTTATGTCTGGTTTCTTTTGCTTGATTTGTAAGATTAATCTATGTTGTCATGTTTCATTGGAGGTTTTTTTGTATAATTTTTTTAATTATTTTTTTCCTCATTGCTGTGTCGTATTCTATTGTGTGAATAACAACCCACTCCAGTTATAATATGTATTCTATTGTTGTTTGCATTTGTATTTTAGGTTTTTTTTGTTTTGTTTTGTTTTATTTTTTGCTATTACAAATAATGATGCTCTGGGCATTGCAGTATGTTCGGGGTATCCACACAGAAATTTCTTTTAGAGATACACCTGTGATTGAAATTGCTTTATTTGTAGTTCAGTACAAGTTCAGTTATAGCAAATACTGCCCAGCGTTTTTCTAAAATGGTTTACCCATTTAGTCTCATGCCACCAGTGTGTGAGAGGAATATTTGCTCCACAGTTTTGTGGACATTTTTTATTCTTTTTCATTATCTTATAGGTGAGTCGTCATACTGCATCACAGTTTTGTTTTGCATTTTCAATGGAATTTTTTTTAGGGACAGCCACTTGATGATGATTCTACATAGGTCATTTGGAGAAATCAGAGTGATTGTGGCCAAGAAAACTTCTGATAGTAAAGTAACACGACAATTTTTTTTAACCTTTAATTTATTTGAAAAATATTTATTGATCATGTTTCACCATATGCCAGTAGCCAGTCTGGGAATTTGAGGATATAGTCGTGAAAAAGACAGAAGAAAATTCTGTCCTGACACAGTTTTCCCTTTAGTTGGAGCAGTTAAGATGCATGTAATCTTGGAAGTGTAGACAAGTGAGCTGAAAAGGCTAGTCCTGAAACACTTCCTACTGCAGTGACGACGAGCTGTCAGTGCATCCGGGCATGTGTAGGAGTGTTCAGGAGTCTCAGGATAGGGGCTGGCCCCAGGAAACCATTGCCAACTCATTTGGCACCAGTGCTGGAGATGGAGCTGACTTGCCCAGCCTTTCACTGGCGACCATATGCCAGTTTAGTGTGTGATAAACTTAACATCCTCATGACTGGGGGAAGGAGAATGATTTGATTTGTGGTCTGGGACAACCAAGACATTAAATGGGAAAAATTAAAGCTGGAGTATCCTTCCCTCAGACCACACCTCCCCAAATAAATTGCTGATATTCTAAAACTTAAAGGTAAATAGTAGGGTGGGCACCTGTAGTCCAAGCTACTCAGGTAGCTGAGGAAAGAGAATTGTTTGAGCCCAAGAGTTAGTTTGAGGTTGCTATGAGCTGTGATGCCATGGCACTCTACTGGGGGAAAAAGAAGGACTCTGCCTCCAAAATAAAAAAAAAAAAAGGGTAAGAGAAACTGAGTGGATATTTAGTTTTGAAATGAGGAAAGATTAGTTTCTAAGCTTAGAAAAGTAGCAGAGGAAAATTGCAAAGGAGAAAAAAAATCTACAGACTCAATTATATGAAAATATCAAACTGGAAAAATATTTGCAACAAATGTGATAGACAAAGGAGGGGAAAGGGCTGTCTGTACACTGATGTGAGAGTGTAAACTAGTACAGTCCTTTCTGGAGAGTAGTGTGATAATAAGCACCAAGAGCCTTAAGGTTCCTCTCCCTTCATGCAACGATTTCTCTTCCTGGACTCTAGCCTTTGAAAATTGCCAGGAATTTGGTGTTTTTGTTTTTGAGACAGGGTTTTACTCTATCACTCTGGCTAGAGTGCAGTGTTGTCATCATAGCTCACAGCAACCTCAACTCCTGACTCATGTGGTCCTCCTACCTCAGCCTCCCAGAGCGCTAGGATTAGGTGTCTGGCCTGAAAATTGCCAGGAACTTGGACAAATGTTATATACAAAGCTTGCTACCTTATCTTTATTTAAAAAAATAACAAACGAAAAATCTAAATGTTTACTGGTAGAAGAAAATTTAAATTATATCTTAAAATACATTAATTATTCACTGTCATAAGCAAACGCAGGTATAACTTTGAGTTACAGGATTGCTGTAATTAGCTGTGACATTTCCTTTATATTTCAGGCTTATTTTTCCTCAGGAAAATCAAAATATAATTCTTTCTTGTGTGTGTCCTCAAAGCTAAATTGAAAGCTAATTGAAGAATAGTAGAACTGCTTGGCCGTCTTTGAGCCTTTCTTTTGAACTATACTAGAAAATGTTCATTGAAAAACAACACTATAGAACATGTATAAAATACTTACTGTTTTCTTTGTTTTTTTTTTTCTTTTTTCTGAGGCAGAATCCTACTCTCTCACCCTGGGTAGAGTGCCCTGGTGTCATCATAGCTCACAGTAACCTCAAACGCTTGGGCTTGAGCAATCCTCTTGCCTCAGCCTCCCGAGTAGCTGGGACTACAGGCAAGTGCCCACTCCGCCCAGCTAGTTTTTCTATTTTTTTAGTAGAGGCAGGGTCTCTCTCTTGCTTAGGCTGGTTTTAAACAGCTGAGCTCAAGCAGTAGTATACCCAGGTTGGCCTCCCAGAGTGTTAGGGTTACAGGCGTGAGCCACCATGCCCGGCCTGTAAAGTACTTATTGTGTATAGGACATTGTGCCAAGTATAGTATGTGATCATCTTATTTATTTCTAGCATCAGTCTTATGAAGCTGATAACGTTCTACTGATTTTACAGATGAGGAACTAGAGGCCCTGAAAGCTTTAGTTACTTATCTGAGGCTATTCAGGTGGTAAGAGGCACAGCCCAGGCCCCCGTGGCTGACAGAGGGAGAGGCAATGCTGCCTTGAAGCTCACCGCTCTCACTGTGGCTACTAATAAGGTTCTTGTCCTAGCCAGGCTGTTCTTGTAGCTGCATAGCGACACCACATGATCCCTGTGTTGTTTCTCTGCATATCAGCCCTTGGGAACTCTGCGGAACAGTCATCAGTGGGTGCCCTCTTAGATGAGAAAGAACGTGTCACACTAAAGGCGAGACCTGGGAAGAAGCATCGCGTGCCACCTGATTCGTATTGGCCATTTCTGGATGACAGTGCTCTAGAGGGGACACTGACTAGTTCTGTGTTCAGCGTTTGCTTCCATGAAATTCCCAGGAAGCCGCACAGTTAATAGTTCACTTTCTAGCTTTGCTTGTATCACTGATGTCCTTAAAGCCGGAGTGGGGCAAAATCATTAAGTTGTTTTCCTCTGTGACTTCATAATTAATTCCACTTTTAAAAAGAGGTATGTCTTTGCTAAAGAAGAATACATAATTTGTGTCTCTTAATTTCTGTAAACCAGTGTTTCTTGACCTCAGCACGGTTCACTTTTGGGGTTGGATAGATAACTCTGTTGTGGGGGGGTAGAATGTTTAGCAACATCTCTGACCTCCACCGACTAGAAGTCAGCAGCACCTTCCTCTCATGCCATGGCAATCAAAATTGTCACTAGACTTTGCCAGATGTCCCCTGTGGGGAAAAAATTGCTCCCAATTGAGAACCACTGATAAAAACATAAGACTTGACAAACTTAAGGTGTTTTTGAAGTAATGGGAGGTAAGGGTCATTGTGAAGAGTACATTATCATATCTGATATTTTATCATTTGAATGTTTTCAGTTTTTTCACATATTGATCCCATGATATATGAGTGTATTTTTGAGAATCAAATATGTGAAATGTAATTCCTGTTTTTAATTTTTTAACAGTATGCAAGCATCGAAAAAAATGGTGAGTTTTTCATGTCTCCCAATGACTTTGTCACTCGATATTTGAACATTTTTGGAGAAAGCCAGCCTAATCCAAAGACGGTGGAACTTTTAAGTGGAGTGGTGGATCAGACCAAAGATGGGTATGTTTCTTTTCCATTACGATATTTAATTTTTTTTTGTTTGAAAATTTTTTTGGCTTTAGTGATCAGGAAGTCATTAAATATACATAATAACTTTCCCATCCTTTAAGAGCATTTTTTGTACCTATTAATGTTAATGTATTGCTTTAGAAATAATACCCGTAGCATTTCCTTTAATGGTCATTTCACAGTTGGGGGGGTCTATATGCTATGTATTTTACACATTTTACTTTGTAGAGGTGGGGTCTTGTTCTGTTGCCCAGGCTGGACTCCAGTGGCATGATCATAGCTCATTGTAACCTTCACGTCTTGGGCTCAAGCAGTCCTCTTGCTCCAGCCTGCTGAGTAGGTAGGGCTATAAGCGTGCCCCACTGCAACCAGCTAATTTTCAAAAAATTTTGTAGAGGCCCAGTCTCCTTATGGGCTCCAGGCTGGTCTTAAACTCCTGGGCTTAAGTGATCCTCACACATAAACTTTCCAGAGTTCTGGGATTATAGTTATGAGCCACTCACTGGGCCCAGCTCTATATATGTATTTTTTTTACTGTACTTTCAGAGAACTATTACTGTAATTGATGTGGAGTGTTGTGAAGATACACAAGAGCATTTGTACGTATTTGATATTTTTCAGAGCAGCTATAAAATTGTGAGTCAACATACAGCATAATTTATGGACTTAACTTTCTATAATCTTTCTTTCCGCTCAAATCAGCTTTAAAAAATGTTACCTAAAGTTAAATGATACGGATCTAGCAGACAGAATAATATGATGGTTCCAAATCCCCAAGAAAGGCATTCTACAAAAGCTGGAGGAGAGATGCCACCATGTAGCATTAAATAAGAAGCTTTGCAAAATGTGATTGAATTTCTTTTTCTCTATCAGTCTTCTTGTAAATGGCTTTTACCATTAAGCATAGAATTTTAGCCTTCAGACTCTTACAAATACAAACACTATTGTCTACTAGTAAGCCCAGTATAATCTATGAGAACTAGCCTTCTCTCTGTAACCTGAAGGAGACCCAGCCTTCTGCAGCATGCCAGATGCAGTTTCCTGCCCTTCTGGAGTGAAGTTCTGTAGGTTTGAGCTTTCTCCATATGTTGGAATCTTCATGTGTCTGAGTCCCCCATGTGCAGTGGTTTGAGATGAGAGCCGTCTAAAACTTCTTTATGTCTCATAAGTGCTTGTTTTCAGCAGCCTTTCACTTTTCCTATTTATGCACCTGTCACCCCATTTTTTATGGAAATAACCTCCTGTAAAATGAAGGCCTTGAAGATTGGGTGGGAGCAGGAAAGGACTTGGCAGACGGACTTGCCGCAGTATCCTGGAGGATTGTTGGATTAAGCCTTCTGTCTTTGTTCCTGTGATGGAAGTTCATTTGTTTGTTTTTGTTTTTAAACCCTGTTGACTTTGTTTTCTATCCTCACCCCCAAATGGGATTCTTTACTTGGTCGGAAAATGTAATGTATGAATAAACCTTTCTTTCTTCACAGAGGATCTCTGGGGTGGTGCAATGAGAGGCTGAAGCTAACTTCATCCTAGTCTGTTGAAGCTACCGCTGTATAGAACATAATAAGTCCAGCAAACATTTTTCTGTGGGAAATTTGGTTGCCTTGTTGCCCCCTGTAGTGGCTCATGGTTCAGAGGAAGTGTGACCAAGCTCACATGGAACATGAATTATCTGACTCAGTGTTTGAGATCCATTTTTTTTTTCTAACTTGGTAAATTTGGAATTACAGAAAAAAATCAGAGAATCCAGTGAGCACACAGTCTGTTCTAGACTCTTCATCTATATTGACTAAATGTTGACATTTTTACCATTGTTGTGCTTTCTTTTTACATACACATATCCTTCACATAAACACATATGTTCGTGTAATTTTTTTTTTTTTTTTTTTGGATTTAAGTAAAAATTGTAGGCATCATATTTCAGCATTTATCTTCATTTAAGACTTAGAACACATATAAGCAAGAAAAGAACAAGGGATCCCATCGCAGGCTGGGCAAGGGACTTGAAGAGAAACTTCTCTGAAGAAGAGAGGCGCGTGGCCTACAGACATATGAAAAAATGCTCATCATCTTTAATCATCAGAGAAATGCAGATCTAAAAACTACTTTGAGATATCATCTAACTCCAGTGAGACTAGCCTATATCACAAAATCCCAAGACCAGAGATGTTGACCTGCATGTGGAGAAAAGGGAACACTTCTACACTGCTGGTGGGAATGCAAACTAATACATTCCTTTAGGAAAGATGTTTGGAGAACACTTACAGATCTAAAAAGAGATCTGCTATTCAATCCTATAATTCCTCTACTAGGTATATACTCAGAAGACTTATACTAGAATGTTTATTGCAGCCCAATTCATAATTGCTAAGTCATGGAAAAAGCCCAGTGCCCATCGATCCACGAATGGATTAATAAATCGTGGTATATGTACACCATGGAATATTATGCAGCCTTTAAGAAAGATGGAGACTTTACCTCTTTCATGTTTACATGGATGGAGCTGGAACATACTCTTCTTAGTAAAGGATCTCAAGAATGGAAGAAAAAGTATCGCCTTCCCCCGCAGGTTCCCGCAAACAGGAAGCCGCTGACTGGAACAGATGCCATCCTGATTGACTTCTAAAGAACTCAGTTACAGAAGAATAAGCCCAGAAGAGGAAAGAAAAGGATTCAGAAATGGCTCTTACTCAGAACCCTTTGACATTCAGAGATGTGGCCATAGAATTCTCTCAGGAGGAGTGGACGTGCCTGGACCCTGCTCAGAGGGCTTTATACAGGGACGTGATGTTGGAGAACTATAGGAACCTGGTCTCCCTGGGTATCTCTTCTATATGTGTGATAAATGAATTGCCACCTGAAGAGGATGGTAGTATAGAAGAAATATCCCCCACCATGATGTTGGAAAGGAATGAAAACCATGACATTGAAGGCTTTTGCTTTAGGGAAATCCAGAAGAATATTCATAAGTTTAAGTGTCAGTGGAGAGATGATGAAAGACATTGCAGTGGAGTCCGTATGACCCGTCAAGGAAATCTCACTGGAAAAAGAGATCAACATGATTGGAGGGGTTCAGAAAACAAGCTTCTTAATAATCAGGTGGGATTGAACACCCAATCACATCTATCAGAACTGCAGCTATTTAAGATTAAAGAGAAAATTTACGAATGTCATCCCATGGAGCCATCTGTCAACAGTGATTTCTTGGTTTCCCCATCCCACAGAATTCCTTCTACTATGAAACCCTACCTTTCTCATGAACATGAGTATGAACTTATGGATTTATTCCCACAAAGAAAGAAACCACAGATAGTGACAGAACATCACAAATGTACGGCGTGGGAGAAGTCCTTTAATGAAGGGTTGCATATCAATATTGATCAAATAATGCATGAGGAAGAGAATCGATTTAAATGTGATATATATGCCAAGGTGTTCAACAAAAAATCAAGCCTTGGAAGTCATCAAAGATTCCACACTGTAAAGAAAACTTACAAGTGTAATGAATGTGGCAAGGTCTTCAATTACATTTCACGGCTTGCACGGCATCAGAAAATCCACACTGGAGAGAAACCTTACAAATGTAATGAATGTGGAAAGGTATTCCGTGAAAGTTCAGCCCTTGCACAGCATCAAAGAATTCACACAGGTGAGAAACCTTACAAATGTAATGAATGTGGAAAGCTATTCCGCACAAGTTCAATCCTTGGACGACATTGGAGAATTCACACTGGAGAGAAACCTTACAAATGTAAAGAGTGTGGAAAGGTATTCCGTGACTGTACGGGACTTGCACGACATGCCAGAATTCACACTGGAGAAAAACATTACAAATGTAACAAATGTGGCAACATGTTCAGTCAGAAGTCATCCCTAGCACATCACTGGAGGATTCATACTGGAGAGAAACCTTACAAATGTAATGAATGTGGAAAGGTATTTAATCGTAGTTCACACCTTGCAAAACATCAGAGAATTCACACTGGAGAAAAACCTTACAAATGTAATGAATGTGGCAAAATGTTCAGTAGCAAGTCATCCCTAGGAAAGCACTGGAGAATTCATGGTGAGAGAAATCTTGCAAATGTTATGAATGTGGAAAGGTCTTCAGTCGCAATTCACGCCTTGCATGACATCTAATATATTCATACTGGTGAGAAACATTATAAATGAATATGGCAGGGTGTTCAGGCAGAATTCACCTTGCAAATCATTAGAGAATTCATACTGGAGAGAAACCTTACAGGAATGATGAATATGGCAAGATCTTCAGTCAAAATTCATATCTTATGTATAATCGGAGAATTCTTACTGGAGAGAAACCTTATAAATGTAATGAATGTGGAAAGGTTTTCAGTCCAAACTCATGCTTAGCACATCATCATTGGAGAGTTCCTACTACAAAGAAACCTTACACATGTAACTCGAGTCTGGCCGTTAACTTTAGTGTTCTCCATGACTAGAGAAACCTTTCAAATATAGTAGATAAAACATGCATGGCAAGGTTTTCAGTGACAATTCCTACCTTGAACATCATCAGAGATTTCATTCTGGAGAAACAACTTGTTAATAGGACAATGTGATTAACGTAGAAAGGCATTTTCTCAGAATTAAAGCTTTGGAGTGCATTAAGTAAAAAAAAAAAAAAAAAAAAAGAAAAAGTATCCAGTGTACTCAGCCCTGCTATGAAACTAATTTATGGCTTTCACATGAAAGCTATAACCCAGTTATAACCTAAGAATAGGGGGAAGGAGGAAAGGGAGGAGAGGGAGGGGAGAGGTGGGCAGAGGGAGGGTGATTGGTGGGATTACACCTGCGGTGCATCTTACAAGGGTATATGTGAGACTTAGTAAATGGAGAATGTAAATGTCTTAACACAAAAACTAAGAAAATGCCAGGAAGGCTATGTTAACCAGTGTGATGAAAATGTGTCAAACGGTCTATAAAACCAGTGTATGGTGCCCCATGATCACATTAATGTACACAGCTATGATTTAATAATAATAATAATACTAAAAAAGACTTAGAACATTCTGGTGCATAACTACCATTCCATTACTGTAATACATAGGAGTATTAATAACCTTGAAAATATCATATAATGTCCAGTCCCCACTGAAATATACCAGACCTTCCCACTGCCCCCAAATGTTTCTTTACTTTGTTTTTTGATTGGGGATCTAGTAAAGCTTCTTGTAGCATATTTAGTTGTTATGTTTTCTTTTAATCTAGAATATAGCCTTGCATTTTCTTGTTTTTCATCATATTGACATTTACCTGTTTTGTTGAAGGTCACACATTCTGAACTTGTCTGATTGTTTCCTCGTGATTTGATTCAGGGTAAATTTTTGTATGCAGGTTAGCAGATTTTCAGTATTACCTAGTGTGCCTCCTCAGAAGGCAATGTTGTCCCAGCATTGAAGATGCTGAGTTTGCTCTCTTGGTGTTGGTAGTGTCCAGCAGACGTTTCCATCCTAAAGGTGGCCTTTTTTATTGTTATATAATTAGTAGATAATTTGTGGGGTAATACTTTGAGATCACGTGGATATCTTATTTCTCTAGCAACTTTTTACCCAGTGGTTTTAGCATCCATGATGGTCCTTTCCTGAAGCAGTTACTATATAAATGTTTAGGAAGTGGTGATTTTCCTTTTTTCTTTTTTTGAGACAGAGTCCCTCTGTTGTTGGGGACAGAGTTCAGCAGCTCACCATAACCATAGCCTGGACTCAAGTGATTCTCTTGCCACAGCCTCCTGTGTCACTGGGACTACAGTTGCCTGCCATGATGCCCAGCTAATTTTTGTGGGGTTTTGTGTTTTTTTTTGAGACAAAGTCCCTTTCTGCCACCCTGGGTAGAGTGCTATGGCATCACAGTTCACAGCAATCTCAAACTCTTGGGTTCAAGCAATCTTCTTGCCTCAGCCTCTTGAGTAGCTGGGACTATAGGCGCGCATCACAATGCCCAGCTAGTTTTTTCTGTTTTTAGTAGAAACAGGGTCTCATTCTTGCTCAGGCTGGTCTCAAACTCCTGAGTTCTAGCAGTCCACCTACCTTAGTCCACTTACCTTGACCTCCCAGAGGGCCAGGATTACAGGCATGAGCCACCATGCCTAGCCAAAGTTTTAAATTTTCTCATTCTCTTATGCAGTATGTATGCTCGGCATTCTTTGTTAAAGACAAGGGTTCCTCCCTCTATCCTCTTTTCTTTCTCTCTTAATCTTTTATATCAATCTAAATTCATGGATTTATTTTTAATTTAAGGCATTATAACCCATTACTGTTGTTTTCTTAGACACTCAAATTATCCCAATCTGGTCATTGAGAGCCCTTCAACTGGCTTCTTTCCCTCTGCCTTTGAGTGCTCCTGGCTTTCAACAAATAAGATGTTCTAGGTTCACTTTGGAGTGTTGCTGCCTCTGACCTGGAAATCACTTTTTTTTTTTTTTTTTTTCTAAGAAGCTCTGAGTATTTTTATTTGGGAATGGTGGTTAGAAACAAACTCTGGGCACTGGCTTATTATTACCAGGACATGACTGTTTCTTTGACTTTTCAGTTGAAAGAGCTGGGAAATATATAGTGTAATGAAATAAAAAGTTCAGAATGACATTGCCCTTAAAATTATACATTACAGGCTTTTTCCTGTATTTTTATTTATTTTTTAAAATTGTATATCTCAGTAAAAATTGCCCAAATATACTAACACACTTATGGGCATTAACTTGATGTAAGTAGAGTGCCTTTAGATGAACTTTGCCTTCTTTGTTATTTTCCTTTCCCATTGACACATGCTTTTATTAAACACATAATTTCAAAAAATGTAGCTTTGAATTTATTAGGTTGCTGCAATAGAACAAATATTTTACAAATACAACATAACTTACATGGTTTTTCAGAAACTTATAATACATGTCAAAGGTTGGCTTTGTTTCCCTGGTTTTGTAGATGAGGTAACTGAAGCTCTCGGGACTCTTGCGATTTTGGGCTGAGACCCGCCTGGTTCCAGGGTTGTTGCCGTTTCAGTGTTCCGATCATCTCACAGTCCTCTTCAGTTTGACATTTTCTTTTAGATTTTGTATTACCTTAAATCTCAGTGTTTTACTGTGACAGGGAAAATATTAGATGGCCTTTATCCTTTCCGTATAACTTTTTTTTTAGTTGCAAAACCAGTGAACATCTGATTTATTTTTTCCCTTGTTTTTGTAGTTGATACGTAACAATCACATACTTCCGAACTATAGAATGTTATTTTGATATGTGTACAATGTATATTGATCAATTCAGGGTCATTAGCATAACTATCATCTTGAGCATTTACTATTTCTTTGTTGTGCCTATTCAAAATCTTTTCTTCCAGCTTTTTGAAAATACACACTGAATTATTGTTAACCATATTCTCCCAGCGGTGCTACGCTACGGAAGACTAGAACTTTCTCTTCCCGTCTAGCTGTAACTTTGTATCCATTAGCCAACTTCTCCCATCAAATACTTCTATAATCTTTTAGAATATATTTCTGAAATACATTTTTAACCTTTTAGAATGCATTTCATGTTTCCCTATGCTGTTCAGATTAAATGTTAAATGGCTATCATAATTTTCTGTCAAATTGGTGTACCATACTCTGTGAACTCCCACCCTTATGGAATTCTTTTAGTTTATTGTTTTCTACCGTGGGTAATACTGGAGTCAGTATCTTCATGTGATGACATTTTCCCCTTCTGTTTAATTACTTCCTTAGACCTTAGAAGAGAGGGATTTGTGGATCTAATGATACCAAGGTTATGACTCACCATATATATTAGGATAATTCCTTCTGAGCGGTTGAGCAACAACTCCGAGATACTGAGCTTACCCAGCCACTAGCATAGCACAGGACCAGTCTTTGAGCCTAGTCCTACCTGAGTCCTGAGGCCCAGGAGATGTTCCCACGCCATTTCCCCTAACCCTAGCCCAGACGACATCCCTTCTCAGTATTTACTTCACAGATGGGCGTATGCGTGCATCTGTTCTCAAAGTAAAACTCTACATGCCTTCATTTCTCCATCTTTTCCCTTTCTTTGGACACATAACAGTTGTCACATTTCACCAGCCACAGATCATCTTCCCAAACCAACTACTGTTTCTTGAAAAGAATTATGTGGCTGAAGCCATATGTTGGCCCAGCAAGTGCAGCACACACTGCACGGTGGGGAAGGGCTGGCCTGGCTCTTTTCCTTTGGATGGGCTCTTTTGGGATGTTACCTGACCGACCAGAGGGATTTGGGTATATTACCTTATAAATACTTGAAAACTATCTGTAGATTGATGACTTTAGGACTTAAAGATAATTTCAGCTGTGCTGACTCAGGTGTCATAGTTGATTGAAAAACATTTTTAGGTAGGGACTGATCGACTACCTGTGGTTCCTTGAGTACAAGAACCAGCTTCTGTGTTTTAGTATTTCCAGTCTAATATAGTTGGGTCCAGTCCAATATCTGGCCTGTGTAATTACTTCCTTAGACCTTATTTTGTTGACTAAATTTAGGTAAAGGCACAAAGTAGCATTTATCCCTTTCTTCTGTGCAAGTCCAGGAATCGAAGCTGTAGTTCAAATTCTGTGTTATTTTAGCAGGCTGAATAATGGCACCCAAAGAGATCAAGTTATAATCTTTGTAATCTGTGGCTACATAATTTATTTTTTCCACATAAAGTAACATTTTTTTTTTCAAGGAACAGTAGTCAATTTGGGAAGATGATTAGTGACTGGTGAGATCCAACAAATGCTGTGGGTCCAAAGACAGGGAAAGGATGGGGAGGTGAAGGCACACAGAGTTTTACATCAAAATGCAGGGTCTTCTCTGGATTATCTGGGAGGGCTCTAAATTTCATCATAAGTTTCCTAAGAAAAAAGAAGCAGAGGGAGATTTGACATAGACACAGGGAAGAGGAAGAGGAGGCAGTGTGATCACAGAAGCAGAGATCTGTGTGATCACAGGCTAAGGGATGCCTGGAACCAGCAGATGCCTGCAATTCCCCCCTAGAGCCTCTGCACAGAATCTGTGGCCTTACTGACACCTCGATGTGGACTTCCAGTCCCTAGAACTGTCAACTGTGGTGGAATAAATACCTGCTGTGTTAAAGTACACAGTTTGTTTTAATTTGTTCTATTATATTTTGCAATGAGCTAAAATATATATTTATGATGTGCAACGTGATTATTTTGAAGTATGTATACAGGGTGGAATGGCTGAATCAAGCTAATACATCTGTTACCTCACATACTTACTTTTTTGGGGTAAAAACAGAAAAAAATCTTTCTTAGCTATTCTCAAGTGTATCATGTATTATTATAGTCAGTATGTTGTATAATAGTTTACTATGTTGAATCTATTCCTGTCATCTAACTAAAATGTTGTCCTCTTTGAGCAGCACAGCCCCAATGTCTCCCTCATCCTTCTCTCCCAACCCCCAGCCCCTGGTTACCACCATTCTACCATCTACTCCCATGAGTTTGACTTTTTTAGATTTCACATGTAATGAGCTGAAACAGAACTTGTCTTTCTGCGGCTGGCTTATTTCACTTAGCATAATATTCTCCAGGTTCATCCATGTTGTTGAAAATGATAGAATTTTCTTCTTTTTTTGTTGAGACAGAGTCTTACTGCATCACTCTGGGTAGCGTGCCTTAGCATCATCATAGCTCATAGCAATCTCAAACTCCTGGGCTCAAGTGATCCTCTTGCCTCAGCTTCCCTGGTAGCTGGGACTACAGATGTGTACCACCATGCCCAGCTAGTTTTTCTATTTTTAACAGAGACAGAGGTCTTACTCTTACTCAGGCTGGTCTCAAACACCTGAGCTCAAGCAGTCCACCTGCTTCTGCCTCTGAGAGTGCTGGAATTACTGGTGTGAGCCATCACGTGAAGCAGAATTTTCTTCTTTTTAAAGACTAAATAGTATTTAGGAGCCAGGCATGGTGGCTCGGGCCTGTAATCCTAACACTCTGGGAGGCCGAGGCAGGTGGATTGCCTGAGCTCGCAGGTTGGAGACCAGCCTGAGATAGAGTGAGACCCCCGTCTCTAAAAATAGCCGGGTATTGTGGTGGGCGCCTGTAGTCCCAGTTACTTGGGAGGCCGAGGCAAGAGAATTGCTTGAGCCCAAGAGTTTGAGGTTGCTGTGAGCTGTGATGCCGCAGCACTCTACCAAGGGTAACAAGTGAGACTCTGTCTCCAAAAAAAAAAAAAAGACTGAATAGTCATCCATTCTATATGTGTTACACCATGTCTTTATCCATCTGTTGATAAGCCCTTAGGTTGAATCTGTATCTTGGCTGTTGTGAATCGTGCTGCGGTGAATGTAGGGGTGCAGATATCTCTTCCACATACTGATTTTAACTTTTTTTGTTGTAATTTGTTGCAGCAGACCAAGGAAATGAATATACTCAGGTAGCAACTGTGTCTTTTAGTTTTGGTTGTGATTATTATTTTCATTTAAAATGAGGGTGAAGCTTTGTACATCACATACTTACTTTTTTGGGGTATTTGGGGATTTTTGTACTTTGTTTACACAGCTTATATTTTCTCTGGGAAATTAAAAAGCCTATAGTTGTAAATAATTTTCTTTGATCAGGGACAAACCTGATCTAGGAAAAAACCTTTGTCCTCTGACAGTTTCGCCTTGATCCAGGCAGAGACCCCTGTTGCACACTGTCTCTGCGAGGGCACGGTGCTTTCCTGAAAATACCCGTGATGTGTAGGTTTGAGCTGGACTATCTGCAGGAGAGTCAAGCACTCGGGTGCTGCATGAACTCGGTGGTCTCAGCACTTGCATCTTGTTTGCAAAGGGATCTTGTTTTCTGGAACACTCATGCTTCTAACTGAGTGACTCACGAGATGGTGCCTTGTCGGCCTTTCATGGGCACTGTCCAGTCAGCTGCTCAGCAGGTATCTGAGAACTTTGTTTCTGTCCCTAGCACTGTTGTTGTGTGTATTGAGAGTTCCTTGGTGGATGGAAAAAACATGAGGCTTGCTTCTCTTGGAACTTCTAATTTTAACTGAACAGATGATGTGTTCATCAGTGAGCCTCAAATAAATGTGAGTTGATGCCATACTGCTGAGAGAGAGAGAAGTGAGGTGACTTTGTTCTGACAGAGGTTAGGGATGACTTCCCTGAGTGACATCTGACCTGCAGGAGTTGGGGGCATGTGGTGGTACAGAGGACAGAATTGGAACACAGTGGGAACAGCGCATGCAAAGGCCCTGCATTTTGAAACAGAGACTAACATGCCTGAAGCTTGGAAGAGCAGGGCACAGGGATGGGAAAAGTGGGTTGTGCTCAGACCATGTTGGGACTTGGATTTCATTATCTTAAGAGTGATGGAAAGCCACCAAGGCTAAATTGAATTAGACAATTGGCATGATTTGCCTTTGTGACAGCGTATTCACTGCTAAGATTCTTTGTTGTGTTTAGATTTCCCTGCATTCCACCATTTTTCTCTGTTTAATGATCAGTTTAATCAATATGTGAAGTTCCTTAAAGGAGATGAGAAGAAACTTTAGGTGCCGGGGGCTAGAACCCTTTTGTGTGCTGGATCATGTGAGGAGGGCTTGTTTCAGTATCTGATGAAGCAGAGAGTCTCTAAAGCTTCTCAGGGCTCAGACCCTTTTACTTATATCAAACTGTGTAGCAACTGTGTCGTTTAGATTTGGTTGTGATTATTATTTTCATTTAAAATGGGGATGAAGCTTTGTACATCACCTAAGTATGATTTTTGTACATTGTTCACACAGCTTATATATGAAAAGCAAGGTGACAATTATATGTGTCCCTGTGAGCTTTCTAAAAACATTTCCATTTGTTTTTGTTATTAACTGCTGCCTTGTTAGAGGGAGCTGAGGTCAAAGAGTCTTTTTCACTTTTGACTGACATTCTCACCTGGGGAGCCTACGTGGGACCCAGAATGAGCTGGAGGTGTTGAGTGCTTGGCTTGCTGCCTGTTTCGGGCATGGACCTCTGTCATGTGGGCACTGGGTGGCTTGGGGACCTAATTGGCTACAAGGATCACACAGGAATTTACCACATGTGTTTTCCATCTCAAGTATGGAACCTCTCTGCACTCCATGCAAGAACAAACGTTGGCTCTTCTTTTGAAAAAGAGAATGTCATATATTCTAATTTGTTAGTGACGGGCTGACAAGTCCAACACATCGCCTTGTCAGCCCCTGTTTGTGTTAAGTCAGAATGATAGCAATATAATCATTGTCCGCAAATAATTCTTTTCTGTTCAGAGTAAAGAGAATCAGTCCTGGGACAGTTCCCGTTTTGATGCACAAGGAATAAGGGTGTCAAAGAAAGATGACAAAAAAGAAATCGAGGGTTTGAAACATGTGGGCTATATAAAGACGATGTGCTCTCTGCCTTTTCCATCTTCACCATTTATCCTTATGAGGAAAAAAAATACAGCCTTTTAAATACTTCCCAAGGTGAAGGAGCATATAATAATGTTGATTATAAAATCATTTTTATATACCTGTTTTCACTTTGCGAGGCTGTCGCGATGAAATCCAGGCCTTGGCCCCATGCTGGGAGTTAATGAGGTTTACAATTGGCAATGCTTAAAGAGTATTAGGGTAATGTATTTAAACATCAGCAGCACACAGCCTGCCGTGCTCCTCATCTGTCAAGCATGAGCCTGAATCAGTAAGACAAGGCCTTTCAGTTTGCTAACGAGAAAAGTTTTCTCCACTACTAGAGTGGACACAGATTTCAAATGAACACCTGAAATTCATAAACCATAGAATTAAGCAAAGGCATCTTTTTAATTATAAAAAAACTTGATAATAATCAACAGCAGTCACCTGAGAAGCTTAAATTTTCTTCTTAGTCATCAGACTCCCAAATTAATCTACCAAAACAAAAAGCCTCATTAACAGCTCTCACTGCATCAGGGTTATTTTTTTCTTTCTCTCAAGATGTCTGATTAACCGCCTTTCTTTTTGCATTACTCACTTCGTGTTAATATTAGATGTCTGAAATCCTAGGGGGGTTCGTGCAATGTGGTGGCTAGACACTGTCTACAACGGGTAAATTAAAAAGAATTTTTAAGAAGGTTGCTGATGTATTAGAAAATCTTTAGGAATGTCTGGTGCCTGGTTTTATTTTTCTTTTTAATTCCGGAATGGGCTGATTAATGACTAGGTACTGATTTCACTTCTCATTCATACGTACAGATAGCCATCCTCCTCCTCTTCCAACTTGTCCTCGCTAATCCAAGTCCTCTTTTGGAGCATTTTGCTGAAAAGGGAAAGTGAGAAATAAGGTCATAACCAGAGGGGAAGAGAAGGTTGAAAGAGGGTTTCTGGTAGGCAGGTAGATAACATAATGTATGCTGATGGGAAAGACTCAGTGGAGAGTAGAGAAAACTGACAATATAGGAACGACAAGGAGGACATCCTGGACACTGTCCAGGGAGTTGGCTTCTCATAAGAACATAGAGAGTTCACTTAGAACAGTGGTCCTCAGCGTGTGGTCAGAAGACCGCTGGAGGTCTCTGAGAACTTTTTAGGAGTCTAGGAAGTCAAAACTACGTAATAATAAAAGCAGTGTGTTGATATTTGAGCTGATGTTTACCCAATGGAGGGTAAAACTGCTGATGTCGTAACACCATATAAACTATGGTCTGAATGTTAATGTTCTTCCGGGATTCATGTTGAAAACTAATCAGTATGGTGATGGTATTAAAGAGGTGAGACTTTTTGGAGGTGATTAGATCTCCAGGGCTCTGCCCTCGTGAATGCAGTTAGTGCCTGTATGAAAGAGGCTTGAGGGAGTCTTGTTCCACCCTTTCTCCATGGTAGGACTCAGCAGCAAGGTGCCATGTGGAGCCGAGAGCCTCGGACTTCCCAACCTTTAGAATTATGAGCAAAAAATTTCTGTTGTTTATAAATTACCAAGTCAAAGGCACTTTGTTAAAAGCAGCTTGAACATGGAATAAAACTCATTCCAGCCAAACAGTATGTATATTCTTCATCATCATGATGCTAATTCTGCTTCTGAACGTCCTTGAAGAAATGTGGAATTGTTGATTTTTATTAAATCTTGCTCTTGAGTCCCACGATTTGGACATTCTGAGTGACTAAATGGGAAGTGTGTGTAAAGAACCTATGTTCACTGTAGCATCATGGTTGTTTAAGGAAAAGCACTTGAGCAGCTGATTTGAGTTGCTACTTGAGTTCATCTCCCCCCACCTTGGGATACCGGTTTTATTTGAAAAAATGATTTAATTTGAGAAAAATAAAAACTTCATGTGACAGTTTCCTGACAACGATTTTTCTGATATAGGTAGTAGTGACATTAATGCATGTATTTTTTAAATATAGTATAATAAAATGGCCCAACATTTGGAAGATCAGCATAACTTAGGGAAACAATATTTTCCAGCCAGTCAAGTTCATGGCATTACCAAGTCATTCATGCATGGATTAAAGATCCATGACTTTTAAGGTAATTGAGTGGGAAGAAGTTCAATGATACAGTTTTAGATTCCACATTGCATTTAATCTTTAGGAAACTATTACGTGTTGGGATTTGGTGTTGTATCAGAGAAGAACACCCTCGATTTTCTAATAAGGCCATTAAAATACTCTTTCCTTTTCTAACTCTGAATCTGTGTGAGTTTGAAATCCTTTCATATACTTCAACCAAAACAACATATTACAGCAGATTGAATGCAGCTGTCTTCCATTAAGTCAGACATTTAGGAGATTTGCAAAAATATAAAACTGCTTTTCTCACTGGATTTTTTGTTTTAGAAAATACAGTTTTTTTACACAAATGTTATTTGTGTTACCATGAAATAGACGTACTCATGTTTTAATGAAATAATATTTTAAATTTCTCAGTTTTAATCTCTAATTTAGTAACTATGATAGATACAACCCTCGTAAATAAAAGCCCTTTAGGGTCCTGAAAAATTCATAAGCATATGAGGAGGTCCTGAGGCAAAAACTTTGAGAAATACTGAAATAGAGAAATGAGAGGGAAAATAGAGACTAGGGGTGTAGTGTGGATGTGGTGGTGGGAAAGTTATCTTCTGGTTTCTAAGATTTTTCTTCAGGAGACACATGCATGCTGGGGTACTGGCAGTCTTTGGCAAGAGAATAATATACTAAATAATCATCTAAAAGTGGGAGGGTGAATGGATATGGGAACGGCATGACTACGGGGCAGGACCTGCCTCAGCCCACCTGAGGGTTTGTCGTGAAATGTAAAGTGAGACTAGTAACTATGGCTCTGGGTTTTCCAGGTAAGTTCACCTGCTCAGGTCCAGGCATGGGGTAGGAGGAGTTGGACATAACTGGGGTGGAGTCTTGGCTATTGAATAATGCACAATAGGAGAGGTTCCTGGGAGATATGGGGCATACAGAGGAGCAGTTATAATACAGAGGAGCAGTATATATAGACCATAGACAGAGTCTGTGTAAGGGGCAAAGAGAAGACATTGGGTACAAAGTGCTGAGGGATGGGGAGAAGGTGGTAGACTTAACGCATTACAGGTTTCAGTGTGGGCTATGGTTGTTGGAATTGGCCTACAAGGAGGGGCCAACAAGTGAGACACGTGAAATTGAGAATTAGGGGATTGGGTCATAGCAAATAGCATTATTTGTATTTATTGGTAATGGCAAAAGCTAGAGTCATGGGAGCGAGTGGCTGAGGAAGGATGGAGGAGAGATCATTGGAGGAAAGGAGATAACATAACTGGGAGGACATGGTGTTCGAAAGATCTACATGTTGAAAATACCGACAATTAAGGTAGAAGTGGGGTTGGAAAAGTGTTGGTGAGCCAGGAACTAAAAATTGATGGGGTGGAATGGGGGAATTCGGGGTTATTAGGTGAGAGAAACAAGGAGGGGATGCTGAAGGGTGTAATCAATCAGGTGATGTGTGTAGTTAAACTGGAGGGTCAGGAAGGAGGCAGGAACCTATCCATGCTGCTCGAGGCCTGGTGCAACCCAGAACTTCAAGTGGAAAACCCATTCCTACTTAAAGGGGATAACAGAGGAAGTATTGTTCTCAAGGGACTGTCAGATACTGGGTAGAGCAAGAGGGTGAAGGAAGGTTTAGAGGATTCCTGTGAAAAGCAATCTCTTCCTAGAAGGGCTTTCGGAGGTCACTGTGCACTGTGAATTTTAGGGGACACGAGAGATCGGTTTCTGGGAGATGATGACAGGATAGGGCAGGTGCTGAGCCTCCTGGGGATCAAGTGTGAGTGGTACAGGGCAAGCTGGCTGGGGAACTGCTGCTGGAGGGCAGGATCGTGCCTGCTGTGAGACAGGGATCTTTGAGGGGCAGCAAGGAAGCCTGGGAAGTGTAGTTCTATTACTGAAAGAACTTTTAAATCAAATACTTCTGTGGGTAGGAGCTCTGCTGATGTTTCTTCCTGGATGGTTAGACCAAAGGATGACGGAAACAGATAGTTACTGAGCACTTGTAGCATTTCAGATCTGGGGCTAATAATTCCCACCCATTTCTTATTTAATCTTTCTATGAGTCCTTAAAATAGGTCTTTTTCACTCCTTTCTTATGGAATCAGAGAGGTTAAATGATTTACTCCAGGTCAGACAGCTAGTGAGGGGTAGAACTGGAATTTGGACCCAGCTCTTTCTGGTTTCTGCCCAGTTTTTCTACCTTGAAATTTTCTTGTATAAAGAATATTTAAAATTGAGTGTTATGTGAGAACTTTGCATAAGTCCTTGCTTAGAAGTTCTGATACCCTTTGTAAGCCATCAGGGGATGGCTTTTTTTTTTTAATTTTTAAGTTTTTTTCTTTTCAGAGACAGAGTCTTGCCCTGTGCCCCAGGGTAGAGCGCGGTGGTGCAGTTGTAGCTCACTGCACACCCTCTGTCATGCAGAGACACCAAAGTACTGCTTTTTCCACCTTTTTGTTCTATTTAGGCCCTCAAGGATTGGGTGATGCTTAGTACATTGGGAATGAGCTGTCCACTTACCTTATTCTACCTCCTTCAAATGCTAATCTAACAGGAAGTACCCTCAAAGACAGCCTGGAAATAATGTTAAATCTGGGTACCTAGTGTCCCAATCAAGTTAACATGAAAATTAACCATCACAGTGAGTGTGTAATATTAGGGGAAGGCACACACATACCCTTGGCTTTTTATCTCTTAACCATACATCTTGAAAGTCACTCTCTAAATATGTAAAGAAATCTTCCTCATTCCATTTTATGGCTGCATGGTGAAAGCATATACATTTTTAATCACATCCCCAGTTTATTCTAATACCTGTTAAAGTTTATAGGCCAGTGCTTTTAAGCTGTACATTATCTGGGTCATAAAGACCTTTTCTGAGCCTGCCTGATAGGGCTGTTTTGAAGGAGAAATGGATAAACCATAATGAACAGATGAGCCGTAACTGCTCTCAGAGTATCATTTTACTTGTTCCTATGTTCCCCATTCCCTGCACCAGATGCTTCCTAGGCTATCTGCTTCTGTGCCCGCTTGTACAGGAACGGGATTTGATGTTATATAGTCACAGTGCACTGTCATTCCTGCTGCTGACTGCTGCTGTCCGTCACAGTGGGTCTTTTGCGTGGCAGGAGCATTGTGTAGTGAAAGGAACACTGATGGGAGTCGCAAACACACGTGCACATCTTACTAGGTCTCTTAAAATCTGGGGGACCCTGGACAAGTGACCTAACCTCCCTGAGCCTGTTTCCTCATCTGATTAAACAGGGTTATCCCTTGCTCGGTAAGTGCCTGTGTGTTGTCCCCCGGTGAAATAACCCCTAGGAAAGAGCTTAGCTTTCCCTTCTCCCTTTAGTTACAGACACTGTCCTGACATTCTTCTTGCCTTCCTTCCTTCTCTCCCACACTGTCACTTCCTGCTTCTCCCCTATTCCTGGGATCTTGCCTGGCAACATATAAGACCTTCCAATGTTTCTCTTAAATGAAGAAAAAATTCTCACTACACCTCCTTCCCCTTCAGATTCTGCCCCATTTCTCTTTCTGGAACGCTCATCAATAGCGTTGTCTATTCTGGCCCTGACAATTAATTCCTCTTCGCCCATTCATTCTTGAATCCACTCGCTCAGGTTTTCCTCCGTTGCTCTACTGAATCTGCCCTTGTTAAGTCCTCCCGCCAGACTCCAATGATAATATTAGTCCTCGGGTTAGCACAGTTGCTCCCTCACACCTTCCTGAAATACTTTTTTCCCTTGCAGAACACCATGTTCCCTTGCTTCCCTCGTACCTCGCTGCCTGTCCTTTCTCAGTCTCCTTTTCTGGTTCTTTCTCATTTCTCTAGTTTTTCCTAACTACTTCTTGGACGATCCTGCCCCATCTCATGGCTCTAAATACTTCATAACTTCTGCGTTTATGTCTGCAGCCCTCGCCTGTCTGTGGGACTGCCGAGTCGTGCACTTATCCCGCTGCTTCTGTGAGCTCTCCCATTTGCACACGTAATGGGCCTCTCAAACCTCCAGTGTCCTAAGCTCCAGAGCCTCCTCTCCCAAAGTACTCTTTCTTTCCTATTTGCTATCTCAAACCCCGGAGACAGCCTCGCTTTCTTTAGTATCTTATCCAGTTGGCTTTGCCAATAATACATGGTAAAATCCTCTATCCATTTTCTTTGCAAGGAGACAATAGCTCTTTCAGTTTCCTGATACCAGCAAAGACAGTATTAAAAAGGAAGATACCAGGAAGTTGGCCAAGAAAGACAGAGACCCAACAAACAAGTCTAGGGGGAATCTGCCAGCTAAGAAAAGGTCTGAAGGTAAACTCCATAGAAACTCTCTCATAGGCTTTGTTTCATAAGGTCATATACTTTTGTACAAAAGTTTCCAATTCTAGTTCATAATCTCTGTGGCCATCTCTGAAAGACTCTAATGATTTGTGACTCCTTGACCAGGGCATCCCTTTAGGGGATGCTTAGTACAATACTCATTGGTTTCTGAAATAGAACCCATGTGCAGGCTGCACTACAAGAAACAGAGATGGTAATACACTTGCTGCTGGTCAAGATGCTTAAAATGGGCAGCAGGATAGTAAATGTACGTACTGCTACAATTCTGCTTCCTTTTTATCCTTTTGAACTTCAAGTTCTTCTAAATATATTTTCAGGAATTAAGGTTTATTAAATAAGCAAAAAATAAAAAAGTTCTCTCTGAGTACAAGTTCAGAGGCAGTGCCACTGGTGATTGATGAGTGGACTCCAGTTGGCTAGTTCTTTAGAATTATTCCCATCACCTAACGGAACTCCTCATAATGTAACCCTGCATTTTACTTGATGAAATTTTTTTATTCTACTCACAGCATTATGGAGGGATGTTCCACTCTGTCCAGAATTTGACCATTTATTACTCCCTATGCTGTTGCTTTTCTGGTCCTAAGCAGGACCGTCTTTCACCTGGTTTATTGTAATAGCCTCTTCCCAAGTCTTCCTGTGCAGCTGGAGTGATCTGGCTGAAACCTAAGTTGTATCATGTCATTCTCCAGCTTACAAAGCCTAAGGTCTTATGGCATCCAGTCTTTTCTGACTTTAATTCCTGCCCCACTGTTCTTCTCCTTACTTTGTTCCAGCACCATTGGTCTTCTGTCTGTACCTTGAACTGACCACGCTTGGTCCCATTAGGGGCCTTGTGCTGCTGCTTATTTTTGTGAGACTCTTCCCCCTGCCCCACAGGAAGCCTTCCTTTAGGTAGGTATGCCTGCTGGTGGTTATTTTGTACAATTATTTTTATTAATTGTTTTATTGTCACTCCTTCACACACACTTGGCTGTAAGGCCCATGAATGGGCCTGTGTTGTTCGCTGCAAAATATGTAGGTGCTAGAACAGGCTGGCTCATAGTGGCCCTCTATAAATGTTTGTTGACTAGACTAAACACATGAAGTGTCACACACATGTAAGGTGTTAACAAGCGGGGATGAGATTCTCAGGTTTCTCTGTCTGATTTCATATTGAATTTCTACATATTCAAATCTCTGGTGTCATTTTTCTCTAGGATATTGTGATATTTCAAGCAGTTCTTCTTCTATGTAATAGGTGCTAAAACTTCTGGTAAATCTATTTTCTTCTCTCTTCACTTTTCTCCAAATAGTTTGGAATCATTCCAGTTTATATAAAATTGAGAGATTCTTTTTGTCAAGAAAACTACCAGTAAGATTAGATTCTTAATTCTTTTTATGTAGGTTCTTCCATAGAGTAAAATAAAACATAAACCTAAATGGAACAGGCTCAAACTCAAATAGTCATAACAAATTCCTTTGGTTATTTTAATAAAAATCTACATTCATGGCTGGCCTGTGTCGATAGATGAATTCACTGTGTTTTGTTGTGATTGTGTGTATAAGAAAACCTAATTAGGTGGCACCTGTAGCTCAAAGGGATAGGGCGCTGACCCCATATGCTGGAGGTGGTGGGTTCAAACCCAGCCCCAGGCAAAAAAAAAAAAAAAAAAAAAGAAAACCTAATTAAATATGAAGAATTTATTTTTTTCTTTACTAGACCTTGTGCCATTTCTTAAGCAAGCAAATTACGTTTATGTAGTAAAATGTTAATTTGTATTGGGTGTAGAGGTAGAAATAACATTCTCTTTCTTGTGGATTTGGGATAAAAGCTAGAAATAACTATTAATTGAATATTGTAAGCAGAAATCATTTTTTAAAGAAATTTTTACAGATGTGGTCTTGCTTTGTTGCCCAGGCTGGTCTGGAATTCTTCACTAGTGAATCCTCTTGCCTCAGCCTCCTGAGTAGCTGAGACTATAAGCATACACCACTGCACCAGCTTTAAAAAATCATTTTTTAATTTTAATTCTTACTAATAAGGATTAGGCTTCTTTTCCCAGTCATCACAATTTATGCAATTTAATTTTAATTAAAAAAAATTTTGAAATTGTGGAGTGTCTTAGGTAATCATTCACATTGTGAATTGTCACAGAGTAAAGCAGAGACATGACTGACACTCTCTCGATCAGAAAATAATCTTGAAAATGTTTTGCTTAAAGATTTATTTATCCTCCTCATCAGTTTATTTTCTTATGATTTGCCTCATAGAAACATTTATTCAAAACAGAGTGCTGAGAAGCCAGACGTGATAGCTCACTCAGGTCTGTAATCCCAGCTACTCAGGAGGCTGAGGCGAGAGGATCACTTGAACCCTGGATATCCAGACCAGCATCCGCCTAGGCAATATAGTGCAACCCCATCTCAATCTGAAAACAAAAAAAAAAATGGCAAGAAAAGAAAGCATTGTGCTGAAATCAAAACAGGATATACAATTTAAATTAGTTTTTTTTTTTCCCTGCCAACTACATCTGAGCCTTTGAAATGATTGAGGTTTCTTTCACCTTTGCGAGCAGTTAGATGGATTACTTTTTGAGCAGTGGAGGTTGCACTCCAACATGGCACCCAAGCCTAGGTCACTCCTATCTGTGTGGTTGTTTCTTCCTGATTTCGGGTTAGGAAACAGGTGCAGGAAAGAGAGAAAAATCCCACCTCATCATCACAGTGGTTTCAAGGATCCCATGCCTCATAGCCAGGAGCTCAGTTATTTTCTTGACAGAGCTTTCTCTTTGTGGTTTATTATTATGACTGTGGATAGCTTTAGTGCTGTCTGCTGAACCTTTATCAGTTTCCCTGTCTCCATTTCTAAGACTTTGGAGTCTTTCTATCTCCTGTACTAGGAGAACTAAGAAAATATATTGGAGTGTAGTGCTATTTGATTTATTTTCTTTTTATATGTGCCCTTTAAAATTAACATGGAAAATATGGAGGGTCTTTGTGATGCAGATAATAGAGAGAATGTTATAATTGCTTATAGGCTAGAGTTTAGATTTATACGGAATTTCTGTATGTCTCAAAAGCATCATAACTCGTGGTTTGGAAGTGATAATCTGATTGGGAAGGTGGGGTGGGAATGGTGGCTGTAACTGTTGAGACTGTAGAGAAAGCACATTGTTTTTCTTAGACACGAATGCTTGTTTGGGGTTCATTGAGAGTATTTGGGACAGCAGTGACTGTTAATGCAGGCATTGCTCTAGAATACCCTATAGGAATCAATTATTGCCATGTCTACACTACATTTCTCTAAATTTTCAACATTAGAAGTATTTTAACCACGTGAGATAACTGTGTGAGGTGATTAGATATGTTAACTAACTTGATTGTATGTGGTACTCATTTCGCCATGTATACGTATAACAAAACATCAAGTTGTACACCATAAATATATGTACTCTTTGTCAACTACATCTCAGTAAGGTGGAAAAAAATTGTCATAATGCTCAGCGTATCCCGAACTTTCTATTTATTACCGTGTACCTTGATTTTTATGCACCTTAGTCTTTAAATTCACTTTGTTACTGAACTTGTGTGCCTTCTTATGCATCCTCCGCAGTAGAAAAGAGGGTAAAACGATCTTTGATTTTTATGAGATGCAATCCATGGAATTATTTTAGAACATTGAGTAAATTTTAAAAACCTAGTCTGTCTTTGCATACATTGACTATTATGACCACAGTATTAGGAATTATTATTTCTGAAACTTGATCTGAGTTCTTTTATGTTTTTGGAAATTCTGCAAATTCAATTTAGAATCAACAGGTTTCTTTTTTTCTTTTTTTTTCTTTTTCATGGTCTTAAATACAGAAAATCATAATCTATTTTAAGCTTATTATAAATGATGGAGCACTTGTTTACATGAGTAAAATGACTCCTTCTAAGTAGTATATTGAAGTTCATGTTAATGTTTGCTATTTAATGACACCTAATGATATTCAATGAAGGGTTATGCTAAACCGGAGAGAAAATGTGTTACCCAGGCAACTGCCTCTGGCAGACTAGAGATTCAGGCATATGGCTCTATAGTACACATTATTTCAGCATCTTTAAGCATAAAGAGCCACGCATGTAATTGACTGTGAAAAATTACTGCTCAGTTACTGTATTGTATGGTCATAATAGAAGTAAATGAATACGTCATTGTTGTTGGAACAAATCTGTTGGGAATCACTTGTAGACTCTACTATTTAAGAAGCAAAAATACAATAAGAAGAAAATAGCTGGTTTAATTAACATGTAAAAATTGGGTTAATTTGAATTCAGCTGGCACAGCAGATATTAATGTTGGCTGGTTTTTTTTGTGATATTCTGGCTCAGGCCTGTGTACTTTTATTTCTTCTTGCCCACACCATGAATAATTTTATTTCTTAAAATGATAAGGGCTATTTCAGTCATTTGATTTTTGCTTTGCCAAGGGCTTATATTACAATCACATCAAGAGAGGTTTTTGTGTATATCCAAAATGTAAGAATTATAATTGAATGAAAGAAAAGGCTAAAATGTTCTGGAGCAATTGATTAGTTCACTGCTTATTTTTTATTTGTATTTTTTTAACAGAATGACTAAGTAGGAGTTTTTCAATGGCAGATGCAAGAAAACAGCACGTTCGCTCTTGTCACTTTGTGTGTGTCTGTGCTTAGGTGCCTTTTATTTGTTTTAGAATATCATTTTAATCATCATTACCTTGCTTCAGAGATTCAGAAAAACCCATTGAGAAAGGCATTGTGTTCCAATTAAAAAGTCATTTAACACAATCAATATTTGATGTTTTAAAGTGTTATTTGAGCCAGAAGAACAAATATAGATAATGCGGGCATCTCCTAAAAGTGTGCGTGAAAAAATTCTCTTCTTTAGGCTCACACCAGGTCCCTGCAAGTTCTCTGGGGTGGAGAGCACTTGGGGCCTTTCAGTTCAAAATCAAGGGGAAGGATCAAGCTGGAGACTGTAGTCAGATAAGCAGAACATTTGGCATTGTGTGCCCAGCATACAGACCAGTCTCTCCTTCCTTGAGTAAACTTAAAGTAACTGGTTATCCAGTGGTAGTCTGGGTAAACCAACCTTCCACTTTATGCAGAGAGTTAGACTAATATATGCTGACGGGTTCGTACACCTGCTAGCTTTTCAGTTAACTGATTCCTTACTTGTGGTTTATTTCCCATTACTCTTTTTAATTTGCCATTTTAATAAAGTTGAAGTCTTTTCATTCAACCTTAAAGGAAAGATGTAGGAAACTTTGATTTTTTTTTTAATCTGCTTTGTTTGCCTAAATCCATTTTCCAACATGATTTACAGTTACTTTTCCCTTTTCTCCCCAATAGCCTTTTCCCCCCAATGGTCTTTCCTTACCCCTTTTGATTCTTTTCCCCATCTTTAAAGGAAACAAGCAGTCTAAAATGAATTTTTTTTTTTAACTTAGTACACTTTTCCTTTTTTTGAAAAAAAGAAAATATCTTTGGATAGATCTGGAAGTACACTTTTCCTTTTTTTGAAAAAAAGAAAATATCTTTGGATAGATCTGGAAATACCCATGATATTAATTAAGATACAGAATATTTGTGATGTATATTTTAAATTCTGCTCTTAGTGTTGGTAGTTATTCAAAATAAGAACAATGTAATATAATAAGACAGCTTTTCACTTATTTCAAATGAAGTGTACTAGTATTTAAGAAATAAAGGATATTTATATAGAGACTTGCAGAGGTAAAGAATATGATTTAGCTCTAGCTTTAAAAAGCTCGCAGTGGTTCTTTTTCTTAATACAAAATCATTCTTGTGGGGATTGGCCATGATTAGAGCTTTTTTATGATTCGAAGGTTAAACAGGTGGGAGATTGGGGGAGGTGGTAAGGACATGGGAACAAATTCTCTTGTTATCTTTGGGTAGTAATTTAGTAGGGAGGGGAAGAAGGAATCAGGTTTAAGAGGATGTGAAGACATTGATATTGATTAAATTAACTATTGATACATAGTAGCAGAGGAGAACTAGATAAGGGATGACTCATACCTGTTACATGAATTTGATTCATCTGATACAAAAGGGAATAATGGAAGTATAAGAATGTCGCCTGTAAATCCTCCTGGTTGGCACAGTCAGTCTTAGGCAGCCCAAATGCCATTTGGAATGAGCTGCAAGGTGCCGGGCTGCCAGGTCGAGCTGGCGGTACAGACAGATCACTTATGGAGGTAAGCTCACAATCAGGAGAGCCTATATATTTATCTTCTTTTGCCAGTGTGGAGGCAGTGATATGTGTATATGATGAGGTGGCATTTATAGGCCAAATGCATGATAACAATACAGTAAAATTGCTAATAAAACTCTTTAATAGGTTTTTAAAGCCAGGCAGTAGCCTGCTTGTTTGAACAATATTCAAGCTGCCAGATTTCACTGGAGCCAATGAATTTAAATAGGCTCTTGGCAAACACTGCCATGAGATTTGAACCAGAGTACGTAGCAGAGCTGAAGAGCCCTGCTGGCCCCAGAACAGACGTACTCCAGGAATGCCAGGGCCTTTGCTGGAGCCAGTCTGACTCTCTGTAACCCAAAATGGACGGAAGCAGGATCTTAGAGAAAACAGCTTCGATGAGCGTGTCCTTTATCGAACAGGAAGGATGTCTGCTCCCCTGCCTGACGGTCGTCCAGCCAGTTAGGCAAAGGCAAGACTGGAACTCAGGCTTCATTCTCTTATCCCTGAAGGATTTTAGAATTTAAGTTCAGGTAATAACTCATGGTCTCTTTTTAGAGCAAGTTAGAAACAACTGAGATGAGTTTATGTCATGGGGGCTGCGAGTTTTCGTTTGCATGCTGTTGACCATCAATGGCATGTTAAATAAAAACCTTTATTTATGAGCTCCCTGGTCATCTGCCTAACTGGTGGTTTTCATACCCTCCGTGATCTCCAGGACTCTGCATCTGCTTCTGGCTGCCACAGCCCTTGCAGCCAAGGCCACCAGGTGTCCTGTCTTCAGCGGGGCTCACCAGATTCTGGGCTTTAAAAACTTAGTTATCACTTCTAGGACAGGCCCTACCAGTCCCTGCATTAAGCCTTTAACATCTGAAAAAGTATCCTGGATTTGACCTCTTTCTGATTCTGTTGCTCCAGCTCTGGCCCAGCCTGGTCCCCTGCTGTCCCGGCTCTGAGGTATCCTGAGTGTTCCTTCCTAACCTTTCTCACTCTGAAGGAGTCACCTCACTGCCCTGCATAAAACCCTCCGACAATGGCTGATTCCAGTGTGGCCTGCAGTGTCCTGCACACTCCTTCATCCCCGCCCCCCTCCCCTTCCCCTGCCCTCTCTCCTCCCCAGCCACTCCGCGTCTCCCTGCCCCAGGGGACTTGCCCAGGTGGCCTTACTCTGGACCTTTGCACAGAGGGTTCTTTGGCGCTGAATCCCTTTCTAAAGCTTTTCTCAGCCTGCTGCTTTTTAATTCGCCTGATCTGAGTGCCTCTTCCCCAGAGGCCTTCCCTGCCCTCCTTGGGAAAAGCAGCAGTCGATGCTCTAGCTTGGCTGCATAGGACAATCACTGGGAGCGTTTAAAACAAATGAACAAAGGAGCATTCAGGTCTCTCCCCAGACCAGTGAAGTAGGATCTCTGGAGCTGAGAAGCCCTACTCTAAGGTTCTCCTGCTACCTCTGTTTTATCATCCACAGCAGTTATCTGAGTCTGGAATTTTCTCTCTGTATATTTGTGTCCACAGCTCTCCCAATTGTGGTTCCTTGAGGATGGGGGATTCTGTCAATGTCATGGTGTCCTCACTGCCTAGGGCATGGCCTGGCATATAGCAGGTGCAGGGTACACTTTTGCTTAGTTGCCTGGACAGTGTGTGTTGGCGAGGCAAATGGGAGGGAAACAGAAGAGCTACAAAAGCCAAAAAGCTAGTAAGAAGTATTAGAATCATGGAGACCAAAACTCTTTTGATAAACTAGTGATCATAAGAGAGTCCAGTTGGATTTTTTTTTTCTTAATACCCACAGATACTTGAATACAGGGGATCTGGTGGTTAGAACCGCAGTTTTAGAGTCAGATTTTACTTTTTATCTCTGCCATTTACTTTGGACAATTGCTTGGCTTCTGTTGCAGCACACAGAAGAGAGTTATAAGGAGAAGTTATTTTTGTGAAGTGCCCTTGTGGTTAGGAACCGTGAGTGAAAGTGGTAATTGGATTTTGATATGCTGCATTGTCTACAACCAAACTTCCTGAAGTAGGAATAGACCAGTCCTTCTGTGCAGTTGCTTAGACTTTCCCAGCTGCAGAATTGGCCTGGAGGTAGGAGCCGGGTGGGAGATGAAAGGGACCATATGGGGTCTGAACCGCTGCTGAGTGAGAACAGGCGACAGCGGGGAGGGCGGAGCTGGAGGCTGCTCACCTCCATAACCAGAAGTTAACAGTGGTTTGTTGTTTTCTTCAACTGAGCCGCCTTCCTCCAGTCGTGCCCCCCATCTCTTCGCCCGCCTGTGGCTGTGAAGGCTTGGGTCCTTGCTATTCTGTTTTATAGGAACTTTTGTTTTTCTTTCTTATTACAAAAATAATACAGTATGTGTATTATTAGCAAGATTAGAAAATAGGGGCAAGCAAACAGAAAATAAAGACCTTGCATTTCTCATAATTTAATCACTTAGTGATAGTCACTGATAACATTTTGTTGTGCAATCCTTCAAACTTTGCATGTGTGCAAAATATTTTTATCCATTTTAAACAAAATGGGACAGTTTTCTACAGACCTTTGGGTAATGAGTTTTTAATACCTTGGATTTGTTCCTTTATATGACTGTTTTATTGAATCAGTCACATATTGTAAATGAGGTTCTTTTCACTTTTTTCACTGCTACCAACAAGGCTACATGAACATACTGATAGGTAATAATACTGATAGGTAATAGTCTGCACACATTCTTTAGTTATTTCTTACGGTGTGTCCAGGGGTAAAGGTATCTTTGAGACTCTTGCTGTGTTGTCGAGTTGTCCTCCAGAGACGTGGCCCTGACACTCCCAGCCCCTGGCCTAAGGGCCCTTCCTTCTCACTCAGGCCTGCCTGGCTTGTCTAGGTTCTGCCTATACACCTCCCCAGCCCTTGTATCTCCTTCTTCCAATTCATTTCACACTCCTCTGCCAGCTTAAATGTTCTGAAGGATCAATTGATTGTATTGTTATTAAAAATTACAGACATAGGCCTCTGCGGGCCCTCATGATCAGAACATGAACGCCCTGTCTTTCCTTCATTTGTTTTCTAGCACATCTGCGCTGCCGATGGCTTTTTACCTGTGGTCTTCTTCCCTGGCTCCTGGTTTACCTTCTGCCCCTCTGGATCGTCAGTTCTGGGGAACAGAGACTGCCTATTCCCAGCACAGGGAGTGAGCACTGAAGCCAGGCTGCAGTGGGTGGGCCCTCCTCCCCGCCTCCCATCTTTGTTGGTCACATCTTCCCTCTTCTGCAGACTGATGTTTTGTGTTCCTTTGTCGCATTTCTCATACCAAGACTGATCTCGTGTTCATGGATCACGTCTTCCCTCTGATGTCATATTGGAGCGTCTTCCCTCTGATGTCATATTGGAGCATCTTCCCTTTGATGTCATATTGCAGTAAGACTTTTCCCATTTTTCTCCTTTCAGTAGGACAATAATCTCCCTCTTCTGAATACAGTGAGTAATTTATCTCCAGTTCTCTTATGTTACGATTTTTCTATAACATCATAGTTTGCATTCGGTATCTCTGTTGTATTTTAAGATCTCCAGGCTAAGAGGTATCCCTTGCAAAGTTGGTGGAGTCGGGATGGAGGGACCTAAAGTCATGCTGAATTAACCATCACCATTTTGGTATATGTCCTTCTAGTATGTTTCTATGTATGCGATAGATACATAATCTTTACGTTGTCCTAAGCGTAGTATACAGATATAATCCACTTTTAAGCCCTTTCATCTTTGGCTCAGTAATTTTACAGCAGTGTGCAGTCTTTTGGCTGTCTTACCTGGACTTTAAAGGACTTAACAGAGTTGCAAGGGGAGCACAGCAGCTCTAGCAGTTTATAAAACAAAAATGACTTACTTAAAAAAATTTCTAGTAGCCCCAGAACCGTGACATAGCATAGTTAGAGACCTACTCTCCCCTGATCTCTGAGCAGCGCAGGCCTATGAAAATGTGACTTCTGTGTTAGCTGACCCACGTTCTGTTAGTCCCTGCCAGTCTTGTCGGTGTCAAATACCTTTCCTTAGATTTTAATTGTAGAGCTAACCAGAGCTGTGTGACTAGTTTTAAAGGGCATCTAACATTGTCAAAGAAGTTTTAGGAGTTAGGAGTTAAATAAGCTCACCAGCCAGGCCTGAACTTGATTAAGCGTGTATTCTTTGTTGAAACTTATGTTAATACCCATTAAATCTGTAAAGCAAGACTGAAGGACTGTTTATACAAAAATATTTATGAATATTTTTAGATATCATGCTATAAATGAACATAGTACTATATAATTATTCTGATGGTCTTCTAGTCAGATTACTTTAAAAATCCAAAATGATCTTGGTGAACAGTAATACATTATGATTTCATGGTTCGTCTGTATACCTCCTACATAGATGCATAATACTTGTATCTAACAGGATTACCAAATTACATGCCTTTTGGTATCAGTAACATGCCTAAAATACCAGAGTATTTATTGGCTAGTCTTAGTTATGAAACATTAACATTATCAGGCAAAGATTTGCTCATACACATATATGAACAGGTCTCTCCAGGTCTATACTGTTTTGAGAGCAGTAGGATGCTCTTTTTATTATGTTTAAGCCCTCATTGAAACAAAAATAGTTCCTTTTCTAGATACCAAATGGTACGATTCTCTTTTAATTAACCTAATGTCTGTGCAGGGGTAATTAAGTAAATATGATTGTCTTCTGTGTCAACAGAGGGCCAGCAAGTTACCCTGGTGAGCAGCACAGGTAGCTGTGTGGTCATGGGTGTCTGCTCAGTTGAGGGAGGAGGTGTCAGGAGCTGTGGTGACAGGGATCAATGACCGGAAACACAATTTATCCTCTGCTTCAGAAGACTAGAGTGTGGCAGGCCTGAGGGCGAGTTCCTCAGTACCCTTTTTTAATAGAGTTTTTCTTTCTTTTTTTTTTTTTGTAGAGACAGAGTCTCAGTTTATGGCTCTGGGTAGAGTGCTGTGGCATCACACAGCTCACAGCAACCTCCAACTCCTGGGCTTAAGTGATTCTCTTGCCTCAGTCTCCCGAGTAGCTGGGACTACAGGCACCCGCCACAATGCCCGGCTAGTTTTTTGGTTGCAGTTCAGCCGGGGCCGGGTTTGAACCCACCACCCTCGGTATATGGGGCCGGCGCCTTACTGACTGAGCTTAAGAGGAAAATGAAACATCCCTGAATGAAATGCCCATGGGCAGTTTCACCCTCAGCTTTAAGTAACTTTAAGTAACTCCTAGGTCTTCTAATCTTCACCGCTATATTAGGTTCCTCAGATTGCTGTAGCCAAATCCTGTGTTGCAAACTGGGTGGCTTAAAAAAAAACAGAACCTCGCTGTCCCAAGTTCTGGAGGCTAGAAGCCCAAGATAAAGGTGTAGACGGGATAGTTTCTGAAGCCCACAGGGGAGAATCTGCCCCATGCCTCTTGCCTACTTTCTGGTGGTTTGCTGGCAATCTTTGGTATCCCTCAGCGTGCAGAAGCCATCACCCTGATCTCTGCATAAGGTTTTCTTCCCAGTACATGGCTGTGTCAAATTTCTCTCCTTTATAATGACTCTAGTCATATTAGGTTAGGCGCCAGCCCTGCTCCAGGGTGACCGCATCTTAACTAGTTACATTTGCAACCACCCTATTTCCAAATACAGTCGCATTCTGAGGTCCGGGGGTTGGGTGGGGGCACGTTTTAGCCCAAGCTAGCATCTCTCCTGAGTTCTACTCAGTCTCTTTTGCCTTCCGCCTGGGAGGCATTTCCGTGTGTTATGGCACCTCAGAGTAACGTGCTCAGAGTGGGTCGCATTCCCCCACGATTCCTTTCTCTTCATCCTCCCCTACCTCTTTCCTTGCCTTCTTTATCTTTGGTGGTGATCTCATCATTTCAGCCACCTATCCAAGTTAGAAGTCTTGGGAAGCTCCTGGCCTCTTTCCTTGCCCTCACTTGCCAACATCCAGTCCTTACCAAGTTTTCTCATTTCTGCCTGAACTGTATTTCCAGCCTTTCCTCCTCTTTCATTCCTAGGGGGGTTCCCATTCTGCTTGAGATCCCTGTGATATCCAGCTGTCAAGCTGCCCCCCACATCTCATCTCTCCTTTAAATTCATCTTCCACACCCGTTCTTTTTCTAAAACAAAGATTTGAACTTGACATTTATTAATCCAAAAACCTTGAGTGACTTCTCACTGCCTGCAGAAAAAGTCAAGATTCTGTTGCTTGGCCTTTGAGTTCCCCCACAGGTGCCTACATCCAGCCCACCACGAACTGGTGGGTAAAGGATCAGTGACGCCCACACACTTCTCCAGACACAGCACGTCCATGCCGTGCTCCACCTCTGCTCTTTGTTCTGCTCTTTCCCCAGGGTCCCATCTTCTCTCTCTACCCTTCCCACTTCTCCGCATCTTCTCATACCGGCTGGAATTCCGCCCAGGTCAAATGGACACACGGGCCGCTAGTTTTGGGGCCAAATTGCTAAAAGCTAATTGCTTCACCTTACCCAAATCATTCATTTTTTTCTAGCTTTAGTATGCTCAAAAGCAAAATGAGGACATTGAAGTAGTTATCTTCCAAGATCTTTTCAACTTAGAAATTTGTTCTTCAGATGCCACACCTCCACACTGTAAATCACTCCTTTTGTGCCCCTTCGCGCATTACTTTTCTTTTACTTTTGACACTGAACTTCTGCATTCTAGAGGTTCTGTATGCTCACAAGTAGGTCCCCTTTCCTTCAATAAGTAGTGAGCTCTGTGAATTCAGCCAGGAGTGCTCCTGTTCCTTCCCTCCCATTTCCACCTTCCCCTGGTTTTGCTTACACTCAGATACTCTGTGGGAGAGACCCAGGTGTCCCCCACAAGTGCTCTCCCGTAACTCTTGCTGTTCCTGGATATTCCCAGGCATTCAGAAGGATGCGTTTTGGATGGTGACTGATACAAAGATAGTGTGTTTGTATTTTTCTGTGGTGTTATTCTAATCCAGTGACATTCTGGGAAATACCTGAATTAACTTTGTAACATGGTATAAAAATGTATTCTCGCTTTAAGATGTTTAGGAGTAACTATGTGTTCTGTGAAAGAGATGAAAAAACATCCCCATTTTCTTCCTTCCTCCATATCCTCTAGAGACTTGGAGTATCTCGGTGTATCATTGAAATATTTGGACTTGTAAAATACAAAGCAGTGGTAAAAAGACATTTCTAGGAAAGTGTTTACTCTGAACCTCCTTGGTCTGTTATGTTCTTCTAAGACATAGATTGATCACAGGGTGACCATCCCCAGAAACTCTCTGTTACGCTTTTTCTCTAGAGAAGGATGACCAGGCCGTTTTGCTGCAAATCTAATTTCACAGTGTTCTCTTTATACACTCCATTGCCAGACAAAATGGGTGACTCATTTTCCTTTCTACACCTGCCCTCTGCCTGCTGTGTCCCCCTGCCTACACCTGTTACTGCATATTTGAATTTTACTTACTTTTTAAAGGCCCAGCTCAAATTCCTTTTCTGCTACAAAGCCTTCTTTGATGTTTACCAGAATTCTGCTATCATTGTCTTAGTCCTTGTCTTGAGGTTGCCTTTCCTGTAGACTGCAATCTCTAAACTAAAGCTGTCTGCCTTCCCAGGTGAGAAGTTCCTTGGAGTCACCTGGAAACAGGCAGGAAATGTCCAATTGATCTCTATTTTCCCCTGTAATATCTATCGTTCAATTCACATGTGGTCAGTAATGAATGAATATCTGTGAACCATTTTTACAAGATGAATAAAGTTAACAATAACAAGCCATTCTATTTTGCTATTATACAGTCGCATCTTAGTCTAAAATATCTAAATTTTAATTATGGAATCTAACAGCATGCTGAAGGTAGACTGAAATATACATAATATTGGATAAAAGTTATATTTGAAATTATAATGCATTTACTGTGTTGCCATATGGTCAAAGCTGTGTTGTCTTCTAGGTTCTTTAGATTGTTATTTCAATTCATTATATATGTAGATAGGTCATTACAAAAGTTTTAAGATACACAAAAATGAAGAAATACATAATCCATGCAGACGGAAACAAATGAAGCCCTCCCAGCAACGCTGATATACTGAGCAAGTTGAAACTTGCACAGGTGAATCAGCAAGGCCATTGTCCACTGTGCTTCTTGGAAGTGAAATAATGGACCGTAACACAGTTTGTCTCAAAACTTTTGTAGTGACCCATGTAAAAAAGGGATTGCAAAGTGTTAATAAATTTTGGTAGGTTTGCATTTTATTCATTGGCAGTGACGTCTTATTTTGTCCCTTAGTGTATGTTTATATATGCTTTTATTTTCCACAAGCTACTGACTTCATGCTTTGCGCTTGTTTTGTGTTGCAGATTAATATCCTTTCAAGAATTTGTAGCATTTGAGTCTGTCCTGTGTGCCCCAGATGCCCTGTTTATGGTAGCCTTTCAGCTGTTTGACAAAGCTGGCAAAGGAGAAGTTACTTTTGGTAAGGAGCACGATCGTGTGCACATCTGTGTGAGTGTGGACCTGCGTGAGCATTTTTTTTTTTTCCAAGAATGAAGTGTGTAGAAATGCTTTTAAGGAATTAGCATATCCCTTAAAAAAAAAGATATCTCAGTGTTTTGGGGCTCCAGTCCGGATGTCTTCTGTTTGAGAAAATACATTTCTGCCCAAATAGTTAAGATACTCCAGTTTAGTTTTTCGGTAGGGGATTCTGTGTGGCACGACTCTTTTCAGAGAGTCATAGAATTTGAGAGCCAGGTGAGACTTTTGTTCCTTCCTGCCACCATCAATGTGCTGTCCAGTGATGGCAGGAGGAGGTTAGTACACTGTCTAGGAATGGAGTTACTCAGGCAGCCAGTACTGCCTGTCCTTACCTTGTCCCTGTGGAATCCTTTGTGGCCAGAGGCTCTGCACAAGATGGTGGTTCAGAAGGGCACCTTCAGGACCGTGTTCTTCTCAGCAGCACACGTACACACACATACATACACACGCGCCCACGCACACATGCGTGCACACACACACACACACACACGTGCCCACTGCTGGCAGTGCCTGCTCTGGAAACAAGTCATCTGGGAATTACATCTTCTTTATTTTTGAAAGGCAGAAACATCTTCACGGAGATTAGCTACAAAGCTGCAGAAAGCCCCGAAGTCTTTTAAGTACTTAGAAGAAAGGGGACCAGGAAGTGGTGGGTGGTGGTAAGTTCTTTTTAGAAATAAACTGGCTGCTAAAGATAGATAGATGTTTCCCCTGGACTGTGCCGTGTCCTGCATGCGCCATCTGTGCACACAAACCCACAATAACATTGCCCATGAAGAATTTTGGAGCCCTTTGTTCATGTGGATGGTGCTTTCACAGGAGATGGCCAGTGTGCCCATTTTAAATGTGTTTATTCATGGTTTCAAATTCATTAAGACCTCTGAGGATGGTCTTGTTCAATGTATTGTGGGAAATACACAGATGTGGGAAAAATATAGATGGTATAAGGTAATATAGGTTCTGGAATCAGAGATTTAGCCCCTTCCAACTCTACCACTTTTGTCTCTGAGCTCAGTTTATTATCCTTCCAGGTCTTCATAATAACGACAAAAAGTATGGGTGAGGTAGTAGAATAGATTTATTGTCTCAACCGTCCCCTCTCCCTCATTCCTCCCTGCTCATTTGACATGACAGACCTATTTAAGGTTAGATCATCTTGGGCAAAGGCAAACAGTTAAATACTTGCCTGGTTTTGTTTCTAGAAGCTTGGTTGCCTTTCCTTAACACTTTGTGAGAATTATTTAATATCTAAAAATCCTAGGTCAATTTTTTTTCCTTTTCAATCACCTAATTCCTCTTAGCACCATTGCAACCACAGCTTTTCAGTAGGTGTTAAAATCTTCCCATAGTCACTGAGCAGCTAATTCCTGGTGGCATTGACCCACACACTGGTCGTCACTTTGATGACTGTTGTGATAGCATTTTCTTGAGATGAACAAAGAAACCCCTCTGAGGTCCAGTGTGGTCAGCCTTCCTACCATCCCCAGCCGGTCAGAGGGTAAACTGGGTTGGGGATGGGGAACTGAGGAATGGGCTTCAGGTTTCCCTGGATTGCTGACCAGTCTTCCTGGGTACGAAGGGGCGAGGGATGTTGGTGACTTCACTGGTCCTGGTGAGGGAAAGATACGAGACTTTACAGTGATGGCAGAGGTGTGTGTGTTCTGGGGGGATTAGAAGAAGAGGACAGGGTAAGAAGTAGGATGTAGGAAATGAGTCATCTGTGAATTACATTAATAGAAAACACAGTGGCATGGGAATTCCGTTTCTGCTTTTTACTCGCTGTGTATTGATGGACAAGTCATTTCAACTTTCTGAGCCTTATTTTCCTCATCTATAAAATCGGACCTACCTTACAGGATTATATAAGGATTAAAAAATCTGCTGCATAGCCGGGTGTTGTGGTGGGCGCCTGTAGTCCCAGCTACTCGGGAGGCTGAGGCAGGAGAATCACCTAGGCCCAGGAGTTGGAGGTTGCTGTGAGCTGTGTGATGCCACGGCACTCTACCAAGGGCAATAAAGTGAAACTCTCTCTACAAAAAAAAAAAAAAAAAAAATCTGCTGCATATAAAGACACTGTCTGGAAAACAAAAGCCTTTATAAAAATACTACTACTAAAATAAATAGCCTAAGGGGAGAAAGATTTTCTTCTTTCTTTTTATTCTTTGGAAAGCCCTTTATTTTAAACCACTGGCCTGTTAGCCAGTAATTTGCTTTCCATCTGCTATACGTTGAACAATGCCCCATCTCTCAAGGCATAAGAGATTGGAAGCCCCAGTTCCAAGGAGCTAACGTTCATATCTATTCATATGACCTTTGTAGGAGACACACAACCCCTCTACCAATATGCTGCCTCCCACGGGTGATTTATTTTAGGGTGTGGCTGTCTCACAAAACAACAGTTTGTTGTATGTGTGCCCTGCATACATTTATGCTGAGCCACTGGGGTGCTCACCCTGTGGGTGTCAGAAAATGTAGCCTAGGTTTTCTGAGCCATTAATCCCCATGTAGGATTAACCTGAAAGAGAAAGGCTTAGTATTGAAATACCAAAATGAACATTAGCTGTCCAATCAATAGCTGCCTTTGAACATTTTTCATAGGATCAGGTAGAGTCATCACATATTGGCAGCATGAGTGTAATTCTTTCCCCCAAGTGAACAAAGTCATACACGTGGTCCGGCCGCTTAGGGGTTATCTCAGCAGGTATCTTCAGAAGAAGCTAGCGGTATGTTTTCCAGAGAACTCATCATGGAGTAGAAGACATCAACACAGACAAAGTTGTTTGTTTGGAGTTGAACAAAATACAAGATTTACCTAGTCAATCCTGGCCTCATAAACTCAACAGCATTTGGAAAATGAAAATCCGATATACAGCCTGGCCGCTGGCTGCCTGTACGAGGCTGTTAGAGATACACGCAGTGGCTGTCTTACTTACCTCTAGTTACCTCTTCAGCTCACTGTAAATCCTTCACCCTAGAAGGCCCCTTTAGTACAGTGTTTTTCAGCCTTTCTAATCTCCTGGCGCATTTGAACCTATAGTTAAACTTCTGTAGCACAGTGAGATTATGTGGTCAAAAAAAAAGTAAAGAAAGAGTTGGGCACAGTGACTCACGCCTGTAATCCCAGCACTCTGGGAGGCCAAGGCGGGTGGATTGCTTGAGTTAAGGATTGTTTGAGCTTAGGAGTTTGAAACCAGCCTGAGCAAGACCCCATCTCAAAAAAATAGCTGGGCGTTGTGGCGGGCGCCTGTAGTCCCAGCTACTTGGCAGGCTGAGGTAAGAGGATCACTTGAACCCACCAGTTCGAGGTTGCTGTGTGACTCCATGGTTCTCTACTAAGGGTGGCACAATGACGTCTGTTTCAAAAAAAAGGTGGGGGGAGTAAAAACAGGATATAAGCTTTGAACTTCATTCAAAAATAATTTAATTAATGGTCTTTAAAATTTTCACGGCACACCTAAGATCCTCCCATGGGACATGGGTTGAAAGTCACTGCTTTCGTACCTGAGAAGGTTGTCTACCTCTGTGGACATCCCAGGGAGGAGTGGAGAGAGAGGGCAGGGTAGACAGGGACAGGGAGAGGGCAGTGCTCCGTTTTTATTCCCAGATTGACTCAGTTATTTTTCCTGGTCTTGAGCGAACACTGTTTTCTCACTATGCAGAGGTCAACTAGGCCTCCCCATGGGCTGCGGAAGAGACTGGAAAGCGACCTCAGATCCCCCGGCGGCAGACTTGCTGTTGATCCCGAGTGAGAGCAGTTACACCCTTTATCTGTTTACCTGTTGGGTTTCCACTCGAGAGTATGTTAGAAGCAGGCGTCTGTGACTAGGCTCAGTGTGCACTAGCTTTGTCAGCAAGCTAGGGGTGGTTGTGCTCCTGCTAATGCTGTTGCTGGCACAACTCAACAAAAATCAGATGGCACGAGGGCCAGGTAATGAAGGGTCACATTTCAGAAAAACCTTGCCCTGTGTCCTCTGGGGCCCTCTTACATTTGCCGTATTTTCATGCCTGGATCACTCTGTGTTTGCTGCAGTGAAAAGATCTTGATTAGGCCAATTTTGTGCCTTCAGTGTCTGGTTCCTTAGGTTCTCCTATTTCCTTTGAGGGAAAACTTACCTCCAGTATTCTTGCTTTCACCATGTGTTCTTATTTTAATACCCAATGTTTAGAAGCAATAAGTGTTTTCAGATATCAATAGGCATATGACAGTGTGCTGGTGTGGTAAATTCTAGTTAATAATTTTTGATTCTGTGTGGGTGGAGAAGAAAATTGTTCTAAATGTTTTCATTGCATTTTTAACCTATTTAATATGACCAGGGCTTTTTTTTTTCACTTTTATTTTTTTAAGTATACTTTGAAATCTAATACACATGCAGAAGAAGGCACGAGTCAAAATTGTACACCTTGGCCGGGCACGGAGCTCACGCCTGTAATCCTACACTCTGGGAGGCCAAGGCAGGTGGATTGCTTGAGCTCACGAGTTTGAGACCAGCCTGAGCAACAGCGAGACCTCTGTCTCTACTAAAATAGAAAAAACTAGCGGGGCTTTGTGGTGGGTGTCCATAGTCCCAGCTACTTGGGAGGCGAGGCAAGAGGATCAGCCTCCTCTTTGAGCCCAAGAGTTTGAGTTTTCTGTGAGCCATGCATGATGATACCATGGCCCTCCACCCAGGGGGATAGAGTGAGACTCTGTCTCAAAAAAAAAAGTGCACATCTTGATGAGTATTTGCAGTGTGTATACCTGTTTACCACCATCCAGATCAGAAAGGGAGTGGTACTAGCTGTCCAGGGGGCTCTTCCCAGTCATCCCCACCCCCACCTCTGGTAACAACTGGTCTTTATCACCATCAGTTGGTTTTTCCTGTTTTTAAACTTAATATTCGTGAAACTTTACAGAATGTACTCTTTTGATCTGGCTTCTTTAACAGGTTAATTTTGAGATTCATCTATGTTGTGTACATTTCTACTTTTTTCTTTTTCTTTCCTCTGTTGACTTCATTTTGTGACTCTCTTTTATAATTTATCCATTCTATACTGTTGATAGACATTTGGGACATTTCTAGTTTAAGCTGTTGCAAATAATGTTATTTCTAAATTGTTTTACATATTTGGGGGAGGTAGATAGACATGTCTAAGAGCAAATTACTGAGTTATAGAGAATGTGTGTATGTAGCTTCACCAGATCTTGCCAAACTGTTGTTCAAAGTAGTGGTATCAATTAATACTCATACCATCAGGAGGAGCATTCCATTTTTTAATTGAAAATTTTTTATTTTTAATTATTTTGAGTATGTAATGGTTGGAGAGTTCCATTTATTCCTTATCTTTGCCAACATTGATTATCACCTGTCAGTTAGTGATATCTCACTATGTGATGTTCATTTTCATTCCTCTGATTACTGCCGGTCATCCAGCTTTTTTTTCCATGTTCATCAGCCATTTGAATAAACTTTTCAGTGGCATGCCTTGCTTTCTGGATGCAAGGTCACCTTTGCAGCCTGTGTCTTCCATAAATGGCTTTACTCTGTGATTTGCACTTTTAGTGAAGTCACTTACTCATTCAGTGAAATGCTGAAGACCAGAAGTTTCTAATTTTAATGTAGTATAAATTATCAGCATTTTCTTTTGTAGGTAGTTTTTTCTTGTTACGAAATCTTTACTTATCCTGCAATCAAGAAGATATGCTCCTGTATCATCTTCTAGAGATTTTTTTTCCTTTCAAATTTAGATTTTAGTCTTTCTAGAATTTATTTATATATTTTCACATGCTATTAGGTGTGCAGAGGTCAAGATTCCAGGAACAAAAAATGGCCATTGCCTAGGTTCTAAGGATAGAATATGTTTGGTACGTAAGCTTAGTGGAAGGGATAGAGACCTGGAGGAGTGGCTGAGGGGTGTCAGTACTTAACTGGCATGGTGTGGGTTGCGTGTTGCAGAAAGGGGTGGAGCCGAGGAATGTGGAGGTGATGGCCACTTGCGAAGTGCAGCAACTCTCTAGGCAGGGAGCATTGCAGGCTTGGACTGGCATCATATCTTTGGGTCCCACTGGGGGCATTCCTGAATGTACATCTGTATGACTTGGCCTCTGATTGGCTGTGGGGTCAGGGAAAGTCAAAGAAAGGGAAGAAGGACCAGGCAGAAGCCATTGGGCCTATTCTCTTATAACATGTGCTTTTACATGAGAGAGATAACTGTCATTTTTATCTTTATGTTTATTGATCACTTACTTATACTTAGCCCACTGGGATAAGCACTTTATATGTAATTTATTATTTAATCCTTGTAACTTGGGAAATCTATACTATTTTAATATGAAGAAATAAGGGGAGGTTAAATAACTTGGCCATAGCCTGATTTGGGCTGGCTGTTATTCACTATGCCACACTGCCCTCCACTGGTGGTGTTTATATTTGTGCTTGTGGGGTGAGCCCTTCCTAATCTAGAGGGAAGTCAGTTAACCCCTTCTGGTCTCAGGGTATATCAGACATTAGGAGGATTTAATACGTTTTACAAAGAAGCAAAGATCAATAATTAAGATTTTGCTTCAGTGTTCTGGAAAGTAATTATCAGGAAGAGAAGTACCTGGGTTAGAGTTGTCAGTATACATAGAAAGATGCCTTGGTTATACCTATGTCTGGGTAACTTGAAATGCACATGACATGGGCTTTACCCAGAAAAGATTTATCTCTTTCTTTTTTAATCTACCCCCCACCCCCGACCATTGGACCACCACCGAAGAAAAGCTTTATCTTTCAACATGAACAGAGTTCTGAATGGAGGGGAGAAGCATAGCATGGTAATGAGGGGTGGGAAGGTGGAATTTATGCAGGTTGAGGATACAGGGCGTCCATAGTAGAGGAGACCCAAGATCAAGGGGTACAGCTTAAGAGACACGGGCTCACACCTAACTTGTACAGTGTACACATTCTCAGTGAAAGGCACACTTATAGCTCTGACTTAAAGTGTACAAAAGCAATTTATGTAACCAAAATGTGCATACCCTAGGAATCTAAATTTTTTTTAAAAAGAGACATGGGCACTTGGGAAGTAGTTGCCATTATATGGCCTTCCAACTGCAGGGCTCCCCTGAGCAAGCATTTTTTCAACTGGGAGTCACCACAGCTTTTTTGGAGGACAGGGACCAGGATCAAGATGACGCATGGAAGAGATGATTTTTTTTTTAATTGATTGGAGCAGGACAAAGCCAGAGATGCACGTGCTTGTAGTCATTGGCGAGGCTTCGTGTTATCTTGTGAAGCAGGCAGATGAGTGTCCGATTTTGTGAGTGGAGGAGCTGAAAATTGAGGTTTGAAAGGACTTGTCCAACCTCGTAAGGACAGGTTGATGCAAACACTTTCATTTTATCAAATTTCTTGTTTAATGCTGCCGGGGGGAGCAGAGCATTTCCAGTGGAAATTGTGTGCGTGTATTTAATGAAACTATTGATCTGAAAGGCTTGGCCTATGTACTACTGATCAGTCTTATAATATCTATTTAAGATTTTAACTAGTCCTGCTTACTAATATGTCTTTAGATACTGTGTCTGCATTATTTAGATAATGCTATTACATGTTTTTTCTCCTTTTTTTGACTTATTTTTTCACGATAGTGAAAAAAATGCTTGAATTTTATGTTATGTGCAGTTAAAGTTATTCTTAGGATATGAATGCAAGTCGGTTTCATCATCCTAGTGTTGGTAGTAGTGATGGTACACGTGTGTAGCGGGGAAGGTTCTGCGGGTTTTAATTGAACTTTAAAGACAAAGTTCTTAACTATTTGCCTAAGTAAGTATCAGAGAGTCCATAATGGCTGCAGTTGTTTGCAATAGTTTGGAAAAAATGAGCATTTTTTTCTTGAGGAAAAATCATAAATGGTTTTAGCAAATCTCAAAGAGCTTGGGGATCTGCCGGAGAAAAAAGCTGCTTCTTAGAGAGAGGGGCATTTGAACTAGTAGACATAAAAGGCTTTACCTGCATTGCTAGTTTATGTCTGACTTGAAAATAGAATGATTATCAGTTTCTAGATGCCTTTTGATTTTGGATAAATGAAGAAGTAAAGTACATCAGGCAATCCATGTGTAGTCCAAGAGACAGATTAGAAAAGACATCTTTCTGTAACTGAAATAGATACAGAGTAACTAATGAATTATTTAAAAAATACAGAAATAGCTATTTGGTTGGCTAGTGGTAACTCTGAAAGGGAACTGGTTCTGAGTTTCATAAATTCTGGAGTAGAAGAAACCAGTCTCCACCCTGTGTTACATTGGGAGGCCTTGACCGGCTTGCTACCACCGCACTGCCCGTTGACCTGCAGTCTAGAGGGAGCTAGTCCAGTCTTGCCCTTTATTGGAAACTACACTGGCCTTTTGTCCTTTAATCTTCACTATTGAAAGATACTGTAAATTTTAGAGTACTGTTTCCCATTTATGTTAACAAGCGGTGTGAAAAAAGACTGTTCTGAGAGAGAATCTAATGCCTAAAACTTGGAGTCTATTAAGGCTCTGAGAAGTCTTGAAGAAAAAAAAAAACTATTTAATTTTGTTTAAACTGGCATTTAGCAAACCTACTGGAACAGATCTTTCTTTTGTGTGTATTTTACTAAACAAAATCCACAGAACTGAGGCGATTTCTTAGCTAGTTAATTCTTAATTCTTAAGTCTAAGCTAGTCCTTTTCAGCTGGTTAATTCTCTGACATGGATATTGTTGTTTGGAGGGGTTTTCTGGGTTCACGTTAGATTGTGTCCAGGAACACCTGTTATGATGAAAATGAAATTGGCATACTTCAGGAAAATGAGCAGGCCAGATGAAATGAGGAAATATGTGGAAACACCTATTTCAGTCATTTTGATTCAGGTCACAGAAAAAGATGAGAGTTAAAAGTCTGGAAATGAGAAATACTGAAGGGTCGCCCAAATTTAATATTAAATATAAAAATCTAGAGCAGGCGTCCTCAAACTTTTTAAACAGGGGGCCAATTCACTGTCCCTCAGACCGTTGGAGGGCCGGACTACAGTTTAAAAAAAACAACTATGAACAAATTCCTATGCACACTGCACATATCTTATTTTGAAGTAAAAAACAAAACGGGAACAAATACAATTCACACCACTTCATGTGACCCCGCAGGCTGCAGTTTGAGGATGCCTGATGTAGAGGAATGTCAATATTCAACTGGAAGAGGGCAAACTTTAGCTCACTGGGAAGGAAGGTTATTCATTATCTTTATAAAGGCATTCAGAAAATAAAATAAAAAGATAACTGAGGAGAAAAATGGTAAGAGTAGGAAGGAGCATTATTTGGGGAAAGTTTTTTGTTCGTATCGATTGCAGTTTTGTTCTTTTCACAAAAATAATGTGTTGTTTTGGTGAGAGAAACCTACTGCCCTACAGTAGATTTGATTTGCTTTTACAAGGAGGGCTCAAGTATATTTTCTTACTTACACTCACATTCCAACAGAGAATAAGAATTCCAAATAAGAACAGTATGAGTTTTGAACGGAAGTTATCTCAACATTGATAAGAATTGTGGCATGCCCGGGTCTGAGTGTCTTTACAGAGATCCAAGAGACAGTTCAGAAGCTGTTCCAGTTCATTGGGTCAAAAATCCACTATTTACGAAAAGCTAAATACGGATTTGCACGATTGACCATAATGGCTTCAATTTTGAAAGATAGTAGTATCAGAAATCACTTCCAGTTGGTGGGATAATTTGAGAATTGTCCATGCTCAAATGGCTAAAATATTATACTTTTTGCTACTTCATCACTCCATTTTAAAAATAGGGAGGGAAAAAAAAAACCGGCCAGCCTGTTGAGAGGGTGGAAGAATGTCAATTGGAGAGTAAATCAGGATAACCCTGCGAAGCCACTCCTTAGTTAACTAGCGCCTGAAGGGTAACTGTTCTTCAGAGACCGTCAGGGTGTGGGGAGGCTGGTGGGGGCAGGCCTGTTGTATTTGTGTGTGTGTGAGATAGAGGGCAAAGAGAACTGATGAATAAATTGGAAAGAAAGGTGGAGAGAACAAAAGCTTACCAGAAAATTCTAAAACTTGGGACCCTGGGAAAATTGGACTATTTTAAACTGTACTGCTCATTTAAAAATAGTAAAATTATACCATTATTCTTTCAGTATAAGACAGAGATAAAAATACAGTTTTTCTAAATTGGAAAATTTGCTGTAATCTTGCTGCTTAATGACTGATTTCTTCCAACAGTTGCAAGGCAGTTTTTGCTCTGATAGGTTGATAAAGGAAACAAAATCAAGAACATATTGGAAGTTCTCAGAGAAAATTACAGTTTAGGTATATGTTGGGGGTGGATACTTAGACATTTTAATTGAAATAAAACAGTTTTATACTAATAGGGGATCACTGTGGGTGTACATTTGTAGTACATCTGCTTTTGAAGCATTTAAGTAGGGTTAAATGTATGTTAATGCTTTTGTAAGAAAATTATTTTTGATAACATCCATCTAAGGAAACTAGCTTAGGAAATTGTGTATTTAAAATGATGTAGATATTATGCTTGCATTTAGAGAATGAATTAGGATTCTTTGTAGTGTCTTAAGACTTTCAAAGCGTTGGAGTTTTTTGGTTATGTTCTTTAGCGCTGATGAAAGTTTGACAATAATTAGCACACACCAGATGATTAAAGCAAGTTTACACATCTGGAGAGTGACCACAGTCTGCTTTGTGCCTTCAAACATCATTTTAATTGACCTACTTTTGCTATTATAAAAGGTGCCTGATGATTTACACTACCCCATTGAAAATACCTTTTTAGCAGATAAATTGAAAACATCTCAGTTGGCGCCTCCGTTGTTAATTTAGTTAATGCATGTGATGGACAAATAATATCTTATATTAAATATCTGCCCACCTTGACACATTTTCATTGCTAGCTAGCATTCACTGTGATTACTTAAACAGTGTATTAATCCTGAGGATTTATAGATCCATCAGGTTTTAGAATAGGAGGGATTCTTATCAATGAAGCAGACCGTGAGTTCTCATTGTATAATAATGGTGTGGGGATGCTGGTTACAACTGCGGACTCCTTGGCTCCATCTCATCTGCTTCAGAATTTTGGGGTGTGGGGCTTGGGAATGTGTTTTAAACAAACTCTCCAAGGGAACATACTTCATACTTCAACTGAACAATGGCTGGTGTAATTTATGGCTTTCTTTCATGGATGAGGAAACATACCCAGAGGGGGAAAAGTGACTAATTTCGTAGGAACCACAACTTTGTCTTGTGGCACCAGGAGGACAGTATTCTTTCCAGGATGTCACATGACCTTAAAATCAGGGTAGTTCCATACCTCTCTCAGTATAGAACTGGAAGACTTTTAAATTAGCCTTTATTTTTTACTATGCCAACACCATCTATGACTGCAGTATAGTATTGGCTCAGCTGGACTCTGCGTGTGCTCATTTTTTGAAAGATACTCATCACTACTGTAACTACATGTCCAGAATAATAATTTAAAAAAGTTTTCAGGGGCTTATAGAGAACTCAATTCTAATGTGAGGTACTTACACTCTACTTACTCTGTTTTAATGGCAACCATTTTCCCTCTAGAAGTTCCTTAAGCGAGTCTGAATTGTAGCCAGCATACTTCTTTCCTCTTCAGACCCTTAACTGTGATTAATATAAAAAGGCACTTGTCAAAAGGGTTTGAAATGGCAACCTTGATATTGGAGCATATGGCAGTAGATAGAGATGGGCCTGCATCCACTTACTCCATTTAACTTAGAATTCAACAATTTGTCTTTTCCTCCCTGCTTAAAAGAGGATTGGCCCTATAAACTGTTGTTAACCATATCAGCAGGGTGGAATATTACTTCCCTTAGAGCAAAACCCCAACTTTCCTGAGGCTTTAAGCACGCATTAGAGAAAGCCTGAAGCCATTCAGAGATGAAGTGATGGGCTGTTCGTTCCCCGGCCCTCTCTTTGCCTCCAGAGGGGTTACTTTTGGGTACAAACAACCCTTTTGTGTTTATTATATTAATGGAATTTTTAAAATCAGTGAAAGAGAGAGAGAGTTTAGTGTTTGGAATAATATAGCTTGATGAATCTTTTTTTATTTTAATGAGAAACTCTTTTTCATTGATTTGCTGCTTCATAAAGTGAATCTTTTAGAAATTAAAGTGCATTAATTTGGTTATTCTGTATGGAAACAAAATGTAGGAAGTTAAAATTTGCATAAGTGAAGACCTCAATGATTTCAGATTATAGCGTGGTAGAGGTTCAGGAATGAGAGCCCATAGAATTTGTAAAAACAAATTCAGTCTAACCACTTAATGGCATGTGCAAGTAATTTGCCAATTAAATATTTCTAGTATCTGAAAGATCTTCAGAGTAAAGAGTGGAAGTTTTGCATTTTAATTTTATACTTTAAGAAACATAATGGGAGATTACTTAGTTTTTGATCATTTTTCATTCAAAATTTTAGTATATGAGCTCAGGGAAGGATGGATTTTAAGTATTTAAGGAAAATTATTGCTTTTTGAGAAATGTATCAACTGTGATATTTGCAAATCATACTGTGCCTGATTTTTTTTGTATTATTTGTAAATATTTGGTGCCCGGATAATAATTTTCATGGTAATTAAGACGTTAGATTTTGGAGTTTTACCGTTCTGTCACCTTCAATGTTAAGAACATTGTATAGTACCAGCCACGCTTAGCTTCAGAACAACCCTCTAAGATAAATATTTTATTCCCATTTTAAAGATTTAGAGAAGTGAGTTAAAGTAATTTGTCTGGTATTACTCATTAGTCAGAGGTAGATCTCTGGCACTCCCAGGTTTTTCAAAAAACAGCTTTATTGAGGTACAAATCACCTATTCATTTAAAGTATATAACTGTGTTTTTTAAAATATTCTAGGATTTGTACCACTATCACCACACTTGATTTTAGAATATTTTTAATACCTCAACAAGAAACCCACACCTTAAAAATACCCCCTCCTTGTTTTCTTCAGTTCTTCCCTGTGCTGGTAACCACTAATGTGTATGGTCTGTGCCTAGCTTCTTTTATGTAGCTTTTATAATATTTTCAGAGTTCATCCACATTTTTGTGTGTGCTTTATTCCTTTTTGTTGATGAGTAATGTAACATTGCCCATCAGTTAATGAGCACGTAGGTTGTTTCTGCTTTTTGACTGTTATCAATAAGCAGACGTTCACGTCCATGTTCTTGTGTGGACACATTTTCATTTCCCTTGAGTAGGTACCTAAGAGTGTAATTGTTGGGCAATATATATGATCGACTCTGGGTTTAACTTTTTTGGTTGCCACACTATTTTCCAAAGTGGTTGTACCATTTTATATTTCTGTTAGCAGTGTGCATCCTCACTTAATCATTGTTAATCTTTTTGATTGTCGCCATCCCAGTGGGGTGAAGTATAGTTTCACTGTGGTTTTGATTTTCATTGTCTATGATGGCAAATGATGTAGAACACCTTTTCATGTGCTTATTAGTCATTTGTATGCTGTCTCTACAGAAACTCTTATGCACATACCTTGCCCTTTTTAAAATTGGGTTATTTATCTTAGTATTGAATTTTGAGAGTTCTTTGTATATTTCAGAGTTCCTTATTAGGTACGTGATTTGCAAAGATTTTCTTCCCTAGAGGAACTACATAGAATATATAGATAATTGGGGGGAATATTGCCATATGAACATTAACTTTGGGCAGTATTGTCATCTTAACAGTATTAAGTCTTTTAATCCATGTTCATAAGTAAATGTCTTCTCACTTTATTTAGGTCTTTAATTTCTTTTAATAATGTTTTATAATGTTTTTGATGTATAAGTTTTATACATCTTTTGTTAAATTTATTCCTGAGTATTCTTTCTGAGGCTATTGTAAATAGAATTGTTTTCTTTTCTTTTTTTTTTTTTTTTTGCAGTTTTTGGCCGGGGCTAGGTTTGAACCCACCACCCCCAGCATATGGGGCTGGTGCCCTACTCCTTTGAGCCACAGGCACCGCCCTGGAATTATTTTCTTAATTTCCTTTTTGGGCTACTGATTTCTAATATATAGCAGAAAAATTAATTTTTGCATACCAATCTTGTATCTTCCAACAGGGCTGGACTAATTTTTTAGCTGTAATAGTTTTTTAGTAGATTTCTTAGGACTTTGTATATATAAGATTAAGCCATTTGTGACTGACTTTTAAAAGTTCCAACTCTTCTATTACAATCATACTCTATAGCCTGGGAAATGTATTAATTTGGGGAAATTATAATAGTTGACCTTTTGAGGTTATCATTATGAAAGAAACAACTGCCAATTTGTAATTATGTTTTTATGATATTAAAAATGCAGCAGACTTTTAAAGAAAGCAAAGCCCCACCATGAACTCAAAGGTTTTTTGAACTTATTTGGGAAAGTCCTACTTTAAATAACACCGCTGTTACTTGGTGGTACTATGGGAACTATAGGCCTTCCAAACATAGCTTATTCGGCAGACTGAATTAATGACAATTGTACTTTACTTTAAAAGATAAGCTTTCTAATTAGCTTTCACTTTCAGGAAGAGTGGCTGAACCAAGAAAAATACGAGTTTATGTACCCAAAAAATATACCTACCGCTACATTAGCATTTTAGTGCTAATTCACTTTTGTTTTTTACCTATATGGCCTCTATCTGGGGGTAAGATTTTAAGGTCTTGTCTTATAGGCCAGGAGAGACCTTCTAATTCTTTTTAAGTTTGTGATAGGTCTGCTTATTTGAAAGCTCTCAGTGTAAATTATGATTTATTCTGAACCAAGGAAACAACCGAAAAAGCTGAAATTTTGGGCTTCCTTTTTGCTTTCCAGGACTGCAAGTTAGTTTTAGAAAGGTCAGGGAATGGTAGGGGGTTAGTGAGAGGGCAACTCCACATTTGACTCCAGGAGTCTTCCGTGGTAAAGCTCGGGGGATTGTCCATGGGAGCCAGAGTAACACAGTTGAACTTGAAAATCGCCTTAGTTTTCCGTTTCTGATTGACCGATTATCAAGTGAGAGTACTCTTTCCTCCTTGCCTCACAAGGCATTTGGGAATCTTAAACAATCAAAGCAAGAAAGCTATTTGTGCCTCTTGAAAGGAGGAAGGAATATTAACCTGAGCTGGTATTATAACTTCTTCCAAGGCGAGGGGAAATGTCAGGAACCTATTGTGATTATTGGGTTTATAGATAACTGTTTCTATTCATGAGCCTGCAGGAAAAAATGTACAGATCAAACACTTCAGAAAATGAATGCCCAAGAATGATTTATCAGAGCAGAATAAAATATTCTTGAAGTTATGAGCCTATAAAACATTTTTGGAGAAAATATGTGAGTTTTCCAGAGTGGCAAGAATTAATAATTTTTTTAAAAAAAGTTTATTAGCTGTGAAAATGAGTAGGAATATTGGTAGGTTTCTTCTCATCTTATGTATATCATTTAGTTTGTCCAATCAGAATGGCTTGGTGGTTTTACGATATTTGGAGACATAATCCTGTTAGGTAGGTCAGAAGAGTGAAAAACAAATTTTGTAGAAATTGTACCAAGTAAACAACTCTAGGCCCTTGTTTTTCTGTACAGTTTTATGGCCAACTGTTCTTTTTATAGCAAACTTTTCTCCGCCATAAATGCATCATCAAGTCCTGGGGGCTTAAAAATAATAATATTTGCTGCTGGCAGGTGATGCCCAGTGTCTGTGGCTCCCTGGAGCAGGATCTGTCATGTCTCAGTGATCCCAAGTGGCTTTGCTCCAAAGCACTGTAACTGGACCTTTGATGCGCTTCAAAGAAATGGACCTTTCTTCCTGCTGTCCACTGCTCTCCACTGAAAGGCTCTCTCCAACGTCCATCTGAGTGAGTCCTCAATAGCTTTCAGATCAAGTTTTGTCTGCCCCAAGAGGCTTTTTCTCCCACTTTTGTTAAGTATCTCTCTCCTTAAGCCCTTGCCATGAGGACCCACTGCAATGCTCTTGCAGTGTGCTATGTGGGCCTGCTGTTGAATTATCATTTCTCGTGGATTAGGCTTGGATACAGTCCCGTACCTCCTGTTGCTCTTTCTCTTCCCACAGGACCAAGTGCAATGCTCAGAAGCTATGCTGTGTAGGAGTTTGATAGCTAACTAGCTAAGGACTGGCATTCTTACAATGGTATGTTAGAACAGCTGAAGAAGCTGAAAATGGGGGTGCATTCTCAGGGCCATGTGGTTAGTACATGGCCAGCTCCAGGAGGCACCAGTCACCTGGACCATGAAGTGAATGCCAAGCACTGGTGTTGTGCAACATGGCAGCCCTGAGTATCCTTCTAGATCCACACATGACCTGGTGTTTGCACATTCCTGCCCTACACCGCCTGGTTTGGAGAGCTTTCCCTTCCTCTTATATTTTGGTCTGCTTCAATAGGATGTTAAAAATTAATAAGGAGTGAATCTAACCCTTCCATACGGTTTAAAATAATTTTTTTTTCCAAATTGAGGTCCTGGACCCTTGCATCTTGGAATACTAGTGAAAATATAAATTTTTTACCCCTCAGTAGATTTAACAGAGTCTAGGAGTGGGGTAGAGGGCTTTTATGAAATGGTTGATAAAATCCTTTCTCATTGAGGGAAACTATAATGCTCAGAGGATTGATACCATTATCCTTAATCTGTTGTACTATCTATTATAAACCTTTTCCGGCTCAAGTAAATTCAGCCCTTACTGAGTGAGCAGTTGCTGTATGCCCACCATAGTGCCAGCCCCAGTGGGAGAATCAGAAGTGAAAAACAGAGAAAGCCTCTGCTGTCAAGGGCCTAGTAATGTATTGGGAAATAAAAGTTAGGCAATAAATATATACAAACACTTTTGTATGTGCACACACATACACACACTATATAGAGATCTTTTTAAAAACAACTCACTATCAGTAATGCGTGTCTATAGGATTGCCAGATTTTAGAGTTGAGATAGGTGAAAGATAATCTGTCACTCTCTAATACAGAGTGTCTGGATTTCAACACTTACAGCAGCATTTTCATAAGAGAGAAATTATAGAATAGTATAAAAAGCTCTATACAGAGTTCAAAGCTTTGGATTTAGATCTAAACTGTAACGAACAGTAAATAGTAGTCCCTTTAATAACACGAAAAATAAGATAATTGGTTAGGATGAGACCCATTGTAAATTCATTAATTTTTGAATAATTTAAATTTATTTTTATGTATTTATAATTTTAGAACATATAAGGATAAAAATGGATAATGGGCTCTTAGCTATATGTGCCAACTGTTTGGTTCACACCTTCTGTTACTTTCTATGGAGCAATGAAGGGGAGTGGTCAAGAATGGGAAGGATTGGTTCTTGATTTGTCCTTTCATTATTAATTTAGAACTTTATTTACCCAGAGTGCTTGGCAAAAGGAATTTTCAAATTAACCAAGGATAGACCAGAAAGCCTTTTTTTTCTTCTTTAAAAAGAGGCCAGGGTCTCACTCTGTTGCTCAGGCTACAGGTCAATGATCTGATCATGGCTCACTGCAGCCTCAAACTCCTAGGCTCAGACAATCCTCCTCAGTACCTAGGGCTATATATATTACCCAGCTAATTTTTAATTTCATTTTTGTAGAGACAGGGTGTTGGCTGTGTTGTTTAGTCTGATCACAAACTCCTGGCCTCAAGAGATCTTTTTGCCTCTGCCTCCTCAATTGCTGGGATTATAGGCATGAGCCACTGTGTGCCTGGCACAGAGAGCCATTTTTGCTTGTATATATTTTTTAATTTTACCATAGTACAAACTTGCATTCATCATGTAAAAAAATTATTTGCTTTTTAAAAGAAATCATATCTTTATCATTTGAACATCATTTCTCATTAGATGATATGTTGGTCTAGATTAGAAGATTGTGGGAGTCTTGGCTGGGCGTGGTGGCTCGCACCTGTAATCCTAGCACTCTGGGAGACTGAAGCAGGTAGATTGCTTGAGCTCAGGAGTTTGAGATCAGCCTGAGCAAGAGTGAGACTCTTGTCACTAAAAATAGAAAAACTAGCCAGGACATGATTGCAAGAGGGACTTTACCTAACAATTGCAATCAGTGTAACTGGCTTATTGTACCCTCAATGAATCCCCAACAATAAAAGAAAAAAAAGAAAAACTAGCCAGGCATAGTGGCTGCTGCCTGTAATCCCAGCTACTTAGGAGGCCGAGGCAAGAGGATTGCATAAGCCCAAGAGTTTGAGGTTGCTGTGAGCTATGATACCATAGCACTCTACCCAGGGTGACAGAGTAAGATTCTGTCTCAAAAAAAAAGAAAGAAAAAAGACTGTAGGAGTCTTCATTGAATCCCTACTTCATGCAGAGGTATAGAACTGGAAAGGAGCTACAGGTTATTTCAGTTAATATGTTTTGCCACTGAAGAAAATCATATGTTAAGATATTAGGGGATTTATACATATAGCCATTAGAATAATACCTGGCATGTGTTGGGTGCCCAAGAAATTTTAGCTGCTATTATTAGTAGAATTTGAACCCAAGTCATGTGAAATTCAGTTCAGTAATTTCTTCTCACAAAGACTCAGAAGAGAGTCTCTTTGTATCTAATTTATTCCATTTATTGATGCCTGGTCGCATCCTCTAGGAATCTTTCTCTCTTTTTTCTTTTAATCCTAATTCTGGATTCACTCTTTTTTTTTTCAATACTCATCTTTTTCTTTCTCCTAAAAGTGGAGAACACAGAATAAGTTCAGAGAAATTGAGGGTTGCACTTTAAAACTTATTTGATTGTCCTCATCAGGGCCAATCTGAGGTTTTCTGCCACCTTTTATACAATTTATGTCCCACATAATTCTGAGTTTTACTGCCTTCTCTGTGCAAATACACCTTATGCTAATGGTGCACTACTATTTCTTCATGGCACGACTTTAAAAATTTCTGGAAACTTTAAAAGCATGGAATAAAAACTTTGTGGGTATAATAGAAATAGAAGTGGGAAATTTGGGGAGAAACAGCAGAACCTGTGCCAAAGGTTTTGGCACCTTTCAGAGAACCAAAGGACATTAATCTTTTTTTCTTTTTGTTAAAAATAGAAGCCAAAAAAAAAAAAGAAGAAGAAGAAGGTATTGGGCACAGTTTGCTCATAAAAATGTGCAAGTTTGATAGATATACTTAAAAATGATTGCAAGAGGGACTTTACCTAACAATTGCAATCAGTGTAACTGGCTTATTGTACCCTCAATGAATCCCCAACCAAAAAAAAAAAAAATGTGAAAGCCAGGGAAAAAACTTATTAATGTAATCATTTGTGTTTCTTCCATCCTTGAAACAGGCTAATAAATGAAGCTTTAGAAAATGAGAGTTTTTGCTATTCTTTTTTTCCCTCTGTCATTTCTCTTACAGTTTTGTAGTAGAGGCAGAAAAGAGGTGAGGAATCAGTACATTTGGTAGCCCATCTTGCAATGGGATTATTTGGACAATTTGAGAATTTATATCAAGATTTAAGAGCATTGGAAAGTTAAAGAATTGGGCCACTGGTTTCTCTTCCCATTTTCTTTGTCTTCAAGTGCAAGCTACTTGATAAATTATTGGACTTTTTAAAGCTCAAGTAGAGTCTTAGGGGTGTTGAATATGGTATGTGCTTCCAATTTTTTTCTAACTGATTTTTAGATCTTCCAATAACTTTTAAATAACTTGATAAGAGACTATATTTAAGACTTGTATAATAGTATATGTGTGTTTGTGTTTCCAGACACAAGATTGAATTCTATTTGCTGTACCTACTAAATATTCCATATATATATATAGAAACAAACAGATGAGATGATAATAGTTCTAGTTTATTATCTTTTTTTTTTTTTGTAGAGACAGAGTCTCACTTTATGGCCCTCGGTAGAGTGCCGTGGCCTCACCCAGCTCACAGCAACCTCCAACTCCTGGGCTTAAGCGATTCTCTTGCCTCAGCCTCCCGAGTAGCTGGGACTACAGGCGCCCGCCACAACGCCTGGCTATTTTCTGGTTGCAGTTTGGCCGGGGCCGGGTTTGAACCCGCCACCCTCAGTATATGGGGCCGGCGCCTTACCGACTGAGCCACAGGTGCCGCCCTGGTTTATTACTTTAGTTTCCTATGGCCTTCAGCTCTGTGTGTGTGTCTGTAAGAGAAAGAGAGAGACTTCTTGATGTTTTTTACCCCTTTATTTTGTTTGGTAGGATTCTTTAAATTCTTGGCAGGTTCCATGAGGATTCCAACTTTTCTTTCTGCTATGGTTTTATAACCTGTGTGTGTTTAAAATTGAAGATTTTTTTATAAGAAGAAATAGTAATATCCATTTAATAACAAATTTTATAAGGCAGAACCTGATTTATTTTAATCAACTTTTCTTTTCTCTTTTCAGAGGATGTTAAGCAAGTTTTCGGACAGACCACAATTCACCAGCATATTCCGTTTAACTGGGATTCAGAATTTGTGCAACTACATTTTGGAAAAGAAAGAAAAAGACACTTGACCTATGCAGAATTCACTCAGTTTTTACTGGTGGGTTTAGAAAGAGTAAATAAGAAAAGCCTGCTATTAAATTGTATATGGAAAGATAATTGTACTAGTTTTGATTTGAGCCCTGAACTCTAATTTCCTGTAAACTTTCTCACCCTGCCAAAACTGACCTTATTTAGAAGTATTTCTTTATTAATATATCAAAATCATAGCATTAAATAGCATCAAGAGATTGTGTAGAACCCCCTCATTTTAAAAGGAATACACAGTGAGTCCCCAGGAAATCAAGTGATTTCTCGAAGAACACTTAGGATCGGAGGGGCAAAATTGGAACTTTTTGGGGTTATGACTGGCTTTACTACTATTTACCAATATTTTGTTTTCTCCTAAGAAATGGACAGATACCATCATCAGTATCAGTATCATTTAATCTGAGATTTTTTATAAATTAGAGTCCTGGATCTCAAACTTGGCTGCATATTGGAATCCCCTGGGGAGCTTTCAGAACTATTATTGCTAGGGACCCAACTCTAAAGCTTAGGTTTGAGGGGTTTGGGAGAGTATGAGCATTTGGAGGCTGTTTAAGCTTCTGGGGTAGTTCCAGTGTGTAGCCAGCTTGGGAACCACTGTTCTAAGGGCACGTGAGCCCTGGCTTCCTGCAGGCTAAATGCTGTGGGATTTGTCTGTGTTTCTGGGGTATATATTCCCTCTTCCTCCTGCCCCTCTCTCCTTTCCCCCCTTCATTATGATCAGATCATTGGGACACTGGTGATGCCAGCAGAAGATTATTAGCAAAATATGACTACAGTATAGTTTTCCAATTTAAAGCATGATTTAAAAATGTTTTAATTCCAATATTAACACTTATTCACTAGAGGAGAGTATATAATATATTGGTCTCTGATAAACCATTCTCTTTTTGGACTTTGGTGCATTTTTTTCTAATAATTAAATTTCATTTACACTTTATTAAATCTAATGGTTTAAAAGATTCATTTAAGAGGATTCACTTGGTATATAAATTTTACATCTTGAAACATTTGCCAGGGAGATCCCTTTCAATCCTTTGTTATTAGAAATGTCGTTAGTGGGCACGTTGATTTTTTTTTTTTTTTCCCCCTGTTTCGGACCTTACCAGAGGCTTCTGAGGAGTGATTGGAGAGCCAGTTCTGGGTGAGGTGGAAGTTGCTCAGGCTGACACGTGCGCACTGCTCCATGGTACTCACTCCAGAAGCATTTGTGGCATCCCTTCCTAGGAGCTAGCACCCCAGTAGCTGGACTTCAGTGGGTGCTTCTCTTTGTGACTTTTAGTAGCATTGCTGTGATATATAGAATTTGTTGTGCTTTGCAGCTTGCTTTTATTTTCCAGGGCTTCAGAAACTTAAAACAAGATCCTTTAAACCCGCTCTGGCAATTTTTAAAAATATCCCTGTTTTCAGTTCTCTGTAGACATGAGTTTACTAACCAAGGTGGAGAATGTAATATAAGTTGTTGGATTTTTGCTGTTTACAAAGGGCATTGGTGCACAGGAGGAGGTGATATTTATTTGGATGAGGAATAATTACAATAATGTTATTGAGACAAATGTCCGGGATTGACTTTATGGAACACAGGCTAATTATTTAGTCTTAATGAGATGTGAATAGTAGTAAGGATGATGGTGTTTCCCCCTTTATGCAAATGATGTTGAATGGAGTCTATTTTAAATAAGGTCACAGCAGCTTCTAGGCCTTCCTCAAGATCTGAGGAAACCAGAGTCAAGGATTAGCTGACTCAGGGATTACTGGTTATGTTTGCAGCTGGAACTTGTAGAGCATACACTTAAATTTGACTCCATTGCATCATGGTATATGGAAAGATCGTGCAATGCCCTGCATGTGGTGATTATGACTTTGTGGTCAGAATGGAAGCGCTACACTTTTACTAGATTAAAATGGTCTCAGGGGTTAATCATGTCGGTCAGAGGGCCTTGTTTTTGTGCCCCACTCCAGACCCAGATTTACAGGAGTTATTGGGTGAGTCATGATAGGCTTTCCTGATGGATGCCAGTTCTGATGTCTACCATTGGGTCAAACCCCACCATTTCAGACATTTCAAATGTATTGTTTGCTTTCTTTGAACTCTGGGAATGCAGGTAGCACTTTAGACCTGTACTTCAAATGCTTTGTTTGTTTCCCTTGAGCTCCTTTCTGGATGCAGCTAGCTTCTTAAAGATGTAAGTGAATTTAATCCCCTGTGTTTTCAGGCTCTTGCTTTGTCAGGCACGTACCCACCGTTCTGCTCTAGGGCAGGGCTTAGAAACAGGCACCAGCAACAAGTACCAGCTCTCTGGCTGGTGCCAAGGTTGTGAAGGCAGATACTTGGCTGCTTGACATGTGAAAAAACCATGCGTGCTGTTACCTGTCACCTGACGAGGAAGAGGAGCAGCTCTAGGGACAGCTGAGAAGTGCATTTGGATTCAGGGAGCCTGACTCCTATACAGAGACAACTCTGTTCCATTGAGAGGTCCTAGGAAATAGCTCAGCTTACTTTTAAGCCAGCATGTGTATTACCTGTACGTATGTACGTGCACATGAGTGATTAGCAGACATTGCCATTCTCTGCAAGTTCCATTTTTTTTTCCTCATTTAATAAATGTTTTACTATAAGCAAGTGTGAGTTTGTTAGAAGCCACTGTGAGGATCTTACTGATTCACATGTTCATCTGTACATGCTCTGTACAAGTCCCCACCTATTAAGGTGGAAGCTGTCATGGGCATTGTGGTAACCTGGTTTATCATTTCTGTGCTTTGGTTATAAAATTCATGAAGTGGTGAATCACTTCAGTATTCTTCAAGGTAACCTTCCTTTATTTGCATCTAACTAATAATGTTCAAGTAACAGGGACATAAAGCTTCTTTTATTATTATTATTATTAAATCATAGCTGTGTACATTAATGCAATCATGGGGCACCATACACTGGTTTTATATACAGTTTGACATATTTTCTTTCTTTCTTTTTTTTAAATTAAATCATAGCTGTATACATTAATGCAATCATGAGGCACCATACACTGGTTTTATATACCATTTGACATATTTTCATCACACTGGTGATGAACATAGCCTTCCTGGCATTTTCTTAGTTATTGTGTTAAGACATTTATATTCTACATTTACTAAGTTTCACATGTACCCTTGTAAGATGCAACGTAGGTGTGGTCCCACCAATTACCCTCCCTACACCATGGAATATTATGCAGCCTTAAAGAAAGATGGAGACTTTACCTCTTTGATGTTTACATGGACGGAGCTGGAACATATTCTTCTTAGTAAAGTATCTCAAGAATGGAAGAAAAAGTATCCAATGATGGAAGAAAAAGTATCCTATGTACTCGGCCCTACTATGGCGTAAAGCTTCTTTCCTATTGTTTTGTTGCTCTGATATGGAAGGATTACAAAAGTGAGGGAGGTCACATTTCTGTTACCCCATCATTTTATACTATTATGTTTACCGCTCCTCTTTTTTTTTTTTTTTTGTAGAGACTGAGTCTCACTGTACCGCCCTCCGGTAGAGTGCCGTGGCGTCACACGGCTCACAGCAACCTCTTAACTCTTGGGCTTACGCGATTCTCTTGCCTCAGCCTCCTGAGCAGCTGGGACTACAGGCGCCCGCCACAACGCCCGGCTATTTTTTGGTTGCAGTTTGGCCGGGGCTGGGTTTGAACCCGCCACCCTCGGCATATGGGACTGGCGCCCTACTCACTGAGCCACAGGCGCCACCCAACCGCTCCTTTTTTTAATGCCCAGTTCTATTATCTTCACTTAACTTCATGAATGGTGGTATAAATGTGAATATACTTTTACACGTGGGTATGTTTGTATATTTTAAAATATTCTGTCAACCGAAGATAGCAGCCGAGTAACAGCTTCCTTGCATCTGGGCACCATGAGTCTGGGGAGATAGGACTCCAGGCATCTCTGGCTGGTGGGAACTGCCTATCATCACCCCTGAGAGGATACAGGGAGTCAGCGAGAGACCTCTGGACCCCAAGAGGAGGACTAAAACAGTGGAAAACCGGCAAGTGGTCGCGTGTGTTCAATCCGTCTAAACCTGCCCGCAACTGTAAGTTCAGTAGCAGCGAGACTGCAAACCAGAAAGGCCTTACCTGTGAACTCTTTTGGTGTCTTTGGACTTGGCACTCAGCTGAACTGCCTTGGGGAGAGCTTGAGCGGGAGTGTGGAGAACTTTGGCCGATGTCTAGGGCCCCAGTCTGAGCCGCTGAGCCAGACGGAGCTAATAGTGTTTGGCTCTGGGTCACAGGCAGCCATTGTGAACGATCTGCCCCGGCAAGCTCCGCCCTCAGGGTCGCAGAGCTGGAATTGGGTGGGAGCTGTTAACCCAGCGACCAAGTAGACTAAGGGCGGGGTCTGAGCCGCCTTGCAGCCCTAACCCTCAGGGGCAGAGGGAGACCAGTTTTGGCACACAGGGTAAGTGGATAGCCACTTCAGCAGTGATTCCAGCGACAAGCACTTTCCTGGGAAAGCTTCTGCTCAGCAAGTGAACAATCGCAAAGTGCCTTTTAAGTGGGCTGAAGAGAGATTTAGGGTGTCTACCTGCTGGGGTTTGAGAAACTAGCAGCCTCCAGTCGTATCAGAACTGTGATTAACATCTCATACTCCAGAAGACCACGTGTTGCCCAGACAATATTCAATAACATATACATACTGCTTTGTTTTTGGTTGTGGTTTTTTTTTTTTTTCTTGGTTTGGTTGTTTTTTTTTGTTTATTTTGATGTTGTTGATTGTTGTTTTGTTTTTTAAGTTCAACCTTTTCCATACAGATCCTTTTTCTTTCCCAATTTTTCTAGTTTAATTATAATTTCCCATTGCTGCCTATTTCAATAATTAGAACTTCATTTTTGTTAGTGTTTCTACCGCTATTATTTGGTTTTTCCAGCCAATTTTATCCCGTAAAGTTTTCTGTTTGCTTGTTTTGGTTTGATTTATAGCATTTTTGTCTTTCCTCTCTACTTGGTGAAGGTGGGGTACTGTGTCTGATCAGGTTAGCAAAGAGCTGCTGACCTCAAGGGAACCACCCAACTGGGCACTCCCAGAAGGTGGGGTTTTTTTTAAGGTTGTATCAAAGTACCCTACTGTACACCTATATTGCTCTGTCTCCCTCTTTCTGTGCCTCTCTTCTTTTTGTCAATATTCCCTTTACCCACCCACTCTCCTTTCTCTATTTTTCTTTTTTTTTTCTCTTATCATTCGGTCCTCCTTTCTTTCATCCCCTTTTTTGCCCTTCAACCTTCTCACCCTTCTGGTCCTGTAACCCTTAGTTCACAGGCACGAGAACTTAAAGAGCAAGAGGAAGTGAAAGGAAAATTAGGGCAAGGAAACAGATAAAAGAAATCACTCATGAGGAAGAATCAGCAGAAAACTCCAGACAACATGAAGAACCAGTCCAGAACAACCCTGCCAAGGGACCGTGAGGTAGCTACTGCAGATGATTCCACCTGTAAAAAAATGTTAGGTATTACAGAAAGGGAATTTAGAATACACATGTTGAAAACAATGAAAGAAATGATGGAAACAATGAAGGAAACTGCTAATAAAGTGGAAAATAACCAAAAGGAAATTCAAAAACAGAATCAAATAAGAGATGAACGATATGAAGAATATAAAAAGGATATAGCAGAGCTGAAGGAAATGAAACAGTCAATCAGGGAACTTAAAGATGCAACGGAAAGTATCAGCAACAGGTTAGACCATGCAGAAGAAAGAATTTTAGAGGTAGAAGACAAAGTTTTTGAGATAACTCAGATAGTAAAAGAGGCAGAAAAGAAGAGAGAGAAAGCAGAACGTTCACTGTCAGAATTATGGGACTTTATGAAGCGTTCCAACATACGAGTTATAGGAATTCCAGAAGGGGAAGAAGAATGCCCCAGAGGAATGGAAGCCATACTAGAGAATATTATAAAAGAAAATTTCCCAAATATCACCAAAGATTCTGACACACTGCTTTCAGAGGGCTATCGGACCCCAAGTCGCCTCAACTCTAACCGAGCTTCTCCAAGACACATTGTGATGAACCTGTCCAAAGTCAAGACAAAAGAAAAGATTCTGCAAGCTGCCAGGAGTAAGCGCCAGTTGAACTACAGCGGCAAATCCATCAGAGTGACTGCAGACTTCTCTAATGAAACTTTCCAAGCAAGAAGACAATGGTCATCTACCTTTAATCTACTTAAACGGAACAATTTCCAGCCCAGAATTCTGTACCCTGCTAAGCTAAGCTTCAAAATTGATGGAGAAATCAAATCATTTACGGATATACAAACATTGAGGAAATTCGCCACAACAAGACCAGCTCTACAGGAAATACTTCAACCTGTTCTGCACACTGACCACCACAATGGATCAGCAGCAAAGTAAGATCTCAGAAATTAAAGGACAGAACCTAAACTCCACACTGATGCAAAAGATAAAACTAAGTAATGGACTCTCACAAAATAAGACGAATAGAATACTACCACACTTATCAATTATCTCATTAAATGTTAATGGCTTGAATTCCCCACTGAAGAGACATAGATTGGCTGACTGGATTAAAAAACACAAGCCATCCATTTGCTGTCTGCAAGAAACACACCTGGCTTCAAAAGACAAATTAAAGCTCCGAGTCAAGGGTTGGAAGACAATTTTTCCGGCAAATGGAATTCAGAAGAAAAGAGGAGTTGCAATCTTATTTTCAGATACATGTGGATTTAAATCAACTAAAGTCAAAAAAGACAAAGATGGTCACTTTATATTGGTCAAGGGAAAACTACAACAAGAAGACATTTCAATTCTAAATATCTATGCACCCAATTTAAATGTTCCCAGATTCTTGAAACAGACCTTACTCAGTCTGAGCAATATGATATCTGATAATACCATAATAACAGGGGACCTTAACACTCCTCTTACAGAGCTGGACAGATCCTCTAAACAGAAATTAAACAAAGATATAAGAGATTTAAATGAGATCCTAGAACAACTGTGCTTGATAGACGCATATAGAACACTCCATCCCAAAGATAAAGAATCTACATTCTTCTCATCACCCAATGGAACATTCTCCAAAATTTATCATATCCTGGGACACAAAACAAATATCAACAGAATCAAAAGAATTGAAATTTTACCTTGTATCTTCTCAGACCATAAGGCACTAAAGGTGGAACTCAACTCTAACAAAAATGCTCGACCCCACCCAAAGGCATGGAAATTAAATAATCTTCTGTTGAATAACAGATGGGTGCAGGAAGAAATAAAACAGGAAATCATTAATTTCCTTGAGCATAACGACAATGAAGACACAAGCTACCAAAACCTGTGGGATACTGCAAAAGCAGTTTTGAGAAGAAAATTGATTGCTTTAGATGCCTACATTCAAAAAACAGAGAGCGCATCAACAATCTCACAAGAGATCTTATGGAATTGGAAAAAGAAGAACAATCTAAGCCTAAACTCAGTAGAAGAAAAGAAATCTCCAAAATCAAATCAGAGATCAATGAAATTGAAAACAAAAGAATCATTCAGAAAATTAATGAAACAAGGAGTTGGTTTTTTGAAAAAATAAAATAGATAAACCATTGGCCAGACTAACCAGGAATAGAAAAGTAAAATCTCTAGTAACCTCAGTCAGAAATGACAAAGGGGAAATAACAACTTATCCCACAGAGATACAAGAGATCATCTCTGAATACTACCAGAAATTTGACAATGTGAAAGAAATGGATCAATATTTCAATCACACCCTCTCCCTAGACTCAGCCAGGAAGAAATAGAGCTCCTGCACAGACCAATTTCAAGCACTGAGATCAAAGAAACAATAAAAAAGCTTCCAACCAAACAATGCCCTGGTCCAGATGGCTTCACTCCAGAATTCTATCAAACCTTCAAGGAAGAGCTTATTCCTGTACTGCAGAAATTATTCCAAAAAATTGAGGAAGAAGGAATCTTCCCCAACACATTCTATGAAGCAAACATCACCCTGATACCAAAACCAGGAAAAGACCCAAACAAAAAGGAGAATTTCAGACCAATCTCACTCATGAATATAGACGCAAAAATTCTCAACAAAATCCTAGCCAATAGATTACAGCTTATCATCAAAAAAGTCATTCATCATGATGAAGTAGGCTTCATCCCAGGGATGCAAGGCTGGTTTAACATACGCAAGTCTATAAACGTTATCCACCATATTAACAGAGGCAAAAATAAAGATCACATGATCCTCTCAATAGATGCAGAAAAAGCATTCGATAAAATCCAGCATCCTTTTCTAATTAGAACACTGAAGAGTATAGGCATAGGCGGCACATTTCTAAAACTGATTGAAGCTATCTATGACAAACCCACAGCCAATATTTTACTGAATGGAGTAAAACTGGAAGCTTTTCCTCTTAGAACTGGAACCAGACAAGGTTGTCCTCTGTCACCTTTACTATTCAACGTAGTGCTGGAAGTTCTAGCCAATACAATTAGGCAAGACAAGGAAATAAAGGGAATCCAAATGGGAGCAGAGGAGGTCAAACTCTCCCTCTTTGCTGACGACATGATCTTATACTTAGAGAACCCCAAAGACTCAACCACAAGACTCCTAGAAGTCATCAAAAAATACAGTAATGTTTCAGGATATAAAATCAATGTCCACAAGTCAGTAGCCTTTGTGTACACCAATAACAGTCAAGATGAGAAGCTAATTAAGGACACAACTCCCTTCACCATAGTTTCAAAGAAAATGAAATACCTTGGAGTATACCTAACGAAGGAGGTGAAGGACCTCTATAAAGAAAACTATGAAATCCTTAGAAAGGAAATAGCAGAGGATATTAACAAATGGAAGAACATACCATGCTCATGGATGGGAAGAATCAACATTATTAAAATGTCTATACTTCCCAAAGCAATCTACCTATTCAATGCCATTCCTATCAAAATACCAACATCGTACTTTCAAGATTTGGAAAAAATGATTCTGCATTTTGTATGGAACCGGAAAAAACCCCGTATAGCTAAGGCAGTTCTCTGTAACAAAAATAAAGCTGGGGGCATCAGCATACCAAATTTTAGTCTGTACTACAAAGCCATAGTGCTCAAGACAGCATGGTACTGGCACAAAAACAGAGACACAGACACTTGGAATCGAATTGGAAACCAAGAAATGAAACTAACATGTTACAACCACCTAATCTTTGATAAACCAAACAAGAACATACCTTGGGGGAAAGACTCCCTATTCAATAAATGGTGTTGGGAGAACTGGATATCTACATGTAAAAGACTGAAACTGGACCCACACCTTTCCCCACTCACAAAAATTGATTCGAGATGGATAAAGGACTTAAATGTAAGGCATGAAACAATAAAAATCCTCCAAGAAGCATAGGAAAAACACTGGAAGATATTGGCCTGGGGAAAGACTTCATGAAGAAGACTGCCATGGCAATTGCAACTACAACAAAAATAAACAAATGGGACTTCATTAAACTGAAAAGCTTCTGTACAGCTAAGGAGACAATAACCAAAGCAAAGAGACAACCCACACAATGGGAAAGGATATTTGCATATTTTCAATCAGACAAAAGCTTGATAACTAGGATCTATAGCGAACTCAAATTAATCCACATGAAAAAAGCCAACAATCCCATATATCAATGGGCAAGAGACATGAATAGAACCTTCTCTAAAGATGACAGACGAATGGCTAACAAACACATGAAAAAATGTTCATCATCTCTATATATTAGAGAAATGCAAATCAAAACAACCCTGAGATATCATCTAACCCCAGTGAGAATGGCCCACATCCCAAAATCTCAAAACTGCAGATGCTGGCGTGGATGTGGAGAGAAGGGAACACTTTTACACTGCTGGTGGGACTGCAAACTAGTACAACCTTTGTGGAAGGAAGTATGGAGAAACCTCAAAGCACTCAAGGTAGACCTCCCATTTGATCCTGCAGTCCCATTACTGGGCATCTACCCAGAAGGAAAGAAATCCTTTTATCATAAGGACACTGGTACTAGACTGTTTATTGCAGCTCAATTTACAATCGCCAAAATGTGGAAACAGCCTAAATGCCCACCAACCCAGGAATGGATTAACAAGCTGTGGTATATGTATACCATAGAATACTATTCAGCCATTAAAAAAAATGGATGGAGAACTGGATCCTTTACATCCTTCGTATTAACCTGGATGGACGTGGAAGACATTATTCTTAGTAAAGCATCACAAGAATGGAGAAGCATGAATCGTATGTACTCAATTTTGATATGAGGACAATTAATGACAATTATGGTTATGGGCGGGGAAACAGAAAGAGGGAAGGGGGGAGGTGGGTGGGGCCTTGGTGTGTGTTACACTTTATGGGGGCAAGACATGATTGCAAGAGGGACTTTACCTAACAATTGCAATCAGTGTAACCTGGCTTATTGTACCCTCAATGAATCCCCAACAATAAAAAAAAAAAAAAAATATTCTGTCAACCTCTCACGGATGTCTACTCTCAGCTCTTAGAGCAAGGCTCTGATTTTATGATTTGTAGATTAAAAATGGATTTTAATATATTAAGTTTTTGAGAAAATGATCTAGACAGATGTTTCTATACATGATGGAACTGCAGCTCATAAATCACATTAACATAAAACTCTCTACCCTGTTTGTTTTTTCTTTTGTGCTGTGATTCTTCTGCATGTGGGACAGACCATCCAATTCAGCACATGTTTGCTGAGCAGGTAGGTTTGTCAAGAGGCCTTTTGCACAGGGCTAAGAGGTGAGAGATGACAGCTATTGAGATGCTCATAACATATGACTCTAGGAGTGTACACATTTATCAGACAGTGCAAAGGAGCGCATGCACGCAGGTAGAAAATGTGCACCCTCTGGAATTGTTCCTTTGTAGCATAAACCCTTGCAGTAGGTGCTCAGATCTTTGCCATTTTTTTTTTTTTGAGTGGATGTCATAGGCACTGGGGCACAGAATATAAGTTCTTTTAAACTTCTATACCAAATTATTCAATAGAGTCTGTACAGAGTTGCTTTCAAAAAGAAGAAGTAATAATAGTAACTAATATCTGTACAATCTTTATAATTTACACAGTGCTTTGAAATATTCTATTTCTGATAATAGCATCTTTCCAATACTCTGAGAGGTGGTTATCATTATCGCCTATTAAATGCAAAAGAATAAACATTCTAGGGTGAAATTTTGCATGTAGAGGTAATTTTCTGGGGGAAATGGCTCATAGCTTTCATTAGATTCCCAAAGGAATATCCCAAAAGAATGAAGAGCAGCTGTTCTAGAGCTTAGCTTCTTCAGTAAGATCACAGGTCTGTGAGGGATTCAAGAATATGATTCTGTTACTACTCTACTGCACTATCTCCAGGGAGAAGGCTATAGGTAGTTACTGTGTTTTCCTGGAAGGGGCCTTGGTTCTGAATGGCGATGCCCAGTCATGCATTGCTGGACATATAGCATTCCTGACCTCTGCCCTTTAATTGCCAGATAGAATCAAGTCCTTAGTAGTTTCTTGGAGCTAAGATGATAGTACTGTAGGTGCCCTCTCTGTGGCCCCTATAGACTTGGGCTTTTTATAACTCTACTCTTTATTTCAACAAGGGATTTTTTTTTTTCTGTTTTCAGAAGCCTTCCTCTTGCTCGAGGAAGAGACATCATCAAGAAATCAGCGATGCTCAGAATTGGTGGAGAGGCCAGATTTTGAGGTTGGGATTCCATTAATTAGTCAACAGACAGAAGAGCTGACTTTGAGACAGTTTGGGGCAAAACATCCTCTTGGATGTCTTCTTACCACGCAGAGTTTAAGAATGGGACTACTTGACCCAGCAGAGAGTCTAATCACAAGGGTGTGAGGATTTTACTATAGGTGTATTCAGGTCCTCATCTTGTCAGAAGAGGATGATGAAACCAGACAGGTGAATCATAGTTGGACAGAGCTGGAAGTAGAATATGACACTCAGAGCTAGGTTTGACCTCCTAGACGGGCCGTCCATATTGGTAAGGATCTTTGTACTCAGATTACAGGAGCTTCATTATAACCCTGTTGGATACCAAAGCATTGTCATGCTAATAATGCAATTGAATAATTCTGACCCTTTCAGATTGACCATTATTTTGGCTGTGGGTCAGCCTCCTTCCTTTCTGTATAAAATGGACATTTAGGTTATTCAGGTTCTGGGCTCTAGAGAGTAGTAGCCCTGGAAGTCTGCTGTTCCCAAGTGCTGGTGGTTGCCACGTGTCACCCTAGAAGCCAGAGATTCGCTGCAGGTGGTCAGTTGTGTCTTGGCTTTATAGTCACCATGAATTATGGCTTGTTACTATATTTGCCATGCATTCTGGTATAAGGCAAAAATTTCAACACAAAAGGCTATATATGTTAAAACAGAAATTTCTCCCTACCACCAACGCCAAACAGAAGAAAACATACCTTCAGCCATAGCAACCCAAATTCTCAAGCTTTGAAACTAATAAGGGATTTTATATGCTAACAAAAAATAATCACTTGCTGAAGCTGCAGTCATTTAAACAGATTGGTGGACAGTTAACAAGGTTCTTGCTTAGGATTGAGTAACCTGGGCCATTTGCACCTCCCCTTTGTCCCCCAACTTGTCATCAGTATTAGTGAAAATATCCGTAGACCATGAAGTTTTAATAGCCCAAAGCCATGTTGTGTTTGCATTTTCAACACGTGCCTTTTATGTTGATTCTAAGTTGGACCAGATGGGACCTGTGATGTAGCTTTGGCACTGTGTCCTAATACAGCATCACCGAACACTGTTCTAAATAGTGAGTAAAGGTGGCTAACGTTGTTTGCCCTCAACTCTTCCAGTAGACTCGATTCTGTTCTGTGTCCAAATGGAAGCTATTGCTAGTTTGGTGATGGATGACCAGAGAAGGAGTGATCCTGGTCACTCGGACAATTAGATGCAGGCCATTTTCCGATTACACGGCACACTTTCACTCTCTGGGCAGGAGAGTGGTGGATTCATTGTGGTGTTGTGTCCATAGTGCGAGTCAGCTTGCTGTTCTGTTGAGTAGCCTGTTGTTCAGGCTTTTACAATAAGATCCTGGTAAAAATGAGCACTCTATACACTCCCAAGCTGTTACCCACTGTGAAGTTTAATGTTAAATCAGAAGAGCAGGAAATTGAGATGGAAAAACTCTGTATTTGGTTTCTGCCAAGGTGTTGCTGTGAATGCGGAGCCACAGGTAACACTGCTTCTGAAGACCCTTTTAATGAAAGGTCCCACCCAATGAGACCTTGGGATGAAATTTCACCTGAGCTCGACAGTCTGATGGCTTAATACCGGGCACACAGAAAAACGTCAAGAATGGGAAGTGCTCTCTACCTACTTCATTGCTAAGTTTCATTATCACACAGTTTGAAAACATGTGAATCTTTATTTCACTTAGAATTTATTTTCCTAAATTATCATAGGGTTACTAAAACACAATAGGTACTTAGATAGTATAGAGCAGCGGTTCTCCACCTTCCTAACCCCACGACCCTTTCATACAGTTCCTCATGTTGTGGTGACCCCCAACCGTAAGATTATTTTCGTTGCTACTTCATAACTGTAATTTTGCTACTGTTATGAATCGTAATGTAAATATCTGATATGCAGGATGTATTTTCATTGGTTGCGACCCACAGATTGAGAACTGCTGGTATAGAGGTTCTGCTACTTGATATAATACAGAATTTGTTTGAAGTGGGGCTAAATATAATACCAACATTTTTAAGCAGACCTTCTTAATACATTTTTGTTTCTTATTTTGATAATCACCTGTACTTTGCCCAGAATCCTCTACCATCTAAAAGGGAATTTTGAGTCATTTCCTTAACTAGGCATTTTTATTAAAATTTTGGATTAAAACAAAATCAAAACTGTACAAAACACAAAAATACAATACACATTAGCCATGATTTTCTTGATGTTTCTGGCTTTATAATATAAATCATCTGAATCCACTATTCTTTTGAGATTCTATTTTTTGTTGTTGTTGTTCCTGATAAATTGTTCTCAGGCCGAAGCACAAACTTGCACATCTGAATAGAGGTGGAGAGAATATTTTGCATTCAAAATACACCCACTTGAAAATTGGAGATTATTAAGGAAATGATAGGCCTGGAACTATTAGAAGCATGAATGTTAGACCTAAAGTGGTGTAACCCCTATATATGTTTATTTCTGAACAACTAGCAATTTTGAAGAGTTTGATTTTTTTTTTTATCCCTACAGCAATCTGAATGGGTGTGTTGAAGTCGTTGGAAACTGCTGCAATAAAAGCCCATTCCATTAATCACCATGCAGCAGTATACTGCAGGGGACAGAAGGCAGTTCACTGCAAGCATTAGGGAGAAACTGGGCCTCCTTTCCCGTGCTTGAGTAGAACTGCCTTAGAGATGACTGTGGCACTCCTTGCTCTGGAACCTTCTGGCCCCAGGTAACAGGAGGGTCCCTTTCTCTGCAGTGGTAACTGCAGCAGCACCAATTGCCCTGGAGTGTGACAAGCTCTCTTTCCAGAGGCATGCCATCCTCCCAGCTCTCTGGGTTTGCTGCAAGGTCTCAGGCCCTCGGTTTTATTTTTTTTGTACTCACTCATTTACCTGTCTGTCAGTTTTTGCTGTCTGTTGGATCTTTGAATGTATGGTATGATGATCTCATCTATTTCTACAACTGTTTTTTTTCTTTTGTTTTTTTGGTAGGCCTTCCTCTAAAAGGAGTAGGTATTCTGTGTAGGTTAAGATTATGACTGCAGAAACAGAACACTTGGGTGCATTTCCAGTTTCATCCTGAGTATCGTGTGACCCTCAGCTCCCCTTTACTTCATTTTTTCCATCTACTAACTGGGAGTGGTCATAAGTCTCAGCTTATAAGCTTGTTGGGAGGACTCAGAGACGAAGTAAGAAAATAGTCCTTGGGAGGTAGCATGCACTTAATAATGCTTAGTAAAATATAAGCCTTTTGTTTTTTTCCTTAAAATCCTATTATCTTGATTTCCCAGATTTACATTTCTACCTGTGCCTCTAGCTTTCTTTTGAGTATAGCTTAACTTTTGTCTATTAACTAAACTCCTCTCACTCCAAATTTCTAATCATGGTCAATCACCTCATCTCTTTCCTCAAGTATTTTCCTTTAGAGTAGATTCTTACATCTCCATCATCATCCAAGATGAGAATTCTTGGATGTTTATCTTGATTCACTTTTATATTGAATTTATTATCAAAGCTTTCCTTAAAATGTCTTTTTCTGGTTATCTCTCCAGAGCTCCTGATGACCTCCTTACTTAGGATTTTGCCCAAGGCAGCACACCGTAGTAGTTGAGAATCTCAGTTTAAATCAGATACACCTTGGTATGGATCTTAGCTTTGCCACTTCTTGGCTGTGTGACTTTGGGCTAGTTACTTAACCTCTCAGCTTCAGGTGTCTCTGCGTAAAAGGAAGCTAACACCTTTACAGAATTATTGTGAGTTTAAATGAAATGTTGTCTTTGAAATTGTAAGCATAGCCACTGGCCTATTGTCAGCTGTTACCTTATTCTCCACCCAGACTGATGTTCATCTTTTTATTTCTGTGGCTAGTTCAAAATGACTCAGTAGAACTGCTAGTCCATATTGGAAAGGACTTTTGAAAACCTGTCACCTGGACAAAACTCAAAGCTGTTTATTAAATGCCCATCACACATGACCTCTGGTATTTATAGCCCGTACGGTAGGCATTGCTGTGCCTGTTTTGTGGAGGAGGACCTGAGGGTCTAAGATGCAAACACCGTCAACTGAGCTCTCCCAGGTAGTAGTGTCAGGACTGCTGTTTGAGCTCTTGTTCCAAATTTCATATTGTCAAAACATTGCCTCCATACCCCACTCTACTACTACAAAATAAAGTCCTTAAAAGAGATTCCTCAGCCTGTAGTTGAACAAATATTTCCAGTGTCCGGGAACCTGCTGTTTGGCAAGGTAGCCTATTTTATTGCTGAGCAGGTCCATAGACTAACTTCTTCTTCTGTGTATTGTGCTAAAACCTGACCTTGATAGCTTCTCTCTCTCTTTTTTTTAAGAAACAATAGAAAGCCAGCCTAACATCTCTTTTTAACCTTTAAAAATATGATTGTCTTTTAACCTTTAAAAATATGAATGTAACAATTGCTTCTCTCACTGCTCCCTTCCCCCTCGTTTTAGAAATGAATATTATTTCGCATATGCTATATGCACACTAAAAGCCTTCTGTCCCAGTTTTATCCCTCCTGGGTTCAGATCCAGGAACCATCAGTCTCCTGGTAATCTTAAGTATGCATTAGATTTTCTTTACATAGCTTTCAAGGTGCCAGCTGAGAGCTTTGATTTTTAAGTCACTCTGCCACGAGTATTGAGCCTGGTCATTTATTTCAAAGATCACACATTTCTGAATTAAATATTTGTGCAGTTCCCTGTGTGTTAGCTTCCACTGACCTCCTGACTTGTTTTTCTCCTCCTCAGTGTCTTGGGGCTGTGGGAAAGAGAACAAAAAGTGAGCACGGCCAGGGAAAGGCCTTTGGATTAGGTTCCTCTCTTCCACGGTCTCTGGTTGTTGGTAAAACAGTCCTGACATACTGGGTGCATACAGGGCTTCTGCCTTAGTGGCAAACTTTTGGGCCAGTTTTGGTGACTCAGGCCTGAAATCCTAGTGCTCTGTGAGGCTGAGGTGGGTGGATCACTTGAGCTCAGAAGTTTGGGACCAGCCTGAGCAAGAGTGAGACCCCATCTATACTAAAATAGAAAAACTGGCCAGATAGCAGCCTATAGTCCCAGCTGCTCAGGAGGTGGAGACAAGAGGATTGCTCAAGCCCAAGAGTTTGAGGTTGCTGTGAGCTGTGATGCCATGGCACTCTACCCAGGGCCACAGTATGAGATTTACTGTCTCAAAAAAAAAAGAAAAAAAAACTTTTGGGAATTTTATTATTTTCTCATGGAAATAGGCAGTAGCAAAGCCTAGAGCCTTAAGAGAAACCTAAAAGCAAATTGAGTTTGTCTCTCCACAGCTCTTAAGGTATCTAAGCATCAGATATGTTTTTTAATCAGAGCCCTGACAGTGGTGTTACCTGGACTCCCTGTGCACATAGTGAAGTACCAGGAGCACTGTGGGGTGGGGGGAGGGGGCGGGAGATGGAACTGCCGGGGTTCGAATTCCAGCTTTGCTGCTTCCTGGTGGTGAGACCTGTTTCCTGAGCTGCAACAGTGAGATTAACAGTACCTACCTTATAGGGTTGCTGCGAGCATTAAATGAATGAATTCCTATGAAATGCTTTAGAGCAATATGGATACATGATATATACTAGCCAAATGCTGCTGTGATAGTTATTTTATTGGTTGAGGTCAAAGTTTCATTTATTCACTCAGAAGAAGAGTCAGGTATATAACAGATGTTCTTCAGAAGGCAACCCGTGTCTTCAGTAAACTCCTTTTGAAGTTGGGGAAACACCTAACTACATGTTTCACTCTATCCTGTTTAGAGAATTGCAGAGTCAACCTTCTCTTTTCTCTGTGGACTTTATGATGTACTCAGTCTTTAAGAGCTTTTAGAAATGCATCCTCAGATTGTTCCTCCTGAGGCTTGAAAGTGCCTTCTTATCCTGTGATTGAGGGATCTCTGCTAGTAAATATTTAATTGTAGAAGTGTAGGCACAGCAGTGTGTAGTGACACTGTCCTTATCATGGTGCACCCCTTTCCTACAGTGTTAGTATGAGCCACACTTTGACATCTCTTTACCAGTTCCAGACGGTCTCAGCGTTCTGGTTTCTTGCTTTCTGAGATGGGTGGCCAGGGAAAAAGTTGCCATTTTTGCTATAGTTATCTAAGGATCCCTAAGACTTTATTGGAGTTATAAACTAAGAAAAATGGTAAATAGCTGAGTATACCTTCTACTATTGTTGAGAGTAATCTTGGGTTACGATAGCTTTAGCAGTGGGTCTGGCAATTCAAAGAAGACTGTGTTCATTTACTTTCAATTGAATACATACTGTGGTCATTTTTCACTACAGGGTGTGTAACAGTTGGTTTCTTCTCCCCTGTTGAATTGGAGGCACTCGTATAGAGAGCCGTCTTTGTTCAGCAGATCATGGTTTGTTCATGCAGCGGGTTTTAGAGAATACCTATCTCTGATGATAATGTCTATCATTTATTGAGTGCCTACTATATCTGAAGCATTCTGCCCAGCAGGATAAGTGGAACAGACATAAATAGGACATGGTATGTTTTCCCTAGCAAGGTCTGGAGAAGACAGTAAACAACTGATTAGAATGTAAGGTGGAATAAGACAAGTCTTATAATTGAGGTTCAGACAAGGAGCCATAGGAATGTACATCAGTTATTTTCAGTTATGAAATCAGGTTATGTTTGCTTAAGTGGTGGCATTTGAGCTAAGCCTTGAGGAGATGGTGGGATATCTGGAGTTGGAGAAGGGCAGCAGTTTGTGTTAAGTGGAGAGACGAGATGGGCAGAAGCTCTGTCATGTGGAAGGCCTGACAGGGCTGGGCCTGGCATGGCAGGAGGTGAGACCGAAGTAGTTCCTGTAGGGTCTCGTTTCAGAGATAGGTCTTTATGCTGGAGGGCCATCGGAGGTTGGTAGAGGTGGAAGGAGACAGGGGTCAGGTCTGCGATTTGGAAAGGTGACTTTTGATGTAAGCAAAGTGGACTGCAGAGGTCCAGACTGCAAGTCCATGCTCCGGACTGACATTTGGGGCCATGGTGGTAATTCAGGCAAGGTTTGAACAGGGCCTGAACTGGCAGCATCTGGAATGGAAAGAAAAAGGTACATTTGGGCAAACTTTCAAAGGCCCAACGGACATAATTTGGTAGCTGGTTTTCTGTGGGGAAAAGGAAGCTTGAAAACTTGAAAATAATAGCTTTCTAGGTGAGGTGACCCAAAAACAACATGCCAGTAATTAAGTTTTGAACACAGGAGAGGACCAGGTTTGAGCTCAGGGTCAGGGACATCTAATCATAGGTTTAGTGCTGTGTGATTTTATGGCCTTTACAAGATACCCATGTGGAAATATTCTTTAACCAATTAGAAATTCTGGTCTAGTAGACTGGAGTGAGATTTGGATGTGGGAGTCAAGGCTTCCCTTGTAAGAAACCCTGGAAGGCTTGAGGGAAGGAACACTTTGCTTAGGAAAGTAGATCTTGAGAACACAAGAACAGAGGGCTGACAGATGCCTGCCATTTATGGATCGAGTAGAGAAGGCTCCAGAAATATTAGGATCCCAGAAAAGTTTCGGCAGAGACAGGCTGCATCAAAACCAGCAAATGCTGTAAGTGAGGAGAGACTTTTGAATAGGATCAGAAGTCTGATTCTTACTCTGAATAAACTTTACAGAAGGAGAGAGGAAAGTATAATGATTCATCATATACCCATTATTCAGCTTTAACTGTTATCAATATTTTATCAGTCTTTCCCCTCCCACCTTTCTGGGGAAAGGAAAAAGAGATCAGATACTTTATAAAGCAGTTTCAGACTCATGTCATTTCACTTATACTTTAGTTTTCACTAATTCACGAGGACAATTAATTTTGCACAACTTGAATAAATGTGGCAAGTCATCCTTAATATCAGCTAGAAAACTTCATTTAAATAACTTCAAGTCCTTGGGAGACACATGCCTGTTTCTTTTTAATTGCCTAGGAGTTAGCTCTCATGCTAAGGGCTCATTTGATAAATGGGCAGAGTATCGTGAGGAAGATAATAAAATGCTCTCTGCAGAAGAGATGCTTTCCCCATACGGTACCTGATGGGTTTTGATGAGAGACTGTTTTACATGTGTACATGCCCTGGGGAATCACAGCAGAGATTATGGTCGGACTTCCTGTCTTTAGATCGTATGAATTAAAACATACAGTAGAATTTCCGTAGTTGACCACCTCCCTGCATTGAGCACCTCCTCAAGGTGACCTAACTTTGATAGACCAGATATGCACCACATGTACGTATTGGTACAGTACAGCAGGCCTAGTTCCTTATGTTGACCAGTTTGTTGCAGTCCTTTGGGTGGTCGACTTACAGAGGTTCTACTGTAGCTCCAAGGTTACTGCCACAGTTTTGCCTCCTCTGACCCACATGCAATCTGTTACTTGTTCTAGAGCAGTGGTCCTCAACCAGGATGTATGGTCTTGCCCAGAGATGTTTTTGATCATCATGACTATGACCTTGGGGGAAGGGGCTATGGCACCTAGTGGGAAGAGAGTAGAGATGCAACCACCACAACAAAGACTTAACAAGTGCAAATGCCAGTGGGGCCAAGGCTTAGAAACCCTGCGCCAGAGAAATAGCAGAGGGCAACTGCTCTTTCCCATTTGTTGTTACTTCCATGTTTGTGTACCAGGTTGTGGTTGAGAATTTTTCTGTTTCTTTCTGTTTCTTACTGTCTTTTGAGGCCTTTTTCCTTTGATCACCTGTGTCACCTAAGCCGTGTGCGTCCAGATCTTTGAACCTACCAAAATTTCATTCCAGTTTTCATCTTCTTCGTGTTCTTGGACTGTAGCAGAGCACGGAAGTGATTTGGTTTGTTTGGGTAGGAGATTGAAGGTAGAGTGAGTGCATTTTCTCAAGACAGGCTCACGGGTCTCAACAAGTCCTCTCTCATGGAAGGAGACACCAGCTCGGGGTTGCTGTCGAGCTGGTGGGGGCTTGTTAAATCAAGATGTAATCTCTTTCTTCAGCCTGATTTGAAAATGAGCAGTCATTTGTAGTAATTAAGTATTTCGCTTTCTTTATTTGTAGGAAATACAATTAGAGCATGCAAAGCAAGCCTTTGTGCAGCGAGACAGTGCCAAGACTGGAAGAGTCACAGCCATCGACTTTCGAGACATCATGGTCACCATCCGCCCCCATGTCTTGACTCCTTTTGTAGAAGAATGTCTAGTAGCTGTAAGTTGTAACTTGCCATGATGAGCCAATTTATTCTGTCTGGTTTAAGCTCAGTAAATAAGGCATTTTTAAGAACAACGCTTATAAGTTATGTAGGATTTAATCCCTATTTAAAACACTAAAATTCTCTTAATGTGATCACACAGAGTCCCAAAGTTATAAAGAAAGGGTATGTTTTGGCTAGTTTTAGTGGGTAGGCTAATTTGTTGTCCAGATAATACAGAATCGCTTAGAGAAATATATTAACTGGTTAAAGGAAAAACCAATTTGTGACCTGATGTTAATTGTGCTTATTTATATTGTGATTCTGATCTTTGCTGACCTTCTTGTCTGTCTATTCTCTAAGACCAAAAAAAAAAGGTAGTTCACACATGTATATTGTTAGAGCGGTCAGCAGAACAGAAACACTAAACCTAGATTGTGTGTGCTGAGGCCGCAGTAGTGGTACGTGTAACAGCAGGGTCCCGAGGTGGTGTTTCACTAGAGCTTCCATCCCTGTGGGTGTCCAGCTGCCTCCCTGCTGCACCCTGGCGCGGTGGTTCCCAAGCCTTGCTCAGGAAACAACAGAATCACCACTGATAATTACAGATGCTAAGATCTCTTCCAGGCTGTGATTCTCCATTTATGGGGGCTGAGGTCTTAGCCTCTTATTTGTGAAGCTTCTGGATGATGCTCCTGATCGCTCAGATTTGGAACCCATACCCAATGGTGACTTGCCTTGTCAGTTCCCAAGGAGAAGACTGTTTTCCCATCATCTGGGCTTCGCACGGTGCCTAACAAAGGCAGGAACTCAGGGTAGCCTTTCCGTTGCCCCCTTTTCTCCCTGCTACTTCATTCTGGAGCCGTGGCATTTTGACAAGGCCTTTTCCATTCTGGCACCATGTTAGTCTACCTCCTTTTTTGCTTCCCCCTTTCCTACTCCATACTAAACTCTAATGTCAGCTATTTTAAATGATTACTAAGTGAAGATTTATGTGGTTGTTACCTTATAAAGAAGTGCTTTCCTAATAAAAATATTTTGCCTTGTTAAGGAAGGATAGAATTTGAAACCCTAAATTGAAGTTCCATTCGTAATGGACATGCTGTCTGTTTCCCTTGTCCCTTGTGAAGAAATATGGTTTCTTAAAAATTCTGATTATCAGAATTGTGACCAGTCTTAACCCCCATGAAAATATATGACATCTCATAATTTTACCATAATACTCTTGTTTGCTAGAAATCCCACAAATGTAAAGTCTGTACCTAAATGATTATTTATTGCTGGTGGTAAGCAATTTGACAAGTCTTGATATTAATGTTAGGTTGACCATTTTTCATAGTATATTTGCACTGATAGAATATTGCTTTGCATGTGTAAACACACGCATGTGTGCATGTGTATAATATAGTTTTGCATGTAAAAACCCTTAAGATTTGACGTCATGGCACTCTACCGAGGGCGGTAAAGTGAGACTCTGTCTCTACAAAAAAAAGATTTGCTCATTAGATGAAATAAACCAACTTATAAAACATTTCCAATTGAAATTTGAACTCTGTAAAGTACTCCTGGTCCTGTTACAGTCCTACACATGTATTTATTTAGTTTTCTAGTCGTGTGTGGAGAATACAAGTTCTGGTCATGATTAGTTGCAGTTACTTCTTAAAAATCATTTATAACTTCTTTTTAATGTGAAAGAAAAATACTTAGGGTTATTTCTTCCTATATGTGCATTCTTGATTGCTTTTCAACTAGCATTAGATGTATGTACTTCTGAATCTTTGTTATCTGTACATCTTTTGTTTATTTTTCCTCTCTCTTATTTTTGACTTATGGGAGGCTGCTGGAGGTACCACATCCCATCAAGTTAGTTTCTCCTATTTTAATGGATTCAATTCGCTCCTTAACAACATGGAACTCATTAGAAAGATCTACAGCACTCTGGCCGGCAGCAGGAAAGATATAGAGGTGACTAAGGGTGAGTGAGAATATGTATCTGAATTCTTGCCTTGCAAGTATCTTGATATATTATAATTTTTTATCGGGGTGAAGAAAGCAACCAGGGGTTTATGTTAAAGATTTTTCTATCCCATTGACACATTTTACCATATGGTGCATATGTTTTTCCTTTGATCATACAAGCAAAAGCAAACAAAACAATCTTCACCAAGTTTTAAATAAACTGAAGACAGCCTTTGAATGGGGCAACTATGTAAAGTTTCTTAAATGTTTTTAATCTTGCTAGAACTTGAGCTGAATTGGCAGCTTCTGAAGTGGCCTTCAGAAGTACATAAAGAATTCTATAAACCTGTGTTGGTGACAGTGTAAGTTGATGTATAGGCTTGGAACAGGATATCATCAGCATTTTAATGGGATTTAAAAAAAAAAACAAAAACAATTCTCTAAGAATTCTACAGCTTTATTAATATAACTTACTAGGACCTAAGCCTAGGAAGTTTCATATATGCTTCCTTATTCCCTGACTGGCCATTTGAATAACATTGGATGGCACAAAGCTTTTAAAGCAAATGTTTATTGTGTATTGTTGTGTTTTGAGACAGAGTCTCACTCTGTTGCCCAAGGTAAAGTGCAGTGGCATCCTCGTAGCTCACTGCAACCTCAAATTCCTGGACTCAAGTGATCCTCCTACCTCGGCCTCCCTGGTAGCTGGGACTACAGGGGCAGCCATGATGCCTGGATAATTTTTCTAGTTTTAGTAGAGACGTGGGGTCTCACTCTTGGCTCAGGTTGGTCTCGAATTCCAGAACTCAAGTGATCCTCCCCCTTCCACCACCTAGAGTGTTAGGATTACAGGTATGAGCCACCACACCCAGCCTAAACTAAATGTTAAAGAAAATACTCGGTATACTTTTCCCAAATGAATGAATAACTGCAAAAATTCTTAACCCTTTTCAGATTGACTTGAATTCTGTGATTGACCATAATAAACTGTTGTGATGTTTACTCATCCCAGTGCCTTGAATCAGTGCTGAATTTAGTGGCTATTCCTTGTTGAATCTTTCCATTTTAACTTTTTTTCCATACAGAAGAGTTTGTTCTGGCAGCTCAGAAATTTGGTCAGGTTACACCCATGGAAGTTGACATCTTGTTTCAGTTAGCAGATTTATATGAGCCAAGGGGGTAAGTTGGCTTTTTAAAAGGTTTATATATGTATATATTAGCTTAATAAAAGGAGGTTAGGAGGTGGGGTAGGAGGAGGGCTGCAATTGGGAGAAAAAGCCAAATTAAAGGCAGCACTGAAATATGGGAAATAAAAAAAAGAAACATTTTAAAATTCCATAAGGTAAATTGTAATAAGTTGTATTTTTGTTGTGACTTGTGTTTTGTCCTTTCAGACGTTTGACCTTAGCAGACATTGAACGGATAGCTCCTCTGGAAGAAGGAACTCTGCCCTTCCACTTGGCTGAGGCCCAGAGGCAGGTGAGCAAAGAGGAGGAAACTGGCATCCTGGTGCTGCTGTGGTTTCTTTGGTGGGATACACCCAGCCCCTTTTTACTTATAGTTGTTGTTATTGTTTTGTTTTGTTTTGTTTTTTTGCAGTCTGACTTAGCACTTTTCCATTTCGTACCAAAAATCCAGATAATTTTAAAAGAATAGAAAGAAAAATTACTTTAAAAGATTCTGATGAAGTGGTAGATATTTGGCATTTATTTATCTCTTTCTAAGATGAGATGATTTCCTAACCTCACCAGAAGCCTAACATTTCAAAAACATGCAGGAAATTTTTTCTTCCTCCTCCCTTAAATCTTGTGCTAAGAGACGCGGGGAGGGGCTCTGTGCTGGTGTCACTGTCCCCATCGGCAGCTTCCTGTTGCTGAGCGGATGTCCTCTTTGCTCCACAGAGCAGCACTTGATCGCGCACTAACTGCCATGCTTTCTGTTCTTCTGACTATCAAAATGGGATAATTTTGTTTAGTCTGGAGTCACAGTTTGAAGGCTTTTAGACCTATTTTCTCTGTGAAAGGATTCATAAGTTATGTGGAAACAATTTTAGGAATGCTAAATTTTATTTTATGGTTAACAGAAACCAATCTCTTGAAGTTGTGGGAGTTGGAAACTTAAGCCAGGGACCTCCTCGTTTAACTCTTGCTCAACCCTCTCTAGATCGGGATTAGAGAAGTAGAGCCTTCATAGCACGTGTTGTTCCTACGTGGTGTTTGTAAAATAAATCCACTCTCAGACAAGCGTCATTTGGAGAAAAATACCTCCTTTAAGGCAGAGCCATCTCTGAATCCTGTGAGACTTGCCCGTTTCTGGCATGGAGCTCTGGGTTTGTACAGAGACGCCAGTGTGACCACAATGGGTTGATGCGGGCTACATTTTTAGGACTGTCAGGCCTCGAGCCAGGTCCCCGTCCTTTCAGCTCTTTCCCACCCGAGTGCAGCAGTGAGTTTTGTGTGCAGTATGTAAGTCAAAGTAGTGGGTGTGTGCTCGGTAAATCCCAGTTAGGCACCTCTGGAAAACCAGCTGGCCATGGTTAAAAGAGGAAGCCGATTTCCCCGAGTGCAGGAGAAACAACTGTCTAATCACGTGCAGAGGGAGAAGCAGCGCTGCTCTCCCGGCCCTTTGATTTTAAACACTGCTTGGGAGATGATTACCTCTTCATCTGTGTGCCACCAGCTATTGTAGAAATTTGGGGATTAAGCAAAGCAGAGAAGTTTTGTTTTTGTTTTTTTTTAGATCCCTCCTGCTCTCCAGCTGGCAGTGGTATACCACAATTTTTCCTCCATGCCCTTTGCAACTTTTGAGAGTTTATGGTGGGTGCTTGTTGAGACTGACTACGAAAGGGTTAGATTAGACTGAGGAGATTTGCAGCAGGAAATGATTGGCTGCTGCCTAGAGGTTTAGAGCAATTCACAAAGGCCTTGACTGGAATATGCTTTTTACTACATGAACCTCAGTGAGTCCAGCAAATTCTAGCAAGGGAGGTCATTCACCTGTGGGCCCACGGCTGCCTGTCCAAGCACCGTGCGGCTCATTCAGCATTTAGAGGGGTGACGGAGTGGGAGCTTTTATTGTCTCATTACAAGAACATGCTGCGATTCTGGCAGCAGAAAAGTTAAATAAAAGTGGGGGATTTCATTTGTCTTGTACATGAGAAATGAGCAGTAGTGGTAAGCTTCTCATCCCTGTTATTTTTAGAAGTATTTTCACTCATTATTTTGACTTCAGAACATTTCTAAAGTATTGCATATTTATATCCATGTAAATAAAATGATCCTTCTCTTTGGGGCACATCTGTCAAAATGAAGGTACTATTGATTTCCGTCTATACAGAGTTGGAAAAACTCAGGGAACTTGTAGAAGTATTTTACATCTTAAATATGCATATTTCTGTGTAAAACTGTTTTTAGTTAAATGACTTTGTTGAAGATTCCAAATGATCTCATTGTATTAGAGATGTGTTACATTGACAGTCAGGAAAATTCAGTGGGTTGATAGCCACGGTTGGTGATTACTTTCATTGTTCACTGATTTTAATTATCATGGCTTCTGAAAAACTAATTTTATTGAATATATTTATTCATTCAACAGGTATTTATAAAGCACTGACTATATGTCACCTTCATTTGACAACTCTGTGTGACATAAAATTACTAGTTTATTTATGCAGGCAGAGAAATGCAATACTCTGAAATGTTCTGGCATTAAAGCCATGTAAGGAGACGAGTTCAAAAGAACAACAAAACCGTGACTGACTGACCTGAAATTTGAATTTAAAAGAGATGGACAAGAAAGAAGAAAAAGTAACAGTCACCTGTAATATAACCAGCTGGTTTTAGCCACTGTAAACATTTTGAATATCTCTGGGTGGTGGGGATGTCAGACTGTCGGTATTAACATTAACTATATGTGTGTGTCCACAAGTAATTCTAATAAAATGTGATACCATATTGCATGTCCTCTTAAAAATCACCATGAAATAGTTCAAACATTTAAAAATGTAAACAGAGTCATATAACAAATACCTCTCTACCTACCTGGCCTGTATTTTCTTTTATAATACCTTATGAATATTTTTCTTAACATCAAATATTCTGTTACAATGTAATTTTTAATGGCACACTTTTAAAGCTTTAGAATTATTTTTAATGCTGTAGTCCTCTGTTGTTGGATGGTCAGGTGATTTCATGAAGTTTTGATCTTAAAGCAATACTGCTTTTTAATTTTTAAGGTGTGCATTTTTTTAGCTTGATCCTTATTTCTATATATAACTATTTTCTTGCCTAACTTTTTGTAAGTAGAATTGCAAAGTCAAAGGTTATGTATTAATACATTTTAAAGGTTTGGGTGTATATTACCACATTTGTCTCCGTTTATAGTTGGAGAACCTTGTTTGAATCACCTCTCATCAGGCTAGGTATTGAAATTTAAAACAGAAACAAAAAACATATAAACCCCAAACCTATCATTTTGATTGATGAAGAGTGATATCTCACTGATGTTTTTAGATTTACATTTACATAAAAAATGGAAACCTAATTAACACATGTATATGTAAAAATTAAAAAAAATTAACATTTTTTCATCACAAATGCGAATTGAAAATAGGCTTATAACATTTTTGGTAAAAAAAAAATGGCTTCATGTTCAAATTTGATTTTAAAGATTAAAAGGAATAAAAGCTTCCTATTAATAAGAATTCGTGGAATATAGCCCTGCTTTCCTCTTTGACGTTTTAGTTGTATTATGGATTTAAAACCCAGTGAGTAATTTTTAAATAACGTGTGCTCATTTTGTTCTGTCCTCCTCCTGTCACCTGTATTCCTGCTCTTCAATTCCTGTGCCCAAAAAAATAGAAGGCCCCGGGCGATGCAGCTCGGCCAGTTCTTTTGCAAGTTGCTGAGTCGGCCTACAGGTTTGGTCTGGGTTCTATTGCTGGAGGTTAGTCATGGATGAGTGCAAAATTTTCACTTTTATTATTCCTATTACTTTTTCTCTGATTTTCTATCATGAAATATTAAGGACAGAGCATTCTCTAGTTTTCCCCCAAGCCAGTTACCAGTGGTTACCTGTTTAGAGTAGACAGGAACAGTGGGGCCCTTCCCCGCTCCAACACCGTGTGTGATCAGGGACTCACAAGTGGCATTTTTGTCTTATTTATCTGCAGATAGTCTTTCTGAAGACAGGTTAATAATGAGAATAGGCCGTAGTGATGTGCTTCTAATTTAAGCTGTCTGTGAACATCCTTTTACCAGGGGACTCTTGAATGAAAACCCACAATTGTTTATTAAGGGTACGGAAAGGTAGCCCCACTTTAAAATGTGTGCATGCAAAATTTCTTCTTATCTTAAGTCTTTTCTTTGTAACCACTTCCTCCTTTTCTCCAACGCATGTTAATTCTTTCTGAAATGTTGGTATTGTTTAATTTTAGCTGTTGGAGCTACTGCTGTCTATCCGATTGATCTTGTAAAAACTCGAATGCAGAATCAACGCTCAACTGGCTCTTTTGTGGGAGAACTCATGTATAAAAACAGCTTTGACTGTTTTAAGAAAGTACTGCGCTATGAAGGCTTCTTTGGACTGTATAGAGGTTGGTACCTGTGCTAAATTCATTGTAAGGTAAAATCACAGTCAGAGGTTCCGTTTTCCATCTCAGTGCCTGAAATGAATTAGACTACGTTAAAATGGAAATACAGCAGATTCTCAATTATCCATGCTAATAGGAGCAGGCTGGAGGCGTTTCTCAATTATCCATGCTAATGGGAGTAGGCTGGGGGCATCTAGGGCATGGCTAATCAAAACAGCCCATACTCTGAAGGCCATTTATGTTGCTCCTTTTTATGTTTTATTTCTTAAAATAATAAGTTATTTTAATAAATATCTTCAGTGAGTTTTTAAAAGGCTCACATTGTTTATGTGCTTGAGGTCCTCTGCTCACCAGCTAATGGGGAAAGGCTTCCTGGGACAAAAGTCTACTTGGGATTAATGATTCTCCTGGAATGTACCCCAAAACAAGTCTGTCAGGCAGGTAACTGAGGGTGCAGTGGAGCCTGCCCTTCCTGTTTCCTCCTGAGTTGAAGTTGCCCTTTTCCTTCTTCTGACTCTCGGCCTGGGGAGCTGATCTACGCAGCACTGCCCAGCAGTCCTCTGTCTCCACCTGCTCTTTTTATCATCTCAGGCTCATCAAGCAATGGGAGTTGTAGGAGAGGAGTGTACCATCACTGTGGGAAAGGTCCACACATCCTGCCTGCTTTTCCATTGGCACTAGCCAAGGAAGACTTGACTGGACTTGACTTCCCAGCTCCTCTTCTTGTGATTGCCTTCTACAAAAAAGAGGGAAAAGTGTATTTGCCTCAGCTAAAATACAGTATCTCAAAGCAGTTCAAGTTGAGCTGCCTTAGAATTGGCAATTGCAAAACTGGTGGGGGTCTTCCCTCCTCTGACCTTCTCGTGCTTACTCTAGAAGAAGCAAAGAGAATTTAGTGCTCTGGAAACTGGCAGCCCTGTGAATCTTTGCCTCTACACCTCTTCTGCCATCTGCTGACTCTAGTCTTCAGATTAAGCACCCACATTAAAACAAGAAAGATACACCTTTCTTGAAATCTCTCACCTTTCTTCAGAGGTAGGAGCTTTCAAACTGCAGAGAAGTTCCATTTTGCAGGTTCTGTTGTGTGGGTAGATGGCCCCCATCAAAGGCCTTTTGATCTTTTCTCTGTCCTCTTTTCCTCACCCCCTGCCTCTTCTTATAATTTGGAAGGTCTTTGACCCCAGGTGATTGATGGTGACCTTTCCTGGGTCACTGCCTTCCATTTGAAATACTTTTCCCTCCTGGTGACAACAACCTTACAAATGAAATGGCTCCCAAGTAGGACAAGGTTAATGTCACAGTGTGTGACCACCTTACCTGTTGGTATGGGTGGTTTTTCAAAGGGAGATCTTGAGCCACGTCTCTGGACAGACATCTGAGTCTTAGTGTTGCTTCATAAACTACTTGCATGGTCTTTTCTTGGCATTGGATTAAATGTCAAGGGTGCATTGCTAAGTGTCTTTAATTTTGCCTGACTTGGCTGGGTTTGTTTTTAATGTTGAGTCTCCTCTTTGACCACACCTGGAAGTGTTGATTCCTGGTTATATATAGGGTTTCTTTCTGCAACCTGTATTTTTAACCACATAGAGCAGCTTAAAGCAGACCTGAGTGCCTGATTGCTAAGCTGATGTGGGTGGTGAAAAGAGGTCATACCTTTTGCTGCTTCAGTCCTTACTGAATAATATTGGAGTGACGGCTGCTAACTTCTCAGAGAAGGGGGAATAACCAGCATATTAGAGAGAGGTGGCGGGTCACTCTGGACACAAAAGTCGCAGCTCTTCACTCTTTTCCTGGTTTTGACATAGCCATTTATCTGATCTGTTTTGGGTGCCTGAGCCTTAAGGGTAAAGGGCAGAGGTATCTGTCATTATGACAAGGAGAGTGTGAATATAAGATTAGTTCTGGGAGTCACCTATGTTCCTGTCTTCCTAGTATCTTTTCTAGAAGATGATTTAAAAACAAAAAATTTACTGTAAAACTTCTTTAAAATTCTGTTTTGTTAATTTGGATCTTGAGAGTAAAGGGGTGACTGACAGTTCAGGTTAAAAAAATAATAATAATTCACAACCTTGCCAGGAAAGTGCTTATTCTATTCTTGATTGATCAGGAATCATTTCCTTTTAGTTCCTTACCTATAATCATTACTTAATAATTGTATGTAACTATGTATTTGTAGATGCTCTTCGTTGGGTAGGAGAAAGATCAGATGAAAATGTAGATAACTTATAGGAAGCCATCATTATTCATTTAAAAATTATAATAGAAATAAGAAAGACCTGAAGTATTTTTGAGACTCAGTATTATAAACTTTTTGTACAAAGTAAAGGTACAAAATACCTGCGTGTGATTCTTTGACTCTACATTTTATTTTATAGTTACAAAATTATATTATTCCAGGAGAAAACTGCTAAATTTCAGGAATACAGAATTATTGCTGTTAATGCTTCCCACTAGCAGTGTTTCAGAAGGTGGTAGAGTCCGTCTGTAACTTATAAACATGATTTTAAATAGCGAGCATTATTTTTGATTTATAGAATTTTACTTAACATATTTTTCTTCATCAAGACATATATAATTGCTAATATTTCCTGAATAAGATAGATAATTGGGAAATGTTGCCTAAGTAAAATCTCTCCCCTATTTTAAAATTACCTTTGTGTATACTTTGGGAAAAAAATAGCAATTGGCTATGAAAGATGTTTTTACAGCATGGATTCTTATTATGAGGTTAATAAGCATCTCTCGCTGTCTCCCTCTCTTTTTCTTGTAACAAGACTTGTAACAGGAAACTGTTCTGTATTTAAAAGTCTTTCCCCATGGATCTAGAATGGAGGTTATTTTCGAAGACCTCTCTGTAGTCTCCAGCACAGGTTGTTTTGCTCTTTGCCTTCTCTGACAGCTGCCAGCATCTGCACACAGGCCTGGAAGTTCCTCCATAGTAATCAGAGACCATGTTAGAATCACTGCCTGGCAGTGCTGAGCAGGCTGACATCTCAGCTGGAGGAACTGCTGGTGTTGAGCTTCAGTAGACCTGTGCCCCAGAGAGTTGCAAGGAAATGTAATTTTGGAAGCTGGTTGGTTTTTCCTTTCTCTCTTTGTTACGGCCCACAGTTTCTTTATTTCCAAGAGTCTCTCTCCCTCACTTTTTTGTGTAAGTTTTGGTTGCCAGAAAAGATCCCTTATGAGACAGATTACACAAACCTTCTCTATATGCAGACTTTCTTTCTTTATTAAACAATGGCTAATTTTCGTGGGTCTTTTTTCTTTTTGCAAAGCTAATGTCTCTCCCACTCAGGCTACATAGAAATTACACCTGAAATAAGTCCAGGTGTCCCTGAAGTCACTTGTGAACGTCTTCCTCTACTTTTTTCCCCAGGCTCCAGATTGACATAATGTGCTCAGGTGTTTGAAAGCCATCGTGAATTACCTGACAGCTCATTTGGTTTGAATGCCCGGGATGGCCAAATGAGTCAAGTCATTGGCCTGTTATAGTCTTGGCATATTCAAGAGAAACAATCGATTGGGTAATCATCCATAATTAAAGGTGTTGAACGTTGCAGGAATAACCAAGTTTTGCTTTTAAACTCTGCTGCACTTTAATCCTGCAGATGCTTCACGTAATGAAATGAGCAGCTTCAGAAACTAGAAAATACTTTGGGAGGATGTTGTGGAATTCCTAAGGCAAAATCAGGGTTCATCAGAAATAATTCTTAGAGGAAAACTTTTTGTTTCTATTGGTAGAAGCTGTAAAGAAAATCTTCCAGAAAGAGAAATTAGATCATTTTGTGAATTAAACTTAATTTGGGGCAATATTTAATCTTTGAGGTAATCGACAAAAACTTTTTTAATCAGCCCATTGGTCAAGGCTTGCAGAGTTTTAACTGTACCTACTTCAAGTTGTCTACATAGTGCAAAGCAGCCATCGTCCATCCTGGAATGTTCTCAAGGTGACATCTAGAGGATGTTGTGGTGATATCTCAGGAAGTTATTGATACATTTATATTCTAGAAGGAAGTTTTGTCAGGCAGCTGGTTTAAACCAGGTCTCTTTTGATAGCTGATGATGCTATAAAAGTGAATATCCAAATTCTGTAGATTCACAGTGAGACCCTTTCTTCTTGCATAATTCTTCGGGGATAAAAATAAATTTAAAAATCCTAGCACCAAAATAAAATGAAATTTCCATGACTCTACATTTTGCATTACTTAAGAGCACATGCATCTTGAAAAAACCCACCACTAGTCTGTGAACTGTACTGACAATCCATCCACATCCACCAGAACTTCTCATGGGTACAGCATGGATTGGTTTGAGCCTTATTTTTCTTGGCCAGTTTCTGCACATTTTAATTTGGGTTGTTAAGCTGGGAGAAGATCAAAGACATATTTGGTCCTAAGAAACTAAACAAGAATGAGCAAAGACTTTGGGATAAATCTCTAGAAATCTACCGTGAGGCAACTGCAGTGAGCACAGGATATTACGATGGAAGGCAGAGGTAACACAAACCCAAAGTCAGGTGGTCTTGAGTCTTGTTGGAGGCTTGAGAGGGCCGGACGAGGACAATGATGAGCTCAGAAAATGGGAAAAGATGATAAAAAGATGGACTTAATACGTATCCTAGAGAAAAGAAGGTTAATGAGTGAATTGGTTAACATGCCTCAGGAATGATCAATTACAACCACCACTGTCTATCGTTGGTGAGACTGAAACAAGGGAAATAGATTAAACCTCAGCAGGGGGAAATCGTTTACTCAGGAGAAAAGATAACCAGGACCCTGAAAGTTGTCATGTACTAGGATTAAAAACTAAAAGAGAAGTATGTGATCCCTTTTCCCAATGATCTTCACTTCTAGAAAGCTGGAAAGTAGAGGAGTCAGAAGAAATGAAGTTTTTCTAGTCTGAGCTCATATCACTCATTTTATGTTTTAACACTTAGACTTCCAAAGGCCTCCCGAGCCATAGCTGAGGTAACAGATGACGCTTGAAATTCTGGGTAAAACAGGTTATTCAGATGGAGAGGTGTTTAAATCTTCTGTTTCTGCTATTGCCCCGGCCGTTTCCCCAGCTCCACTGTACAGCCCCCTTGGGGTAGCAGCCCAAAGAGCCTGTGGAAACCTGGGCTGTGTGGAAGCTTTGAAAGGGGGTAGTGTAGTGAGGAAGGTGGAAATACCTCATGCCCAGGACCAGGGAGAGTCAAAAGCAGATGGCCGAGTTGAGGGGGGTGGGGGGTGATGCATGAACAGTGAAGAGAGAAGAGCATGGAAATGGGAGCCAGAATAAAGCTGTAAGGCTGACAGCTCCAGAATGAGGTTAATCTGATGTTGAAAGCAGAGGGGAGTCTCAGGGAAGATGGGGGCAAGTGTCCTGGTCTCAACTGTGAGGTCAGGAGGGTAAGAATTTAACCTCTGAGGAGTTGCTTCCAGATTGAAACCAGATAGCACAGTAATGCTGGCTGTGGCTTTAGCTACAGGATTTAGGGGTGTCTGATAAATTAATTTCCCCTAAGAAGCTCCACTTCTCTGTGCTGAATGCCCTCTGCCCCATTTTATGTGCTCTCAGCTACCTTTCTCAGGGCCAGTGTGGCCACTCTTGAACTTACTCTTGTCTGCACTGCCGCCTTAGTGACCAGGCTTCTTCTTTGTCCATGGGCCCCTCACCTGCCACTGTCCTGCTGGTCTTGCCCAGCTCGGTTCTTTGGAACCCTGGCTGGGTCGGGTTACAGTGGTCCGGCAGCCTGCTCTGCTTTCCCTGCGTCTGCTTCCAGTATATCCCCTACTCGTTCACCAGATGATAACCTACAGCCTGACATTCAGCCTGATGTTTGTGACCTGGAGGCAGGGGCCACAATGCGGGTGCCTGCTACAGTGGTCACATTCTTTTGTTTCCTGAAAGGGCTAGTCAGTGCAAGCTGTTGGCCCACCATGAGCTGAAGGGCCACAGAAAAGTTTCAGAGTAATCTAGGCTAGAGGAAATGCCTTTCTAGGGCTGAGAAAAAAATGGGAGCAGTAAGTGCATTAGTGGAAAATGGATAAGCAGAGAATTAAGGGGAATAGAGCCCTGATTTGAGAGAGGTGGTGGGCTTGAATTCAATTCTGAGTGCTGCTGGGTAGGCACTAAAAAATCAGCAACTGAGGATAAGCTACTTAGCTTCTCTAGATTCCTCTCTCCATGAAGGTCATGATGAAGATAAGAACAAACAGGTAACAGTGACAATGAAAATCCATCTCTGTGGTGCTTACTGTGTGCTTGGCACTGGCCTGAAGACTTTGTATATATTAACTCATTTCATCTCCACCACTAAACAAGGAGATGGTATCATGGTTATTCCCATTCTACAGATAAGAAACTAAGGTACAAAGAGATCAGGTGACTTGCTCAGATCACACAGCCCACAAGGAGTGAAGTCAGAGCTGTAGCCCTTCAGCCTAGCGCCAAACCCCGTGCTTTGAATCACTTGGCTCTTCTACCACCTGGTGGAAACTACACTGAAAAGTTGCTTAAGAGCAGAGGTTGAGAAATGCTTAAGTTTCTAACTAAAAGATTTTATTTAATCTTAAAAACACAGCTGAAGATGTGTTATTATATCTGTGCCACTTCCCTATCTTTGGCTAAAGTTAGCGGGGCCCATAGACGCCCTCAGATCAGATGTGCTCACTAGCTGTGGACAGCTCTTCTGAGACAGGCATAATGTCATGGGGCCAGCATGATACTCCTTACCTAATTCTGAACTGTGAACATTATTCAGGCTGAATTGCCTCTCATAGACAAGAAAAGAAATCAAGGATATGCCTTGAAAAGGTAGGTAGAAGGACGGATTATACTTTTGGAACATAGGTGGTGAAATAGTGTCTGACTCTTTGTATACATTAGCTCATTTAATTAACAAGGCAAACCGGGCTGTGCCTGTGGGTAGGATGCCGGCCCCATATACTGAGGGTGGTGGGTTCGAACCCGGCCCCAGCCAAATTGCAACAACAACAACAACAAAATAGCCAGGAGTCCTATAGTCCCAGCTACTCAGGAGGCTGAGGCAAGAAAATCGCCTAAGCCCAGAAGTTGGAGGTTGCTGTGAGCTGTGACGTCACAGCACTCTACCTAGGGCAATAAAGTGAGACTGTCTCTAAAAACCAAAAACAACAACAACAAAAAACCCCAAAGTAAACCAATGGATAGTTATTTGTATCCTTGTTTTACCAATGAGGAACCTAGACTTCAAAGAATAACTTACCCAAGACCACTCAGCATGGAAGAGGTACAGACCTAGGTTTCCAGCACAGGTCCGTCTACCTCCAGTGCTCATGCCCTGGGCTGTTCATTTGCTGGCAAGCTGATGGAAATAAGCAGCTTTAATCAGACCAACATTAGTAATGTTTCCTTCCTAGTTGCTTGCAGCTCTGAACTTCTAGAGTTGTATCTCTAACAGGTTCTTAAGAGCATAGTCTCCCTCTCTAATCTTGCATCGCTCCCAGGAGCCTCCCTGGGGGATGCTATGTGAAGCTTGAGTTGGAGGTTCCTAACAGGGCTCAGTCTCCATACCTCCAGCTCTGCTCATTGGGTCACACAAGAGACTGGATTCATTGGGGACAGTGTGGTTTGTATCTCCAAGCCATGAAATTTGAAGACAAAATACTACATTAATACTGTACCCTGTAAATCTTTTCTCACATTAGCAGCCTTCTGGTAAAGTAAAGCTGCCAAGGAAGCATTGCCATATGTGCTGATGGAGCTGAACTAAAAAGAGAAGATTAGAAAACTAACCACACTAATAAATTTCACTTGAGGCAGTTGGAAAATGGACTGCTGTTTTGACAAGTTAGAAACAACACACACATCCATCCTGTTTCAGATGGCTGAAATGAATTTCCAGAACCCAACAGAAACATCTTATATTAGAAACCCAACTTTTCTTCTGAGTTACCTGGATGTCAGACATACATGTACTTGAAACTTAAGTGTGATGGTGATGAAGTGCCTTAACTAGACTGGCAGCTTTAGGCATCACGGGGCCATGTTACCTTCCTCCGTCTGAGGTCAAGGTATAAAGAGGGTTATTGGAATTCCCACCTCTGTGACTTTTTATTATGCCATGGATTATGGCCCCTCCCAAAGAGCATTTACCCAAGACTGATGGTGTCAAGGCCCACGTCTGCAGTGGAGCTCAGATTATAACCCACAGCTGCCTTTGTTTTCCTAGTTAGCCAGGGTAGTCAATACAACAATGATTCTTATCCCCTGCCGCCAAGTGCCAACATCGGGCCTAGCTGTTAGGACTGGATATGTGCTAGGTTTTATTCTTACAGAATTTAAGTTGTTCATTTAATATATTGAAACTCGGGGCCTTTGATTGTATTTCTTTAACCTCATAATTGTTCTTTCTGCCTTGGGTCTGTGCCTGTGCCAGCTGCCCTTTACCTGCCCCTAGAACTTTTTACTTTTCAGGACTTACTGGTTATTCTGAAAGCCACCCCATGCATGTATAGCATTTGGTCCATGCTTTTTCATGTGGCCTGGGAGAGAAATGGTGCTGTATACCAGGTAAGAGCACAGAGACTGGGGCCAGCCCCCAGGGTGGAGCCCCACTACCCCCATCTAACAGCTGAGCTTTGTGGGTTGCTCCCTTGAAGTTGGCCTTAGTTTCTTCTTAGATTATTAGAGATAAAAATAGTAACTGAGTAAGGTGGGTATGTGGATTAAATGTGCTAATTCATAGTTAAGTCCCCCCAGGTACTGGCAGTTGTCATTTTCACTGCTATTATCGTAAGGTCACCTGTGATCCAACCACAGTCCCTAGCGCCCTGAGTGTGGACATGTTATAAGCCTTTGTGTGCTTTCCTCTGCCTGGACTCCTTTGCCCTCCATTCTGCTCTCGTCTTTTCTCTCTAGTGAACCTCTGCTCACCCATGAAGCCCCACGGCCAGTCTCTCTTGCCTGTGGAAGGACTGCTTCTCTCCACTATGTTCTCCACTCGATGCCTCTGGTACACAGGGGATCTGGTACACAGATGCTGTCTTTAGGTAGTTTGTCCTTTTGCAGGTGCCTGAGGACAACTAGGGTTCCCTTTCCCTCTAATCTCTGAACTTCTTGAGGCAGAGGCACCAATCTTCATGGGTTTGTTCATCCCAATGCCTCCTGGTATCAGCCGTACAGAGAAAGCATTGAGTAAATGCTGAACAAATAAGTATGTGTTACCTTCTTTTTAGTCTTAAATACATGCTTTTCTCTTGTCTTTTGCTGTTCCCAATACATCACTAAGTTTATGGTGAGAAAGGGACATCTCCATAGCTTGAAAGGCTGGCTAAAGGGATTGTATCCAACACTATAGTAATGTGGCTGTATGGGCTGTTTTTTATTAGGCATTTAAAAACACTGTCATGGGTAGTTATGGAGACAAAAGGTCATCATTTAAATCACAGTGCTTTCAACCCATTCATAGTTTAGGTCTACAGTTTAATAATGAGATTGTAAATTTCAAATGGTAAGATGTAGTTTAAACAGGTGCATGTCCAAATATTACTAGTAGAAATTAATGTCGTACTTTCGTTAGATAATAACCAAGCCTTTCTTCTCGTATTGTAGGTATCTTACTACAAGATTAATAAGCTAGGGTAGTGAGTGTAGTTTCAGAGAGAACATTTGCTTTGAATAAGAATGTCATTTGCCTAGATAGTTCCATTCTCCTGTTTTCTGGTATGTGCTGCTTCAGCTCTCATTTAGAGTACAAAGCACAGCTCCACTTATACTGGTGAGAATGTAGTGGGGGCTTTGGGGTGAGTGTTTATGACAGAGAGAGAGATCTCATAGGGATCCCAGGAGTCACCTGCCCCAGAGCCTGGCCTCACAGGGACCAGAGGCAGGCAATGCTGCCCTCTGTCCTGGGTACCTCCCTTGGGCTGTGCATTCACTCTCGTAGGTGTCTCCTTTCCTTTTCCTCCACATTCTCTGCTCTCCACCAACCCACTTCCTGTACTTACTCGTGGTTTCTGCTTCCTCGTGGCTTGCACACAGGCATGGCTTCCAGCTGGCTGCTTTCTCTGTTCCACCCATGGCAGCTTTTCAGTTGTGCCTCTGTGCTAACGACCCCCACGCATGCTCCCAGAGAAGGATGCTGATTGGCTAGCTCCACTTTCAGTACCAGGCAGTAGATCTCAGGGGCTGAGCTGACTTATCAGCCACATACTTTTTAGGTGTCTTCCCATTGTCCAGTCAGCTTGTGGCCCTGGGGGTGAAGCAGGCTCAGAAAATACAGCTGCCTAAAGAAGGGATGGCAAACTCAAATTTTATGGGATCCTGGGAGATTATAGAAGTGAACAGATGAGATTTATATGCAGATTTATATGTAATAACAGATTATAGAAGTGAACGCATGATGGAGTTGCATGTATGATGTCTATAGAAGGTCTTTTTAAAGGTATCTATACAGCCTTTTGAGTAAGAGGGCTAAGGGCTGAATCCCAGTCTGGGCACATCCCATGTGTGTCATTTGGAACAAATCATTTAATCTCTGTATGCCCTATTGCCTCTGCATAGGGTAGTTATGAGGATTAAATGAGTTAATGAGGTACTTGATGTGGTCCCTGGAACATAATAAATGTTACATAACTGCTTTTAAAAAGAATTTCTGTTAGTATCAGCGTCCTCATCCTTGTTCAGTTCCACAGTGAACTGGGTTTAATCCCATTTTTCCTAGAACACAAAGCTCTCTTGGCCTGTGTAGTTCCCCTTTTCGTTAAGCCATGAGCAAAGAGAGACCTTCCTCTATTGTGAGGATGTCAACAGAGCAACAAAAATGAAATCTGGCACTTGTCCTCACTGAGGCTTTGGCCTCAGAGCAGGGTGGGATTGGACGCACGGGTCTTGTCTAAAGATGAGCCTCACCCCACTGCGACAGTTTGCTGCGAGTCAGAAAGAGGCCTGGTGCTCCTTGGGTCCATAAGTTGTTCGACATGGTTGAAACCTTGTGCTGCTCAGTACAACACCTATAGGTTAGATAGATGCAGCCCTCGAGCCAATGACCTTGCCTCAGGATGCCTCTTAGGAAGACAGTCTAGGCCAGGCTGATCCTTCAGCAGAGGTTCCGAGTGGACCTTCCCGCATAGATGAATTAGAAAAGTGTACTTCTGGACGAGAGGTAGCACCATGAAACCCCTGTTGAGGACAGCGATGTGACACAGGTTACACCACGTCCCCACCATCAGGGGTAGTCGAATGCGTGTTTCCAGGAAAAGACAATTGTCTTTGACTTTTTTTTAACTTCTTAGAACAAATGAAATGGATGCAGGTCCGCTGCTGTTCTGCCTTTCCCCAAATTGTCCCTCCCTGCTCACCTGTGCCCTTTACGGTGCTGCATTCCCACTCACCCTGACTGTCTGAAACAGAGCTCCTCACTTGTCACGCTGCACTAGTCACCTTCCACAGGAGTCCTTATCTCTACCCAAGTTTTATGCTAAGAAACCAAGCAATACACTTCAAACCTGGTTTTTCTTCCTCTCTTGGTTTCTCTCCTAAGACACACACAGGCAATGCCAGGGTGTCTTGTCTGTTTGCCACCCCGCAGCTGGAGTGGTCTTTTGAAAACATGAATTAGCACATCACTTCCCTGCTTAGGACCCTCTAATCGCTTCTCATCTAACTTAGACTCAATCAGGCCCAGAATCCTGGCCTGCAGTGTGGCTGGGGCATCTGGCCCGCACCTGTGCCACCCTCCCCGTGCCCCTGTCTCCTGGGGGCACACAGATGTTCTCCCTTATTTTTGAGCAGACTTGTCTGCTGTCTCTGCCAGGTCTGCTGCCTTTCTTTGAATAAATTTTTCCTCAATTGCCACTTCTCCAGAAAGGTCTCCTCTCTTCCAGGTGAGTCTCTCCAAGCTAGAGCCCTGTTGTCTTGTGCCGGTCACTAAGTTATGGTTGTTACTGAATGAATAGCTAAACTGTGAGCACTTTGAGGGGATGAGGAAGACAGAAAAACATAGATATATTTAGTAAAGCCACTGATTTAGAAGACCAGAAGGAAGAGAACAAGCTCTCATGGGATAGCAAGATTTCCTACGTCACTAATACTGCTGATTTATCTAACATTAAACAATCCAGAATGTGAGAGGGAATTTACTTGGGCCTGATGGGGCTGCTGGAAGTTAGTACTTAAATGTTACATTTCAAATATTTTCATCAAAAGTAATAGCAGAAAATTATAACAAAGATTACCCAGTTTTTAAGTGGTGATCCCTTCTGTAGAGCTGTTGATTTGTTCAGTTAATGCTGATTCATTTAATATACTTCTGTTTTGTGTTCATTTTTAGGTCTTTTGCCACAGCTATTGGGAGTTGCCCCGGAGAAGGCCATAAAACTTACAGTAAGTCTTTTGAGCTGGTGCTTCTTATTCAGGGAGTTTGCACGTTCTCAAGAATCTAGCAGGTATTCTTATATGAAGCAGCAAGTTGGGTTTCCCCAGAAGTGCTGAAGGCAGGGGCACTCACCACCCACAACTTTTCTTTATTCCCCATTTAACACTGAACATTCAAAAATGTGGCAGTAAATTTGAAGGCTTTTGGTGATTACTGCCATCACTGTTGTTGGTCATCGGCAACAGTGACTCAGTTTCCTTCAGTGTATACTACGTTAGGCTCTTGAAATGTGTTCTCAAAGCATGAATCACAGTGCACAATAAGGAAAGGTTGCCTACCTGTGTTCATATGATTCAGGAGTGGGAAAACTAGGATTCAAAATCAGATTTTTCTGGCTATAAAACAGGTATTCTTTTGTCCAGGCGTGGTGGCTCATGCCTGTAATCCTAGCACTCTGGGAGGCCAAGGCAGGTGGATATCTTGAGCTCACAAGTTCGATACTAGCCTGAGCAAACGTGAGACCCAGTCTGTACTGAAATAGAAAACACTGAGGCAAAAAGATTACTGGAGCCGAAGAGTTGGAGGTTGCTGTGAGCTATGACGCCAAAGCACTCTACCCAGAGCAATAGCTTGAGACTGTCTCAAAAAAAAACGCAGGTATTCTTTCAGTGACACCTGTTGTTTTACAGAATTCATATTTAGGGTATATTTATGAGCTTTGCCAAAACCAGATGTTGAAAGATCTTAGTTCTAGTGGAAGCTGATTCTTTATCCAATGGTTTGCGCAGTACCTGACTCACATTTGACAGATGGTTAAGACTCCTTTTAAGTGTTTATGGGATGGATAGATGTTGCGTGTCCATCACCAAGGCCATAAAATTCCAGAAGGTTAAACTCCAGTTTTAGATTGGGCCACGCAGCCTTGCAATTCTTTTACTATTTTATTATGTGACCTTGACATAGCTAATCTTCTCAGGCCTATATCTGCTAAAAACATGTGATAGTCCTTAAAATTTCTTGTAGTATATACCATTTGAAGAATATTATACTTAATTAATGCAATTGATATTCTTTAAGAATCCTTAAGGAATTTTTAGATATTGAATTTCTACTAAGCTGTTATAAAAAATCTGTCCTCGTGATGAGTACTGTTTTAGATTAAATCTTATTGGAAAAGTTGAAAGTGATTTGTAATCAAACTTTATAAAATAGTTTTTAAGTTCTAAAATGCATGTTTTTATTTGTCTCTATTATCAGTATGTTTCCCTCCTTATGCAATATTTGGATTTTCGGCTAAGCCATTTATCTTTTCATTTTCCTTTCTGAAACAACAGGGATACTTTTTAAAATTTTTTTCAAAAGTGCATGTATGCTATTAAGGGTACTTCTCAAATATTTTGATCTGTTATGATTATAGACTGACAAAAAAGAAAGTATACTGACAGTTGCATATTTATGTGTTTAATGACTTTCTCTATATTTTTCATCAGCTTCTATAAATATTTTTCTTTAAGGTGAATGATTTTGTGAGGGATAAATTTATGCACAAAGATGGTTCGGTCCCACTTGCAGCAGAAATTCTTGCTGGAGGCTGTGTAAGTACCCTTTGGAGCTCCCTATATTGAAAAGACTTGTTTCACACACATATCACTGTCATGGTCACACGTGTGGACTAAGGCTTCTGTTTGACCACAGATCCTGCACAAGGGCAGAGTCTACTAGGGCCCCTCGGCTTTTCCTAGACAGGAGAACCATTCCTGAGGTGGACGGGTAAATGTTCCTGATCTGACTGCCTGTTAAGTCATGCCTGTTAAATTCGTCACTGCTTGCGGTTGGTTCTGCAATAGAAGTCATTTGTGGCAGAAGTGTTTGGCCTGTGAAAAATCTTGGCTACATAACCTTTTCTGAAGTTAATTGTTAGTGCACTCTTTCCTCATGGCACCTGTGCTGGGTCAGGGGCTGGAATTTGTCTTTGAAGTCAGCAGCCAAAGCTCTGTGCTTTGCTTTGCCTTCTGAGTGGTAGCAACTCTTCAAGCTTCCAGTGCTTCTGGGAGATCACTGGCTGAGTGTGCTGTGCATTGTCTGAGACGCTTGGAATGATGGCTGCTTTGTGTAGATGAACATCCTGCGTCTTGTTCCAAAGCTCAGCCAAACATTGTGTCTCATTTTATCTCATGTACTAGTTTGTTCGTGTGAACGTAAATACTTTAAGCAAATGAAATTCTTTTATACAAAGACGGGTGCTATTTAAAAGTAGGGTTGATTACATAAACAGGCTTTGATCGCTCGGGCAATACAATATTGGTATATATTTCATCTAGACTTGTTTCTTATAAGAAAGACAAGATCACTTTTTTTTTTTTTAATAGGCTTGCTCTGGGTAGGAAATAGTATTCATAAAATAACTTTTTTCTTAAAAATCTTTGAGTTTAAAAGTTGGGCAAACACAAGAATATTAAATGTTTGCATGGAAAGGGCTTATTGTTCTAACACTGCATGCTGGTTCCTTGTAGGAAGTGAGAGCTAAGACTTAGCTCCTGGTAGTTCTGAAGAGCTGGGTGGAATCTGGCGACTGCTCAGCTCTGTTTGATCACTGACCTGTCAGAGACGGCCAGGCAGGATCCCCTTGTTCTGTAACTTTAGGAGCATTCAGGATAGAAAAAAAGGGAGCCTTTAATGTCCTAAATAAAAAAGGCACACAATAATAATCAAAGAGAATATTAGAAGATGCAGAAACTGCCCTTTCTAGTAAGTACTCTTCACTTGAAACAACTCTGTAGTTTCCATTTGGGTAACTAGATTTTCTCATTTTTAAATAAGTGTATCCATAGGCTTGTATCTAGCCTAGTCCTTCAAATTCTTGTGGGTCCCAGGATTCAGTAGGGCATTTCAGTAGGTCAGGTGGGGATTTTTGTTTGTTTTTTAACATTAGGTTTTAAACCTGCTGAAAGGACGTGACTGTAGTTTTCTGTAAGAGTTTAAAATGGAAAATTAATTATGTGACACTCCTCGAGATTTTGGCAAGTAACATGGCATGGTGCCTGGAGGTTATTTTCTTTGTAATGAGACCGTTCTGTCTGCGCATGCATCTGGGTGCCGAGGAGATTGGTGGTGGCACTTATCGTCCAGGTGCCATCTGTAGGTGGTCTTGTTTTTCCCTATGTGGTTGCCCATCTCAAACACAGAGCAGATTGGCATCAGAAGTGGTGCCTAGTTATTGTAGCCCTTTTCAAACCTGATCTAAACATAGGCTTAAAATTGGAGCCACTTGGGCTTTACAGCTGCTTAAAATATCTGTGAAGTGAGGTTTGCCGCGCTTCATCTCCCAGGCAGGCAGACAGTGGTCTTCATCTTCCAAGCCTTTTTTCCCCCTCAGTCATTGCTGTAAGCAGTAAGAGTTTATTTTCAGGCGAATAAGCCTGTAGGTAGCAGACAACGCGGATCCCTTTAGATCTCGGCGTAGAGGGATGGGTGGTTTCATTTTCACTGTGTATCTGTTTTTTTAAGTAGCGGCAGCATCCCTCTTTGCAGGCTTTAGCAAAGTTTTCCCAGTAATTGGAGTGAGTCACACACCTTAGAAAGCGGTAGTGGGTTCCACAACCTCATCTGTCCACTTGGGAACACAAAGGGTTCTGTAAGGTTGTGTCACATGAGCAGTTCCTCGTCTCAGTTCATCCAAGCATTGCGAGGTGTTGACTTTTAAGTCCCCAAGGAGCTCACCTTACTTCATTATTGCTGAGAATTAGTACACATGACTGACTCTTGTACTCTTAACCAAACTTGCTCATTTCTTTGAACAAGGCTTTTTTCTGTTTTGTAATCTGTTTTCTGCAAAAAGCAAAGAAAATATTTAGGGAGAGTTTTGTAACCTCATAGCTTCATCGTTGCTTAGCTAAACTGTTTTATTATATATATTTTTAGATAAACAAAAGTGATAGTACATCTACAGGGGGAAAATCATTGGCACTAACTAAAAAGGAATCAAGTTTATCCTCTGCCTCAATTTATTATTTTTGATACAATAAAACCTATAACTGAAGAGATTAAAAATATTCTTCTCTTTCATTGACATATGTAAAAGGGTGTATCTGACTTTATTTTTAACTCGCATGTTTACATGGATGGAGCTGGAACATATTCTTCTTAGTAAAGTATCACAAGAATGGAAGAAAAAGTATCCAATGTACTCAGCCCTGCTATGAAACTAATTTACGGCTTTCACATGAAAGCTATAACCCAGTTATAACCTAAGAATATGGGGAAGAGGGAGAGGGAGGGGAGGGAGGAGGTAGGATGGGCAGAGGGAGGGTGATTGGTAGGATTACACCTGCGGTGCATCTTACAAGGGTACATGCGAAACTTAGTAAATGTAGAATATAAATGTCTTAACACAATAACTAAGAAAATGCCAGGAAGGCTATATTAACCAGTGTGAGGAAAATGTGTCAAATGGTCTATAAAACCAGTGTATGGTCCCCCATGATCGCATTAATGTACGCAGCTATGATTTAATTAAAAGAAAAAAATAAAAAAAAAATTTGACTTCATAAGAGCTAAGTGATTGGCATGTATAGGCACAAAGATAGAAAGAGCATTGAGAACCAAAAGGGGCGAGGGTAGGGGAGAGGTATGGGATTAAAAACTTCACCTCTTGGATATAATGAACATTATTCTGGTGACAGATACACCAAAAGCCCTCACGTAAGCATTATACAAGGTATCTATGTAACAAAAACATTTGCACTACCTTAATACCTTGCAATTTAAAAAATTTCAAAAATCTTGAATTCAGTTTCCTGAGCATGTTTATAGACTCACATTTAATAGTAGTGATATATTCAGTATAGTTCAGGATTAAGCCAGATGCTGAGACTGGGGTTACAAACTCTAATAAGTCTGAAAGAATTCTTTGTGGTTTGTGTTTTCTCCAGAAGTTGCTTTTCTGCATTCTAAGTGAGGCGAGCAGTTGCAGGGGTTCTGACAGAGACCTGGACCCCCGGGCTTCTCTCATGAGACATACAGCCCTCCTGTTACTTTTCAGTCTTCTCCTTCCTGAATCAGAAGCTCAGCCCCTGATGGGATGTGTCCGAGGATCTGCTAGTGACAGTGAACTCTCAGTAAATGTGACAGAGGAGAGAGGGGCTGTGTCCAGTGAATTTATAAACTGGCATCTTCTCAGCAAGTATGTTATTGTGATTGCTTTGCTGCTGCTACTTAGGAAAAAAAGAACATAGGTGATTCCGTCTGGTATGTGGGTTGCAATCCTCCATTCAGCAAAACCGGTACATTGACTGTCCTTTACACATCTGGTGGAACTGAGGGTTGAAATCCTAAGGGGTCTGGTATCTTTAGCTTTTGATCCTTTGCTCTTAAAAATGCAGTAAAGAAATACAAGTGGTGCCACAACAGATTTCAAGGAAGAAGTATAAATATGATGATTAATTTATTTGGCGTGAAAAGAAATCTGGGATTCACGAGACAGACAAAATATGAGCCTCTGTCTTATAAAGCGCCTATTTAATAATAAAACAACTATATGAATACTGATAGAAAATAATAGCATTGTTTGGTCATTTTTAGAAAGACAAGTGAACGTTCTTTTGAACTACAGTCCTTTGATAATAAGTCCATGGTCCTTTTTCGTTGTGATGCAGGCACACATATGCATTTGTGTATGTGTGTGTAAATATATGTTTATTGGAGTTTATATTCATTTCAAGTGGGAAAAATAATATGCTCATGGCACTGGTTTGAAAAGGACTGGTAAGAATACCATTGGGAAAAACAGGGAATCAAGAGTAACATTAATTGCTGTCCCCTGATCACTGTGATCAAATACACAGGACCACCATCACTATGCCTGATATTCTTATGCCTGTTTGTCCAGCCATGTATCAAATACATTTTTAAGGCAATTTTTTTTTCCTCTTTGCTACCTTTTATTCAATTACAGTAAATTTTTCTTTTGGAAGTTTGAGGAAAATGCAAAGGTACCACAAGGACGCCTGTGTCTACCACGTAGCTTAGGATGGCAACACAAGTGCAGGTTGAGGCCTTGTGGGCCTGTCTCAGGTCCTGTTCCCCCTTCGTCTTCCTGTCCTGAAATTGGCATTTTCGTTCCCATGCTTATCTTTCTACTTTGTATCACCACTGAGTGTATCCCTAAGCCATGTAAATGTTTCTGAATCCTTAAATTCTAACGTACTACACTCATATGATTCCCAGATTGATGCCTTTGTATTTTTTTTTCCCCATCAGCACATCTCATGTGGTTTGCTTGTCAGAAAAGAATCATACTTGGGAGTATCACTTTCAAATGTTGGAATGTGGCATTTACAGCGTATGTCAGCCATAGATGGTGTGGGTTGATGGGTATGTTATACGGATATACTTACGGTTGGAAAAGTGTATTCATTTAGCCAACTTTTTGGTAACTTAGGATTTCTTCCATAGATGACATTCATTTCTTCAGTCTTACAACTTAAACTTATACCTGATACTGAGGAAATTTAAACATTTTACCCTCGCTACTTCCTTACTGTCAGCCCACCTGCCTTCCCTTCCTCCCTCTCTCCTCACCCCACTTCCTTCGCCCTCTGCAATAGCCCTCACCACCTTCAGACATTCTATATAACTTATTTATCCTGGTTTTCATTTATTTTCTCTCTGTGTCATCATAAAGTGCAAGCTCCACAGGTCAGGGATCACTTTATTCATTAATATATCCCAAGGACCACAGACAGTGCATGGTACCCAGCAGGTTCTTTGTAAATATTTGTTAAATCAAAGAGTTGTAAAGCTACAATGGCTCTTAGAAGTGATCTTGTCAAGTCTTCATGGTTTGTTGATGACACATCTGGTATAATGGATTCGTTTATATCTTTTATGTTAGTCAAACCTCCTCTCATCCTTAACAATAAAATCAGACATTTTTCTCTCCACGCCATGCAAGAACGTAAGAGATCATACACACCATGGTTCCCAAATCACCAAGAACAGAGAGCATGCAGATGAACATTTTATAAAGTAAAAGTGTTCCTTCTAAAACCTCACCATTTTAGGCTTTGAGAATTGCAGTACAGGGATGCTTTTATTTGTGAAATTTATTCTTTTCAAAATCACAGCCATGTCTAATGGAAAAAATCATATCTAAGAGGAGGCCATCCATTGTACTGGAAACAGCATGGGCTTTTAGTCAGTTTGGAGTCCAAGGGCCACTAGGTGTGAGTCAAGAATTACATGGCTTATTTATCTTCTCTGAGCCTCTATTTTCTTGTCTATAAAATGGGGATAACAACTTCCTCTTTCAACTATCTATTGCCATATAACCAACCACTCCAAAACTTAGTGGCTTAAAATAATAGTTTGTTCTTTTTCATAATGATGGGACATTTCTAAGTGTTTTGTATAGTTTCAGCTAGAGTCCTGAGGCTGCTAAGTTACACAAGTGGCAGCCGGCTAGCTTGGAGCTCAGCTGGGGTTGGGGCTAGTGGGGTAGGCTGGGTCCTATGGCATAGCTGCTATGGGCTTCCTCAGACCATATTGTAGGGCTCTAAGAAGGTGAAAGTTAGTTCTGAGAGCAAAGTGAGAAGCCCAGCCTTTGAAGTTATAGTACATAAATTTAACCATAGTGTGTTTGTTAAAATTAGGGTGCAGGCCAGACTCAATGGCAGGGAAAATAGATGCTACCTCTGGGGGACGTGGCAGAGATGTTTTAACCATCTTTTATCCACTACACTTACATTATATAGTTGTGGCGAAAATTAAATGAGATAATATTTATAATAATATAATTTAAAAAATAAATAATTAAAGCAGACTTAAGTGCTAGTCTTCCTCCTTTTCTGATTTCTGCTTTTAAACTTCTGAGACACATATTCCGGGTTTTATGAAAGTGATTATTTTAGTTAGGCATTTTAGATGGAGAAGGATGTCATATTTATTCACTTACCTCAAGAGAAGGGAAGGAAATAGTCGAGTTTGGGAATGGCTGGTTGAGGACCTAAGCTGCCTTGGGAGCACCTGAGATCTCTGATCTGCTTTGTGAGTCTCCTTATTTGTCTGTCTTTACTGACTGGTCTCCTCTGCTGAGGAGCAGAGCATCCTTCCTTCTAAATAGGATTTGTATTTCATCCTGTGCCCACGCTGTATGCAGTCCTAGACTCAGGGCGTGCCTCCAGTGGGGATGATTTTAGCATTTCCCCATCATTGAGAAGAGAGGTGTTCTGATCATCTATTGCTGTGTAACAAATCATCCGAAAACTTAGTTGCTGCAGACAGCACCATATTATTATCACCTGTCTGTGGATTGCCTGGGCTCAACTGGGAAGTTTTCATTTGGGATCTTATATGGTGACAGCATATGGCAGCTGGAGCAGAGTCATCTGAAGGTTCAGTGGGATAGGTGTCCAAGATGGCTCATTCTGTGGCTGGCTGTCACACTGGCTGTCTGCTGTGAGCAGCTGGCACTGTTGTCCAGGGCACCAACTGAGACTTTTCTGCATAGCTTGGACTTTTCACACATTGGCAGCTTTATTCTGAGAAGGAGCCTTCTGAGAGCAGGCATCTTAAGAGTTGTAGGCAAAGCTGCAAGTCTTATAACCTAAGTTTGAATGTCACTTCTGTTGCATTCTTTGGTCAGACAAGCCAGCTGGGACTGCCCAGATTCAAGAGGAGAGAAATTAGACTCTACCTCTTAATAGGAATAGTGACAAAGGGTCTTTCAACTACCACTGGGGGATTCAGTAAACAGTATTGTGTAGATCTCATAGGTGGTCTGAGGGTCTGTTGCTGATCCTAGAACCCATTCCTGCTCCTGGTTGCTTGTGGTTGCAAGCAACAGAAACTCATTAAAGTAGCAATGACTAGATTGAAGCTTTGCCTTAAGGGTATCCACAAATAAAATTAAAGGGCCTTGAGAATTGAGACGGAGCTAGGGATTGGCTGCCCCTTCCAATCTTTGAGTTGGCCTCTGGGTCTCTATCACAGTGACTTTGCACCTCTCTGAGCATCTTTTGACTCTGCTGATCCATGTTTCCCTTCCTCAGGGTGCTGACTTCCTCAAAATCCCCTTCATACTCCTGCTGGCCACCTGGCCCCTCTCTCAACAACAAGACCTTTCAGCCTCAGCCTCAGATAATTAATGCAAGGTGCTCAGTTTTGCTTTCCTTTTAATAATTGAAAGAGGAAAGTTGATCGGCAAACCTCATTTTTGTGTGCCAGGACTTAGCACAGCCTTGAGTCACAATCCCACGTAGCTATTAATGACTTTGCTTAACATTTCCATTTATTTCAACCATCTACAAATGCCTTCAACCCCTTGTACTATTTTGTTTTTAGCTCTGAATTTAGCTCTGGTTTGGTTTTAGCTCTGAATACTTTCATCATAAAATATACTCAGAGCCAGATTCCTGATAATTGAGCTCGAAATCCCTTGAGATTTCAGACCCAATCATATCAAACCAGGAAGAAAATCTCCTCCTGTAATGAACACATATGTTGTGGCAATCAGAGCTGGTGGGGTGGATTACTTAAAGTGGATTTAATAATTCTTACTTTTGTGATCTTTCTCTTCCCAGGATTTCCTGTGGAAACAGAGCCTCACAACGTAGTTTTCTTAAGGCACCAGTTTTGTGTCACCGTGCAAGTCCCTGCATACATATTTTACTTACAAATACAGGATGATGTGAGACTCAGTCATTAAGTTGAATTTCTCTGAAGTCACTCCTGTGTCACATGCCAAGTAATCAAGATACATTATACATTATAATGAGGCTATAGAAATGAAGTTGTTATTTTTCAATGTTTATATACTTATAATCCATTTGTAGTTTCATTAAAATCCAGCAGTTAGTTACATTGTTCTTAAATTTTATTACTGTTATTATTTGGAATATGCTCTGAGAGAATTTTTTGCATACTCTGCAAAATGAAAGACTATATTAAAGATTTTCTTAATTTATACTTATTCTTTACTTTTGTCCTCCAACTCCTAGACTCAAAGGCTTAGGGTCTGTATCAGGTATTGCATAAGATCTGCCGTTTGTCAAATATGGTCACTGCTTTGCCACTGAGGAAGCTCTTTCTTTATAACTTTGTGCTGACAACTAATTGCATTTCAGTGAGTTAACAGTTGGGTAAACACTGAACTGAGACATCTGTATACTCAGAGGACGGGGCCTATGTCTTGCTGGTACAGTTCTGGGCCTAGCACTGTGCCTAATATGTGGAAAACATTTAAAACCTATCTATTGAATGAATAGATGCTTGGCTAGAAGGTGTTAGGGATGAGGGTAGTTGTGGAATTAGCAAGGAAGGGGAGTAACTTTATGTGCTATGTTACTATTAACTTAGAGATAGCTGGCTGATGAAGAGGCATTAACTCGAGGGATTAGTGGGGAGGAGAGGTGACGGAATTGACAGGCTTTAGGGATCATAGCTGTAACCCCTCTTGAATACCCACATATCAAGGATGTTTCATAAGAAAGTATTCCATGATCACTCAGTAGTAGCACCAACCTCTAAAAAAAAACCAAAACCCCATTTATTTTTTTGGTGTCTAAGAATAGCATAAACAGCCCCATATGTATTCATCACCTTAAGAATAGGATGAGATAAACAGTGTGGGGCATTTGGTATAGCTTATTTAAGATGGTTTGTATTTTAAGTAGAAAAGATATTGAATGGTTAATATGTGAAATGATCATGACATAATCATGAAGGATTCGTATAAAAAAAGGAGTCAGTGAGTAGCAAAACATACTAATCGTGGCCATATCGAAGTTTGGAGATTTCAAAATAGCTAAGGAGGCATCAGTTCCATCACAGCTCACGCAGAAAGTCTTCCAGGGGTGGGGCTCGCTAAGGCGTAGGCCTGGGCTGGAGTTCTGCCTGCCTGCTCCCATGAGAAGCTCTTTTTCCAGATGACTTCTACTTGGACTGAAGGCAAAAATAAAAGAAACAGCTGATGGCGCTAAGGGTTCATGGGTGCTAGAGATTGAATGTGTATCTCCTCCCATGCTTCATATGTTTAAACCTAATTCCCAGATTGATGGTATTAAGAGGTTGGGCCTTTGGGAGGTGCTTAGGTTCTGAGGATTGAGTCTTTATGACTGGGATTTATGCCCTTATAAAAGGGACCCCAGAGAGCTCTCTCACCCATGCCCTCCACTCACCATGTGAGGACTCAGCGAGAAGGTGGCACCTGTGAGCTAGGAAGCCAGCCCTCACTAGATCCCAACCAAGCCCCCTGATCTCCACCTTCCAGCCTCCAGAAGTCGGTGTGCTTTGTTGTAGCAGCCCAAACAGACTGAGACAATTAAGGATAGGCCAAGGGCTGCCATTTGTGGCTAAGAAATGTCGTCTTACCAGAGGAAAGTCCAACTCATGCTGGCCACTCAGCCAGCTAGGTATCTCTTTTCTCTTCTCCCTTTCCCCTCTTTGAAAAAGTCTCAAAGTTTTTTGACTCAACACGGTTCAGACATGGGGCCATCCTTCTGGATTTCTAATGTCTAGGCAGGAGTTTGTTATGATGTGAAAATCTGAAGAAAGATTGGGTCAGAGCTTTCATACAGTTCAGGTACATTAGACATTGAAGGTCTGTAAATCATTTAATGGTTCTGGTAGTAGTAGTCAAAATAGACATGTATAACAAGCAGACCCCAAATGTTAACATATTTGACAGGCCTGAACTTAATTGCTTTTTAATGTCAGTCAAATAGATTCCACTTTGGTTTCTTGGCCAGGCTTCTGTAAGCCTATTAAAACCCCATGAAGCTGAAAATATGAAACTTACTGTTTGTAAAACATGTAAACAGAACAGCCTTTTACTGCCTTACCATATGCTTAAGAAATTATGATTCGGACATTTCAGTTTGGTATCTGTCTCAGAAACAATTAAATGGTAAGAGTCTGTTTTATTATTTTTTCAAAGTTAATAATCTAGTTACAGATTTTTTACTTAAGAACTTGATTTATATGCCAAATCAAAGGAGAAAAATCCTATATGTTGCTTTATGCTTAGAGACGGGGGTTTAGTTGGGCAGTCCAGCCTGGTGTATTAGTTTGCTGGGGCTCCCAGAACAAAATACACAGACTAGGTAACTTAAATAACAGAAATGTATTTTCTCTTGGCCAGTCGTGGTGCCTCACACCTGTAATCCTAGCACTCTGGAAGGCTGAGGCGGGTGGATTGCCTGAGCTCAGGAGTTTGAGATCAGCCTGAGCAAGAGCAAGATCCATCTCTACTAAAAGTAGATAAAATAGCCAGTGTTGTGATGGGTACCTGTATTCCCAGCTACTCAGGAGGCTGAGACAGAGGATCACTTGAGCCCAAGAGTTTGAGGTTGCCGTGAGTGGTGACTCTGGGACACTCAACCCCAGGTGACTGAATGAGACTCTGTCTTAAAAAAAAAAATTCATATATATGTATGTATGTATGTATTTTCTCACAGTGCCAGGGAGTAGAAGTCCAAGATCGAGATGGTAGCAGGCTTGGTTTCTTCAGCGGCGTCCTGCTCCTGACTTGCAGTGGGCTGCTTTTACATGGTCTCATGCAGTGGTCAGCCCTCGGTCTCTCTGTTCTGTGTCCTAGTCTCCTCTTGTAAGGACACCAGTTGTATTGAATGAAGAACACCAGCCATCTGACTCTTACTTTCCCTTAATTACCTCGTTAAAGACCCTGTCTCTTCAACATATGAATTTTTGAGAGACACAGTTCAGCCTCTCTTCAGACACATGGTTTTAAGTCAAGGTTCTCTCAACCTTAGGACTCAAGTTCTGACAGTAGGGTGGTGATAACATGTCTTGTGAAAGCACTGGAACCAACACACATTTTCCTCCCAGCTGGATAGAGTCAGTGGCCTCCCAGCCCCATGTGTGCCAGCTTGTCTGTGTGGTTGCTCAGTGCCTGTCCTCAGTACTTGTGAACAGGTGTGAACGCCAGGTAATTGCTATTGGGCACTATATTTTAATGTCATCCATCCACTGCTATCTGCTGAATATCTGTTTTGTATCTATTAGCTTATGTGTATTTCTATATAAAACTTACGGTATGTGCAAATTATTTTCATGTCTCCATTTAACACTGAGTTAGAGTAATTGGAAAATCTCGAAGCTAAGATTTCTTAAGAAATCTTATTTTCTAATTTACTCATATATCAAGTACTGTCATCACTTGTGTATTCATCTTAATGTTACGTAAATCACTAGACATTTACCAATATAGACGCTATTGTAGATACAAACTTGTTTATATGCAGATAATCAAAATAATATATTTGGGTTTTAGTTTGAAAAAGTTATATTCTATAACTTCATATTAATCTATTTTTGACACATGTAAGCACACATATTAGAATGTCAGTGTGCAATTAGATATTCTTAGCACATGTCATTTGTGAAAAGCACTTTGAATCTAAGTACGTTCAATTGAGCATAATTAAAATATCAAGATACATATTCTTCATATACATTTTGCCACTTAATTTTTTAAGTAGCTGTAAGTATCTACCATGCGAATTCAAATTAAAGGAAGGTGATTAAATTACAGTTATATTTAATGCTTTTAGTGTAAAATATAGCAGAAATTACCCTATGTTAAAAAAATATACTCCATGTTTTCAGTGGACAGCAAACTGAAGACGGGCTTTCTTTCTTTCTTTCTTTTTTTTTTTGGCTAGGCTATTAATATCCTCTGAGTATTCTTTAGAGTGTTGACTAAAATCGTTTGGGGGGATAAATGATAAGAAAGCATGCTTTTTCACCTTGTAAATTCTTTTGACTTAACTCCCCCAGTTCCAAGAAAGACTGTTCAGGGGTATTATCTCAGCTAGTAAAGAAATGTTGGAGAAAGGCTTGTTTTGTTCATAAAGATGAAAGAAAATGGATCATAGGGAAATATGAACTGGAGCTTCTGAAGCAGTTCTTTAAATAATGTATATAGGATGCTGTTATTTCCTACAGTTAGGATAATGAACAGACAGACTTGGCAAGCCATTGCTAAGGCACGCATAACTGTAAAATTGACTCGTCCACAAATGTTGAACAGAAAGTGTGTTACCATTTTAGTGAATGTCACTGTTCTCGGAATACTTAGAGAAAATGAGACAGTACCTTAGAAATTTGGCTTATATTCCCTTTCTAAATATTTGATTTCTTGAAATTCTGTTTTTATAAAAGAAACGGCTATCTTACTTTGCGTCGTAAAGTTTCCTATGCAGAATCAGAAGTGTCAAAAATGAAGTAAATCATGGTAGAATGTGGCAAAATGAATTTGGCAAAATTGTGAGGAAGAGAAGAAATCAAGGTTACTGAAGCATCTGAGCGCAGAGCAGAAAAAGCTGTGATAGGAACCACATCTCAGGTTCTTGGCAGACTCTATCTAGCCCGTTTCAGAGAGGGTGTATTAGAAGAAAAAAACTATAATTTACTTTGAGCCAGGAGGACCATATCTTGTGTAAAATTAGAGCATTTGGAAATAATGATGCTTTGTGTCGATAGAGCTGTTCGTTTGAGAAGCTTGGTGCGTGGGCTTCATGCTGACATAGTTGTGGCTTCCACAGTCCTGTTTTCCTTTCTGGTTGCTCTCAGCCCTCCTGGATGCAAAGGTGAATTTATGAAGATCATGGACTTCAGGCAGGAATCACAACAGCTGGAGCTGGAGATATGTACTCTCATTTGTATTGGTAGACGCACGAGGCATTCATTGTCCTGTCTTAAACCACACTGCTATATGTAGGTAAAACCTACACCAGTGTACTTATTTTGCAGTCCCATTTGAATAAAATTGAAATTGTCACCAGTTACACATTTTTTGAGTATAAACTATTTCCTAAGGATTCAGGTTTGGCATGATTTGGGAATTTTACTGCCTACTGGCCTGGCTTCCTCATGATTTATTGACTAATCCACAAAGAAAAATTTGATGTATTTGATAAAAGTCTATTATAGTATACCTAGAAAAACATCTTCCTTCCATGTACTTTAATGTGTCTGAATAATTTATTTATATCTCTTAGAGGCTATCCAAGTCATAAGAATTCTAGTCCATGTGATCAAATTAACCAAAATTTCAGGCAGATACTCTGTTCAAACAAGAAAGAAAAAAACAAAAATGAATGTTTTCAAGCAGAGGCTTTTTCACAATAGGCAAATCAGTGTAATGTTTCTGAGGTTGAGTTAGAAATCAGGCAAGTCTGGGTTCACATTCTGTCACTGCTTTGAACAGAATTCTTTGCTTCCATTTCATCTCCAGAACGATAGGAGTAAGATAGCCCATGTCAGCATGATGGGGGATGAAGGAGATGATAACATCTGTGGCGAGATTAGGACAGTACCCCTGCCAAATCAAAGGTGCTTGGCCCGCGTCTGGCTCTGGCTTCTCCAGGAGAGTAAAGGAGGGAAGAAGAGAAAGGGTTTGCCTACTGTAGTCACTTGAAGACTTACAGCTATATCTTCTTTCTGTTGACACTGGTGGATAATTTATTCTTTAAAAAGTGTGCTTCGAGACCAGGTACGGTGGCTCACACCTGTAATCCTAGCACTCTAGGAGGCCTAGGTGAGTGGATTGCTTGAGCTCAGGAGTTCTAGACCGGCCTGAGCAAGAGTGAGACCCCTGTCTCTACTAAAAATAGAAAAACCAGCTGGACATTTTGATGGGTGCCTGTAGTCCCAGCTATTCAGGAGGCTGAGGCAAGAGGATTGCTTGAGCCCAGGAGTTTGAGGTTGCTGTGAGCTTTGAAGCCACAGCCCTCTCCCTAGGGCAACAGAGTGAGACTGTATCTCAAAAAAAAAGTGAGCTTCCAGATCTCTACCCCTACCTATTAGTTGGGAAAGCACATCCTTCTAGAAAGGGATCTGGAGGACAGGCTTGTGTGTAGTGCACATTGTTAGAGGGACTAGAAATAATCAGTGCCAGATAACCATGAGCAGAACCACATGCTAGGAGAAGGGCTACAGCCTCCAGATCTCATAAAGATCATAAGGACTGGAATAGCTAGTGCATAGGAAAATGAAAGAAAGAAAGAAAGGAGGAGGAGAGGCACCCTGGGAGGAAGAGACGCGGTTAGATAGGACCTCTTGCTCAACTATGTACTCTATAAATCAGGAGGAAAAAGATGAGAACTGTGGGAAGCAAGAATTGGTAGAAGCTGGAGACTGTCCCAGAAGGACTGATGAATTGGACTCCTTCACAGTTTACGGGGTTGATGCTGAAACACATCAAAACTGATCCCCTAGCCATCCTCTTTGAAAGGAAAAGACCAGCAACCACAGTGACTCGTTAGGATATTGCCAGATACGTGAGTGGGGCAGAGGGACTCCAGCTGCAGATAGAAGGGCGTCCGTTCTACCGACAGCATTTCCTGTACACCTTTGAGGTACTCAGTGACCCTGAGGATGTGGAGCTCCTAATTTATCTAATCTGCTGAGCTTTAAAAATCTGGGACACTTTATAAATGTTTGGGAATGTGTGCTGACACAAGATTGTCTTCATGACTCTGTTCATGATATTCGTGATAAGGGGATTGCTTTGGATTTTAAATTATGGTAAAAATTGATACTTTAAAAATATTTGACTGTTATGGGAAAACTGACATTTTTACAGTGTTTGCATTTTTAATTAATTTGCAGGCAAATTGATGTTTTTATAACCTTGTATCTCCTTGTCTAGCAACAATAATTTTTTCTCTAATATTCAAATCCTTATGTCCCTTAAAAGCATCCATATTTTTCTTCATTCTGATCATGTTCTTCTTGGGTTCCTGGTAATAGCCTGGGTGAGAATCCACATGGCACTGAACATAATCATTCCTCCTCTTCAGAGGTGTGCGCACACAGGAGGTTCTTAAGAGAGAGCCCAGTCTGTCTGGTTTGAGTTGAGGAACAGAATGTATCAGCCCCTGCCTGTGGACTCGCCTTTAGAGTGATCAGCTGCTTTATCTTTTCATATGCGCTGCCGATGAGACTAACTTTACCCTGACTTCATAGAGAGAGCCAGATTATTATTTTTCTATTGATCCTAAGGGAGTCTTTTCTTATCATTTTGGTTTGTGCATCACAATTTAGTCATCTCTCCTTGTCCCAAATCCTGTGGCATTTAATTGTTTTCTTTCAAAGCATAAGTGAAGACAACCACCATTTGTCAGCTTCTGCTCAGTCACAAATTTATCGCGACAGGATGTGTCGCTAAAGTCAATCCAGAGGCTTCGCACACTCTGCCCTCCTCCTCCACCTCGTCCTCCTCTGCTCAGACTTGGTGCTGTGTGCTGAGGCGTGGCTTAGTTATACTGAGCTCTGTTGTATTTCTTCACTCTCTCTTCCCCTAGATCTCTTCTCCTTAATTGCCCTAAATAAGTTTTCAATATGCCTTGCTTGCTGTCATAAACGACTATCATTTTCTCATTTTCCCTAACTCTAAAAATGTACACCACACAAGATCTAATTATTGTCGAAGCCTCAACGGGGCTTCAATCTAGGTTCAGTTATTCATCGCACAGAGATGCAGTGTTTGCGACCAAGAGGATTGCCCAGGAAGCAGGGCATTGTTAATGTGAAGGACTGCGTCCAGTCCATCCCTAGGGTTTTTAAAAGGGAGGGCCATGTGCCTTGGGGCAAGTTGTGGTATAACCAACAAGAGGCTTTGTGTGTTGGGGGCAGGTTGTGAGGGATAGTGAATTTTGGGCTCAGAAAGTCATTCCAGGGGCCTTTAGAATCTCAGCTCCTTTATCTTGTGGAAAATCTACCATTTCTGGGAAACAACTCCAAAGGTTACATAATTAAGGGAGAGGATTATATGGGGGTCATTAAAATTTTGTTCAGTGCGGGGCCAGTTACATAATTCCCCAGCACCCTCTTTCCAATCCCTGTCACATGAGCTGGACTTGTCTCCCTGTGTCAGTAGGCATTGTTGGCCGTGTCCCCTTCTCCCTGCGGGAGCCCCTTTCTTGACTTCTGTGCCTGGATTGCTGTACCACTGGTGTACAATAGAGCTTTCTGGTCACTTCTTAAGTCTCTCATCCCTCTTGGTTTTTCTTCCTCCTCTTCCCAGTTCCCACAGGCACCTGCCTTCAGTTCTATGTGTGGACGGACGCCCTTGTCTGTGTTTTCGTCCTTAACTCCCAGCTCGCCCTCCCACTGCCTTCTCAACGAGTCATTCCTCTTCATAACCCTTTGTTCCTCTTACACACATGCAAAAACTAGGGGCCTTTCTGTGAGCTTACCCACTCCTCCCCCCCCCCCATTTTATGTCCAAATCCTATTGGTCCTTTTTCCCACCCTCACCTCAGCACTGTGTCATTCTAGTTCTGGCCTTTGATCTCTCACCTGGTCTGCTAACACCGGAGTTGTTATCCTTACCTGAAAGCTCTCCCTCCTCTCTGCTGCCTGGTGTCTTCCTAAGACATAGATAATAGCTCTACAGCTCCTAAACTATACTTACCAGCTCTCTCTGCTATGCGCTGGCACACACCACCTCCAGAATTCAGCCCCATTTTTCAAGAGTGTCCTGAACCTTCCAGGATTTGGCCCCAGAAGTCTTGTTTCAACCCCCTTCTTTCATGCTCTTCCTATGCCACTGAAAAAGGAAGAAGGTTCCTTCATGGTGCCATGATGGGGAGTGTGAGTGGGTGCTTAGGCCCTGGTGTCCAGCAAGTCCACCTTTAAATCCAAGCTCCACCTTCTTGGCTGTGTGACTCCATGCCAGTTAAATACACTCCTTTACTTTCTTTGGCCTCCGTCTGTTCACATATAAGGATAATGTTATTACTTAGCTGACGATGTTATGAAGAACCAAAAAAACTTTTTTTATAAAACTCTGGGTATAATCTCTGGTACATAGTAAGCACTCAGTAAATGCTGGTAGATGATGTCAATCTCATGGTAATTACCATCCCTATTAAAATTCCACTTGACAGAGTCGTGTGGGGTTTATCACTGTCCCACCCTAGTCTCTGTGCCTGTGTATCGTTCTCAGACTGGACTACTGAGATCCTAGTCACACTCCGTCCCCTGTCCGCATCTGACCTTACATGTCTCACCGCCTGCCAGAACGTCCCAGCCAGGATGAATCCTGCCCTCCTTTGAGCTGCCATATTGATCTGTCTTGTCCTTAGCACTTATCATGTGTTATTATTTTTTCTTATGTGCCATTTTTTGTCATTGTGAGGCATACCATTATTGAACTCGCAGGAAACGTGTAGAGATGTTCGTGTTCCCTCTATAAATAGAATCTGCCACCCTGAGTCTGTTTTCTGAATGTGTAGCCCTGGATAAATTGCTATATTTGTATTCTAGGCCACCAAAACACCACAGACTGTGGCTTAATCAACAGAAGTTATTTATTTTTCTTTTTCACATTTTAGGAGGCCAGAAGTCCAAGATCGAGGTGTTGCCAGGGCTGGTTTTTCTGAAGTCTCCTTCCTTGGCTTACAATGGGCCACCTTTTCCTGGTGTCCTGAGATGGTTTCCTTCCTGTGTCCTAACACAACTGTGTCATAATTTTCTCTTCTTATAAGAATGCTAGTTAGATTGGCTTAATGCCCTCCCTAAAATCTAATCTTACCTTAAATCCCCTTTTAAAAGCTCTATCTCCAAATGTAGTCACATACTTGGGGGTACTTGGGAACACAGTTCAGCCCATAAAAGTTGCTTTAATCTCTGTGTGTAAAATCTAGAAAGAGCATCTCCTGAGTGGACTAAAGACAGATAATACCTGCAAAATAGTCCCTAAGAGCCCGTAATGGTTACTTGATGAATATTTTTACCCCTACCCTTACTTCAAGCTCCTGGAGAACAGGAATACTTCCTGATTCATCTGTATCCTTATAGTTCGGAAGCCAAACTCAGAACGTGGTTGCTTGTAAATATTTGGTGAATAAATATGTAAATGAAAGGTCAAGTAGCAGAAGTGAGTTTGTAATAGTTGTGTGCATGTCTCCTTTAGATGGATTCAAATACTAGATAGTAACTAAGATTTCAGAACAAAGACTATCCCAGGAAACGTGTAGAGATGTTCGTGTTCCCTCTATAAATAGAACCTGCCACCCTGAGCCAGTTCAATTTGGGAAATCTGCCTGTGTCCTACTTGCCACAGACTCCAAAGAGTCACATGGAAATGGTTTGCAACAAAATTGCACACACAAGAAAACCAGTATCTTCACACAGCCAGAGCTCTCAAGTGATGAGGGACACAAAGACATTGGGCACAATAGGTGTTCCTGTCCGTTGTCTGTAGATTCGGCTATCTTTGATCTCTGCAAAGGAAGACATGGTCCAAGGTGCTGTGAATGGATAATAGGGCAGGAGTCAGAAGCACAGCAGGCAGTGTGCCGCGCAGGGCTCAGGTCGTGGTGATGCCCAGACCCTGCCATCAGATGATAAGCATCTTCCCTTGGTGCCTTGGAGTCTCTCATTTCCTTCCAGCTTGACGTCAAAGGGCCCGTTTTATCTTCATCACCTTTATAATGCGCTACTTTGAGTCTGTAAATTCTTTCTGTGTTCACCAGAGCTCAGACTCCAACCCCGGGAATCTTTCTCGGCAGTTATTTTTTTCTTGGTTTCACTATACCCACTATACTCTTTCTTTCCAATGCATCCAATGGAGTGGGTTTGATTCTTGCATCGTCCTTAGCGATGAGAATCCACTTTGCTATTTGAAAGGAATTGTTATCTATAGATTGGCTTGGAGTCAAGAATTAAGGAAAAGTTCTTATTGTATGTAATGATAACTTTTGCAGATATTATTAAAGATATGAGATAATAAAGCAAAAAGTCTGTACCTAAGAATTGTACCCTTTAATAATGGCACCACTTGGATATGTAGAAAAATTGTGTTGTGAAATCAGATACAAAACATGTACGAGTTACTTTCTGGGCTGGGCACAGTGGCTCAGGCCTGTAATCCTAGCACTGTGGGAGGCAGAGGCAGAGAATCTTTGGATCTTAGGAGTTTGATAGCAAGAGTGATACCCAGTCTCTACTAAAAATAGAAAAATTAGCTGGGCTTAGTGAGCCCAGGAGTTTGAGGGTACAGTGAACTATGAGGCCAGTACTGCGGTCTAGCCCAGGTGACAGAACAGGACTCTGTCAAAAAAAAAAAAGAGTTACTCTCTGAAATAATACAGAGGGCTGGGATTAAACCTTACAGGTTGAAGGAAGCCTATTAAACTGATTCTTAGAATTGACAGGGCTTCTAGAGATGGTATAGTGCAGGGATTCTTACCCCCACTGCACATAAGAATCTCACAGGGAAATTTTTAACAAGGGCAGATGCAGAAATTCTTACTCATTTGTCTCTCTGGAGCGGGGTCCAGAGGTCATTCACTGCCTTCCATTATGACCAGTGACAGTAATGAGAAGGAAGAAGCAACACGTCTGGGGCAGCAGCTGTCTGGAGCCCCGTGCCTGCTGCTGCCCATACTCCGTCCCTTTGATCTGCACAGTCAGCGAGATGGTTTGGCAAACAGGAGAAATGCAGTTCCGTCTCACACGGGATGTTCAGCGGCCCCCGCCTGCCTCCTCGTTCTCCAAGGGGATTGGTGTTTTCTGATTACTTCCCATTTTACCCCGGTCAAGCTGGTCTTACTCCTTTTTGAGCTTTGAAAAATCAGCCCTCAGCCTAACTCCAATCCAGTGCATCTTTTTCTGCAATTCTGCCTCTCATAAGACAGTCTTTACATCTTTAACTTGTATTCATTTTTGAAAATCTCTTTGTGTCGTTTCATATGAAGACAGCTCTGGTCCAGAAGTTCAGTGAGAATCTTTACATGGTTACCAGGCTAGAGCCGATTCACCTCATCATTCTGTGAGCCGTAAACAGCTCCCTCTATGGCACACAGCAGACAGTTCTTCCTGTACATTGAAGGTCACGGCAGTGGACGCACAGGCCCAGCTGCTCTGAGCGGTAGAGCAGGGAGCAGAAAGACACACCAGCCTCTAGGTGGGTCATCCGGCCCTTGGCTTCCTACCATCCAAGGCCCTTTCTTAGAAAAACAATCTGCCTTACAGAGTTAGTAAATGAAGATTTTTCTTTAATTTGTTTTGGGAACATTGTTACATGTTTTAGATAAATTGTGTACAAATATGTATTTTTTTTTTCTTGAGACAGAGTCTCACTCACTCTGTCACTGTGGGTAGAGTGCCATGGCATCATAACTCACAGCAACCTCAAATCCTTGGGTTTAAGAAATCCTCCTGCCTCAGCCTTCCATGGGGGTGGCATGAGCTACCAACCCCAGCTAATTTTTTTATTTTTAGTAGAAATGGGGTCGCACTTTTGCTCAGACTGGTCTTGAACTCCTGAGCTCAAGCAGTACCCCTATGTTGACCTCCCAGAGTGCTAGGATTACAGGCATGAGCCAACACACCTGGACCAAGTATTTACTTTTTATAGAAGTAACACAGGTAGGTATAGGGAAATATTAAAAATGTAGCTAAAAAGTGAAAAAAATAAATTCTTTATAATCCTATCACCTCAAAAGCACCACTGTTATATACTTTTTCTACATGGTGGCAGGGAATGGTGGGGGATATGCAAGCATTTTAAACATACTTAAGTTTTTACTTAACAGTATATATTGTACATTTTTCATAGTACTTTTATTGGCTGCATAGTATCTCAGTGCATGGACGTACACAAATTCATTTATTCCCATCCCTTACCCTTGGATATTTATATTTTTAATTTTTATTTTCAGCTATTATAAACAATATTTCAAAGACCATCCTGTAGTACCTCTAATTAATATAATATAGTTCAGATGATATAAAAAGTTTAATACATTTGTGACAAGGAATAACAAGTTGAGGTACAGCAAGAAAAAATGTAATTGCTTATAATAAATATGGGCTTAGCTTCGAAATAACTAGCTTACAATTTCCCTGATAGTGCACTTTAAAGATTTCGCTGATGATCTCAGAGAGATGGCACCCAGCCATTGCTGGAATGAAATAACACACGGTGTTCAAAGTTTAGGCCATGATTGATTTAATGTGTATTTTTGCTACTTTGACATATCTTTTATCTTATATGAAAAGAGCAATTGTTTGTATATTACAAACAATATACAGGTAATATACAGAGTGGACATAAAGTTTGTGTGCCATTTTAAATAGTTTAACATAGGAAGCTACATGCAAACTTTATGGACACCCTGTACACATACAATTATAAGACTATGTAACGCCACAAAATGATATTTGATGATCAACCTGATTTTTTAAGCAAAGAAAAAAAATAGCTTTCATCTGAGTTTACGTGTTCTCCAGCAATTTTTGAATCATGGCCAGAATCCATCATTCTAGAACCTTTGTCCTCCCCCCCACCCCTTCTTGTTATGGGAGGCAGATCTGTGTCTCTTTACTTGGATACTAGCTGCTTTTCATTTTGGCTTCAAGTCCTGTGTGGCAGTTGTTTGCACTTTGAGGAATATCTGTCATTGTAGTGTAAGGACTCTGGGGAGCCAACAGAAGTCTCGGCTTAGTCTTCGCCCTCTTTCAGCCACACTGTTAAGGAGGTAAGGCCTCTACCCATGGCTTCGTAGGCAGTACCTGTGTTTTGATTCACACTCATAATCCCTCACCCTTTAAATTGATGGGCCAAGGACTGAAACTATAGTCTCTGGAAGGCAGAAAATATCCTGAGCCTCCTTAAGAATAATCGTTCCTCCCTTCCTGGCCCACCTTACCATTTCTCTGCTTTGATCCTAAAGCTTTTATTTTTTCTCTTTAGGCAGGAGGCTCCCAGGTGATTTTTACAAATCCTTTAGAAATCGTCAAGATCCGTTTGCAAGTGGCTGGAGAAATCACCACTGGTCCCCGAGTCAGTGCACTGTCTGTCGTGCGGGACCTGGGATTCTTTGGGATCTACAAGGTAACTTTCTTTTAGTCATTTATTTAATTATTTTCTCATCACCTAAAGTAGGAACTATTGATCAGCATGAAATAAATTTTTTACATTTCTACATCTGGAGAAAGACTTTCTGCTGGAGCTTATAGGGCATCTTTATACCAAGTAGAAGGAGGTGCCCCCTTTCTGTTGTCTGTCTAAAAACCCTGTCCTTTAGAGTGACTATGTGGAGAATACAAAAAAACTAAAAATCAAACTACTTGACCCAGCAATCCCACTGCTAGGTATATAGTATATATTCAAAAGAAGGGAATTCAGTATGTGGTATAGAAAAGATATCTGCACTCCCAAAGGCTATTTGTTTATTCTCCATAGCCAAAATTTGAAATCAATCAAAGTGGTTATCAGTGGATGAATGGATTTAAAAAATGCGGTACTTAAATACAATAGAATATTATATAGACGCAAAAAAGAATGAAATCCTGCCATTTGCAACATCAGTGGAACTGGAGGACATAATGTTAAGTGAAATAACCCAAGCACAGAAAGACAAATCTCACATGTTCTTATTCTTATATGGGGCCAAAATATTGAAAACAATTGATCTTGTGGAGCCAGAGCGTAGAATGACGATTACCAGAGGCTGGGAAGGGTAGCTTGGATGGAGGGATAAAGTGGGGATGGTTAATGGGTACAAAATTATAGTTAGTTACTTAGAATGAAGAATATTTGGTAGCACAACAAAGTGACTGTAGTCCACAAGATAGGGTAGACTTTTATAAAAACTAAAAGAGTGGAATTGGAATGTTCCTAACACAAAGAAATGATGAATGCCTAAGGCGATGGAGACCCCAAGTAGCCTGATTTGATTAATTCGTATTGTATGCCTGTACCAAAACATCACATGCATCCTAAAAATGTATACAGCTGTGATACACTGTTTTTTTGTAATAATTTTTTAAAAACTGACTTATAATTACACAAATCCAGAATGACTATGATGTGAACAGCCCCCTCTAGAGCTGTTCAGCACAGCTGTTGGCAGCAGCACTGGCTGGAGCTTCAGATTTGTTATTCATGCAGAAACCTAATTCTTAGTGCTGAGTTTCATGAAGGACAGATGCAAGAGTCCCAGGGTTCCATCTGTCAGGAGACACGCTGAGTTCAACATATGGACGGAGAAGGCCGCATTAGGTCAGGAATTTATTTTCTGGTCCTATACATCTTGTCCTAACCATGTTTCCTATATAGATGAATGCCTTGTTTTGATTAACCTGAAAAGTCCTAACTATTTTTCACTTAGAAAAATGGTTTTTCAGAATGATTTCAAAACCTAACTTTTAGAGGATTCTTGAAATTTGTTATTCATACTCTTCTGCCAAACGTATAATGGAATACAGTAACCCAGCCATAAGGCCACGTCAAACGTGAGATGCTCACCATTTTTCAGTGAGAAGACATTTAAAAACAATTTTATACCACCTTGAATAAACTTTTAGTGATATAGAGAAAAAAGTCAAATGTCTACTTAAAAATTGTTCCTTTTATTTGCACAGAGATACATACAATGTATAAAATTAATGTTTTCTTTCTATATATACATCAAAAATATTTCAAATTATATGTATTTTGAATCAGCCTCATGAGGACCATTGAATCTATTTTTTGGATTGTCTGTTCATGTGCTTCTGCAGAGTACATTGCCTTCATTTGTGTTCCCATTTTGCAAGCCGAAACACTTCTGATCTTTATGTACAATATTGTTCTGGAAATGGAAATTTTTATCCCATAGACACATGACATTCTTTTTTCCTTTTCCCAATTCATCACGAATGGAGATGAATATAGCATCTTACCCTATTGCTTTTTGGAGTGAACTTTAAATGACTTGTTTTGACATTCAACATAGCATTTGTGAGGTCCCACCCTCCAGGAATACTTTTTTTACTCTTTTCTTTTTAACCTGAGTTCTGCAGGTAAGGTTGGTAAACATCCACAATTAGTTATAATTGATGTTGTTCCAGGTGAATCTGCATTCCCCAAAATGGTACTCTGTACTTTTTAAGGTCAAGTGATTGGAAGAGTACCCCACAATCTGAGACTTTGTACAAATCAAAGGTAGTGTGAAGCCCTCTTTCCTGGGATTAATTTTGTGGAGAAAACTTGCCTTATATGTAGTTTTTGGGCGTTGAGTGGTTAGGAATAAACATGCTGACTTTTTAAAGTAACTCTTAAAACGCTCAGTCTGTGATTGTGCAGCAGAACACAATGTTCCGTAGCTATTTTGCTTACCAGTTTATTACACAGCTGTAAAAGAATAAACAGTATTGTCATAAGGCATAGCATTGATCAATTTGAAGAAAAACCGTCGTCTTTCTAAATTTTTAGGCTCTTGCATCTATTATACAATGTAGCAGCATGTCATTTTGACAGGACGCCAAGCAGTCTTTCAACGGGTCGTCTGGTAGAAAGCACTTAGGTACTGTGGCAATGGCTGTTATCGACATGTCTAGCTGGATGAGATGGTAAAAACTTGTTTGCTAATACAGAAACAGACTGTTAAACTACCTGCAAATGATACAAGATTGAGACTTACTGCTTTTCATCTTCGCATTAGTTCATAATCTTAATCCCCTTTAACACTCCCTGGAAGTAGATCGTATCCTGATTTTGTAGTTAGATGAACAGAGGCTGCCAACCATGGTATCTGAGCTGAAATTGAGGCTCAGAAGTTTCTTGTTTCTACTTTTGTGCTAAAATTGCTTTCCTGAAATGAGCAGGATTGCTCAAGTTTGAGCAAGAGAGCGCTCCCATATAAAGTTAATTTAATTACTAGTGTAGTGGTTTAATCTAGTTCAGAGGCATTCCATGGGGCTCAGTGATGCCTTCCAAGCCCTTTTTGTTGGATGGGTAATTACCAAGTAAAGGCAGCAACTCTTTAAGCTTCTGAAAACTGGATTTCATTGCAAGAGAGAGTGACCTGGCAATCTCTGCCTTCCTGCTGGCCATCAGTATCAGCTACCCTCCATTCACCTTCTCTGGCTGTAACTTGGGCTCCTCTTACAGTACCACTCCTGATCCCCTTTTAGCCTCAGGCTTTGTTTCTTGTGAACCTCCCTTCTCCAGGCCTACCCCACCTCACATACACCCCTCTCCCTACCTCCCCACCTCCCCACCACATCCTTCGTTGGCCAGAAATCAACTTAGCAGGATAAGAGCCATCCTTCTAGGCACCATCACTGCTTGTGCGTTGCTGGGTGGTTTGATGTGTTTTTGTTTCAGGGTAGTGTTTCTTGTTAATAGAGCTTTTCTCCATGTTTCTATTCTGGGATGGGAAGAAAAGTGCACGTGACCGGGAGTGACCTAATAAGGTACTTTTAAACCTAGTATGTGTTCCTCCAGGTGGGTCTTTAAATAGAGAACCACTGTCCTAGTTTTAGTTGGGACTGGTAATCTTCCTTTTCCCTGCCTGGGCCCTATTGTTGTTGCTGTTAACATTATAATCAGGACCCGGAGGGGTGAGTCGTTGGCTCTATCTGTGAGTTTAGGCCTGCTGAGCTTCCCCTTGCCTAAATTGGACTTAACCAGGCTTTCTTTTTCTCCTGAATTGACTTGCAAAATACCAAACTATTCTGACTTCCTGGTAAATGGCAATTAGAATACATGCTTTAGAAGTATATTTGCAAGTGAAAAAATAAGGCAGGGGAAACAGTAAACATTTCACATTCCTAATGTTAGAAATAGTTTAGAGCAGATATAGTGAACAATGTAAACAAAGGCCCCCTCTCGAAAATGGTAACATTTAGAGATTTAGTTATAGCACTAGGGATAGGTGTTTTATTTCAGTAAAGGCAGACTAATTAATTACCTTTGAAGTTATATTTGAATATAATGCAGTTAAGGGGAAAAAAATCCATAACATACACTGCTTAACAACATATGAGGATGTATTTCCCTTTCCCTAGTTTGCTTTTGTTTTATTGCATAAGCCCCTGATGCCCCTCAAAGGATAAAATAAATCAAATAAATTTCGACATAGAAAAGAAAGTTGCATACATCTCCTTTTGAATATTACCTTTTCCACAGGAGCCATCAAAACTTTAAGAGGGGAAGAATTATACTTTAGGAATAGAGTGAAGTTTGCCATTTAACATTAATGGCAGCAGCACAGCCAATACAGGCCAAAAGATGTTTCATTAGCAAGCAGTGAAACAGGTCATGCCCCTTTTTGAGGACAAACATGGTCAGTGAAGCAATGGCAGCGAGACCCTTCAAGCATTGTTGGAAACAGTTTTCAAATTCTGTTATCATGAGTTAAAGATTGGCTCTAACCTGGAAGGTCACATAGAAATGAGGACTCTGTTTGTTGCATTCTAATCAAAGGCATTTATTTTGTACCACTGTATTTGACAGAGTATTCAAATATGTTTTTCATCTGTACATACAAATCTTGTGTTTGTGTGTTCATAAATGTGTGTGTATAAATGAATCATTGGAGCTATTGTCCATAAATTCAGAAGGCAAGTCATGATCCATCAGCACATTCTTGTTTATTCTGCTTGTTATCTCAAAGGTATTTTGTTTGATTTTTTTTATTTTTAAAATAAAATACAAGTTTATATTTTGAAAAAAATCAAGTAATTGAAAAAGGCATATAAAGGAAAGTAAAATTCTATCTTTGCCTCTTACTGGTCCATTCTCTTCAAAGGATAGCCACTGCTGAAGGTTTTACATAACCTTGAAAAATTAACAAAGCCCTTTCTACTGACATTAGTATTTCTCTCACACAGATGTTATACATATCAATATTTCAATATAGTGTGTGTGTTAACTCAAGTAGACTCTTTCTAAACATATATCTAAAAGTACTTTCCTCAGTTTATTTAATAGTTGTATAAAAATTTTCAAGTTTTTTTTTAAACTGTTTCCTATCAATGAGTATTTCTGTTGGTTCCAGGTTAGGGATATTATAAGCAACGCCGTGGTGAGCATCCGTGTGTATATTTTGGCATAATTTTGTGAATGTTTGCAGTGGGTGAATTCCTAGCAATGAAGTTGTTAGGTCAAATGGTATGTGCATTTTTTTTTTTGAGTTAATAGATTTCATCAAATTTCCTCAGTTTATCAATTTAACATATGACAGGGTTATATAAGGGCTTTTTACCACCTTGTGGGGGCAACTGGCTAAGTAAATAGACCTTTAGGATGCAACGTATATGCAGCAGAGAAGAGCTGTGTGTGGGGGGGGTGTGTACAGGGCTGTAAGAAAGGGAGAACTGGCCCACAGCAAGGAGGCCAGTGTGGGTACTTGAGGGAAGAGTCCTATCTTGATGTGCTTGCATTGCTAGAAATAATGATTTAATAAGGTTAAAACCAATTTTCAATTGTTTATTGTAAGTAAGTTAGGAATTGAATTAAGAAAATGATTGCAGGTGATGGGCAATGGGGAAAAGAGGAGAGAAGTGGATTGAGAAAACCACACTCGCCTTCAGACCACAGTAGCAACACCAGGAGCCTCAATTCTGTTGCAAAGTGCCCAGCCTGGCATTTTCTTTTTTTTTTTTTTATTAGATCATAACTGTATACATTGATATGATCATGGGGCATCATACACTCGCTTCATAGACCATTTGACACATTTTCATCACAATGGTTAACATAGCCTTTCCGGCGTTATCTCAGTTACTGTGCCAAAACATTTACATTCTACATTTACCAAGTTTCGCAAATACCCCTGTAAGATGCACCGCAGGTGTGATCCCAGCCTGGCATTTTCAAACAAACTGTCTTAACAGAACTCCACCCCACCTCCAGCGGGACTGGGTTCAGAGGTCACTGAGCACTGAGAGACAAGGCTGGCCCAGGGCTGCCCTCTCTGGGGGAGTGAGTGCATTCGGGGAGTTAGGAAAGTAGCAAGGGAATGCAGAACATGCTGGAGACAGGCGGGCACCTAAACCTGCTTAAGAGAGAAAAGGTTTCTCAGAGCAATAAGGAGGAAAATGCCTCCTTTCTTCTGTTTTTTCGGTATTGGCAGCAATGCCAGCTCACCTGTCCACAGGTTTTCCCAGGGCTTAATCGCCACTCTTGAGATTTGTGTGCGTGGTCTGACTGGGATCTGCTTTGACATCCTGCTCCTGGACTGTGTTCCCTGTCCCATGCTCCGATGGGGTTAAGATCATAAATAACTTAGAGTAATGAAAGTAAGAGGTAAATCTTTCTAATTCAGGTAGCTAGTTAAAGAAATACTTTGGTCTGAAAATGCAAGCCCAGCTGGAAGCATGACGTAAGGGTTTAGCCTTCCCCATTAGATTGATGATTAAAACAGTGATGTATGTAATAAAAACGGAACTAGCCCAGAGTTAGAGGTTTCCACCAGTCCCCACATTTGGAGATGGACAGTCAATCACCCAGCCCAGCTTTTTGAAACTTTCTTCTGGTGTCTTTGACTCTTTATTTTCCCCTCGTCCTCTCATCCTGGCAGTCACTGGGAAAGAATTTATGATGTAGTTTGGGGGTGCTTCCCCAACAGGCCAGGAAGACTCTCTGAAGGCGAGATGGCCTTGAATGGTGAGTCATCACTGAAGACATTTGGCCTGATCCAGTTTGTGTGGGAGAGCCAGACTGAAGGCAGAGAAGACTGTAGGAGGATGTGGGGTGGGGGATACTGACCTAGACCATGGCAGCGGCAGTAGGGATAATGAGGGAGATATATTTGAAAGATATTTGAGAGTTAATCTCACAAAGTTCTGAGAAGTGATGAAAGGACAATTAAAAGGTGGCTCCCAAGTCTCAGACTGGAGCACCTGTAATGGATGGTGATAATTAACTTTAGAATTTGGAATTTTTGAGAAGGCTGCAAGAAAGCTTTAACAGACCTTCTAATCATCATTACCATTATAATTGGAGAATAGAGGCTTACAAATTTTTTGAGATCTAGCTAAGTGACCTGAGTAGGTAGGTGCAGGGCTGAGTCTGAGACCAAGTTTCCTGACTCCCTGTCCAGTGTGTTTCTTACCCCACCATATTGAATCTAAGACAAGGGTGGGTCAGGGGGATGAGTGCTGCAAATGCACATGAAGCCATGAGGTTGGTTAAGATCTCCAAGCTGGAGGGAAACCTGTGATGGAACTCAAGAGCCCACCCATAGTTAGGTGGCATAAAGAAGTACGGGTGGGTGGAGGGAAGAGCAGAAGCACTGTCCGGTGTAGAACTAGTGTAAACAGTTTGTGAAAGCTAGTGGAGGAATGGGCTGGGAGGCACGGAGGAGCAGGTAAGTAGTGCTGCAGAAACCAAAGGCAGCAAAGGGCAAGGAAGGGACTTTGAACTTAAAGATGAAGGTCAGTGGTTATCTTTAAGAAGTCAATTTCATGAGGAAGAGTAAACAGATATCAAACCTTTCAAACTAAAGGTTTTACTGTGAAGGAAAACAAAGAGTATAGCAATTAGATGAAAAAGTAGAGTTTGAAGGATAGTGTTTGAGGATGGAGGGAGAAGAGGTTGAGAGTTTATTGTTTGTTTTAATTTTATGGGGAGAACAGTGTCTGTCTGTAGACACTCTCTCCTATCTAGCTCAACGTATCTTTCTGTGAAAGGAGAAAAAGTCACTGAAGATGGAAAGATCGGAGCGTCCAAAGATGGTGCTTAGAACTTCCTAGAGACAAGTGCAGATGGAGTCCAGGTTGAGAATTGTGTGTGTGTGTTATCACAAGCTCATTAGAGCTAATGTTTATCGAGCACTTGCTCTGCTGGGGCCTAGACTTAAACCTGTATTTCCTTAATCCCAAGAAGGAGGGACTAAGGCAAGAGGGTTAAGGTTTTACATAACCTTGAAGAATTAACAAAGCCCTTTCTACTTATGTTAGTATCTCTCTCACACACACAGATTGTACCCATATCAATATTTCAGTATAGTGTGTGGGAGGCTAAGATAAGAGAATCACTTAAGCCCCAGAGTTTGAGGTTGCTGTGAGCTGTGATGTCACAGCACTCTACCGAGAGGGACAAAGTGAAACTCTGTCCCAAGGGGGGTAAAAAATGGTATTTCCTTTACATCATTTAATCCTCACTACAGCCCATGGGGCAGGAACTATTGCTTTTTACGCCCCAAGGTACAGCTGAGGAAAGAAAGACTTGATGGATTTAGGTAATTTGTTCAAGGTCACATACCCTGTAAGTAGGTGTGAGGCTGAGTTTCCAATGCAATATAATCTTTCTTTGACATCTGAACTATCGCAGAAAGATATGTTGAGCTAGATAGGAGAGAGTGTGTACATGCCTGATAACTTAGATCTTTGGGGAAATTTCAAAACAAGGCTACAAGCTAAGCATAGATACTGAGCATTTGGCAGGTTTGGTGTCATTTGGGACAATGAATGAAGAAGAAAAGAATTGAGATGACAGTAAAAAGCATGGATGCATGATAGCTTAGGCCAGCATGGTTATGTGGTTATTTTTCCTAAAGTTAGATGTTATAGGACAGTGATTCGATTTTGATTTGTTTTACTTTTTAGAATAAGAACTTGATACTTAAGATCTTGTATCAACTCTTCAAATTATAGAAATTAAAACTACCCATTTGGAGCAAGAGAGGCCTTCTATTTTCTTAACTCTGACATTAACCAGAATTAACAGTAAAAATGACACAGGCTGAGCAGTAAGCCATGTTGCTACTCCAAATGATATCTACCGTCTTCTCTTAGAAATAACTGTGTGCCACAGCCTGTGCAATGAAAGGAAATATGTGCAAACCATATATCTGGTAAGGGGCTAATATCCAAAATGCATAACAGATTCCTACTACTCAATAGCGGAACAAAAAAAAAAAAAAAAACTTGATTACAGAAATGAGCACAGGACTTAATAAACATTTTTTCAAAAAAGACATACAGATGGCCAAAAAGCATGTGGAAGAATGTTCAACATCACTACTCATGGGGAAAATGCAAATCTGAACCACACTAGGGTATCACTTCACACGTGTTAGGATAGCTGTTACCCAAAGCACAAAGCTGGCAAGTGTCAGCAAAGATGTAGACAAATTAGAATCTTTGTTGGTGGAAATGTAAAGTGCTACAGCCACTATGGAAAACAGTATGAAGTTTTTTTTTGTTCATTTGATTTTTTGAAACAGAGTCTCATTTTGTCACTCTCAGAGTGCAGTGGCATCATAGCTCACAGCAACCTCCAACTCTTAGGCTCAAACAATCCTCTTGCCTCAGCCTCCTAAGTAGCTGGGACTATAGGCGCCTGCCACAATCCCTGGCTATTTTTAGAGACAGGGTCTTGCTCTGGCTTAGGCTGGTCTGGAACTGCTGAGCTCAAGCAATCCACCAGCCTCCGCCTCCCAGAGTGCTAAGATTACAGGCGTGAGCCGCTGCACCCAGCCCAGTGTGACGTTTTGTTAAAAATAGAGCTACTACATGATCCAGTAATCCCACTTCTGGGCATATATCCAAGAGAATTGAAATCAAATATCCTCACTCACATGTTTATTACAAAATTATTTATAATAGCTAAGTATGGAAACAACCCAAATGTCCTTCAGCAGACGCATAGGTAAAGAAAATGTGGTATATTTATATAATGGAATATTATTAACCCTTAAAAAAGAAGGAAATCCCGCTGTTTGCAACAATATGGATAAACCTGGAGGACATTGTATTAAGTGAAATAAGGTGGTCATAGAAGGGCAAATACTGTATGACTGTACCTATACGAGGTATCTGCAGTGTTCTTGGTGTATGTGAGAGTGACTGAGTCTTTTTATCAATATACCAGCCCCCCAAATTGAAGAAACAAAATCTTCACACCTTACTAGTAGCTTTTTATTCTCTTGGTCAAAAGCGTCTGCCATAGCTAGGCATGGTGGCACGTACCTGTGGTCCTAGCTACTCAGGAGGCCAAGGCAGGAAGATCACTGGAGCCCAGGAATTTGATATCAGCCTGAGCAACATATTGAGACCACATCTCTTTAAAAAAAAAAAAAAGCATCTGCCATAAACATTAAACATTTTGGACATTTTATTGTTTCACTCAAGGAAAGATTTTTAGAAGTTTAAGGAGAGAATATCAGGTACCTCAAGGGGCCAGGTTTTATATCTAATTCGGTATGATCATTTTAATAATATTAGATAGAAGTCATGAGATACTGTCCATATTCCACTTAAAGCTTACATAAAAAGAAAAAAATTAAAAAAAATCTTTTTAAAAACACTTTTTAAAAAAAATTAAAAGCCATCCTCTTCCCTCATTTTTTTTTTTTTTTCTATTTTTAGTAGAGATGGAAGGTCTAGATTTTTGCTCAGGCTGGTCTCGAACCTGTGAGCTCAAGTTATCCACACACTTCGGCCTCCCAGAGTGTTAGAATTACAGGCATGAGCCACTGTGCCCAGCCCATTTTGAATATGTATTTCTTTGAATGCAGTCTATTGCTCTGAGAAGTCGTCATCCTCAAGGATGAAGCATTCAGAAGAGTTACGTGTAGAATGGTGAAATACAAAGAGAATACCCAGCTCAACTAGCTGATTAACCCTAATGGTCGCTGTGGTAGAGAAGTGACCTTCATATTATATGTTGAAAGAGGATGCAAACAGGAGCTTGTTTCCTTCCCCCAGACTTTGCCATCTACATCAAGGAGGAAAAAAAAAGGATTATCAGGAGGCCTGCATAATCATTCTATGTTTGGGGGGAAGCTTGTCCTGAGATGATGTTCAGAAGAATCAGCTTAAGTGTCTCCTCAGTGAGGTATTAGGTTCTCTGTAGGGTTTTTAGGTATTGGCAGATCAGATATTTGAAGTAATTGTCTAATTGTAAACATTTTAAAATATTGAGTAATATGTTTTGTAAACACCCTTTCCAAAATATTAAGTTAGTAAGGAAGTAAAGAATATTCAAGCTTAAAACCAGGTGATATAAGCGGAACTCTGTGTTTTGCCAAACGCTTGGATAGAAGCATTAACTTTTGAAGCCTCAGGGGCTAATCAGGTACTGCCTAAAGTGCTACCCCTGAAAGAACAGGGATTGAGGAGAGGCAAGCCAGGCCCCTAAGACACAAAATTTAAGCAGGTGCCAGCCCTACACGTGCATAGCCCTGAGAGTGAGCACCTCATAAAATTTCTAGCATAGACACCACTCTTCCCCGGTCCTGTTCCTAGACTTGAACAGAATCCTCCCCACTAAAGCTGGGACCTCAAAGGGCTGCATCCTTAGTGGAAGGTAAAATAACAGTGCTCCCTCCCACCCTAATCTGCAAGGAAAATTGTCTTCCTTCTCAGGAGAGGAGGAGAAAAGGGGGATTCAAGGAAACTCTCCTCTGGAAATCAGGAACTTCAAGCTGGTCTCATATGGGTTTGCAAGTTGAATTTATACTTCTTGGGTGACATGAAAAACTTAGAGCTGGGAATTTATTTTTAAATGGTCTTGAATTGACAGTGCCCACAGATGCCTGACAGAAGCAAACACAATCCAGAGAAGAATATACCTTCAACCCAGACATCAAAGAATTTTCATAGATGAATGAGCACTTCACAATAAAAAAAAAAATCTCAAGAAATAGCAAAAACAATAGGAAGCATTTTAAACACAACAGCTTAACATTATTAGAAATATATAATGAATGTTTTGTTTTAAAAAATTTTAAAGCGAGGAATACTGATCATGATTAGAATTTTAAATTCAACAGATAGCATTAACAATGGATTTAGCCTAGCTAAAGAGAGAATTAGTGAACTGCAAGATAAATTATTCAGAATGCCTTTCTGAGAGACAGAGAGATGAAGACATAGAGATATAGGGGCGAAGACCAAAAGCTTTCTTCTTCACCCTCTGAATGTTTGCTGAACAAGAATTGACAGCAGGCATTATTAATAGGAGAAAAAGTCATACAAATGTATTTTAACATGAATAGCACGTGTCATTTGGAGGAGAATGATTACTTAATCCTGTTGGGTACACGTATTCATATACCTCCTTCATTGGTAAGAGGAGATAGAAGTGTAGGAGTAAGTGATTTTGTAGGGGGATGAGTGGATCTAATGCTCAGACAATGGTAAGTAAATAATTCTCTCTGGAAATTGAATGAGACTAGAGAACAAACTGGTTTGGGACAAAGTTTGGGCTCTAGGTGTGATGTTTAATATTTATTCTTTTCCTCTGTAATATGAGTTTTAATCTTCTCTGGTTAATGGAATTTCAGGAAGGTATTAAAGGCCATTATTTTCCTCTTTGGGAAGTTTGGTTTCTGGGTAGATAAGAGAACTTCAGAGAACAGCTTCGTCCTGTGCTGTGGGAGAGGAAGAGGATCAGGGAGAATGGTGGTGGGGAAGGATGGTGGAATAAACTCAGCAAGGGCTTTGGTTCTTAGGCCTTGGAACTTTCAAAGCACTCAGCATGTCAGAGCACCATAGTTTGGGGTATTCTTTCTGCACCCCACCAGGGGAAAGAGTCAAGAAACCAGAATAAAAAAAAGAGATGATGGCTGAGGGTTTTTCAGAACTGATGAGAGCCATTAAAACAAGATTTAAGAAGTTCAACAAATCACAAGTATGGGATGAATAAAATTAATTCAGACAAGAAACATCAGAGTAAAACTGCTGAACACCAGAGCTAAAGAGAAGCTCTTAAGTGGCTGTGGAAAAAATAGATTTGCCTTCAGAGGGGCAGCAATTGAACTGACAGCTAAGTTAAGAACAGGAGTAATGAAAGTTGGAAGACAGTTGAGTAAAGTATCTTTGTCTTTAGACAAAAACCTTTCAACCTAGAATTGTATACCCTCTGAAAATGCACTATAAAAATACCTTTCAGGAACAAGGGCATAAAGATATTTTTAGACTAGCCAAACTCAAAAAGCATGTTACCAGAGCATTAATAAAAGAAATGTTAGACTGTACTTCAGGAAGAAGGAAAATGATGGCAGGTGGAACTATTAACAGGAATGAAGACCAAAGAAAGTGGTCAATGTTTGATCTAAATAACATGGCCTTAATTTAGATGTATGTAGTGGCAATTAGGAATGCTCAGTGTTTTCAAAGCCAGAATTAAAGTGGACAGTGATAAAATGGGGTTGTTTTTAAGGTACAAAGCATGTGTATCACACAGAAGGACAGTAAACAGCTGTAGGCCGCTATGTAGGTTGCTTGGACCCCAGCAAGTATTCACTGCTAGAGAACCGCAGCCAGTAGCTGGGGAGCATTCTAGGCCTGGTTCATGCCAACTCTGTGTTGACTGTACCAGGTTGCCAGCATAGTGGAAGGAAAAAAAAAAAAACAACAGAAGGCAAGTCAAGCTAACAAAGGCTATATACATTCATTATGCATATTACAATTTCCAGAGTAAATACCTAGGCTAGAAAAAGACATTACAGCTTCCAGACTGGTAATGGTGCAGTGGGCTTGGGGAGGTGGGTAGCATAGGAGAAGTAAGAAAGGAAAGGAAAAAAAATGAATAGATGGGATACATTTTGCAGATTAGCTGTGTGAAGGTGACATGACCAGCAGCTTGGGGACTAAAATCTCATGTGATGAAACTCTGTCACATCTAGGGTTTCCAGGTGGTCTAAGTGATGAGCGTTGTTGATGGCAAAGCAATACACAATAGTAGAACAATGCAGAGCCAGACCTGAGACGGGTGTGGCATTTCCTATAGAAAGACGATTTTGTTAGAATTACAGTGAAATTGAGGAGAAACTGGTGTTTTAAGAGTCCCTGGACTAAAGAAACCAAGTAATACTCATATTTTATATTCAAATCAAAATAATTTCAGTGTTCACTGATATCTAGTCTTTGATTGTTGGCTAGCTGATAGGATTGTAACATAATGAATGGCATAATCACAGAACAGGTCTTGGCCCCAGTGACCCTGTGCAAATCCTAGGCATGTGAGGCCTGACTGTCCCTTGACTGGGCAAGAGAGGTGCTGCCAGGCTGTGTCTCTAAGGGTTAAATCACTTAGGAGAAACCAGGAGGAATGCTGAGGGATCAAGACGTGACATGCTGCCCATTGTTTGTAGCTTTAGGACCAAAATATACAATTATACATGCCAAATAAATTCTAAACCTGTAAGGTAGGAAAAGAAGGGTGGGTGGCTCTGACGACAGGTGCCAGAAGCATTGAATAACCTTCTCAGACAAGGTGCACCACTGTTGTCTTGAGTGTTGCGGGGTCCCCAGTCTGGCATTTCCCCCCATGCTAGACAATGTGCATTCACTGCTGGAGTCTCTGTTAAGCCTCTGTCTCCCAGACCTGCTGGCTCCTGGTGCCCGCCCAGCACAGAAGTGCCTTTGTGAGTGTAATTACCTTTCCCTGTATTAGAAATAGTCTGTTTAGAGCTGTGTTTGCAGGTACAGCTAGAATAAGCAGGAATTAGCATGTGAAAGACCTGCCGTGGCCCTCCCTTCTTTATCAGCACCATCCTTTGGGACTGTTGTTTTTTTTTTCCCTCTTTGGATTGATTGGGCAGGTGTGACACCATCCAAGATGAAGACCTTTAAATGAAGAAAAAAAAAAAAACAAAGACATTGGAGATAGTTCTGCAAGAGACAGAGAAATATCCTGTTGTGTTGTATCTTTTGAGAGAATTTCATGCCAGGCAGAACTGGCAAAGTAAACTTGAGTGGATGATTCCAGCAACTTGAGAATCGATTAAAGCTTCTTTGGGCTTTCAACACAGAGTCCACATCAAAAAGGCATGAGAAGCAAAATAAGTGATTCTTTTGCAGTGATGACACTGTGGCCACTGCCTCTAAGCCTGTGTAATTGGCCTGTGTCAATTGTGGACTATTAACTTAAAGTTAAGTGAGACCTACCCTTAAAGCGTCCCTAGACCTTAAATAGAATGATGATGGAGAGACTTTAGAATGATACAGAACTGGATTGGAGCCAGAGTCGATGATTAAACTACCCTGGGATGCTTTTTATTGTCCTTGTCTATATTAGTGTGCCTTTTATTAAAAAAAGAAAGAAAGAAAATAAAAACCCAATAATTTCCCTTCTTTGGAGAAAAGTACTTTAATGAATAGTAAGAGATTAGAGGATTGCATTTTTGTATTTATTAATTTCCCCCAAGAGATTTTACTAGGTTTACAAAGGAAATTCAGGGCCAACTAGAGAGTTGTCTAGGGGTAGAGCTGCCGAAAGACTTAAAACAGGGAAATGTAGAGATTTTCTTATAGGGCAGGAACATTTTTAAAGATTTATTCCAAATGGCACACACTTCGTTATTTATTAATTTTTTAATGGCCAGAGTTTTTGTGCTGCTGACGCAGACCATTGGGCAATACAGAGTGTTTCCTTTTATTCTAGAGTCACCTGTTCAGAGGCTGATTACTTAGTAAAAGTCATACACTGGGAAGGTAAAATTCAAGTCAAGCAGGTTGTTTTGCTGTAGGACTAGAGAATGGGGTATTCACCACAAAATGAAGGATTATTAAGGAACCTGAGAGAGAAACATTTTCACCCTTGGAACTTTAAAAGCCTTTTTAACATTCTGCTTCTCTTTTCATTGTGGGGAGCAACAGGTCAGGTATTGCCTAAGGCAGCCTTACAAATTGGTACCTGCCTTTATGCCTAAAGGAAGTGGTGGGGAAAAGAAGGCCATGGAAATTTAATAAGTCTGTGTCCTTTTCTCCAGCCCTTTGCAAAGTTCTCTTTCCTTGAGAGTTGGGCTTTGATGCCTGGGGCACAGTGGAGGCACAGGGCCACCTCCTGACTCTATTCTTGGGAGTAATTTGCTATAGGAGCTCTCAGAGCTGGTGCTGGAAGGGGGAATGGTGCAGGTGCGGGAGGGAGAGACACAGCAATCCTGGCCACCGCGTTTGCCCTTTACATCTGTACTGCGGTGGATACTTCACACAGGACTCAGTTATTACTTAATTTATTCCTAAAGCTCTTGTCCCCTCTTCATTTGACAGACGAGGAAGATTCAGGGCGTGATCTCTGCCGTTGCTCCTCATGCAGCTATGAGTGCCCAGGGTGATCACACCTGGTGTTCTTCATTCCTCCTGCAGAGGTTGTCACTTGCTGGCAAGGTTGCCCTGCCTCCGTGGGGCAGTGACGGTGGCTGGTCCTCAAGTTCTCCTTCTCCCTTGACTTTCTCCATTTCTTCCTTTCCCCAGTCAACCAGAAACCGTATACCTCTTACATATCCACATACTCACTCCAGTTTGCATAAATTACTTGACCACATTCCCTTTAAAAAAAAAAAAATACAGCATTTTCCCTTTAGACTACACAGTGCCACTTACCCTATCTTCAGGTTTTGTTTTGTTTTTTATTCGTATGTCTGTTTTTTGATCTAGAGTTGCCTTCCAGCATCTTTTTACATACACTACACTTTGCAAGACCCTCCCCCTCACAGGGGTATATGATTTACTGTCATGACTTCACGCAAGGAAGGAGAGCCCTGGTGCTAGAACAGTCATCCCTTCCTTCTTGGGAAAACCCACACTCTGCCTGTCTCAGGGGGGTTTCTCATTTCAGGGCATGTCTTCTGTGGTCTTCTTGGTCATCCTGAAGCCACGTAGCATAAGGCAGGCTAATCTCTGGCTCTCTCTCTTGTTTTAATATTCAGTACAAAATTATTGACTGCTTCTACCTAGGTTTTATTATATGCCCAACAAATGATATATGTTTGTTTGAAAAGCTGAAACTTGGTTTTAGTTTCCACTGTATTTTTCCAATAAGCGAGTTAATGTCCTTACAGAAACCTGACAGTATGTCCCATTTTTCTTTTGTGATTTTCCCCCCTATGGAAATTGTCTTAGGCATCAGGAACATGTCTTGGTCAGCACTGACAGCCAAATGTTTTGCTTAGTGTTTTAAAAAGTAAATCAGAAATAGTTCCTGGCCCTCCGTTGCTTCCAGCCTGATACAGACAACACTGACATGGGCAGATGGATGGGCCAGAAGTAAACTCAGAACAGTATTGAGAAAGTGTAGACAAAGTGGAAGCGTGTGGAATCCACTGCCTGTCTTTTTCTGATTGAAAGATCCCCAGTGGTAAGGGTGGTATTTGGAGTTTAAATGACTGGAAAGGTGGTATTGAAGAGCTTGATGTCCTCAGCTTTGCAATCATCAAAGAAGATGTGGAGTGATAGGTATACCTTGATTGGCCAGATGAATGGAGCATTGAATAGCTTCCCCTGAGAGGCATCTAGCTGAGTGGGGAGAGGAAACTGGGGAAGTGAAGTCCCTGAAGACCTTTGACAAGAATGCAAATATTGGGACTAATCTACAGGACAGCCAAGACCAAAGATGGTGGTCGCTGTTTTGAAACAACAAATAGAAGGGAAATTTAGGCAACATGGCTAAGGAATGAAGACAATATTAGATCTTACATGGCCAGGAAACAAAAACAAAGAACCCTACCCCACAGATGGAAGGAGCAGAGTCACAAGCCAGAGCCACCCCAGTGTAATCTCATCTGTGGGAAGTTATTTCTATTGATGAAAATATTAAAATATATTTATAATACATGCAGTGGTGAATATGTGAAAAGCTGAAATTTTTAGTACTTTTCTGTATGCTCTATCATAAGTACTTAATATTTTATAATCAGGAAAATAAACTTTAAAGGGAAACTATTACTAGCAAAAAAAAAGAGAAAACAGACTGAGGTTCAACTGTAAGATGCAAACATTGCACGATGTGGTTAAGGTAAAAACTAATAGATATAGTAAGAAGCAAAATTGAAGGAGAAGAATTATGCCAGCCTAAAAAGTTACTCCAAAGTGATTTGTTTAGGAAGTCAGGAATATAGTGATTTTTTTTTTTTTTTTTTTTACTAAGAGAGCAGACATGAATATCTAACTCTTCTTCCTTTGATTATTTGGTATCTAATTTGAGTATCTTGTAGACATAATCTACATTGGACAAATAGCTAGGAGAACTTGCAGGAACACTTTGAGGCAAGAAAGGAAAATAGAAATTAAAGGGGACAATGTTCCCCCTACACAGTGACTGCCTGAATTAACTTTTAAAAACACTAGTCGTAAGGAAAAGAGTGGATGCTACACGTGGATATTGCCACCATACTGTACTTTTTTCCCCTTGAAAAAGCAGGGGCAATTGGAAAAACCTCTTAGAGTCCTGAGGTTTGGCCTGTTTCCAGGAACTACTTCCAAATGTCCTTGGAACGAGTGAAGGGCATGGCCCTCAGTAACATACAGTTGATGGATGTCCTGGGTGTCAGTTTGCACACATATAAAATGAGTAGCATGGGTGTGGTGGGTATTGTGATTCTTAATTTCAATTAGACATTTCACAGTGTGGGGGTAGACAAGATAGGGAAGGGTGGGTTGACTGGTGGTACCTGAATGCATCTGCTCTTTTTCAAATAGCCGTGCACAGAGTGAAGAGAGGCAGGCTCAGTGCAACCACGGGTGAGCCGAGTGAGTAATAGCCAACACAGCAGAATCGAGATTCCCCCGGGATGAGATACAGTAGGATTAAACATAAAATCCTGCTTCTGCTACTGGTGTAAGGCAACTAAATAAGTTGCAGAATAGCAGAATATGAACAAGACTAAGGGTTTTGTTATCACAATCCTGGTTTGAGTCAGGAGTGAAATGTGTGTGTCAGAAGAACAAAGTATAGTAACAGATGCACAAGGGTTAAGGAACTTTGACAGATGGGCACTCGGCCTCAAATCTAACAAAACTACCCAAGATCCTGCAATACTAGACCTCAATAAATGTCACTGGGTGTGGCTAGATCTGTTGAGTCTGGATGGATTCATTATTTTCCTTTGGGACTCTGTATTTGATGGAAATTTTTAGGTATTAGAAATGTGGGAAAGAAATGGTATTAAATCATTAAGTGTTGAAAAGAAGTAATTTCCTTTCCATTCAGCCTACCCCAAATGCAATATATATATAGAGAGATTTTTATTGTAATATGATATTGTATTTCTGATCCCGCATCAATTCTCAGGGCCTCCACATGGCATTATGTTTGCACCAGAAATTATTTGGTGAAGACTTTGCTCTAGTAGCTAATTGTTCCACACGCAACTCTAAAATGTGTCAGAATTACTGTAAGGCTTTAAAGCGGGCATGTATTAATGTTTCATAAATCCTGAGTGGCAGGTAAACATGTGAATAAATTGGGGGATCTAGGAACCCCTCAAAAGCTATATAATATTTTATGTATGTGTTTTTTACTTTTTCTGGAAAAGAGTCCAAACAATATTTTTTTTAAAAAACTCTTTTCCCTCCACCTGTATAATCTGTCTACTTCCTGGTGTGAGCAAAAAGATATCTTGACTGTGGATGCCTAACTTCTGGTTGAGACCAGAAAACAGATCTTCCTTGAAATGCCAGTGACTTGCTACCAGTAAAGATTTATAGGTTATCACAGGCAGAGTTCTGAAAGTGTTTTAATTAAAATTTTAGCATCAGAATAAATTAGAATTTCTTCCCCCTTTTCACATCACATAAGAGGGCTAGTTTTAGTTTTAAAAACAAGATTCAGATTTATAGCTTACAGAATTTGGGTTATTTTTTTCTATTCCCCTTTCAACTTATGAGTACAAATTTGGTCTTCTCCAAGAATATTTTGTTCTGAGGTGAGTTCCAAAGAAGCTTGATCTTTTCAATGGGATATGTGTTTCATGTGGTTTTTTTTTTTCCTTTGCAAACGTGCAGGGTGCCAAAGCATGCTTTCTGCGGGACATTCCTTTCTCGGCCATCTACTTTCCGTGCTATGCTCATGTGAAGGCTTCCTTTGCAGATGAAGATGGGCACATTAGCCCGGGAAGCCTGCTCCTAGCTGGTGCGATAGCTGGTGAGTGTCCCTCATGAACATTCTGTGTTCCTCTCACCACTCCCAGCTCCCACTGCCCCCATTTCCCTACCCCCTTACTGCACTGGAATTTTTGCTGATAGTTTATGACAGGGTACATATGGGTTGGCTGTAAGTGTCTTTGACTAGCTACCGAAAGGCAAGGGAAAGAAATTCATCTTAATTCCAGAAGATTAGATTATTAGATAAAGTCAATTTCTTAACATTAAAAAGGGTTCATTAAATATATTGGCTCATTTTGTGGAATTATCGTGTTCCAATTCAAGTTCCGTATCATTTCATAGTCTGAATTCATAGCATAAGAATAACTGTGTAGCCAGAATTTTTGTGTATTTACTTATTTATTTATCTAAGACAGAGTCTTGCTTTGTTGCTCTTGGCAGAGTGCCATGGTGTCTCAGCTCACAACAACCTCAAACTCTTGGGGTCAAGTGATTCACTTGCCTCAGCCTCCCGAGTAGCTGGGACTACAGGCGCCTGCCACTACACCCAGCTATTTTTTAGAGACGAGGTCTCACTCTGGCTCAGACTGTTAATCAAACCTGTGAACTCAGGCAACCCACTGGCCTCTCGGTGTCCTAAGTGCTGAGAATGTAGGTGTGAGCTACACGCCCAGCTAGCCAGAGTTTTAAAAAAATTTGACTACTTGTGCCTTAAAAGTATCTAAACAAAATAGTGCATAGAAGTTTATCCAGAGCTTAAACAATAGTTACTCTTCATATCATTTTAGGTTAAAGAAATGTAGTAAAACCAAAAAGATCTGTGCTAATTAGAAATACCCATTTTCCTCCCTGTGTAATTATTTGGGGGGAGGGGCAGTGATTACTAAATCCTAGATGGAATTAACTATTTCTTTTTTGTTCAGTGTTCCATTGAAAATATCAATAGAAGGCCAGGCACAGTGGCTCACACCTGTAATCCTAGTGGCTCTCGGAGGCTGAGGCAGGAGGACTGCTTGAGCTGAGGAGTTCAAGAGAAGCCTGAGCAAGAGTGAGACCCTGTCTCTTAAAAACAGAAATTAAATGAGCATCATGACAGGCACCTGTAGTCCCAGATATTGAGAGGCTGAGGCAGGGGGATGGCTTGACCCAGGAGTTTCAGGTCGCTGTTGCTCAAAGTGAGACTTAGCAATGAAGTGAGACTATCTAAAAAAAAGAAAAAAAAATGCACACACATACATATACATATATTATCAATAGAAAAAGTTAGTGATAGCAGGAATCAGTTCAGTCTTTGATGCTCCTCCTTGTGCAGGGACTCTAAAGGTTGGAACTTGGATTAGCATGACACGCATTTAATGAACCCTAAGACAGTCGCAGGTGCCCAGGTTCAAACATCTTGGGCACAGGCGTTATTCTCATCGCATATGTGGCCAAAGTCTCCAGGCTATTCCCAAAGACAGCCTGAGAACAACTCAGAGCTCGGAGAAGTTGTTTGCTATTCACCACCGGGCAGTGGCCTGGGCCATAGCCTGGGCACCTGGGAGATGGACCTGCATGGCTGCTCTGTAGTGCGGAGTTCATCCCTTGTCTTCACAGGCAGTGGCACTGGTACGTGACACAGGATTGTTCTTCCCTGTCTGCTTAGGGACCTTAGCTGTATGAGTAGCATTGAGACCCCTGTACATTAAGAAATCGTGATTTCAAGCCTAGAATACGGAATTCATGATTTTAATTCCAGCATGGCCATTGCCCCTCATAGGTCATTTCTCCTGTGTATACATAAGAAGAAGTTTTGAACCAAAAAGTTCATACATAATTTATTTCAAATTATTTATTGGGACTTAATGGGGAGAATTAAGTACCAATTATTACTGTGTGATTTGGGGCAAGTTACTTAACTTCTCCTAAGCTTTGGTTTTCTCACCTGTAAATGGAGATTGTAAATTGTACCTACTACAGAGCGTGTTTGTGAGGCTAAATGACAGGTTCCATGTGAAGGACTTAGCATAGGGCCCAGCATACTTTAATTGCTCATCAAGCATTAGCCAGTATTGTATTGAATCTGCAAATCACTCCAAAAATCAGTTATGAAATTGAGCTTAGATCAAGGTCTAGGATGCTTTCCTAACCCGAGTTTTCCTCATTATACAATACTGTCTTTAACTCTTCTCTTGGAGAAAATAAGTACCCCTAAGTGATTTCATTTCTGGATAGGAGTTTCCTAGGTAATCCGAGCTACCAGAATATAGAAGTGGCTAGTGAGGGTTTTTCTTTTTTTCTCTTTTAAGGCTTATTTTCTTCTATTACCTTTTTATGATTATAAAAGTAATATTATTCATTGTAAAATATTTGGGAAGTATCACAAAGGGTAACTAAGAAAATATTATCCACTAGTCCACTACCCTAAGATATTTGCTATTTAACATTTTTGCTAATATTTCTCCCATCGATGGTATTAAACAGAGTTACAATTACACTGTGTATATATAGTTTTTACTTAATGTTGTATCTTCAGCATTGTTAGCCATCATAGCAATTGGTAGTGGCATGTATTGTAGGGTCAGACTCTTCAGGTTCAAATTCCAATTTCCCCACTTGGAACTGTGTGACCTGTACAAGTTATTTAATCCTTCTCTTCCTATTTCTCCACATATATGAGCATAAGAATAGTCTTAGGCTTACAAGATTATGGTAGAGATTAAGTGAATTTTAGCTGCCAGGGGTGCCTGTAATCCCAGCAGAGGTGGAAGATGGTTTGAACCCAGGAATTCAAAGCCAGCCCTGGAAACACAGCAAGACCCCATTTCTAAAACAAACCAAAAAAAAAAAAAAAAAAGTTTTGTAAGCAGAAGGGAAAAAAATAGTTCCCGGTATATAAGAGAAACAGATTCTCTCAAGTGAATTTGTTGGTTAAAAAGTATGACAGACTTTAAGGCATTGACGCATTATTCTTAAAAATTCCAAGTGGTTGACATCCAATGCTATTGTTCTTTTAACCCCGTAGTCATACTATTGTCTTCCAGATACCTTCTATATTAGTTATCTATTTCTGGATACTAAATTACGCCAAAACTTACCAGCTTAAAATAACAAATGAAGTAGAACCCCTGTACGTTGACCACCCAAGGGACTGAAACAAACTGGTCAAAATACGGAGGTGGTCACCATAAGGGAAGGTCTGCTGTCCTGATATGTCCATGTGGTGCATGTCCAGTCTGTGCAGATTAGGTCCGCTGAAGGAAGTGGTCAGTGTAAGGAGGTGGTCAACTGTGGAGGTTCTCTTGTATTTATTATCTCACAGTTTCTGTGAATTGGGAAGTAAGTATGGGTTGGGAGAAGTTCATCTCACGTACTTTCTCCCATGGGAAAATACAAGACACAATTTGTCATATTAGCTTTAGTCTTCAAAGTAAGGATCAGCTACAAAGCTCAATGACTTTGTATATTCTACACATCTCAGTTTAATGATAGATCCTGGAAGCCCATGGTAAATGTCATAACTGCCACTCTAATTAAAATTAGGCATAAGACAAGGATGTCTCTCTCACCTTTGTTATTCTGCCTTATTTTGGAGGTTCTACTCAGTGTGGTGTGGTTAGAAGCTTCAACATTAGAAAAGAAGAAATGAAGCAGTCGTAATTTACAAATGACTGTTCACCTGCATTTCCTAATTAAAAGACCTAAAAAACATGTTAGAATTAATAAGCAAGCTTAGTAATGTACTTCATTATGAGACAAACGCGGTGGTACCCAGTGATGAGCAGTTAACTGCTGTCATGGAGGAAGCAGAGCAACCAGGCACTAAACGTAGATCCCTGCTGGCTCCTCAAGCGGCGAGCTGAATCCAGGGTGGAAAAGGGCTGGACTGTGTAGAAGGATGTCCAGCACATCACCGTTGAGAAGGGCAGTGAGCACAGTGGTGCACCAGACCTGTTTGGACTGAGGGGGTAGAGGATGCAACAGGCCCCCACTTAGCCTTTGTGGGTACTAGTAAGAGCAGAGGCATTTGCTAGGGAGAGAACGCAGTGTATGGAGAATCCCAGGAAGTCCATGGCAAAAGTCATCTTTGTTTCATAAAACAGAAAGGAAAAAAGCTTCTTTCAAAATATAAAACTTCTTTTTTTTTTTACAGTTTTTTTTTTTTTTGGCTGGGGCTGGGTTTGAACCCACCACCTCTGGGTTCATGAAGGTGCCCTACTCCTTTGAGCCACAGGCACCGCCCTAAAACTTCTTTTTATATGTAGCTTTAGGTAACCACAATGAATAGTTGTTGGCCAACAACTTACTATAAAGCAGCCATGTATTATGACTTATTTTTATAGGTACCAGGTTCAAATTGATCTCTTACACAGAATATGTGTATCTTTTGTTGCATAGTCCTATTATAAATAATATGGATCTGTGATTAAATGAATATGATCATATTTCTGTGTTTTGATAGTAATTCCAGTTATTCAGCAAGTACTAGCTTACTTTTTTCTTTCCAAAAATTTGGTTAGTCTTAAAATTAGATTATTTTAGTAATATGCAGCTTTTTTAACAGAAGTGGTTATTAGTATCTCAAACTTAGAGAATATTCTTTTTATTTTAGATTTATATATCTAGTTATGAGCTGGGAATATCTTTAAATACTATAACATCTGCTCCATTATTTCCCAGGATAGAGCGAGACCACAGTGTTTGAATTTCCGTTCTTTGGTTGTGCAGGCCCTTAGCTTGTCAGAAGGTGAACTAACGCAGGGAGCCTGAAACTGAGAAACCAAATTTCAATTTCCTGCAGTTAACGTGCTTTTTAATTAATGAAGGACATTTCAATACAGCTTTCGATCACATCAGCAGATATGTCTACTTCTCAAATTTTATAGAGTGGGCTATCATACCAGGTGATTTTTACTATCAGAGTGAAGAGATACAGGAACAAGTCAAACTGTAGTGACCATCTTGCCTTTGAGTTAACTACCTTAGATTAAGTTGACATTGAGGAATTTCTCTCAAAGTTGCTGAGTACACAGGAATGGAAGTGTTACATATGTGTGACTGGTCATGGTTCTTTTGCAAACATGTTAGAGGTGTGTGTTATGAGAAAAGTTCTACCGACATGAATTTGTTAAGCTTAAGGTAATTGAAAAGTGATTCTTAGAGTCTTAAAAAGAAAAACGTGTTGGCAAGATCAAGATAATAGACTGAACATGTTCATCCATCTCTCCTTTCCTCCCAAATACCTGAAACGTCCAGAAAATGCATTTTTTTAAATTCTATATTATCACTAAAAAATGTTAGTACTAACCTTCAGCAGGCAGACAGCAGAGCCATATTGACTCTGAAACTGGATGGAAAGATGCTGCAGCCCAGAACGCTGGCAGGAAAAACTGCGTCAAAAGCGAGAGCAGAACTTCTGAGTAAATAATAGAGAGATGGATGGGAGAGAGAAGTTTCAGAGTAAATCATTAACAAAAATTAGAGCAGGCCTGGGTTGGCCCTTTGTCCTGGTTTTCCTATGGTGCTTTAGGTGACAGTTGTTTCCAGGTTAAAAGTTTGTATTTTAAAGGAAGGGACCACTCCCCTGGAGAGGGCCAGAGAAAGGAATTGAAAGAAAACAAGATGGAGCTTCAGGGCAATTCCAGTCCTTTACCATAGATGCAGAAAATGACTAATAGTGGCTCTTCCCAAGAAGAATATGAAGTAAATTCTACCTACCTCCAAAGTGATGCATTTCCCATTTCAGTAGTTTGGAAGTCCCCATCTGGCCAGTCTTCCCTTGTCCCCTGCCCCTAGTGAATAGGTCTCACCCATCTTACAAACCCCGTGGACAACCTTCTGTTCATATGAGAGACCTGTGGGTGAAACAAAAACAGACCTAGAGAAGGTAGAAGCTGCCTAGGACTGCGCACAAGGTACTCATCAGCCTACCCTTTGAACTTGAATATCAATAGACAGCCACAGGTCTTTGGACATGAAGGAGCAACAAGGTACTTGAACAGAAGAATTACAGAGAAAACAGGCAGTTCAAGGAAGAGAAAAGAACTTTCAAGAACTATAATTAGGGTCGCAGAGAGATTTGAAAGGAATAATCACTGAGGAAGCTTCCTTGAAAAGTAATAAAAGGATTGCCAAAATTAAAAATCCAGAGACGGCTCTAATGATGGAATGGATAGTGATCAAAGACCAAATTAGACATCTGGGAAATACAGTCTAAGAAACTCTAAGAAAGTGGAACAAGAATATGCATAATAATGGAAAATAAGACGGAATGTGAGACACGTAGGGTTAATCCAGGGGTCTAACATCTATTTCATAGGTGTTCCCTGTGGGGTGGAGGGGGCAACAGTAAGGAAAGGCTAGAAAACAAGTCAGCCATGGAAGATGGACTGCTCTTTATCTGCAATGCCGGGTGTCTTCTAAATGCCAAAGAGACAGTGTCTTCAACCGTGGCCATGTTCCCCGGCAACACACCAGCCTTCAGGAGGGAGGGCAGAATGAAAGTTAGTTTCTCCCTTGCAAAGACTCAAATGTTTCCCCTCACAGACTTACTCTGAAGGAACTGAAAGGGATGCGATACAGGAAACAGCAAATAAAAGTCCAACTTCTGGGGAGGTCTTCACGATCGCTGGCGTCAGTGTGCGTATTTATTCCGTACACAGGAAGCATTGTTGGGAGGCTGGAAAAGGAAATGTGCCGCTTTCCTCGCCTTGCTGGAGGAGGACACACACGCTAGTTGATCGTACCTGTTGTCAGTGCATACCTGTGTAACAAATGCACGGAACACTTTGATAAAGTTACTTAGGGAAGGGGGGGAGTTCAGAAGGGAAATAACCAAAAGCAGAGAAAATAGAAAGCAAAATCCAGGGCAGCAGAATTAAATCTAGTAGCCACCATGGTGTGAGCAGATTCAGCGGCCCTAGGAGATACAAGAACTTTGAGATGAGTTTCGAAAGAAAATCTAGTAATGGGAAGTTTGAGAAAACAGTGACAGAGAAACATTGAAAGAACAGATTGGAGAAAACGTAGCAGGTAAATAGCACAATGTACAAGAGTAGCAATGTTAATGTCAGACGAAATGGAATTCAGAGTTCAGAAATAGCATTCACAAGTCCGGAAGCGTATCTCATACTTATAAAAGATAAAATTCACTACACAGGTAGTGGCATCAACCTCTATGTAGTACTAATATAATATTGTCTTATAAAATCTCGGCTTAAAAGTATGAACAAAACATGCTATTTTCTCGTACCCTTCTTTATCGCATTGCTCTTAGAAGCTGACATTATTAATTTGATAATATAGATAAGGATGCAAAGGGAATTTGGGAAGTTCTTACCTGGACCCAAAATAAATAGATAACTAAACTTTGTGTCCAGTAAACTGAAAAGCTCATTCTTCGTAAATACTAATGGAATTTTTATGAACATTAAATGTGACTCATGCCAGCCAGTTTGTTGCGAGTGTCTGTATGTGTCATAAATGATCTTCCACTCTCTAGTTGCTGGGCCCCCTTGAAGATTTGTAACTTTCTTATTGGTTGAGAAGTATCCCAAAGTACCCCTCTCACACGGTGACCACTGAACAATCAGGCAGGTGGCAGTCCTCTTCCCACTGAGGGAGTTAGAACAAGCCTCCCCATCTCCTACTCTCCCCTGCTCTCCTGTCCTTAGGAACAGGGAAAGCTCAGACCGCTTGATGGGCCTTGTCTTAGCCTTTTGGAAGCTGAGCGAGACCGGGCAAATCTGCCTGGGGTCTTTGCCAGCCCTAACCGCCCCCAACAATAGCTCTCTAGTGGCCAAACTCTTGCTATATCTGCTGCTCTCCTGGCCTTGCTGTGGGGAAGCCTGACGCAGTTCTCCAGGGTAACTAGGCAAATCCCCGGCCCAGTGGCCTCCTAGGCCCTTACAGACATCTGCTTAAGGGAGATGGGAGCTAGAGAGGGAAGGAGGGAGGGGGGTGGAGCCTTGGTGTGTGCCATACCTTTTGGGGGCAAGACACTGATTGCAAGAGGGACTTTGCCTAACTAACACAATCAGTGTAACCTGGTTTATTGTACCCTCAATGAATCCCCAACAATTAAAAAAAAGATGGGAGCTGAGAACCACGGTGCTGAGAATCGTGTTCAGGCTTCTGCTGTTCCTGCATCCCTCTGCAACTTCAGTCGATTTTGCCAGACAACTTACTAAGTAGCATATGTGTTTCTTTTGCCTTTTAAAAAAAATTTCCTGATCAGTGTTTTTCAAGCCTGTTTTCCTAAAACCCAATACATCTCTCTTTTTTCAAAGGAACTGTTGTGAAAACTACCCTCTCTGAAGGGAACTTTTCATCCATCTCACTGCCTGGAGGTCTTTCACAGTCTCTATGTGCCAGCCCATTGTTGCAGGGGCAAGTTAGTATACGTCTAAAGTGGACTGCTTTGCTAAACCCTTTCTAAACAAGGACGTAAAACAAAACTGGTGGTGTGAATACAGTGGGTTTCTGAGCATTTTTGATGTTTCCTTCCATTATGGTGGAGGATAAATTCCTGGCTCTGTGTTAAAATATTTCCTCCAAATGAATAGGAAATTCAGTGTGACTTACCCAGTCAAGCATGGGATGTAAAGTAAGTTTTTTTGCATGCAAAACTGTGATGCATTTTGTAAAAAACTCTTACTTAAGATTAATGTTCAGAAAAGGGAAGGATACTGCCTTAGTAATAATAAAGGCGAGCATGTAGTATGCAGATTTACCAAGGCGTGTGCGCGCGCGTGCGCGCGCGCACACACACACACACAGTAACTTTAAAGCTGTCTGTTAGAAGGATGAGGTGGAGCTGTGAGCCAGACCATGTTGGTTTGGACAGAAATTCTTACAGAATTATTAAGCCTTAAAAAAAGCAAAGGAGATTTATGCATCTGCATTTGACCAATTTGGTTTGGAATAGGTTCATAATGGAAAAGTAATAAAACCAGAAGAGACAGTGTCTTCTGAGTACAGTCTCACTTTTAAAAAATCTAAACATGGGCTGCCCCATTTTGGATAAAATGACTGTAGAAAAATTCCCCACTGGTAATTTTGGGAGGGTATTTTGTTGTTGTTGTTCCTTTCTCATTGATTATCAGCCAGTATAAATTTTAAACTTTCTGCCAGCTATTTTTCTGGAGATGTCAGTTTTGGGAAAAAAGGAATCCTAAAGTGTTATCTGTGGGAGTCTCCCCCTCCTTTACCCCCTCCTCCCTGCAAACACAAATGGTACTTTTTAAGCCATCAGTAAAGTATTTCTCTTGTGAGATTGGAGAGGTAAGAGTCTGGAATGGAGGAGGTAGTGGAGGATGTGAGAAAAGGCCTTTCCTATCACTGCCAGAGGAAACAGGTAACAAGCTTCACCTCCGAAAAATCAGACCTAATAATGCCGCGAGTTTTTTATTTCAACAGGAAAGAAAGCAAAAAAAAAAAAAAAAAATTCTTCGCTTGTTCCCGGATACTTGAAGTAATGTTATTGATGAATAATTTCTTAAAACTATTTAAGTACGTAAGACTACAGACCTAAGACGTGAGGGCTGGGTGATGTGGGGAAAGACACGTGTCTGTTAGGAGCCTCCACCCCTGCAGAGGAGACGGTCACAGTTGTGCTTCCCATAGAGGGGGCAGTGAAAGAAGCATTTTATCCCATCTGGTTCTTAACTTTCTTTCCATGGCCCTGCAGCTCAAAGCACAGTTATTTTTATATAGTGAGAATGTGACTGGACTGAGATGGTGGTGTGTGTCTCCTGCAGGTATGCCTGCGGCATCTTTAGTGACCCCTGCTGATGTTATCAAGACAAGATTACAGGTGGCTGCCCGGGCTGGCCAAACCACTTACAGCGGAGTGATAGACTGCTTTAGAAAGATACTTCGGGAAGAAGGCCCAAAAGCTCTTTGGAAAGGAGCTGGTGGTACGGAAATAATTCGTTCTTAACTAAGCTTTTAGTATCAGGTAAATTTTTTTAATCTAATTATATCTATTATTTCCCCATTTTATTTAAAAGCTCGCGTATTTCGATCCTCCCCCCAATTTGGTGTGACTTTGCTGACTTACGAATTGCTACAGCGGTGGTTCTACATTGATTTTGGAGGAGTGTAAGTAAAATTTGGCTGCTTCTTGTACTCTCTCATCATGGAAAAAGGTGCATCCAGTCTAGTCCCTGTGAAGAAATAGAAAAGATTTGGGAGAATGTTGACATCATGTTGACGAGGTCACTTCAAGGAGAATATACAACCGATCCGAATGCAGCAACTCCTTTACGTCTCATACATTAATCGTTTGGAATGTTATCTTTACCGAGTTAAAGAAAAACTGATAAAACAAAACACTCAGATTCTTACTGTCTTTTCTCTTCTTTTAGAAAACCTGTAGGTTCAGAGCCAGTTCCTAAATCCAGGATCACCCTACCTGCCCCGAATCCTGATCACGTTGGGGGATACAGATTGGCAGTTGCCACATTTGCAGGGATTGAAAACAAATTTGGACTTTACCTACCTCTCTTCAAGCCATCAGTATCTACCTCAAAAGTCATCAGTGAGGACCCGTAGGAGGCCAGGCCTGGCTGTGCCTCTGTGGTTGGTACTGCAGCAAGGAATACCCCATCCCAGACGGAAAGCATGCCTCGTTCCTTGCACATCCATCTCTTGTTTAATTCAAGTCGAAGCTTTTTATAACATGAAATCATTCCTTTTCTGTGTGTTTCCTTAACCAGATCATTGTGAAATTATTCCTAATTATTCTTTGGGCCTCTGCTCAGAAACCTTTGTTTGTATCTGACAATTGCAGGGATTTGGTCAACACTAACATGATTTGGGGAAGGAGCGGGTCAAAATAGAAAGTAAGACTCCCTTCCTGTACTAGGATGACCATCCCAAAGAGGCTTCTGAAAGGCAATCATGGTGCTCAGAGCAAAGTGTTTCATGTGAGTTTAAACGGGTCTGAAACTGGGTTCATATTTATAAAAATAAAAAGTAAAACACTGGAAGAAATGAAAAAAATATATATGTATCAGAAATAGCCAGCCTGGCTTTGCATTTTAAGCATGCAGAAATTCTGTCTCTGGATTATATTATGAGGCTTTTATGTGAAACATGTTTCTTTGTAATGAAAACCACATTGGAGATGTTTAGTAATCATATTCTGTTACTGATACCAGGACTAGTAGTAAAAAGTCTTTGCACTTTAACGAAGTGCTTTTGGCATTTTATTATATAGGCAGAGAAACTGAATTGCAGCCCCTCTCCTGGAAGTGCTAATTTTGGATCATGCACCACTCTTGTGATGCACATGTCGTGATAACTGCCCGTTCCAATAAACACTGCAGCCCTAATCCTCCCACCCCCCATAATTGGCACCCATTTGCTTTTAAAATACACTTTATCTTGAATCATGAAAGACAAATATATTCTAATATTATAAGTTTTTATTTAATTTGTGGTGCCTTGCAGAATGGTCAGAGGTGCATGTGTTTGTGAAGGTGGAAATAAACTGTTTTTAAAAGCTGTTAACTTGTTTGCTTTTATGCCTGTCATGTGCTGAATAATTGTCATTATTGGACTATCGTGCTTTGAAGGGGATTCTATTCATACTGGTGTAGATATATCTCCATGTGTTCCCTCAGTTTCATGGTCAGAGTGAGTGAGAGAAGCGACATTTAACCTTGACAAGCACCAGCAGGCTGACACTTTGATTCTAGTCATGCTCAGCTCTTGTGGTAGTTTCTTATCATGTCGATTAAAGTCATACAAAGTTTCAGTGGAAGTTGGACATGAAAACTGGTATGAAATTGCAGTTGTATTTTCTAATCTGACTGTTATTCATACCAAAACTGTATACTACTATGTCTGACATTTGCTGGTGTTTGGCTAGCACCATCATGATTTGGGGGAAGAAGTCTTAAAGAAAATTTAGGGCTTTTTTTCACAGCCTGTGATCCTCCTTTCAGAAAGGCTACTGAAGGAATATGGCAGTCTATATGAATATTCTGAGCTCCTGAGTTTCCCTCCAGAGCAGACAACCACTTTTCAGTCTCTTGCTATAGACCAACTGGCTGACATGTGAAGTTGTAATTTACCCTGGGAAAGAGTCCACACCCTCTGTGTCTGATTTTCTTTGTTTTTTGGAATGAAAAACTTTGTCATCTTCACCAGATACAGGACAAATATATATGTGGTTTCTTCCATGTCTATTGGATAAAACCAAAGGGGAAACCTTTCTTCCCCCATTCAGTGTGATAAGTGATAAATATATTTTAATCTCAAAGAGTCATAAACCTCCAAATATGTCGTAGACGTTCCAGTAAGGAAGCACTCCAGCTTTGGTCTTTTGAATATGGAGGAAAGTGTTTGAGTCCCTCCTTTCCTTTTCTTCACTTGCTTAAAATTTTATTGCTGATCAAAGCCCTGACCCCAAATCTCGGGAATGACACACTGTCCCGCCTGCTTCTTCAAGAGGCTGCTGCATTTGATGGGAGAGCATCCATCCTGGCTTCACGTGGACGCCCTGGCAGCTGAGGGTGATTCTAGTCAATGAATAAGAAACCAGAGACTCCAGGAAGCCAGCGCAGATGGGACCATGCGTCTGTGTTTCCTTAAAATCCTTGGCTTATTCTGTTTGGAGAAAGGCAGAGACTTGTGAGACTTTGAAGGTGGCCTAATTTCCATCTGAGTTCTACTCAGTGGGTGGTGTGCCTGTGACTTGCCTTGAATAGAACTGCAATCACCGTGTGGTGAAAACCGCTGTAAAATTTGTTCTGGGTTTCCCTTCTTCCTGAAGTGACAGCACAATCCGTTGTCATCAACGTTGTCATCCTGCGCAGCAGCGGCTGCTGTCAGTGCCCGTGCTGTGGGTTGATTCCCTCTGCAAGGCTGAGGAGCTGAAGGTGGTAACTCCCAGATGCCTGTCCACTCCTCCCAGGGGGCCAGGCTCCCCTCCTCTGCCAACCCTGGAATCTTTCATCTCTGTTCTTGGTCCACCTCGTGATTACTTGGGGGGCTGGGAGAGGGGCCTTTCATAGCAGCTTTTTTTTCAAGGAGGGGAAAAAATGTGAAGCTGACCACAAAGTGAACACGCTGATTCTTGGGTTCCAGTTGTGGCTGAGTTTCTTGAGGCTGGGTGGCACGCTGTCTCCAAGCTCCTGCTACACTTTATAACCCACAACCATTTGCTGAGCTCCCTGGGGTCGCCTTACTCCCAGCAGCCAGGGTCGCACAGAAAAAATAAGAATTCTGGCACAGAAAGGAGTCATTTAAATGCTTATTGCATCTCAAGCTTCAGTTTTTACTTAGCTAAAATATTTACCATTGGAAAACAATGTTTAAAACTTTGTGCTTCAATGTTATTTAATGGTGTGGCCTATGTAAACCTCAGGATGCTTACATTTTGACAGTTCTGGAAATGTTTAACAGCACATAACACATATCAAAACTGTAACCTCCTCCAGCTAGATATTGAGAATGCAAGTTGCAGAGGAGGAATTCTTTAGGAAAAGGGAAAAGAAATCTCCAAAAGCAGAATTAGATGAATCCTGTCTAGTGGCCCCATTATCAGCCTTCTAGATAAACCATCCCTAAAAGTCATCGTATGCCTTTTACCACAGGAGCCATATTTATGGGGATGAATTTGTATCATTGCCACTGAGCAAAATCCTACTTTAAATTCAGGGTAATCAAATGCTTTCAGGATGTGGATTTTTCCAAAGATTTTTTAAAAGACAGATTCCCTGGTCAGAGCAGTGAAATGTTCTTTCCACAAATGGTACTGCCCACAAAGGGGTGTGTGCTTCTTGTTTTACCTTTGGGGAGTAACCCACAAAGAGCTTTGCGGTGGTGTGAAGATCATGGGGGTCACTACTTCATTTTAAAGTCCAAAGCATCTAACAGCCTCATCACCTCTGTCTTTTTTAACAGTGGCAGTCTTCGGTTTAAAAGTCCAGATTGGACTCCATGAGGGTAGGGATTGTGTCTGATTGTCTTAGTAGGCCCTTAGTAATTATTTTGACAGATAGAGAGATAGATTTTTGAGAAATGTATTTTTCCCCCTATGAGCAAATCTTATTTTCCTATTTACAGGCCCTTTCTGCTGCCGGAGTTAAAAACCATAACTGAAGACCATCATAGTCTTAAGTATTGATGACTTATTTTAGATGTCATATCATACATCTTTTATTAAAACAACTACAGCTATTTTAAATTGGTTTTAATTAGTGGGTTACTTTGAGTCAAGAACTATCATATAAACTATAAGATAAATTTAAATTCCCTGGTCATTGTTAAAAATAAGACTTAAAAAAATCATATCCTTTGAGATAAGCTTTACAGTAGGGTTGAGATAGTTTTTCTTATCAATGAATGTATTACTTGTTTACATTTCATTCTGTTTCTTAAGCATTCCCTTAGAAGCTGCTGAAGACTATGGGAACTCTCTTTTAGAAAGGTTTGTTTTTAGCTAATGCATTAATGGACTCCAAAAAGAGTCCAAATGGAACGCTCTGCTTTCATCTGCTGGGGTAACCTAATAAAATAATGTTGTTTGCTTTTAGATTCCCGGCTGTTAAGGGGGTTTTGCTCAAGGCAAAACCACAGTCCCCTCAAATAACTTTAGAAGGAAAATTAAGAAGACACAAAAATTGTGCTTGTCTGAGGCTTGCTTCTCCTACAGACAGATGCTGAGCACACTGGTCTGGCCACCAAGGCTCTAATGCCTACCACTGCTAGAGCACTACACAGGACTCCGGCCGTTTGGAGGATGCTTTGTTTTGCAGTGGAACTGTTCTGAAGGTGACTATAATGGACTCAAGCTCTCAGAACAGACTTGTACAAGCAGGCTATGATCTGTCCTGTAAGGTGGGAAATACAGCTTGCAGGAAAAAGAGTAAATGATGAAAACATTCTTCTGTATCTCCTAGCACCACCCTTAGCTACCTATCCCACTTCTTACTCTGGTCTCTTTTAGGGGCTGATTTCAAATGAGAAAGGAGCAAGTAAGTTTGCCCCCACGCCAGAATTGTTGGCCAGTAAAGAATGGTTAAATATGAGCTATTGGCGGATTGCTTGAGCTCAGGAGTTTGAGACCAGCCTGAGCAAGAGCAAGACCCTGTGTCTACTAAAAATAGAATACCTAGCCCCATGTAGTGGCACATACCTGTTGCCCCAGCTACTCAGGAGGCTGAAGCAAAAGGATTGCTCAAGCCCAGGAGTTTGAGGTTGCTGTGAGCTATGACACCATAGCACTCTAACCAGGGCAACAGAGTAAGACTCTGTCTCGAAAATTTAAAAATAAATATGAGCTATTACATGCTAGGCACGATCTCTTTTAAACCACTTTACCGCATTTAAGGTAAGTACTGTTGTTTTCTTCATGTTAAAAATGAAGATGCCAAGACTCAAGTTCCTTACCCACAATCAGCTCAGCTAGCAAGCGGAGTGCAGATCTGAATCCAGGTATCATGGCAGCCTCCTCTCCCTACGAGGATTTCTCACCAAAACTCCATACTGATAAAATTCTTGTGATCGTCTTTGCCCAAGATTTCTCATTGTCCCCAGTTCTTATAATCAGCCATTATGATTCTGGCTCAGAGCAGAAAGGAAAGGTGATCTCTAATTATTAACCATTTGCTACTAAGAATTGCAGGGCCTAAGGACCAGGTGAATCCTGACAACCCTTTGAGGCTCCTGCTGAACTATTTTACAGCCTATTAAAGCCAGTCAAGAAAGGATTGAGGTAAACTTGAAGCATTTGCCTCACGGGTGTAAAATTGGGAGGTAATGTGGAAAAAGCAGAGGTGAATTTACAAACTGTGACCGTGCAACGCGATATGATGCAAACTGAATTGGACCGTCTTAAAAATCTCCAGTATAATTAGAAAATGCCGTTCTTCAACAAAAGCTGGAAATAATGGAAAACCGAGTTAAAAGTAAATATCTATGGGTACACGGCCTTAAAAGTGTGTCTGGAGGGAATGGAGACAGTTTATAGAATGTGGGATTTTTGCTGGAATTCCTTTTGGACATGAAATCTCCATCACCACTAATGGTAGAAAAGTCTTAGTGTATTCCCAACAAGTTTCCTGCCACCCCAAAAGTTAAAGGAGAGGTTATCTACAACTGCATTTGGCTGGTCTCTTCCCCATTTTTATATAAATGAAAGCTGATTACTGGCTGACCCACACAAAAAATTTATACCATTTTCTTGCTGGGCAAAATTTCTTAAAAAAAAAAACAAAAAAAAAACAATATGGCATATTCTCACTCTAGTCTCAAAAGAGTCGTGTATTTGAGAGGCAAATTTCTGCTTAAAGTAGAATTGACCTACATAAGTTCTAAGTAAAAAGATGTGCATTATCAATTTGAGAATTTATGTCTTCTTGATAATTAGATAATTAGAGACTATTTTTAATCAGAAGCTTTTCATTGGGGCTAGGCTTATTATATCTTTGTTACAGTAAAATCAGAAAAATGAAAAGTTGGGCATGAAGAAAATTGAAGCGTGCATATTTTTTTTCTTCTGAAGATAGAACCAAAACCAATGTTTAGTGAGTTTTGTTGCCACAGAAAGTAGATATTTCTTCAGATTTTCAGTCTCCCCCTTTGTCCTGCCCCATGCAGCACTGTATGTACCTCATTCTTTCTAATTGGAGAAATAAATCATACTTAACCTGAAACTTTGAGTTACCTTTTGATGGCTACTTATAAAATAAGTGATCTTTTTATTCTTTTTTTTTTAATAGTTTGCCAATGTGAGAGTGAATGTAGAGAAACCATCAACTCTGTATTTTCTTTGGTACTTGAAGTTAAGCATGGTATTCTTTCCTTTTACTCAATTTTAAAAGTGTCTTGGGGTGGTGCCTGTAGCTCAGTGGGTAGGGAACCTGCCACATATACCGAGGCTGGTGGGTTTGAATCTGGCCCAGACCAGCTAAAAACAATGACAACTGCAACAGCAAAAAATAAATAAATAAATAAATAAATAAGCCAGCCATTGTGGCAGGCACCTATAGTTCTAACTACTTGGCTGAGGTAAGAGAATCACTTGAGCCCATGAGTTTGAGGTTGCTGTGAGCTGTGATGCCACATCGCTCTACCCAGGGCAACAGCTTGAGACTTTGTCTCAAAAAAAAAAAGGTGTTTTGTTTTTTAGCTGGGCGTTGTGGCGGGCGCCTGTAGTCTCAGCTGCTCGGGAGGCTGAGGCAAGAGAATCGCTTAAGCCCAGGAGTTGGAGGTTGCTGTGAGCTGGGTGAGGCCACGGCACTCTACCAAGGGCCATAAAGTGAGACTCTGTCTCTACAAAAAAAAAAAAAAAAAGGTGTTTTGATTAAGTTTAATAAATACCACACATACCTGGCTGATTATTAAAAAATTGAATTTGGAATAAGTTGAATTTAAAAGATAATGTTTACTTTTTATTTTAAAGCCGATTTAATATAATTTCAAAAGAAACCATAGCAATGTATCATCAAAGCCCCAAAGTAAATATTAAATAAATGCTTTGGCTTCTACAGGCATCCAACTCCAGTTTACTTTTTTCTGCCTTAAAAATTATACCTTTTTGAGATTTCTGCTTTTGACCATGATGGAATAGTAGGAAAACTAGGACAAAAGTATATGATACAATGTTTTTCAGACATTGGATGTGAGGTGTAAGAGGACTTCGAACTCTGAGAGAAAGGAAACAGACAAGATGAGGCCCACCATTGCCCCAGATGACAGCCTGAAGTGGGCTCCAAACAGAGCCCCGCAGTAGTTACCACAAATTGAAGAGTTGGACATCAGGGAAAAGGTGGAAGTTGTAAGGTGAAGAACCAAATAGGAGGGAGCCGCTCCTGGAGAAAGCTCTGGAGTTTTTCAGAGACTTCTCAAGTCTTTGGCCAACTACTGATTTTTTCATTTGTGAGAGGAAATTATCTAAGACTTGGGAAAGAACCACAGGAAAGGAGGAAGCAGAAAAATTCTGGAGCTTACAGAGGGGAAATAGTTCTCATCAGCCAGAGTGGAAAGTCCTCATAACATTACATAGAACATCAGGTAGACTCCTTAGAAGAGTGTCACATCATGAACAAAGCTAAATTAGTCCTACCGTAAAGACTGCTCTGCCCTGAAAGCTTAAAAGCAAGCCTTATAAGGAGCCACATGATTCTAAGTAACATGACTCTTGTCAGAACAAAATTCAATACTATTCAGAAAAGCATCGCAAAATCTTACAATGTACAAGGCAAAATTCACAATGTCTAAGATGTAACCAAAAAATTACCAATCATTAAAAAAGGAGATGAAAGATATAAACCACAAAAAAGTGAAAAATCAATAGAAGCAGACCCCTGACAACTATTATAAATAATCTATATAGTTAAGAAGATAGGGGAGGGCGGCGCCTGTGGCTCAGTGAGCAGGGCGCCGGCCCCATATGCCGAGGGTGGCGGGTTCAAACCCAGCCCCGGCCAAACTGCAACAAAAAAAAATAGCCAGGTGTTGTGGCGGGCGCCTGTAGTCCCAGCTACTCGGGAGGCTGAGGCAAGAGAATCGCCTCAGCCCAGGAGTTGGAGGTTGCTGTGAGCTGTTTGATGCCACGGCACTCTACCGAGGGCGATAAAGTGAGACTCTGTCTCTGCAAAAAAAAAAAAAAGAAGAAGATAGGGGAAAACATTAAATGCCAAGAAATGGAAGATAGAAAAGACAATGAAAATTACAATATCTGAAATGAAAAACAAATTAATTCATACTACTGATGAATTGCATTAAGGAAATGCTAACAGTCTATGTACCAATAGGGGGAGGGGACGAGGGCTGACCCCAGTGTTGGTTTGTTTTCAAATATTCAGTTGTCTACCTTTAACCAGGTGAGTGAAACCTCTTCCGTGGGTGGGGTCAGTTCAGTTCCTGACCCCATGCATTGGTATGTGACTGTTTATGGATATGTCATCAAGCTGAAGGAAATGATACCAGATGAATATTTATTTATTTAGACAGAGTCTCATTCTGTGCCCTGGGTAGAGTGCTGTGGCATCATAGCATACAGCAACCTCAAACTCTTGGGTTCAAGCAATTGTCTTATCTCAGCCTCCCAAGCAGCTGGCACTACAGGCACCCACCACATTGACTGGCTATTTTTAGTACAAACAGAGTCTCATTCTTGCCCAGGCTGGTCTTGAACTCCTGAGTGCAAGCACAAGCAATCTACCCGCCATGGCCTCCCAGAGTGCTAGGGTTACAGGTGTGAGGCACTTTGCCCAGCTGACTGGAGATTGCTGTCAGAGTGAGAAATATAGAGGCAATTTTTTTTTTCATGTTTAGTCTGATATATATTATTTATTTATTTTTTATTGTTGGGGATTCATTGAGGGTGCATAGAAGCAGGTTACATTGATTGCTTTTGTTAGATAAGGACCCTTTTATATTCGTGTCCTTCCCCCAAAAGGTGAACCCTATCCCTTGACCCCCCACCCCCTCCCTCCTTCCCTTTCTTAGCTCTCCCCGTCCCCCCCCTCCCCCACTGTGTACTAGGCAACTTTTTAAAAATGACTTTTTCTTTTTTTTCTTTTCTGGTTCTTTTCTTTTCTTTCTTTCTTCTTCTTCTTTTTTTTTTTTTTGAAACAGAGTCTCACTCTGTCACCCCTGATAGAGTGTCCCAGCATCATAGTTCACAGCAACCTCTAACTCTTGAGCTCAAGTGATTCTCTTTCCTCAGCTTCATAAGTAGCTGGGACTACTGGTGCCCGCCACAATGCCTGGCTATTACTAGAGATGGGGTCCCACTCTAGCTCAGGCTGGTCTTGAACTTGTGATCTCAGGCGATCTGCCCACCTCAGCCTCCCAAAGTGCTGGGATTACAAGTGTGAGCTACTGCGCCTGGCCTTTCTTGTTTTAAAAATTTCCTTAAAAGATAGGCTGGGCACTGTGGCTCACACGTGTAATCCTAGCACACTGGGAAGGCAGGTAGATTACTTGAGCTAGAGTTCCAGACCAGCCTGAGAAAGAGACAGACTCCATCTCTATTTAAAAAAAAAAAAAAATAGCTGGGTGTTCTGGTGGGCACCTGTAGCCCCAGCTGCTCAGGAGGCTCAAGAGGATGGCTGGAGCCCAGGAAGCTGAGGTTGCTGTGAGCTATGATGCCACAGCACTGAACCCCATAGTGACAGAGTGAGACTCAAAATAAATCAATAAATAAAAATAAAATTTCCTTTAAAAAATTTTACTCTTCAAATCAAAACCAATAATGATGTATTGTGAGATTTATAACATACATAGTGGTAAAATGTTCAACAACAATAGCATAAAGAAGAAAAAGCGGAATTGGAAGTATAATGTCAAAAAGCTCTTATACTATATATGAAGTAGTATTCTATTATCCTAAAGTAACATACATTCAGTAGACATATATTATAAAACTCCATAGCAAACACAATAAATAAATAAAAATCACATTTAGCTCAGAAGACATTAGTTAAGACAAAATAGAAAACTTAAACTTCAAAATAAAATAGAGAAAGCAGAAAAAAGAACAAAGAACAGATGAGGCAAATAAAAAAGGTCATGATGATAGACTTAAACCTAATCCTATTTACCTATGTAAATAGCCTGAACACCTTCATTAAATGACAGATTATCAAATTTGAAAAAGCAGGACCCAACTATATACCACCTAAGCACATGACCTTTAAATGTAAAAACACAGATAGATTAAAAGTAAATTGAAGACATACCATGTAATCACATAATAAAAATGAAAAGCTGGAGTTGTCTATACTGGTATCAGCCAAAACAGATTTAAGAAAGAGCACTATTCCTGGGGATGAAAGCGATATTTCATGTTGATAGAGGGGTCAACTCATCATAAAAACATGAAACCCTAAATGTGTATGGCACCTAATTCAGATACATAAAACAAAAACTGATGAAACTGAAAGCAGAAATAGAAGAAATTCATTATATACCTCCATATTTTAACATACTTCTCCCATAACTGATACAACAAGTAGGCAGAAAATTAACAGGTACATAGAGGACTTAAACAAAACTATCAAATAATTGACCTAATTCACATTTTTTAAAATTCTCCACCCAACAACAGCAGAATACACATTGCTCTTAAGTGCAAATATGGACTGCAAAACTAGATTCAATAAATTTTAAAGAATTGAAATAACACGCATAATGTTCTCTGACTACAGCAGAATCAAGCTGGAAATCAATAACTGAAACATGTTTAGAAATCCCTCACGTATTTCAAAAATAAGCAATATACTTCTATACAACCCGTGAGTCAAAGAAAAAATCACAAGGAATATTAGGAAGTATTCTGAACCGAATGAAAATGAAAAGACAGTCAAAATTTTTTCAATGTAGTTACAGTAGTGCTTAGAGAGAAAAGTATACCATTGGGCGGCACCTGTGGCTCAAAGGAGTGGGGCGCCGACCCCATGTGCTGGAGGTGGCGGGTTCAAACCCGGTGGCCAAAAACTGCAAAAAAAAAAAAAAAGAAAAGTATACCATTAAGTGTTTATGTTAAAATGATAAAAGATCTCAAACCAATTATCTAATCTTGTACCTAAATAAACTAGAAAAAGAAATGCAAATTAAACTCCAAATGTACAAAATATAAAAAATGACAAAAAGCAAAAGTAAACGAATTAGAAAACAATAAGAAAAGCAATAAAATCAAAATCTGATCTTTGAAAAAAATCAATAAAATTAAAAAAAAGAGAACTCTAGGCAGATCCAAGGGAAAAAAAGAAAACAAATAAATCATCACTATCAGTTATTAAAGCAGGGACATTACCACAGAAAAATAGACCATTCCTATCAGAAAGCAAAGCAGGGATATTACTACAGATTATATAGGGAGTAAAATGATAACAGGGGAATGTTATGAACAAATTTATGCTAATAAATGAAAACATGTAGATGAAATAGATTCCTGAAAGTTATATACATGGGCTAGCAAAGTTACACTAAAGAAGAAAGACATGTGAATACTTGTATTTAAGTATTGAATTCTTAAGCTGAAAATCTTGCCCAAAGAAAAATCTAAGCCTAGATGCCTTCACTATTAATGTCTATCAAATATTTAAAGAAAAAATAATTAAAATTCTACAAAAATCTTAGAGGAAATCGAAGGGAGGTATTACCTCCCAACTCCTTATATGAAGATAGTATTGCCACAATATCAAAATTATATAAAGACATTATAAGGAAAAAACCAAAACTGTAGACCATTATCCTTTTTTTTTGAGACAGAGTCTCAACCTGTCACCCTGGGTAGAGTGCTGTAGTGTCATAGCTCCAGCAACCTCCAACTCGGGCTCAAGTGATCCTCTTGCCTCAGTTTTTTTATTTTTAGTAGAGACGGGGGTCTCAATTTTGCTCAGGCTGGTCTCAAACTCGTGAGCTCAAGCAATCCGCCTTCCTCAACCTCCCAGAGTGCTGGGATTACAGGCATGAGCCACCATGCCCAGCCACTTTTTTTATTAATAGAAACAGAAGCATCCTTTTAAAAATTTAGTGATTTGAACCCAACAATATAAAAAAGGAATGAATTCATTATGACGAATAGGTTAATGACAGGAAGATAAGTATAACATTCAAAAACTATGAATGTATTACACTAAAACTTCATAATAATTTAAACTGGATTCAGGAAAGATATATGACAAAATTCAACATGAATTTTTTTTGAAGTTGCATAAAGCAGGAATAAAAAGATACTTACCTTGATAAATCGTATCTACAAAAACCTATAACTTTTTTCTTACTGTATGTAAAAGGCTGAATAACCTAGCCAGTACAATACTGTAAGAAAAAGAAATGAAAGGCAAAAAGATGGAAAATAAAGCAGGAAGAGAAAAGCAACTCATCACACACATGGGATTCTGGACACAGCGATTTCTCATCAGAAACTATGGAGACCAGAAGGCAAGGCAAGAACTCAAAGTTCTAAAGGTGGAAAAGTAAAAGACTCACATAAAACCACCTATCAGTGAAAAGTTCCATTTCTGATAAAAATATTATTCAAAAATGAAGGAGAAATTATTACATTCTTAGATAAACAAAAATCGAAAGTTTGTCACTAACATACCTGTCTTGCAACAGATGCTAACAGGAGTCTTTCTGGCTGAGATAAAGAGGCACTAGAAGGAGATTTCATAATAATGAAAGGCCACTTTATCAGGAATATATAATAACCTAAATATGATGTATCTAGTAACAGAGCTTCCAAACGTATGAATAAAAATGGAGAGAACTAAAGGATTAATTAAATAAGGGCCAGGGGCAGTGGCTCACACCTGTAATCCTAACACTCAGAGGCCCTGGTGGGTGGATTGTTTGAGTCCCAAGTTTGAGACCAGCCTGAGCATCAGGGAGGGAGACACCCACTCTGAAAAATAGCCGTGCCTTGTGGCAGGTGCCTGTAGTCCCAGCTACTTGGGAGGCTGAGGCAAGAGAATTAATGGCTGGAGCCCAAGAGTTTGAGGTTGCTGTGAAATATGACACTATGGCATTCTAACCAGGGTTAAAAAAAGTGAGACTCTATCTCGAAAAAAAAAAAAAGGATTAAATAGACAAATTCACAATCATGGTTTGGTACTTTTATATTGCCCTCACAATAATTGATAGAACACATCAAAATATAAAACATTTATAGAACCAAATAGCCACATTATTTCTAAGTATGCATGGAACATTTACCAAGCTAGACCACATAGCTAGCCCATGAAAGAAATCTCAATACATTTCAAAGGATTTGAAATACAGGGCAATTCTTATTCTGCATGTTTTCTTACCAAGAATCAAGGTAGAAATAAAAACAATGATACTTGTAAAGCTTTCCAAATGTTTTGAAATTAAACAGCACACTTCTAAAAGTTCATAGGTCAATAATGTATTACAATGGAATTTAGAAAATATTTTGAACAGAATGATAAGGAAAACACCACATATCTAAATTTTAGAGTACAATAAAAGCAGAGGGATTTTTTATAACTTCAAAAGCCTATATTAGAAAAAACAGAAGTGTTTACAATCATGATCTAAGTTTCTAGTTTAGGAAGTAAGAAAAAAGAAAAGCAAATTAAACCTACAGTAGAAGGAAGAAAAAGTGAACAAACAATAGAGAAAAATAGGAGCTCTAAAAGCTTGTTCTTTGAACAGATTAATTAAATTGACAACTCTCCTGACAAGACTTATTTTTTAAAAAAAGAAAACACAAATTACTAACATCAGGAGTTAAAAAGGAAACATCACTATGATTCTATGTGTTTTAAAAGGTAATAAAGGGGTAGTACGAACAACTTCATGCTAATAAATATGACAACTTAAATAAAATAGATGTATTACTTGAAAAATACAACTTGCAAAAAACAACTTACCAAAACGAAACCAGAAAGAAACGAAAAATCTCAATAGCTTATTTTATTAAATAAATGTATTTGCTACCAAAAATCTCACAAATAAAACGACAGGGCCAGATGGCTGCAGTAGTGATCTCATTAAACATTTAGGGAAGAATAATATCAATACTATACTCTCACACAATAGAAGGGTCAGAACTCTTCTCAACTCATGTGAGGCTAACTATGCTACTAAAACCTGACAAAGACATTCTAAGAATAGATGTTAACAGACAAGTACTTCTAAGAAATAATGATGGGAAAATCCTTATGAAATTATTTGCAAATCAATCTAGCAATATATATATTAAAAAAAATACATGTTGACCAAATGATGTTAATTCCAGGATGACAAAGTTAGATTAGCATTTAAACAAAAAAAAAGGTCAACTGGCAAAATTCCATATTATCAGAATAAAAGAGAAAAATTATGTGATCATATCCATAGATACACAAAAGAATCATAGGATAAAACTCAGCATTTGCTCATGACAAAGCCTCCATATAATCTAAGAGTAGAATGGAATTTCTTTCATGGAATAATGGTGAAACATTGAAACTCTTTGATACTAACAAGGTAAAGCTATCTGCTCACATCTCTTCAGTACAGTATTGAACTGGAAATCCTAGCTAATGCTGTAAGGCAAAGAAAACAATAATAAATAAAGATAAAGATTGGAAAGGAAGAGGTTTTCATTTATCTCAGATGGCATAGTTGTAATATATTGTAACCAATGGAATCTACAAAACCTAAATCATAATATTTAACAATGTTGTGAAATACAGTATACAAAAATAAATGTATTGCTACAAACTAGCAAAAAACATTGCAAAAATAAAGCCAAAAATAACAATCATATTTACAATAGAATAAAACATTAGAGTCACAGGAATAAATCAAAAAACAGATGTGCCGGCATATACACTGAAAACATTGGTGAACTACAATTGAACCAAGATGTAATAAATGGAAAGTTATACCCGATTCATGGATTGGAAGACTCAGCATTAAGATATCTATTCCCCCAAATTGATGGATAGATTCAACAAAATCTCAATCATAATCCAAGCAGTATGCTTTTTATTTATTTACTTTATTTGCGTTATTTATTTTTTTGAGACAGAGTCTCACTTTGTTGCCCTTGGTAGAGTGCCATGGCGTCATAACTCACAGCAACCTCAAACTCTTGGGCTCAAGCAATCTTCTTGCCTCAGCCTCCCGAGTATCTGAGACTATAGGCACATGCCACATTGCCCAGCTATGCTTAGAGATAGGGTCTCACTCTGGCTCAGGATGGTCTCAAACTCATGGCTCAGGCAAGCCACCTGCCTCGGCTCATTACAGGCATGAGCCAACACACCCAGCCAGTATGCTTTTTAAAAAGAATTATAAATGATTCTAAAACTCACGTGCAAAGACAAAATAATAGAATAGCTAAAGCAATCTTTCAAAATGAATAATGAAGTCGGAATACTTTACGATAACTGATTTTGAGACTCAGTATACAGCTGTTGCATGAAGACAGTGTGACAGGCAGATGGACAATGAACTAGAGCAGAAGGGCCATAGCAGGGTCTAGACATGTATAGTTGACTGACTTTTCGCCAAGTATGCCAATTTAATTTAATGAATAAAAGAAAAATAATCTCTTCAGTAAATATTGCTGAAACAGCTGGATATTCAGGAGTTAAAAGAAAAAAAATCCATATTTTTGTTTGTTTTTGAGACAAGATCTCACTCTGTCACCCAGGCTAGAGTGCAGTGGCATGATCATAGCTTACTATAACCTCTAACCCCTGGGCTTAAGCAATCTTCTTACCTTAGTAGCTGGGACTACAGACACAAGCTTCCACATCTAGCTAATTCTTTTGTTTTTGTAAATATGGGTGTCTCACTATATGACCCAGACTTGTCTCAAACTCCTGGTCTCTACCGAATTTCCTGCCTTAGCCTTCCAAAGTGCTGGATTATAGGTATAAGCAACCATGCCCATCTGAGATATCAAAATCAGTCTTAACCATTACCTGATTTTATACACAAAAATTAATTTAAGATACATTATAGCTCTAAACATAAAAGGTAAAACAATAAAATGTCCAGAAGAAAACATAAGACAGTATTTTTGTGACCTGTAGCAAAGATTTACTAGAAAGGATTATAAAATACCCAGTATAAATGGTAACAACTGATCAATTGGACTTCAACAAAATTTCAAATTTTTGCAAATCAAAATGAAGGAAATGAAGTTCTAAGCTATAAATCAGGGAAAATATTTATAACACATAACTGACAAAGGAATTATACCCAGAATATATGAAGAACTTTTCTAAATTAATATAATTATTTTCTTATTTACAATAAAAAAGAAATATATATATTTTTTTCAATCAGAGTCTCACTATGTTGCCCTCAGTAGAGTGCTGTTACATCACAGCTCACAGCAACCTTAAACTCTTGGGCTCAAGTGATTCTCTTGCCTCAGCCTCCCAAGTAGCTGGGACTACAGGCGCCCGCCACAATGCCCGGCTATTTTTGTTGTTGTTATTGCAGTTGTCTTTGTTGCTTTAGCTGCCCCAGGGCTGGGTGTGAACCCACCAGCCTCGGTGCATGTGGCCAGCGCCATAACCACTGTGGTACGGATGCAAAGCTTTGAACAGATATTTCATAAAACAAGATACACTATGATACAAAACAGTATCACATACGAAAGGGTGCTGAGAATCGTTCGCCATCAAGCATGAGTTAATGCTTGCTTCTCTGTCTAACCAGGTGAAGTCATCGCTGATGTAATGGATCAGTGTAATGTTCTGTGGATGCTCAGGCAGTCCAGACCTCCTTGGAATATTACAGAGGGGAAGAGGTGAGCACATTCCTGAGGCAAAATTGTGAATGAGTATTGTTCTTCTCACATGAGTTCTGATCTTCTCGTATAGTTGAAATGGAAAAGAACAAATTCATCAATCAGTGGCCACACACATCACGTACCTGAGGCCTCATGTTTCTGTCCTTGGAATGATATGACATCTAGCACGCAGCTGTAGTCTCTGATCCTGCCTGATTGAGCTCACAGTGCTTATCAGTTATTCTCCAAGATCCACTTAGTTTATAAAGGGGCCAGACTGGTGTATTGAAAGGGTAAACTCTTGGGACCACCATTCCACATCTTTTAGGTCTTTTAGACTGACATTGATCTCTGCCATTCTCCTGCCTCTACCCTGAGATGGAACGTTTCTAATTTACTATCTCAGCAGGGAGGCATGGAAGTGTAGCAGTTATAGAGATCTCCACTTGCCCTTCCTTTCTGTCAGAGCTCTGACCCCAGAGGCTGGGGCTTGATGCAAGCATATCAATTCTGATTGAATACTCGGGGGTTAAGGAACAACCATGGGTGGTTTCATAGACTCAGTGAGTCCACCATGAGTTAGACTTCAGTAAAGATTCCATTCTATTACCTTCATCATAAGCCACCACTCTACTAGAGTTTTGAGGTGAGCTCTGATCCACATTGTTTATTGACTATTGTATCTGATAGTCTTAAAACATCTGGATTTTTCTCTCTGTATTTTATGTTCACCCAAATTAATGGTCATAGTTCCCTTTGGGGAAGGTCTGGGGGCAGTGTCTATCCTCCTAACAACCCAGCATATTTCAGTCAATGGGTTCTGGACTGGAAAACTGGCTCAGGTGTAGAGAGTAACCAGAAGACTGCAGCTTATTGAGAACTGCCTTCAGCCTCTGACTCCTCCATTCTTGCCTTTGTGTTTTGGCCATGATGTTAAGTAATACCCTTGTGGCTCTCTATGTTGCCCCTAGGGATGCTACATTCTATTAATTATTCGCCAACTTCCTCCTTGTCTGCTCCTCTGATCATTACTATAATAGTGGCTTCCTGGCTTCTGCTGTTTAGCCGCCACCAACCCGCCACTATTTGGGGTCCCATTGTCCCCTGGGATACTGACAAGCCCCGTGCTGTGACTGCCTCTCCTACCATCAGCCCTGGGCTGCAGAGCAAAGCCTCCCACAAAACTTCCTAAAGAGGCTTCTGCCTTTCTTACTTACTGTTAATGGCTTTGGTGACAGGTATCTACTCTGTTCCTATGTAACAAAACCATTGGGTGAGTCATCTGGCTTTAAATAATACTAATCCTCACATATCCATTTCCCACATCTTTATTCCATCCTACACAATCAACTGTAGTAATGCAGGCATAAATGTAGGCTACATATTTTTCAGACTTCTAAGAGCCACTCTACCCCTTAGGGTCTTACCAGAGTATAAAGTCACATGTTTCCTACTCTTCCCCCTCCAAAGATGACCCTCAAAGTCAATGTTAAACCCTTTTTTATCAAATCTACATTCTGGCTCCCTTGATCAAACACCTCAAAATCCAGTTTTAGTGCTATCCCCCCACCCCCGGCTCCTAATGGTACATACTAATTCTTGCAATTCTTTTGATGTATAATCTCTATCCTTTTATCAGGCCCAGTACATCCCAGCTAGGTTATGCTGGAAAGCCATCAGACAATGATTTTGGTCAGACATCAAGAAGGAGAGAGGGAAAGATAGGAAGAGAGGATAGGAAGTGGGGAGGATGGAGGGGAAGCCTGTTGGCTGGTTAGTTTATGCAGAGCAATTCTAAAAAACTTCTGGAACTGCTGACAAGGAGTCCTTGAGCCAAAGTTACCTCAGAGAAGTCTTGTGCCTCCCAGGTACAGATCTGAAAACCTGTGAGAAGTATGGACTTGATCAAACATGGCGAGGGATTTAAGAGCAAAGCAGCTGAAGCTATCAATTATGTTCTCCGTACCCTGTTTCCCCGAAAATAAGACAGTGTCTTATTTTAAGGTGTGCTCCCAAAGATGCACTAGGTCTTATTTTCAGGGGACATCTTATCTTTCCTGTAAGTAGGTCTTATTTTCAGAGGATGTCTTATTTTCAGGGAAACGGGGTAGTACGAGATCTGAAAGGGACATTTTCTTTTTCTTTACTTTCTTTTTTTTTTTTTTTTTTGAGACAGAGTCTCACTCTGTCACCCTGGGTAGAGTATCATGACATTACAGCTCACAGCAACCTCAAACTCTTAGGCTTGAGCAATCCTCTTGCCTCAGCCTCCCAAGTAGCTGGGGCTATAGGCATGTGCCACTACACCCACCTAGCTTTTTTCTATTTTTTAGGGATAGTGTCTTGCTTTTGGTCAGGCTGATCTTGAACTCCTGAGCTCAGGAGTAGGCAATCCACCCACCTTGGCCTCTCAGAGTGCTAGGATTATAGGCATGAGCCACCATGCCCAGCCTGAGAGGCATTTTCATGGCCACCACATTCTGTCTGGGACATCAGCCAAGATGACTTGAATGGCTTTGGGCTGGCTGGTATTTCTGTATCTATATAGCCACTGTACTTCTCACGCAGTGGCTTACGTACCAAGAGTGAGTGAGCCAAGAGACCTAGAAGGAAGCTATAATTCTCATTATGACCTGGGCTATTAATTGAATATGTTTTTTTTTTTTTTTAACTCATATGTTGATGCCTAAATCCCCAATGTGATGATTGTTAGAGGTGGGACTTTGGGGAGGTAATTAGGGCATGAGGGTGGAGCCCTCATGAATTGGATTAGTGCCATTATAAGAAAAGACAGGAGAGAGATCACATCTCTCTATATTTACCATGTGAGGATACAATGAGAAGATGGCCATCTACAAACAAGGAAGAGTTAGTTCCCTCACTAAATACCAGATCTGCCGGTGTCTTGATCTTGGGTTTCCTACCTTCTAGCATTGTGAGAAATAAATGTGTTGTTTAAGCCATCCAGTCTGAATTCTATAATGGTAGCCTGAGCTGAGATATCCTGGAAACCACATAGCATCATCCCCGCTGTGTTCTATCAGTTGCACAAGGTCAGCCCAGATTCACCAGGGGATGATGGCACTACCCAGGAATTGCAGGCTGTCCTAGAGCCCAGCTTCCACAGTGCCATGAATAAGCACACAAGTTCTTCATGAGTCTTCTACACATGACGTAGGCCTCTGAGCTCTTGTCAGGCTTTGTTCATTGGATCCTTCAAAGTTTGGTCTATAATAACAATTTAAAGGTTTTGGTTTATTCTTAAGTACATTACGGTATGTTTGTGAAACATTTTTCGCCATTTACTTTTCATTGGATTTCTTTTAAGCCTATTTTAGATACTCTTTTTTTAATCTGTAAATTTTAAATGTCCATTTACAAAGAATTTCAATATCTAGATACCATACGGTATTTAGAAAAAAAAAAAAATGTATCAATTGTTTGAAAAAAACAAAAAAACTTACAGTTCAAGGAATCCCTACCAAACAAAGCACCAATGGAAATTCCCTTCCTAAAAAGCTGAAAGCCTGTCTTCAAATGTTTTTCATGACTCAACCACTATTTATTTTCATTCTCTCTAGGCATGAAGTGACCTTTTGAAAAAAGTTTTATTGAAGTTGTTTATAGACATATTTCCTAGTCCAATAGTAATAAATATCATTTTCTGGTATAAATTAAAAAAAAATAGAAATGTGTGGGACATTTGGTATTTGTTCATCTTAATCCATCTTTCTACTCCACTGTTTGAAATTGTCTTTGTGGGAGGGTGGCTTTGCTAAAGGAGATAGGGGGAACTCCCTCCGTGCCCCCCCCCAAAAAAAACCATACAAATTCCCTCATAAAAATAAAACTAGAGGTGTTGGTTTAAGTCCAGCCAGGTTGACTGCAAACATAAATGCATGATCAGTACTTAACATGGCCCTAATGTATCTCTCCTGCTCCTTGCCACAGCAGAATCTGTGTCAGGCTTTCTCCAAGCAAAGGATTTACCCACACTGGTGCAAACCTGGTTTGGAACATTTTATTGGCAACACTGGTGTCATATTTAGGAACCATAGACTTTTGTCAGACTGTGTTAGCTTCAATGACAAGTATCAATGGTCAACTATATTTGAAATATTGTTAAAGTACCTAGAAATAATAGGCATTAAAATTCATTCCGTTCACTGCAACAAACCCTCTAAAGATTTCACGTCTTCAATGGAACTGGCATCCTGTAATTGTTATTTGGAACTTAACGTAACCTCAACAGCAGCAGAGAGAATACAGTCCTCTCATTATGCACATGCTCTAGGATCGTTTATTTTAATGCTTTCAAATAAATATGTTCCATGCAGCACACTACAATAAATAAGGAACAGCAATGTTCTTCTAGTAAATCCATTCATAACGTGAGTCACCATGTAAAACACCACATCTCAAGTCTTTGGCCCTGTACCATGTCATGAGGCACACCACATCTGCACCCAATCATATCTGGCTTCATATGGATTTAATAGGACTACGCCAGAAGTGCATGTAAGCACAAATTTAACCAGAGGTTTCCAGCTATTAAATACAGCTACTAAGTAGTTAAAAGGCAACAACTAAACCCGTAAAATCCCCCCCCCCCCAACTTCATTTTTGAGACAGAAATACAAAGATAGAAATGCTGTCTGGTGAATTTCAGGTCAGTGGAAAGCATGGCAGGATATATTTGGAATACTTGGAGCAAAGCTGGCACAATGTGGCCCCCACAATTTTACAGCAACACTGATACTGAATGGACACCAAATACAACGGACTTGACTGCAGACGCTGAGCTCTGGGACATGAAGGTGGGGGCTGCAGTGAGGCCGGCTCCTTTCCACTAGGCAGATATCTCCACAGCGCCTTCCTCCTCGCTATCAGCTCTGTTAGCACGAATCTCCACCAGGGTCCTGGCAAATCGGGTCCACTCATCATTGTGGGGAACTGCGAGCTGCAAAGCAGATTAATGCAGAAACAATCAACGAGAGATCTAATGTTTGAAAGCCTTGAAGCCCAACAGACTGTTCCTCCCAAAGCAGATGCTTCCCTTGGAATGTAAAGGAAATCAAATACTCTGCTTTGGAACAAGTAAAGCCTGAAGTGTTTCTCTTAAACTAACAGCTCAAGAGAATCACGTCACTCTAGAAACAAAATCACTCAGCAAATTTATAAAACTTTTAACACCTTTGTAACCCATACTATTACAGCAGCCACATTAAAACACTTTTAGTAATGAAAATTCTTCATAAGACCAGAATAAAATTGCATTATTGACTAAGACTTTGATATAAATGTAGTATTTTTTTTCTAGCCAATACTATTGATCCTTTTCCTGAAGTATTGCTGTCAATAAGAATGGTAAATGGGCGGCGCCTGTGGCTCAAGGAGTAGGGCGCCGGTCCCATATGCGGGAGGTGGCGAGTTCAAACCCAGCCCTGGCCAAAAAACCACAAAAAAAAAAAAAAAAGAATGGTAAAAAAAATAGTTTACATATGCAAAGATATCTTCCTACTAGGAAAGAATGCTTGTGTCTTTCCAGCAGGACTTACTGTGATGATGACAATGAAGAACAGTAGCTAATTACTTTGCATGTGTTAACTCATTCCTCACAACAATACTATGTAGGACAAAACAGTTTCAATTTACAGCAAAAGAATTTGAGGCTGAGAAGGATTAAATAAAGTTACGAAGGTTGCAGAGCTAGCAAATATCAGTGCTAATTTCATCTGGTTCCAATGTCTCTACCCTTAGCAAGTATGCAATACTAATTTGCCAAAAGGGGTGGATTTATAAAATTTCCAGAATAATATATTCTTTTGTATACAATTAAGTGAAGAGGAAATTAACTCCCCCCAAGGCAAACTGAACGTGTGAATTTTTGTTAGCTGTTTTAAAGGCTAATAATTTCTCTACATAGCATCCAAAAAAATGAATTGTTTAATGATATCATGGAAGTGTTTGAAAGAGAAAAAAAATTATGTGACTATAAGAAACAAGATTGATGGTATTCATATAGAACAAAATTGGTTTAGATTTTAGGGCCAAAAGTTTTAGCCTAGAAGTCGGTCTAATTCATTTGTAGGTACTAGGGCTACACATGATAGCCACATAATCCATAAACATTAAGAATACACATTCATCCTAATAAATACACATTTTTAAAAATAGAAAAAAGAAGCAAATACAACTAAATTTTGAGATCACTTCTACAGCTGGAAAATTATTACTCACTAGACAGAGCCAAATAAGTAGAATTAAAATTTTTTATTATAAGGATGATATTCTTACATACTATCTGTCTAAGAAAACTAACTGGAGAGTGCCAGTGTCCTTCTGCAAAGTATATCTTTAAGTTAGTGTTCTACTAGTAAGGTTAAATGTTTCAAGAATATAGTACTGGAAATAATATACTGGCGGGGGAAGTAAGTTCTTTGACTTAGTTTGAGAAACGCAGTACCAGTAAGAATTCTCATTTAGTCATGCGAACGAGGTTTTGCATGGTTAAATACTTCTCTAGTTATTGAAATGAGTCCAAATTTCTTTTTAGGTAATGACACAAGTTCACAATAGTATTGAATGACACTCAATCCATTTTCCTTACTTTGAACTTTTTCTGTATTCCCCTATTCTTTATATTTCTCTATGATTTCAGAAAACACTACACTGGAGAAATGAGGTTCTTAAAATACATGATACATAAGTGCTAACAAAAAGCTTAAGCAGCAAAGGGTTGGTATTATATTTATGGAAAAGAATAGGTCTACTATTTCTTTTCCCTCCTTTAATCCCTGACCAACCTCCCCCCCTCCAAAAAGCCACAACAACCAAACAAAAGCCCAATCATCATAACATATTTGTAACTTTTTCTCATAGAAGGTGGGACTCAAGCAAAAGTGCCCCATAACTTCATTTAATTGTTGGGGTAAAAAGAAGGTCTTCCCTAATAACACATAGTATGTTGCTCATAAAGACCTGAGTTTGGATCCCAGGCATAAAGCCATATTAGTTAAAATGATACAAATTTAAGTTACTATACCATGTAATATATCTATGTAATGTTTCATTAATAACAATGTATAGAACAATACACTAAAACAAGAAAATAGGTAAATGTGTGGCAGAGTTTCATGTGGTAGTAATAGCAAGACTGATAAGAAATGACCCGAGGAAAGGTAATGGAATAACAATTTGAATAGATGCCTTTATGTATTTTACATAAATGCACCATCTAACTTCTCAAAAATAAATCTTATCAAATTTAAACGTTTCTGCTAAACAAACAAAATTAACCCAGTGACTGAACTATATTTGACCTTTTTAATGGAGGAAGGAGTAATACTAGGACCCTTAAAAATGCAGATTTGTCCATAGTCTAAACATATCTTATTCTCTTTTGATTTACTAAACTTTCATAAGCTGGTAAAATGTTGGTTTGTTTTTTAAAAAGAATTTATTCTGCCAAGTCTTTTGCTCTTTACAATGTCATAAATTTCACAGACATATATATTTACTTTGTTGACAAAAAATATAGAGAGTAGAACAAGATGAAAACACAATTGCTTCTAGAAACTTGAAATAAACTTACCTATCTCCTGTTACACTTTTTCATCTAGTTGACTTAAAAATAACCCAAGATGACTGCAATGTTAGCTTTAGAAGGTGAACTGCAGACTGCCCCCTTTTTAGAATTAAATATTACCATCAGGAAGCACTTTAAATATAATCTTAGCTTGAATGTGTGAATGTGTATTCACAGGCTATTTCCACACCCAAAGTAATAATTTTTGGCATTTGAATTACTTGTAGGTAAGACCAAACAGGTGTCCTAACAAACAAGAAGGCCACTCTTTCTATGTTACATCTATGGAACCAGCATCTGTTTGGACAGAACAGCCATTTTTACTGTTGGCAATTCCTGACTCCTCTCACCTGAACCTCTCTGATTAGAAATGGCGAAAAAAAAAAGGCTCAAGAGCATAAATGTATTTAAGATTTTCTCTAGGTAACTTGCAACCCAATAATACCTTAATCATTAAATTAAAAAAAAAATCTTTGTCCCTATTTCTTAAAAAGTAAGACTGCTCTCTTGCCCTAACTACCACATAAATGTATTAAATTTTCATTCAATCAGCACCGATTGAGCACCAATTATATGCCAGGCACCGTGTATGAATTAAAGATATAGTGGTCAATCAGACTATGAAACACAGATGAAAATGATCATGTTTTCATAGGTCAAAATGTGTGAATACTGGCATAGATATTTTTAGAAATCTTCACTGATGTTCAAAAAATTGAATAGTCTAAAATTTACCTTCTTACAGTGACAACTACAACATTTCCTGATATCTGCTGTGTGTTAAGCAAGTAGCAGGGGACCAATGGCATTTTAATAACATTGCTTCAGCCCCTCTTCAAGTTTCTATCAAGGCATGAAAGGCTAAATCTAGAGTATCACTATGGATTTTTTCCCCTGTGAATATAATAGTTTAGAATAATTTCCAAACACTTTACATTTATGATGGGGAAAAAGATTTGCAGGTTTCTTACAGTGATGAATAAGTTCTATCAATTAACAAATGCATACATAAGAAGCAATGTGAAGAAAATAGTCCATAGTTAAACCAAGGAAATACCATAAAGGACTCAAAAATTTCCCAGTATTGTTCTGAATCAAAGTGTATTTGGAAACATTTTCTGCCCTAAGATTCATTCGCTGAAGTCCACATCATAGGTTAGGAATGATTCAGTTATTTCTACTGCTTCATAGACAGAGTTCACAAACAGCCACTACATCCCCTATTAGATGAATGTTTTCTGGTTTTTGCTAACCATACAAAGCATTTTAATGCCAAAAGAACTCAGGGCTCTGATTCCTAGATAATGAAATCTTAACTCTAAGAGCAATCACCTTTTATAAACATGGTTATGTTCCTCCTTTTACAGCTGAGGGAACTCAGGCCAAAGGTAGTTCTTGTGTAGTCATTTGGCCCTACTGAGGAGCTAAAATGAACCTCAGATTTGGAAGACAGACTTAAGTTTTGTTCTCATCTCGGTTGCTGGCAATGGTTAGGCCTCTCAATGGTTGTAAATGGCAATGCTGATGTTTGACCAATTATTAACAGAGGCGTAGAGAGGATGAGAAAGGTAATAATCTAAGCGAAGAAAGTACTCTGAGTACATCATAGAATAGTCATGCACTGTTTCTCTTTGAAACGTCTGTCATATTGACAATCTGTATGGGGCGCGCATATCTTTTCTATAGCATTTTTCTGCTTCTTAAACCATTTTCTTTAGAAATTAATTCTGGTTGAGATGTGAGGATGTTAAGGAACAGGGCGTAGACTTTTCTCTAACTGGTAGGGAAAGGGAAGTGCAGGGAGCTAAATGATTTGCTAAAGACCATGCAACTTTCATTCAGTAATGTGGGACGCTTAGGAGCCTCACCCCTTTATGAAAGGCCAGCATTCCAAGGCACAATGGCCAGCAAGAAATGTGTTTTGAATCACCTGCTAAAAGAGTCTAAAGATTGTTTTTAATCTTCTAAGATTCTTTAGAGAAGAAAGGTCAAAAATAAAAAGCAATAGTTTAAAAGTTGTGGAAAAATTCATGAAATTGTATCATTTTAGCCTCCCTGTTCCCCCGGTCCCCCCCCACATCACAAACCACATCCTGAATCTGTCCCCTCCTCTCTGGCTGAGTGGGCTAGTGGCTGCCTTTGGACCCTGCCCTGCCCTACCCCAAGTAAACTCATCAGTCTAACTGGTTGTCCTGCCTGGCCGTGTCTATGGAGTAACATTTTGTTACTTTTTTCTTCCTCAGACAGCAGCCAAATTGTGGTTTCTTTCCCAGTTTTGCTACTCACTCCCTGTGTGTCTTTAGCAAACATATCTCTGATCTTTACTTCATCATGTGTGTGAAAGGACTTATTAAACCCATCTTCTAGGACTGCTATTAAGACAAAAAAAAAAAAAATGAGCTTAGCAGAGTACTTGGCACATGATGTAAACTTATAATAAATAATATTGTTTTTCCTATTTTTCTTCTGAATGTTTATTTCCCTCTCTTCTACTTTTTTCATATTTTCTTGCTTTCTTCCCTTTTTTTGTTCTTCTGTTTCATTCTTTTCACCTTCTTAAAAATGTTTCCCTTATTTTTTACCACATTTTCTTTCTTAAAAACTCACACAAATAATTTCCTAGTCATACATTTTAATAACAGCTAACTTTCATGAGCTTGAGGCCGGGAAAGAGTTCTTTCAGATTATAAGAAAAGTTCTGCCAGTTACTTTACATTGTGCATTTAAAAATTAAAATTATAATTAAATCATTTTTGGTAAGTAAACACATGCATAAACATTCCCACAGATATTTTTTAATTTTCACATATGACCCATACATTCCAGTCCAGCTGTTTCCTTGTGGCACTTTCTGCAGTGGGGTTCTATATTTTTACCTCAAGTTGTAAAGATCTGTAACTGCTGAACTGTAAATGTTGAACATGCTGTTATAAAAATCAAATGACTTTTTATAACCAGGATTAAACACACAAATATCATTCATGTATCCCTTTTTATAAGCACACGGCTAATAAACCTTTTGAATAGTCCTCAGTCAAACCTCCCTTACTTTTTAGTAATTTTTAAGGGTTTATAGAACCTAGCAGATGATTTTAAATAGCTGCATTATCTGGAGTAATTTCTATGAGCCCGTTGCAATATTTTATATGGCAAAAATATCTGTTTTAGGCATTGCTTACTTTAGTATTTTTAAAAAATCTTAGATAGTTAAGACCTTAGGAAAGCACTCAGTGATTTCAGCTTGGTTTCTCAGATACGTTAAGGATAGCAAACAAATGAAGTGAGCAGGACTCCAGGTTGCGAGAGAAGTATTCCATGGATGTGTGGTTCTTCAGTCTTAAATACAAAAGCGTGTGAGACTATTATGTTAACCAGTGATTCCAACAGATACCCAGTAATTCATCTCCTGAATTAATCTAAAAATAAGTTTTCTGTTAAACTATAGCTTACAAATTATCTTTTCACTTTAATACATGTAATTTTTTTCACGCTTTACAGAAACCAGGGAAATGTACGCTGGTTTTCACAAAACTACTGCTAAGCCCCTCTGAGCTCTAAAAGCTTTTTTTAAAAAGCACAATTATTAATAGCACCCAAATTCAGGAGATTGTTGACTTACTGTTATACAAATCCCACATTTGTGTTCAGAGGAAGCCTATTTTTTTTTTTTTTAGGACCGTTCCCTTTGACACACACACACACACACACCCCCCCACACACACACGGATAGAAGCAAAGTGGGAGGTAAGAGGCAATGAAACAGCCACTGAGCCACCAAATATGCCCGCGTCTTATAAATACAGCTCCAGTGTATTTAACTCTCAGGACAGTCCAGCATCACCGCTAGCAATGCAACCAGAAATCCAGGCCAGAATGCAGTCTACAGACAGTGGAAATACACTCCGTGTTCCACCGCAGAAAGATAGGCTGTGCGTAACTGCATTAGAGCAACTTCAGAGAAGCTGAGAAAGTTAAAGAGTCATATTAGTCTCTGCTGTGTACAGTCTGCTGTAACCAACAGGTCCACACTTCAGTGAAATTTAGCAGCATTCTAACCTATTGTGGTTGGATGGTACCTAACTACGCTTGAATTTCTTTTTAGGTAAAAATCCCATCGAAAGGAACCCTCATCCACCTAGGGAAGCTTTGAGACCTCTCTGCCAAAGGTCTCTTCCCTATATCTTTAAATGCGTGGTTTGTTTTTACGGCATGTTTCTTTGAACAACACTTTTAAAAAATCCATTACCACCTAATGAAAGGAAAGAAATAAAAGAAGAATGTAAAAGACAAAGTAAATAGTAACAAATACGGCTCTATCTCAATTTCCAGAAGCCAGCAAATGCAGAAGGAAATCATTTATTTTAAATGCTATCTTAAGAAATTAGCATTTAAAACTATATTTTTCATGTTAAAATTTAGCATTATAGGAAGCATGACAAAATTCTGAAGGTTTTATCCGTGGTAGGAAAAAAAAAAAAAACCTAACAGCTGAAGATGAGTTAATTTACTAAGGCCTAAAGATGGATGGTGTTACTCACATTTGTATTAAAATCTTATCATCCTCTTCCTTCAGACATTTTTTTAGCATTATTTTCTTACTATTCTGTGGAACAATCCTTTTCTGCCTCAAAGATGGAGAAAACACTAAAAATATTGGCTAATGTGCAATAATGGAAAATAAACTTCTAAACTTCAATTACTTCTTTTTCCATAACACAAAAAGATCAAAAAACTGGCAGGAAAGAGAAAAAGCATGTACTACTCAAGTTGATCTGTCGTATTAGCTGACTACACATATATCTGTTCTTTTCCTGATATTATTAACGATAGGTTTTTCTAATAAATTCTTAGCAACTGCTGTGTCTAAGCAGTTTTGACAAAAAGAAGGCTTATTGCTAAACATCTTAAAAACATTTACCAAGGTAATAAAAGAAATGTCATTCCCTCCTACTGAATGTTTGGGTACAAAAGAGGTATTTTTATAACGCAGTTCATGATTTACCATATCTATAGTGTCCAAAAAAAGCACAATGAAAAGAAAGCATTTTTCCAGTGGTTTGACAACTGTTTGAATCAACTGTTATGCTTTCATTACACTAGTGGCCAATTGCTCACTTTTAAAAGCACAGGAGGGGAGGGAGACTGGGATAGAGACTGGAAGGAAGGATAAGCACTCTTTTAAAATATATTCTAAATGTCCTTTTCTGGGCAAATGTAGTTAAGTAAATTTTTTCCTATCCATCAATCTGTAGTCAACTTGGAGGCTGCATTCTAAATGCTTCACATAATTAAGCTTTCTCCTAACTTTTCCTCAAATTTTCACACATGAATCATTCATTCATCCACCCAAAATTATGTGCCAGGCATTGTGCTAAAACTGAGTTATCCGGTCCTATCAGCTATTTGTGAAGTACCCATTTTGTATACATTTCTGTAGATGTGGCGCTCCAAAGGTAAGAAAGAATATACTGAGGAGTGTGATAACCAAAGGAAGGTTGTCCACCCAATTTTTTTTTTTTTTTCTGTCAAAAGGGTAGCTGGTCTAGTATCATAAGATACTAGAAGGTGTCTGCTTTCTTATTCATTTATTAGTTTAACAAAATTTTGTTGAGGTCAATAAACATAAAAGGCTTAATCAAAATATTGAGAAACTCTTGGATGGCCATTAGGAGAAAGGTCATAGGAATGGGCCATGGCTCAGTTTTATCTACTAGCTTAGAAGTAATAGTGCAAAATTTCTTCTACCATGTTAGAAGTTTAGGTATTCTTTACATTATTAGTAATTCATGCTTTAAAATTTAAAAGATGCTATGATAGCTGACATTCTCAAAAATTCATGTGAACTTTTCTTCAAAGTAGAATATGATTCATTCACTTTGCAAGTCCAGCCTACATTTCATATCAATATTTACACAGAAAACATGCATGAGCAGATATTTGATTGCATATTATATTTCAGATAGGCCAACAGTAGCACACATATACATATACGAAACAAATAACTCCATTTCTGTACAGGCCAGGGTTAATCCAGATTCACAGATGACTGAAGCAGCTTTCTGCTCAGCTTTCTATGTTGTGATTTGAGGCCACTGTTCAAAGCAGCAATTTCTAGAGATAAAATTTAGCAGTTTTGAAATTCTGAAACTAAACACAATTTTGTCAGCCATAAAAAAATTAACACTATAATTAACAACTGCTTTAGAATCTAAACTGCTATTGAAGATGACAGTTTGAAACCAAAAAGGAATCATAAAGATGATTAATTATACAAACTGGTTCTTGTTTCAGAAGGTTGATATTCATGGGCTAATTATCACCAAAACGAGAAAATATGAATTTCATTGAATATCGCAAATTACTACATACACATTAATATGGCCTTTATAAAATTAGATATTAGAGCTTTTCTTTTATTTAATCAACTACTCTATAATACAGAAAAGTCATGAGTGTTTTCTTATCAACTCAAAAAAATTTGCTTGAGAAGATATGAATCCTAAAGTCCATTTTCATATACTAATGCTACCTGTATTAGCACATTATTTATATAGTAATTAGTTTAATCATGGTCTTTTACATAAATAATTACCAAAATGAAAGCCACGACTACTACATTCACTATAAGGTGAATAATTATAACATTAATTAGAATGAATAGTGCCTTTTCTTTTATTTTTACAATTAAGCCCTTTTCCCAGAAGAAATGAACTTAACATTAAAATTCCAATCATATGTTTTACCCAAATTATTTTATTTCAAATACATATAATTCCTTATGTCAAAGAAAAGAATTAACATGTTATTCAAAGTGGCTTATTTTATATAATTATGTTTATTAGCCCCCCAAGTCTATCCTACAAATATGCTTTTATGCTCTTTGATTTAAACACAGGTCTGTGGCTATAACACAAAAAATTCAGTAAAAGCTAAAAAGTCCAATTGGAAATCTCCATGTTCTGTTCCAATTCCATCAACTATCCAGATGTTATTGACAGGATCAGGTATTTGGATTTTCACTTTTTACCTAGATGTTTGGCGTCATGGAAGAGTTTACGCCTAAGTCTTTTCCATGGAGAGAAAACCAAAGGAAGTATTTAACATCAGCTAAAGAAAATAATATTGTTTATACATAAAGAATAAGCCAGTGCTTGCAAAGGCCTTTAAGAATCCAGTAAGTATGGCCACACTCATTTAATGAGAAGCATAAGGGGGTTTTTCTTTTTGCGGTTTTTGGCCAGTGCTGGGTTTGAACCCGCCACCTCCGGGATAGGGGGCCAGCTCTAACTCTTTGAGCTACAGGCGCTGCCCAGCATAAGGGTTTTGGATGGTCATAACTGGACGTTGCTATACCAAGACCAACTCAGCTCTTCTGGAGGCTGTCAAGGCTTAGCCATGCAATCAGGTTAGCCTTGAGCAGGGGACCACAGCCTTTAGACAGCACAATAATTCAACTACCTGACTGCAAATCAGTTCTTTTACATTAAGGAATTCTTGTTTGAATTAATCCCTCAAATCTCAGTTTAACTTTAAACTCCCAGTAGCATAAATGGAAGTTATTTAAATCCAACAAAAGACAGAGAAGACCTCTTTTTTTATTTGATTGTTAATTTTTATTCAGCCTCCCTCCCCAAGGAGGAGAGTTATTTATATTCAAGGCATAGGTTTCTTATGAAAAATCAATGTAGGCCCTGTACTACTGGAAAACATGAATGAGTGTCACAAAGTAAACAGTTATTGCCAAAGTGTGAGTCACTTAAAAGTCCTAATTTGTTGTACTTATTTTGTGTCACTCAAGTCCTTGTGAACTCCCAGCACTTCCACTTTATCAGATGCTGCTACATCAAACTGCTATTTAAAGTGCAAGAGAGATGCTCATTGAATCTCTTTCCTTTTATCATTGCTAGCTATGAAAACCATTTGAGGCACTTACTAACAGTTCTTATATGTTACACCTTGATCATCATTCTAAAGTATATTACATAGGTCATTTTTCCTACTACAAATTAGTTTACAAATAAACTTTTGACTTTAATTTTTCATTTTAGCTTTAAAATATGTTCCAGTGAACACTTAAAATCATGCTTTTTTTTTTAACAGTTACATTTTATCTCTCATATTAATCTGCATTTTTCCTTTTTAAGAATTTTTCAAGGCCCTTTTAGTATATTGACCAATGTCAAAGGCATTGAATTTACTGAAATTTGCAATAAAATGGCTACTATTCTTTTGGCCCTCCAAATGGTCACATTGAACAAGCTATTTGAGATGCTACCAGAGAGTTAAAATCTAAAGATGTATGAACGTTTTCTTAGGTAATAAGTGAATGGGATACCAAATAAATATAGCTAGGGCAATAAGATTTATCCATTTCTCAAATCACAGTTTTTTAAATGCCATTTTATTTGCCAAATCCTACTCTAAGTTTAAAATGATTTTGGAATTTTATCATTGGACCGCTGTAAAAAATATTATCATGGATCTGGAACCTGTGTGTATTTATCACAACTGAAAACACAATCTTCCCTGGAAGAGGTTAATTGAAAAAGAAATAATAGAAATAAGCTGCTTCTTTCAAAACCGGAGCTGCAAACTGCATTCTAACTCATTCAGATAAACAGCGAACATAGCTGTTAGGGGATATTTATGACAGCCACATCTTTGTGACAGCACCGAAGCCTTAACAATGGCAGTGGGCTTTCTATAAAACACATCTGCAAGAAAGACAAGTAGATAGGCTGACTATCAATCATCAGGACACGTGCACAATTCTACAGGCACTGGCCCATGTGCTGTTGACATCACCTCCATATACATAGAAAAGGTTGTTCTTCAGTAAGGAGTCACTAGCAGTGAGTGACTTATATTTTTAATTCTTTAAAATGTGTGTTCACACATCATTTACAAAAATCCAACGATGATTAACAGCTCTCTCTTTCAGGTATATTTATAGTTCATTTATGACTTGTTATCTTACCCATGTTTCATTTAATTGAATGGAATCCTTCTCATAAACCAAAACAGATCACATTCCAAAGTTTGGAGATTTCTCAAAACTTATTCAAGAGCTCAAAACTTATTTATTTTTCATTTCAGATCATACAAAATTTAAATGGTGCATGCAACCGCTGTCTACTTAAGTAACTTTTGAATGGACAACTAGCATAAAAATCACAACCAAGTAATAAAAGGGGTCTTCTCTGTCTTTTTGTTGAATTTAAATAACTTCCATTTATGCTAATGGGAGTTAAGCACCTGCTCTGCAACGAAAATAGACCCCCGCCTGTGAAAATAAATGTGTACATTTTCCAGATATAATGCTGAAATCAAACAACCAAAAACGTGTGCTGTATAAACACAGCAAAATGGGGCCTACCTGAAAACATGGCTGTTTTCTATTTTACCTCTTGACTCACAGGCCTCGAGATACTACTCACACGTTTGCCATTTAAAGGTAACAAAAAGAAATAAAAGGGGTAGATGGACAAACTCCACCTGGTGATTACAGTGAATGCATACACAATCCTCTGTTTACCCCTTCAGAAGTTCATAATAAATTGCATCAGTGAATCTGGATTCCAGCTACCACTCTCTGCCATCACCTTAAAAGTCATGGAGGATAATTATACACAGTAGAGGAGGGCACAGTCCTGGGGGCACTGTGCTGGGACTCCCTGTGGCAGCTGCAGTCTCAGCTGGATTGTTAGTCACTGACAACACCAGAGTCACTTTCCGCAGTGCCCGTCTCATTGAGTGCCAGGTGTCACAGAAAGGCAAATCTATCTGGGCCCAAAGGGGGATGTCGGTAGTCACAGAAGTTTCTCTTCAGGGAGATCTTCATAATGAATAGTACGGACAGAGAAACCCTGTCTCTTTCCACCCCGACCAGGCATCACAGAGATTGTTCCCCAAATTATATTATATTTTCAGTTAAAATTACCATGAAAATGATCAAAATAGCACCTTAGGGAGGCGAATTAGAATCTCCATTCTGGTTTCAGCTTTATTTTTGTGCACCTCCTGATGTTTATAATACAGAATTGTTGCTATTCTCATTATGCATTTTTAAATATTACCTTTATATAGCACATACTATGTTTAACCACTATTCTAGAGGTTGCCTCTTCTTCCTGATGATCTAGGTCAAGGCCCTAATTTTTCCTTTCTGATTTGCCTTGTGAGCAGCATTAAAAACAATACCCTCCTAAACAGGGTTGGCTACATAATTTGCAGGGCCCAGTGAAAAATGAAAACGTAGAGCCTTTGGAGGATTATTTTAAAGTTTTAACAATCGCAAGAATGATAGCAAAGCGTTAACCCAGCCCAGGGCCCCCCTAAGCACAGGCCCTATGCACCTGCATCTATGAAGTCCGCTTCACTTGTGGGGTTGCACCTTGGCAAAAGAGAGCCCTACTCCCCTCCCTCCTCTCCAGCCTAACAGGGTTTCCATCAAGTCCACACAGAGGGCATGAAAGGGGGATGTCTTCCCAGGGAAAACGAAACAACACAGTGCCCTCTAAAACCTACCATTAACTTTTTTATACAGATTGTATTATAAGGCTCATCTAAAAGTCTTTCATCTTCTTGCTAAAGGGTTCCACAAAGCTATGTTTTTCATTCAAAGGCCAGTATGGCCCTGGTGAGGAGGTCAGTTTTAATAGGGATCAGAGAACCAGTTTTGAATATTAATAATGGTAGCACTGCCTTGGTGGTCTTCACTTCTAAAATTTTTTTCTTCTTAAATCACTTCCTACTCTGACACCTTCACTCTTGGCCAGTCATGCACCAGCTTTAGGTGTGACCTCCAATTCCAAAGGGCCAGCTTGGTATGAAGGCCCTGTATCTGGCTTCCAGCAATTTGGGTGATTCAGAAGGCTGCGGAGGCACTAGGCTGCCCTTCTGTTCTAAGCACAGTGACGCTCTGTCAGTTCGAAGCTGGTGAACAACATAATAGTAATTACAGTAACAGCAGCATATGCCTTTGAAGGGCTCTACCTTCTCTCAGAAATGGGCTGTAGCTAAGCCTCGGCTGGAGAGAAGTTGTTTTTCCTTTTACTAACACGGTGCCTCTGTGGACTCAGTCTTCAGTGATTTAGAATAAGGCACAGAGGTGAGAAACGAGAAACAGAAAGGCTCCTTTCTCCCCAAATAAACATATACCTTACAAAAATACTTAGAAAAAAGCCACAGTTAAGATAAAATTATTTTGTTAAGTCTGAGTTTTTCTGAGCTATAGATTGCTCTGTATGTGATCAAACAATACAGAAAGAATTGTTCAAGTATATAAACCTTATCCTGATTTTTGGTCATTCAGTGAAGGGCTAGAAGATTGTAATATTATCTACTCTCAATAAAATAGTATATCCTTTTTTTTTTTCTCAGTAGTGAATTTGTAGGGATAAACAACCCTACAAATTGTTTGGCCTATTATGTGTCACAGAGATTTTTCTATAGCTGTCTAGACTCCACAGACAATAGGCGAGACTGGCCTATAGTTGCAGACATTTCTATAGTCTGTAATATCACTTAGAAAAGTAAGGGCAATAACACAAAAATGAAAACCAGCCTGACCCGCCAGTGCGATAGTAGAAATAGGAGTATAACAACACTTTACAATTTAGAAATGATGATAGCACCCTAGAAAGATGTTTTAGCACCCACATATCAGCCAAAGAAACCTGTGTAAAATCATACATACTCCCCACATATGAGTCAGATTCAAGTAATTCTGTCCATAAGCTATAAAATCTCTTTATTGTACAAAATTCTGTACATATGTCACATTGTGGTTTCTTATTGCACGGAGACGTATAAATGTACGCATGTGCACGTTTATGGATATGCACATATGATATTTAAGTTAACAGATTTTTCAAAAGCCTTCTATTAAAAAAACCCAGGTTTTTAAACTATTCCTTTTTATGAGCCCTCTTAGAATAGAAGAAAGCAGGATGAAATAATGTTGCATATATTCCTAAGTGTGTTCAGGGATAAAACACATATGAAAGAGAAGCGGAGAGAAGAGTTTTTAAATTTTATCTATTTTCTGGCATTTCACCTCTGAGCATGTCATTACATCTCTTTTTCTCTCACAATCACGCTTGTTACAAACCAACCAGTGAAAGAAAGAAAAAGAAAGAAATCTTGTTTTGATATTCTCTTTGCTCTCTTTTATTTTTTAGGATGACCTAAAAAGAAATATTTGGTTTTGTTATTGCTGTTTAGTTTTATTTTGATGAAGACCATGAGAAAGATACATTACATATAAAGAATTTTCACTGAAGAGAATACCACAGTTAAATTTATTGGGAGTAGTCCCAATGTAGTGGGTATGCTTTTCCCAAAGACTCTAAACGAGGTCAATAGTCACCAGACCCTTTGCGTCTTCACCATTGGAGCCAAAATATTAACAGTCTGGATCATTGTTGTAAGGACTCAGCTGGCGGCATCGGTCTCATAAAATACATAACATGAAGGAAAACCAAGAATTTGTTTTTTTTTTTTTTTGGACTTAGCATTGTGCATCCAGCATAGAAAACTCTCATCTCTAAAGTCATTCAGTTTCTGTCCCTGGCTGAATTATAAAACACTATCTAGCTTGTTTTAACATAATCAGCTGTACTATATAGCAGTATATAATATGTCATCACAGTTCTATCATAGAACAAACCATTTAGGATTGCTCAATTTGTAGGATGCTGAGTGATGAAACCACAAAGAACCCTTCTTAGTCTGATCAGTGAAACCCGTCCACTGGGTACAAAGTCCTTTCCATGTCTAGGATCCTGTGCATACAAATGTGACATATTTTCCCCCTGGACTGCAAATGTTAGTCTCATATTATGCCAAAATAGAATTAAATAACATAACACTCTTATTTTGTTTTGCTCACAAGTTCAATATTTTTAGCTAGGCATTGTGGTGGACACCTGTAAACCTAGCTACTCAGGAGGCTGAAGCAAGAGGATCTCTTGAGCCAAAGAGAAGATGTGAGTTATGATACCATAATATTGTGAGTTACCACTGTACTCTACCCAGGGTGACAGAGTGAGACTCTGTCTCAAAAAAAAAAAGAAAAGAAATTCAATGTTTTCTCTTTAAGGAAAAAAATCCTTTAATCTCTCTAGGATTGAAGGTTTTTGTCAACACTTTTTCATATAGTAAAAATAAATAGATAAGCTCAAGTATAATTAATTGATAATGTCATATTAAGTATACTACAAAAATTTAAGGAGATTTATCAGAAATACAGATGTCAAGGTTTTTTTTCTTCAATTAAGTGACATGATATTCAAAAATACTTTACATATCACATAACAAGACATATTAGAGAGTTACATCTCTCATATAATAACTGGTACAAAATTCTGATTTATCTCAGTCTTCTCACTTTAATTAAACATTTTAATTAAGCCTACCAGCTAAAACTTGAGTTTTCTAGTCAATAAAAAATTCCATGTTCACTTTTAGCATGGTCAGTCTGGCACACTTTTCATCTTCATGAAATTGGTGGAGAAAGTGCATGTTTCATCCCAAGATGGTCAGGCATTCTACAGCACTCTAAAATGGGCCTTGGAACACTAACTAAAGCGTCCTGTGCATGGAGACCGAAGATCAAATTAGGCCTTCAGGAAGCCTCACAACACTCTCACTAAGTTAATGGAAATTTGCAGACACACCAGAGAGTTTTGGTAGCCCACAAGATCCTGTCCATAACTTCACTAGGTCTTTAACATAGATATACCAGTCAAACAACGACACAAACAAACATGTACCTCTCCAACATCATAGATCCAAATGCGGCCTTCTGAGTCTCCAACAGCCACTTCTTTGCCAGTTTGGGCCCAGCGAACACGGTTTAGGGCAGACGCCCCCTCAATGGCCACACTTGCTGTTGGAACCTGCCGAAGAGGTTACAACAGAAAAAAAAAAGAATTTCTGAATATGAATTTAAATATATGAATTGACAATAACTTTAACTGCATGAGTCACCACTGCCTTCATGTGTATGAAGTAATATACATCCCTTGTGCAGGGGTAGAAAGGATTCATTGTTCTTAAATCATATGCTCCACTGAATTAAAGGGTAGAGGGAAGAGACATTTTAACAAAAAAGGAGAGAAGGGAGAGTCTTTTTCCACAGTCATTGGGCAGTGAGTGACATAAACATTTATGCCAAGTGTATATTCAACATACAAACACAACAGCTAAATGAGATACTTCACCGCCAGGTTATGCTTTATGGATTGATAGATTTCAGGATTTACCAAGATTTAGGATATTATAAAAGGAGGACAGGGGTGTGTATGGTGGAATAAAATTCGTATTAATATGAGTCTTCAGGGAAAAAATTAACATGTATATTGATTCTTCAAAACCTCATGGGGAGGAAATGATCAGAAGTAGAAAAGAAGGCATGCAGGTAAAAACCTTCAAAAACCTCAAATTCTCCTTTCTTTCTTTCCCTTCATTTTCCTCCCCCTGGCAGTACCAGTGTGTGGCAAGCAATCCATAACTTTGGCAATGCCCCCAGGTTGTTATCTTATAGAATGTAGCTACCTATTCTTGGAAAATGCCTTACCTCTCCTTTAATAAATACCCCAAACCTAAAAGCACTGATAATTACAATAATTATTGTTATTAAAATGAACTAGATGTGCTGAAATGGAATCTATGGTATTTGTTACAAGAACCTTAGTATTTGGAAAAAAGAAATTTTACTTCTTTATCATCATTAGTTGTGTAAACTCTTGTTTTCTTGTTTGGAAGTTTATAACTGGCATAAAGATCAGCTCTCCTGAACCTTCTATAAGAATGTTAAATAGAAAATGGCAACATTTCATTGAGAAAAAAAGGTAAATTTAAAACAAAAAGGGAAAAAAAAATGGTGAAAAGAGGGCCAGCAAGACCATCTCATGCTACCATTTAAGACCTGTGTCTAATAAATATGTTGCACTAGGATGGGAGCACAACATGTACTGTGACTTAGCATGCCTGGCATTCTGTTAGTCAGGGAATTGAAACCATCTGTTTATACGAAATTATTGACCCAATACCTATCTTTAAAATAGCAATAAAAACTCCATCATATATAAGAATCTATGCTTAAACTTAATCTTAAAATCAATAAAAATTCTTTCACCTGCGCTTAAATCACTGTATGTCAATTGTGAACAAAAAAATTCCCAAAGTCCCTGGCTCATTTATTTTTTAAAAATATACAATTTCTACAATAAAGGTACCTGCTGTGCAGGCTGGAGTCTGAATTTTTAACCAAACCCTTTCAAAGGCTGAAACAATGTGAATTTAGATGGACCATAATTCTGTCAATACACTTTATTATTAGTGTGCTGTTCAGAAAACAAATCTGTGATTCAGCGAGACAGTCTGCAGAGTTAATTTTTAACATCACAATTTAGAAGGATCATACAGGATCCTTACCAATTCTATTTACCTAATTCTATTCAATATATAATTTGATTTATGAACAATCTTAAAAATTAAAATGTTTAATCTTAGTATAAATATAAAAATTATCAGAAGAAGGTGATCTTTTGACACATTTAAAATAATGCTTAATACAGTTTTAAGAATTTTATTTATTTGGAATGTAAGTACTACAGAAAACTGAAATAATATTTTAAACCTTTTTAAATACTGTCTTTTCATAGCTATCAATAGTAGAAAATAACTATCACAGCCTATATTATGTGCTAAAAATTAATGAATGCATGAAGGAACTGACAAAATATATTTCTATTGATTTGGTCAGTAATGACCTTTCAAAATTTATGAATCTATAATAAAAATAATTGATATATTTTCTCTGTCTTTTTTCTTTTACTTTGATTTTGCAAATACCATATTTCACAATCTTTATGGCTCAATCATTTTAATTGCAATGACAAGATATATATAGCATAAATTATTACATTAAGCAGTAGAAATCTGTAATACTGAAGTAGGTAAATGTGAGCTATCTTTACATAGGAGCAGCTGCTATAACATGGTCTAAAAACATTACAATTTGAACAACAACAACAAAACATACCGTTGCACGGGTAATTTAGGTTATTATTTTTTTTTTAACAAATCTAATTCTTAATCTGAAAAATATTTGAAAAATCCTATTTAAATTGGTAGAAGGCAAAAAGAACTTGAAGATTTTAAAAAGTGTTCAGTTGATTATTGAATTTGATTCAGACTCAATATCTAGTATTATTGTGGAAGCAGAATAATGTTTACCACAAAACTAAGCAGTTTACATGACCAATAATGATTTTTATAAAAGCGTTTAGCTATAAGACTCTTATGTGGATGTCTCTTGATACCTAGAGAAAGAGAAAGGAAAAAAAATCACATTTGACAAGGTTGTGGTATTTGTTTCATTTTACCTAAAAAATAGATGGAAAAAAACTAGTCACAGAGGAATTATTAAGGAGCCTGTGGAACACTCAACTCCCTTCCTACACATTGTAGTTGGCTATCATATAAACCTCATTTCAAATAAGTCTAATTTCTAATATACAGGTCTGCTAGTTTGGGGATTGCTTTAAGTGAATGAGTTTCTTAGCAAATAGAAGCAATATGATTTAATCAAGTGACAAAAGACCTTGGGCAACCCTTACAATATAGGGTAATACTATCTTTCTGTTAAAAGCAATAATGAAACATTTCCACATCCCAAGTTATAGGTATTTCATGGATTCATGCTTTTTGATTATTTTCAAAGATGATTCAGTAAATAACTCTTATCCTTGTCACACAGTTCTTATGCCTAAAAGGAAAATAGACTGAAACTGAAAGAGTTTTAAAAGATAGGTGTATATGCCCTTGAAGATACAGTGGTTCAATAATAACACCTGAAGAATATTTCCCTGCCCCCACTCACAAAAAAAAAAAAAAGAAGAAGAAAGAAAGAAAAATCCTAGAGATGTCTGCTCCTCCTCATATCCTCCAGCTGTGGGCTTCCTAATTAAAAAGGCTGAGCTGTTTCCTGTTCAAAACACTTCAAAAGACCTTTCTGTTGTTCTCCACTTGACATATAGTTCGTAGCACGTGTTCCTCTTACCTGTCCATTCTTATTTATGGAGAACTTCACTGAATCAGAAACCAGGAAATGAGGCAGAGACTATTTTATTTTATAAAACTGAAAAGCATTTAGTATTTATGTTAAGCCCCCCAAAGCAAAAAAAAAAAAAAAAAAAAAGAAAGAAAGAAAAAACAAACAAAAAACACTCAAACCCCAAACCACAACAAAACCAGAGTAGCCGAATTAGTACCTGGATAATTTTGAGATTGGAAAAAAGGAATAGTGCACATGGCATAATTTTTTAAATATAAACTTTTACAGCATGCTTTTCAAAGAGAATGTTTCTTTAGTATCAGCTACTTCAAAAAATGGTTATTTTTCACTTGTGGACTACTCTGAATGTGACATGGTAAATTTTTTCTTTTTAAATACTGAGTTTGATATACATGTTCAAAGTTAGAGACTATTGTTAAAGTCTGCCTTTGAGTTCAGTATCTTAGACCAGGAATATTTATCTTGGTAAAAATAAAATGGAGGAAAGAGCTAAACATAAAATCTTCAACAGAATCATCTTTATGTATTCAAAACAGTAATCGTACAAAAGCAAACACTGACAAATAGCCTTAAAAAAAAAGAAAAAAAGCCCAATCTAATATCAGTATCCATAAAAGCTTTCTTTTCCAAGTGTTTGCCAATGAAGTTATTTCAACGCAGCTCTGAAAAATGCCAAAGCGTGAACACGTATCATTTTGCTCTTTGCAAAATAAGGGGTCGTTAATTAATTGCTCAGGGTCTGCCACAGCTTAGGGATGAAGTGAGATTAGTGACTTTTGGCCAATGTATCTGCCGATTCCTTTCAAGGTAGTCCAGAAAGAGGGGCCAGCAGCCCTGCTGCAATTGGAGGGTCTGTCCGAGAAGGGCCGTTCAGGAGACAGAGGCAGAGAGACCGCGAGCGGCCGACGGCGCCCCCCTCCCAGCCCTCGGCCCGGGCGCCTGAGCCACGGCTCACCTCGGTGTCATTGTTGAGGTTCCAGAGGTCCAAGCGCCCCATCCCGTCCACGCAGGCAAAGAGCGCGGGATGCACGGGGGACCACATGACATCGTACACATAGTCTGCATTGTCTTCAAAGGAGTAGAGCGGCTTGTTGTGCTGTAAAGCAGAGAGACCGTGAAGACTTTGTGGCGCTGCTGCCGCCTCGGGCTGTCTAGAGAGCCTAATTAAAAACTTTGCACATTCACCAAGTGTCATAAAACTTCCCGAGATGAAAGTCCTCGAGAAGGTGAACCGGAGCTTTAATGTGACTACAACTGTCCAGTGGCATAAATAAATACCGGGGGGAGGGGGGCCTGTGCTGGGGCTGGGGGCTGGGACCTGCGGGGGGAGGCGGTTTCAGACACAGTCGCACGAGACACCCCAGACAGGTGGACTGGGCTGCCCATTAGCTGGGAATTCTCGCCCGGCAGCGCTTTGCGAGACGCCCGGAGCCTAAACCCAGCCGCGGTCCGCCCGGCTCAGACCCACCGGGATGCTCCTAAGCGCCGGCGGTCCTGGCCGCCCCAACCCTTTGCATCGAAGGCAGCCCCTGCCACCTCGTGGTCCTCGTCTGTACCTGCAACGGCTGCGGCTGCTTCCAGCCCAGCTCTAGGCCAAATTCATATTTTAACGATTCCTTTGAGGCGGAAATGGGGACAAATATTTTAAAGCAGATTATGGCTCGTCCAGGAGGTGAAAATTTCTCCATCCCAAAATGCTAGTCTTCCTACATGGGGACACTTCACCCAAATCGGGTGGATTAGTGTGGCTCATTGCTGTGCTGGCGAACCTCCATAGAAAATGAACTATATTTTCTAGATTACCCAGATTTCCACGATGCCTAAAATTGATGTTCTGGGGGAATGTGTTAGCATACCCCCACTGCATACAAATGCTTCCATTCCAGAGGGATACAATAAATTAAAATGGCACTCTTGATTTCCAGTGAATATTGTCACATCAAAATAACACAGAAGTCAGAGGCAAGTTTGAAAGTACACCAGAAATAAAACGTAATTGGACTTCATGAATTATTCATTCCATCTGGCTTGTCTTATTCTAATTTCTGCATAATGGCTTTACTAATCCCTGATCAATTAATGTAAAATGAAATTTAAATGATAATGAAAGCCCTAGAGATAAAAGAAATTAAGTATTCTTATATCCTCTGACAGAAATCTAAACAATGGGAGTTTTTTTCCCCAATGTCTTCTTCATCCAGTCAGCTGTCTGAACGCTCCTGGTGGGTTACCCTGAATGCCTGTACAGGCCAGAGTAACAAGATCAAGACAAGATAACATACAGTATGAACAATCAAACCTTTTCTGCATGGAATGTTCAAAGAATGTATCTGTGGGGAATCAGCTTCAAACATTATAGAGTGAATTCTCAAAATGTACTTTTAGTAAATGTGAAATGCACAAAATACATTTGCTGAAATCGAAGTGAGAAAAGTCCATGCAAAAACAATAAAACTTCTATAACCTAAATTTCATGTAAAAATGTTTAAGCTAGTGATTTCTCTTTCCATGAATTACATTGCTTTGACATTTAAAAAATCATTGCTTAGAAACAAAAATATTTCAATATATTAAAGTAACATAGAAGATTTTAGATTATAACAAAATTTTAATACATCAAGCAAAACAAAAGAATTCAGATTGGCCATTGTGTGTGTTTGTGGGTATGTGTGTGTGAGTGAGAGAGAGAAAGAGAGGTGTCTTATATTTTACTTCAGAAAATGTCTGATGGGTGTTGGTATTTGAAAAGAAATATAGTTTTGGATTTTATTATTCTATAATTTTTTATGCCAATATACTAAGTTTGCAGTGTGATTTAAAGCCAAAATTATATGTTTATTGGCTACTTAAGTAGCTTTATTCTTCCTTTTGCTGTTTGGCCTAGATGATTCATATTACTTTCTTCAGAAAATCTAAATACCCAATGACACCTGAAAACAGCATGATTGTATTATTTTTCCTTATTTATTGTTTCAGAAAGACTGTGGAGTAGCTGGTCTTTCACTCACCCATGGTAAATATTAAATTCTAGCTTTTAGTAGAAGATTATTCTCTCTGCAAATTCTTGGTTTTACAGCTATTCAGCCACTATTTGTTAAAAAACATAAATAATAAATTTTTCTTAAAGTCAGAGGGTGTTAAAGACTTATACGTGCTTTAAGAAGTCAATTCTAAGCATTATTAAGCAGGCTGATAGTATATTTAAGAACACAGAGGTCTAGGTCTAGATAGATGCATACAGATACACACACCAACGAACACTGAACACAACTGCAGCCTTCCTTTGATCAGTTAAAACACCATCCAGCCTTAAACAGCAGTATTATTCTGAAAAGCTGGTATTATTTGGCACGTTAATTCCCTTAATACATTATCCTCTTAATCGTTAGTGTTCTGTTTCTTTTCTTTCTTTTTTTTTCTTTTCTTTTTTTCAGTAATTTCATCTCTGAGAAATTTAATCAAAATTGTCATAGGTCCTGGAGACTTCACTTTTCTAAACATCTGAAAATAACTGTTATTATTCACGTTACCAAAAGCCAGTTTCTCATGTTTGGTAGCATTGATTGAAATGCCATTGTTCTCTAGTCTTTCTCCAACTTCCTTATAATACTTTATCCCCTGAACCTTTTATTATAAAAGTCACTGTGCACGTAATTCTAGTCTACAGTACATATACGTGGTTGGGAGAAGGGAAGAGGGCTCATTTTTTCCAAGGCTTTGTTTAAACTTTATATATTCACAGGCTGAGAAAATCTTGATCAGAAGTGACTGAACTTATTATCAGGGTACCCAGAGGGCTGAAATCTATGAACCACCGGTTTCTAAGTACAGCATAGGCATGAGCTCCGGGGAATAGGTAAATGGCCACTTTCACAATAGTGTGAATATTAATTGTACTTTTTTCAACAAAGGAATTTTATCATTCTGTTTTATTCTCGTTCAAAGGGTAATCTGAAAAACTGTTTAAAAATCTGTCTCAAAAAAAAATCTGTCTCGAATGCTTGACATAATAATTTTATGGTAAACTCACATATATCATGAAATGTTAACAATTTCATAAAAGAAATCAAAAGCATCAAGTGATAAAAAATCTGTTTTTAAATTTATGAGATGTAAATTTCTAGATCCACAAATGTATTACAGCTTGCTAGTATCATTATTACTGATTTTAGGATACTACAAGTTTTGGAAAGGTGGAGAGGGTGGGGGTAAATTTGACCAATGATTCTGAGAAGGCATCCTATAGTATCATTTGCATGTATTAAAGCCACAGAAGCTTTATGATTTTAAATATTTCCTCTGCAAAGTATGCAACGCCATTTAGTAAACTAAATATTGTTCCATAGCATGTCATTATTGAAAGCATTTTTTCCAAAGAAATTTCACTGAACAAAAACCCCTTCTCCTGTGTGTTTCCTTTTTTAATGCCATGTTTGGCATCAGCAAACTGTTAAAGAAAAAAGAAAAATTTCATTGGCACGTGCCAATGAAATAAAATCGTGATACCCCGTGTATTAGTCATGTTTCCAATAATGCTAAAATATTCAGACACAGCCCAGCTTAATTCTAACACTCTTATCTCAAACAGATGAGAGAATCAGGCTACTGCCAGTCACCTCTTAGACAGACATCTAGGGCAGGGAAGGGTAAATTGTTGGGTGTTTGTTGTGTGCCTGATTCTATCCATACATTATCTAATTTAATCCACATAAAATCACTGGAAGGTCCATTTACAGAAAGGAAAGTCATGGTTCAGGAAAGTTAGTAACTTTGCTAAGGCCACAAAAGTTGGTAAGTAGTAAAGCTGGATTTGGTTCTCAGGTTTTCCTAGTTGTTAGGCATAGCTTCTATTTGTTGGAACTGTGGGCCCTTTTATAAAACATGGCAAGGGGCTTTAGTCCTCACAAAAAATGCTATTATCTCTTTCCTGCACGCTTTCCTCTCCCTTTCAATTCGAGCAGTATTTCCTAAGCACATCCTATGTAACTTGTAGAAATAGTAAAAAAAAAAAAAAAAAAAAAAATCACAGTCAGAATGTTTATACCATTTCCTGAGCCTGTTGTTAATTATCCTGAGGATGTTACCCATATATTTGCAGGCATCTTTAACACCTTGTGAGCTGAACAGAAATCTTTTTCTCCTTTAAGTCACAAACAAATAGGGGCAGAATGGCCCTGTATGTAGCGGAGATTAATAGCTGGAATGCACCGGAGAGTAGAATAAAATGATGTTAAAAGACAAAAATCTAGGGTCCTGTTTCCTGAAAGTCTGCGAGGCTTTGCATGGACGACACCAATAATATGATTTTATCTGAAAGGTGGGGATAACTCAGGTAGTGTGAAGCAGAAACAGTAACGGTAAAAATGTGGAAAACTGCAGACCTTGGACAATTTCACCTGACATGCTTGGATTTTAGTTTCCCATCCGTAGGATGGAAGGCTGGAGCTACTGACCTTAAGGGTTCTTACTTCTTTTATGATTGTGTGACTTCTATTATGTGTTTTGTTACCCTCCACTAAAAATAGAATGGACTAAAGTACGTGAAAGTTTTCCCCAAAGTACTATTCAAGGGTAAACAGTATAATTAATGCAATCTTCCTTGATATTTTGTAGAGTCCATATGAGTGTTTTTCCCCTCAATTTTTATTTCATTGAAATATACATATACCAATGCATCAGAGTGGTTTTTAATGAAGAAATTGAAATTATGGAAGCATTAATAGACTTCCTATTTGATCAATTAGAAAAGGAATAAAGAATATTAAATTCACATAAGAGAGGCAGATGGTAAAATCTGATAAAAAATAAAAACTTTGCAACAACCACCAACATTTTACAACAAAGACTTGGTCGCTAGCATTTAATTTTATAACTATAATTCTGAACATGAATAGACCTGAAGATTTTCCCAGTTAACTATAAAATGACTTCATAAGTGATAAGTTTCTTTTTCTGATATCAAATATATGCCAAAGTCACATCTAGAGAATAGAATGCTTATTTTTCTTCCATATTATTTATTTTTCTCTTATCAGGCACCTCTAGGTATCTCTATCAGGTTTAGTGTTTTGAAAGCTGTTGAGTAGGAAGATTTGTGTTAAACTTACCACCTCCAAACATTGTGGTTCTTGAGGTTACATTTGTTTCTAAATGACCAGCTTTTAAAGCCAATTTAGTAGAAACGAAACTACCTTTTGGAGGGGAGGGGTGGTATGGTAGGTGTGCTACCTAGGTGTGCTACCTGAAAACTTTATTTGCAACTTAATTTGAGATTCTTCCAACACACAAAGAATGTAGGGGAAGGGACAGAAAACCAATATGAAAATTCTTAAATTTTAATTCTGAAATAAAAGGAAAATAAATAGAATCTTACCTTGAAAACTACATCCTGTTGAGCAAAATGATGGCCAAAATAATAAACAATGAGTAACAAGAAAATGTCCTTCAAAAATTGTCATGTGGGTTCCTGTGAAGTAATTAAAATAAATAGCTAACCAGTTCTTCCAGGAAACATTAAAATGTGAGACCACAATATCACTTTTAAAAAACCACCAAAGGACCCCAAAACTTCAGGCTCACACAAAAATGGATGCTTCTACCATAAAAAGAAAGTGCTTAAACAAACAAATAAACTGAAACTCACACACCAAACCAAACCAAACCAAAAAACCAACTCTCTTGGCTCCAGAGAGGTGTTACGAATTTGGTACTGGAAAACTTTATTTGCAACTTAATTTGAGATGCTTCCAACACACAAAGAATCCTGTATTTATCTTTTCTATGGCTAATATTAAAACAATACATGTGAACCCTACATGATATCTTTACCTGTTTCTATTATGCTCAAAAATTTAAAATCAGACACAAACAATTTGAGTGAACTATTCTCAACCATATATCCATATGGTGGATCTGTTGGTTGTGTACATTAACCAAAAATATGTAAGGATTCTAATTTGAATCAGTTAATATAAAACAATTGGAAAGAAAGTTGCCGCAATCCAAGAAGGCAGCATTTGCTTCTCTATAAATGGAGAAGTTTTGCTGCGTCAGTGCTGAAGCCACATGAAAGGTGGCCTTTGCTGCTTTGCCTCCCTCTCCCGCTTATTTGCATGGAAGAATCCTCCTAATCCAGGAGGCGCCACCAATAAAGAGGCTAATTATCTGTATAAAAGAATGTATACATGTTCACAGGTTTTGACTAGTGTTTGAGTGTTTAAAGCCATGGAATAAGCTACAAGCTTTGCTTAATTCATAAAAGGAGTATTTCCCACACTGGCATGATTTTTATGACTATCAGCTCCACCTAAAGGTTCTCTTCTAAAACTGGCTTTTTAATAGCATGAGTCCGTGTGGAATCATTGTGACAACACTAAGCAAGCGGGGATGCTCCTTTGAATTGTGACTTGCAGCCATCCCAACTGCTATGGCACCTCTGGGATGATCTGCCTTCTTGCTTGTTTGAGCCAAAGCAGGGCAGAGAGGGCCGTATATGTTTCCAAAACCAGGTTCAGCTGCGTTGGCTCCTCAGTCCAGTTGAGGTGGCTCTTCTCTCAGTTGATATTCTCATTCTGGACTGACAGTCGTAGGCAGTAGAGACAGGTAAGCAGGCTCAAAAGAGCCCCTCCAGTTGGTACTGCCCAGCTCTACTTCTCTCATGGCGGAGTGGTTTCATATCGGACGTGAAGCATTCTGTTATATGTACCTATAAAGGTCTGTCGTAGGTATCTGTAAAGAGGCTGCTTAGGAGGCTGGAGGGAAGAGGTGGGTATTGGTATTAAGCATTAGGAGGTGTATGGAGTTGACAATGAACTGTACCTAGAAGCCTCTAGATGTGTTGTTGTATCAGTGCCTTACAGCCGTGGAAGTTAGAAGAACAAGGGACTGAAGTATCTGCAGGTTTACTTATTATTAATGTCCAGTTGCACAGCTGCCTTTTACTAGTGGGTAGGTTAAGTGGCAAAATATTTCCAGTCTGGTCCTTAAACTGCCAACCTCTACTCTAGCTTTTGGCTTATAAACTATCTCACTGACATAAATGAATTAAGTATACATATAATTATATAAATTTTCTTTCGAGACAAGAGTCTCACTCTGTCGCCCTGGGTAGAGTGCCCTGGCCTCAGAGCTCACAGCAACCTCATATTCCTGGGCTTGAGCAATTCTCTTGCCTCAGTAGCTGGGACTAGGCAGGGCAGGGAGGGGGGAGGATGGGCGGAGGGAGGGTGATAGGTGGGATCACACCTACGGTGCATCTTACAAAGGTACATGTGAAACTTACTAAATGTAGACTATAAATGTCTTAACACAATAAGAAAATGCCAGGAAGGCTATGTTAACCAGTGTGATAAAAATATGTCAAATGGTCTATAAAACCAGTGTATGGTACCCCATGATTGCATTAATGTACACAGCTATGATTTAATAATAAATAAATAAATTTAAAAAAAGAAGAAGTAGCTGGGACTACAAGTGCCTGCCACAGTACCTGGCTACTTTTTCTATTTTTAGTAGAGTCAGCGTCTCACTCTTGCTTAGACTGCTCTCGAACTCCTTGAGCTCAAGCAATCTACCACATTGGCATCCGAGTGTTATAATTACAAGTGTGAGCCACTTCGCCATGCCATATGTATAAAATTCTTAGTTTTAAAAACATCCATTCATGGATGACACCTTGAATGTCAACACCCCCTTCCTACTTATTTCTCAAGCACTTAGGTTAATATTTGCCCGTTCCCAAAGCTAATAGGACATTAGTAATCTCACTACATTTAGTAGCACCTTTTCAAAGAATCAAGGAGAGGTTTTTGGTAGCTCTGCACTCCCATGTTTCCTTGTGTTAAATGCAATGCATCTTTTATGTCATATCTAGTATTAGTATAGTAGCTGACATGTGTATTTATTTTATTTTTTATTTTTTTAATGTTTTCTGTGTATTTTTTTTAATAGTAGAGAGAATCAATATGGAAAATCTCAAATAGGAGAAGTTCAAAATACTGTGGTCAAATATAGAATATATTAATACCTTTCCTGCTTTGTATCAGATCTGCTTACCTTATTGTGTTTCACCTAAGCCAAACTGACATTAATTTCTATTTGAGAAGTGAACAGGCTTAGCGCCCATAGCATAGTGGTTACGGTGCTGGCCACATGCACTGAGAGTGGCAGGTTCGAACACGACTCAGGCCAGCAACACAACAATGACAACTGCAACAACAACAACAAAAAATAGCCGAGCGTTGTGGCAGGAGCCTGTAGTTACAGCTACTTGGAAGGCTGAGGCAAGAGAATCACTTAAGCCCAAGAGTTTGAGGTTGCTGTGAGCTGTGACACCACAGCTCTCTACCAAGGGTGACATAGTGAGACTCTGTCTCAAAACAAAAAAAAAAAAAAGAAGTGAACATGAACTAAATGTGAGGTGAGGTGACTCAGGACACTGGACATGGCCACATGAAAATCTATTATTAGTTATATGTCCTGGACAACTTGTCAGGTTAAGAGGTCACAGGAGGCTGGTCAAGATGGACCCACATTGTTTGGTCCAAAAACAGCTACTTTGGGAAGAAGGATCAATTTTAATTTAGCTTCCAATGTTAGATATAAAATCAGGCTAGAGCAGGGAGGTGGAGTGAGGGTATTTTTGAATCTCATAATTACATGGATAAGTTGTATGTGTTATTCTCATTCATATCCTGCCTGTCTGTCTGTCTCTCTCTCCCCTTCTCTCTCTCTTCTTAGGAGGAGAAGGTTGGGGAAGGCAACTTGTGTAGTATACGGTTAAAATGAAAATGCCAAGATTTCCACTCTGGTTCAAGGATTCACCAAGTTCTTACTTCTTTCACAATGGTAAAGGCCAAGCAGCTGATGATTTTAAGTCTCGAAAGTATTTGTGCTTTGGTGAATTTTTCACACGTGTCTGTATAAATATTTAACAGCCATTGGTATGTGTTGGTAGGTAGGGCAGAGGTGGATGTAAAAGGATAGGAAGCAGGAACACAGGCCAAGTCTGGGGGTAACTTTAGAATTACATTCTTGTGGTTTCTTTCAAAGTATTCTCCCTGGGTGAGCTTAAAAGGGGGTGGGGGGAGGAAAGAAAGAGAATTTGATGACTGGCCCAGGTAGTTTTATTAAAAGCCAATTTTAATGTTCGCTACTTTATGTTAGGAAGGGGGAGTGAAAATGGGGATAAAGGAAGAAAAAAGTAAGTCAGACATCACCTGAATATCGTGTTTATCAGAAAGGCAGCCAGCAGGGCTTTGGGGTTGCAGAAAAAGATGTACTCTGCTATCTGGTAAATGTTACTGGCAGTAAACTACTGATTTTGTTAACCCTCTCACCTGTTATTAGTATTATGCTTAGATACTATAATAGTTAACTTTTGCTTTTTATTGTATTTTTCTTCTGATAGGTTGAACATTTAATAAAATGCTGGCAGGAATAGTTAATGCTAAGGGCCCTTTGTTAGAATGGTATCATTGTAGATGTTTCCATCTCATTTTAAAATAATCAAACTTACTTTAACAAAGCACATAGTTAGGATATCCAAGGGTATTAATCCATCAACAGTGATTTATTAAGGACCCAACATATGCTTTCTACTTTGGGCAATCACAAGAAATAAAAGAGCTGACTCTCTTCTTAAGCACTAACAATCTAGGTAGGAAAATGAGAATTATGAAATAATAAGAGAAGAATATTGCTTATTTGGGGATCTATTTTCTCTCTTTGTTCTAAAAGGATTTATGGAGTCTTACAAGTTAAATATACTGCAAAATTAAGAATAAACACACAACAGAGTTCTAAAGAAGGCAGGTAGAATAGATAGCTATTACAAGGATCCTGAGATAAGCTGATTATTATAATCTGGTACTGAAACAATTCTAAATTTCCTGATAACTAAGACAAAAGGGAAAACATATCACAAGGAGGTACATAGATTTCACTGTCTGAAGGAAAGAAGAATATAAATTCCTTCTCAAAGACACATTCCTGGGAAAAACTCAAGGAGGAATTTACCATGTCTGCGAATCACTGGAAATAGACTGGCTCTCTGCCTTGTTTATACCAAAGGAAGAGAACAAGTATATAGCCAGGTGCTAAATTCTGTGGTGCAGATGTTAGGTGCCAGAGGAATTTGAAGATTGGGGGTGGCGGTAGTGTGTTGGTGGTTACCATGGTCTGATGTGGTCAAGGAAGGTATTATCTAGGACAGGTGAGGGGACCTACCTTGAAAGACGCATAGACTTTGATAGAGAGTCAGGAAAATAGTCAAGGAGGAGAAAGAAAAACATGCAAAAACTTGGCTATGTAAGTCAATATGGTCTTCCCAGACAGATATAAAGGTATGAGGTGGGGATGGCCCTAGTGAACTCAGAATTTGTCCTAAGAAAGAATAAAAAAAAAATATTAATTTGGGGTTGGGTAGAACAAGAGGTTGTGCATGTTACACATAGATTTCACTGTCTGAAGGAAAGTCTTGGGTATATAGTTAAGAGTGTTTGCTGCAATAAGCTACTAATTTTTTAAATGTGCAATGATAAACATGCTATGTGCTAAATAGATTCGGAGATGTTAAACATTCATGATAGTGTTTTAAAGACGAATACCATTAAATAAGTAGAAAATAGAAGAAAGAATAGAGTAAGGCAGGAAGATCTGATTTATATTTTAAACGTGGTGCATTTAAGTCTCTGGAAGTGACACTCAGGTTAAACTGACAGTGGAAATACAAGTATGGCAGTGAAGAGGTAGCCAGGCATGGCAGCTCACACCTATAATCTCAACTAATTGGGAGGCAGAGGTGGGAGAACTGTGTAAGCCCAGGAGTTCAAGACCAGCCTGAGCAATGCAGTAAGACCCCATCTCAGAAGGAAAAGGAAAGAAAAGGAAAAAAGAATGAGGGCCGGCTTGAAGTCCATGGTAAGGAATCATCATAGGAGGTAGTAAGGGAGAGGAAAGAGTAGGGACGAAGGATAAAAAGAAGGACCATTGTGGAAATTTTGAACAAGTGGGCCAAGAGAGTAAATGAGAAAGAACCAGTTAAGAGACCTAAGGCCGAGCAAGAGGACATAACTGGGCAGGAGAGAGCTACAAGAACAAAAGGTGGTGGACAGTGTGTTTTAAGATGAGTACTAGAAGTTACTGCATGCAGTGATTAGGGACTCACCAATGGCCTTGGAGCATGAAGTGTCAGAAGATTGATAGGTTTGGTTGCGGGTGATTGGAAATGGGGCAGTGTTCAATGTGGATACCTACTGGCACTCTAAGTGGTCTGCAAGTTAACCTAAATTTTAGGAGATGTTTGTGATATTTTAATCCAACTCATCTATCTAATCATCAATCACTAATTTCCAAAAGGATCACAACACCATTACCAGGTTTATATCTAGGGCCTTCTCTCTCTCTCTCCCTCTTTTTTTTTTTTTTTTTTGCCTTAAGACTACCCATTTTCTATTTAGACATAACATCCTTGATGTTTCAGACCACATCAAGGATTTGGGATCTCAAGCACTTGGCACAGAACCTGGCAAATAGAATGCAGACACAATGTATTGAAAGTGGCTAATGAAGCAGGTAGCCTTTGGGTCCAGTTCCATTGACACCTGTGAACAAAGCCTTGAGCCTTCCTGATTTCCTGGGCCTGAGATTCATTCTCAGACTCTCCAGGACTGAACCTCTATTTCCTTTGATGGATTTTTGATTTGGTATCCTCCTTGGGTTAACTATTGTGCTTCTAGTGTGCTACTTTGGCTCAGAACCTTTCCCTTCGCTCTGGCACCTCGAGACATAGCCTCTGATGAAGGTCATAGTTGGTTCTTGGTCATTAGGACACAGAGGAAAGAGACATGAAGACACAGGAAGCTGGGAGCCATCTGCAAGTGTAGGGAAGAGGCCGTCAGATGAAACAAGCCTGGATGACACCTACCCTTGCACTTGTGGCCTCCAGCATGGTGTGAAAATACATTTCTGTTATATAAATGACCCATTGCTATGTTATGGTTGCCTTAGTAAACTAATGTGATTCTCAAAGGAGAAGAATAGGCAGATGCTTTTTTTCTCTTAGCTTCTAATGCATGTCCACAGGGGCAATTCTGCATTGATGCCATTGCCACCAAGAGTGCAATTTGAGAGACAGAAGTCTACTTCTCTGCAGCGAATTCTCCCCTTGCTCAATGAATCTTTTGTGGTCCATGATGGAAGCTCGATCATCAGCTATACTAAGCCTTCCACTGAAAGAGACAGGTTGTTGTTAATGAACATAAAAAAAATTGCCCCCTCATGAGACAGCAGACCTTCTTCTTGAATTTTTCAACTTAGGTTTTATATCATACCCATAGTCTTGCCATGGTCTTGAGACAACTGGGAAAAGTAAGGCTGTAGAGTGGAAAGCTGTGGTGACATCAATGCTGCCTCAAAACAAATAGTTAAACTATCCCAGGGACCCACGTAAACTTGAGCCAGAAATTACAAATTTGGTTCAGTTCAGTCAGTCACTTTAGCCTGTAGGCAGAGCTATTTTTTCCTGAAACAAAAGTCTTTTGCACTGGAATTTAGAGTTTACTTCTGTTTAATTTTGTAGTCCTCTACAGACATCCTCAACTTCCCTATCTTTTATGAAAGATGGCTAGAGAGTGAAATGGGAAATGTAAGAGGCAAGGCCAGCAAGCAGGGTAAGGTGGAGTGATATGGGTCCTAGAGCTGAAACCTCATGCAGAGGTTGGGGTTAACCTTTAAACTCCAGAACATCCCCCGCCGAGCGCTCCTCATCAGCTGCCTTAAAGGCTAATTAGTGCTGACTAGGTTTCTGAGGTTGGAAAAATTTTTGAATACATTTCTGCAGTTCTCTTAACAATAGAATCTATCAAATAGCAAGGAGAAGGCTCTGTTTAAAAGCAACGACAGGAGATCAGAAGAATGTGTCTGATTGCCAAAGTGACTAAGTTACTTTTACATGGTGTTAATGATGCTACAATAACCAATATCTATAGCTCAGTTTTGACAGTTTTCCCATTGTTTAAAAAGAGAAAAAAGAAAAAGAAAGAAAACATAAAAAAAAGCGTTTTATTTTACTCCATTTCCATTTGTTAACAAAACTCCCTATAAGCAAAACCAGAGGTCATTAGCAAACACCCAAAACATGCCTGTCTGCAGAAGAATACAACTCCCTTCATCATTTAAAATACAGCTCTGCTGAAAACCCAAATCATGACAAATCCTTAACATAAGAAATTCAGTGCAGACCTGAAACCACCTGAATTTACTTTGGGGTTATGCTCCTTAAAATTACCTAGAAAATACCATAATCTTCTTTTCGTGCAGATGGATGTGGGCCAGGGCCCTGGCTCCAGAGGCAAAGGGCAAGACTAAAAATCATGTCTCAACAGACAGCTCCACCTTCTCTCCCAAGTTCACTTGGCTTTGTGACAAAAAACTGAGGTCTAAAGCACATTCATCCAAAGCCTGGGCTTTTGGCCCAAACTCAAGACTCTTACAGGACAAACAAAATTGAAATCCAAAATGTTATCACCCCGTTTTAAGAAATCAAATGGATTTCAATGAGTGTACTGCATATGGTGAGTAATCCGCATTAGCAATTTATTAGGAAACTGGTAGAACTGTACAAAAATGTGGCTTTTTGATTTTGAGAAGGGTTAGTAGCTGAGATTTTAAATTCCCAAGTGATTTTTGATAATGTGTGTGTGTGTGTGTGTGAGAGAGAGAGAGAGAGAGAGAGATAAAGAGAGGAGAGACTTTCATTCCTTACCCAATTAAGTAGGGCTAAATAAAGAGAGGCAGGTGGGTGCAGAGACTCCACTGTGGGGGACTGCTGCCTGGCATGGGTGCCCCCCAACTGTGGGTAAGCCTCCTAATCCCGTTTGTTCTCCTTCACTGAAAGCTCCGTTTCTTAAGGACCCCCTTTCCCCAGCGCCCACCCACTCTGACTGACACACCCCACTCTCTCTCACGCTGTGGATGGGTGAGAGCCAGGAAGAGACTGTCAAGTAATTTTTACCTCTTGCTGAGCTAGTGACAGGCTCAGTACAAATAGCTACATTGAGAAAGTACTTCCATGCCGCAGATCCCACAGCCGGCACTGTAACAAGACAGCACGGGGGGCTATGAATACCCCCATCTGATCCCACTGGGCAGATCTGTGCTGAAATGGCAGAAACAGCACTCCAAGTGTGTTTTCTCCTCACTCCCTAATCAAAAGCCTCTGCTCAGCCAGTGGACTGCATTCCCGATCTCGTCTCCAAGCCTCGGTGCATGCTGCACGCTACCTTGGAGAACATACTGCTCTCTTTCCTTCTCCTGCCCTATCCATCGGTCTCTCAACCCCCTACAGAATGCACAGGGTGTCCCTCCCCCAACCTCAGCCCTTGCTTGCTGACTGCTTTTAAACCCTCTGTCTTGGGGCTGCTCTGTTTTAGCTTGTTACAGTATTAATGCACCACTCTTCATTGCTGAAGGGTCCTTTAGTTTTGCCTGCAGAGCAAGGAGTTTTGTTTTAGACTTTATTCTTCCAAGCAGTTTTAGTCTCACAGTAAAACTGAATAGAATACTATACAAAGATTTTTTATATACCCCCTATACACCCGACTCATGCATAGCCTCACCCACGTGGCACATTTGTTACAACTGACTCGTCATTTCCACCCAGGCTCCACAGTTCACAACAAGGTTCACCCTGGGTGTTATATGTTCTATGGGTTTGGACATATTTATAGTGACATGTATCTACTATTATAGCGTCATACTATCACCATGAAAATGTTTGGTGAGAGCAAGGTTTATCAGACAATGCTCGAGCACTGTGGCTTCATTCTTGAGGGGTAGGGTGTCTGAGTTCTCTAAGGAAACACTGATTGTATGTTTTCCTTTAGCTGGGAGTCAAAAAACTAGTAAGCATTCTGTGAATCTCCCACGTGCTACTGAGTTTTCACTGTGCATGTCGGAGGCCAGGCCTGCAGGACTGCTCTTGCCACAGTCGTGACAGACTAGGGGGAGAAACTCAGTGAGGAAACATGAACAGGAAATGCTGCATCAGTGCTGGGGAGGACAGTTCCGGGAGCCATCATCCAGCACAGAGACACAGAGGTGGCTGGACTGGGGAAATCCGCAGCACGGAAGTCAGCCCAATGGTCACACTGTGAATGGCATTTTTCATTTCAGCAAAACATTGCTTGTCATGTTAAGTTAGTGTGGTTCATTTAAATGGTATTGTTTGGGGTCAAGTTCAATTTGTAAAGTTGGGGGGCTGTAAATTATTTAAGAATTGTAAGCAATAGCTTAAATATATTTAAAAACCCACAGGGGCCTCCCCTCACCCTTTGGAAGAGGATCTGAGCGCCTCATTAGGCCAAGAAGAGGGTGAATTATCTGACCTCCTCTTATCTTTTCAAGCTCATCCTCGGTTCTAGTTTCCCAGCAAATGTGGCGGCCTTTGACCTGTTCCTCAAAGGAGCCAAGCTCACTTCTACATCACAGACTTTAAACCTTGTTCCCTCTACTCCCCATCTTCACAGGGCCACTTAGTACTCATGAAACACAACTACTCAAGCATCCTAGTTGCCTGTATCACGTAGCTCTTCCAAGTCCCCGTCACTATCTATCCCTAACTCTGCCTCATTTCCTTTGTAACATCTATTTGATTATAATTTGTAGAGTCAATCCTCAATATTTATGGATTCTTTGTTTGCAAGTTCCCCTACTCGCTAACATTTATTTGTAACCACCAAATCAGTATTCTGAGGTCGTTCATGGATAAGTGTGGAATAGAGAAAAACTTTGAGTCAATCTAATATACATGTTCCCAGTGATGACGGAATAAGACTATGTTCTGCCTTCTTGTTTCAGCTTTTATGATGTAAACAAATATACTTTTTGTGGTCTATTTGGTGCCATGTTTTTAGCATGTCTGCATTTTTTCACTGGTGATTTCACTGTTTTAGAATGGCTCCCCAGAGTGGTGCAGAAGTGCTGTCTGGGGTTCCTAAGCCCAAGAAGGCTGTGATGTGCCCTACTGAAAAAACGTATGTGTGTATCTGTTAGACAAGCTTCCTTCAGGCAACCCTCAGAACACAACTGCTGTTCATAATGAGAATTAACTCTATTTGTTTATTTTGGTTTCTAATTTTTTTTCTTCTTACCAGAATGAACATTCCATGGAGTAAAGGATTCTGTCTACCTTTGTCACATCATATTCCCAGAGCCTGGACTACAGTAAGCTCTTAATAGTTATATATTCAATGAATAAGGAGAAGGAGTGTATAGTTTATTCTTTGTCTATATGTATTTAAATTACATTATAATGAAAATAACTCCCCCCCCTTTTTTTTTTTACAGTTTTTGGCCTGGGCTGGGTTTGAACCTGCCACCTCCAGTATATGGGGCCGATGCCCTATGCCTTGAGCCACAGGTGCCGCCCTATAATGAAAATAACTTAAGGCAATACTAGAGGTCAACAAAAAATTTTTTCCTTTAAAGAAGTTCTATTCATCATACAGCTTTGAGTAATAAGATGTATTCTATAAACTTACTGCACCAGGGATGGTGCCTTATTTCTAACCCAAGTCTCTGACATGAAGTTATAAACATTAAGTTCTCCATGAATGCCAGTTTAATGAATGAATAATTGATCAAATCTCATATTCTTTTGATTAGAAGGATAGAGAAGGCAATATTTGCCTTTACTTCATGGCAGAATCTTTTTTTTCTTTTAATTAAATCATAGCTGTGTACATTAATGTGATCATGGGGCACCATACACTGGTTTTATAGACTGTTGGACACATTTTCATCACACTGGTTAACATAGCCTTCCTGGCATCTTCTTAGTTATTGTGTTAAGATATTTATATTCTACATTTACTAAGTTTCACAAGTACCCTTGTAAGATGCACTGCAGGTGTAATCCCACCAATCACCCTCTCTCTGCCCATCCTTCCCCCTCCCTCTCCCCTTCCCCCATTCTTAGGTTATAACTGGGCTATAGTTTTCATATGAAAGCCATAAATTAGTTTCATAGTAGGGCTGTGTACATTGGATACTTTTTATTCCATTCTTGAGATACTTTACTAAGAAGAATATGTTCCAGCTCCATCCATGTAAACATGAAAGAGGTAAAGTCTCCATCTTTATTTAAGGCTGCATAATATTCCATGGTGTACATATACCACAATTTATTAATCCATTTGTGGATCGATGAGCACTTGGGCTTTTTCCATGACTTAGCAATTATGAATTGGGCTGCAATAAACATTCTGGTACAAATATCTTTGTTAAATTTACACTGTTAATTATATTCCTGCAGGTTTGTAATGATAACATGTAGGTTGGTACATAAACATTCATGTGGGCTTTCACTTGGACAGAGGAGGGACAGATCAATAGAGTAGAAAAAGAGTGATAAATGGAGAATAGAGTAGTCAGAAATATCAATAAAGAAGGGACAGAGGTGTCTTTGCAGATCCATGAGGATATAGTTATGTTTCAGTCACCAGGTAGAGGAATGAATATTGAAACAAATTTGCAATACATATAAAATCCCAGAGATTATCCTATCCTGTCATTGTTGCTAGCCAATATCAATGCTAATGGATTAATTGATTGATATATAACCAGTCAGTAACACCTATATTACATATTAATAACGTACTACGCTGACTGAAAGCTATGGGGCATAGAGAATAGAAATAAAATATGGCCACTGACTTCAAAAAGTTCTTAGTTCAGTGGAGAAGAGTGAAGCAATTAATACAGAAATGCAATAAAAGACATTTACATTATATTTAAGTACTGAGTCCTGGGATGTTGATTAAAATTAGTATAAAATGGTTTTAGTGCTGCACCATATGAAATTTGGTAAGTTATTCATGCATCTGAGTCTACTACTAAACAGCACATAAACATAAATGGGTAGTTCGTGATATTGAACCATTTTCTTTAACATATCAATTTCTAAAAGTTCAATTATATTTAACATGAGATGGAAAAAATACGGGGCTAGAAGGATATCTAAATCATTCCTCTCTAGACACCAGTTGTCTTTGGATAGAAGAGGGAAAGATCAGTGGAATAGAAAAAACATGATAAATGGAGAATAGAGTAGTCAGAAATATCAATAAAGAATGGGCAGTCACCAGTGGACCAAATGTCCACATGACTGTTTACATACCAACCTACATGTTATCATTACAAAACATGCAGAATATAACAGTGCAAATTTAACTAAGAATCTGCCATGAAATAAATGTAAATATTGCCTTAGGGAATTGCACAGGGGAACCGCAAAGTCCTCCTGAGGTCTGATTTCTAGGATTTGAATCAGATTTTTTTTTCCTTCTCATTTCCCATACATGCACTTTGATTCCATAAAGGATATAAAGTCATTAGAAGAAAATAAGTGGGATACTTATTTAATCACTATTCCAAGAGGTGATGTCACTGTATATATCTTCCTGCAAAGCTCTATCCCTTGCCTTTACGGCCCTGTCATCCCTCCATCTCTGAACACTATTTCTGAACCTTTAATTCTTCCTCTCTCTCTTTTCTCTCTCAATATATTCAAGTTCATTCACTGTGTTGTGCAAATAATCCCTATCCTTACTGATTTTAAAATTTGTTTGTTTGACACCATTATCGGAAATTCCAACTGGAAAAATTGGTTTTAGAACTTGTGAGACTAATGGTTAGCTGCTTGGTCAAAAGTGTGGAGAACCGTGAAAATGCTGGTTGAAGTGTCTGAAATGATTAGAAAATTCAGTAGAGCGGTTATCAGCCACACTTTCCAGAGTTACGTTCCAAGGACTATTTCTTGCATTTTTACTCAAGCATTCTTTCAGTACGCTTGAGTAAAAACAAATCCCACATTGAAGTAAGTCTAAGGATCACCACATGCCATATATCCCACCCATTTTTGAGGAATACATTTAAAAGGCCTCCCTGCTAAAGAAACTTGTTGACTTTAATTCTTCCTGTATATATATATTTTTAAATCTTGGAACTCCTGCCTCTAAAAAATGCCTGTTAAAATTCCACAGAATACAAACACGGTTGTATGTTGGGGTACAAGGAGATGGCATAATGAAACGTGTATTTCAGAAGATTACCTAAGAGGATTACATAGGAAGAATGAGCATGGGGAGAGGCCCACCTCAGAGAAATTGGTAATAATTTTGTCACAAACATGATAAAGAAGACATAGTCATTCTCTGCTTTTGAGGAACTATTTTCCCAGTGGATGGACTTTTGGGGTGGGGTGGCAGAAAGTATTCTTAGAGAAAAGCATGGACAATGGACACTCTAATTTATTATGAATCTAGATTATAAGCAATACTGTAAAGAGAAGATCTAAAAATCACACACGTGGACACACACTTCATTGTGATGGTCCATGGATTGTTATATTAAGAAAATGGTTCTAACAGCAGAAGAATAGCAAAACTCAGCTCATTTACCGGCCTTTACGAAAGGAAGGTGGTTGAGGGACAGAAAACGTCAAATCGGGGAGGCATAAATTAAGTTCCACGGGTGGGTGGAAGCCCAGAGTCTCATGGATTGGTGACCTACTACATCTGTTAATGCAGCTGAGCGTGGTAGAGAGGTAAACAAGAACTGTAGTTTAAAAGTTACGTTTTTAATTGTTCAGGACGGTCCTATTCAGTTTCCTGAAAAGGAAACTGACAGCTTATGAGAGACCTCTTCTTACTTTCGACTTGGGCAGAGTTCAAGCCCATCAACCAGGGGACAGGAGAGAAAGCTATTTCATTCTACTGCCAATTCCACAACATTCCTTTCCAGAAACTTCCAGAGCTGGTTTGCTTCCAGTAGTAAACACAGAGGCCTGGTTCCCCAGAATTTATGGGCTGGCCAGTTACTCTACTTTAGAAGAAAAAAAGAAAGTTTTCAGAGCTTAATTGTATTTATTTTTCCACTAAAAAACTTTTATTTATTCTTCATAAAGTACTAGAAGAATGAAAAGAATCTCCCAAGCTGATAAAGCAGTGATTTCTCTTAAGGGGCAAATTCTGTTTATTCCATATTGTGAGAAATACTTGCAAACTACAGTACAAAGATGAACAACGTGATGTCCTGTGCCGAAAGAAGAAGGTGCAAGTATGTATTAAATTGTCGGACAAATTAAAGAAATGCATAGATATTGTCAAATTAATCAATATTAGAATGTATTAAGAAGAAGTCCCTCTGTGTACTTTCTTTAGATCTAAGACAAATGAAAGCACTTCTGTCTTCTCGATTTTCCCTATTTAAATCCTCTCTTTGAGCATTTAGGACTTGGGGGAAGCAGGTGTGAATAGACTAATGGGGATTTGGGTGAGGGCTAACAGTACTAGGCATAGAAGTTTTTTGGAATCAAATAGGATGAGGAAGGGCATATATATTTTTATGCCCTCAAATTAAAAAAAAAACCACAGGTTGATAAAAAGGTAAGTCACATTAAAGATACCAATAGAAGCAGGCAAACATAAAGTTAGCTGGACGTTCAGATGAGACAATTCTGCAGTAATCCATTCCAGATAAGGCAGGATCTTTACAGACATAGACTTAAAATTATGTGACATCAATGGCACAAAGCTGGTCACACGGATTATTCAGTTAAACATGGCTTTTAGTATTAGTTTGATTATCATCATCAGAATTGGGCCTCATTCGGAAATGTAGATGTGGTATGAGTTGGGAGGAGAAGTCTCGCGGAGGATTGCAAAAGTAAATACTGGCCAGTCAAGTTGCTATCACTGAATGAGGTAGAATTGTGAGTGTGTGCATTAATCAGCCAATCAATTAATGTTGAAACAGAAGGGATCCAGAGGATGTACCCAGAGGTTACTGAGTACAAGTGCTGCTGGTGAGTACAAGTCCAAGTGCTGCTGGTGATTTGATAAAGCAGTCATCAGCTGTAGAAGGAACTTTGTGCTATCACTGTGGCTCAGAACTCTGAGGGGAAGGCGAGATGGCTTCAGTGCCCACTCTCACTCTGTATCATATCAGCAAGAGGTGATGAGGCCCCACTTGAACTGAAGTCATCTTCTGATGAAAGTCTTCACTCCATCACATGACATAGCGGATGCCTTTCATCATCTGGTCCCTTTTTGCCTTTAGAGCCAGCCTTTAATTATTCCCTCCTGGTCATGTCTCCATTGCTGAATCCCCACTAAGCCACTTTATCATACAAATAACAACAGCAACCATAACCACAACATTTAATAGTAATAACAGTAATTATTACTATTGCTGCTACTTTAATAATGCTTACTTTATGCTTAGTATGGTTCTCAGAGGTTTACGTTTATTAACTCACTTAATTTTCACAACAGCCCCCATGGACTGGGGGCATTTTAATCTCCATTTTATAGATGTGTAAGCTGTGGCACAGAGAGGTTAAGTACCTTTTCTAAATTCACACAGCTAGAGAGTGTCAACTAACCCATGCTCCTGTGTTTTTGCATATTCTGTTCATTTTGCTTGAACGACTCTCTTTCCTCCCATTACTGAATACCTCCTTCAGACTTCAGCTTAGATGTCACCTACTTTGAGAAGTCTTATTAGAACATGGACGAGCCTCTCCATCCTCCCTATATCTCCTTATCTAAGATAGGAATTTCTCTTACAAGTTATGATTTAGTGATGAGTTGGGCCCCATTCTTCTGAAAGGAACCACAACCCACAAGAGAGACTTTCCTAGGGGCCTCTTTACAAAGAGACTTCCTGCATGTAGCTGGGCTGCAGCATGTCAAGATGTGATTTGATTGTACAGGAACATGAGCCCCTCAGCCAGGCCTGTCAGGGAGCCTCTGCTCTTGCTCAATCAGACAAATGCTCACCCTCTCAACAGTAGGGACAGCTAAGGACACATGCTCAGGTGGCCCAGCTTTTTAGACCACTCTTAAAAACTAATTGGAATTCTACTCATCTACTTTGTAAAGAAAATATTTAGGAGGCCACTCTGCTCCTAGATGGTTGCCTTAGATCCCTTCCCCTCCAATAATATATTAATAGTTTCTTAATATTTCCTAACAAGATTTTTAAGGCTTAACGTCAGTTTTCTAATTATTATATTTCTCATGATGCCATGAATTTTTTCTGCTCAAAACCAGTGCTAAGTAAATATTTGCTACAGATATATGTTCAATGTACATCTTTCAGAAAACCCTAGGGTTTATTTGTTTGTATATTAAGTCCATGATTTATTAAGTGCCTATGAAGTCCCAAGCATTATGCCAGGTAATGGGAATATAGATAAAAAAAAGATGGGCCTACTCTCAAGGAGCTCACAGTCTTACAGGGAAAGGATGGAAATTCTTTTTTTTTGTTGTTGTTGTTGTTTTGAGACAGAGCCTCAAGCTGTCACCCTGGGTAGAGTGCCATGGCATCACAGCTCACAGCAACCTCCAAACTCCTGGGCTTAAGTGATTCTCTTGCCTCAGCCTCCCAAGTAGCTGGGACTACAAGTGCCCACCACAATTCCTGGCTACTTTTTGGCTGCAGTTGTCATTGTTTTTTGGTAGGCCTGGGCTGGATTCGAACCTGCCAGCTCTGGTATATGTGGCTGATGCCTTAGCCACTTGAGCTATAGGCGCTGAGCCAAGGATGACAATTCTATTCTAGTTGTAGATGAGGTCAGACAATTATATTTGCAAATTCATCCTAGAAAAAGGCCTACACACCCCATTGCTGAATATTGGTATTGTCAACTTCACAGTACTCCATCCTTCAAAGAAATTTTGGAATGATTTTTCTGGAATGGACATCAAAGCTCACGTCATATGGGGTCTGACAATTAAGTTCATGAACCACCCCTAGAAAAGGTGCTTTGATGGGTGGACTACACACTGGCATAGCTTCCTAGGGAGAGTATTTTGATGTTGACCATAGTGATATTCAGTTATAAGGTATGTAGCACTTTTTTGAGTAAGAGTTTGCAAACTTTGTCACACTTTATACTCACTATGATTAAGTGGACAAAGTATTTTATCATTGTATCATTTATATTTATAAAATATAAAACAGCTATATTTAACCCTTATTACAATGTATAAGTATTTTTAATGATATGAAAGGTAATAAAACTAGTGTTCTTCCTTAGGAAGAAAGGTTTCCAATCTCTTTTATTTATATGTTATATAAAAAGTTCAAATTATTATTCTTTGGTAGGATATAAAAGGAAAAAAATCAAAGACAGTCATCATTTTAACGATGGCAGAAGATGTAAAAGTGAAATAAGCAATGCTTATTTTATTGATTTCATAATAGTTGTTTGAAAATTGAAGATTATCTTTCTAACTTGTGCAAAACCATCATTCTCCAGTCACTCAGAAGAGTTCATTCTCAAAATCACTGTTAAAAGATTAAAGAACTGAGGGGCATGGTAACTCCTTGGACAGATTATACAATGTCAAGATCCATTTGGAGGAAGTCAGTGATTTCCATCAATCAAATGTGTAGCATGAAAGGTTTTTGGATGACAGCACCCAAGGGTGGTGTCCAAGATCCACATCACATATCAACACCCGGGTGAAGTTAGGCCGTGTCCCTGACCAGTCAGCACAAAGGAATTGAATTTTAGGGCTCCAAAATCTAGTGCAGAAATGATTTAGAAGATAGTATCAATACAAGTAAAAGAAATATAAGCCCTTTGAACTCTAAAGAAAGGGACTGACCTGGAAAATACGCAAACAGTATCAGGAAACTAAATCCTTCTGAAGCTGGATTAGGACCAAAATAAATATTAACCCAATGTTTAATTAGAATTTACTGAAAGTTTCCAAACTGGATGCAATGATAGAAAGTCCAAAGCCTCATAACTCGTCCAGCCACTAAGCTAAACTGCAGCACAGGAGACAAATTATCCAAAACCTCAGCAAACAGAAAAGCTGAGTGGAATAATGAATGTTTTAATCCAGCCAAGAGTACATACTTTATTTCTAAGCATCAACTCCAGCAATTTTTGATGGATGGGAAATTTAATGTGCTAAGATGCAGTAAAAGGTAAGAGTTGGTACTCAACAGAATTTATTCAGGCAATGCCTTTTTATTTTTTAAAAAGAATTAGACAGGAGAGACTTAAGTATGCAGCTTTTTATGGTACTCTGAAAGCAGTCTGCCTACTGATGTGCTTAAAGAGGACGTTCCCAGGGAATAGGCAACATTATTAAAGGAGCACAGTCATCAAAGCAAATTAAAATGGCAAAAATGACCCCAGCCAAGAAGCAGGTCAGGGCAACTTTTGAAGGAGCAGGTCTAGTGGCAATCATGAGGAGGAATACAGATTGTAGGGGGTGGGACTGAAGTCTGGTGGGAAAAGGCAGAAGGTAAACAGGATGGGAAAGGGACAGCAAGACCAAGGGTAGGTGATTTTGTTTTGTTTTGTTTCCACTAGGGTAGGTGGAAGGGGAAGTTGAGACAGATGATGCTAAGCATGCAAATTCACATGTGGATAGGTAGAGGATTTACACGCTACATGTTCTAGGCCTTAGTCACCATGCCCCAGCTAGGGCACATCTGATTATTTGCTCTACTATTCATCAAGAATCTCTCAGGTACTGTCTACCTGGTAACCAACAATAACAATAGTATTTTTTATACATGGTTATATTTTAATTTTTTACCTGTGGAGCAAAGGCCATATCATTTATTTCCTGTGCTTCTCTCAATATATCAAGTGTGGAGTTAAAACAAAATACGTTTATAATTTTGCTGATCAGCAAAATGCCCCTATCAAAAATGGTTCCATTACTATGCTTACCAAAAAAAAAAAAAGATTCCCTTATTTATATTGCCTCAAATTTCTGACCAAAGTGCTTGTGTTACTAACAAGAAATTCCTTATTTTTTCTTGATAAGTCTATTTAGCTAATGAAATGAGAGAATCATTTTAAAATGATTGCATAATTCTTTTATGTAGTAAATTATCCACTGATAAGAAATGTATCTATTTGTCATTCATAAATTAAGCCAATCTTTTGGGTGTTAATAAGAACAGAACCTCAAATACCAGGACAGGCACGGGGTCATGCCTGTAATCTGAGTGCTCTGGGAGGCCAAGGTGGGTGGCTTACTTGAGCTCAGGAGTTTGAGACCAGCCTGAGCAAGAGCAAGACCCCATCTCTAAAACAAGCCAGGCATCATGGCAGGTGCCTGTAGGTGCCACTACTCAGGAGACTGAGGTGAGAGGATCACTTGAGCCCAAGCGTCTGAGGTTGCTGTGAGCTATGATGCCGTAGCACTCTACCCAGGATGACAGAGTGAGATTCTGTCTCAAAAAAACCAAAAACCTCAAATACTTCAAAATTTGTACTATTACATCCCTCCTTTTGCCTTTCCCATTCAAAAATTCAAACTGCTCAATCTTCAAGCAAAGTTTAAATAAAACGATATACGAAATTAATTGGAATATTAATTATTCAAATCACAGAGAGAATTAACAATGATTGCATATTTTCCACATACTTCTTTTTTCATTTAGCTTTACAGAAAGCTAAAATTCTATATAAAGATGCTTTATTTTTTAAATTTGGATCTTTGAAATCATAGCTTCTCTCTTTCTAAAAGCCTGTGATGTGCTATTACCTCTCTTGCAATCATTTTAGTTATGCAAAGCGAATTCATAACTGGACTTTGCTACAGGCCTCAAGATTAGATTCATTCCTCTCAGTGTGCTAATTCCATCATGATAGTCTCCCCTGGAATACAGATTTTCTTTTTTAATATTTCATCTTTGTCTTGGAAATATGAGTTCTCAGTTAGTAGAGCGTCCAAAATGCATGTTTGTGATGCAAATTTCCTGTTCTTTGGGTTGTCTTTGAGCTTTTTTTTTGGGGGGGGTATATTTGTGAGTTATATTTATTTTTATGAAGAAAGTATTACATTGTAGCCTCTTTTAAAATTTGATTTCTACTTCAAAGTCTTATTTCTTAGCATCAATTCTCTCTCCAATTGGGAGGATTCTTCCATATGTTATTTAATTTACAAGCTTAAGTGTAAGGGTATCACTAATCCAATTATTGAGTGAGACTCCATCATTGGCTTTTGTTTAAATAATAAAATTATAATAGCCAGTGAGTTTCAAATAAAGACTACTAAGGTAACCATTATTGTGAGAAGGGACTAAAATAATTACCCATTTATTTCATTTCTTTATCAGCCATATGCCTCTCTGAAAATTCTCATTGTTAATAAGACTGAAAGCCCAAACCTTCCATTCCCAGTATTTTTAAAATAGCATTTTTTCACTCTGTCCTTCTTATTAAGACAAAGGAGGTTATTTTCAGTCACGGTCTTGCAAAAGTGATTAATAATTGTAAGAAATATAGTTCCTGCTTCCTTTAAATTTTATTCTGGTTTAAATTAAGAAGAGGAGAAAGATACTAGCCCATGCTGTCAAGAGTTTCTAGCATAGCTATTGTTCCCAGCACACCACAAAAGGTTATAATTAGTTCAGAGTTTCAAGTGTATTCACAGTACAGACCGTTGGCCAGAACAAGTAAGACTTTAATCACACAGAGGAACATGGCTAGGGGTAGTACACTAGTCTTCATTCTCCTGCCCTCACCCTAAACCAGCTTCCCAGGTCACTGGGAGAAAGGAGGGATCCCTCAAAATAACTAAACTGCCCCACCACTCTGTATGACGGGAAATTTGAAAGAACTTCATGGTGATTTAGAGCAGGGCTCTTCCTATTCCAGCAGGGTCAGGATCACTTGGAAGACTTACACACAGATGGCTGGGCTCCATCCCCAGGGTTTTTGATAGAGGGGCTGGGATGGGGCCTGGAGAATTTGCACTTCTAATAAGTCCCAGGTAATGGTGTTCTACTGGTCTTTGAGGCCCTTAAGTTTAGAAGAACTGTGAAGTTCTGTATCTCCCACATCTCAACCTATTGACCTGCTGTAGCAATGGTGTGGACCAGTTGTGGAGAGCTTTGAATGTCAGATTCAGAAGATTTCTGAAGACCTCAGAGATTCAACAATGACAACCTTACATAGTTTCTCATGCTCCTCTTATCACCTTGTAAAATTTAAATTAGACATCACTCATGAAATGCACCTGTGATGTTTAGTCCTAGCTGGTCCTCAAATCTGTGTAGTTCAGACATCCTCTGGAGTCAGGGCCCTATCCCATCTCTTACAGGACCTAGTCCAAACCCCCTTCCTCTCCCACCACGTCCCAGTGCCCACCACTGTTAGCAGATGACTGTGTCTCCAATTTCACTGAGGAAAGAGGGACCTTCTCCCCTTCTTGGCTCCCCTTCAACTTCCTGGAAGCCTTTTCCCAGGCTCACCAGCGTCTTGCGTCTTCTCCTTACCCCAACCCCAAGCAGGCACTTGAAATCCTCTTTCTCCATTTTTAAAACCACATACTATTGATCTACATTTTCCATTGGCTCCTTCTCTTCAGACCACAAACCTACTCAAGTCTCTGAAAGAGGACAATGATCAAATTCTTCTTCCACTCCATCTTTCCTGCTAGTCACTGCCCTGTCTTCAGTTCACAGCCTCATGTAGGAAGGAGCAGTTTAATTTCTCAGTAGATGTTGTCTTCCCTTTTCACTCTCCAATCACTCACAATCTATCACCAGAGCTCCACCAAAATTATTCTCACTGATGACCATGGGACCTCCTTCTTGGCCTGCCATTTGTATATTTCTTGTCATCTCTGGGGTTCATCACCCTTTTCCATGTTCTTTTATGAGCATTCTCATGCTTCAGCACCTGCAGCTTCAGCGGCTCCAACGTAGCACTTATTATCCCCTTCAATCCACATCCTATTCATCACTTTCACCTGAGGAGTAAATGGCCAACTAGATGCTGATCACTGTCATGTCTATATTTTTAACTCAACTCTTGTACCTGAACTTGAGTATTGCTGTGGTGTGAATGTTTGTATTCTCCTCCTGTTCTCCATAATTCACACTGAAACTTAATCTTCGGTGTGATAGTATTAAAGTATTAAAGGGTAGGAGCTTTAGGAGGTGACTAGATCTTGAGGTCTCTGTCCTCATGAATGGGATTAGTACTCTTATATAAAGGCTCATTTTCTCCTGCCAGGTGAGAAAACAGCAAGAAGGCACCATCTGTGAGGTTGAACAATTAAGTTTGTGAACTCATCCTAGAAAAAGTGCCACATACCTCCCTGCTGAATTTTGCTGTGATCACTTTTGAAGCCCCCCCCCCCTTGCCCTTCTGTGACTGCAGTGATATTCAGCAATGAGGCATGTGGCACTTTTTCTAGGATTAGTTTGTGAACTTAATTGTCAGACCTTCATATGACAGCTCTGATGGCCATTTCAGAAAAAGAGTTGCAAAATTGCTTTAAAGGGTGGATGAGGCACTGATGCTATTGGTGCATTGCTTCCCAAGAGGAGGACTTCGAAGGTGACCGTAGTGATAGTCAGCAACGAGGTATGGAGCACTTTTTCTAGGATGAGATGATGAGCTTAGTTGTTTGAGCTCATGTCAGGTGGACAGCTATTGCCAGACACCCAATATTTTGACATTTTGATCTTGAACATCTCAGCCTTCAAAACTGTAAGCGATAAATTCTGTTGTTTATAAATTATCAAATCCAAGGTATTTTGTAATGGCAATCTGAATGAATTGAGACAAGTATCTTCAATCACCTTGTAGGAATTTAGAGGCACCACGGTTTGAGCAATGCAAGCCTACGAATTTTCTGCCTCCAATCTAAGTCTGCTTCTCCTCCTGTATGCTGTGTCTCAGTCACTGGCACCATCGCTCCTCCACTCAGATGCAGAAGGCAGAGAGATCGGAGTCAACACTGACTCCCCTCTCAAATCAAGTCAGCTGGGCACTGCATGTGGCTGATTTCGTCTCTCAGATTTGTGTTCTCCTGCACAAGCTCACTGCCTAAATTCTGGATTTCAGCTGGATGACCAAAGAGGTTGTAACTGGACTACTTGTTTCCAGGCTTAGCAGGTTGAACATAGGCTGTGGGGTCACACAAATCTGAATTTGAATCCCAGTTTCCTCATTTATTTTCTGAGAACATCAGGCAAGTTATTAAAACCCTCTTGTGCCCATTTCCTCTTAATAAAATGAGATGCTGATATCTACTCATAAGTTTATTGTGAGACTTTAATGAACTAATGTATTTAAAACAGCAAGAAGGCATTCAGCACAATGCCTACTACACGATATGACCTCAATGAATGTTGATTTTGGCACATGAGAAAATTCATCTTCCATAGTATTGCAAAGCAAACTCCTTAAAATTAAATTTTGATTAATTCCCTCCTAAGATGAGTTGTCATCACCTATAAAATAAAAATAAATCTACACAATCAAGTATAGACCTATCTTTGCAGCCTCATTCCCTAACTGGATTCCCTACCTTCCAGCCACATGGATGAAAATGGTTTATTTCTCGCATGCATTTGTTGGTTCAGCTGCCTAGCATGTAGCCTGCTTCTCCATTTGCAAGGCCAACCACTCCAGCAGAGTTTCTGCTTCAAGGTGTAGTCCTCCCTAACTGGTTTAATGATGAAACTTGTTGGGGGTGGGTGGGTAGAGGGAGGACAATATAATGGGTTTTGTTATTTTTTTCTGCAGGTGAGTTCTTACACACTCCTTAGCAGACTCCAACATCCAAGGCCACGTTCCTACTTGCAATGTGCTTTAATTCCCTCTCCCTTCATGCTGTCCTCATTGTTCTAGAATCCGTCAATATTAGCACCCTGTCCTGAATTCTAGGCCCTTTTCTCCCATTCCTGACGGGGTCATATAGCATTTTCTAGAAATCACTAGTAGTACTTATTTCACCTGAATCCTTCATTCACTGCTCCCTTCCTTGGGGATGTTTCTACCATGGCCTCCTCCCTGCCCCAAGCATTCCATGTAAATGCTTTTGCCACCATCCTCAGCTTTCTCATGAGAAGTTTTCTCTACTGCCTGCCTCAGGGGAATCCTAATTCTGTCCTAAGCTCACCACCTCTCCTGCAGTCTCCTCAAGGAGAAGCTGTTCATTAGCGTGTATTTGGTCCTCTTCTTACTTGCTCCCCAGGGCTATTTCATTGTTCCTTAGATCTCCACCAAAACGTCCTATTTCTTTCAAGCTCAGGCTATCTGTATCCTCTTAATTTACTGAGGATGGTCGCTCTGTGAACATTGTCTAGCCATCTTCTCTATCCCAGTCTAGCCATTATTCTGGCCCACTCCAAAGCCCACAGAACACCAGCATCTTGACCTTTTGTTTCTGTGACCTCCTCATTTCCAGTGAATTTCATCTTTGCTAGATGCCACACATGATCACATCCTTGACTTTTAAAAAATCACTTGCAATAAAAAAAAAAAATCACTTGCAACCATTTCAATTGCAAATTACTAAATCTGCACATCCCACTTTCTAACAATAATCTCTTAATCTACTAATTCTCTTGCTCAATGACTTCCTTCATACCTGTTCTTTGATTTTACAGGGGCATCCAATCCCTTGTTTCCTTTTCTTTCTCCTGCCTTTATTTCTTTTCTGTTCCAGATTAGAATCTTTAGCTTATAACATCAAATGCTTCCCTGCCCACATCTCCAGATTCCATGTGCAATTGTCTTCCCATCACACTCTGGTAGGGCTCTTGCCCCAGATCCATCTAACTATCCTCTTCTTTCATGACCATGTTTGTACTGCTGCACCCTCTTGGAGAAAATCAGACCTGCAGAGTGAAGCCACTAAAACATTCTGGTCTCTGCATCTGGGACCTCCACACCGCCCAGAGCCCGTCTTTGGTTTTCTAATCAGCTCTTTCTATTCTCTGGGACCAGCTGAAATCTGCTCCCTTCAATATCTCCTTTACTTCCCACTCAACAGAATGTTTAATCTCCTCCTTCATTAAAAACATAGCCATCATAGGAGAGTTTACTCTGTCTTCATCCACTAACTTTACATACTGACTCAGATTCGATCATCCTTTCCTGCACTTCTATTACCACGAAAGACTTGTCGCTGCTCAAATTTAAGACTCACTCTGCTACCCATGCTCCTGATCCCATTCACAGTAACATTTTCCTGGCCCTTGCTCCGTCTTACACTTTGAGCTTTCCGGTTCTCCCTCTTTACTGGTTCTTCCGCTCATCCTCCAAAGTCTCTACAATCTCAAAAAATAAAAAAGGAAAGAAAACATCTTGATTTTCCTCCCTTTTCCCTCAGTCCTTAGCCCACTGTAATTTGTGTCCCACCCTCAACACATCCCCCCAAAACTGGATTTGCCAAGGACACCAGTGGCTTCTGAGTTGCTAAATTGACACGTCCAGTCCTAATATGACTTTTCTGAAATATTTATCATTATTTTTCTTCAGTGTCTTATTATAGAAAAATCTAAACATATGTGTAAATATAGAGATTTAATATCAATCATCTGATGTCAGTAATTATCAATACATGGCCGATCTTACTCATCTATAGCCACAGAGTCTGCGATTGCCAACAGTTTATTTTGTAGCAGATCACTGACATCACATAATTTCTTTTGTAGATATTTCAATAAGCATCCCTAAAAGATAAAACCACTTAAAGCGATCATATCATGATCACACCTAAAAATAGTAATCCATAAATCACATCAGTATACAGTCAGTATTTACATTTCTTTAATAGCCTTCTCATTTTTTTTCAATTGACTCATTGTTTAAACTGAGATCTATGAGGGCTGTCCACAAAGTATCCAGCCCTGCCCTATGAAAAAGAGACCTGTGTGGCTGGATACTTTCCCGACAGCCCTTGTGCATAAGATCCATATTGTAAAACTTGTCAAAACGTCTCAAGTTCTGTTTTATTCTTTGTTTTGTTCCATAGTTTCTACTTCCATTTCGTTCTTGCTCTTTTTTTTTTTTTTTGGTTGTGTTGCAGAAATGAAAATGTCCTACAGATTTCCCTATAGACTGGATCTGACTGACCACACTCTCGTAATTTTATTTAATATTTTCCATCTGTATCTCTTATTGCCTCTCCATTCAGACATGTAGAGGATTTGTAAGATTCAGATTCAAATTCACAAGCCTACTTCAAAGGTGGTATTGTTTTTATAATATTATCAGCAATAATCATTGCCTAGATAATAGGGTTGGTAAAACGATGATATTAAAATGCTATCATGTCTTGTTGCTATATTAACTGGAAAAACTTGCCCTCATTGACTATTTAGTAACCTTGAAGTATAAATATGCAGAAAAGACAGAATAAATATTTGATTATTTCCTTTACTTACTGGTTCTCCAAATAGTGAGTTGGTTTGCTTTGTTTTCTCCAAAGGTGACCAACAAGGCCGTCGTTTGTTTTCTTCGGTGTCATCATGAACTCATAAATTTATTACCCTATCGATGTTCTCTGAGCCAGCAGAAGCTCACATGGTTCCAAGTCTTTTTGACAACAACTTTGTAGTGTTTGGTAACTTCCTTGCTTTTTGTTATAACAAAACATTCTCAATTTATTTTATACATTTCCTGTTCCTGACTTAGAACCAGGAATGTCTTCTGGTTTCTTATTTATTCTTCCTTTCCTTCTTTTTCCTTCTCCTTCTCTCCTTCCTTCCTTCTTTCCTCCCTCCCTCCCTTCCTCTTTCTTTTCCTTTCTCCTCTTTCCTCTTTCTCCTTTCCTTTCCTCCCCTCCCCTCCCTCCCCTCCTCTTCTCTCTCTCTCTCTCTCTCTCTTTCTTCTACTGTTTTCTTTTTAGCAGAACTTGTATTTGGGGAGCATATTCTGGGCACCAGAAATATTATTGCTATTGGATCAGTCACTGTTTCTAGATCTTTTTGGTAGAAAGATAATATACATCATGAGTTCTTAGTGACAAGTCCAACTCAAATTCAGGATAATTGCAGAATTATCCTGACTTTTAACTCCATGGTTAGTATTTCCTTTTAACGAAGCTGATAATCTAAGTTCTCAATGACACCAACATAGTCCTTTATGTCATGATGCAAATACTATAGTTTCTGATTATTGGTAACACACAATAATAAGCAAAGTGAGCACCAGAAGTAGTTGAAGGTTTTTGGCAGTATTTTTTAAATCCTTAAAGAATGTTAAAGGATGTCCTTAAGGAATGAACATTCAACATGCTGTGTTTTAAAGTCACTTTAAACCATCTCTTACTATAAGGTTTTGCCACCACTTTGAACCACACTAAATGTTGATACATGCTACTTTAAATTTTTTAGGAGCCAATTTAAAAATATATCTTCTCTAATTTTATGACTATATAAAACATTTACATGGTTCCACAATCAAATGTACAGATAAGGTATATTCAAACAAGCCTGGCTATTATCTTTGTTTTAGCCTCTTACCTCCCTGTAAGTAACTTAAGTAAATTTTTTTGGTGGTTTATTCTTTCAACTGTTAAATATATTTATAACTATAATTCTAAACAATGACCATATATTAGTTGTACTTCTTTCCACCATGCTTTATTTATTTAAAGAAAGAACCTGGCAATCACTCCCTAATATTACATAGCAGCCTTCTTCACTTTTTCTTACACCTGAATAGCAATACTCCGTTGGGTGCACATACCAGACTTTTGATCCATCCAGCCAGTGCTCTGTTGATGGAAATTTTTGAGTTGTATTCAGTCTTTTGCTAGTCAAGGAATCTTTCAATGAAAAGCTTTCTGCATATTTAAAGAGAATTCACACCCTGAGTTCTTACTGATAAGTTCAACTCAAACTTATTTTGGATAGTCTATCTCTGGCATAGATTCCTAGAAGTGAGAAATAGCTCTGTTAAAGCATGTATTACTTTTAGATGTTGCCACACTTATTATTTTTAGATGTCGCCCAATTCTCCTTCACAGTGTCGTGCCATTTTGCATTTCCACTGGCAATGGAAATGAGAATGGCTGAGTTCTTTCAGCCTCATCAGAGAGTATGTTGTGAAACTTTGTCAATCTGATAGGTGAAAATAGATTTCTCAACTTGGTTTTCATTTGAATTTCTCTTATAAATGAGGTTGTGCATCTTCTCACACAGCGAAGAGCCAGTTCCATCCTTTTGACATGGTCTTCTCCAGGGATACCAATGGAGCCATGCACAAAAGTTATCCTCATTTGTCTTTTATTCCTTCAGCTACTTGTTAATTTCCTTTTCTTTTTTTTTGAAACAGAGTCTTACTTTGTCACCCTCCGTAGAGTGCTGTGGTGTCATAGTTCACAGCAACCTCAAACTCTTGGGCTCAAATGATTCTCTTGCTCCAGCCCCCTGAGTAGCTGCGACTACAGGTGCCCATCACAATGCCCAGCTATTTTTTAGAGACAGGGTCAGGCTCTAGCTGAGGCTGGTCTGGAACTCCTGAGCTCAGGCAGTCCACCTGCCTCAGCCTCCCAGAGTGCTAAGATTATAGTCGTGAGCCACTGCACCAACCTAATCTCTTTTTCTAGTTCCACTTTCCCTATTTCTTTCCTAAGTACTCCTTTTCCTCCAGATTGAGTCTTAGCATTTCTTATAAAAATCATTCTTTGGCTGTGAATATCATTGCTATTCTGACTGCTACCAAGTGTACACTGAAGCGCGCTCTCTCTCTCTTCACTTGCCCTCATGGAGATCTGGAAATGGGCCTCTAGGCACCTTAACCTCAGCATGTGCAAAGCTCCCCCCCCCACGCCCTTCTTCCACTGCTCTGCAGTGCAGTGAGTGCTGCCATGACACACTAGCCACCCAGGGCAGAAGCCTGGGTCCTCTGTGGTCACTCCCTCTCCTTTTCTCCTATTGAACCAATCATCAATTTCTATGGCTTCTATCTCTTAAATGTGATTCTCAAGGCCATTTACTTTTTTCCATTCCAGACTACTGGTCTAAGCCACTGTCATTTCTTCTCTAGATTACTACACCTTCCTTCTGGATGGTGTTTGCTTTTCTTCTTGCTTTCAAACATGCTGAAAATTACCTTTGAAAACACAAATAACATAGAGCCATTTACCAGCTTAAAAACTACCACATATTCAAAATAAAAAATAAAATTAAATTAAAAAACCTTTGCAACCAACCAAACAATAAAACGAACAACCAAAGTCCTAAGTGTATCTTTCCATAAGTACATATGCAAGTAAGTACATGTTACCATGTTCTGGAATATCAACCTTGAACAGAGAAGAGAGGTTACCTCTGGGGAAGTAACAGAGGGGCACACAATGAAAGGAATGCTGTGGGCCAGGTTAGAGTTGATGAAGAACAATGTTGGCTTCATCAGTATTTTAACTATTTGAAATTTTTACAATTAGAATGTTTTCCAGTATTTCTTTCTATATTTAAAAATAAATAAAATGGACTGAGAAAGTAGGCCTTAACTAGCTGTGAGGCAGAGAGGGCTCCCCAGCAGGTGCATGCATTTCTAATGCCAGGTCTCCTGGAAGAGGCTTCAGGTCCACTTCCCCAGAAAATGAAAAAAACATCCTTTTCTCCTATACATTACCTGAGAATTTCAATCAAGGTATTCTTACCTTTGTGGTCCACAGTTTGACAGTCCAGTCAAATGATGATGTAACAAACAGGTGGGAAAAGTCGATAGGGCCCACTGCCATGTGGCAGTTAATTCCTGTCACTGGCCCTTGGTGACCTTCAAAGACCTCACCGATCCCAGCTTTGCTGCATGAAGAACACATGAGAGGAGTGACCTTGGCAAAGCAGTGATTGCTTCCAGCAGCCACAAACTCCCCTCTGCATATTGACTTCTCCGTAGTTTACAACAACTATTCACCACTAAACACAAAACTACTTTCACAGTTATCCCAAGAAAAAGAAATTGTTTGCAAACATGTGATGCAGTATTTTTGGTGATTACAAAAAATATCGGGCAATGTAATCTTTTTAAAATTCAGAATTTAATATCACATTTTATCATATAATCCTTTTAGAAGTTCAAGTCCTATCATTGTTGATACAGCTATTCTGCTAGAATCAAATATACTTAGATCTCGGAAGAGTTCGTATTTATAAGACTATTTTATTCCGTAGTTTACAACAACTATTCACCACTAAACACAAAACTACTTTCACAGTTATCCCAAGAAAAAGAAATTGTTTGCAAACATGTGATGCAGTATTTTTGGTGATTACAAAAAATATCGGGCAATGTAATCTTTTTAAAATTCAGAATTTAATATCACATTTTATCATATAATCCTTTTAGAAGTTCAAGTCCTATCATTGTTGATACAGCTATTCTGCTAGAATCAAATATACTTAGATCTCGGAAGAGTTCGTATTTATAAGACTATTTTATTCTTGAAGTGGCATTTTGTACATTTTCTACTCTAACTTTTTTGGGGGAACCCTTTGGCTATAACATTCCATACATCTTTGGAGAAATAATCATTTATTCTTTCAAGAAAAATTCTTAAATTAAGTTGGCATACCTAAAAATGTAATACTTCATAGAAACCTTTGTCACCACAATACACATAATTTAAACAAAATACGGGGAGAAGGACATTTTCTCCGCACTGAAAGAAGAAGAGAAAATTCTACATCCACTGTCAATTCCACAAAGGCCGGTACTTTGTCTTGTTGCCAAGTGTCTAGTATCTAGCACATAGTAAGAGCTCAATACACATTTGTTGAATGAAATAGCAAAGAAAAAAGGACAAACTCATGTCCTCTCCACTTTTTTAAAAAACAGAAGCACATTTGGGAAATAGCGATACACATTTTAAAAGCTACTCACAGATACATTTTGCTTATTTAACAAGGTTGGGATTATTTCCAGCCCTGTATTATCACATACACAATCATACACAATTAGGAAAATCTGAGACAATAAACAAAAAATAGTGTTTTTAAAAATTTATGTGCATAAATTTATATATATGGCAAATGCATAGGGACAGTGGAATATTATGTCACTAAGAGTAACAACGAATTCTGTTCTTAAAACATTTGGGTCTCTGGAGCACCAGTAAGTGTCAATGTGCTGAGCAAAATTTGGCATTCTGAGCAAAGTGCTTTGTGTGTGTCCATGTAACAGGCACTCAGAAAGCATGCCCAGTGAAACTGCTAACAGCAGTTCCACACACGATGGTTGGAATTTGTTCTAATGAACCGAGGAACTGGTCTTTGAAGTGGGCCCTGGTGAGATTCCACTTGCTCTGACCAGCATCCTGAAAAGGTTTATAGGGTGCAAAACAAGGACCTTGTTTAACTCGTGGAAGTGGGTTTGCACCTTCTCTATGTTAAGTGAAAAACAGCAATGCCCTGCGTCTCCCCACACTCCCATACAGACCATTTACAAGGGCTACAAAGCCAGCGCGGCTAGGGAATGACTTTGCTAAGGTTTGCATTTTATATTTCAGATGGAATTGGATGGACCAATGTAAATGGCAAAATGAAACTTGTAAAGAGATTTGTAGTGTGTGTCATAGGGAACCTCCTTTTGAGCCACAGATCATACATTTAACTGTGCTTGAAAAGAACAATAACCACAGGGGAAAAAAATTCATAACATAAAGGGTTATTCACATTAGAGAAACTAAGAAGAAATTCTGAAAACTATCAGTGAACGTGTTCTATAGCTTTCACAGATGATGAAGGACCTAAGCAGCACCCAGATTTAAATCAATTGATCCTATGCCTCCTGGGTTCTATGTAGGAATACGTATGCAGGTAAAGCCATGCCTTCATGTGTGGTCCACTGCACCTTCTGCACCTCTCATGCCACTTAAGACATTCTACTTATCTTCTGGATGTTTGTGCATTTATCTTTCCCACTGTCATCAGTTTCTTGAGGATGAGAACTACATTTAAATGATGTCTGCAGGCTCTGTAGTATCTAGCAAAGCACTTTACTCAAAGTAGGTGTGTAGTAAATGTGGATGGATACCTTTATCGATCTTTTTATGACTGATAAGAATTGCATGTGTGCTTTTTGCCAGCTTTATGAAGGAGGAACTTTGGACGTGGAACTGTGAGGCAAATCTCCCAAAGTCATCTTCAAATCATGTGAGCAGGACAAATATTGTTTGTTTCTATGTGCAGAATAGCAGGAGGATCACAGCTTACATTATTTGAATAGAAAAAAAAAGTAACAGAGCTGAGCCTAGATGCTTTACTTCTGTAAGGCACAAAAATACAGGAATATGAACTTGGAATACTTTGTGGTTCCTCATTAAATCTTAATAGCCTGGGATGAGTGCAAAATCAATTGGACAAAAACTACAAAGTGAAAAGAGAAATTAAGCACCAGTGTGAATATAGTGAAACTTTCAAAATGTCTGAGGCCACCTGTTAAGTTTTGCATGCAATTTTACAATCTAGTCCAAATTACTGCATTCTACTTTCTCTTGACAGCTCTGCTTCTGGGGGACATTTGCCAGTCTCTCAATCAAGGCAGAGTTCTTGTCACCTGGAAGTAGCACAGTGGTTTGTGTGACTCACACTGTTCTGATTCCTCCAACTTGGAGGAAGGGTTTTAAGGCATTTCTCTATAATATTTGGAAATCATCATTTCTTTACTCCCTGTATAGATTTTTTAGTTCCTTGCTTACTATGTGCCAGGCACTGAGTCAGAATCAAAGACCAAGTAGAAATAGTGTAGTAAGAGAAAAATTGTCAAATGACTGAATAACTGAAACAAAATATGATTAATGCTATTGTAGAAGCTTAAGAAAAATAAACGAAATAGTAAGCTTATCTGACAGCCTACAGTCATATTCTGTAGGATAGAGCATAGGGTTAAAAGTGCTAGGCTCTTGGAACAGAGTAATTTGGGAAAAAACCAAGCATCACTGCACAGACCATGAGTACTGAAAACAATACTCACTAAACACAGCATACTGTCCCAGCCCTAAGTCATATATTAGCAGTGATAAGATTAAGGAAAGACAGAAGTATAGTAAACAGGATGTGTTAGGAGTACAATCATGCAGCTTTTTAACCTTTACTCTCTCTTTGAAGCTTTCTGCTGTGCTGTGCTTTTACTGAAGTCTCATGCCTGAGACTTCAATAAAAGCCAATGAGGAACGTTGGAAGGGGCTGCACCCTTATTTCTCCTTGTGGAGTGCTTGCTGGTGTTGGTCTCCCCAGGTCCCTCAGTTCAATGCAAATGGACCTAGTAGGTGATATTCATTTTGCATTGAGTCACACAAACAATATTCTGCTCATTCTACCTTGATCTTCTCCATAGTGTTTATCATCCTAAACTATATATTTATTTGCTAATTTTTCTTCTACCCATAACTAGAACATAAAATCTCTTTCTTGTTCTTTACTATATTTTTATGATGGTACCCGACACATGGTAAGTTCTTAGTAAATATTCCTTGAAGGTCTGAATAGAAGGAATGAAAATTCTATGGGTCTTCAAGGAGGAAGTTTTCTTTGCCTAAGAGTCAGGAAAGGTCTCAATATGGAATGAGCTCTGTGCTGGCTCTTGGATGATGGGAGGCATTAACCAGGCAAAAAAGGGAGTAATGCTCAAGCTGATGGAAGTTGAGCATACAAGAGCTGCAGGTGTGGAGGAGTGAGCAATGTCTGGGGATTGTTATTGAGGATGGGCACATGGCTGGAGCCTGAAGGTGTGTGGTGAAGAGGCATCAGGGCAGGGGCAGGTGGATAGGCTGATAGACTAAGAAGCTTGGATTTCCCCCCTCAAGGCTGTAAGAACTGATGAAGACTTCCAAATGGCCAATGGTCAGAGCAGATGTATGCTTCATGCGGTGCATCTTACAAGGGTACATGTGAAACTTGGTATATGTAGAATGTAAATGTCTTAACACAATAACTAAGAAAATGCCAGGAAGGCTATGTTAACCAGAGTGATGAAAATGTGTCAAATGGTCTATAAAACCAGTGTATGGTGCCCCATGATTGCATTAATGTACACAGCTATGATTTAATAAAAAAAAAAAAAAAAAAAAAACCAGAAATTGTACTTTGCATTTCTTCAGAAAGGCCTTTTTTACAATGCAAGGTGGTTATAATCCAGCAGGTGATAAGAGACTTTGGGAAATGAGGAACATGTCATTAGTAAGAAAACTGAAAATCACCTTCCATGACGACAGGCTGTGTAGACTGTACCCTCCTCGCTGCCAACCACAAAGTTATTGACGTCTCCTGTCGGGAAGGCCATTCCGGTAACAGCGACAGGCTTGGACTTACTGTACACCAGCTCCATGCTCTCCTACCAAAACACAGTGTAGTTACATTTCCATCTGTCAACTCCCTGCCATGCCAAAGATAGCATGGAAAAATCATTTGGCCAAATCGTCTGTTTGCTTTTCACGCAGCGTTACAAAAGACCCCGGCTGTGCCAGAAACCACGCTTTACTGCCCCTGACATTCATGCTTCTGTGGGTCTCTGGTTTCAGGCCGGCTGGATTTCATCAGCATGTGCTGCTGTTTCTTAAGTCAGGCAGAGATGACAGGTGAGAATTTTGAAACTAATGGTGCAGAAATGAAAGATAATGCCGTAATGGTTACACTTGTCAGCTCCAGGATTTAATAAAACACACAATACCCTTGTATTTACAAACATTTTCAAAATCAATTGCTCATGAGAATATCCATGTATTAATATCAGGTGTACTAAGCACATTTGTCAAAGAAAAGTGTGTGTCCTCCATGGACTGAAACCAGAAAGTTGTCACTCAGGTCATAAAAACCAGATTTCAACAGGGTCTAGATTTCAGAAAGGGCAACCGTTGGGTGCATAGGCTATAAGCCTATAGAGATTTAAGTAAGCCTTTAAAATAGTTAATGGAAGTCTTTATTTCATATAAAATGATTTTTACCCCATCTCTACTAAAAGATAGAAAAATTAGCCAGGCATTGTGGCCTGTAGTCCCAGCCACTTGGGAGGCTAAGGTAGGAGGATCCCTTGAACCCAGGAGTTTGAGGTTGCTGTGAGCCTGGCTGAGGCCATAGCATGCTATCCTGGGCAACAGAATGTGACTCTGTCTTTAAAAAAAATAAAATACAAGTCCTCTTTAAAAAAAAAAAAAAAAAAAAAAAAAGATTTTTTTAATTGGAAATTAAAGATTCCCAATTTTCAAAGATACACTGCTGAATTAAGTTTAATAACAGAGAAGAGTAATTTATGATAACTAATGTCCCTGAGTATTTCTGGGTATTTACATTAAACACCCTATTTTATGTATCTGCCATAATTTTGAAAAATCATTCTGGGGTATCATATCCTTATAGGTTTTCAGGAGTTCAGTCTTTCTTACACAAACAAATAAACTCAGTTATTTCATCCAAGGAGTCCATAAATCCAAAGCGCATGCTGACAGCACAGGCAGCACTGACCCCGCGGCCCCGTGATGTGTTTACAGTTTGTGAGATCAGACACAGCAAGGACATCAGCATCCGGGCCCAAGGAGAGGACGCTACAACAAAGTAATACAGCGAACTGGACCAGCCAATGGTCTGCCCCATCATTAAAAACGGCAGCGAGGAAGGTAAAGCTTCTCGTTGGCCCGACTGGGAAAGAGAGGGACAAGGACAACTGTGGGCTAGCCCTACACCTGCCTGCCACCCCTGGAAACCAGGCCATGAGATTCTGTCTTTCCATAGAGGCAGCAGCCTGGGGGCGTGCTCAACTAGCAATGGCTTCGAAGCCCTATACAACTGGTTTAACCTAGACAAAGACACATGTAATAAAAAAAGGCCAACTAAAAATGTGCTCTTTTTATATGTGTGTATAAGCTCCATGCTTAAAAAAACAGTGGCTGGGAATTTTAAGACAAAGCCATAAGATAAGCCCGCACCACTACAGACCTGTGTAATGTTAAAGATGAGCAAAAATAGAGGAACGTCACGTGTGAGCAGCTTATTCGCACTCTCTTTTCCCCCCAAAATTAAAAAAGAACTTATTTAGTTTCGGTATTCCCTGCGAATGTAGTTTGTGGCAACTTAAAGGCCGTTCTTTACCGTTTCCACATTTCCTTATGTATACGTTGAAACTTTGACGTCTTCTAAAATTGTGTGACAGGCATTCCAGGGATGTTATTCCAGGAAAGGGAAGAGGAATGTTAAAATTGAAAATTATCTCCTAGATAATCTGTTACCATTTTCTTCATGTTTCCTTGCATTTTTGTCAAAGGCTAGAATAATGAATTCTCCTTTGTGGTTTTTAGTTGGAAGATGATGAAATACTGTTTTTTCACACAAAGAAATGGGGGAAAGTATGCATGCCTGTGTTCATGCATGTGTGCATGTGTGTCTGCATACTTATGTATATTTTGAAAGTTGCATTTACATACAGTCTCTCCAGCACTTCACCCACTTCTGTTCTTTTGTTTGGTTCCTATTACTGCAATCAGTAGTGGTTTGGAAACTGTGGAACTTTTTCATTCTCAACTTCTCATTTGTTGAGTAAGGAATGGCAGGAGCCATTCTCACAAACATTCCAGAGGAGAAAACAGATGGTTTAACAAATTCTTCACACACACAGGCAGTTGTCTAGGTGACGGATGCAAGCAAGGGCTTGGATTTCTGTTTTGTTGGGAGACCTTTCCTCCATGGCAAGTCCCCATAAGGGATGGCTCCGCTGAGCTTCAAGCTCATTTGCATTTGTTTAGCAGTGCTGTAGGGTAAGTACAACTCATACCGTAGGCAACTTCTATAATTACTATGCTTTAAAATGGATTATTTCATTTTCACTTGAAACTGACCTAAGGATTAACGTATTACAATAATTACATGATTTGTGGTAAAGGAAATGGGTTTTGGCTTCAAGAGGAGACTGCGGAAAGCAGGCCCCACTCTTTCAAGTGCATCCATTGGTTTTAGCTCCTATAGGATGTGAGGGTTTGGCTTTTAGGAACTATGTTCTATTAAGTAGGTATCTCTTTTAACCAGGATGTGCTTATGTGTAGGGGAAAACAAACCCACCTGTGGAGTTGAGAGCATGTCCAGGCTCCAGGAACACATTTTGCCATCGGTGGAGACAGTAATGAGGTTATGAGCATTCTGAGTCCCGACAACATTGACACAGTACACGGGATGCTGCAAAAACATAACATGGAGGATCAGACACAGATCCAGGAGGAAATGCTTTCATTTGAGTGTCCAACACATCACTCCAAAACAAGGATTAAAGAGTGACATAATATTGCTCTAATACAAGCCTCAGGTCGTTTGCCACTTTTGATTTGAACCTGTTTTCTTTTTAACGGCTCTGGCAGCATTCCCATGGTGGTGGAAATCCTTAGCAAGCTTCACTTTGCTCAGTCAGATGCAATGCAGTGGAACTGAAGGAGCGTGGAGCAAATGAGGACACTGGGGCAGAAGCCAGGCAGGGAGGGGAAGGTGGGTAAATCTTCACTACAGAGTTTGGCTTCTAAGCTCAATGTGAGTGACAGAAAAAGACAGTCTTCAGAAGGGTAGAACTATTGACTGTGGGAAGGAGTGTGTGTTACTAAATCTTGAGGTTACTGCATTATAGTCGCATTTGTTAACATTCTTTATAAAAAGTACTTCATATTCATTTGCCTGTTTAATTTTGGGAGGGAAGATATTGATGGTGAAATTCACAGTGCAATGTAGTTAGTGAGACAAAATTTAGTTTCTTTAATGATACTACGAAATCCAGGATAATGATAAATTTGTTTTTCAAAATGCTAGAGTAGTATGGAGGCTTAGATTTACCCAGGGTCGTTTATACATCCCAGGAACCTTAAGCAAGATGCTCTAACCTTTTGTCATCCTCCAGTAAGTCAACCCACTCTGCAGAACTCTACACAGCAGGCCAAAATTCGCAGCTGCACATTAAACACTAAATGGAAGGTTAGCATAAGCTGAACCTAGAAGCAATTTGGGTTAGATTTCAGGCAGCAGCTTAGCTATCAGTGGCCAAACCACAAGTGACTTGATGCTTCCCTGTGCAAATAGCTGACAGTCAAAGTCTTACTCTGGATGAGGATGAGTTACTGTCCATAATACCTCGCCACAATTACAATGAAATAATTTTTAATATTGGAAAGTTGATATTGTATAAAGGATGGTTCCCAAGCTATTATTATCATATAAACTGCTGGTCAGAAGGAGCAGTAATAATCATCTAGTGAAGCTGCTCATCTGCCTCAACCAAAAGGTGGTCCATATGCTGCTTAAATTACCTTTCTTAAAGGTAAGCCAGGTTTAGCACTGATTCCTAGGGGTGTTTTTTCTTCCACTAATGAGGATATTTTCCATCTAGTCTCAAAAAGAGACTTTTCGATCATGTCAAAAAGAAGACAGCTGTTTGAATATTTATAGATTGTTGTTTCTCATTACCCCTCCCCCCACAAGTCCTGCTTACTCAGACTAACCTTCACCAATTCCTTCAGCTGCTCTCTGGGTAACTGGTTTTCAAAACCTTCTCCATCCTCGTCAATCTCTTTTGAATATGCTGTATTTTATCTCAGTTCCTCTAACAGTGAAGTTCTAAGAGTGAAATGGAACTAATACATTCTGACCAGAAAAACAAAGACATCTGGGTAGCATTGAATCGTCACTTCTCACGTCATTAAAAAAGAATGTTTTAATGCATGCTAAGATTAAATCTGCTTTTTCGACAATTACATCACCTCTTTCACCCATACTGGACAGTCAACCGAGTCCCTGTGTCTTTCACATTATGGTTCTACTGAAACATTCTATTTATTTACTTACTTACTTATTTTTTATTTCAGATTAATGTGAGGGTACAAACAATTAGTTTACAATGTTTGCTTTTGTTAGGTAAAGTCCATATTATAGTTGTGTCCCACACCCAGGAAGTGTGCCATATACCCTTACATTGTGCCACTAAGTAGACCCTGATTCCCTTCCCTCCTCCACTCCCTCCTTGTTACTCCTCCCCACAACATGAATTGAATTGAGTTTTTCTCTTATGTGTGTGTGTATTAGATCTTCTACTGGCTTCATACTAGTATTGAGTACATTAGTTATTTGCTTTTCCATTCTTGTGATACTTCTTTTACTAAGAAGAGTGTTGTGTTTCAACTCCATACATATTAATATAAAAAATGTAAAATCTTCATCTTTTAATGGCTGAAAAGTATTCCATGGTATACATATACCACAGTTTAGTAATCCATTCCTGGGTTGATGGGCATTTAGGTTGCTTCCACAACTTGGCAACTGTAAATTGAGCTGCCATGAACAATCTTGCACAAACGTCCTTATGTTAAAATCATTTTTTTTTCTTCTGTGTAGATGACTAGCAATGGGATTGCAGGATCAAATGAGAGGTCTAATTTGAGTTCTTTGAGGATTCTGCATACTTCTGCCCAAAAAGCCTGTATGAGTTTGCAGTTCCACCAACAGTGTAAAAGTGTCCCTGTCTCCACATCTGCACCTATTGAAACTTTCAAAGGAATTTGGCCCTGGTGGATCTGCCCAGTTGGAAGCACAGCAGAGATCTGAAACAAAATGTTATCCTGATCAGTTCTCCAAATATCAAGAGGACTGACTGGTTGTGGGACAATAGAAAATACTCTTTTCTCAGTCTCTGGTGTAGGAGGAGCCTGGGGCAGTGTACAAACTCATGCCTGGAGCCATACAAAACGCAAAGCTCTGTGAAGAAATCAAATAAAAGAGTGCAGGTAACAAATTGTCACCTAGAAACAGTAGACTTAGTAAAACTGAAGAATGGAAAAGCAGGGTTCAAATATTGTTTTGAACTTGATCTCCATCTAACAATGGGGCTTCTTCATTAATCACTGAGCATCAACACTAATCACTGAAATGCTAATAGGTTATGAGACACAGAGGGTGCAGGCAGGACAGAAGGATGAAAAGAGTCAAATCCAGAGGACTGTGCCTGTAGCCTGTCCTGGCCGTTCATCCTTTACTCAGTGCTGCTCGCTGTGCTTCCATGAATGAGAGAACTCAGTTTGAAAGAAAAGAGAGAGATGTAAAGAAATCAAAACAGAAGCAGACACTGTAGCGTACCTACACGAGCACCGCCAAACACACACCCCTCTACTTAATGGAAAGAAAAAAGCAACAGTCGAGCTCATTTTTCCAGTAAGAATCCAGATTGTTTTTATTTATTTTAGGAATAAACTTACTGTGTGGCAGAAGGATTTTGTTTTAATTATGATTTCCTGTTGTCCCAAATACATATGTGTGGTGAGTGTGAAAGGAAATTAGTTAGTAATCTGTGGTGGGCCTCGTTTTTGATCCTGGTACCAACCAGTCAGGCAATAAGGGAGATGAAAAGACAATCACAAAATTCACTGTGAGCTTTTAGGTGTGCATTAGATAAAACACAGGAAAATAGAAAAATGGACAAGTTTTTATTTATTTTCTAACAGAAATAATGTCATTAAATTTGATAATAACAGTATGTTAGTTGTGATGATCACACTCTTAAGTTACTTCAGAAAGAAAAGATTAACTCTTTGGAAGAGTTCCTGGATTTAGATTTAACCCAAATGTTTATTACTAAATGTTCTAACATTTGGGTATATAATTTTGGAAATTTCAAAAGGTGTGTTCACAAATACTCCAGACATCCATGTAGAGCAGTGGTTCTCAACCTGTGAGTCGTGACCCCTTTGTAACAATGAAAATACATCGCGGCATTAGGAAGGTTGAGAACCACCGATACAGAGTCAAGAAGTGGTTTCACACTACTTGAGCAAACACCTGCAGTAAGCCTGTCTTCTCCTGGGCCACAATTTTCTGTAATTAGTTTGGAGAAATAGGGTAGGCAAGAGCAATTTCCCCAAATTCCCAAGAACTAGTTTCACCTGAATGTTTCTTTGCCTCCCCAATCAATCAAAATTAGGACTGACGTGGTATTTGTCATTTCCTATTGTCAGTCTTATAAGAGTGAAAGAATTTTCCTCCTCCAGATCTCGGCTGAAGCAGCTAGCAATCCTTCCTCAAACCAGAATGATTTTGAGGCCAGCAGATGAAACAGATGAGGCAACCACATTAAGGAAATTGAAAACACTAGTAGAGCTGTATCCTTGGGCATAATTTGGGCATGTCAGAGAAAGAACATCAGTTACCCTGAATGTCAAGGTAGCAAGGATTGATGGAGACATGTCTGTCTTCTCATTCCTCCTAACAATTGCTATACACACCTGTCATTCTCTTAAAGGAAATGACAGACTAGTTGTCTCATGAAGACTATACTGAACCTCTTCTACTAAATTATGGGTAATGGTTTAGAGATGTTGACTTTTAACCCTAGGGATTATATTGTCACTGTAGACTTTACATTGAGACATCACACATTCCAGAATTTAAAGTCATAGTATCTCTTTAAATCACAAATGGAAAAGGCCTATTGGCAAAAGTCCCATATATACCATCCCTAGACATAAAATGCTTACTCTTTGTGGTTTATTTGAAAAATATCTATTTCTACTTTTTAATGTGAAGTGAAGGGTTTCTTTCAGGATACAATTCCACAGATGCCTCTTCCAAAGTTTCTCTCCCCTATTAGTCTTTGGGGCATCCAAGGAGATCCTTTCTATGTGCTAGTACATGTTGATTATTAAGAGATATCTCTAAACCCAGAGCTCCTTTCAACTACTTTTCACTCAGCTTATTCAGTCAGTCAAGATATAATAACTGTTATAATAATTTTTAATCACTCAAGATATAATAACTATAATGTAGATACGTCTCACTTGGTGTTGCTGGGAACATCTGTACTTTTGTGAACTGATATATTTCCTCTTTCTGGGCTCAGCAGGCAGAGAGGGAAGTGAAGAAAGTTTGACTTACCGTGTGTGCAGCAGCAGACAAGGGTGTCCGCTGCACCGGTGTCCTACGATGACTGCGATTGTCCCAGAGGACAATCTGGCCCGAGTAAGTGCCACCAACCACCAAGTTAGGATGGAAACGGGCGAAGCAGACGGACATCACAGAGGACTGTGAAGAGAAAGGACAGAGAGGCTCTATGAAATGCATCTCCTGTAGAAGGTTCTCTCTTCCTGCAAAGGAACGAGTCATCACATAAACAGAACACATCCCATGAAACATAAAGCTGTCAGAAGCTAGACTATGAAGTGTGTAGTCAGGGGATTTTGTTCATAGATGCAGGGATTTTTCTGGACAGGCTGGTCAATGGTTGCCCCTTGAAATCTTTAGTTTTAAGTCCTGGCCATGTCACCAAATAGGCATACAACCTATGATAAGTACGTCATCTTTCTGGGGTCTGTTAGCTTACTTTATGGACATTCATTTCTCATTTATTGAATCAAATTGCCTACAGAACTAATGCTAATTCTCCACTGAAGGCTTCACAGAGCAATTGTTTGAAGGCATGGCCACAGCAAGTTATACTGTTTGCAGAGTTAGCAAGGCCAGAGTAATTCTAGCTTCAAGGACTTTACGATGGGGTGCTTTTTCATTTTGTTTTGGTTTTGCCTGAACGTAGAGTAGACTTCTAGGAAGTAAACTAACCTCAGACTGATCCAACCGGCTCCTCCCCAGCTACCCTCGCTCCCAGGGGTGTTCTCCCCGCCTTTGTCCTGCCCACTTCAGACAATTCCTCATGTTATTCTTTAGTTATTTAAACACACAGCCAGTAACCGATTTCAGTCAGACTCTGCCATGGTCTGTCATAGTCTGTCACAAACAGGATCTCTGAAAGACCACAAAAGACTATTGGACGTCACTTTTTTTTTTTTGTAGGAAATTATTTAACTGAGATAGAAGGATGATGCATTTAAAATCAGACAAGTTACTGTTTCACATCTCCTGAGTCCACTTGAATTCTGTCAGCACTTCGCATATTTGTATTTATAAGTGGAAGTCATTGCTTTTAATAAATGCCTTTCATTCCTTCAATTAAATTCAGTGAACAGTCTTTGAGATCTTACTATGTGTGAGAAAGGCGTTGTACCAAGAATGGTGGGAATGCAGAGGTAGTCATTGCCCTCCACAAACCCGTGCCCTGGTAAAGGGAATGAGAAAAACGTGGACACAGATGGACAGAGCTGCTCCTAGAGACACAGTCATGGGGCAGGCACAGGCCTTGGCAAGTAGGTGGGCAGCAAGATGGATTAGTGCCCCCACTTGTCCTTTGGGTTTAACATCCATGTGCAGGGTCTTGAATGGGATTAAATCCCAGGAGCATGTGCGTTTGTGTGCCTGTGGTCAGGGGTGGGTGGAAGGGGAAGATTTGTTTTAGTTAAGGGAGGAAAAAAGAGGGTGGAAGAAATGACTTGGGGAGAAAGGCCTCCTGGAAGGTGGCATGTCACACCTCCAAGTGTATGCAGAACACTCAAGAAGTGGAGAGGAGAAACAGGCATTCCTGAGGTGGGATGATGGGGAGAAAGGACTGGAGGCGGCAAAAGAGAGACTGGTGGACAATTCATAGTGTTTTCTGGCTGGGAAGGAGCATGCATGGCAGAGGCAAGGACCAGGAATGTGGCTGAGGAGGTCTCCTGGACTTGACAAAGGCCTTGAATGGCACCATTTGGAACTTTTTCTGTGGTTAGAAATCCCAGCTTCCTGAACAAGCAAGTAAGAGGATCAAAGGCTGTAACTGATAAACCAGAAAAGTAGTGATTGAAAGGAAATTATGACTTCTTTTGGACTGGTAAGCTAAACATCCATTTCTTTAACAAAGCCTGAAACAACAACAAAATCCAGATCTATTCTCTGCCTAAGGCTTCCTAGTCAGAAATAGTCCCATTCTCAGGGAGAGGAAAGATCGTAGACTATTTTTGGGTGTCATGTTTTCTTAGTTTGAATGATTTTCAGTTCCAATTCCTTGAACTCAATTCAATGGAGAATATGCTTGTGCCCCAATCTGGTTTTCATAAAGTTCAAGAATAATTCTCAGTAATGATCCTGAATTAAAGAAGGAGAAAATAATGCTGGTCAGCTTCTTGTTTTACACATCCCACAGAAATGATTCTTAGTTTTCAATTGATGAAATTCGGATGTCGCTAGAGCTATGTTGAAAACAGTTTTTTTTTAAAGCTTCAGAAAGACTTACAATTATCCAGATGGTATCAACAATCGAATTTACCAAAGCTCAAATCAATATGGATAAAGGAATGTCATTCAATTTAAAGATCCAGAATTCAACCACTTGATTGCTTCCGTGTTTTAGTTAAATCCCGGCAAATACCACCCTCCCCCAATCTTGCACAGTTTGTTGAGAGCCTCAACCAGAGAAAAACAGTTAAAGTATTTCTATGAAACTGAAACATGAAGTTGACAGTGGACTAGAATCCAGCCCCTCAGGGTAAGCACTCCTGTCTACTTGACTGTGCATCCAGCCTTCACTCTTCATTTGTTTAGTCATCAAACACTGAGCACCAACTAAGAACTACTAAACCATTTCAAGCAATCTCAAAAGTCACAAAAGCTCCCCATTTCAAATTCAGAATTCTATGTACACTTGATAAAAAGTCAAATTAATGCAAAGAAAGAGTAACAACAACTTGAAGCCCCAGAGTTCTCCCTCCAGAACCTACTTTGTTTTGCTGAAAACCGATGTTACAATAATATCTCCATGAGGAAAAACAGTAGGCATATTTATGTTCATGTTATATTTGTAAGGTAAGATATAGTTACGTTCATTAATTTCACTTACCTTTTAATATCAATACTTTAATTACATGCATTATATGATATATTTAAATATGTACATGTATTCTTACATAAATACTGAGGAAGCCCCATAGTTGACCACCTCTCTATATTGACCTCCTCCTTCAGTTGACCTAAATTCCATAGAATGGACATGTACCACATGTATGTATCAGTACAATAGTCTGATGTTGTAGTTCCTTATGTTGACCACCTCCATATGTTGACTAGTTTGTTACAGTCCCTTGGGCAGCCAACTCATAGCAAGTTCTACTATATTTTGTTCTGGATTCAATACCGATCAGCAGAGTACACCACACTTGACACGATCGTTCATATGGAAACACCAAGGCAGCATGATCTCAATTAATGGTATGTAGATACAAACTCTAGAGTTTGGTCATTTCACGAGATGTTTGTGTGTACCCTGATGTTTGACATTATGGTGGCAAACATTTGGATAATGGACTTAATTTTTTATTTTTCCTCTGAATGTTTAGGTACTCAGATATGTGGGATCAGTCCTCCTACTCGAGGTCCGACAAGGTGAGCTCCTTAGTCCTCTTCAGAGTACAGGGGTCCTGGAAACCCTGCACCCTCCTGCTGTCCCTGCAGCCATTCATCTAGTCATGGCTGTGGCTGCCAATTGTTATGGAATTTACTGACTGTCAGTAAAAGGAGCAGCTGATGATACTATCCTGTCAGTTACATTTGGTAAAAAGTAAAAAAAATCAGAAAAAATTGGTTGGCATGACCAAAAAACATGAGGTGTTTTGGTTTTCATTTTTAACGGTACATTTTTTAGAAGACAAATTCCACGAAAAACATTAACAACAAGTTATTTTGAAAATTTTCATCCCTTCCCTAGGCATTTACAATTTTATATATATATCATTTACAACTGGCTTATTGTACCCTCGATGAATCCCCAACAATGTATATACACACACACACACACACCCCCCATGGAATTCTACTCAGCCATAAAAAAAAAGAAACAAAGAATGTTATTTGCAGCAACATGGCGGGAACTGGAGACCATTATCTTAAGTGAAGTATCTCAGGAACAGACAACCAACACCACATGTTCTCACTAATAGTGGGAGGTAAGTGATGGCTACACGGGCACAAAGAGACATAAAACGATGTTGGAAACCAGGAAGGGAGGAGAGAGGGAAGAGAGTTGTGGGATGTAAACTTATCTATTCGTGACAGGCACACTAAAAGCCCTGAATTATACATTATACCAGGTATCCATCTAACAAAAATATTTCTACCCCATTAATATATTGAAATTGAGAAAACCCTTCATCACCAAAACAAACATACACACAAACAACTTGCCAACCCGACTGACTGTATACCTACATGTAATACAGAGGGGATGTTACATGATGCACCACTATCTCCAACGGGGTGAGCATCACATTTTTGATCGTTTGTATAATACGGTTCTCCAAAATTAGGACAAGTAAAGTTTAAAAACTGTGATTTGAGGAACAAGCCAATTCTACTGACAATTTCTGGTATTGTTCACAGATGCAGAGGAAACCTGGTTTAGCTTTGAATCCTGAGCATACTGCCCGGTTAGTGGCCATCCCTACAAAGGCAGGCCGCCTCCTTGTCCATGTTACAGTGTGTTCCCTTGCACACGAGCTGACCCACCAGACGGGCCTCCACATCCTCACCATCTATTTCAAGAGAAGTCAGTTTATTTTACCCCATTCAGATGGAATGCCAGAGATAAGAGGGGTGGAGTCTCCACTGGCAACGTCACCCTTCACTCACTGCATGCAATGTTCCACCACATTCAATTTCAGTCGGCCCAGACCCCTCTGTCAGTGGCTGAGGAGGCTGTTTCTATTTTGGAGAGCTAATCCAGGCCAGCCCAGGGGTGGTACTTCCCCATGACCACAGACCCATATGCCTAGGCGGACAGCCTTTGGTCACTGCTGGCTGAGAGACGCGCCCCTAGGCTCACATTTGATCTGCTTGCCTGGGTCCTCCTGTGTGTGGCACTCTGCCTACTCCCTAGCCATCCTGCCTGGGTAGGAGGGATAGGGTTCTTGTGTTCAAAAGCATCTCCTATTTCAAGCACCGTCTCTTCTGGGGAGAGGTTAGTCCCCAGGGAGGGAATGGTCATATTGTTGCCATATGCTGTTTAATGGTGGCTGACATTTTATTTGCCTAAAAGCACATGCTTCCCTGTCAGAGGGCTGTCAGGCAGACAGATCAGATGCTTCTGGCTACTAGTAAACCAGTATCTATTTCTGTTCTTACCTAAGAAACCAGCAAAGATACTTCTTTTGTTAATGGAAACACATGTAATTAGAGAACACTGCTGCGGAAAACCCTTCTTACCCGCTGTCATGTAGCACAGGCATCTGACAACGGGGAAGGTGTGAAGTGCTTAAGTCAACATGAGCCCAGTGGTGGGCCCTTAACTTTAACTAATAGGAAGGGAAAGAACTCCAAAGTTTCCTTTAGAACTCCCCCTTCCTCTGCATTCCTTCTGCATTTCTACCCCTGGGGTGTACGAGCCATTCTTCCAAACTCTAAAAAAAGTAACCATCTATGTGATTTTATCACCCCCATTAGAGCCAGGGGGGAACAGGAGCAAAGACCGAGGCAGTGTATCTGCTACTTCTTGGCTCAGTTTGCACTAAAACATAAACAGATGGTGCTACAGTTTGTGAGCTAAGATGATGCCACGGCACTCTACCTGGGGCGACAGAGTGAGACTCTGACTCAAATAAATAAATACATGAATAAATGAATAAATAAATTTGATCTGCCAAAGATTATAAACCAATAATCCTGATAATCTTTCTTAGAATCCTTGAAATTTTCTAGCTTTTCATCATTTAGACCCTACCATGGGCCTCGTGCTAGGTTTCAGCAAAGAATACAAAAGCTATTGTGTAAAGCACAATGAGATACCACTTCACACCCACTACGAGGGCTGGAATTTATTTATTTATTTTTTTTAGAGCAAAGTACCTGTTGGTGAGGGTGGGGAGAAATTGGAACATTTCACTACAATGTTGGTGGAAATATAAAATGATGCAGCCACTCTGGAAAACAGTCGGCAGTTTCTTAAAAAGTTAAACATAGTTATTGGATGTCCCAGCAATTCCACTCCTCGGCATATACCCAAGAAAATTGAAAAGATATGTCTACATAAGAACTTGTACATGGATGTTCACGGCAGCATTGTTCCTAATAATCATAAAGTGGAAGCAACTCAAATGTCCATCACCTGAGGACTGGGCAAATGAAATGTGGTACATTCACACAGTGGAATGTCTCCGGGCAATAAAAAGGAAGGAAAACCAGGCGGTGCCTGTGGCGCAAGGAGTAGGGCGCTGGTCCCATATGCCGGATGTGGTAGGTTCAAACCTAGCCCCAGCCAAAAACCAAAAAAAAAAAAAAAATTATATTGGGCAGCGCCTGTGGCTCAAAGGAGTAGGGCGCCGGTCCCATATGCTGGAGGTGGCGGGTTCAAACCTAGGCCTGGCCAAAAACCACAAAAAAAAAAAAAAAAAAAGAAGGAAAACCTACCTGTGCCAGGCGTCCTGTTAGGTATGACCCCCCCCACACTCTGTACTGCAGAGCAGCTGGGGGAGTTCCACTTTCTGGGTTGTAAAAGGAAAGTTTGTTTTCCTTTTAAACTTTGTTTATAAAAGGAAAAGGGATTCTTATTCCGATTTCAACTATCACCATTAGTAACAGAGTTCTGAAGAAAAATCAGTACAATTAAAAAAAATCAATTTTTACAATAGCTTTAGATTTACAGGAAAGTTGAAAAGATAGTATAGTTCCCATGCACCTTTATGCCATGTTCCCCCTATTCTCAACATAGTCCCTATCGTCACGTCTGTCACAAGGGACTAACCAATATTGATACATTATTACTAGCTGAAGTCCATACTTTGTTCAGATGTCCTTACTTTTTATTTAACGTCCTCTTTCTGTTCCAGATCCCATTCAGGAGACCATCATACATTTAACCATTATTCATGTCTCCTTAACCTGCTGTCCCCAACATGTACTCGGTGGCCTGTTATGAACCAGGCTGCACAGCGGTCCTTCCCTTGTCACCCAACATCTATGGAAACATTGTCTTCTATGATTCCATGAAACCAGTCCCTGATGTCAAAAAGTTTGGAGACTGCTGTTCTCTAGGCTGTGATAGTTTTTCAGGCTTCTCTTGTTTTTGATAATCTTAACTATTTTCATGAGTACTAGTCAGATATTTTGCATAATGTCCCTTAATTTGGATTTTCTTTCCTTTTTCTTTATTTCCTTCCTTCTTTCCTTCTGATTAGGCTTAGAAAAACAGATCTTTTAAGATTCTACAACACATTCTATACCAAAACAAAATGAGAAAAAGATTCAAAAGTTTGAGGTATTGAGCTCAGATGAAAGGGAATCACAACACAGTAGTGTTAAATTTCTTATTTACACGTTTTACTTCTAATTATGAATGGTGGGGATATACTATCATATCTGACAACAATGCTCACTGAAACATGTTCAGGTCAGAGAAAGCTTTTTCAGTATTGTATTTCAACAATTCACTATAACTTATTGTCTTATTTTATTTTATTTTTTTAGGAAATATGAAATCTGGGTTTCTATGCCTAGGCTGGAAATAGAGATATGGTACCAGCTAAAGGCAAATTTTTGCTTTATAGGAACAACAAAAAAAAGTGATAAATATATGAATTGCTTTTGTATGTTAAAAAGCACCAGCTTTATTCAAATCAAATGTCTAAATCCTGCTTAATTACAAAAAGGAAGTTGATCTTTGGATGTGGTGTGTGTTCACATCCACCCCTTTGATTTACATGAATATGAACTGGTGAGAACATATTTTTTAAAAGAGAAGAGAGTTTCAATCTGACAGGAAAGAGTGTAGGAAGCATTAACTTAAGTGCTTGTTAAAACATGAAGGATTAACAGTAAAAAGGGAGGGAAGAATTATGAATGTCTCCAGTTGAGTATCTTCAAAAATGCTTGGGGTTTCTGGGAATGGCTCACCCAACCACATGAAAGTCGTGTGAAGGGAGTCAGCCACACGACTTCTCTAAATCCAGGGTTGAGGCTGCTCCACTTTTACCATCAAACCCTCTTACTTGAAGTATAGCCACAAATTAAATTTATTTTTATTGAAAAAGTACTAAGTTCTTGCAAAGAGGCAAACCCAGCACTCAGAAATGTGGTATCTCTCCCTTGACCTTGATAGAATGATAATGTCAACAGAGAACCAGCTTCTTAGTCTGTGACCCCTTCTTTGGCCATGTGAAAAAGGCAATAATGGCCTTCACCTACAGAATCCAGGAGAAGAATTTAGTTATCAGGTATTCTTTTATATAAGCACCATGGTTAAATAGGTTAATTCCATTGAGAACTGTTGTACTGGCAAGAATGTCTAAAAACAATTGGATGATAGATTTGTATTCTGCTTGGGCAATTTCTTTCTCAGTTTGTAGGATTCAGGTTTTGTGCTTGAGAAAGGAAGAAGAAAACACAGTCTCTATGTCATTCAACAATCTCTTACTGGTAAAATAAATCTACATTTGGAGGATCCACCCAAAGAGTCATGGAATCGCCCACATTAGATCATTACCAAGCCACGTAGGTCAGAAATTATAGGGGGGGCCATTAAAAAAACCCTAAAGCATTCCACTATACACAGTCTCTTCACATGGTTTTTCTGAGTAACTGTGGTGGTTTTGCCAGCTGCGACAGTCCATGGAATCAGTTGGATCATTCTAAATTTAATAAGAAAATAAAAGATTGGCAAGAATAGATCCTTCCTCACATTTAAACTATGTGGTGAATACAGATCTTGGGGAAGCAAATAGGAAGTGAAGTCCTTCACCCAACAAAGAGATGTGTTACCAAGGCATAAATGATCTTAGTGAAGATTTGACTTTTTTCATCTGCCTGGAATGACTTGGATATGCTTATAACTAAGAAACCAATTCTTAGCTGAGGGCAATCCCTTCTTCATACAATATTTATGTGTACTTGCAAGGTCAACAGCAAAAGAGAATGAATTTCCCCAGAGCTCAACCTGAGCTGGTTTATAAAAGGACAAAATACTAAATAAACCAAGAGACCACCCCCCAAAAAATATGTGAATAAAAATTTGGGGAGAGGGACAAAATTATTAAACCCACAGCACTTTAGGGATTTTTCTCAATACACAAGGAAAAACCTATTTCTAATCATAAGACTTAGGATGCACAAATTATAGAGCATTTATATAGAGTTTGAAATTTGCAGTTCTGGGAAAAGAGTTTTAAGGCATATGAAAGACCTATCCTGAACCATGTCCTTCAATGAATTTATATGGGTGATAGTGCCGGTCAGTTTAAAGAAATGTGAACATAATTTCTAAACACACATGTTAGGGTACACCATATATATGTGTCAGTCAATTATAGTAAAGTGGATTATTTTGCTTCATAGAAATCTAAGTAAAAATAACAAAGATAATATTTTTTGTTCTTTTCTTTAAAAAGAAAGAAAAATAGACTTGTGATGATGAGTGTTTTACCTTTGGAATTAGTGACTGGTGAGAATCACAAAGTGCCTGGTGTACTTCTCCAAAAGTTGAGAAAAAGAAATGTGTCCATGGATCCTGGGAAGCCAGGAATAATATGAAACCAGATAATGAAGAGTTAAGAAAAGCTTCTCGGCCTGCTAATGAGCGCCATCCTGTCCTGGTAAGACCACCCTCCTTTTAAGCAAGAGGTAATTTAATTTGCATCTAACTCAGTTGTGTTTGGGCTTCATCCAATCTAGGAGTATCAGTGTGATAAATCATAACGAATTGTCTGCAATACTTCATGAGGTGACTATAACAGACCTGAACAACAAGACCCCTAAGCACAAGTTTCCAGATTCCTTTGAATACTTTTTGCCTTATTCCTCTCATACCACTCCAAAACTTGAAAATATTTCTTGTAACTCCACCACACTGCAAGTTCGAGCCCTATTTGATCAGATCCACAGCTGTTGGCTGTCTCTGTTAAATCAAACCCCACGTTTGAAAATGACACCACCAGTGACACCAGCCAAATAATATAGTAAAAGAACTAACGTGGCTCCTTTAGTTTCCAGATTCCTTTACATCTTAATTTCCCTTTGTAATCTACACGTATGCAGGGAAAGTAGGTTAAGTGAAAGGCTCTTGAGTCCTATTTTGGATTTTGAAAAAGCAGCTGGAACCAGGGCACCCTAGTGTGGAGAAAAGGGGCTGAGCCTGAAAGGGGAGTCAGCAAACTCACATTCTAGAAGCGCTATCTTTCTACAGTGGTGTCACTTTATTCATGGGACTTTACCTCTTTAGGATGCAGTTTCCTCATTTGGATTTAGAGTCACTGCCTGAGAACAAGGTCTGGGGTAGTTCCAGCCCTCCAGAATGCAAAGGCGCAACTCTATCTAGAGTAGAATATGAAATCAGTATAATCTTCCTACGTACCAATGATTAGATTGATGTTAAGCTATTTGTTTCTTGCTCTGGTCAGAGAACAGTAGCTCTAAAAGTAACACACAAAGGTTTTGGGAAGGGGAAGGTTGTGATTTTTTTCTTCTTCCTATTCATAGGATGCAGAGGTAGTGGAAAGATCCATGAACTGGTAATCAAGATTGATTCTCTGTGTGAAAATCATGTTAATTCTATTGGGGTTAATTTTTTCACGGACAAAATACGCTGGGCTTACTGAATTTGTAAGCTCCACAAGGGCAGAGATGGGCTTCTCTTTGTGTTATTATTTGTGTCTGTGAGCTGGTAAGTGTTAGTATAAGTTCCCTATTGCTGCTGTAACAAAATATCACATATTTAGCGGCTTAAAACAACACAAATTTATTATGTTAGGGTTCTAGAAGTTGGAAGGACTAAACTGGAGGGGCACACAGAGCTTCTTAGAGAGTCTAGGAGATCAATTTCTTTGCCTTCTTTCTAGCTGCTACAAGCAACCCTCATTTCTGGGCTCATGGCCACCTTCCATCCTCAAAGCCAGCAAGGGTGGTCAAGTGTTACTCACACCACACCCCTCTGACTGCTTTTTCCATCATCACATCTTCTTCTCAGAGCCTAAAACTCTTGCCTCCTTCTTTCTCTTATAAGGACCTTTGTGATTATGTCAGGCCCACCCAGGTAATTCAGCAAAATCTCCCCTTTTTAGGTTTTTTAATTTAATCCCATTCACAAACTCCCTTTTGGCCCATTGACATTCACAGATTGCTAGTATAAGGAAGAGGATATTTTTGTGTGGCCATTATTCTATCACAGGGTTCAAAAAATATTTGGTAACTCATAAATGTTTTGAGAAAATGGTAAATTAAACACTTCAACTTATATGTAAGCTCCACGAATTCCCATGGCTCATCACTAACCAGGGTCATGGTCATACATATTCATCGTATACCTTTCTGATCCCTTCCAAACACCTTATGACTGAACATTCAGGTTGATGCTATGTGCTGACTTAAAAAATGTACTCTAGCTTTTTTCTTTCACCTGATAGAATATAATCTATTGTGACAGATTTTCCTACCCAGCTTAAGTGAATTGGTCATGCCACATTGAGACAGCCCGGCCCTGAAAAATACATCTTGAGAACCAGACCAGGGATGGGAACCTTTTTGTGTTGGATGGCCACATAAATTTAGCTAATCAAATGAGACCACATTCAAGAAACTTCAATTGATATACTTAAAAATGTACATTATTTTGTAAAAATGAGACTACTAAGCAATTAATAATTTCAAAAATAAAAACTTAATTTTAAAGTTAACTTATGGGCCGGGAGCAGTGGCTCATGTCTGTAATCCCAGCACTTTGGGAGACTGAGGTGGGAGGATTGCCTGAGCTCACGAGTTCGAGACCAGCCTGAGATAGAGTGAGATTCACCTCTAAAAATGGCTGGGCATTGTGGTGGGCACCTATAATCCTAGCTACTTGGGAGGCTGAGGCAAGAGTATAACTTGAGCCCAGGAGTCTGAGGTTGCTGTGAGCTATGTCGCAGGACTCTACTGGGGGCGACAAAAGTAAGACTCTCTGCACTACAGACCCCACTGGGGCCCAGAGCAAGTCATCTTTTCTCTGTTACTCCTTCCTTTCATTTCCCTAGAAGAATTCTGGTGAGAATTTATATATACATAAATATATATACATATTCAAAATTTCAAAATAAAGCTTTGTGAAAAAATAAAAAAAAAGACTGTCTCAAAAAAAAAAGTTAATTCACCTTTTAATGGCTTTGTCATATTTGTTTTTTGTTGGAAAGCATTTGAATATTTGTTTACCACATGGAAATACATAGTTTCAGGTGATCCTCTAGATGGGTATCAGTAATTTTGATCTTAAGGGTGTCTTTATTTGGGTTAGATAACAGAATGTAGATTTGAAGCAGCAAGTGGTCAAAAAGTGAAAAAAAAAGAAATCCAAAACAAAACATTTTGGGGCATGTCGTGAACATGGGTATTCTGCATTTTCCCATATTTTAGTTGGGTCTCTCTCAGCAACAAACAATGACTTTAAAGTATCATGTACTGAGAGCTCAGTCAATTGCCTTGATGATATCAATTAGGTAGGGCTGAAGTGCAAATTTGAGTGTGATGCTGATTCTTATAATCAGCAAACCTTTCATTGTGTATTCTCCAATTAATAAGTCTATAACAGTTGTGTATTCTTTAAATGATTTGCATTTATCCTTTTCATCCATGACCTTTGTTAACTAGAGAAAATTTTTATCCAAAATTTCCTTTTGAAGAAGTGTTTTGAAGATATATAGCTTTGTGTGAAATGCTTGGCTTTTCTGCTCATATCATACATAGATTTAGTTTCACCTTGTGAAGAAATATTCAAGTACAGAAACGCTTCATTCCTATGGACTTTTTTCAATAATCCATATTGCTGTTTCTATTTTTCATAAAATTTAACTGTTTTTACAGAGATAAAATTTTGGCTAATACCTGTCCCTGTGTCCACACACTTTAGAATGATACAGCAAAATACCTTATTGTTCAACTGTAGCATTTTATGAAACTGACAATGCCATGTTGCATTTGTGTGAGTATGGTTAACAACCCTTATAAGTTGTTGTCAAGTGTCACTTAAAATAGTAGCTTTAGCACAGAGATTTTGCTGATACAAAATACAATGAAGAGAAACAAGAGCATCTGGATCTGTTAATACTTTTTTTTTAATCTGTGCATTCAGCCCTTCATGTTTTCCTGTCATGGAAGGTGCACTGTCTGTACATATACTTGCTAAATTTACCAAATTCAGTCCAACTTCACATTTATCTTGAAAGTTGTTGAAGGCATCTGCTCCCTGTGTTCTGTTCGCAAGAATGACTAAAGTGAGTAACTCTTTATAGCAAAGAAAATCTTCTATTATGACCTGAATCAAATATAAAACCTGCATCAAATCAATAGTATCAGTTGATTCATCCAAAGGGACTGAATAATATATAATTTCCTTCTGAAGTATTCCATGAAGTTGTTCTCTTATGCTGAAGGTTAATTCATGATACTGATCAGTTATGATTCTCCTTGAAAGAGGCAGCTGTTTGTTCTTTGAAATATCATTGGGGTCATGGGCGGAGCCTGTGGCTCAGTGAGTAGGGCGCCAGCCCCATATGCCGAGGGTGGGGGTTCAAACCCAGCCCCGGCCAAACTGCAACAAAAAAATAGCCGGGCGTTGTGGCAGGCGCCTGTAGTCCCAGCTGCTCGGGAGGCTGAGGCAAGAGAATTGTGTAAGCCCAAGAGTTAGAGGTTGCTGTGAGCCGTGTGACGCCACGGCACTCTACCCGAGGGCAGTACAGTGAGACTCTGTCTCTACCAAAAAAAAAAAAAAAAAAAGAAATATCATTGGGGTCTAAGCATCCTATAACATCAACCATGTATTCTTTCATAATTTCTTTTTTTTGAGTATTTTTTTCATTTTTTCAAAGAAATATGAGGGTACAATTTTTAGGTAACATTGTTCTCACTTCCAGGGTAAAGTTCCATTTGTAGAAGAGCCCCTCTCCCAGAGGCATGTTATACACCTTCACAATAGGTGAGAGCCTGCTTCATGCCCTCCCTCCCTCTGCCATACGTCCTCTCCTGAACTGGACTATGTTAGTGTTTTATTGTTCTTATGAGCATGTAATTGTTTATATATTGATTTCATATTAGTATGGAGTACATTGGATATTTCTCTATTCTTGCAATATTTTACTAAGAAGAATGTATTTCAACTCCCTCCAGATAAATGTAAAAGATGTAAAGTTTCCATCTTTTTTAATGGCTGAATAATCTTCCATGGCATACATTTAGCCCACTTTATTGATCCATTCATTGGATTGATGGGCACTTAGATTGCATTCATAATTTCTTTCATAATTTCTGCATCATGGAATGTCTTCTCTTTTTTCTCTGAGCATATAAGCTACTTTATAAGTTGCTTCAGAGGCATTATTTCCAGGTCTTATTGGTGTTTAAAAAATAGTCTTTGCTTTTGCTTTTTGTCTTTTAATTTCCATAATTCAACATTTTGTGCCTTTTTCTCGAATTTAAAATATCTGTGGTACTTATGAGTGTTATAATGCTGATGAGCACTGAATGTCTTTAATGTTGATATTGCAGTATCATGAAGTGGGCAAATTATCTTTTCTTTAGCAGAAACAAGATAATACTGCAATTCCTAACCTTCACTGAAAAATCTGTTTTCTTTCTTCAGTGTTCTCTTGCTCTTCTTTTATAAGATGGATTGTTAAGCAGACAGAACTAAAAAGTACTGCGATGATTCACAGATTCCACTTCAAACAGAAACAAAGAGCATTGTTGTCAAAAGCTGGTAACAGACTGGAGTACTCCACCACCATAAGCTCTCGCCACCCGCCTTGTGGGGTAGTGGGGCCAGTTAGGCAGAGGAAGTTAGAACTCAGTTACGAGTGTAGCCGCTGTCAGTTTAGCCCTTCTAGCTTACTAATGTTCTAATTGTGGTGGTCTATCTGGGAGGATTATTTAGTTGGAACTTATTTTATCCTTTGGTATTTTAAATATGGTCATTTAAAAAATAAAATAAATATATAAAAAATGAATAAAAACATTAATAGAAACAAAAGGATTTGTTTTGTGAAATTTGGATTCAGTACAAAGGCCACACTTAAGGACATGTGGCCTTGAGGCTAGAGGCTCCTCAGCCCTGAACTAGACCGGTATAAAACACCACTTCAGTATTTGCCGTGCCCAGCCTCCTCTTCTTTTAAAATTGGCAGTGATGCTATATCAGTGACAGAGTGCACTGATTTACTTACTGATGAACTTAAGTAGAAATAGAGTATCTCTGTGAGGTCTAGAGGAAAAATTTGCAAAATGGGCAAGGTGCAAATTCTGAATAATGTTTCCTGCCATTCTAGTGGGTCATTGACTATGCAGCACCTACTGTGTGATCATATAATGGCCCTACAATGGGTTTGACATAGCACAGAGCTCTCACTGAAGACTGAATTTCTATGGGATAATCTAGTTCAAGGTCAAAAAACTATATTTTACTTCTTTCTTATTTATGAATGTTAGCCTTAAAATGAAAAAAAAAACTGGGGAAATATATATATGTATATATAAATTAGTAATATTTAATATCAAGATGTAGGGGAAATAATCATAAAACAAATTTTAATTCTGACTAAGAAGACCACTTCCAGAGTCAAAAAATGTCACAACTTGGTGGCAAATACCTTTCCTGTGGTAAGTGCAAGGTACTGTGGAAAGTTCTACTGTGTCTATATTTGTCAGGTCAAATACAGTGTTGAAGGAATTGGTAGAAAAGCCTCCGCGCCACCCAAAACAAATCAAACTACTTTTTTCCAAGGCAATTAGACCAAGAAGGAAGTAACAATTCCATTTTCCTGTATAATGTGAATAACTAACTAAGTCATAGACAAGGGCTAGAACTAGCTACCAGTTGTCACACATCTGGAAGAATATTTTAAAACACATTCAAAATGTTTTGACTGATGCTAGGTATCTGGGAATGCAAAATTCTTTTAGGTATTTTTCCTCTACAGATATTCAGCCTTGTTTAGACAGCCATTGTGCCAGATTTGAGCTACATGTTTTATTTGTAGACTAATGAAAATACTGTGCAAAGGTAAGGCTTTCCTTATGATTTTGATTAGGTAGATTTAACTTACGAAGTCCACAGAGTTGCCATGCATTCTTGCATTACTTGAACCACTGTCTAGTTGGGCTCTCTTTTTGCTCCAGAAAGCCCTTCCGTGGCTTCAGTTGGTCAGACCCTCCCCAGGAACAGTATCTCTCAAGAAGAATAGCCCTCAGTCACTTTCCTAAATAATAACTGGCTTGATTGGTCTCATTCCATGACAAGGAAGAGGAAAAACCAGGCTTCTAGTTTTCCCTGCCTAATAGGAACCAGCCTTAGGAATACCTGTGGTTCACCAACCATCCCCAAACCATTTGTGGGATATAGAGGTAGGAGGTAGGTATTCTTCATGTGAGGTCGCCTCCCAGCTAATGTGAGCTAGCTCAGACTTCCAAAGCTCTTTCCACAAACTAACCTCACCATCCCCATCTTCACTCCACTGTCAACCTTAAGTCAGGTGATACTGTCATGGTAGGGGAGGTTGTGGGTAAACCATGCGCTCTTTATTTCTGTTCATACAGTGCACTTTACTTTAGATCATTCATTCTTGCTTTTGACCTAGTCGGGGAGGGCTAGTTTCCTCAAAGGCAGGGGCAGAATGCATTTATCATTGTAGCTTAGCACGGTGCAAGGTGTAATACATATCCGTTGAATTATTTTGGACAAAACCTACTGTGCCCTGGTGTTGAATCAAAGATCATCACATTTCAAACTTGGAGTCAAATTAAACAGATAGTAAGCTTTGAGCCTAACAAGTTTTCACTATTTGGAAGACATGAATAGCAGTCCAGTGAGACAGGTCTGCAGAACTATCTGCATAAGGTTGTTTTTGGTAAAATATAAAAGACTATATTTATTATAAACCAGTGGAATATCAGCTAGCATTGTTTAGGCTTCTTTGAGACAAAAAATACATATTTAGGGAAGAGAATCAGTCTGTTCCTTTCTTCATGAATATGCCCTAACCCTACTGGTTTCAGTTCTTAGAAGTCATTGGGGCACTCAGGGCTCTAGCAGGGGTGTCCAACCTTTTTCCTTTTCTGTCACACATTGGAAGAATGTGGGCTACACATTAAACACAAAAACATTAATGAAAGAAAATGAACCCAAGAAAAAGAAAGAAAAGAAAAAGAAAGAAAGAAAAGGTCCGTGCATAATTTTCATGTGATATTTGATACTAAATATAAGCATAACAGTCCTCAAATAATCTGCATGTGGCCTGCAGGCTGCAGATTGTACACCTGTGCCTGAGAGCATAATTAGGGACCATGGCACTGGGGCAATGCAAACCAGCACATAGTAGGGAAGCTTGCTCTGGAGTGAGTGAGGGCCAGCCCATGCATGCTAGGATGCTCGTGGGGGCAGAGCAGAGGGCAAGGCCATTGGGTGTGGGTACTAAAGTCCCTGCAAGCTGCCTTTAGCTTCAGAGGCAATCATTAGCACCTTACTCATAAACACACTTGCAACCTCCCAGAGAAAAAAATGGGAGAATTTGAAGACCCCAGATGGCCTAAGTTACAGATGGGGTGAGAACTAGAGAAACATGTTTCTGCCTTAGACATCATTTAAAAGCAATTCTGGTGTGGTCTAGGAAAACTTGCATTTAATTCCTTTATAGATAGGTAGTTAAAGGAAAAATGAATTTAGTGGTATGAAGCAACATAATATTTTGCTATCTTATATTTAATGGAACAAAATATTGCTATTTTTACTTTCAAATCTATTTTAAATCAAATATTTGAAGTAGGTTCATGGTCCTCTGAGCAGAAAATATACCTAAGAAAAATATAGAAAGTGTCCTAAAGGGTGAATTACTCCAAGGTGGAGAAAATATTTAAATTCAAAATTCCTCAAGAAAGCCAGCCTTTTCCTTAAGTTTTGCAAATAAAAGCAATTGTGGGCTAATATTCCTAACCTTTAGTCAGTTTTCTGTTGATGAGAAATCAGAATGAGGGATTATTACTTTTCCAAAGAATGTTTAGACATCCCAGTGACATGATCACTATATGAAATATAATTCAAATTATCTTGGTTTAAACACTGACTTTGACAGTTAGTAAAATCATTTAATTTTCTACTATGGAAACTATTTTAATAATTTTAACCACTTTTTAGATTATATCAATTCTTTGAGATGAAGTACGACAGAGAATCAAAATAATCTGTAAATTGAGCTGTATTGCAAAAAACGGTTTTCATTCTTCAGGAGGGCTATGAACGGATAACCTTTCACGTGCCTTTTCCTTGTATTTCTCTTCTTCTACCTCTCCGTTCTCACACAGCTCAAAGAAAACCTAGCTAAAGACCCCCTTCCCTCTGCACTCGCCCATTCTCTTTCATTCACATTCCCAACTTTGCATCTCTCTTCTCATTTTCCTCTTCTCTTTCCGGGGAATGACCACCTCAAAGGATTAATTCAGAACAGGCAGCAGCAAATGGTAACAAGAGTGGGCAAATCAGGATGTGGATTTAAAATCAAGAGGTATTTTAAAGGAGGAGAGTCACTCAAATTAAACATATGTTAAGAATATGGGTTTGTTGTTCATGGCATACCTGCTGCTTGCAATCCCACCCTGGTGGGATCAGCCTTCAAGGGCAGAGCATTCCCTAGTGGAATAATAAATACAGCAGCTTGCGTGTATATGAGCTAAGTAGCTCTGACTGCACCAGCAGAATGCAGGTGGTATTGACCTAGCTCAACTAGAGAACTGGATCGTGGCCTCCTAGGCTCAGAGCCAGGGAAAAGAGAAATTGGGCTGGGAGAAGAGAAACTGGGCTGCAAGTAACCAAGTTTGGACATATATAAAGGGGTGAACACACCGGAATGTTCTAAAGGCAGGAACTTTGTGTTAAGCCTGTCTCAGCAGCTTTAAATATATAGAAGGGACAATCTAGGGAACTCCTGTTCTGAAAATTAGCCGAGTGCTCACAAATTTGACCAAATATATTAGAGAAGATGCCACAAAACAGGTGGAGGTCAGGATTAGAAGTGTGGCTGCGGAGGGGGGAAGGAGGCACAAATGGGCTTTCACCCCTTCTGAGCATTTTCTCCACCAGTAAAGCTTTCCAACAATTTTAATGGCAATAGGTTAACTCAGTCTCATTACACCTTGGATGAAATGCCTGAATTCTCTTAAATGATTGCATCTTTCCCTGCCAAGTCATCATCCACTTTCATTTATTTTAAAAAATGATTAGAAGATGAAACAATGAAATATATCTCCAGTTACACATATTATGTGGGCACGTGTGCAGAACTATCGATTAGTAGTTAATTAAGATTGGCTAAAAGATGCCTCTAATGCTAAAACAAAATTAAATCCACAGTAGAAATCCTCACCAATCCATACAAATTCAGTGCAAAGAGGTCTCCCAACTCTTTCCCATATTTTTCTTTGTGTATGAGTGTTCCTGGCTGCCAAAGAAGCACATTTGCTTTGACTGTGGTACTCCTTTAGCACATTGAATGCTATATAGTTCTCGTTTTTGTTCTTGGAAATGCTCAAAGTGCATTACTTTCAGGGGGAGCTAAATACTGTGCCACTTAGAGAGTCAAGCCCTTCACAGCCAAGCAATGGTTGTTTGAAAACTTATGATTCTATATTTGTAGATTCTTTATCCCTTATTTTCCCTGTGTTGATTTTCTCCAAGGCTTTGAGTTCTTGAGTGAGCACTCTTCTAGTGGCAATTTTAACGGATCAGCCAAATGCTTTTATTTGTGCTGCTGGTAGGACACACGGTAATATACATCATTAAATTAATGCTGTTCCCATTCAGAAGTTCTTTTCTAGGAGTTGTTTGCTGGCTGTCCGGCTGTGGGATCAGAGGGTGAGATACTATTGATTTTAGGCACAAGGCAAGGGACAGTGGGAGCTGAGCTTTTAGTGATGACGCCATCTGGGGTCCTGGGGTAACTGTTACACAGCTTGTACCAGAGGACACGGTGTGCAACATCACGGTGCACGCAGAGCCCCACCAAGATTAAAAATCCCGGAGAAGGCAAAATAATTTACTAAATGCAGACGAGAGCCCTCTCTTTTAGAAAGTATGCAAGAGAAAAGGCTGAACAAGCCAAAAGGAAAAACTTGTGCATAAGCTGCTTATCTCCTACTATTAACAAGGTGAAGGGATTCTGGTCTTCAAGGATATTTTAGCTTCCCTTGGCATTATGCTCCAGAATTATTTTGCCATATTTTTCATGCCGTTTCTGTAATACAACCACTTTACATAGTATATCTCAGGAAATGACAATTGGCTGTCGAATCCCATGCAAGTTGATTGGATATGACAGCTTAAAGGAATAAATATTCTGCAGAGAAGAAAGTTTTTACTTACACTTTAATCCTTTCTTTAGCCATTCTTGGTTAATTCTATTATTTCAATTAGATCATTTAAAAATCAACACATCACATACCAACCTCCCCTAAGAGCAATCATAAGATTTGATGATTTTTCTGCTACACAGGATATGGTTTCAAATTTGCATTATTTTATCTACTGAATTAACTATGAATTCTAAACCAAACTAATGCTGCCATGTGTTTTTAAACATCTCTAATCTAAACCATCTGGAGAGGCATGGTTTTGCAAAGGCATCTCTTTCAGGACACTCTGTGGATTTTGTCACTGCTTGAGGTTTTGGCAAACCATCAACATTACTATAATTCTCTTTTGTGAAATATAGCTTTTGACTAGAATTTGAGTGTGGGGGTGTGTGCATGCATTTATATGAGCATGGGCACTTGTGTACACTTTTTGCTTCTGTTCTCTTGGCTTTTCAGAACATATTTATAACAGACTTGTTTTAAAGAAATAAAGGGAGATTTTGTATATAAGAAATAGTTAAATTTAACTTCAACCACTCAACATAATACCAAAGTTATTGAAGAAGCAAAGAAACAGTGTTAAATAACATACCTTATTATATATAGGTGCTGAAAACGCCTTTTTAAAATGTCAAAAGGAGAAAACATACCAGCTTTAGAAAATTTGAAAAAAAAAAGTAAAATTATAAAACAATTGTGTCAACAATGATTTGTAGCATATAAGATATAAATTTAATATAGTTTTGAAGAAATTACTGTTTCAAATTAACTCAGCTAAATCTTTCACCTAAGAAAAGCAACATCTTGTTTCTTTGGCAAATAATGAACATGGCATTTAAAAACGAGCAATCAGATATAAACATGAAAAAGAGCAAAGTATAGATTACTTGTTACAACAAAGGTTAGAAAAATTTCCCTGGAAGTAAAGATAATGATCCTATTTCTATAAATTCTCTGATAATACATGATTTCTGACAGGGCACAGTGGCTGAGGCCTGTAATCCTAGCACTCTGGGAGTCCAAGGCAGAGGATTACTTGAGCTCAGGAGTTCAAGACCAGCCTGAGCAAGAGCAGGACCCCATCTCTACTAAAAATAGAAAAATTAGCCAGGCCTGGTGTCACATGCCTATAGTCCCAAATACCTGGGAGGATTGCTTGAGCTCAGGAATTTGAGGTTGATGTGTGCTATGATGATGCCACTGCAGTCTTGTTGGGGGGACAGAGCTAGACTACCTCTCTCTTTGCTTTCAAATAATTTCAAAAATTAAGTTTTGCTGAGAGAAACAGAAATGAATTAAAATAACTATTGGGGCATGTGAGTCTGTGTTTATCAATAACATGTTAAAACAGCCCCATTCATCCAACAATATTAGATAACAGAGAGAGAGAGAGATCAGAAAGTTTTGGTCCAGTTTGCAGAAGGAAGTAAAAATGTAAATGTTTTACAAATGGATGGTCTGAAGTCTAGAGGTGGTTCTGTCCCTAGAATATAAACAAGACAAAGCATTGCACAGGTACCCCTCTTAGAGGTGGCAGTGACCTTCATCCACTCTTGTTGGGTAGTCATACGGCCTGGGGCAATGCACAGCCCTACCCCACCTCTCAGGCTCTGCCCCTGGAATGAGGTCCCCAGCAAGCACCTCTGAGGAAGAGGGCTGCATTCTCTTTGTTTTCAGACCACCTGGAATGCATATCAGTTGTATTCTTTTAAGCCTGTTCCTGACTATGTGAAAATGTTGTGGGATAAAGAGAAAGCACCATCTGATGTCCCAGAGAAGAAGAGTCCTGCCAAGCAAGGCCACGGGTCCTGTGTGTCTCTGAGAGGAACATCTCTTAACAGAGACGGTATTGAATGAAAGGATGAAAGTAGAAAACATTTATCAGTCCCACTGCTCTCCTTCTTGCTCTTGAGTCTACAGAGTGGGTTAGGCATGAGAAATGGCCCGCTAGTCTACACAGAATTCAGTGTAGCCACACGAGCTATGCAGATAGCCCAGGGAAGCCGATGATCGAGGCCATCGATACGTGTAGGTAAGAAAGGAAGCCAACGCATCTGCTTCTAGCATGCGGCAGAAACACAGTAGCAGGATGATATTCAGGCCATACACACAGTAGAACCTTCCTGGTTATTAAAATACTGAGCTCCTTCTGCACTCTGCCCAAATGCTTTTGCTCACAAACCTACCCCAAGTACTATCCTGCTGCCTGGCTACCCTGGTCCCTCTCTCCACAGTGCCTCAGTCACAATTCCTGATGCAGCAACCAAGAACACAATACCCAGTACAAAGGGGGAGGCCCACACCCAGGCCATTTGGATAGTACACACAGATGGTTATATATTTTGAATTTCATTCTTGCATATTCTATAATGATTGTAGCTGACATTCACTGGGTACTTACTATGTGCTAACACTCAGTGCTTTACATATTTTTATTTACTTCAGTCTCATAACAATCCTTTGATTTGCCAAAATCACAGAGCTTCTAAGTGGTAAAATCTAAATTAAAATCCCAAGCTGTGTGGCCCTCTAGCCCACTTTTAACCGCTATGCACTTAACTGCCTTCCAGAGCTCAGTAAATATCACATTATTCCAAAATAATTAAAAGTAATTAAAAAAAAATCTCATTATCATTTGGTCAAGAAACAAATAGTTATATGATTGGGATGAGAAATCTTTGGAATTGTCTCAGGTTCCCTGTTTACTCAGCATTTGTATATAAAGAGCATATGTAAGTGTCTGACCAATGTGAACAGGGTCCAGGCAACTATCAGCATTGAGAGAAACTGGCCAGGTGATGGGAAATTAAGTCTGGCAGGAATGAGGGGAAACAGTAGGACTCTTGCAGAGAGGGGATGACCACTTCTCAACTCCAACATTGGCCATGGCGAGTACCCCAGAGGTACTTGTTGAATGAATGAATGGATGAGGAAATCAATAAATCTAAGTTAGGTGAAACTTTTCAGGAATATATCTAAGCAGGAAAAATATGAACATCAAAGTTTAAGCTTATTCCCATGTGAGTATCATGAAGCAATAGTGAAACAACCAAGTGTAAAGAGAAGAGTTTTTATCTTTTCAAAGCAAGTTCATCAACTACTATGAACTGAATTGTGCCCTCTGTATCCCAAATTTTAATTTGAGCCTCAGTGTGATTGTATTTGGAAATAGGGCCTAGCAGGAGGCAGTGAAGGTTATCAGGCCATAAGGATGGGGCCCTGTTATGATAGGTCTGGTTACTTCCAAGAAAAGACATCTAGGAGCTCACTCTTTATTCCTCCACGAAGTGAGGACACAGCAGAAAGGTGAGCACTATAAGCCAGAAAGAGAGACCTCACAGAAACTGAATCAGCCAGCACCTTGATCTTAGACTCCTCAGCATCTAGAACTATGAGAAATTAATTACTGTAGGTTATAAACTACCCAGTCTGTGGTATTTTGTTGTAAAAGCCTGAGCTGATGAATACACCTGTATTATCTCTTTTAACCTCACAGTAATCCCAAGAGATAGGTAGAGCCCTACCATTATTCAGCCCTCAGAATAACCATTTGCCTAAGACCAAGGTTCTCTGATCTTAGTGAATGGCTGGTGTGTGTGTGTGGGGGTAATGTGGGGAAAGGGTGATAGGTCAGGGAACTTGCTCATTTTGTTGTGTGGCTCTCACTGCATGGCATCAATACTTCAGGGGGCAATTCTAGAATGAAGCACAATTGGAGAAAGCCCAGTTTGGACAGTTGTAGCAGAGGGAAAGGCAATTAGGGCACCGAATAAAATCTGCAGGGCTGGGGTCCTGTGTGAACACTGAATGTACATGTCATGGGGCACAGGAAATGCTAATAAAGGTCTTGGGTTTGGAATGATGTGAAACATTAGCTTGACTTGGCCAGACAAAGAAAGCAACAGAGCAATTTGTTTAAAGGTGTATTCTCAAGGCACCCTCCCATCAAATAGCTCGCTCAGTCCCTCGCATTCTCTCTGAGGTACGGAGCCCCCTTTAGTGCTCTTTTCAGATGAGGAATCTTCTCGAATACACCCTCCTTGCTGTAATCCAGCTGATCATTCTAAGTTCCCTAGATGTATTCCAAGGATCAATTCTGTTTCTTCTTGTGTTACTTTCTGCAGAAGATTCTAGAAGGAGGCAGATAAAGAATGAAAGCTGGAAAAGCAGGTTTTCTGTTTCCAGCTTGTTAGGCCAAAACAGAAAATGAAGTTCCTGCTGTTGGATTTAATAAGAATCAGTGTCTAGCTCAAGTCCCTATCATCAGAACACTCATACTCCCTTGGCAGGAAAGTCGTGTTTGGCACGTCAACTCTACAGTAAGGCTGTGCTGCTGGTCTTCTTGCACGTGAGTCACATGAGTCGTATCTTTTATGTAAGAGTTTAGTTTTTTATGGCCTATGTGAGGTTTAATTCCCCGTGATTTCATTCTTCAAAACATGTATTGCAATCTGCATAACGCCGGTTGAGGTTTGCTCATGGGCGTTTTTCCATCCCTGGTACGAACATCACATTTGAAAACTGTTTCAGTCTGACATTGGTTTGCATGTTCTTGACCATGAAGTTTATTTGCCAACTACAAAGCACCTATCGTGTGCTTTCATTTTGAATCCCAGGAACTCATTAAATATGGCGCAGTAGTTATCAAAGAACTTTCTGTTCTTTTATCCCTTTCTTTTTTCTGACCTATCATAACCACTTTTTGGCTCATCTAAGGGACAAGCTTAGGAAAATGCCCTTTTCTTTTTCTCAGCTGAGCCATAAGGATATTACCCTTCCTTTGATTTAAATAAATAAATTAAAATCCTTACATCAGATTCTAACACTTGCCTGGTCATAATATACCTTAGAAAATTAATTTAAATTAATTTATACCTTTGTGTCCTCAGCTACTTTGTAGATTTGGATTATGGATCACAATGTGGGTGGGGGAGGGACAAAAATTAATGGGAAAGGAAATCAAGTTTGTTGAAATAAACCTACAGTTCCATTAGAGACCGGAAGAAGTCTTTCATGAGACCAGAAAACACAACAAAGCTTCCGTGACACACCCAGGGTCACCCAGCAGTGTGGTCAGCTAGGAATGGAGCTGCCAGTCCTGACTTTCTGCCTCTCTCCTAACCACCAACCCACGTTCCCTTCTGGGTCACCATCATTCCTTGCAGGCCGAACCCTCTTTGAGGTCAGCAGGAGCCTCCTGCCCAACCAAACGCTGGGTAACAGAGGCTATGAGCTGCAATCTCATTTGTAATCTTTATAGAATCTTCATGAAAAGTAAAGCCACATGCAGGAAAAAAGACAAGTGGGGGTTTTAAACACAGGCACAAGTGAGGTCAGTTGATATTACCCCACTTCACATCCTAGCTTTGCCCCTGAAACAGTGAGGGTTTCTGATTGATTGCTGTCAATTTCAGGGCACGGTCAGATCATCCTCAGAAAGAGAATGCCAAGAACCAAGACACCAAATCAGAAAAAAAGTAAAAGTAAAAATAAAAACCTCTGACCAGGCTGAGCTTCTAAACATAGCTTTTCCACTTACCTCAATGCAGATAATTCTAAGATAGGTTATTTCTGATTCTATTCATTCCTTTTAAAAGAGAAAGACCGCACCAGGGTAAGCAATGCAGGGTGGTCAAACACATAATCTAATGACAGTGTGTGGAAGCCACTACAGCAGACGGCCGGAGCACGGCCAGATTGTGTGACGGCGCTGAGCGGCTGATTTCTATGCAGAGTCCACCAATGTTTTCCAAGTACAGACAGCTTTTACTGACATGAAAATAGAAAATGCAGGACCAGAGCCCACACTAAAAATTCAGTTTGTAAAGACGTGAAACTGCCCATGAAAGCAGAAGGCATTTGGCCTTGCAATTCATAACAGAGAGAAATGAGCCTTGCTACTAAAATCTTTTTTATGACTAGGCTAAAAAGTCTGTCAGTCTTTGCAAAACAACACTGTCTGATGTCTGTTGATTTGCTTTCTAGTACCTAAAACAATGCTCTTGGAGCCACTGGATTTGTTTGCAATCATACCTTTGGAAAAAAATAGGAATAATCAGCAGAGATCAGCAAACAAATGGCTAGTTAATGCAATTCTTACCAAATTTTAAAAGTACGATTGTCACGAAGCATCCTCACTATTCCCACCCCCAGTTCTCTTCCTTACTAAGAAAACTGATTGTCTAAGTTTGAAATTATTGAACATCACTGGAGGCCGTGGAAGCACACTCAAACAACTTGATTTCTGACTTCGTGTCTAGGAAGGACCAGTTGTAATAAATACGATTTGGCAACGACCAGAGAGGATGCAGAAGAAAAGCTACCGATCAGTGAGTGAGGGTTTGGATTTTTCAAACCCTCACCCTCAAATATGTAGGGGTCCCCCAAAATATCTACACATTTTAAGAAAAGAAAAATATTATAATACTCAAGTCATATTTAACTTCTGCAATTAAAAGCGATACAAGATACAATACACAAGATAACAAATGTTATTGGTATATACTATTACACGTTATTGGTATATACTATTACAGTTTTAATACAGTTTTTTCTTTCTTAAAATGTATATACACTTTTTTTTTTGGCACCCTCTGTATTTTAATTCTGTGGACTCTGTAAATTTCCCTTTAGGGCTGAAAGATGGTAAAGATAGCCAGATCTAGAACCGTGTCTAAACACTATCTTATAAAAAACAGGCTATTGCATCGCGAATGGGCCACACAGCCTTTGCTATCAAGTTCCACAGTGCCCACCCCTCTGGAATGCAGCCTAGGAGAAGGCTCAGGGCAGGCAGCAGCGGGAGCCCAGTGACTGGGTAAAGTGTGAAGTCTCTTAAATGGAAAAGGAGAATGACAACCTTTTTTCTACCTCCCTGTTGTACAGATCAACGAGAGCATTGATCTCACAGGCAGAAGTGCTGGGGAAATGTAAAAACAGACAAATGTGGGTATTGCTACAGGTATGACAGATGAGTGCACGGTAACTGAATTGCCTTTATTAGCTTTTCCCCTCTACCTAACATTCATCCACCAGTTCCCAAGGATCCCTGATTAGTCCTCCAACAGCTCGGGCGTACTCAGGATTATAGCACTTTTGCTTTCTTTTGGCAGCCAGTGACGTTTACCTGGCCTTCATCCCAACTTCAGAAAAACAGCACTCTGCAAGGCACATTGTCCCTACGTCATGTTCAGTGGGGTCCTGAGCTCATTCCTTTTACCCACCACAAAAGCAGATTCCAGAAATAACTTAGCTAGAGAAAATTTGTGTGTGTGGAGCTGAGGAGTTGGAGAGACAGAGGGGCAGGGTGGGAGGTGTAGGGATAGTTGGTCAGGAAACTTCTCAAGTGGGGCCAGATAGGAGATGAACATCTTAATAATAAAGGCAAGAAATGCCTCTCCAGGTTGGACCAAGGAGAAAAAGGGGATTGCGGAGATGAGAAGAAAAGTCCTAACTTTCAAATAAAGAACTTAATTAGTTTGTCACCTTATTATCCCCTTTCTTTACTCTCTTGTATAGCCCAGTGGTTTAAAATTCTTACTGCATATTCAAATCGGCTGGGTGATTTAAAAAACTTGCCCAGGCTGCATGCTAGACAAATTAAATTGGAATCTCTTTGGGTGGAACTCAGGCATTTGTTGTCCTTAAAGTTGCTCAGGTCATTGCCATGATCAACTAAGGTGGAGAACCCAGTTTGTTCCATTTCTTCTCTAGTCAACCCTTCCTCCCAATGCTACATGGTGGTACCAGGCTTCATCCCCAAGTAATGCAGCACAAGACAGGCTACGGGGTTCGGAGTGAAAGCCAGCTGACTTCAAACCTGGAGGTACCATTCCCAGGCACCCACCCTTGCTTTATAACTTCTCGGAATCAGTTTCTCATCTGGGGGCACTAAAAGTATATGACAATGAGTGTAAAGAGTAGATTCTCAATGCGTGTTAGAATTGCTTTGTTTTAACAGATTCAGTGTCATGGAAACATTCTCTATGACCGCAAATTAACATGTTTTTTCATCTCAAGAAAATTCCATTCTTTTTATGTCTAATTATTTCCCTTCTAAAGTTATTCACTTGGTATATTTTCTTATTAGCACAAAGAGATCTGGAATTAGTAGGAATTTAGGAATTAGTAGGAATTTAGGAATAGTGAAAGATATCGGTTTCCTAGATTGCTCTGGGGTGAAACTCAGGTGTGATGGCTAGTTTTATGTGTCAACTTGGCTAAGCTAAGCTATCCAGTTTTGTTCATCAAACACTAGTCTAGATGTTGGAGTGAGGGTATTAACATTTAAATCAGCAGACTTAGTAGATGGCCTCCTAATGCAGGTGGTCCTCATCCAATCAGTTGAAGGCCTTTAGAACAAAGACTGAAGTTTCCCCAAGTACAACCAATCTGGCTGCAACACAGAAATTCTGCCTTGCTGGTGTGCCCTGAAGATTTCAGATCAAGATTATGCCAATTGTAGTCTGAATCTCCAACCATCAGCCTGCTCCAAAGATTCAAAGATTTTGGATTTGCCAGCTCTCACAATTGAATGAGCTGGTCGTTTAGAATAAATCTCTCTCTCTCTCTAAAAAAAAGCACACACACACAGAGGACACGCACACAGAATACCTTCAAAACAAATCTTAAGCATTTCAAAAGTATGGTTTAGAACACCTTAAGAGGAAACTCAGAAGATTGTACAAAGAAGACTGTAAAGAAGAATTTAATGCTAATTTAATGCTAAATAAAAATGTGGTGGCCAGGTAAAAAAACAAAAATAAAAATAAATAAATACAGCTTAATAATATAAACCTCCCATTGGTTCTGTTTCCGGAAGAACCCTAGCTGACACTGTCCTCAGGACGGTTACATAATTACTTTGCTGTGCTCACTTCCTTCCCGGCTCCTCTCCCAAGAGGGATCAAAGTGCTCTCCCTTCCACCCTCCCAGACCTGGTCCTACATTCTGCCCACTACAGCTCCCACAGTTACATCGCTTTAAGAGAATTGATTTAAGGGCAGAAACTGAGTACTGTGATGTTCATAAGGTTCTCTAAATGTAACCTTCATTTATATTAAGGGTCATCGGTGTGAACTGCTTATCATTTAAATCCGAGTAACACAATCATGACATTCAATGTTGTTATATATGTGTGTAGTTAAGTTGAATAGTTTTTATTTGATACCTAAGAATCTCAGAGTCTTTGTGGTATTTCGTACGTGTCACTTGATCAACTCTTAAAGTTTAAACATATTAGCATTCTTGCTTTTCTCAAGGAGAAGGCTGGAGTTTAACATTCCCATCTGTTTCTGGTCACTAGATGAAGTGAAGATAGCAGTTGGAGATACACAGATGTTTTACTCAGTACCTTTTGGAAACTCTGGTCTAACCACCTTCTTACTATATTTAGAGTGCTCTTCACTTTAAAAAATATTCTATTTTCTTCTAATGTACATAGATTGAACCATTTATGGAAGAAATTACAAATAGAATCAAATATTTGTTGGTGAACTCTTAAGTAAATAATCCCAAAGTTACTAAGAGAAGAAAAAATTGCCCTTTTTATAAATTTTAGTTAATTCCAGAGATCTGTAGTCAGTTAATTTAATTAAACATTTAAGAATTAGGATAAATATTATGTATATTGATTAAAATAATATGTTACTTGTTAGGTTTTTAAAATCAAAGATATGACTTATATAGTATCAAAATAGTTTAAAAGGCTTTTTTTTTTTTTTTTTAAATGTGCTTCTCCTTATCGCATAACCCTTATAATATTTTCCTGGCAATTCAGCAAACCTCTTAAAACTGAACAAAATTAGGATTTTGTGCTTCTATGTTTACATAGAAAGAGCATATCAGACTGACTTGATAATCTAAAGAAAAACTGTTCCTATTTCAAAGGTTCAGAAAAGAGAGGTTATTTACTATGCAGACCTCAACTTCTTGTTAAGTTGTTTTTGAGAAAGCAAATTAGAAAAACCTGGCCAGAGTTAGCAACCGCTCAATCAGGTTGAAGTTGGGACTTTTATTCCAGCAGCTCTTGTTCCCCAAATTATATCTGATAACGCTCTAAAGTCTAAACATATTTTAGTTCAAAAAGATACTTGGCTCTTAGATATAAAATGGCACAAGCAACAGGTTTACGCACCCTCTTCAAACCATGTATTTGTATTTAGAGTAATCTGCCACTCACTACCTCTGAATTGTAACAGTTGAGGAACTGAAACGTTGAGCTGGAATGTTTGATTTTCATTTTCCTGTATATAATCACAGGATAGGGACATTAATAAGAGGGTTGGTGTATTGGGCAGTGCAGAGGCCTGTTATTTAGGCAGAGTCATGGCAACAGGGCAAAGCTGAACGTGCACAAGTGTAGCGTAATCTTAGGCTGCATCGTGTCAAGTGAAAAGAAGATGTGTGTTTGCAGATGCCAGAAGTAAAATATACAAAACTATTTGAAATTATCTTCATTTTCAAACTAGAAACAGCATCAACATTTTCTCCAAATTTGAGAAAGACTGGTGGTAAGTCTTCCCCCAAACCAGCTACAAAAGTATTATTATCTGTAAAGCAATATGGCGCCCATAAACTCAAAATTGGCAAAATCCACTGGACTGCATTTCAGAGAGAGTAGGAAACTTGAAATGGTCGCGCTCTGAGGATGTCCATGTGGGTGGGCAAGCATATGTTGCTGCTAGGCCGAGGAAGTGGTGTACCACGATTTCTTCATAAGTGCGAGGTCTTTATAAACTCATCCTTGTGGGGGCTGTTTTAAATAGACAGAAAATGACACAGAGATCCCAACCAAGCTTCCTAACTGTTTGAGAAGGGTTGCTACTTTCCCAAAACATTTGGTTACTGTGGGAGAATTTTCCAAAATTGTCAACCATTTCATTTTTAAACTCGATTCTTTCTCTCAACATAAGACAGATGGAATACAGCAGGAGCTATATTTGGTTTAGCAGGAGATGCAAGTTATTTTTACTATGCTGACTCCTACCTGACAGTGGAAGACATATTCTGGTGTGGTTTTCTTAAACTTCATGTTCCAAACCAAGGCCACTCCATCTGGTTCGTGGGGAGCATCTTCATTGTTGTTGTAGGAAGCAACCATTAGCTCAGGATACTGAAAGGAAGAGGTCATATGGTGGATTACACTGGGATGACGACACAAGGAAAACTTTTTAATTTTGACATTCATGTGCTATACTACACAGCTTAAGTGGTGCTTTCTTCTGAAATTATGACATGCTTAATATCAATTTACTGCTTCAACCTACTGCAATCCGGGGCAATCCTCAACCTCTAACACTCTGTAGGTGCTGCCATGGTCACTGATAACTACTGAACTTCAGCACTGCCCAACCTCTCTGCATTATCTGATGATTTGGGCTACTCCCTTTTTGCTCCTATTTTGGCTTCTGTTACATCTTCCTCTCCTGATTTTCTTTCCTGACCACCCTTTTTAGTCCCCACAGAACTACCTATATTCCAAAGAGGGCTAGTTTGTGCTCTTTTTCCCCTCCATCTCTACGTTCTCCCTGGGGGAACTCACCCATTCTGAGGGCTTTAATAAGCTTAATAGGCTAATAATTTTCAAATCTATATCTCCAAGTTTAATTTCTCTAAGTTGGGGACCCTTATATCTGACTGCCTGCAGGGATTTGTCAGAGCTGTCTGCAGACACATCAGATGCAGCACATAGTAAAACAAGCTCACTGGCTTCCTCACAAAACCGACTGCCCCTCCAATGTTCTCCTAGGGAAGATAACAGCTACCTGCATGGCTTCCGGCCTCCAGGCTTGCCAGCCCTGCCCTTATCCACTCCACTCTCATCGCTTGTCAGGATGGTGCTACAAAATACTTATTTGGCTAAGTCCCTCCTCACCTTAAAATACTTAATGGCTTATCATTTCTTTCAAGACAAAGTCCAGGTCATGTAGGATCCTTCATGATTTGTCATTTTCTGCTTTCCTGCTTATTCTCTTACGACCTTCCATCGCCCCCAGACCCTGTACCTGTGAGGCTGATGCTCACTGTCATCAGAATACTTCCTCTTTGGTGTTCACATCATTAATTCATTCTTCTAGATACAGCTTAGACATCAAGTCCTCTGAAACATCCACCTCCTTCCTTGCCTTTTCTCAGCTCCTTAAGTGTTATGTGTCCCTCCACCCCCAATGAAAGCATTTGTCAAGTTGTATTACTGACACTTCCCCACCTATGTCTTTCACCAGACGACAAACTCTTTGAGTACAGGGATAGGTTTTATTAACCCCTGAACCCAGGGTCCAGTAATTCCTAGCACATGCTAGACTTGTGCCAAAATCTGATGCAATTGATTTTAGTTTCTACTTTTATAAACTTTTTATTTCATTAACTTTGTGCTCAGTAGAAAGGCCTTATAATTAATCTTTTGTTATCAAACAATGCCAATAATTGAAGGCTTACATGCAAGAAACACAACCAGCAAAATAACAAGGAGGGCTCTATAGTGATGCCAGGTGTTGGAAATAACTCTTCACCCTACATGAACTCGGTCTTGAGCATTATTAAACAAACTGAAGGTAAATCTCATAGGAATTATTTATGAATCATGAAGTTATCTATGACAAGAGAGTGCTATGGTCTGCCCTAATCCTGATTCATGAAAATGCCATTCCTGTTTGGGATTGTTGTAAGGCAATTCGATTAAAATGAGTATCAGGATTAGGGCAGATCATATCACTCTCTTGTCATAGATAACTTCATTTTCTCCTTTTTTCACTATGCTGTGTGTGTATAACACACACACAAACATATGTATATATTTAGCAGAAGATTTTCATTATTTGAACATGGACTTTTTTTTTTCTATCAAAAACAACTAATCTAAGTCTTCCATGTGGCCCTGCAGTAAATAAAGCTGTGGAGAGTTACAACTTGCTGCCTTGTGGGGAGGAGGTATACACATACAACAACTCGCATGCATGTGGCCACCAAGGGAAGTAATCATTCTTTATTAGAAAACACTCCTCAGCAGATGAATCAAAGGCCTATTAAGAAAGGCCTTTGATTCAAAGCCCATTCAAAGAAACTAACATCCAGATAAACACAGAAGTCTCCAGACTGTCCATCTGAAGTTTAACTATGTCACATGTGAAAAGGCAACTCTATAAACATCGATACCACTACCACAGGGGCCAAGGAGCAGCCAGATGTGTCTGGAATAATATCTTCCAGCTTCACATCTGGGTCTCATCGTTCACACCCACTTGCAGCTTTTCTTCTTTTCCCCTTTTAAACGTATTTTAAATTATTTAGCTTTAAATCTCCTTTAGAAAACAGGGAATGTTTTTGTAAGATACCAGTGAAATGTCTTCAGCATACTCTCTATAACTGGGATCATAAGGTCTAAAGATACTGATCTAAATCTTCTCTCATGCAAGTTTTTTTTTTTTTTTATTGTTGGGGATTCATTGAGGGTACAATAAGCCAGTTACACTGATTGCAATTGTTAGGTAAAGTCCCTCTTGCAATCATGTCTTGCCCCCATATCTCATGCAAGTTTTTATGACTTCGAAGTGTCCTCCTTTATGTCCTTGTCTATTATCTGTATGTTTAAACATAACTAGTCATACTTTCTTACTCTTCAATTAAAAATTTCTAGACAATTATTTAAATCTGAACTGTTGCTAAAATTATAATTTTAAAGAGAATATGAACAATTATGAAATTTGTGATCTTCTGATTACTCATTGGACTGGATTGCCCAATATTAAATATAGGGGAATTTTACCTCTAAATTACTGGATATGCTCTCACGCCTGGTTTGTTCTTATAGAGAAATGAAATCTAATGTTATTGGAGAAGAAAGAACCGACATATCTTAAGTGTCCATTATGTTAGCTGGGTGATATGTTCATTCTTTTGGTCCTCACAACTCTAAAGTAGGCAATAGTTTACTTATTTCTACAGGCAAAGAAACCAAAGATCCTGGGTTAAATAATTTTTTCCAAATTCTGTTGCAATAAGTGATGATGTGAGAACCCCACTTGAAGTCTGTTTGGCTTCAAAGGCCACATCCCTTGGTGTCTTCTGTGGCACGTATTAAGTGCTCTGTACATGTATAAGGCGCAGTGCCAGGTAAAATATGGGACAAGGATGCCACGGTAACATGCTCTGCTCTTTAGGAACTCATCATTGAGCAGAGGGAGGAAACACACATGTTGGAATGAGTACAACACAAACATACACACCAAGCATGACACGTGCTAAGATGGGGGGTTTAAGCAAGGTTCTGCAGAAGCATGGAAGAGAAAATAACAACATTAGTTGGAATGGGGTGTGGCAGGGAGGATAGGTTGGATGGGTCTTCTGAGAAGAAATGGGGCTTGAGTTGGGTCTTGCCAAGTGGGTAGATTATTAGGAGAAAAGAGAGAGAAGAGCATGTACAAGTGTACAAAGATGATGCAGGAGATTCCGCCTGGGTATCTGCCTGGGTCATGGGAGTCTCTGTCTTTGGAGATTACTCCAAAATACAGATGTCTAACTTCCCAGGGATAATTAATTACTTGCAGGGTTGACACTTGACCCAGCTGGGCCAATCACATTCTCTAACACGGGTATTTTTGAGACACAGAACTCCTAGGCCAGCAAATGTGTTAGGATAATGACAGCATCCTACTGCTGCCAGACCGCAGCTCCTCAGTTTTCTACTACTCCTGAGTTTCCATCTTCACCTTTTTCATGGATTACCTTACTGTGCTAGTGGCTGTCTAATAAATTCCTCTTTCTACTTAACCTAGCCAAGGGCAAAGCATCTTGGCAATTAAGGTAAAGAAGAATGCATATGTTCAGGAGCCATCAGTTTGCAAGTACTTGGCTGGGAGGCAGGCTCCGTGGAAGGTATAAAAGAGGAAAGGCCTGGAAATGCCCAGGGTGTCATGAGTAGTCACTGAACACAGGCTAGATTTAAGCTACTTGGGAGGCTGAAGCAGGAGAATTGCTTGATCCTAAGAATTTGAAGTTGCTGTGAGCTATGATGACACCATAGCACTCTTCCCAGGGTGAGAGTGAGACTCTGTCTCACAAAAAAAAAAAAGATTTCACTCTGGGGACATGAGTCATACCCAACAACTACTAATCCTACTATCATTACTCTTCTCAATACTATGTTGTGTTTATTGAGTCCTTTTTGCACCTTTAGGTACATTAACTCATTTAATACTAACAATAAGCATGTGAGCTAGGTATTGTCACTATCATCATTTTAGAGTGAGAAAATTTAAGCCAAGAGAAAATAGGCAACTTGACCAAGTTAACACAGAGAATACATGAGTAATCTTTACAAAGATGAATCTGGTAAAAGTGCTTATAATGACTCAGCCATGGAGAGACTGGAAGCGTGGGGACCACTAAGGAAGCTATTTCCTAATATAAGCAAGAAGTACAGGGCGCATAAAGTAGGTGTCAAGTTCATATGTTTGTAGATTTCAATTTGTGTCAGTGGGAGTCTTTTTGCTACCATAAATTTAACTAAATTTAGCAAGGAAATTATCCATCAAAGATTACTCAGGTTTGGCCGGGTATGGTGGCTCATGCCTATAATCCTAGTACTCTGGGAGGCAGAGGAGGGAAGATTGCTTGAAGTCAGGAGTTTGAGAGCTGCCTGAGCAAAGTGAGACCCATCTATACTAAACATAGAAAAATTAGCTGGTGTGTTGGTGCACACCATTAGTCCAGCTCCTTGGAATGCTGATGCAGGAGGATTGCTAGAGCCCAGGAGTTTGAGGCTGCTGTGAACTCAGCTGAGGCCATGGCACTCTAGCCTGGGTGACAGAGCAAGACTCTGTCTAAAAAACAAAAAAAAAATTTCAAGAATGGAAAAGCAAGCATCCCATGTACTCGATATAATCTAAAAACTAGTAGGTAGAAAACTACAAGCTGACACTAGAGAAATACACAATGAAATTTAAGAAGGAGGAAGTAGGGGGGACTCAGAAAGTTCCCACCTATTGGGTAAAATGTAGGGGTATATGGCACACCTCCTGGGTGAAGAAGGACTCAACTACAACTTGGACTTTGGACTTTATCCTACAGATGCAAATAATGTAACCTAATCATATGTATCCTCATATCAACCTAAAATTTCAAACTAAGATTACTCAGGTTTACGCCTTGGATGACTGCAGAATAGCAGGATGCCATTCCACGGGAGAGGAGTCCGCACTGAGGGAATGGGATCATGGGTTGGTTCTGTACACATCTGCAAAATCTGCCATGTACTATTGACCCACTGTGTTAAACAACATTCAGTGAGTGACAGAGTTGATTGACGTAATTCCCCAAGTTCCCAAATGCCTTCTAAGGAATGATGTGCCAATAACTTTGCAAATATTGCAAAATTAAAGTGTTCTTCTTTAAGAAGCCCAGAAGATCAAAGCAAAGCCATGCTAAAACCTTAAAATTTCTTCCCTTTTCACCCCTCAGCTTCATTCTGTTACTCTCAGAAAATCAGCCAGAACACACATGCCACCACCAGATTCCAAGACTGGCCCAGTCTTTCTCAGCATCTTTGGATCACATCCAGATCCTTTCAGAAAGTCTCCTCATCCCAGAAGCATGTGAATCTGACCCTTCAAACCCCACACAACTGTTGAGCTGTAGGGACTGGGGGCTCCAGATCATTTTTCTTATGCCCCATGTAAAATACACTTTTCAGAAATGCAAACCTCTTCCTCGCAGTGAAAAAGGCCACATTACGTAAGTGTGGGAGAAATAAATGTGGCCTCTTTCTGGTAGAGCTTCTGCCTTTCCCAGTTCCCCTTCCTGCCACACAGCCATCCCACAGGACCCTGTGTGGAAACACACCCGCGGGCAATCCAGCCTTCCCCTACCGGGGCAAGGTGGGGACCCAGCCCCCTTCTCAGGGAGTGTCCCGGCTGACGGGTAACACGGGGACAGTTGCCTTTGAGGAATGTGTCAGATAAGGTTCCTGTGTAATTTTCAGACTCAGAACAAGTGAACAAGCTGAGCTAAGTGTTTCCTCAGGCTTGGATCTGATTTCTGAGCACACCGATTGCTCAGAGACCACCCACACACTAGTGGGAAGCTGCTGGGCAAACCCTGTTCCTCAGTCTCTGCTCCATCATGCACCCTGTATGCTCTGTTGTTTGGATGTAAAAGGGGGAAAAACAAGAGGAGAAACATCCACTCTCTTGGTGGCTGATGACAGTCCAGTTTGGGAGCTGTTCTTATGATGTATTTTATGACCCTGCCTAAAACACCCTGCTCTCCCCTCCATTTGTCCGAGCAACTCCCTCTGGCCAGAGATAGACCCCATCCCGCTGAGTTCCCAGAGCACCTGCTCTCTGCCCTGTATCACTCAGCACTGACAAGCCTCTTAATATCAGATTCGGCTCTTTGAGGGAGGCAGCGGTTTAGAATGTATGCCTTGGAATGCTAGAAGACTCGGGTTTAAATCCCCACTTTACCACATCCTAGCTGAGTGATTTTTAGCAAGTTACTTAGCTACTCTGAGCCTCAGTTTTTTCAAATTTAACATGGAAATAATAATAGTGGCTGCCTCATTTGGTTGTCATGAGGGTGAAATACAGAGCCTCCAGGGCAGGTGACACTGTGCTTTGTATGGACAGAAGAAAGACTAATTAAGAGCTAGCTATGCAGCCTGCCTTGTGGTTCACTCCTGTGACCTTAGCACTTTGGAGAGTTGAGGCAGGGTGATTGTTTGAGGCCAGGAGTTTGAGAGCAACCTGAGCAAGAGCGAGATCCTGTCTCTACAAAAAATAGAAAAATTAGCTGAGTGTCATATGTGGGAAGCCGAGGCAAGAGGATCACTCTCCAGCCCCGGACTTTGAGGTTGCAGTGAGCTATGTGGATGACAACACTGCACTTTAGCCTGGGTAACAGAACAAGATCCTATCTCAAACAATAGAAAAAAAAAAAAAAAACTAGTTATGCCAGCCTGAGCACCTTAGCAAGACTGGGTCTTTTGTAGAGACCCAGTCTCTACAAAAAATTTTAAAAAATAATAATAAAAATTAGTCAGTCATGGTTACTGTAGTCCCAGTTGCTTAGGAGGCAGAGTCAGGAGGATTATTTGAGCCAAGGGGTTCAAGGTTGAAGTGGGCTGCGATTGTGCCATTGCACTCCAGCTTGGGTGCCAAAGTGAGACCTGGTAACAGTTAGGCTGTATGCCTGTGGACACGTGACTTTCCCACTTGATGCTGGGCATAGTGCTTTGTATATTTTCAACTAGTTGAGTTGGACACTCAGAGAAATTTGGTTTTAGTAAATTTTCCTGCCTTCACTCTGAATACAACACTAATGAGTTTAGACAATTATCCCTATGGATGATGGAGAGCTTTAATCAAGAGAGTGAATTACAAGATTTGTATTTTAGAAAGATGATTTGGGCAGATGTCTAGAAAGAAAACTGTAGGTGGACAAGAATGGAGGTAGAAAGACTGGTCAGAGGGTTAGCAATAGTACATGTGCAAGATGATGATCGTATGAGGAGAGAAATGGCTGGTCTTGGGGACAGCTCGGTTATGGAAGATAAAGGAGACGAAGCTAGGAATGTTGATGATGAGAGCTCTGATTTAGGCCCTCCGGCATATTGTGATATCTTTAACACAGAGATAATGTAGTATGCAGAAAAGGATTTCAGATATATGGAAATGGTACATTAATGATTAGTTTGAGATTCTATGGGACACCTAAGGAAATCTGTCCAGTTTGCAAAATGAAATTTGGGAAGGAGATTGGGTGGGAGATTTAAACAAGCTGCCCATGCTGTAGTTGAATCCTTACCAGTGGAAAAGACTTCCCACAGAGAGTATATCAGGATGAAGAGTAGAAGTTGAGGACATGACCATAGGAGACAGGAGCCTCAGGGGGATAGAAGAAAAGGAAGCCTTGGAGAAGAGAGTTGAGTAGAAACAACTTAGCGGAAGAAGGTTGTTTCCATAATCATGGAGAAGTCAACTAAACTGGTTGACAAGGAAAGTCAGGGCAGATGAAGGCTTAAAAATATCCACAGGACTTGACAAGTAGAAAATCAATAGTGGCCTTAATAAGAGCAGTTTTGTGGACAGAATGGTCCAGCTTCTTCTATGTACCTAACACACAGTAGATACTCAATACAACCAAATAACTGAGTGACGATTTTAAAATGAAATCTTAGTAAAATGAGAAAGAAAACTAGCAGGCACAGAAGAAAAAATTGTAGTTCGGTAAACATTTAAATTTGAGGATCAAATCTCTCTTATTTTTATTTTCATACAAATGCCAATAGAACTTCACAAGCCCCATATGTGCCATCCCAGCAATAATTCTTACCTGGAGAGACCAGTCCATACAAGTGACCACGCGATGCTTGGACCAATGTTCATCATAGAACTGACGATTGAAAGAAAGATTAGCTCCAGCCTGAACATCCCTAGAGAGTTTAAACATCAGAGATAAAAAAGATGTTTCAGAATGGGGCTGTCTCCCACTGAAACATGAAATGACAAATGCATGGCACACAATACTCTCTGAAGCCCAAATAGCAATCTAGACAGCAATCTCTGATTAAAATAGATGAACTAAAGATGATCTCCTTTATGAAAAACTCATTCTAACCTGGCCCAGAAAAGGTTTCCCCAGGTTTCAAGCCTGGTATGAAATGTCCAGTTTGTTTCAGGCTTCCGTCTTAACTAGTCTAAATCCTTCTCCTTTCTTAATAGACTGTAGCCCAAACCAGTGTTTATTAGAAATCTCTCTGCAGCACACTAGGAGATTCTTGGATATCAGTACTACCTTATCTGCCCTTAGACCAGAAGCGGCATGCATGTTTTAATTTAATTTGTTTTGCAAATTCTGATCACTGTAGTGGCTGGTTCCTTGCTCAATAGTTAAGTGATAATTTCTATCATGAGGTAGGCATGGTGGAGAGTGGAGGATTCACCACATGTGTTTCAGATACGTACCATTCCCTACCATAGACAAAAACAGCATCTGGGTCAGGTCTGGGAGGATTACACTTTGACCAGTGTTTGCTTGGCTGACACTCAACTGGCCACAACATCACCTTCAAAGAACTCAGCCCTTGGCCATGTGGTTGCTCTATGAGGCTGAGTATTTAAATTGAGTAATGCTTGTTTTATGACAGCAGCTTTGGATCCTACATTGCTTGGGCTTCAGTTTGAAAATTCTTCTCTATTCACCTTTCCCTTGCTGGTTTGCGTTATTCATTCATTGGCTTGCTCCTTGCCTTGCCTATACAGCTCTCGCTCAGCCTGGTGACCGGGCTTCAGACAAGTTATCTGGGTTCTAATTCGTGGACCAATATGACTCTTCCTACTGCAAACGCTTCCTTCACCTCCACCATTACAAATCCAGGCAAGAGGTACAGGTACTCAAGTCCTTCCAGAACCCAGGATAATCCTTGGCCAGGCATCCAGAGGGAAATAGGACCAACAAGATCAACCAAGTCACAGAGCAAAAGACAATAAACGTCACAGAACAAATATATATATATATATATATCAAAATATTGTTGTCTTCAGGGTAGTCTAAATATTTTGCCAACTGCAGAGAACATTTTCGGAACTCCTTTTTGAATTGAAACTGCCTTGAGTGTTTCAGCACATTTCTGTGCATTGTCACAGTGCTGACATTGTCCTTTACGAATGTACTTGAATTTTACAAATTGTAAAAAACTATCTCTGGTGAAAAAAGCAATTGATCCTACCTTTACATATTGTTCTCACCAAAAGAAATCTGTGGCTAAAACCCAGTTAGCCAGCTCATAAAGTTAACTTATTATCCCTGTGATCCTGGGCTACAGCCACTGTCTTTTCCAATACATATGCTGAAGTTATAGAAAAAGTCATTTGGGAACACTTGTTTTTATCGATTAGGATTTTTTTTTTGTTAGAGACAGAGTTTTACTTTGTCGCCCTCTGTAGAGTGCCGGGGCGTCACAGCTCACAGCAACCTCCAGCTCTTGGGCTTAAGCAATTCTCTTGCCTCAGCCTCCTGAGTAGCTAGGACTACAGGTGCCCCCCAAAATGCCTGGTTATTTTTTTTGTTGTTGCAGTTTGGCCCGGGCCGGGTTTGAACCCACCGCTCTCGGTATATGGGGCCGGCGCCCTACTCACTGAGCCACAGGCACTGCCCTAGGGTTTTTGGTTTTTTTTTTTTTAATGTTTTATCTGTTACTATAGCCTTGCATAAGTGTTTTCTAAAATGCTATACATCATCTTATGGTACCAAAAAGAGGAAAATTTTTCCAGTTTCTGTTCACTATCTCCCACATAAGGTAGGTGCTCCCTATCTTGTGTTTATTTTCTTCAGCTTCCTGTTTGCTTAGATACCAAGAATAGAGCTAGTGGAGATAACACAAATCGCCTTTGCTCTTTATAAGAATGCTTTCTCAAAGGATAATGCATGTGACTTTGCCAGTTTCTATCACCTGGACCATTTCCCAGATATCAAGTTCAAAAGCATTTCAGGGAAGCACATGATAATTACAGGGAAACTCTAAGCCAGACATTATCACCAAAGCCTGCCGTCAAAGCTGTTCAGCAGCATCACGCCTGGAATTTCAATCCTGATTTGTTAAATTTGGGATTTGCCTAGTCAATACATAATTACATTTAGAATCAAGAGATAACTTATGCTATTTTTTAAAAAAGGCACACAAGAGACTAACCCATCTTTTTCTTCTAATTCTCGACCACTGTAGTCAAAAAAGATGTCCGCGTCTTCGGCCAGTGCTCTTTCAATTACTCGTATTGTTCGATCAAAAAAGATGAGAAATTCCTCTGAATGAAGGATCTGCTGTTTTTCTTCCTCTGTCAACTCCCTTGGAGGGGCTTTTTTTTTGTAGAAGAGATTGTTATGAAAGAAAGAAAGGACAATTAAAACTTATCAAGAGGAATCCAACTCTCGAAAGAGACTGCTTATAAAAGGAGAGTTAAGACACAGTGAAATGAACTGTTAGTATCCATTCTAAATAATTCCCAAATACACTAAAGGCCTTTGCAGATGTCCCCACAAAAAGATTTCATATTTGGCCTAATTACTATTTTGAAGAAATGGAAACAATTACAAATAAAAATAGATTAGTGTGTTTTTAGCAATTGGTTTTGAGTATTATTTTCTTTGAAACTAAACTTGGGAAAATAGCTCACATAGGGCATAATCAATACATTTATAAAACTGTATTTATACATACAGTTGTATTATTACTAAGCTGACATTATTAAATAATTAAGAACCCTCTGTAACACAGTCCACATGGTACCTTTCCTTTTTCTACTGCATAAATTCATGTTATTTTAGATGGTTAGTTGGGAAGGTTGACTGTTACATAGATTTTATTAAAAAGCTGAAATCTGTCCTTCCAAACCTGCTATCACTTCAGATGTCTTCTGCTTTTAAATAAACACATAGAACAAATAAATGCTTCTACAAAACACCGCACAATTGTTTTTATGCCTTAATTTTCTGGCATGATTAATTTTATCAAACTAAATGTGAAGATACATAAGAAAAAGAGAGATCAAGAAGTAGTGTGTCATAGTTTCTTTTTTTTTTAATTTTTTCTTTTTTTTTGTTAAATCATAGCTGTGTACATTAGTATGATCATGGGGCACCATACACTTGGTTCATAGATCGTTTGACACATTTTCATCACACTAGTTAACATAGCTTTCGTAGCATTTTCTTAGTTATTTTGCTAAGACCTTTACATTCCACATTTACTAGGATTCACTTATACCCTTGTAAGATGCACCACAGGTGTAATCCCATTAATTCTCCTCCCTGAAAGTTATCTGACCTTCGAGTCACTGCTTGGTAACAACATAAACCATTTCTTTAGAAGCAGGTTTTACATAAAACTATAAGGAAGGGATTAGGAACTTCCCTAGACTGAAAAACCCTCAAGAGTAGAAACTGTCCGCTGAACCTTTGTGGTTTTTCAGGATCCCTAGTTCAACTCTGGTGCAGAGAGCCTTCAATAATTGTTTGATTGATTATTCTTTCAGTAGGACAGAAGCTCCTGAAGTTAAACCTATAAGAGGGGGGTACTGAATTACAATCACAGGTGGGATCCTTGGTGGAATCATTTAGCCCCTGAGTTTTACAAACACTTCCACATCCATCACAATAACCAGGAACCATTTCTATCTGGCCTTGTGGTCAAAGGAATTTAGGAACAATCACTGTAGCTTTTACGGAAGTGTTATCCAATTTGATGGATGATATTTTAAAGCCACTATCCTACAGAATTTGAACTGTCTAGAAGCGTTTCTGCAGAGTCATGGGAATGGAACTCAATGTTTAACATTTACAACATTTCTCTCCTTCTAACATCCCCATCCCTGCTCCACACCAACATGCAGGGTGTCTGGAAGGATTTGAGCATCTCTAGTTGCAGGAAGGAGAGCGATTCAGATGTAGCTGGCTGAGATGCTAAGAAATGCTCTCCAGGTAATATTATGTTAAAACATGATGCAGACACTGTAGCAGACCCTCTCCAAACAGATTCCACCCCCTGGCATCTAGCAACCCTAAATACAGCTAGAAATACTTTTTCTGCTGCCTAAATTTCCAGAGCTCTGAATATGGCACAGTGTACTGGAACTTTTGAAGGACTGCTATCAACTTCTACTAAGCAGTGTTGCTCAGACACTGACTTGAGAACCAGTGAGGTGGGCCACGTGTACACTCAGACTTTGGACAGATACTGGGGAATAGGTGGAGGCCATAAATAATACGAGGAACTTTACCAAACCAACCTGGAATCAAACGTGCACCCTGCTATTTGCTTGGTGTGATTCTTTAATGAGTTCATTGAAGTTCTCTGAGTAGTAGTTTTATCTACAAAATGCACATAATGATGCCTAAAATTTAAGTCTGGTTTACCAGCGAAAAATAAATATATTTTGCAAATAGGTAAGCATTTACTAATTAGTAATTAAGTAGTAATTTATTAGTCTACTTTCTAAAACTCCCATAAGTGAAACATTTGAATTATCTTACTCAGGAATACTACTGAACGGAATTAGGCAAAAGGGAAAAAAACCCCTATACAATGCTAAATCCATTTGTTTTTTGTTAATATGTTATTAATACATTAAAAATAAACTTCACTAAACAAGAAAAATATGGGCCAAGAAGAATGTCTTATTTAAAAAAAAAGACTCACTCAGCCTTGGTCATTGCTACTGGATGATTTGAGACACACTTGAAATTAAGCAAAGAAGTAGGATCTTTCCCCCTTTATTCTTTTTCTTCAAATGATATCAAAATATTTCTAGTCTCTGTTTATCTTCTTGAGCCACTTCTATTTCACCTATATCTTTCCTTACAGGTCCATTACCTTGAATAAAAAATAGTATCCATGTAATTCTCTGTGATTTTTTTTTCTTTCCTGTAGCTTATTGTCACTTTGATCTCAGCTTTCAAGACATGCAACTTCTTCTTTAAGAGAAACGTAAATGGTTGATCAAAGTGTGCTTGCAGAGGCCAAGTTCAGGTAGGTGAAGCAGTAGCCTCTCCAGATATTATGTTTGACAATACAGTATTTGGCTTGAAATTAAGTTGCTACTGAAGCAAACAAAGGATATATTTTATATTAAGCTTTGATGTCTAACAGGGATCAAATGACATGATTTGTTAGCACAAAATCAGATGCATGTGCAGACGAGTACTTTTAAAAAGTCATAAACAATATTCAACTTAGGAGTTAAATAGGGGCATACTTACTTTTGATATAAAAAGAAAAACTTCCCCTACTTAAAAATCTTTAAATGGATAAGTGCTGTTACAATATAATGAAAACAGAGTATCCAGGAAATACAACCTGTATTCAGAGACAAAAGCCTCTCCAGACATTATATTTCATGAAAGAAAATTGATTATGGAATCCAGAAAGTTCAAAGTATAGGAATAAAAAAAATAGGATCGGAATTGCTTTACTCCATATAGACCCAAATTCTCCCCGAAATAAGTGTTTCTGCAGCTTTTCTCTAACGAATTTAGCTATGTTGATTAGTATGATGTGAGCACTCCAAGTTGTAAACAAACTTCAGTAGCAAACAAATAACCAACATACTGAAATTGGCATAAACGTATTTATGATCTATGTACAAAAGACTTAATAAAATAAAATAAGTTCATAGCATAAAAATGGTAGGAATTAATTTAAGACCAAAGAGTGTAGCAGAACAAAACATGGGCACTGAGGATATTTTAAATTTCTTATAAGCAAAAATGCTATTATAGCAGATGTTTTGTTTGCTTGTTTTTATAACACAAAACATGGAGTATTTCTGCCAAGAATTGACAACTAATACTTTATGTATCTAAAGTGCTCTTTAAAAAAAATTCTTTCTGAAAAGGATAACACATTGCTGTAACTTACATATCTAAATTACAATTTTCAAGTTTACCAAAATTTACCAAGTTATGTTTAGCTTTGAAAGAAATGTACTGAATTTATGAAATTCAAAATTTAGCCTAACTTTGTGTCCTACAAAATTAAAATCTAAAATAAATTTTATTTAGGATCCACTTTTTATTCTTTTTATTATAGAAATGTTAATTTCTCTTGTTTTTTTCTTTTACATAAGAAAATACTTTTAAAATTATCTTTCAGGATGATCGTTTTTATTTGCTGTGTTTTCTTGACTGTTCTTATTGATCTTAATATGTACTTCGTCAGTCTCTGTTTAATTTGCTCTATTTACTATATACTACTTTTGGCTTCTAGAGTTCTTGGGTTTTTTTCTGTATAAAAGTATAAAATTCATAATAACATTTGTAACTTTTATTATTTAAATGTCTCATTTTTAGGTTAAAAGTTATTTTTAAAAAAAAGTTATTTTAAAATTATCCAATTCAGAAATGTCTTTCCTGCTTCAGTGATGCAACTTAAAATTTCAATATAAAAGTTAAATTTTAAAATATTTTTCAAGAATATCTAAAAGACAAAAAATTAACAAACTACATGTCCAGGAAAAACACCAGATTAAATAACAACAGTGGTTCTCAGGAGAATTTTATAGTAAAATCAGTTCACAGGCAGCAGCAAGAAAACCAAACCAAACTCACAATGAAGAACATCCCTCCCTGAAGTTAATGGGAGGTTTGTGAGTTAATTGATATTTACAAGAGTTAGGTCCCTGATTCTGTTGTTTTGAATTTCTAAACATGAAGACACTAGGGCATTGACATGTAGAAATTGCTAAAATATACCACTGTTTTTTCCTACTGTATTGCAGAAAAAAAGAAATTCAAACTGTATTTCCTTGCTGTTTGATGCATTTTGATATCAGTGGGGCAAAAATGTCAAAAGCTAGTGAGCACTGATGGCTTTCCCCATCTCTCTCACCACTTTTTCTTTATTTCTTCACTTCAAAAAAAAAGCCAAATAGATTTCTCAAAAATGTGTTTCCTGGTTTGAAACTGTGTATGTCAAGTTTCAGCCCAGAGCAAATTTTTATGGCTGAGTAATAAATCCCTGAAACGCAGGGTTCATAATGGAAGTGCTGACACAGCCCTAACTACTATGCAGCCGTGTGAATGGCGCCACGATTATATCTGCTAGAGATTCTTTCAAAAGTTTGCAAAATACTGTCTTGCTTAAAAAAAAAAAAAAAGCCAGAGAGTTTGATGCCAACATAAACATGCTTTTAACCCATTATGTGCTAATTTGAAGAAAAGCCAGTAATGGAAAATAAGGCACACAGTACAGCGGTCACAGGAAATGTTCTTTCAAACTTCTTTTTGACTTTTAACGTGACTTTAATCAATTCCATGAAGCACGAGTAACAGTTAAAACTGAAGGGTGCTTTTGCTCAGAAATTAAGAAGGAAGTTGCTTTGCTTTGCCAGAGAAGATGGTTTGGCGGTTGGGGTTGGGGGTGGTAGTGACAGGGAGTTCATGCCAAGACACACAAAACCTACCCTGGCTCCTATCACCAGGCATATTTTAAGGATATTTTACACAAGTTAAAATAGAGTATTTTGATGGAGCCTGACTATTTTGTCTCTTGCTACACCTGTAATAATGACATTCTCTTCATCAGCTTTTTAAAACTGGATGTTTTTAGTAGAATTTTATACGTCGAATCTCTTCCATCCAATCAATTTAGACTCTCTCAGAAAAAAAAATAACCCTGTGTCTTTTCTGGATGCCACTTGTAAAGATGCTAAATCTTCTTTCTGATCCCACGTATACCCCAGACTCTGACAGCTGTTGAACTCAATGCTTCAGACCATGTTCAGTGACAGAAATAGGGCCCTTAATGATAGTTTTCCAAAGGGACTTGGCTTCCATCACTTTTGATATTTTCACAATTTCCTTCAAGTCAGCTAAGGCCTAGGTAACCATTTTCCCATTCCAAAGCTATGGACTATGGCAAAGCCTGTACCAGAGAACTGGTCCACCCAAGGGCATCCATCATCCCATTAGGGATGGAGCCTGGTTATAGAACCAGGCACTGCCAGGCAAGACTATTGATAATAATTCAGCAGACTCTGGGAATTCATGCCAAGACACACAAAACCTACCCTGAGATAGCACATACTTTGTGCAAAGTATTATTAAAGACTAGCCCTGCTGAGTCTTTTAAAAAAAAATAACTTTGGGAGGTAGATATTACCTCTGTCAGAAAGGTAAACAAAAGTGACACCTAAGGTAATCAGTAGTGATCACACAGCTGATCCGTGACAGAGGCAAGATGGGATCCCATGTGGTGTGGCTCCAGAGTCTTTGCTTTTTTTTCTATCACTATCCTATACTGGCTTTTAGATATCTGAGATGGCATAAAACAAATTAAAACAAATTAAATATACATACACACTTCAAAAGATCCTCAATATGAAGCCTTTCTTAATGCTTACAAACTCTCTCATGTAATTTATCTGTATGATGTGGATGCCATGTGTAATAGGTATCCCAGGTACTCTAATTTTCTCACTAGAGTACAGGGGGTTGAAGTGAGTACACGGGATCAATATGTATCAGTTCCTACAGAAGTCTCCAGTGCTGATAATGTGTCACGTACCAGGCCAGAGCCACTTTACATTTTACAAGTCAAGTGAGCTTCTAATTAGAATTAGATTGATCTATATTTGGGACACTCCACAGGACACATGGAAGAACTTTTAAAATCTACACTCCCTTCTCAGATTCCATTCTCCCTCTGACAAAAGAAAGACAATTTCAAAATTCTCCTTTGTCTTAATGGACTGAGAATCTCAGAGTAATACGAAATCAGATTTGTAAGGCAATGTCCTCTGCAGTATTCCTCTCTTCCTACCCCACATTCTTCTCTTTCTTTCCCCCCTGCCCCCATTTATTGTGTGTGAGACCCAGGGCTATCACGTGAGGATGGCATTGTGGTGATTAAACGTACAGGCTTTGGATTCATTTCTAAATCTTGGCTCATGTACTTATAAATTATATATCCTTGAGTAACTTGTTAAACCTCTCTCTTCCTAATTATCTATCTATAAAGTAGGAATAATACTATCTGCTTCAAAAGGATGTCATGAGGAGTAGATGTCTGCACAGTGTTTAGGGGAGAGCCAAGTGCATAGTAACCTGTAATAAATGTTAGGCTCTATCTCCACTGGAAAATATAAAGAGCTCCTTCCTCCTTACAAAGGTTGTGGAAAAGAACTAACAGCACAGTTAGTAGCAAAGATCACTGCCAATGTTTCTATGTAGCTCACATGAAAACACTGTGGAATTTATTGACTAAATACTTGTATCTAATCCTTTCTTTTACTGTTATCACTGAAAATATATAGTGGAGTGAATGACAGAACATAGGACGATTGATAACAAGTATTTTCTTTTATCACTATTTGGTAACGATTTTACTGGAGTTGTGACCAGAATTGTTACTGAAATTGCAGATGGTTTGCATTTGACTTGCGTCTATCAGTTTAGAAATAACTCTTGGTTTGGAGATGGCGGTTAATGTTGTTACATGTTAATGTATTGAACAATCCTAGAAAACCTTCCACTCAGGGGATGTAAATTTAGTTTTTACTTACCTCTATAGTCCCTGACATTGGTAAAAGCAAGGAGAACAACAAAATAATTACTCACTTTATCTCCCACACCATACCTTCCTTCACCTCCTGTTTTTTATCTTGGTTTTCCAGTTCTGAATCATGGCCAACTTTGGGTTCCACCATTTCTTCATCTTCCTCATCCTCTAGAAAAAAGAATGAGAAAAATGCAAAATTTTTTCCTTCAAATCAAAGTCTTTGGTTGATGGTGGGAGATAAGGGTAAAGGGTAAATTTCTAATCATTTAGGGCAACTTCTAAGTAAATCAGTCCACAACGAATGCCCAAGATAAATGGTCATGAATATATGAATAAATTATCTCCAAAAGGGGCCTCTTTGAAAGTCTCCCCAACTGGAGAGAAAACTGCCCCGAGTGGGCACCTGTTACATCCATGTCCAGGCCCTCACCACGTGGGATGTCTGAGAATTGCCTCCTTGACCTCTGAAGCTTCTTCAGAGATGGACCAGGAACAGATCTTAAAATGTTTCCACCTGGAGCACATTTTCCACAGGGGACACCTGCTGTACAGATGACTCATTTCCAGTTTAATTCTCACCAAATTAATTTGGTTTTGACCTACGGGAAAGGGTTAAATACAGGTCTGACCCCAGGTCAAATGCCACTGGCAAGGAAACAACCACGGGTACAGTCCCCAAAGTCAATGCCATTGGTCTGAGAGAAAGCGATCCACCAGAAATGGGCTTTACACATCCAGAACGCTCCCTGCATTAATGTGAATTTGATAACCCCCAACAAGTGGGCCCAGTCAGCTACCACTGCCAGATGTTGTAGTGCCCTTGCTGCCCTATGCAAATGTTGCTGATTTTCTCTCTTCTCTCAACTTGCCTTTCTTAGACACCCCTTCCATTACAGAGCGCTTGAAATCATCAGGCACAATGTAGAAAATTTAGGAGAGAGTCAAGCTGTCACAAGAAAATCCAACTTACAGAAAATAATATAGTGATAGAAAAATTTAATATTTATCTTTATGGTTTTTGAATACACTATGATCTTCACTGGAGGTTATTGATTTCATTGGTTCAAATGGCATTTAAAAGAAATGGCTTCACCTCTCCCTCCACCCTGTATGTTCATTCGCTCAACAAATATGCACAGATCTTCTGTAAAATCTCAAGCTCTATAGATAGTTCCATTCTGATCACAATAAATTCTAAGATGTATCAACTCAATATTTCAGCACCAACCACTTAGAGAATACATTATAAATGCATAATGCATAATGCATACTTGAATGCCCAAATAAACAAGTAGGGCTTGAAAAGCAACCTCCAAAATGCTGACTATATTAAGCGAATGATTTATAGAAGGGATATCAATTAAAATATGAATGTGTAATTGTACCCCATAATTGCATTAATGTACACAGCTATGATTTGAGAAAAAATATGAATGTGTAAAAATATAGCATTGCAATTTAGATATTAAAATTTTAAAAGTGTGAATTTTCATAGAAATGCAATACTTGGTAAGTATGCATGTAGATTGAGAACCCAACCTATTACTTCATAACCACACTATATACATATCAGGAAGATTGTAGAATGCTTTTTAAGAGAATTATACACATAACTCTGAGATCACATTTATGAGATTAAAAGTTGCACTTTCAAAAAACACTGTTGCACAGATTTTTAAAGAAATAAACCTTTAAAATACTAAGTTATAAATAGCACATCTAAGTCTTTACCCACGTGTAAAGATATTACTGTTATCTTCCCACAAAAAGTTCCATTTGGGAAGTCCTGAAAAAAAAAATAACCACTTTGGCTGGTGTGATGGCTTATGCCTCCCTATCCCTTTGGGAGGCTGAGGCAGGAGGATTGCTTGAGACTAGGAGGAGTTCAAGACTAGCCTGAACAACATAGTGAAACTTTGTCTCTACAAAAAATTGAAAAATGAGCTGAGTGTGGTAGTATATGCTTGTAGTCCTAGCTACTTGGGAGGCTGAGCCAGTAGGAGGATCACTCAAGCCCAGGAGTTTGAGGTTGCAAGGAGCTATGGTGATGCCATGCAATTTAACCGGGCGAGAGTGAAACCCTGACTCAAAAACAAACAAACAAACAAACAAAAAAAAAAAACACGACCTTAACGTGATATACATGTGCACTCCTGATCAAGGATAATGCAAAGCCCAGTGAGGAAAGAGCTGGAGAGAAGTTTCTTCTTCTGACAAATCTTACATGGAGAGGCAATTTTCAAAAGCCCTCTCAGTTGTTGGAAAGTGGCTCCATTTCTGAATCTTCTAGGGACATTTCTTTAAATCTAATGGATTTAGCAGCCATGCCTTGACAATTAAGTTCAATACACAGATGATAAGGCCAGTGTTACAGGTTGAATTGTGTCCTCAAAATTTATGCATCAAATCCTTAACCCCCTGTGTCTCCAAATGTGACATTATTTGAAAATAGTCATTGCGGATGGAATTAGTTTAAAGGAGGATCTATCCGAGTTGGGTGGGCACCTAATTCAATAGGACGGATGTGTTTTATGAAAAGGGGAAACATGGGTGCAGGCGCGCGCGTGCGCGCGCACACACACACACACACACACACATACCCCCCCAAGGAGAACACCATGTGAAGAAGGAAAAGATTTGGGTGATCACTTCCACAGGCCAGAGAGCACCAACGAGGGCTAGCAAGCCGCCAGAAGCTAAAGGATAGCACTAACAGGTTCTTCTGCACAGCCCTCAGGAGGAACCAAGCCTGCGGACATCTTGACCTCAGACTGCCAGCTTCCAGAACTCCAGGGTGTTAAATATCTGTTGTATAAACCACCAGTTTGTGGTACTCTTCTATGGCAGCTCTAGGAAACTAATAAAGCTATACAGTGCGTTTCCTTCTAGGATCTTACAATTTAGTAGCAAGGGTACAGGAGATACACAATAATACCGAAGGTAGGGATGAATGCCTTGCCTGCATCATCTAATCTATTTCTCAGAACTTACTACTATTAGCCCAGTTTTGTAGATGAGGAGACAGTAATTTCCCCCAGTGAAACTCCCAATTATGTCCAGCTTCAGGTTCTGTCTGGTTCTGCCTGCTTGGGCTCTGTGATCTTTACCTACAGTTGAACTCTCTCTGGAACCGCCATGAAGCAGAAATGCCATGGAGAAAGGGCTGAAGAATAAGCAGGTGAAACAGTGTAAGGAAGGGCTCTGAGGGGGGACCTTGATGTGGACATCTCAACATAGCTCACTCTTCCACTTTCGGGAGATAAGCAAATGTAAGTTCAGCTGAGCAAAAAGTTAGATGTACATAAGGAATTATTTTATTTATCAAGGGTATATATGCTACATCCAAATTTTGTTCTTATTTTCATTCTGGAATCCATTGCTCTGAGACCTGGCCAGGAATGCTTGATGGGAAGCATTAATTCCTCCAGCCAGAACAACTCACAATTGGGTGAAGGCAGCATTTCAAAGGAAGTCACTCATCTGGCTTCTGGGCTGCAGTCTAGCACTACCTGGCCCTTTGATTTTTGTACAGTTCATAGAAACTCCATGAGACCCTATTTTTTTTTTTTTTTTTTTCAGTTTCTGGCCGGGGCTAGGTTTGAACCTGCCACCTCCGGCACTTGAAGCCTGCGCCCCACTCCTTTGAGCCACAGACACCACCCGAGACCCTGTTTTTTTATCTGTTGGATTGGGATAATCATTCTTCCATAAAACATGTTGTGGTAAGGATAACCCAAATGAAATAATTGATATGAAATTTTTTTTGTTTGTTTGTTTTTTGTTTTGTTGAGACACAGTTCGACCCTATGCCCTGAGCAGAGTGCAATGGCGTTGTAGCTCACTACAACCTCAGACTCAGGCTGTGGGCATCCTACTGCCTCAGCCTCCAAAGCTGCTGGGATTACAGGTGCTCACTGTGGCACTTGGCTGAGTTTTTTCATTTTTTCTCACTCTCACTCAGACAAGCCTTGAACTCCTGAGCTCAAGCAATCCTCCTGCCTCAGCCACCTACAGTGCTGGGATTACAGGTGTGCGCCATCATGCCCGGCGATGCAAAATTGCATTTTAAACCATCAAGATAGTTGGGAATATATGTAAGCAGAAATCTTCAAACAGATGTTGTCTTAGCATGTAACAAATACTGACTGAGCACCTACTATGTGCCAGGCGCTGGGCATACAACAGGGAACAAGACAGACAGACACAAGAATCTCTGTGCTCACAAAGCTTCCATTCCACAAACCAGAAACCAGAAACAGACAACATACATTCTGTATCACACAAGAGCTATGGGGCAAATTAAAATTGGAAAGCAGGATTAGGCATTCTGGTCAGGGGAGAGTCTCGATTTAAAATACAGTGGTCAGGAAAGGCCACGCGGAGGTGACAAGTTGAGCAAAAACTTAAAGGAGTTAAAGGAGTGAGTTGTGTGAAGACCCTGGGGGAAACAGTCTCATAATGAATAGATACTTTCTTCTCTTCTGTGCACCCAAGAGGTGTAATGGATCGAGGTCTGAATTCATTCATTATCAGTTGTGCTGACCATGGATAACAATTGTGCTTTCATTAGGGCCAACTGGTTTGCCTGTTCACAGTTTCTCGTTCTCAAAACTGAAGGTGCTTTTTAACCAAAGGACTGAATTAGTCAGCTTTAAATAGTATCAACTTCTCATCTTTCACAGATATAAGGGGTTTTATTTTAAACATTAATTCTTGGAAGAGTCAAAAAGAAACATCATGACCAAAAATGCCACTGGGAGCTTATTGAAAAAATATTATCCTGTGAAAGGTTTGGCTATAAAAAGGGCGAGGTTTGAGATTCAATGTGCTAGTTTATGCATAGATGCATGTGGGGAAATCGTGGGTTATCTCATTCCTTAAATGGAAAATTCTTCCCCAGAGAATATGTTTTTCATCAGTTTAGAAAATAAAACATGAAAAATATGTATTGTGTTTATAGCGTGTGCAAAGTCCCAGAATGAGATACTGAGAACAAGGAAAGTTAAAAAATAGTACCTGCCCTTTTAAAGTGACTACAAACCAGTTGTAAGTATTAATTTTTAGTGGCCACAAAATTCTTTGTCAGTCTTTTAAAGACAGAAAGTAAGTGTTTCAGAGGATTTGTTAAGGAAATAAAACACAAGAGACTGGTTTGTTTCTCTGCATACTGATGTGTTTGCCTTGCTCGCCAAAGAGAGTATATTTTTCTTTAAGACACTGGTTTCCTTTCTGGTGCAATTGGAATTACTTCTGTTGAAACCATTTTCAAAACAGTTAAATAACTTTAAAGAAAAGGATTTATGTAGACCCACTACAGACTACTGATATATGAGTTGTGCCACTGGTTCATACCCGGTTACATTTCCTCTGAGATTGGAGGAAAAAAAAAATTACCACCCATGTATGGTTTCCTGTATTCAGGTACACACAAGAAATTAAACTAGTGGCAGAAGTTAATTACCTGTCACTCCAAGGGGCTAATTTCAAAACAATGGCATCTTTTAGACACATTATTTTATTTAGCTCCCATATTCTGCCATCTCCAGTTGCCACATTCATTGTCCCTGGTTGGAAAAATCTTTGGTAGCCACTACCCTCATCTTTAAGATTTTCTAGAGGTCTAAGATTGAATGAATAATTGCATGTTATGCAGCCACACATAAAAAACACTCAGCACAAGGCCTGACTCTTTGCATGCACTCCAGAAGTGTTAGTTTCCTCTACTAGTTCAGGGTTCAGAATGAAGCTGATGTGGCCAGTTTTAATGTGCCACAGTCCTCTGATTGTTGACTTGCTCTGATGGCCTAACAAATTGGAGGTAGTTGAAAAAGAGTGCAGTGGAACGTTTGTCACTGTTTGTAAATATCAAAACCCCTTTCTGACTGGGGCCTGGGCATATTCTCTCTCTCTCTTTTTTTTTATTAAATCATAGCTGTGTACATTAAAGCGATCATGGGGCACCATACACTGGTTTTATAGACCGTTTGACACATTTTCATCACACTGGTTAACATAGCCTTCCTGGCATTTTCTTAGTTATTGTGTTAAGACATTTATATTCTACATTTACTAAGTTTCACATGTTTTTTTTTTTTTTCTGGGGCATATTCTTTGCAGTAATTCTGTATAGATGATATGTGAATTGCCTTTCCCCCACCAAAGCCCAAGAGGAGATATTTTCCTGCTGTCCATCTCCTGGTGACCAGGACACAGGCAGGATCTCAGTATCAGACTGGTTGCTTCTAACTTGAGCTTTGTCTTTGGATCCTTGGAGGCAGAGCGGAGGAAACAGAAAGGATCATCTGGGGTAAAATGCAGAAGGAGCACTGAACGCCTAACACCCTAGCCAGAGGGTCGCAGGGCCCTTGGCCTTTATCTTTTTTCAAGCCCATTTCTCTGCCTCCTGTTGATTCTGTGAGGACCAGATTTCCTTCCACTAAATCCCACTAGAGGTAGTGTCAGCACCAGATTTCCTTCCAAGAAGTCCCACTGGAGCTGATGACTGCTGCTCGCAACCAGAACCCTCTGTGACACAAGGTGGCCTTCTGTGAAAAGAGGGGCTTGTGTTTTACAAGGCCACTGGGTTCTTGCTTTCCCCAACCCTCTTGGTGCTGGCAAAATCTCCGGATGAGAAGGGCTGAGCTCCTGCCAGAGCCCTTGCTGCCCCGCTCCTCGAAGAGATATAAAGATGTTTTGTTTTGTCTTTTCATTACAGGGCTGCAGCTCCTTCATCTGCTACCTTGGGGAGACTGCTAGGTCTGGGTCAGGTGGAGAATGGGGGCAGGGAGCAGAAAGGGGCATCTCACTGCAGCCTTCTTGACTCCAAAGGCCATCTTGCTGCTGCCAAAAAGAGGGAGGCACAGGGCAATCAGCATATGACTTTGAATTGGTCCAACAATGGAAAGATGCACAATTACTTCATATAACAGTATAAAATGATTATTGCTAATTAAACTACAACACATCGTCAGTTCTGAGGTGAAAAATTGCAAATGTTAGAAATGATAACATAAGTTGTGGCTTATGAAGGAATAGAAACTAGTTTCCAGGTTGTAAAAACGGGTCACAAGCACATAGAGACAATTCAAAGTCAAGCTTATGACTGCACCGCTGTCAGCGAGCAGACTCGAAGAGATATAAAGATGTTTTGTTTTGTCTTGTTTTTGTTTTCTTGGATATGTTCTTAACTTACAAACAAGTGCCCTAGCCATTTTTATACAAGTCCATGTATAGATATTTCAGACAGTGATTCTTCTTGTAAAACACAGTAGAATCTCTGTAAATCGACCACCCCAGGGACTGTTACAATCTGGTCAACATAAAGAGCTGGGCCTGCTGTCCCGAAACACACATGTGATGCATGTCTGGTCTCTGAAAATTGGTCAGCTTATGGAGGTGTCAAGGTAGGGAAGTGGTTCACTATGAAGGTTCTACTGTATTTTCCATAGAAAAACACAATCTTTCAAAGTCTATTTTAGATTAAAACCAATTTAGATATTTATTGCATTTCTGTCTCGTCCTTCCTTATGTCATTGCACACTCTGGCGAGCTTACACCTATTCCTTCCACTTTCACCCACAAACTGGTATCTTTAGTCAAGATATGCCCCCCTAGGCTCTAGACTTTGTACTAGACATCCGACTTGAACATCTCGCAGGCCCCTCACACTTCACATGCTCAAGGCAGAGCTCCCACCTTCTGCTGAGGTCTCCTCAGACTGCATTCTCCAGCCTGCCCAGTGGTGGCAGCGTTCACCCAGCATAGCAGCTGGATACCTGAGTACCACCTTCAACTCCTCCTGTCCATCAGGGCCTCATAAGACAAGGGTCTCTAAGTCCTGCCACTTCCACCTCCACAATGTGTCTTGAATCCACCTCTGTCTTACTGCCCTTTATGATGCAGCTCCAGCAACTTTAACACTTCCTAATCCCCTCTGCTGTGCCATTATCCATCTTGCACATATCTCTATGATCACTATCTCAGACCACTTGAAATTGGGTGTATGCATCCATTTCTACTACCAGAGTAACAGTCCCTCAAGGACCTGTTCTTGTCAGTACTATTAATGTCAAGTACAAAGACTAGCAATATCAAAATAGGGGATTGTTCTGGAAGATAGTGCCGTACCACACCAGGTAGGGCCTCGAATAGCAGAGCAAGAAGTTTAGAATTCTTCCTAGAGACAAGTGTCCCATTTTTAATCAATATAAATTACATTAAGTGCATAAATATTATGTGGAATTTTGAAGGAAATCCAAGGCACTGGTGATGCTAAATATAGCATTTGAAACTACACTGTCTCTTTCCCAGCCAGCCCATTGTGCAGATTCTGAGAGTGATTTTTGCCAACTGGCTCTGCAGAGAAACTGGAGGATTTTAAAAACACAAGAGACAAGTTCTTTTTTTTTTAAATAAATATTTTTTTTAACTTAAATGATTTAACATACACTTTTTTTTTTTTTGGCTGGGGTCAGATTTGAACCCACCACCTCCAGTATATGGGACTGGAGTCCTACTCCTTGACCCACAGGTGCCCCCCAAGAGACAAGTTCTGACTGTGTTTAAGAACATGTAGGCTGGAGGAGAATGGGCAAGATTGGACTCAGGGACAGTTAAAACATGCTACTGCCAGTAGTTTGAGCAATAGATGATGAGAACCTGGACTTGGCTGGTTTAATAGCCAGTGGGTGTGGAGAATGAGACTGTGAATTTAGACACCTATTTGTATGGCAGACAGCGAGTGCTCTCGTACAGAACTCACGCAAGTCACCCTATCCTTAGACCAACTTTGTGTACAGCTTGGCAACTTTGCCAGGAGTCTGGAGAGAGCCACCCACAGCAGCCAAAATAAAGTATAACATGCACTGCTGAATGCTTACACAAACCAAGGTGAGCGCCTCTGTGCTTTAAAAATATGCAGGAAAGACATATTTTGTGGGATTTTCAGTAAGCACTTTGTTAAATATACTACATGCTAATATTTAAAAAAACCTTCACTTTCTGGTCTAGAAAAATCTGGCCAGAGTAAAGAAAACATACATTTCTCATCGTACAGAGCGCTCCTGTTAACACTCTCGGCCACATCAGTTCTCTCCTAAGGCTCTAACATGACAGTACTTGGAAAGTTTACTTCCTGATGGAACATCACCCAAGGCATTGCAAATGGGAGGAAATGAAAGAAAATATTCAAAATGAGAGAGGAAGCCAGAGAACAGCACTTTTTAAGCAGCTGTTTCTGAAACTTGGAGCTGCACTGACATATACTACAGGGAATAGAATTAACATGGATCCGTCAGCTTGCGTGGAAGGCCGGAGACAAGGGCCTGAGAAATGCCCTCTTCAGAGAAGTTGGGGAAAGAGACTGGATAGCATCTGATGTTTGGGGGTAGAAAGGCTTTTGGATCTGTTTCTATAAATTTTCCTCAATATTCGGGGCTCCCTATTTTCTAGGTTAGTTCAGTATTGAAAGCCTACGACCAACTGACCACAACATAATCAATTTGCAAGTGCAATTAATTAATTTGCAATTAATTCTCCTGGATCACTCAGAGCAGAGACACCTTCGACTGAACTGCGTGTGAAACAGGCCAAGTTAATTATTAGAACCTGGCCCTCTTCCCCCTGGACTCCCGCTTTTAGCCTTTTCAGAACCCTGTTGCCCAAGATTTCACAGATGGAATCTTTTAGCCACAAGATAGTTGGACAAACTAATCTACACTGATCAACTAGATAACAGTGACCCAAATAAATTCGTGTATAATGAGAAATTACAGTTTTTATGGGATTTAGGAAGGTGAGACATTTTGAAAGAGCAGAGCCAGTCCTCAAGTGAGTCCTCTCCTCTGCATTCATGTAAGCAGGACCATCCCAGGGAACAGCTCCAGAGAGCAGCCCTGCCATCATGCTGGATGGGGGTGGAGGCCCCTGGAGTCGTGCAGGACTCAGTCTCCATGGCTGTCCTTGGCAGCCCTATTTGTTTAGCTGTGTCCATACACATAGAGGGAAGAACTTTCAGAACACTTGCAAATGCAATTCTTGGCTGCTTGGGAAAGGCAGAGGACCCTTCTTTTTCTTTGTTAGACTTAAATCCCTTTTGCTGGCCACTTCTACTTTTGGACACTTCATACTCTGCTATCTACTTTCTCTTCCAAAAGTACAAATCTGTAGTTCTTCTTGGAAGCCTCTTTATAAAAAAGAAAACTGGAGTCCCAGGGACAGAGATGTTATGATATTTAACTTTCAGTAGTGACTACAGGTATTTCCCAAAGGAAGACAGACCTCAAGGTCTCGGGATAATAAAACAGTTATTGTGTTATGTTAGTGAGTGAACAACAGAGTAAAATCAATAGAAACCATTAAGGAACACTATTTTCCCGGTAAAGAAATTGTTGCTAAGGAGAGACTCACATGTGATATCTTCTGCTCCTAAGAACCATCGACTCTGACTGTTAATGTCTGAGCAGCTGTCCCATCACTCACTGCCTGTGTGGGTCATCCCACTGTTACGTGTCACTAGCATTCCTCTTATTAACAGGATCAAATCTTGTTAATTCTGTTTCTTTGAATGCTCTTCTTTTGCACATTCCCCTTTGTCCTCTCCATCTTCCACCTCCTTCTCTCTGGTCAAGGCAGCATTTGGTGGTGTTCTGACTTCCAGCCTCTCTCCATCCTGACTCTCACTACATGCAACACCATCAGGTTGATCTTCTTAAAATAGAACTTGTTGGTGTCCATTTCCTAGTGGAACCCTTCGATGGTTTCTATAACAAGCACAGTAAAAGCTAAAAAGCCCTTGGGCGGCGCCTTTGGCTCAAGGGGTAGGGCGCCGATCCCATATGCTGGAGGTGCTGGGTTCAAACCCAGCCCCAGCCAAAAACCAAAAAAAAAAAAAAAATAAAAAAATAAAATAAAAAGCCCTTGGGCTAGACTTCAAGTTTTCTAAGGTCTGTTTCCAACATGTGCTTCTTGTATAAATCTCCTCTTCTGTGTTCGCTCCCCCGCCCCCACACCCACATGCACCTGAGTACATCAGGCCACCTGCACTAATACTGTGTCTGCACAAGTTCCCACATTCCAACTTTCCATCTTTCTTTTGGTTCATGAGTCCCCCTCTTTCTCCTCAGCTGGACTCTCTTCTTCCATCCTTTTTCTTTTTTGGAGACAGAGTATCACTTTGTCACCCTTGGTAGAGTGCCATGGTGTCATAGCTCACAGCAACCTCAAACTCTTGGGCTCAAGCAATTCAAGTAGCTGGGACTACAGGCACCCACACAATGACCAGCTAGTTATAGAGACGAGGTCTTGCTCTGGCTCAGGCTAGTCTCAAACTGTGATCTCAGGCAATCCACCCACCTCGGCCTCTCAGAGTGCTACGATTACAGGTGTGAGCCACCGCACCGGCTTCTTCCTCCTATCCATTTACAAAATGTGAGAACCTTCTATGTGCTCTGCACTATTCTAAGGGCTGAAGATACAGCAATGAACAAAACAGGCAAAAATACCTGCCCTCACGAGCCTGGAATTCTATCAAGGAGATGTATAATAAACAGGACAGACAGGTAAAGCATACAGTAAGTTAGACAGGTGCAAGGGCTAAAGACAAAAGCTAAGTGGTGAATGGAGTGGGAAATAGCAGCTATCACAAGTCGACACAGCGAGCAAGGGAGGTCCTTACTGAGAAGGGGCATTTAAAAAAAGAAGGAAAGAAGGGGTCAAATCTGTGGACACCCGGGAGATAGAAAGCTAAGCAAAGAAAGCAAACGCACGAGAGGAGTGTACCTGGAGTGTTCCAGTACTTTCTGATATTCCTCAAATGTAAAACCCAGTTACACCAAGACCTGATCCTAAGGACTGCCCTTCTGCCAACACGTCTCCAAATCTTTTCTGTTCTATCTTTTTGGAGGGACTTTCTTCTTCATTTAACCCCTCATAGCACTTCAGTTGTGTATCTCTTACAATTCTTTTCATGCAAAGAATTATTATGTTTAAAATTATGACATTTATCCTTCTTTAGCTACTACTATATATGAATTGTAAGTAGAACACACCTTTATATGTCTGTGAGTTTTCTTCTCTACCAGATCCTAACCCTTTCTTGGATAATGGCAATACTTTAATTACTTTATACGTTAAAAACCCATTTTATTATTATTGATGACAAAACGGAGGCTCTTAGAGGTTAAATAAATTGCCCAAAGTCAGCTAGCTACTAAATTACAAAGGCAGAGTTTTGAACCCAAATGTTTGAGGTTCCAAATTATTCTGTTCTGTCTTGACTGTGCCCACACTGGTGCCACGCTGCGTGTGCTGGGCTGTGAAGGCTGGAGATGTCTCTGTGGGTTTGGGGATGAGAATAAGCATCTCCAGTGGGATGGAAACGTGGTAGATGAGGCAAAGCTGTTTCCGAGCACAGCTGAAACAAGGCTTCTGGATAGGCTTGATCAAATAGAATCCGGCCTCTCTCTCCTGGTCTAGTCCAGTTTCAGCTGTAGTTCCAGTGTGGCAAGTGGGCTGCTTTATACTGTGCAGCTAAATGCATGTCCCCATCTGGTGCAGGGAGGTCTTCCCTAGAGACCTGTGTCTTTTCCACCACTAGACCACGCCCACAGCAGGTGTCTGGCTCTATCTCGTAATATGTGGACCACCACCCTCCTGCTTGCTGACTGCCTTACCCAAGCTAGCTTCCTGCACATTTGCTGGTCTTGCCAAGAACTTTTGCCCCTTACAGCTTTTGCCCTTGATATTTCCTCTACCTGGAACACTCTTTATCGAAATATTTGCATATCTTTCTCCATGACTTTTATAGGATCCTCATTCAAATGTCCTACGAGGCCATCCCTCTTCCAATCTAAACAATAACGCTACATCTATTTGATAGAATATGGCTGGCAGCCTTATTTTCAGCTGTGCTCCCAGATGGCTTTGCCACTTCCATGATGTTTCCATCCCATCACATTCTTCCCTTAAACATGGCATTTGTTTTTCCTTCAGACAGATTTTTTTTTTTAATTTCACAGTACTGATCTGATTTTATAAGATTTATTTATGTATGTCTTTATTGTCTGTCTCCCACCACTAAGATGAGAATTCCACAATAAGAATTTGTGAGGTGTTGGCGGCGCCTGTGGCTCAGTCGGTAAGGCGCCAGCCCCATATACTGAGGGTGGCGGGTTCAGGCCCGGCCCCGGCCAAACTGCAACCAAAAAATAGCCGGGCGTTGTGGTGGGAGCCTGTAGTCCCAGCTACTCGGGAGGCTGAGGCAAGAGAATTGCTTAAGCCCAGGAGTTGGAGGTTGCTGTGAGCTGTGTGAGGCCACGGCACTCTACCGAGGGCCATAAAGTAAGACTTTGTCTCTAAAAAAAAAAAAAAAAAAAAAAGAATTTGTGGGGTGTTAAGATAATTGAATGCACCAGAGAGCTCCAGGTGACATAGGGATCTCCTCTCTACCTCCAACCCTCTGCGGTTCAACCAGCAGCAAAGCAGAGGCAGACCCAGGGATGGCAATCAGGACCCCTCCCCCACCTTGTCATGAAAGCTTACAGCCCCACAGATCTGGTTCTTGAAATGGGTGTTAACTATCTCTTCGGCATTCTTATTCTCCAGAGAATGGAAATGAGATCTTCTGAGTGTTTTTCTGGCTGACTTCCATTTTAGCATTTTCTTGTTCAAATGTCCAATCCCCAACCCAGAAAGAGTGCTATATTTTCCGACTGGGAATACATCAAAATTCATCACAGTCTGATTCTCAGGGAAGATCATTAGCACATTTGTTTGCTTTTTATCCTGGCATTAACAACTCTATTTGTGGCTAAATTATTTCCTCTGGTTTCAACGTCAAGTTTTCTCATTGGCTCAGATATGAAGTCCCTTGTCTGTCAATGTAATAATTTTCTATCAATTATAAAAGAAGAAAGCTGGCAGTTTGGGAGTCTTAAGGGAAGCATTTGTCTAATCCAAGAAACTGATTTTCCAGTTACTTGGACTAAGTACAACTCTCAGTTGTGGTCAGATTCACAGATTTCAAAGTGCCCCTTGTTTTTACTTTCTGGTCAGTCTAGACAGACATGGTTCTTTCCTTCATTTTTCAAGCTGTTGAAACACCATGTTGGTCAAAAGAATCTGAATGTCCAGAGAGCACACCGAGCAGCCCTTCAGCGGAGAGTCAGTAACTTTCTATTGAATAGCCCTCCGAATAAATCAACAACCTCAACAGTGCTGGGAGAGATTTCACTTCAAAGGCTCAGTGTGAGAGTGAGAATGAAACCGTAGCAACAAAAACCATCACCACTATTGTCCGATTTGGAATAGAAAAATAGTCTAGTGGTTAGAGCATGCAGTCACGAAGTTTTTGCCTGTTCTCAGCGATTGCAGTTTCACACTGGGTGTCCTCATCCAACCTAAATTGCCCACTTTAATAATTATAACTGGACTCTTGTTCTGAGAACCTGGTATATTCAGTGCATAAGCTAAGCCTTTTGGGAGCCATGGAAGCAGATCAAAAAAGGTGTTTGAACTCAAAGAGCTTGGCATTTGAGGAGGGAAATGACAATTGTACATAAGAGTCTACATCAGAGGAGACAGTGCTTGGAGAGGTGCTGTAGGAATTAACAGGGGTACAGGAGAGGATGGGCAGAGAGAGAAGAAACAAAAGTGGATTTTTTAAAATGGAGTGTGATTTGGAATTTGAGGAATGGTGGGGTCTAAACAAGGGTATAGAGGGGGAAACGCAGAGTATCATTCCAAGGGGAGGAAGGAGTGCGCAGGAATATGTAACCATGGTAGGTCAGTAGAGGAAATAATGGAAGGTCTAAAATACCAGGTTAAACAGGGTCATGCCCATTTGCTGTTTGATGCACTGGGCTCTGTTGAGAAGCAGATTGGAAATCAATATAGTTCCAACTGATGTTGAAAGAGGGTTTTCAGGATCCTGATTTTATTAGTGGTGAGTGCCATGACTCAGGAGGACAGGTTGCCCATCAGAAATTTTGCAGTCGATAAATTACCTACATATCTCTTTCCTACAGATAGCATAGGGAAGCATGGTATTATTCATTACCTTTTGTTATATGATATGCAAAAGGTAAGTCCCTTAGCTTCTTTAAGACCTGTGTTCTCATCTGTAATTCAGGGATGCTAACTTCTGTGCTTCTTACATAACAGAATTGTCGTGTGTAACAATGAGAAAATAGATAGAGAGATGCTGTATGTTGTTACTAAGATGATGTAGTTGGGATAATGATTACAGCTTCTTGGTGTCCAGTGGGCCACCCAGCCACAAAAATGTACAAGGTAGGAACAAGGTTACGCAACAGGAAAGAGAAGGAAGGGATTCTGGTGAGTAATGGTCATAGAAACAGAGGGCTGGGAAGCCCCACAGAGGCGGCTCTCCCTGGGGTGTGGGAGGATCAGGGATAAGGAACACAAAACAGCTGACATAGTTCCAACAACAGAACATGAAATAAGATGTCAACTTGCGTGAGACAGATCCTTAGTCCTGCTGAGACTAGAGAGAGGGCGTAAGTTAGGGGATACCAGGATGGGGCATTTGGATGAAGCCAGGCTTACTGCAGATACAAGCTTGGCTATAAAGATGTGTAGGGTGAGCAGAGGGTGAGCAGATGGTGTTGCTACACCATCTGTCTTAGAAACTCTGGGCACCCATCACACCCTATGTTTCTCTCTTTAAAGGCATATTCATGTAGGGGAATAAATTAGATAATGACTTCTCTCTGGACTCCCAGATCTCAGCCCAATGCCTGGCCCCCAAGAGGATCGCTTACTTGTGGTACATCATGAAGGAAGGTATAAAGTCAGTAGAGGGTAAGCACACATTCAAGGGCAAGGGAGGAAAAGCCACGTGGGACGGGAGCCAGAGAGGAGCGTGGTAGAAAGGCAGGAGGCTGTGTGATCCACAGCTGGGAAGCCAGGCGAGGGCCTTGAATCATGATGGAGCAGTGAGAACAAGGAAACAACTAGATCTAAAGGAAGTATTATCTGGTGGCCATGAACCAAACAGGCCACAGCTTCAGCCCTAGCCACAATGCAGTCTTCAGGTGGCCCAGTCCAGGAGAAAGAAACAGAAATGCCACCATGTGGGACATAAGGGAGGAGTTCAAGCCAGATAGATCTTTTTCTACCACATGAACCAATCTACTTCACTGCCCCCAGCCACTACAGGGTTTGCCTCAAGGTTTGAACATTTTATCTCCCATATATTACACAGGCAGGCTTTGTTCTCATCTTCTGCTGTTCCATAATGTTCCTAATGCTTTCACATAAATGTAGAATAAAAACATACAGCTGAAAAAATCATAAAGATATAGAATCATAAAAACATAGCTGGAAATCAGCAGGAGATTTAAGGATCGAGTGTATAAACCACATAGCATGATGTTCAAAACATTAGTTCATAAACGAGGTAATTTCTCTTTCTCTCTCCCCCTTCATCACCTAGGCCAGTGTTTTCGCTGAGTAGACCAGCTGCTACCAGCCCGGAGTTGAGGGCCCTTATGCTCCTATAGCCAGCTGATGGCAGAGCTGGGATCCGACCTCAGACCCACTGACTCTTTCTCCACTACTCATGCCGTGGCAGCAACGGTGTCATGGAGGCAAAGACAAGCTCCAATTCCAATGGGATCAGAAGCAGAACCGCATCTAGGCAGGGGATTACCTGACACTCTCAGCAATCTTCACCTGGGGAGCATGCTGCTACCTCACTTATTTATTCCCTTTCTTTAATCCAAATTTCTCTGTTTGAATGACATCATTAGATTATACCAAGTTATTAAAGCATCCCTGTGGCTTCTGGCCAAGTCACTGTGGTCCATCAAATCCTCACTTCTAGAGCCCCTGCTTGGCAGAGAGAAGTTTGCAAGCATAACTGTGCCCCATTAAAATTTTAAGTTTCTCTTTTGGACGGGCTAATTAGACCACATCACTCAGACAGGTCTACACAATTCCAAATAGGCTTTAGCATCTGGATAGGAGCCTACTGTGGTCCCATAGGTGTGGCTGCTCGCATGTTTATTTGAAGGCTTTTCCTTCCCTGCCTGGCACCATGTTGACTATCCAGCTTTTAAGGAGAAGTAGAACCTTTTGGGGCTACATGATCTGCACCTGGGACACCAACAGCATGGCCACTGCTTGCCGATAGTACTGAGACATCTGAAGTTTCAATCACTATTTTATTTCTCAATCACTTGGAAGCAGCATATCAAGTTTGTCAGCTGAGTGTTCTTAGGAAGGACACAAGAAGAAGGAGGCCTGGTGGGCCCTTTTCTGCCATTGTCCTCCTGTAGTTTTAATCCATCCCTTTCTGTTGACATGATCATTCTAAAATGAAAATTGACACAAACTATGTCCCTGCTTAAAACCCCAGAATTTCCTCATTCTTCATATAGGAAAAAGGCCAAACGCCCTAGGCTGCCAGATAAGATCTCTTGTGATCTAGCCTTTGCCTAGTTGGTTACCCTTCTATTGTACCACTCCCCTTAAGGAAGTCTACATTCAACCATTTAAATTAGATGCAATTGCTCCAAGGAGGCAGCATATTGAAATGGTCAGGAGCACCAGCTTTGTGGTCCGGCTTTCTGGGCTCAGGGATCCTGCATTGCTTAACTCCAGAAAGGCAGTCTTCACACTGTGGCGAATATTTATTGAACACTTACTAAGTGCTAGGCATTGTTCTTCTCCACGGATTACCTCATTTAACCGATGAAGAAATTAAGGCTTAGAAAAGTCGATGTAGTTGATAAATAGCAGAAAACTGGTATACAAACCCAGGGCTAATTTAATTTTAGAATGCAAGGTTTGAATCACTCTATCCTGCTGCTTCATTCCCAAATTGATCTTCTTCCTGGACTCTCTTGTCTTTGAGAGTAAAAACCAGACACTAAACCATGTAAGCTAGAAGCCTGAGACACATCAGAAATGCCCCCTCTATGACAAGTCACCACATGCAATCAGTTCATAGATTTGCCCTTCTTAATCTCTAGAAGGTCTTCTCCCTCCTTCCTTCTCCTTAGCCAGCTGCCATGGCCTTGATTTAGGTCTCTATCAATTTCCACCTTAATTACTGTGCTGAAGTGTTGGATGGTAGTCTGAGCTCTTCCAATGTTGCTGGAAGGAGCATCCAAATGGCTCATCTTTCCCCTGGTAAAGCTCTGCCCATGAACCTCCATCATGGCTTCATGCTTGGCAGCAAAGTCCTGCTGGATCTGGCTTTGACCTTCTCCCCTTATTTTATTCCCCTGTGTCACTTGACCCCTTCACTCATGCACGCAAAGCCTCTGGTAGGTAAGCTTCGTACACATTGCTCCCTGGAGTGTGCGTGCTTGCTTGCTTCTTTATCCAGTTAACTCCTACTCATCCTTCAAAACACTTCTTAGCTTCAATCTCACTTTACTGGGATACTTTTCTTTACCTCTTAGTTTTATTTAGCTGTTTCTCCTCTATATAGAGTAACCCAGTCATTTAGCATTTGTAATTGACAATCACCTGCCTTCACTATACTCTATCTAAACTACTAAAGAGTTGTAATCATTTTTATTTATCCCTCATTTCTGATACTTGGTCAAATGCCTAGACCATAGTAGATACTTCAATATTTTTGTACACTGAATTAATAGATAAGCTCTTTAATGCACATTTTAGGACAGGGTCTTCACACTGTGGCGAACATTTATTGAGCACTTACTAAGTGCTAGGCATTGTTCTTCTCCACGGATTACCTCATTCAACAGATGAAGAAATTAAGGCTTAGAAAAGTTGATTTAGTTGATAAATAGCAGAAAAATAGTATACAAACCCATGGCTAATTTATCCAGTTAACTCCTACTCATCCTTCAAAACACTTCTTAGCTTCAATCTCTGGTGTATCTGATTCTGTCAGTATGTTTAGAATATTATTTGTCTTCAGATTTTCAATATGGCAAAAATTTTCATTCATTTGGCTCAAGACATTCACATCTAGAGAAATGAGTTTTGCTGTGTTTAGAATTCACCTGAGTAGAAATGGACACTTATACATACATTTTGGGTTTTGACATGAAGTGAACATTTCCTATCATTTTCTCAGAGACTCCTAGCAGAATGTTATTAAATCTTACTGAGAAATGGCAGCACATCTGAAATCCTCAGAGTTTCCCTATGGATCTGATTCTCAGCCTAGAGAGGTTTTGCCTGGTAGGTGACATTTGTCAGTATCTAGAGATAGTCTGGTTCTCACATCTGGGGGAGTTTGCTCCTGGTGAGGACAGACATGCTGCTAAACACCCTGCAATGCACAGGACACCCATACACAGCAGAGTCTCAACCAGGCCAAAAAGCTGAAAGTGCCAGGGCTGAGAACCCTGGTCTGTGGTGTATCTGATTCAGCCAATCCCTGCAGATGGACACCTGCCATTGTGATAACTGGATGACACCAAGCCCATCCTATTTCTTGTGCTTGTGAATGGTAGTATTTCCTGTGGGTGGGAATATGGGTTAAAGACCAAGGCCAGAAGGATGAGCTCTGTGGTCTTGAGGATGGAGAACTCATGCATGTGCCCTTTCTTGTAAACCCCATAATCAGCAAAACATTTTATGGCCCCTGAGGAGCCTTCTAGTTCCTGATCGCTACTTCCCAACAAAGGCTTCAAGCTGTTGGAGTTCTTTCCCCAATCCTGACATCTGCAGCTCCTGCAAAACAACAAGCTGTATTTCCACTCAGATCAGGAACCAGACAAGGCTGCCCATTGTCTCCATTGCTTTTTAACATTGTAATGGAAGTTTTAACCACCGCAATTAGGGAAGAAAAGGCGATCAAGGGTATCCATATAGGGTCAGAAGAGATCAAACTTTCACTTTTTGTAGATGATATGATTGTATATCTGGAAAACACTAGGGACTCTACTACAAAACTCTTAGAAGTGATCAAGGAATACAGCAGCGTCTCAGGTTACAAAATCAACATTCATAAATCGGTAGCCTTTACATATACCAACAATAGTCAACTTGAAAAAACAGTTAAGGACTCTATCCCATTCACAGTAGTGCCAAAGAAGATGGAATATTTGAGAATTTATCTAACAAAGGACGTGGAAGATCTCTATAAAGAGAACTATGAAACTCTAAGAAAAGAAATAGCTGAAAATATTAACAAATGGAAAAAAATACCATGCTCATGGCTGGGAAGAATCAACATTGTTAAAATGTCCATACTACCCAAAGCAATATATAATTTCAATGCAATCCCTATTAAAGCTCCACTGTCATACTTTAAAGATCTTGAAAAAACAATACTTCGTCTTATATGGAATCAGGAAAAACCTCAAATAGCCAAGACATTACTCAGAAATAAAAATAAAGCAGGAGGAATTAGGCTACCAGACCTCAGACTATACCACAAATCGATAGTGATCAAAACAGCATGGTATTGGCACAAAAACAGAGAAGTAGATGTCTGGAACAGAATAGAGAACCAAGAGATGAACCCAGCTACTTACCGTTATTTAATCCTTGACAAGCCAATTAAAAACGTTCAGTGGGGAAAAGATTCCCTATTTAACAAATGGTGCTGGATGAACTGGCTGGCAACCTGCAGAAGACTGAAAGTGGACCCACACCTTTCACCATTAACTAAGATAGACTCTCACTGGATTAAAGATTTAAACTTAAGACATGAAACTATAAAAATACTAGAGGAGAGTGCAGGGAAAACCCTTGAAGAAATTGGTCTGGGCAAGCATTTTATGAGGAGGACCCCCGGGCAATTGAAGCAGCTTCAAAAATACACTACTGGGACTTGATCAAACTAAAAAGCTTCTGCACAGCCAAGAACACAGTAAGTAAAGCAAGCAAACAGCCCTCAGAATGGGAGAAGATATTTGCAGGTTATGTCTCCAACAAAGGTTTAATAACGTAATAATAACTCCAGTGAGACTAGCCTATATCACAAAATCCCAAGACCAGAGATGTTGGTGTGGATGTGGAGAAAAGGGAACACTTTTGCACTGCTGGTGGGAATGCAAATTAATTTCCTTTTGGAAAGAGATATGGAGAACACTTAGAGATCTAAAAATAGATCTGCCATTCAATCCTGTAATCCCTCTACTGGGCATATACCCAGAAGACCAAAAATCACATTATAACAAAGTCATGGAAAAAGCCCAAGTGCCCATCGATCCACAAATGGATTAATAATTGTGGTATATGTACACCATGTAATATTATGCAGCCTTAAAGAAAGATGGAGACTTTACCTCTTTCATGTTTACATGGATGGAGCTGGAACATATTCTTCTTAGTAAAGTATCCCAAGAATAGAAGAAAAAGTACCCAATGTACTCAGCCCTACTATGAAACTAATTTAGGGTTTTCACATGAAAGCTATAACCCAGTTACAACCTAAGAATAGGGGGAAGGGGGAAAGGGAGGGGAGGGAGGGGAGAGGTGGGTAGAGGGAAGGGGATTGGTGGGATTACACTAGTGGTGCATCTTACAACGGTATATGTGAAACTTGGTAAATGTGGAATGTAAGTGTCTTGGCACAGTAACTAAGAGAATGCCAGGAAGGCTATGTTAACCAGTGTGATGAAAGTGTGTCAAACGGTCTGTGAAGCTAGTGAATGATGCCCCATGATCATATCAATGTACACAGCTATGATTTAATAAAAATAATAATAAAAAAAGAATGGAAATACAAAAAAAACAAAAACAAAAAACAACGAGCTGAGAGAACCACTGCCTGTCCACAGGGGCACAGTCTCCTCCTTCCTCAAATGGATGGACCCCAGGCAATAATGCTTCGGACGAGACCAGGGAGTGGGACCTTCTGGAGGATGAACAACTCTGAAATCCCAAGTCAAGAGTATGCAGCAGCTGAGCGTTAAGAGCTTGAACAATTTACTTATTTGGGGGGCAGCTGGGCATTGAGTTTAGGGCATTTATGTGATAGAAGGAAATGGAGGTGTGGCTTGGGGCAAGAAGATTGCCCTCATATTCACTGTCCAAATTCCAGGTTTATGAATTTGCCATTGATTCTGAAATCTAAGCAGCAACTCACAGCTTCCTCTGTCACACGGAAGTCTTAAAAAATGTCTATTGAACACTGGCGAATTTCTGGTAGTAATACTTCTTGTAAGAAATATTTTTACCTCTCATGGTAAAATGTTTCAAAATCATTTGTTCATTAAATTGCCTTTCATTCCAAGATTTTCTTTTGGATTGCCATTCAAACCCAGATTCTCTATAGAGCTAAGGAAGAGCATTAACTTGGGTTTTCTAATTATGCAACGAGGCACTGATCCACCTGGAGTTTATACTCGATATTAAGAGCGACACAGCCATCACAGTCAGCACCATCACCATGTCAGAGCCGAGATCTGGTATCGTGTGGAATGAACTGAACGACTTGATTATTAAACATGTTTGTTTTTAATTAAATCTTATAGTAGCCAATTAAATGATGGCTTTACTGAGGAGCTACTGTGTGAGTTGAGGGAGATAACAAATGTAGCTAAATATAGCGCCTTCCCTGGAAAGCTCAGTGTGGTCAGCTAAGCGAGCAAACAAGCACTTACCACTGCGTGTTATTTACACAGCAGCTCAATTTGCATGTGCCGTGTAGACGCTGGGCTCTGTGGGCTGAGAGCATGGAAATGCAGCCAGGTACCCAGGGATGGACCTGGGACAAGGCTGAGGTTGTCAGTCACATCACAGAGAAACCTCTCCTTTTGCTGAGATACAGTGAACCTTGTCACATTTCAGTCCAGATACTGCAAGGCATTTCAAATGGTACCTACTTTTATTAGCTAAAACTTGGCCAAGTGTAATGAATGAGCCCCAAGTTACTCTCAGGGTAACAGGCACCTCTTCCTCCTGCTCTGGTGAGACTCCTGAGATAAAGACTGTTACACAGAAGTGGGGCTGGGTTTATAGAAAGGGGTACCTGGCAGTGCCATCCTTCCGTGCATTAGGAGTGAATGAGAGAACTCCTGGAGGCTCTTCCCAGTCATGTCAAATAATTATACATTTAATGGAGCCTTTTCCTGAATTGAGCTTTTGTTCCTTTCATAGAAGCTAGTTCTATCTGAAAGTTTTAGGTGAGCTGGTTAATGTGTTTCCAAAAATGAACATTTACATACATTTTTGCTTTTCAACTTTGTGGTGAAAAATTTCTTCTTTTCTTAAGTTTCCAATTTGTTGCAAACTGATTTTTTTTAAATGAATTTTTAATTGAGAGATGAAAAATTATATACTTTTATGGTGTATGACATGATGTTTTGATATATGCATACACTGTGGAATAATTAAACCAAACCAACCTCACATACTTATTTCTATCAGCATGAATGAGTAGAAGTCAAGGCAATGGTGAATCCCTATAAAAATTTCTTTCTTTCTTTTTTTTTTTGAGACCAACGCTTACTCTATTATGCAGGCTAGAGTGCCCTGGCACAGCCCAGCTCACATCAACCTCAAACTGGGTTCAAGCCAGCTTCCTGCCTCACATCAACCTCATAGTGGTTCAAGCCATCCTCCTGCCTCAGCCTCTGGAGTAGCTGGGACTACAGGCTCCTGCCACAACTGGTTAATTTTCCTATTGTTAGCAGAGGTGGGGTCTCGCTCTTACTCAGGCTGCTTTCCAGCTCTTGAGCTCAAGGGATCCTCCTGCCTCAGTCTCCCAGAGTGCTAAGATTACAGGTGTGAGCCCCTGCACCCAGTCTCCTATAAAATTTCTACATGTTTACTCTCAATTTCTTTTCTTATTTCATTATAGGCTGATAACTAATAGTTTGTGGACTGGACGCAGTGTGGGGAACACATGGTGCACAGTACTGACATACATGATATTCAAAGACATTTTAAAAGAAGGCAAAGAAAACAATCATCACGCGTCTTTAATAGGGAGACAACTAATGTAAAGCCAGAACATTAAAAAGGACAATATACCTATGTTTTAGCATTCAGCTCTTATTGCCTATACCCGTTAAACACGTGATCAATGTAAAGGTGTTAAGTGGCTAAAGACGAAGGGATATCCTACACACCCCATCCACACAGCACTGTCCAGGAGAACTTTCTGTGATGGTGAAAATGCTCTCTCTGTGCTGTCCACTGGAGTAGCGAGAGCCACCTGTGACTACTGGGCTCTTGAAATGAGGTTAGTGCAAACTGAGGAAGTAGATTTAAGATTTTATTTGAAATTATTTTAAATTTAAATAACCTCATATGGCTAGTGAATCTCATACTAGATTGTACAGGTCTAGTTAATTAATGATAGTAGCAGAAAGAATTTTTTTTTTGAGACAGAGTCTCAAGCTGTTGCCCTCGGTAGAGTACTGTGGCATCACAGCTCACAGCAACCTCAAACTCTTCGGCTTAAGCAATTCTCGTGCCTCAGCCTCCCAAGTATCTGGGACTATAGGTGCCTGCCATAACATCTGGCTATTTGTTGTTGTTGTTGTTGTAGTTGTCATTGATGTTTCAGCTGGCGTGGGCTGGGTTCGAACCTGCTACCCTTGGTGTATGTGGCCGGCGCCCTACCCACTGAGCTATGTACGGGTGCCGCCAGCGGAAAGATTTTTAAAGAACCAATTTCTTAAAAGAGGTGATGTGGAAAACATGAAGAAGTGGAATTGCTGAGCTTTGAATCCACAACCCTATGCTCCCTCTTCTCTAACTTGCAGCCTTCCAGCTCTCGGTGCTCCGGTCCTACCGGTTCATGTTTTCTTTCAGTGTTCACAGGGCTGTTGCCAGAACAGTGAGTGACGATCAGAGAGCATGGGAACCCCTTTCCCTCATAACAGCCCAGGTTAATGAGATCTCTGCTGCTCTCAGACAGTCAAGGCTGTCTGGCCAAAGTGTTGAACCAAGGTGTTTGTGCCTGCATAAAATTAAGTCACAAGTAAAGCACTTATTTCTGACAGCAGATTTATAATAGGAAATTCTCAGCAGGAATGGAGACCCCAGCCACAGGCTTTTCATAAACTTTGCCTTGATTTAGTGACTCACACAACCAGCAAAAAAGGCAAACTGCAGAGGTAATCCTATCATCTTTTCTCCAACCAGCACTGTTCCATCTTCTTGGCTTCCTCATGCTGCTAACGAGAATTCAAATCATCTGTGTTTAAATTTAAATTCAGTGATTGACAGTTCTTTATAGTCTCAGTCCACACTGAAGATTATTCTAGATATCTATCAGTTATTACTACAAGCGCAGTATGATATTCAATACCTCCAGTGAAAATTGTTTTTAACAGTGTAACGTCTGATCTGTTTTGAAAGTGATTTTAAAATAAAGAACTAATGATAACCAGGTGGTGAAAATTCAAACATTCTCTCTCTCTCTCTTTCTTTCTTTCTTTCTCTCTCTCTCTCTCTTTCTTTCTTTTTTTTCGTCTTTCTTTTCTCTCTCTCTCTATTGACAGGGGAAAGAGGGGAAATAGTAAAATGTCCTGCAAAAGGCTGTTCCATTCAGATAAAAAGGTACAACTCTTTGGCCTGCCTGCCTGCCTTCCTTCCTTCCTTCCTTTCTTTTTTTTCCTCTTTCTTTTCTCTCTCTCTCTCTCTCTCTCTCTCTCTCTCTCTCTCTATTGACAGGGGAAAGAGGGGAAATAGTAAAATGTCCTGCAAAAGGCTGTTCCATTCAGATAAAAAGGTACAACTCTTTGGCTTTGCAGCCTTTCTTTCTTTCTCTCTCTCTCTCTCTCTCTCTCTCTCTCTCTCTCTCTCTCAAATAGAACAAGATGCTTGGAGTCATTAAAATTTGAGGGAGTTCATTTCCAAAAGATGCCAGAGTCACTTGCAAAAACTGCTAACACGCATACCTAAGAGATTGTTGAAAACACGCTGTATTCTAAAGTGTGAAGGTGTGTGTGAAAGGGTGCTTGTCTGTTTTGTTTCATTCTCAGAGCTAGAATGGCCAGGCTCATAAGAAATACAGAACAAATATTTGCTGAATGAATGCATCAACTTGTTAAGATATGGACTACTGTCGTAATTCTTTACACGTGAAATGAACGCCATTAGCTCTTTTGACCAGCATAATCCTGCTCCATGGAGATCCTGGGAGGCTTGCGGTCTGGTGTAAGCTGAGCTCTCCTGGACCAGCAGACCCTGAAGGTCTAGGGTGATCAATCATTCCCTCGGTTCCCACTCTAAAGACAGCCACAGACTGCAGCAAGTCCAAAAATGAATTAAAGAAGAGAAAAAGGGCAAGGCGACATGCTGAAGAAGGACAGAGGAAGGACAGGACGAAGGGAGCAGGACGTAAAGCGGAAATACATTAAGTTTGGGGTGTTTTTATGCATATTATGTAGCACCTACAAATTTTATGTTTCCATTTACACAAAAAGGTTTTGCCTGGTCCAGCAATAACATAGAGCTCACTTCAAAATAGATTGTGCATGGGTGGGCGGCGTAAAAGTCCAGAGCAGGGCCACGTGTATGCTCGGGCTCCTCCAGAGTTTCAGCTAGAACCTCCAGGTCAGGAAGTAGAAAGAGGTTACTTGGATTTTGCTCGTAAAGTGGGAATAAAAAGGATGGGAGGGGAACATCCAGGATCCAATCCTGAATCTCCGTCTCCGTCTTGATGAGGCACCTCTTGTTGCTGCGTTCCCAGTGGCATTTTCAAGATTTCTATAATCACTGGTTGTCACTCTCTGCCATTAGTGAAGGGAGTTGCAAAGGGGAGGAAAGTATAAGCTAAAAAAATCTACCACCTTATGTCAGAAGTGATAAATGCATTAACAGCGACTTGGAACAAGTCTGAGAGTCAGAAGGACAAAAAGGGCCCATCCTGAGGACACGTGGGGACTCTGGGTGGGGTGGGGGCACTGTCTTAAAACAGACAGACTAAGAAAGGGGGAAAGAAGGAAAGGCAAGGAAGAACGGGAAAGAGCAAGGAAGGGGAAAAAAGAGAGAAAACAAAGATTCTTCACTCTATTATCAGACTTCTCTGGAGCACAGTGCACACATTTCAGATTCAAGCAGGTGATCACAGCCTTGTTAAGTAAAAAAATCCCTCCTGGTTTGTCAATTAGGTTTTTTTTTTTCTTCCATCTACAAATAGTGAAACATGAATGATTTTCAGATTAAAAGGAACACCTTCCATGAGGCTGTGGAAGGTGACAGGGGAACACACAGAAACCAGGCAGCAGGATGGTGACTCAGAGTCTGGGGAGTGTCCCAGATGAGAGGCATGAATGCATCGCTCCAGAAAGCCATCACCAGGGCAGCTCCGTGGGGCAAGGACGCCATGACACACAGAAAGTCTGCTGTGTCGACTGTGCAGTGGCTTTCATGTCACTGAAAGATTTTCTTTTGCATTTTGTGAGCTAAAGCATTGGAAAAATGGGCAAAGTGTGACTTTAGGATTGTGTTATAAGAAAAGACATTTTAATCATGGTCTCTAATTTTTTAACAAAAACGTTGTATTGGATGTACTGTTTAAAACTGCAACAGGCAACTCTTGGTGAGACAGAAAAAACAAATACCACGAACCTTCTCAGATCCCAAGCAAACTTTCAAAAGCAAACCCAGAGAAGACTGTCCCCAAACCAACCCTCAGCAAGACCACCCCATCTTCTACAGTCACCGTGAAAATGCAAACACCATCGCATTGCCTCTCGGCCTTCAAAAATGCGTTCATGACCTTGAAGCCTTCAGGGTTTTGTGAAGAGGGAGGTCAAATCTATGTTAAGGATGAGATAGAGTGAAGTCATATTCAACACCGTTTGGGGGCGGTCATAGGGAGGAGAGATGGAGCCTCATTGAAGAAACGTCAAATGTGCTGCTTAGGACAAAAATCGATTTCAATTATACCACAAAATTTCTGGAACTTGTGCTGTATCTACTGAGCAAAAAATAATGATAATAGTAAAGAGATATTTATGAAAACCTTAAAGGGTATAATCATTGTCACCAGAATATACCTATTTTATTCAACCCTGTTCCCTCTTAGCGCAGACCATTTTCTTGTGAAACTGTTATGAGACTAGACTTGGGAGAGAAAGACTAAGGAAAACAGGGATGCTTGACAACAGATAATGAATTTGTCACTTGCCCTGAAGCAGAGGGGGTTCCCAGCTTTCCTGTGTTGTGTTGATCTGCTATTTAGCTAATTTGGGGGAACTTTACTGATTATTTTATTAACATGCCTTTGTTGGTGTGGCTAAGCTGATCTCAGCTCAGATTCTCACTTTCATAGTTGCACATTTCCCAACTAACCATGGCCTTGCTTCCCAATCCTCCCTTTGTCTCTTGACCTCATCTGACCTGATCATCACCCTGAATCAGTTTTGCCAAATTCTGCCATGAGAGTTGCAGGTGTCAGAACAGGACAAAGATAGAAGTAATGGCAAGGGTTGTCACTTTTTTTTGAGACAGAGTCTCACTGTGGCACCCTGGGTAGAGTGCCATGGCATCATAGCTCACAGCAACCTCAAACTCTTGGGCTTAAGTGATTCTCCTACCTCAGCCTCCCAAGTAGCTGGGACTACAGGCGCCCACCACAATGCCTGGCTATTTTTTCATTGCAGTTGTCACTGTTGTTTAGCAGGCCTGGGCCAGGCTCAAACTCACCACCCTTGTTGTATGTGGCCGGCGCCCTACCCACTGAGCTAAGGGCAATGCCTATGGTTTGTCATTTTTTCACGACAATATAAATGACTTATTTGTAAAGGACTCAATGGCTGTTTGACGTATCAAACAAAGGACTCTGTTTGACATATCAAACAGAGTCTTTGACATATTAGTGAGCTTTTTTCATCGATTACCTCACACTGAAGCTCATTTGGGGTCAAAAGAGGAAGGAAAAATAGATGTAGATGGGTCAGTGCAAATCATTCGTGTTCATGGAGAAAGCAAATGAGTAAACAAAAACTAAACACCAAATAAATCAAACTGAACCAAAGCAGAACCAAAGATGTTTGAAGGATGATGAGCAGTAACCCCTTCATATCTGAAGGCTGGTGAATCTTTATCATTGTACATCCCCTGTGCTCTTCGGTACAAGTCCTTACACAAATGTAAAAGTCTCACACGCTCTTCATGTTTTCTAAGCAACTATTTTTTTTTTTTTTTTTTTTTTGTAGAGACAGAGTCTCACTGTACCGCCCTCGGTAGAGTGCCGTGGCGTCACACGGCTCACAGCAACCTCTAACTCTTAGGCTTACGTGATTCTCCTGCCTCAGCCTCCCGAGCAGCTGGGACTACAGGCGCCCGCCACAACGCCCGGCTATTTTTTGGTTGCAGTTTGGCCGGGGCTGGGTTTGAACCCGCCACCCTCGGCATATGGGGCCGGCGCCCTACTCACTGAGCCACAGGCACTGCCCCTAAGCAACTATTTTTGACATTTCTTTGATGGGACATTTCTTTTATAGGAAGAAAGAAATCTCAAGTTGCTCAGGAATGTGATAAACATTTACCAAAGGGGGAAAAAAGGAAAACATTCAACGTGAATGCACCTAAAAATGAAAGATTTACCCAGTTAAAGTATTTTGTAGATAAGATTACTGAGAAGAAAAACAAAACAAAAAAGGAATGAAAGATGAGAGATTCATGGCAAACTAGTCCAAGGCCCTTTATTAATGCTCAGGCCCAAAGCAAAACTTAACAGGTACGCTCCTTCTGTGGATTTATACAAGACTTCTGTCCATTTGGGCTTTCGCGATTCACGTCCACATTGGTTATGATGGATGCTGTTTTTAAAGGAGGAGGTGTATTTAAATGGGATGAATAAAAACCATTTCCCTCTCTTACATTTACCTGTTAATTATCGTTTCTGGCAGTAGTACAGAACAAGAACAAAACTTCTTAAATCCTCAGGAGTGAGAGCTGCATGCTGAATGCCTTTCATCTCAGCATTTAAAGGAAATCCAGTCAGGCTAGCGAACGGGCCACATCTACCAGTTCTAACAATCCCCCAGGATTTACTTTTTCCTTTTCCAACAATTTCAAGAATTTTTCTTGCAGGAAAGCAATTCCTCATTAAAAGTCAGCTACTCTGGTGAGTCAGGCTTAAGTTAATGGCCACAGAGAGCCCAACATTTAAATGCGAAGTAAATTAACTTTCCCCAAAGATGGGGTTTCCAGAAGGTGAATTAGGCATCACTTCCTCCCAGCCCCATGGGTTCCACCCAGGGCAGTAATGGGCAGCTTAGTGCCCTGAGGATTAGTGCACTAGCAAGAGTGAATGTGTAAATTCCAGAAGGGATTTATGTGCACGAGGCCAGACCCTGAGATGGATCTCCAGAGCGACATTTTCTGACTAAGCACGCATATAACACTTGCTTTTAGTATAGGTTCTTTACCAGTCTCCTTTTTGTTCACTTCAGTTTGATCTTTGTGCAACCTCCCTCCTTAATTTCTCCAAAGTCGATTTTTTTTAACTTTCATTGTCATTGTCATCTGCTCTTCCTGGCCATGGGCCACACACCCTTCCCTGCAGAGTGGAGCTGCAAAGACAGAGGAAGGCCCGGGACCTGAGAAAACCTGACCATGCAGACTTTATAGTCTAAAAAGAAACTTCATGGACGTTCAGACAAATATGAATGAAATCGCCTCCCCATCCTATATGACTGTCAAAGACACGAGGCCTCTGTATAAAGCCAGCTGCCTGTCTGCGATTAAAGAATTGCTGAATTGGTCATCAACCTCTAAGTCTCCTCACAAAATTTTCATCCAGCACTCAATTATTCCACAGGTTCCAGTTTCCCCAAAGTCTGTAACTGGGTTGAAGCACGCCTCTTCATTCAGGAAGAATATTAATAGTATTCACCACAAAAAGTTGTTGGGGGAACTAGATGAGTGAACATATATAAATCCTTTACTCAGACTAACTACTCAGTAAATATTAGCTTTAGTAATATTTCTCCTTATGTACGGCCCTGGATCATATAGCCCACGGTGGCTACCCTGAATCTTTGTTTTGAGGAATCAAAGGTGCCAATTCAAGATGGAGCTGGTGAACCATTGAGGTTAACAGAGCTGTGCTCACTCCTGGAGAGGTCTTGGGACCTCCACAATGCAGCTGGACTCTACACTGGTGATAGGTATGAACACCCATCCATTCAGAGGCATTGACAATATGGACATATTGACAAATATATCATCATATCCATTTTCTTTTTTTTTTTTTTTTGTTTTTTGTAGAGACAGAGTCTCACCCTATGGCCCTCGGTAGAGTGCCGTGGCCTCACACAGCTCACAGCAACCTCCAACTTCTGGGCTTAAGCGATTCTCTTGCCTCAGCCTCCCGAGTAGCTGGGACTACAGGCGCCCGCCACAACGCCCGGCTATTTTTTTTTGGTTGCAGTTTGGCCGGGGCTGGGCTTGAACCCGCCACCCTCGGTATATGGGGCCGGCGCCTTACCGACTGAGCCACAGGAGCCGCCCATCATATCCATTTTCTGATAAGCCTGAAGTCCCTTTCAGATCTGCAGTTTTAACCTGACTTTCATGTTGCTGTCCAGAGAGTTCAGAGCCCGTCTTTGCATGAGAAGTTGCCAGGAGCAAGTGTCACGTACATGCACAGGTCAGTATGGTCATCCTGCTCCTTAAGATCAGTATCTGTTTGCCTCGAAATGTCCAACACCCTGAGAGACTTCTGAGAATTTCTGGGAGGTGAAGGGATGGTCATCACCAGCTCCTGCTTCCTGTCTCTGCTGAATTCTTTCTTTCCCACTGATGTTTGCAAGGTTCTTCATTGCTTACTGCCCTGTTCTTGCCCCCAAATGGAACTCATGGGCTTTCCTTGGTTGCTACAGAAAAAAAAAGCCACACACAAAGACCCGTTTTTGTGGCAGACTTCATGAAGATTTGAAGAGATGGAAAGAATTTTCAGTGCAGCAATGCAAACTATTTAGAAATATAGTAGACCCTCCATAGTTGACCACCTCCCTACATTGACCACTTCTGTAAGTTGACCTAATTTTCATAGACCGGACACACACCACACACACAGTGCAGTAGGCCTTGTTCCTTATGTTGACCACCTCTGCATGTAGGTCAGTTTGTTAGTCTCTTAAGTGGTCAGCTTCCTGAGGTTCTACTGTGCTTAATGTCCTTTGCTATTCTTAAAAGCTTCTCAGACACACTATTGCTTGGAGAAGTGTTTTTTCCTCCTTTTTTCTCCCTTTTTCTCTCAGGGGCAAATACTCTGATTCTAAATTTCTCCCATTCTGTGAAGTATTTCTCCCATTCTGCAAAGTATTTCTTCTATTATGCAAAGTATTTCATCTGCCTTGGCTCCTGTGCCTACCTGAGCTGGAAAAGAGGGGGCTGGAGAGAAGTCAGGGTTTAGAGCAGGAATGGAGGGGGCTCAGGTGCCAGAATTCCCAGAAGTGGAGTGAGTAGCAGACAGAAACGGGAGCTGGCCCTGCGCTGCCCTGGGCAGTTATCACTTAAAAACCTGTCATTGCTAGAACATCTCAGGCCCCAGGTAGGCCAAGGACGGCAGGACCCAAGAAAGACAAGTGAAGGTGGAGACGTGCTTCATGAGTGACTCCTGGATCCTTGAGAACTGTTCAGTGCAGGTAGTTGGCTGCCTTAGTGTTTTCTGGAACATAATTTGGTAATTACTTTGGCCTTACTGTTCAAAAGCAAGAAAGACCATAACAACACAGAAAAACACATACACCAACATGAGTAGATATTTCTGTAGAAAACACTAAATGAGTAGACAGGCACCCAAGAAATGGACCTGAGACTTTCAGAGCACTCACTGTCTAGGCATTTGGCACTCACTATTTGATGAAATCCTCACAAACCATCCTTCACATGATTATTGTTATTACCATTTTTAAAACAGAGAAAATTGCAACTCAGAGAAGTCAGTTAACTTGAGCTGACTTACAATGATACTAAAATTGATACTTGCAGCAGGGCCTTTGCATCACCTCTGCTTGGAATCATTTCCCCCCTTGATCCAGGACTGGTGTTCTCACATGGCGTTCTCCATGCCTCTGGGCTAACATCAACACATCAGCAAGGCCTTTGCTGTCCATCCTTACACTTGGCATCTGTATTGCTCTCTTACTCTACTCTTTTCTCCTTTATAGCACACACCATCATCTCTGTCTACTTGTTCAATTGATTTGTATTTCTTCTTCCTCTCCAACCATGATATACACCCCAAAAGGGCAGGGAGTATGCCTTGTTCACTGTAATGTTCTTTGCATCTAAAATAGATCCTGCTCGGGGTAGAAACTTAACAGATGTTTGCTGAATGAATGAGTTAATCAATGAATGATCTGTAAGTGGTTGGACCATAACTCTTTCTGCTCAACTCCAGTTTATTTTCACATGGCACCCCCATACTCTACCAGTAATGAGAATCTCAGTAACTAGGTGTATAATCTCACATGCTAGAATATGCAGAGACCGCAAGAGACAAGAATCACATCTTCTTCTAGGGCGCTGATGAAGATTTGAGAAGGAGGTGGGATTTTTATAGCTTAGTTATGTTTATCTTTATGTTGATTTTAGCACCTCATGTCACAATGCCTATGTGCTTTTCCAAACACTCTAATTTAAGATGAGACGATCCAAATAGGTAGAAAGAGTATCTTTCTTTGCTTTACATCTCATTCTCTATGTTGATATGTAGGTGCTTTTTTAAAATACTTCCTGAACTAGCCCTTCACCACCACCACCAACAAAACAATCACCCCATCAATCCACCATTATAAAAAGACGTGTTCATTTTGTTTGTAGTGCGTTGTCTCTCGGATCACAAAAAAAACCGATGTTTAATTTTAAGAAAACAAATGGTATTTACTTAATGCTTCAGAAACTTTTTCATTTTTCAAGAGGATTTTTTTTTTTAATAAAGAAGAAAACAAAATGGTATTCTTTTTTTTTTTTTTTCTGTAGAGACAGAGTCTCACTTTACCGCCTTCAGCAGAGTGCCATGATGTCACAGGACTCACAGCAACCTCTAGCTCTTGGGCTTCAGCGATTCTCCTGCCTCAGCCTCCCGAGCAGCTGGGACTACAGGCGCCCACCACAACGCCCGGCTATTTTTTGATTGCAGTTCAGCCAGGGCAGGGTTTGAACCCACCACCCTCGGTATATGGGGCCGGTGCCCTACTCACTGAGCCACAGGTGCCACCCAACAAAATGGTATTCTAAAGTGAATTTATAATATGAAGGTTGTTCGGAGGTGAATTTATTATATGAGAGCTAATCCTGTAAATGGCATTTCATATCACTTACTTATAAAGCAGTACTTTTTCTCCTTTATAATCAAGATTCAAGAATGACAGTAAATATGAATTTAAATTGAAACAATACTTACATGCAAAATTTGTGATTTTAGCAGAGATGAAAGATGCTATAAATTTAGTGGAAATACTTTATTTAGGAGACGTTATTATTAAACTGTTCCAGTGGTTTGCAACAAAATAGAATCCTTTCTGGAGATAGTGAAGTATAAAATAAATATTGATTTTTATTAAAAATTTTTAAGGGCAAGTAATACTTCTTTTTCTCCCCTTCTACTTCCAAAATTATTTATTTTACCATGGTTTAATACACTGTCTGAAATGCATCTGATTAAGATCTGACCATTTTGCTCAAGATATTTGTATTAAAAATAAACATTTCAGCAGGGCTATCCACGACTAATATTTCTGCTTCTATTATGATTTCTACTACTACTACTAATTTTAGTTCCTACCACCACAGGTCTTACCACTACTACTGCTACTGTCCACACCTTCACTACCTACACCCCAACCCCATGACCAGCGCCAGCACTTTCCAGTTCACAAAAAACTTTTAATACATCTTATAATACACCTATGACATTTGCACACATACCTCATGATTCATACTACAAATGAGAAAGGCAGGCATAGAGAATCAATAACTTGGCCAAAGTTAAAAGGCAATAGATGGACGAGCGCAGTGGCTCACACCTGTAATCCTGGCACTCTGGGAGGCTGAGGCAGGAAGTGTAGCTTGACCTCAGGAGTATGAGACCAGCCTGAGCAAGAGTGAGACTATTTCTCCACTAGAAATAGAAGAAAATAGCCAGGCATTGTGGCAGGTGCCTGTAGTACCAGCTGTTAGGGAGGCAGAGGCAGGAGGATGGCTCGAACCCAGGAATTTGAGGTTGCTGTGAGCTAGGCTGATACCATGACACTCTAGCCTGAGGCTACAGAATGAGACTCTGTCTAAAAAAAAAAAAGTAACAGAGCCATGATCCGAAGCTGGGTCTATTTCATGTCAAGTTACTTTATTCAAAATGAGGAATTACAGTAAAAAGATTCTATATCCCAAAGCAATACATTGCCCTATGTAGTTTTTCTTCATTTTCCCTAACAGGCTAACACCTACCCCGCTCCCTGAAAATGTTTATCTTATCAATATGAAAAGCAAGTCTTTATTGCATTAACTACAATGTAATGTAGCCTCAAGGAATCAACTTCTGCCTTTCCAGACTCAGAAACTTTATCAAGTTCACCACTGCCATGAATGTTATTATAACTTGAGAAATAGGTAGTTTATCAGATTAGCTTGTTAAATAAATTATCAACGAGCAAAGATATGCAACCAATTTGTTATGTGTAAGATACACCCATCTAGATTAAAAATGCTCTTTGCCCTTCTGGGCTAATGCAAATGAGAAAAGAAAATCTCATTGAGGAGAATGGATGATAAGAAAACATAATAAACTGCTAAGGTCTCACCAAGAAGGACTTGAGAAGCATCCAAGTTATGCACACTTGGGAAAGCCTGAGGCACCAAGAGGTAGAGATTGAGTAATGATAAGTGAGATTCTTTTCACTGGAGGAGATGAATCCCACAAATTAGTACAGTGTAACTTTACTATTCAGCATTAAGAAGATGCTATACTATTAACATTTCTAATGTGAGAAGATATCTTTATATTACTAAAAGAAAATTAAATATTACGAATGGGAGTATATACACATTATACATTATGTGTTACGTATGTATGAACATACAAGATAAATATATACTATGTATTATAAATATTATACACATGTACACAAACTCCAAGGTGGTAGCAATGTGTGGAGATGAGTTGTATTTATAGTTCTTGTTTTTCTGTATTTCAAAATTTTTTCTAGAAAAAATAAAATTTGTTCTATTAATACATTGAAAGTGGATTGCTATTGTAATAGGAAAAGGTAAAATGTAATGATACCTTTGCATTTGTTTTTTTTTTCTTTTTTTTTTTTTTGAGACAGAGCCTCAAGCTGTCACCCTGGGTAGAGTGCTGTGGCATCACAGCTCACAGCAACCTCCAACTCCTGGGCTCAAGCGATTCTCCTGCCTCCACCTCCCAAGTAGCTGGGACTACAGGTGCCCCCCAAAACACAAGGCTATTTTTTGGTTGCAGCTGCCATTGTTTGTCGGGCCAGGGCTGGATTGGAACCCGCCAGCTCAGGTGTACGTGGCTGGTGTCTTAGCCGCTTGAGCCCCAGGCGCCGAGCCCTTTGCATTTTTGAAAATATTTTGCTGAACTATTTAGAATGTTCAGATGTTATGATACTTTGTTCCTAATTACTGCAGCAAACATCTCATAAAACAAGCACATTCTTCTGCCAACCATGATAACATTATCACACCAAGAAAATTAATGATAATACCGCAATATTCTCGAGTATCCAATCTGTATGCACAAATCTTTAGTTGTTCCTAAATGTTTTCCATAGTTTTTTTTGTTTTAAGCAAGTTCCAGGTAAGGTTTACACATTAAATTTGGTATGTTTCTTTTTTATTATTTTAAGTAAAAATTTTTACCTACTTGGGATGTGTGATGTGACATTTTGATACACATATACATCGTGAAATGGTTACTATGGTCAAGCTAATTAACATACCCATCACTTCACATACTTAACTTTTTCTGTGTGTGTGATGAGAAAGCATGAGATGTTCTCTCTTACCAGTTTTTTTTTTTTTATTGTTTGGGATTCATTGAGGGGACAAAGAATTAAGTTACACTGATTGCATTTGTTAGGTAAAGTCCCTTTTACAATTGTGTCCTGCCAATTTTAAGTATACAATATACTATTGTTTAGCTATTGCCATCAGGCTGTCCGTTAGACCTCTGGAGCTTATTCATCCTCTGTAAGTGAAACTTTGTACTCTTTAACCAATGTCTCCCTGCTTTTCCCATTGTCTTGCCATCAGTAACCACTAGTCTACTTTCTGTTTCTAGGATTCATCAGTTTTGGATTCCACATATAAGTAAGATAAAGCAGTATTTTTCTTTCTGTGTCTGTCATATTTCACTTAGTATATAATGTCTTCAAGTTTCATTCATATTGCAAATGACAATATTCTTTATGGGTGAGTAGTAGTCCATTACACACACAAACACGCACACGTGCACACACACACAGGGTGCAAAAAGGTATACACAGGTTAAGAAAGGAAAAAATTGTACTAAGATTGCAATACTGAATATATGTCAACAACAAAAGATGAACATAAGTCATGTTGAGCACTTCTTGAAATTGCAGAAGTCAAACATGCCTTAAGTATTACAAATTCAATACAGTTTTTCCCTTTCTTAAAATGTGCATACTTTGTTTTGGCACCCTCTGTATATATACATATATATTTTATTTGCCAATAGACACTTAGTTTTCATATCTTGGCTATTCTGAATAATGCTGCAAAGAACTGTTAAGTTTCTTTAGGATTTCATAATCTAAAAGAGACCTGTCCTCAATCTTGCCCCCTCACCTGTCTTATGCACTCTTTAAAAAAAAAAATGACATTCACTTTTAGTAGACTTTCATATTCCTTTAAGTGTTCCATATTCTGATCACATCTGATTGTTTGCTTCTGAAGCTATCATATTTTTAATTTCCCAAACTCTTGTTCTTTGTGCCTTTTTCACAGTGTCTTGTTACTGTTTTCCAAATGTGAGCTCTCTTACTGCTCAAAGAATGTTAATTATAGCACTCTTTTGGGGTAATTTCTTCTTTTCTTTATATTGTCTTTTTTTCTCCAACATATGTTTTCAGGTTTTTTTGGCCCCTTTGGGGGGGTGTATGTTTTAAAAATGTATCTCGTTTGACCTAAAAACCAGCTACAGGGAAAAGCCATCCTTGTATGGTTGTATCTATAAACTTGGACACTACCTAATGGCAAGTTCTTGGAGTCGGTAAACATTCTAAGATCTTATTTTCAGGTAGAACTGATAGATTGTGGCTATTGTATCTGTGACTCTCAGTGATGCAAGTCCAGGGAAATCATTCATTGCTAACAACTCACCTGCCATTTTGGCATTATTTTCCCATCCTTCCCAGCATATCAGCCATGTATATATAATCCAACACTTTTAGGTTCCTTATTTCATATGGCAAATACACATACTTCATTAATTTTTCAATAACTACTTCTCTATAATAACTATTCTTATTGCATACACATAATTTTTGATTTTAATTTTTGCTTTCCTGTTTACTAGTTGGGGGGGAGAGTACTGTGGTGAATTTGAGGCATATGAGTCACATCTGATGACCTCCACTAATGAGGAAGAGTGAAGAGATTATCTGTGTTATCATATGGGTCAGCTAAGACCAAAACACCTTCAAATTTCTCTACATCCTCACCAATACTTGTCTTTTTTTTTTTTTTTTTTGATAATGGCCATGCTGACAGAGAGGAGATGATATTTTATGTGGTTTTAATTTGCATTTCCCTGATGGTTAGTGACATTGAACGTTTTTTCATATACTTTCTGGCCATTTGTATGTCTTTTTTTGGAGAAATATCTATTCAAATCTTTAGTCCAATTTTTAATCATGTTATTAGTAGTTTTTTAAATTATTGAGTTGTAGAATTTCCTTATACATTTTGTAGATAAACTGCTTATCAGATTTATGGTTTGCAAATCTTTTCTTTCATTCCTTTGGTTGCTTTTTCACTCTGTTTATTTTTTTATTTTTATTTTTCTGTGGTGCAGAAGCTTTTTAATTGTAGCTTTTGAACACCGTTAGTGAGATTGCAAAATAGTGCAACTTACGATGGACAAACAGCATGGCAGTTCCTCAAAAAATTGAAAACAAAGTTGTAATATGACCCAGAAATCTCACTGGGTATGTATCCAAAAGAATTGCAATCAGGGTCTTGAGGAAGTATTAGCACTCCTATGTTAACTGCAGAATACTATTTACAATAGCCAAGATGGAGAAACAACCTGAATGTCCATTGACAGATGAATGGTTAAATAAAATGTGGTATCTCCATACACTGGAATACTACTCAGCCTTCAAAAGAAGGAAATTCTACAATATGCAACATGAATGAGGACCTTATGCTATGTGAAATAAGCCAGTCACAGAAAGACAAATACTGTGTGATTCCACCTATATGAAGTATCTCAATAGCTAAATTCACAGAATCAAAGAATGGGATGGTAATTAACAGGGGACGGAGAGAGGAGGAAATGAGGAGTTACTAATTGATGGCACAAATCCTCAGTCCAGTGACATGAATGAGCTCTAGAGCAGGGCTGTCTCTCTTGTGGCCCTGTAGGCTGTGTGCAGATTATGTGAGGACTGTTTCGCTTATCTGTGGTGTCAGATATCACGAAAAGTGTGCATGGACCTTTTCTTTTGCTCCTTAGCTGTTGCTTCTGTTTGTGTACTTAATGTGTGATCTAAGATAATTCTTATAATGTACAGCAGAGAAGGAAAAATGGTTGGGCACTCCTGCTGGCGGTCTGCTATTCAACACTGTACCTACAGTGGGCAACAATGTACAGTACACTTAACAATTTGTTAAGAGAGGAGATCTCATGTTAAGAGTTCTTTAGCAAGACAAAAACAAAGAACAAAAAAGCCTCAGGGTTTTTTCTCAACTTTGAGATGCTACAAGTCATTTTTTAAATTTGTAGTTTCGTGTAGCTTTATGTATTTGCATTTTTCTTATGCTACTATTTGAAAGTATTTGCATTCTGAAGTGATAGTATGAGGTGGCAACTTTCAAATTTAAGGAAAGGCAAGGAAAAGTCAAATTTGAATGAAAAATATTTACAAGTAATATCCAGGAGGTGGATAAGATACATGTAAGGGGTGATACTGGCTTTTGACCAGGTGACCTTAAAGTCTCTTCCAATTCTGGGAGTTCTTTATTCTATGACTTTGGTGTTTTATAAGAACTTTTCTTCATTCTCTGGCCACATGGAACAAATAACAATGTAACTGTGTTTATGAGAAAGAAATAATCATCATACTATTTTATTTGTGGATATATAAGTGATGGCTTTCAATGAGCTGTTTCAGTATATAATATGTACATCCACAGATTTAAATAATGGAAGTCTTAAGAGTTTTGCTCGTTGAATTACTGAGAAAAAATTCCTACTTAGATTGATGGTGTTTTGTTTGCTTTCTTTTTCCTGCTAAAGGCTATAATTTGGGAAACAAAGCTTTTGTCTGTAATTTAATATGTGCCTCTAGTACCTAATAATGTACTTGCACGCCCTACAGGACCTCTAGAAATACCCAGTGACCATCTATTAATCTAACAAAATGTCCAACATGGTTTTGTTTCTTCCGGTCATGGAGGCAGGCCCTGGGTGGTTGTTTTCAGGCTGTTTTCCTGTCTCCACACAGTGTCTAGTCTAAGAAACTGAACAGCAGAGTTTGCTATAGTTATTTTCCTCTTTTTCTCTGTTCCAAGACCACTAGGCAATTATTGCTGGCAGTTACATAAATATAATTAGCAGTGGCACAAATCTTTTTTTTAAACTACTCTAGAGAATATGAACTGTGATTATTTTCTAGTCAAATCATTCACTGGCACCAACAGGTGACCCCAGACTGAATTTATGAATTAAGAATAGGTAGTTCAGAGTGTTGGGTTTCATCTTACGTTACTTATTTTACCACCACCAGGCTCAAAATAAAACCTGCTAAGAATGGCTGAGGAGAAAAGGCTGTGAGAAGCATGCAAGGGCAACTTAAAGGTGGACGTCTCGTTCATGTTAAATGTTTATACGATTTTGTGTGAGGTTTAAAGGCACCAGCGTGTCACTGCCCGTAGTGCAGTTTCCTGGCACCCCAGCAAGAGTTTGGATTCACATGGCGTGCCTGCCATGAACAAAAAATTCTGACACGTCCAGTGTATGGGGCCCCATGATTGCATTAATGTACACAGCTATGATTTAATAATAAAAACAAAAACAAAAACAAATTCTGACACGTGTAAAAGCCATTTCTTAGTGAAAATGGAGGGTTTTGCTTATGGTTGGTTCCATTTCCGAGCTACCAAAAACAAAAAATTCACAAAAGCATGGACTAGCAGTTTTGCTTTATTAGAAGCAAAATTCTTTCCTTAAAATTCTAGAAAATGTTATCTTTCTATGTGGGATTAACCTTTTGAGTCACCTCAGTGACTGAAACATCTTCAGCTGAGTCTTTCTGTTTCTTCTCCGAGGATTTTAATGTACATGAGCAAATAGCTTGGCACCGCCAGGAAAAAGAATTCTAAACCGCTTAGGCTATGAATCTGTTTGGACTGCTCTTCCTGGGGATGGCTGAGGTAATAGCATCTGATAGTTCATCAGAAGTGAAACTGCTCTAAGATGACTATTCGTACTTAACTCATGTTCTTTTTAAAGTCTGCAAATATAGAATATCTGACCAACTAAAACTTGTATAGGATGGGCTGCTCTACATTGTATTCCTTCTGAATTGTAAAAATCAGGTATTTCAACTCTTGGCCCTTAGAGTTGGTTGACAGGCTAAGTCACGATGGAAACCTACTACCATGACCTTGAATAAATCACATGACATGTGTGAGGCTCAGTGTCCTCATCTAAAAATGGAATGGGTTCAGCCTGATAATTGTGGAAGTTCCTAGAAGCCTGACACTCAATGGTTTCATGTTTCTAACATATGCTGTACGGCCTTGACATTCTCTCGGGCGGGGCAAGCTCACTGATGCCCTCCTCAAGGACACTTCTAATTCTTTCCTTTAGGCAGAGAGAGTTTCAGTTCCTCTCGGACCTTTTCCTAGCACAGTCACTGTTTAGCAATGAGAAACATAAAATGTCTGTCCTAAGTAATGTCCACTGTCCTATTTTAAGTTCCTGACCAAGTTCATTAGCTCCTTTTTTCTTCACACTAAGCATGATTATCAGGTTAACTTCTTCTCTGTTGGAAAAAGTTACCACCATACTGTATATATGATTTTCTAATACTGGGAGGAAAAAAATAGAGATTTTCTTTTGGCCAGTTTTTATGGCTGCATTCTTTTTAACAGTACAAGCTAAAAATAAGTTACGTGTTCTCCAATAGGAGATGATAAGTTTAATTTCATTCTAGTATGGCTAAACCTAATAAGGTACAACTAAATATAATAAGGTTTGGACATGGATGACAGATCATAAAGGTGTATTGTTAAATGGAAAAATATGAGGTATTGGGCAATATATATACTATATGGTACTATTTATGTAAAAATAAACACAATTGTACATAATAAACATTACATATAAAATTGCATATTAGCTTAAATATAAAAAATTAGAAACAAAAACTACCTAGAACAGAGGTCAGTGAGATTCCTCTGTAAAGAACCATTTAGTAACTATTTTAGGCTTTGGGGGCCATGTGGTCTGTTGCAGTTACACAACTCAGCTGTTGCAGTGTGAAAGGAGCCAGGACAACGTGCAAACAGATGGGCATGCCTGTGTTTCAATAAAACTTTATTTATAAAAACAGGTGGGGGCCTGGATTGACCTGATTCCTGGTCAAGAATAACCCATCTTCCCCTGATGAAAGTGTTTTTGATGGGGAGGAAACCAGAACTGACAAGGAATCGTCAAGGAATTTTCTCTTTTCTCTGTATTGTTAGATGTGTTTGTACTCATGAATTACTTTTGTAATTAAAAACATATTTAAAAGAGTAACTAAAATAATAATATTAATTGAAAGAATAATTAAAAACGATTTCATCTTTCATTTAAAGTAGGAATATTCCGATTGGACCAAGTTTTCTAAGATATCCCCATTTGGCCCCCCATCAAGCAGTCCTCCTGCTAGGAAAATGTCAGGGCTTTGTTCTCTCATTGGCTCTCCTGGGTACATTAAAATATTGCAGCTGAGAGCCTGCAGAGCTAAAGAACACTGCGGCAGAATCCCACTCCGAAAAGCTCCCGCAGTAACCAACCTCTCCAGTAAATGAGGACACTCTGCCCTGTGTTATGTTTCCTTTTTAAATATAAATATTTTTTAACATCAAAAACACATTGCAGGGTAGCAAAGACTTTGGGGACATCCTACAAAAAAAGGCTGAATAATTCTGATATTGAAAACCAGCCTAGTTTTAATTAACTGCCAGGACTCAGCCACATCCTCAAGCTCCAGATAGCCAATAACAATCTTGTAATTTCTAAATGTGAACGCCACTCAGGTAGAGACCAAATAGTGAGGTTTCAGCTTACCTCTTAAAATGTAAACATAATGTTTCAGCTATCCACAGCAACCAGACCTCCCTCCACCTTAGACACCTTCTTCAAAAAAAAGAAGGGAGGAAAAGGCATTTCTGTGGTGAGTGGCATGCAGACAGTTGCCCATTAAAATGATAACATCAAAATATAAACAGCCAAACCTTTTCATCATTTATTGACAAACGACTTACAAGACTGCTTAGTGAAATCCTTTAAAAGCCTTTTCAGACATGTTGGAAATTAAGACACAAGCACCAAGGTAGATTGACAAGTAATCACAATTAATGCCACCACAGTCATCAGTAAAACACATTTAGCTATATATTTATATGCCAATATTTAACAGCAAAACCGAATCCAAAGAACACCACAATGCCCCAAACCTCTCTATCTGATCTTTACCAGTTTAGCAACCAGCAGGTTAGGGATGGATAAAGAAATCATGTCCTGATTCTGAAAGATCTCACTGGCCTTGGACATGGCAAGCCCTCAGTGACAGCCTTTGCAAGTGGTGAGCATTCAGGGCTGCTTATTTATCACAGCCTTCAGGAATTTAACCTTCTGTGCTGGCACCATTTCCTTAGGAAATGTTTCTTAAGAGCTGTCTATCTGTTAGTATTCAATTCAGTTCACAAAATAGTTACTTCCCAAGGTCTACCAGCAGAAGACCTGTGAATGAATAACAGCATATTCACACAGTGAAATGCTGTGTAGCCATGAGACTGAGTGAAGTACAGCTACTCAAAACACAATTGTGAAAGGGTATACACTGTAGGGCTACATTGGTAGAAAGTTTAATGAGAGACAAAACTAATCTGTAATGTTAGACTTCTGGCTTTTTCCTAACAGTCTCCTAATTCTTGGTCCAGAGGCTTGTTGCACAGGTATGTTTATGGTGCAAAATTATCAAGCAGGATACTCCTGATGTGAGTACTTTTCTGCATGCTTATTATACTTTCGAAAAATTACAAGCAAGAGCAAATAACCCCCATACGATGCTATAGAGCAGAATAACCCCCAGGCTTTATGCAGGACCTATGAAAAATTTTATGACAACCTTTATCCTCTGGAAATTTATACTCAAGTAGGGGAGATGAGGTTAAAAACAAAACCATATGGTTTACAGAGCCAAGACAATTAAACTGCTAGGTAAAAGATGTTCAAGGAGCAATGTCTTCTGCTCTCACCTTGAGGGAAGTCCACAGAAGGTGACATTGAGTCAAGCTTTGTGTCCTTATTCAATAAGTACAGGGTGAAGGTAAAGGGCTGTCTAGACACGGGAACCCCAGACTCGGGAAAGGAGGAGCAGAATATAAATAGTGGTAAAATGACAATACCCCCCGTGGGGTGGGCCTGGGCAATCCGAACGTGCTCATCTTTATGTATTTGCTGCGTACTTGACAGTTTTTCAAAGAGCACTTTCCTCATATCCAGTTACAAGACTCTCATCTTCAAAGGAGAAATATCTCTATCCCTGCTGTACCAACTATGCAACACCAGTAAATCGGGGAAGGGTGGGAGAAAGGAAGAAGCCAGGCTCTGAATAAGCACCGCAGTAACAGCAGTAACCACCATTTACGCTTCACACTTTGCAAGTCCGGTCTGCTGCGTTTAATCCTCACAACAATTCTAGGCCCTGGGGACTATTATTATCTCCATTTGGTGGCTGCCAAAACTGAGGCTTAGTGAGACCCACCGACTGCCTGCAGCCATACAGCCGGCAAGCTAGATGGTCCTGTCTGGAGCAGGCGGCCCTAGCATGGCATATGCCTTCAGGGGCTGGAGGTCCGGGTGGGAGAGCAATGTTCTCCTGGCCCCTGGGTGGCAGTGGGAGCCCCCGTGCAGAGCAGGCTAAAGACAGTCCCCAAACCCACCACAGTTTGGACGGCAGCGTCTCAGCCAGGCAGCTCCTTGTGCTGGCGTGGGGCTGATTTCCCCAGGTGTGTGCTTGCTCTCAGTGTTGGGGGCATCTTACGACTCAGAGCACTCTGCAAAATGTGTTTCTTAATGGAGGTTTCCTTAAAAGATGCTCAGCTCTGAGCTACACTGAGAAAATACCTGGAGGAGGTTACGTGGCCACCAGAAATGAGGACTTGGCCTCCTCTGGCAGGAGCGCCAAGTTAACAGCAGGAAGAGGGATGTGAGGACATGTGTGCTGTCCCGAGGGAGGAGACAAGGCAGAAAGCTTTGTTTTGTTAAGTCAGACCCTCCATTTTATTTGCTCTGGCTGTTCCTTCCACAATGGAGGGTCTGATAGCAAACTGCTGAACCCAGGCCAAGCGAGGCTGGCCGGTGCAGGCTTCCATCCCACACCACAACACAGCCTTCCTGCTATTTCAGGCCTCGGGTTCTGTGAAACAGACGCCACTGCCCTCCAGCCTGGGTTGTGTGAAATTATGCGGTGGTTTGGTGAAGTCAACAAATAACTAGAATGAGCCACATTTGGGGGAAATAAAAAAGCAGCTGGCATCAGTTCTGGTTTTCAGAAGGTAGTAAATAAGGACAGCTATCCTCTGTTGCCTCTTATCTGAGAGCTAGGGTTAAAAACTTTTTACTGGGAAATGATTTCAAATGAACAATGAAGCTGCAAAGATAAAAACAGTACCAAGAGTACTTGGACGCCCTTTATCAGAGTCAGCTCTGGCTAATGTTGTGCCCTGTTGATGAATCATTTGCTCAGCTGCGCACACACTTTCCCTCCCCAGCCCCCTCAACACTTCTTCATGTATTTGCTAATTAAAGGGATACGTTCTTACATAACCAGAAAACCAGTATCGACTTCAGGAACTTTAACTTTGATATATTTTTCACTAATCCACCATTCATATCCAGTTTTGTTAGTTAGCCCAATAATGCCCTTCAGTCTCAACACCCCTACTATAACCCCATCCCTAATGTTGTTCTCTTCCCTGTGACAGTCCTACAGGGCTTAGACGTGCTCTTCTTCTGCAGATTATAATGCTCTGGCCAGCATTATATGGCAATTTACTTCACCTACTAGTCAGTAAGCTTTATGAAGTTCAGGCAAATATCTGTTGGATTACTTGCCAGGTGTATATATACAGTAGAACCTCTGTAAGGTGGCCACTCAAGAGACTATGGCAGACTGGTCAACACATAGAGATGGTCAACATAAGACCACGGTACATGTGGTGCACGTCTGATCTCTGAAAATTAGGTCTACTTCAGGGGGTGCTGTTTGATCCTGCAATTCCTCTTCTAGGTGTATATCCAAAGGACCAAAAATCATTTGGCAATAAAGATATTTGCACCAGATTGTTCATTGCAGCTCAGTTCATAATAGCCAAGTCATGGAAGAAGCCCAAGTGACCATCGACCCATGAATGGATTAATAAATTGTGGTATATGTATACCATGGACTACTATGCAGCAGTAAAAAAAGAGAGACTTTACCTCTTTTATGTTTACATGGATGGAGCTGGAAAATATTCTTCTTAGTAAATTATCTTAGGAATGGAAAAAAAAGTATCCAATGTACTCAGTACTACTGTGAAACCAATTTATAATAACTCACACTTGCATATGAAAAATGAAACACAATTTTAGCCTAAGATGAAGGAGGGAAGGGGAGGGACAGGGATGGGAGGGGGTGAGAAGGATAGTAAGGATGGTAGGGGGACCATACCTATGGAGCACATTGCAAGTACATGTTGGATATATCATATGTAGAACACAAATGTCCTAATGCTATAATTGGGTAAATGAGGTGAAAGCTATGCTGATTAGTATGATGTAAACACTCCAATTTGTACAAATAATCAACACACTAAAATTGGTATAAATGTATTTATGATCTATGTACAAAAGACTTAATAAAAAGAAAGAAAAAAAGAAAAAAAGGGGGTGATCAATGTAGTGAGGTGGTCAACTATGGAGATTCTATTATGATATATATGTAATATATATGATTAATAGAAATGGCTATATAATTAATCAACTTTTATATGAGATTCTTTAAGGACGTCCATGATGTTATTTAAAAAATGAACACTTTAGGGGGTGGGGTCTTGGTGTGTGCCACACCTTTTGGGGGCAAGACATGATTGTAAGAGGGACTCTACCTAACAAATGCAATAAGTGTAACCTGGTTTCTTGTACTCTTAATGAATCCCCAACAATAAATTTAATAAACTAAAAACAGACCAAAAAAAAATGAACACTTTACTCCACACTCTTAGCTTGGGAAAATTCACATCATGGAATAAAATAACCTTTAAACAAAACTATTAAAAACTACAGTAGTCTTTGCTCATGAGGTCAGTTTGTTAAAATATTTTTACATAAATTTCATTGTATTACCATGTATTTGGAGCATATGATTTTCTCAAAATTTGGACAACCTTCAGAATGGGAAAAGATATTTGCATATTACAAATTGGACAAAGGCTTGATAACTAGGATCTACAGATAACTCAAATTAATAAACAAAAAAAGCTAACAATCTCTTAGATCACTAGGCAGAAACATGAATAGAACCTTCTCTAAGGAAGACAGATGAATGGCTAACAAGCATATAAAAAAGTACACATCATCTCTAATTGTTAAAGAAATGCACATCAAAACCTCCCGGAGATGTCACCTAACCCCAGTAAGATTAGCCCATGTCACAAAGTCCCAAAGCTGCAGATGCTGGTGTGGGTGTGGAGATAAGGGAACAAACACTGTTACAATGTTGGTGTGACTGCAAACTAATGGAGCCTCTTTGGAAAGAAGCATGGTGTATCCTCAAAGATCCCAAATTAGATCTCCCATTTGACCCAGTAATCTCACTATGTGGCATCTACCCAGAAGAAAAAAATCCTTTTATTATAAGGACTTTTGCTGTATATTGCTTTTGGCAGCTCAAATTACAATTGCCAAGACATGGAAACAACATTTAATGTCCATCAACTCAGGAATGGATTAACAATTGTGCTACATGCATGCTGTGGAATGCCATAAAAAGATGGTGACTTCACATCTTTTGAAATATCCTGGATGGAATTGAAGTACATTCTTCTTAGTAAAGTGTCCCAATAATGGAAAGCAATTATCTAATGTACTCAAGACTAATATGAAGCCAGTAGACAATCTGATGCATGCCCACATAGGTGAAAAACTCATTTCAACTGAAGTTGGGAAGAAGGGTTCTAGGGGAGGGGGAGGGGGTTGTGGTGCTCTCAAGGAATGGGCACATGGTGGGGAGGGGGGCGAGTGGCACACCTTTTGTGTGTGGGCCATAACCACTAGAGGAACTCTACCTAACAAAATCAAATATTTTGACCTGGTTGTTTGCACCCTCACATTGACTTGAAATAAATTTACTTAAAAATTTTTTTGGATTATAATCCTAAAGCATCTTAACAAATAAAAGAAGTAGTCTGAACATAGCCCACATCTAGCTCTGTGCTGGGCATTAAATGAAAGACAATAATGGAACTGGTAACAAGTAGAATCTATATTGAAAAGAGTCTTTGGAGGGGATGAGTGGATCATTATAATTTTAAAAGAATAAGGTCAACAGTGCACCTATTAGGACAAGTACTAGACAGGTAAGAGAGTTGGTGTGAATTAAAATGCAATTCCTTGACAACCCCCACTTGTGTTTTGTCCTTTCTATAAGTTTATGTACCTTTTATTCATCTAAACACATCTAGAGAGATGAGGAAAACTTGAATATCCTCAGAAAGAGTTTCAGAAGAGTGCTCATGAAGCCAAAGTTGTTATACCTTCTCAAACAGAAAGAATGAATGGATTTCAAAACAATAAAAACAAAATTACCTCCTCACCACAAACCCTTACAATTCCAACATCCAGAGATAACTACTATTAATAATTTTGTGAAATAATTTCAGTCTTTTCTATGCATAAAATAGATGTTATTTTATCAGTAGCAAATCATATTTATTATATTTCTGTAACTTATAACTGGTTTCTTTTTTTTTTTTTACTTAAAAGTACAAGTAAGTAATAGAGTTATTATTTCATCATTTAAAACCATTTTGAAATAATTAAAAATGGGGAAGTGGCTAAAGAACATTTCATTATATGGATGCATCTTAATTTATATAGTGAGTCCATCAGGAATAGTCTTTCTAGATTTTTTTATTTTGTGGTATTATAAACAATGCTGCAATGAGCCTTCTTGTCAGGTTGAATCTTTTCTCTTGTCCTTGATTACCTCCCACAGGAATAATGCCTAGAATTGAAATTGCTCAGTGTGTACATTGTTTGGAAGCCGTGATGACACTATCACCAAGCTGCCTTGTAGCAATATGATGACAATTTTAATTCTTGTAGCAATGATAGAGGGAGCTGCTAACCCCCATCCTTGCTAACTCTGGGCATTATCTTTGACGATTAAACATGTGCAGCATGATTCCTTGTTTAAATTTGGATTTCTTTCTTATTTCATGGTCAATATTAAATAACTTTATTAGAAGTTTATGCTCTCCTTGTATAAGTTTGGAGCTACAAAAATCTAAATGATAAAAAGAAAAACTAAGGAAGATAAAATAACATTTAAAGTACTATTTTAAATCCAGTACAATGTAATTCAACTCCACATAATAAAACAGGCATAAGAGAGAAACAAGAAAGGTTTGTTCCAAGTTTAAGCACAAACGTCACTTGTGAACAAAGCTCTTACTCTGCATCTATGAAGGATCAGATCATTTTGTAAAAGAGCCTGTCAAATTTGGGCTATTTTCTATTTTCTAGAGAGCTGAATGTTAAAAATCAATAGAAATGTTACAGCATTTATGCCACCCTTGGAAGGGTTAGACAGACTCATGCCCGCAACATTCAAAGCCATTTCTGTTTAGAGTCTTGGGAAGGAACCTATTCCAAACTTCCAGAATCACAGCTGGCAGGCTATAATTTAGAGTTGCATACAGGATAATGTGTATTAGTCCATTACTAAGCTGTAAGTTGACACCAAACCTTTGGAATTGCTTTCTCAGAGGAAATGTTGAAGAGCCAATGCCTCAATCATTTCCAACAGGGCTGGGAAAAACATTCAGACAACCCATTAGATCCTTTCATCTCACATTTTGATGATTTTCATCAAAAGGGAGGTGGAAAGGGGGTGATTAGACACAAATTTTCACTCTGGTGAACATCCAAACATGTATTTTTAAGCTCAAGACATTGATAACATATTGGCAAGTCCTTGTCCCCACTTACGTGAGCCATAGCAGCCACCCGAGTATCCAAATGGTAATGAACGAGCTTAGAGAGGGAATGGGATGGTGAGCAGATATGAAAACAAGTGTTGCGATCCATATTGTGACAAACAAGAGGCATTTTTGTGAATACTAACAGAGACCTGAAGTCACCAAGGATTAGGTTTGAGATTTTCAGTTGCCAAAGTCTATGTTGTATCCATTCTCTTTGTGAGAATAGGGAACTATTCTTCAGTGGTGCATAAGAGTCTCTAGGGTGATTATATAAGATCTGGCCAAGGCCATATTATAGTCAACGGAGTGAGTGTATGGGAAAGTCATTTCAGGACAAGGCAGAGGGGTTAGCCCCATTACTGCCCACGCAGTCTACGTTAGTTTTGGCCAGATACTCTGTCTTCAGTGGCCACCAGGTAAACTAGCTTTCTATGTCTCTGTCTTTGGGTAAACAGAATTTGATCTGAATCTAGGCCTCCCATCAAAATCAGCTGAAATTTAATAAACACTCAGAATTTTTTTTTTTTTTTGTAGAGACAGAGTCTTGCTTTATGGCCCTCGGTAGAGTGCCGTGGCCTCACACAGATCACAGCAACCTCCAACTCCTGGGCTTAAGCGATTCTCTTGCCTCAGCCTCCCGAGTAGCTGGGACTACAGGCGCCCGCCACAACGCCCGGCTATTTTTTTGGTTGCAGTTTGGCCGGGGCTGGGCTTGAACCAGCCACCCTCGGTATATGGGGCTGGCGCCTTACCGACTGAGCCACAGGCGCCGCCCAAACACTCAGAATTTTGATACTAGAATTTTCTAGTAGCCACATTTAAAAAGCAAAAAGAAAATATGAAAGCAATCTTAACAATATATTCTATTGAATAATAATCTTACATGTCATCTCAATATATAACCAATAAAAAAAGTATTAAAGTATTTTTCATTCTTTTCACACTAAGTCTTTAAAATCCAGTGTATATTTAGTACTTCTAGTACATCTAAATCTTGAGTAATAACATTACCTCCACAGCATCGTGTGTTTTGTGCCTACTGTATGGGAGTGAACACACAACTACAGAGATTAAAATGTGGGTCAGGACTACCGAAACACGATCAGGACAATTTGAGATGCAGAACCCAGAAGAGTGTATCTCATGGTCATTATGCTCACTTCATAAACACAGCAATACAAAGAAATTTGGGGAGATGCTTTGTAAATCATCCATTCAATACCCAAATGTGTGTTGCAACCATCTTGATGACATCACATTCTAATGGGGGAAAATTGCTCTCATTAGTAACCCCAAGATGCAAAACAAATAGTCACGCTTGTTTTCCCTTGACCAACTATCTAGCTATAAAGAAATGCCCATGAGAAGAACATACAAACTTGTCCCCATGTTGCGGTGTTAATTCCTGATGGCCACTATGCCAACATTAAGTACCTGTAAGGAACTGTCATGCAGGGCCTGAATGTGTTTTTAATGTATTGGCAGATAATACTTCATTATAATCTTCCTCTTCACTCAGATACCATTTGTACAAAGAAGCTATAGTATTCCAAATACATGCACCTTGTTTAAAGCAATTAAAAGAATGTTGAGATTATGGAAGAGTTTAAATCACTTCCTCATAATCTTAATGACATACCATTGTTCTAATGGTGTAGAGAACTTTTGCAAATAAGCTATAAAATGCTGCTATCCCACAAAAATGATTCTTCGGGTACAGTCTTCCTCCATGTAATATAACCTATAATTTAGTAATAATAATACTTTGCATGTGGATCATACTTTACTATTTACCAAGCCTGGTTTACACTGTCTCATTAAATTTCTCAAGAAACCTTGTGAGCCCTGATGGCAAAATAAGCAAAATACATATTCTCTGTCACTGGTGTTCTTTGGACATTTAACTTCCTTTGGACGCATTGACTATTTATAAGGAGAATGTAGGAGGTCTCTCTGTTTGTTTTAAAAATATTATCAAGATATCTTTCAGATTGCTTGATTAACTATGTCCTCATGATCATTTAGTTTTCACACCGAGTAAATCAGCATTCTTGTCCTACCCAATCCTGGTCAAATAAATTCTACTAGCCAAATCATCATTCCCTTATGATTCAGTAAATTCTACTTAAACAAAATGGTGGACTGAAGTTACTGTATGTATAATCCTGCCTGCTGTAAGAACACTAAGCCTTTGAACAATTCTCTCTCCCCTTCACCTGTTGCAATAACAATGAATATATGAAAATAAAAAATGTGTAAAGAAACTAAAACTCTGGGGTAGATTGCCTGAGCCCAGGAGTTCAAGACCAGCCTGAGCAAGAGTGAGACCTCCTGTCTCTACTGAAAACAGAACAACAATCCAGGCGTGGAGATACCTCTGTTCTAGATTTCAACAGGAACCAGCATTCTCCAAGGAAGAAGTGATGAGGGGTATCTGAGAGGCAGGATCTGTGACTGATATCACTCAGGAGGAACTGGGGTCGCCTACACCTTGAATTCTTGCTCAAAGTAACTGGAGCAAAGTAATGCTTATTTTGAGAAGCTCACTTTGCAGAGGCTCCTGTACAGCAGGAGAGCTAAAGGACAGAAATTTAGCAAGTAACCTGGTGGATTAGAGCTGCACCAAGAGAGAAGGTTGAAGAACGCACATCAACCCTGCTGAGGTTGAGTTGCGACCCCAAGGATACAAATAAAAGGGCTCACTCCCGGATATTCCGAAGCCACACCCCCTGTCTCCCTGGGCAACCAGAAGAGGCTGGGCATCTTCTCAGGTGGCAACCACCGAGGGGTGGAAATGCAGGACCCCCGAGACTTCAACCCAGAGTAACTGTTTCACTACGGTCGAACAGCTGAAAACAAGACAGAACCACTTAGCCCCACCACACCAAACAGGTCCCCAGTTTCTCAGGCCATAGCACTGTATGGGTCCTTGACAAAACTCCAGGAGAAAAATCAAACAGTGTAAAACAATCATGGGGTGGAATCAGCGGAAAAATTCTGGTGACATGAATAACCAGAATAGATCAACTCCCCCCCCCCAAGGAAATATATGGCAGATGTAACTGAAGATCCCATTCATAAACAGCTGGCCAAGATGTCAGAAATTGAATTCAGAATTTGGATTGCAAACAAGATTAATAGAATGGAGGAAAATTTGGAATGAGAAATTCGAGGAGCAATTCAAAAGTCGGAATTAGAAATTCGAGGATAAATTCAAAAGTTGTCTCAAGAATTTAACGAATTTAAAGACAAAACCACCAAAGATTTTGACAGACTGAAGCAAGAATTCGCAGCCCTCAAAGATCTGAAAAATACAGTAGAAGCCCTCAGTAACAGAGTGGAACAAGCAGAGGAAAGGATTTATGACATTGAAGACAAAGTCTTTGAACGCTCCCAAGCTCTCAAAGAGGAAGAGAAATGGAAGCAAAAACGGATCATTCTCTCAGAGAGCTCTGGGATAATTCGAAGAAGGCTAATATCTGCCTCATGGGAATCCCTGAAAGTGATGAAGTGCCCTCGCTGGGCACAGAGGCCTTTCTTCATGAAATTATGAAAGAGAATTTTCCAGACATGCCAAGAGATTCTGAAACTCAGATAGCAGACAGTATCAGAACCCCAGCACGACTCAATCCCAGTAAGACATCCCCTAGGCATATCATAATTAACTTCACTAAAGTTAATATGAAGGAGAAAATTCTGAAAGCAGCCAGACGTAAGAAATCCATTACATACTAAGGGATGAATATTAGAATGACTGCAGATCTCTCTGATGAAACTTTTCAAGCCAGAAGAGGGTGGTCATCGACTTTTAATCACCTAAAGCAAAATAACTTTCAACCCCGGATCCTGTATCCAGCTAAACTGAGTTTCATTTATGATGGAGAAATTAAATACTTTAATGACATTCACATGTTGAAGAAATTTGCCATAACCAAACCAGCTCTTCTGGATATTCACAGACCTATCCTCCATAATGACCAGCCCAATCCTCTACCACAAAAGTAAACTCACTCAGATACTTTTGATCAAACTCCAATTTCCACAGTGGTGAAAGGATTAAAAATGTCCACTAGACTTTTGAAAAACTCGATACCTAAAATTTTACTAGACTTATCAATATTCTCCATTAATGTGTACGGCTTAAACTGTCCTCTAAAAAGGCACAAGTTAGCTGACTGGATACAAAAACTCAAGCCAGATATTTGCTGCATACAAGAGTCACATCTTACCTTAAAAGATAAATATAGACTCAGGGTGAAAGGATGGTCGTCCATATTTCAGGCAAATGGTAATCAGAAAAAAGCAGGTGTTGCAATTCTATTTGCAGATACAATAGGCTTTAAACTAACAAAAGTAAGGAAGGAAAAGAATGGTCACTTCATATTTGTTAAGGGTAATACTCAATATGATGAGATTTCAATTATTAATATCTATGTACCCAACCAGAATGCACCTCAATTTATAAGAGAAACTCTAACAGACATGAGCAACTTGAGTTCCTCCAGCTCCATAATAGTTGGAGATTTCAACACTCCTTTGGCAGTGTTGGATCGATCCTCCAATAAGAAGCTGAGCAAAGAAATTTTAGATTTAAACCTAACCATCCAACATTTGGATTTAGCAGACATCTATAAAACATTTCATACCAACAAAACTGAATACACATACTTCTCATCAGCCCACGGAACATACTCCAAAATCGATCACATCTTAGGTCACAAGTCTAACCTCAGTAAATTTAAAGAAATAGAAATTATTCCTTGCATCTTCTCAGACCACCATGGAATAAAAGTTGAGCTCAGTAACAGCAGGAATCTGCATACTCATACAAAAACATGGAAGTAAATAACCTTATGCTGGGTCAGAGACGAGATTAAGAAGGAATTGCCAAATTTTTGGAACAAAACGACAATGAACACACTAATTATCAGAACCTCTGGGATACTGCAAAGGCAGTCCTAAGAGGGAAATTTATAGTACTACAACCCTTCCTCAAGAGAAGGGAAAGAGAGGAAGTTAACAACTTAATGGGACATGTCAAGCAACAGGAAAAGGAAGAACATTCCAACCCCAAACCCAGTAGAAGAAAAAAAATAACCAAAATTAGAGCAGAATTAAACAAAATTGAAAACAAAAGAATTATACAACAGATGAATAAATCAAAAAGCTGGTTTTTTGAAAAGATCCATAAAATAGATAAACCTTTGCCTAACCTAACCAGGTAAAAAAGAGAAAACTCTCTAATCTCATCAGTCAGAAAAGACAAAGACGAAATAACAACAGACTCCTCAGAAATTCAAAAAATCCTTAATGAATATTACAAGAAACTTTATTCTCAGAAATATGAAAATCTGAAGGAAATTGACCAATACTTGGAAGCATGTCACCTTCCAAGACTTAGCCAGAATCAAGTGGAAATGCTGAACAGGCCCATATCAAGTTCTGAAATAGCATCAACCATACAAAATCTCCCTAAAAAGAAAAGCCCAGGACCAGATGGCTTCACGTCAGAATTCTACCAAACCTTTAAAGAGGAATTAGTACCTATATTACTCAACCTGTTCCAAAAGGTAGAAAAAGTAGGAAGACTACTCAACATGTTCTTTGAAGCAAACATCACCCTGATCCCCAAACCAGGAAAAGACCCAACAAGAAAAGAAAATTATAGACCAATATCACTAATGAATATAAATGCAAAAATATTCAACAAGATCCTAACAAACAGAATCTAGCAACACATCAAACAAATTATAGTCATGACCAAGTTGGTTTTATCCCAGGGTCTCAAGGCTGGTTCAATATACGTAAATCTATAAGTATAATTCAGCACATAAACAAACTAAAAACCAAAGACCATACGATTTTCTCAATTGATGCAGAAAAAGCTTTTGATAATATCCAGCATCCCTTCATGATCAGAGCACTTAAGAAAATTGGTATAGAAGGGGCATTTCTTAAACTGATAGAGGCCATCTACAGCAAACCCACAGCCAATATCATATTGAATGGAGTTAAACTGAAATCATTTCCACTCAGATCAGGAACCAGACAAGGCTGCCCATTGTCTCCACTGCTCTTTAACATTGTAATGGAAGTTTTAGCCGCCGCAATTAGGGAAGAAAAGGCGATCAAGCGTATCCATATAGGGTCAGAAGAGATCAAACTTTCGCTCTTTGCAGATGATATGATTGTATATCTGGACAACACCAGAGATTGTACTACAAAACTCTTAAAAGTGATCAAGGAATACAGCAGCGTCTCAGGTTACAAAATCAACATAAATAAATCATTAGCCTTTATATATACCAACAATAGTCAAGCTAAAAAAACAGTTAAGGGCTCTATTCCATTCACAGTAGTGCCAAAGAAGACGAAATATTTGGGAGTTTAGCTAACAAAGGACGTGAAAGATCTCCATAAAGAGAACTATGAAACTCTAAGACAAGAAATAGCTGAAAATGTTAACAAATGGAAAAACATACCATGCTCATGGCTGGGAAGAAAAAACATTGTTAAAATGTTCATACTACGCAAAGCCATATACAATTTTAATGCAATCCCTATTAAAGCTCCACTGTCATACTTTAAAGACCTTGAAAAAAATAATACTTCATTTTATATGGAATCAGGAAAAACCTTGAATAGTCAAGACATTACTCAGAAATAAAACAAAGCAGGAGGAATCAAGCTACCAGACCTCAAACTATACTATAAATCAATAGTGATCAAAACAGCATGGTATTGGCACAAAAACGGAGAATTAGATGTCTGGAACAGAATAGAGAACCAAGAGATGAATCCAGCTACTTACTGTTATCTGATCTTTGACAAGCCAATTAAAAACATTCAGTGGGGAAAAGATTCTCTATTTAACAAATGGTGCTTGGTGAACTGGCTGGCAACCTGTAGAAGATTGAAACTGGACCCACACCTTTCACCATTAACTAAGATAGACTCTCACTGGATTAAAGATTTAAACTTAAGACACGAAACTATAAAAATACTAGAAGAGAGTGCAGGGAAAACCCTTGAAGAAATTGGTCTGGGAGAGTATTTTATGAGGAGGACCCCCCCAGGCAATTGAAGCAGCTTCAAAAATACACTACTGGGACCTGATCAAACTAAATAGTTTCTGCACAGCCAAGAATTCAGTAAGTAAAGCAAGCAAACAGCCCTCAGAATGGGAGAATATATTTGCAGGTTATGTCTCCGACAAAGGTTTAATAACCAGAATCCACAGAGAACTCAAACGTATAAGCAAGAAAAGAACAAGTGATCCCATCGCAGGCTGAGCAAGGGACTTGAAGAGAAACTTCTCTGAAGAAGACAGGTGCGTGGCCTACATATGAAAAAATGCTCTACATCTTTAATCATCAGAGAAATGCAAATCAAAACTACTTTGAGATATCATCTAACTCCAGTAAGATTAGCCCGTATCACAAAATCCCAAGGCCACAGACCAGAGATGTTGGTGTGGTTGTGGAGAAAAGGGAACACTTCTACACTGCTGGTGGGAATGTAAATTAATACATTCCTTTTGGAAAGATGTTTGGAGAACACTTAGAGATCTAAAAATAGATCTGCCATTCAATTCTATAATTCCCTTACTAGGTATGTACCCAGAAGACCAAAAAATCACATTATAACAAAGATATTTGTACCAGAATGTTTATTGCAGCCCAATTCTAATTGCTAATTCATGGAAAAAGCCCAAGTGCCCATCGATCCACGAATGGATTAATAAACTGTGGTATATGTACACCATGGAATATTATGCAGCCTTAAACAAAGATGGAGACTTTACCTCTTACATGTTTACGCGAATGGAGGTGGAACACATTCTTCTTAGTAAAGTATCTCAAGAATGGAAGAAAATGTATCCAATGTACTCAGCCCTACTATGAAACTAATTTATGGCTTTCACATGAAAGCTATAACCCAGTTATAACCTAAGAATAGGGGGAAGGGGAAAAGAGACGGGAGGGAGGGGGTTGGTGGGCAGAGGGAGGGTGATTGGTGGGATTACACCTGTGGTGCATCTTACAAGGGTATATGTGAAACTTAGTAAATGTAGAATGTAAATGTCTTCACACAATAACTAAGAAAATGCCAGGAAGGCTATGTTAACCAATGTGATGAAAATGTGTCAAATGGTCTATAAAACCAGTGTATGGTGCCCCATGATCGCATTAATGTACACAGCTATGATTTAATAATAATAATAAAAAAGAAACTAAAACTCTGAGGTCAAAAGAGTGACTAAATTATAATAAAAATCTACTACGACAATGGGGTCAGAAGTTTGATGAGAAGAAATAATGAACAAAAATAAGTCTTTAGCTAGGATTTTGTTGAGAATTTTTGCATCTATTTTCATGAGTGAGGAAAGGATATTTGCATATTTTCAATCAGACAAAAGCTTGATAACTAGGATCTATAGAGAACTCAAATTAATCCACATGAAAAAAGCCAACAATCCCATATATCAATGGGCAAGAGACATCAATAGAACTTTCTCTAAAGACGACAGACGAATGGCTAACAAACACATGAAAAAATGTTCATCATCTCTATATATTAGAGAAATGCAAATCAAAACAACCCTGAGATATCATCTAACCCCAGTGAGAATGGCCCACATCACAAAATCTCAAAACTGCAGATGCTGGCGTGGATGTGGAGAGAAGGGAACACTTTTACACTGCTAGTGGGACTGCAAACTAGTACAACCTTTCTGGAAGGAAATATGGAGAAACCTCAAAGCACTCAAGCTAGACCTCCCATTTGATCCTGCAATCCCATTACTGGGCATCTACCCAGAAGGAAAAAAATCCTTTTATCATAAGGACACTTGTACTAGACTGTTTATTGCAGCTCAATTTACAATGGCCAAAATGTGGAAACAGCCTAAATGCCCACCAACCCAGGAATGGATTAACGAGTTGTGGTATATGTATACCATGGAATACTATTCAGCCATTAAAAAAAATGGAGACTTTACATCCTTCGTATTAACCTGGATGGAAGTGGAAGACATTATTCTTAGTAAAGCATCACAAGAATGGAGAAGCATGAATCCTATGTACTCAATTTTGATATGAGGACAATTAATGACAATTATGGTTATGGGGGGGGAAGCAGAAAGAGGGACGGAGGGAGGGGGTGGGGCCTTGGTGTGTGTCACACTTTATGGGGGCAAGACATGATTGCAAGAGGGACTTTACCTAACAATTGCAATCAGTGTAACCTGGCTTATTGTACCCTCAATGAATCCCCAACAATAAAAAATAAAAATAAAAATGAAAATAAAAAAATAAGTCTTTAGAAGAAAGAATGCTTAAGACCAGATAACTCCATTTCTATTTTTTAGAAAAAAAAAAAATAGGAAAACTAAGAAGACTTTTGAAATTATAAAACAATTAATTAAAGAACTCCTTTTAAAAATATTTAAACATTTTTCAAAACCTGGAGTCCTAGCTTCCTGGGTGCCACTTTTCCTCGGTTACTATGTCTAAAAATCAAAAAGGAAAATTAGTGGAAACATGTTCGTGCATGGAGTGAAAAGTTACCATTCGGCTAATTATATATCTGCTACATATATCCCAGCTCGCTGTCTTATACATAAAAGTGTGGGCATCACAAAAATAGCCCCTCTCCCCCAGCGTGGAAATAGGGAGGGATGAGAAGAACCTGAACTTCATGTGTGGTTTTTCCTTTTCTCTTCTGGTGGATACCACACATGGAGTCTGGTGAGAATGGCAACCCGAGCAGGATGGCTTCCTTATTTACACAGCTCAATATAGCTGGAAGTCCCCTCATGCCAAAGCAAGCTAACCAATCAGTCCTTCTCCAAAGAATTTTTGCCTTCTGTGTCCTACAGAAATATAAAGGTTACTCCCTCTGGAGGAACGTTAGAAAGACATTTCCAAATACAGTGGAGTATGTTTAAGGGGGGTTTTGAATGACTGAAAGAAACCACCTTTCCACCCACTGATATTAAAAAAGAAGAGAAAAAAAAATTCTGAAGAAAAATTTGATTTGCCATTTGAAGGAAGATTAAAAATATAACAGCAGCTGTTTAATTTTCTGTCATTGAAATTCCAGTTTCGTGTTTTTTAATTGCTACTATGAAAAATTCTTTGATTGCACTTGATGAAATTAAGTTTTGCCTTTTTAATGATTAAACAGGGGAAAATTCAAGTGTGTTCTAGTTAAGAATTTAAATTATTGTGTGTGTTTAAAAGATGAAGTAAAATCTACTGGGACATTATTTTATCTCAAGGCTAGATACAATACTCAGTAATTACACAGAGCACTTGTTCACTCTCAGTTCTTTGAAAATGACTAAAAATATTCCTTCAGAAAATAAGACAGCAAGTATTTACTGGGTTAAAAGAAAACTGTGGGATCTCACTGCTCACAGCCGTGTTGTGACAGGAGTCATTTTAGAGAGGAAAATGGCATATTCATCAGCTCTTGTGGGATGGTCCCATGAGTCACTGGTCAGTCAACACAGTCGTCAACATGGTGCACATTTGACTCCCAGGATTTCATTTTGGAAGATGACCAGGGTGTTTGCAGACGAGAGAACAGTTGAGGAACCCATTACCTCCTTCAAGACCCTGAGATCACACAAAGAGTTTAGATAATGAAGCCCAGACCATGTGTTTCTCACTATAGGCAGAGAAATCTGTGTCAGACTGCAGCTGAACGCTAAAATGGAAACAGTGCAAACAGCTAGCCTGGCTCTGAAATAAATACAAAGGAAATAATGGATGCGAAAGGGGAATCTTGGGCCTCACACAAAGGACCCTTCTGGAAAACATCTCCTGGGCCTACAAATGTATGGCATAGTTAGGGATTTGTAATATTTTTGAACTTTTGCAGTCATAACAATATTTATAATTATGAAATAATGAAGCTTCAAAAATCTTGATAGGTTTGTCAATATGCATGGTAAGTTTTTCATCTCTTACAAACAGTCCCAAGCTTTGGATGGAAAAGTCATTTGTTCGTTTTGATGGAATTATATTTTACTTTCTTTTTTTTTTCTTTTTTGCAATTTTTGGCGGGGGCCAGGTTTGAACCCACCACCTCTGGTATATGGGGCCGGCGCCCTACTCCTTTGAGCCACAGGAGCTGTCCTATTTTACTTTCTTTTTAAAACACTGGATTTATTAATGCAAGAAAACAAAATGCCATTTTGATAAAGATGAGAATAACTTTGGCTTTATGAGGGTAACTAACATATTAGCAGGGATTGTACACAGAGAGGGAGAGAGATCACTTGGTTATTTCTAAGCTACCCACTGAAAATTATATAATTCTTGACTGAACGCCAAAGGGGCCACTCAACACTAAGCTACTCAGAGTATCCTCCTCCATGAGGACAAGGCTGGACAATTAAATGGTACTCCCCTTGCAAAGCTCTGCACTGATGCCAGCGTCTAGTCCACCCTTCAGAGCAACTTTGCAACTCTTTTTCTGGAATAGCCATTAGAGCTATCCTATACGAAATCGGACAATTACATTTGGGAACTCATCCTAGAAAAAGTGCTCCATGCCTCATTGCTGACTATCACTGTGGTCACCAAATGGCCAAAAGGAGTACCTTAAAGGTGACAGTAGTGATATTCAGCAATGAGATATGAAGCAGTTATTTTAGGATGAGCTCATACACTTAATTTTATGACCTTGAAATCATGAAAATCCTAAAAATGCAGAGCAAATTTTTTTACTCCTTGGATCCCTAACAGACACTTTCTGTAGGATAGAATAAGTCCACTTATAAGCCAAGGCAACCAGGATGCATGTAGCTCCACAAATGGCACCTTTAATAATAATGTATAATGCATAAATAATAATGTGTAAAATAGCAATACTTGGAGAACCTGTTTTCTTTTATCTAATTTAAAGTTAGCTCTTAAAAAAATCAATGAAGAGATAGAAAAATAATGACATTGAGATGCAGAGACAATATATTGTACAATAATATGGCTTACCTTTTAAGACACACTTCTAATTTTACAACAGTTTTAGTTTTACAGAGAAGTTGCAGATTTTCTCCTGACATGCCCCTCACCCAGGTCCCCCCATAGTTCACAGCCGACTTTACTGTGTGTGTGTCACAACTAATATTAATACACTGTTATCGCCTGTGGCTCAGTGAGTAGGGCACCGACCCCATATGCCGAGGGTGGTGGGTTCAAACCCGGCCCCGGCCAAACTGCAACCAAAAAATAGCTGGGCGTTGTGGCGGGCGCCTGTAGTCCCAGCTACTCGGGAGGCTGAGGCAAGAGAGTCGCGTAAGCCCAAGAGTTAGAGGTTGCTGTGAGCCATGTGACGCCACGGCACTCTACCCAAGGGCGGTACACTGAGACTCTGTCTCTACAAAAAAAAAAAAAAAAAATACACTGTTATCTAAAGTCCGCACTTTATTCCTATTTCCTTAGTTTTTACCAATATCCTCCTCTGTCCTGAGATCTTACCCAGGCTGACCCATCACACTTAGTCACCATGTCTCCTTAGGTGCTGCTCGACAGTGACTATGAAATGTTGGCTTTCAAAAGCTGCTGTTTTTGAAGGCCTTGAGAGTTTTGAAAATGGCTGGTCAAGTATTTTGTACGATACCCTCTGATAGAATTGGTATGATGTTTTTCTCATGATCAGAATGGGGTTGTGGATTTTAAGAAGGAAGACCATGGAAGTGAAGCGCCCTTCTCACCCCATCCCAGTAAGGGTGCACGCTATGAACGCTGTTGTTGACCTGGATCGCCCGGCTGAGGCAGCGTTGGTCCAGTTTCTCCACCGTAATCTCACTTTTCTCTCTCTCCCCTTTCATACTGTACTGCTTGGAACCGACTTACTATGAATAACCCACACTTAAGGTGGGAGGAACAATGCTCCACCTCCTTGAAGACATAGTATCTACATAAATTATTTGGGATCCATCTGTATGGCCCTTCTCCCAATTTATTTATTTATTCTATCATTTAGTTACATCATTCTGGATGCCTGTGTATTTTTTACTTTGACTGTAATCCAATAACAGGCTCTTTATTTTATTGTTCAGATGAGTTTTGGACACTGGGAGCTCTTTCAGTATGCTCCTAAAGATTACTTTTTAAAAAGCTAATACATTGTTGGTTTTCTCACTTCATACTTACCCCCAAATTATATATGGGAAAGAACATGCCAATTTTGAAGTTGATTTCATATTGCTTTAAATGTCAAATCCAGATTTTAAAATTTGGTATGTGATGGCTCAGACGAAGAGGACATCCCGGGCTGAGTCCTTTCCTTAGCCAGTGGACAGTCCAATACCTGCCTAGAGTCCAATTAGTTTTCTTAATAAAAACTGTAGACTGTTGCAGCTTTTCTCATACTCCATCATAACTTTGTCTTACTTTCTTTTACATATTTTCCTATGAAATGTTGGCTATACAAAGATGCTGTTTTAAAAAAATTTTTTACAAGCGTGACACTAAATGTTACATCTAAATAACTTTAGTGAAATTAATCTATATTTGCGAAAATAGAAGGGAAATCACTTGGCATGTATAGCTGAAATTAGCATGGCATATCTCTAACTAACCAACCCAGAACTGGCTTTTGTCTGTCATTGACAAAAACCTCTGTGTCTGTGATGAAATACTCCATCTACATTTTGTTTTACTTCTTTGGGGTAGTGTAACTTGTAGAAAACATTATTTAGATATTTCTGCAGAATTAATAATTAAATTGCAAGGGTGCAAAATAAGAATAGGTAGCAAAACTTCTGAGTTCACTTAAAAAAATGGCATGGTGTAATTAAAGTGTCATTCTTGAATATTTCTGGGTTGCTTGCTCTGTCTGTGCAAAAGTAAAAACGTCTTCAGTATCTCTCCTGAATCATCTTTGAAGGCCACAGCAAAGAGTTTCTAAAACTGTTGAGCAGTACTCATTAAGACTTATTTCACAAGATTTTTCTGATACATCATTTATAAAAAGAGAAAAGGCATGAATTCAGGGCAATTGAGGCTGTTCCCCAAATAAGACTATTTATGATATTATTTAAAGGGGAAAATACTAGGAAAATAGGAGAACAGTAAACAGAAATGTATCCTACCAGTAGAAAATTTTAAATAGCCCATACAGAGAAGTGTGGAGAAAAGTCAACTCTCCATACATTTTCCCCTCAAGGCCTGAGCAACCTCCTGTTCACCTCTGGGAAGTCAGTTCATTCTCCTTTTCCTGAGGAATTTCTTCAGTCTGACCACCTTCAAAGGTGCCAACAGCAACAAACCATCACAAAAAAAGCCAACTGCTACGAGACGCACAGGCACATCTGCACACCCACATGTGCACACAGCCCCGCTTAATTCCTCCCCGCATCTCTGTCACCATGATTTTTTTTTTTTTTGTTAAGCAGGCCCAGGCATAATTTTTCTCTTGAGACAGAAGCTGCCTTGCCCCCCATCCCAAAGAGGGTGGGGAAACTTAGCCCTTTTTTCTTAGCTGGTAAGTGAAAGAAGAAGATAAAGGAAATAACGAAAAGGAAAACTACAAACTCACAGCACTCCCCCCCCAACAACAACAACAAAAAACAATCAAACAAACAAACAAAAAAACAAAATCCATCAGGGAATTGTCACTGTGTACACTTAGACTGAGGAGCAGAGAAATTGAAGCATGGTCTTAGTTTGAGAAGATGCAAAGAGAAAACCTGACTGGTGAAAATTCATTAAGGTGGAGGACATCTCCATGAGGATCAAATTGATTCTCCAGTGAAACGGAAATGTTTCCCCTGCCAATTTGAAGAAAGGGAAACAGAGGCAGAAAAGTTAACTGACCTCCTGAAGGCCACCCAGGGAGCCTCTTGGGCCTCAGGTTCTCTTTAAAATAAAGGTTTACTTTAGATTCTCAAATAGACATTTAAAAATGTTGTCCAAATCCAAAACCTCAACCACTGGTCCCCATGTTTACAGTTCAGGATTATACAAATTTCCCCTGGTCCTCTGAGGCCTCATCTAAGAGACCTGATTGATGCTCCACTGCAGCACCAGGCCAAGGGCAGAATGTCACACAGAGAACACAGCCATTAGCTAATGGAAGACATTCTTCATCCTGTGGAAGGACAGACGGCTGCAGCCAGCTACAGAGCCAGCCAAAAATGGCACCTAGCAGCTATGAGGGAGGGTGAGTGCCCAGTGGCCACAGGGTGAAGAAAAACCACATGAAGTGAAGTTCAGATTCACTGGGAACTTTATCAGGATGCTTTTGGCACAAACTGGCACCACCATCAAGACGAACAGCAAATGCAATTACCGTGGATATTTTAGATATTTTCCATTTCACCACACTGTCTCAAATGAGTGGTAAATGTTCTTGGGTGATGGAGAAATGGCAGTGGGAGGTTTGCAGGACATACCTATATAAGTGGTGGAGGTTCCAGAACTTCACAGTAGGAAGTGCTCAGATATACCATTTTCTTTGGAAGGGTACTAGGGAGAGTACTGGCTAGAAATTTCAACTCGAAGCTGTGTTTACATAGCAGTTTATAAAATATTGAGGGACTAGCAATAGCTCATCTCAAAGCAGGATTGGGATGCAAAATTTCCTCCTCAGATCTCCTTAGCAGGGCCACTGCATGTAAAGACATGCCCGCCTGCAAAGACAGAAAGCTCTGGAGTCTGTAATGCATGTCCCTCCCACTCCCTCTCACTACCAAAGCCACCAATACCCCTCCCCAGACCACGGCCCTGAGGCCAAGGTTGCTGAGATGCTTTCTGTCCATTGCACTAGGTTGGGGGATTAATTGGCAAGGCCCGTTGGAAAGTTAAAGCGTAAACAGGTTTTTATTTTCCCTGTCTTTTGGCTCCCCATGAATAGAACTTTCACATAAGAACCTCAAGCTGATGGAAAAATTAGATAATCACGCCTGGTTGCACTAAACTACCATACTCATCCTTAACTGTGGGTCAGCTAAGGGCTCTGCAGATAGGCAAAGAAAAACTAACTGCCTAGTTTTATTGATGCTTTGGGGGGAACCAACTGACAAAAGAGGAAAAGAAACAACTTTGAAAAATTTAAGTCAGTTTTCTCATTCTGATTGCTTTGACTGAATTAACCTAATTTATACATTTTTGAAAGTGCTAAAATCAGGCAGCAGTTTTCTAAAAAGTGGACCAGCAGCGCCTTCTACTGGCATTTTTTGTAGCATGCAAAGTCTAGGAGGACAAAGCCGCAATGCTGAGTTCAGGAGACAGGGAAAGCCCAAGGGAGGCTGCTTGTGCCAAGGAAATGATCAATGCTCACATATTAAAGGTCAGAAGTGAAGTCATAGCTGTTTCTAAATGTTCAAGTAAGTAACCTGCCATAAGACCTATGAAAACTAGGCCCTTATATAGCAAACACAAAAAGAAAAGGGAGAACGTAGGTCTAATAGAATACAAATGTCTGTAGACTATTCCATCTTTTCTTTACAAATAAACATATCCAAATATTAAACCAAAATTTCCCCCTTTAGAGGAAACTGTACAAATAAACACATAGAGATATTTTTGAAACGCGCATAATGTAAGCCAGTTTTTCCACTCACATCCACTCTCTGCTTACATACTCCAGTTTCACAATTAAGGCAAGAAAAGCTCGCCAAAGGCTTTTCTTGGCAATGAAAAATAAAGTCCCTAAGTCCACAATGAAATAACTTATATGGGAAATATTTGATTTTCGGAAATGGTTTTATACTTGAGAAAGATAATTTCTAGTTAGAAACATTTCCATCTGTGGATAGTTGCTTTTAAATAAATATTTTAAATATGGGGACCAGGATGACTTCTAAATGTTCTTTGTTAGGAAGTTCAGGCACAACGGTGTACAACTGGGCATAAATTCTCAAAGATACATCAATCCTCAACGCTTCAAAAACCAACAGATGCTCAGAGTGGTGATTACTTAATTTACATTAAGGCAAATCCATGTCCTTTCACATTGGGGAGTTCACCTTCTTCTGTTGTTGCAGAATAGACAGCACCAAGTACAGTTTCAGTTTCTCTGCCTGGGAGCTGAGAGGGGGATCCTTTTTATTGACACATCCCAACTTAACCAGAAGAAATATTTTAACCTCACTGAAAAGCAGACAGGTAAAAGTTCTGGCTTTGTTAGCCTGGGAATTCGTTTTGTATAAACACATAACCCTTTTAAGTGAAAAGTGAGATTTTTCTGATTTCATTGACGAAAGGAATTCTGTTCTGTGAATTTATGGATTTTATTTGACTGTAATGTGCTACAGAGTCCTATAGGCAGTAGCACAGAAAAAACACATTGACTGTATTGAAAAATTTTAACACACATCTATTCATATAACTTTACATTTATAAGGAAAAAGGATAGTCTAATCCCCATCCATCATGGCATAATTTATATGAGGGCCCCCAAAATAATTAAAAAGTAGCTTTACATGAAATGTACAGAAATAAATTATAGTCTTTGATGTTTTGGGTTCATAAAATACAAATTAAATAGAGAAATTAAAGCTTTGGAGACAAGTGTAGGTCCCAGCATCCCTTCTCTTTACAGCAATGTGACTTTATCCATGTTGGTCAAAACTTTCTGATCTCAGGTTCCTGATCTGTTAATAATTTTCAGGGTTGTGTGGAGATATTCATAAAGCCTCTGGCACACAAATGTTCAGTGAATGATAGCTATTACTGCAGATGTCATTGTGTGTTTTTCCTCCTTTGCTCTCTGTCACTATCCAAAAATGTCATGCTTTCCTGAATGAGGAAGAGCTTAATTATCTAACGTGGAAGGAAATGATGGCATGTGAAATAGAGCACATTCACTGTGTCACTTAAGAAATAACTGAAATCATTTATTTCAGGGTCAAGCAATAAAACATGAAGGGCATAGAGTAGAAAATAAAATGTTGCAAGATTCCTCATTATTGTCATAATAATAATAATAAGAGACAGGGCCTTGCTCTGTTGCCCAGCCTGGAGTGCAGTGGCACAATCATAGCTCGCTGCTCACAACATTGAACTTTAAGGTGCAAGCAATCCTTCTGCCTCAGCCTCCCCAGTAACAAGGACTACAGGTGTGTGCCACCAAGGCTATTTTTAATTTTTTATAGAGATGGCATCTTGCTGTGTTATCCAGGGTGGTTTTGAACTTCTGGTTTTAAGTGATCTTCCCACCTTAGCTACCCAAAGTGGAGAGATTACAGGTGTGAGCTACTGTGCCTGGCTACGATGGTTATCAAAAGTCTCAATTAATTAAAAAAAAAAGTGAGTCAATTTAAAAGAAGTATATGGGTGATTTCATTTGCTCAGTTTCCCTTTCAGGACATGACTTCTGGCTGCTCAAACTAGGTTTCTAGAGAGAAAGACAGCAGGGGAGAGATTACACACTGGACCTCTGTAAGGAATGGAAGGAAAACATGAATTGTAATGCGAATGCCAATTCCTCAAAGGCAGGCTTCATTCTCAAATTGCACACCAGCAGAGCCACTAATAAATTATTACGTATCTTCATTTTGAAATGCTTTTCCAACATTAACTAATGTGACCATCTGATATTTTCAAAAGGGATAATTATTATTCTCATCTTGCAGATGGGGAAATACAGCAGGATGATCATCACATTTTAAAAGGAAAATTATTTCATATTATGACTAATATCATATTCAGTTACCAATTTTATTAAAGGGTGAAAGTACTCTGTCTGCACACAAAAATGACATGACTGACCCAATATGAGTAAGGAGTGTATTTTGAGTTTTCCTTTTTAATTATTTGCTCTCTTCCTTAATCCACAACCCACAAAAAGGATTTGAAGCAGCTTATAAAAATAGCCATAATACAAAAGAATGCAACAATTAATCAAAGGTGTTCCGATGAAGGGAAGTAATAGATCCAAAGAGAAGAGCAGTAGCTCCCTCCTATTCCGCTACTGGAAGTGGCCCGAAGCTTCCTCATGGGAAAAGGAAATGAAAACAAGAGTCATGGGGGTCATAGATGAAATGTGCTTGAATTGTTTCTCCAGGAGGGACAGGTTAGGTGCTTCATTTAGGCCTTCCTGTCTGGTGTTTCTAGTAAACCTATCAACTCAGTTTCTGCCTGGGCTAATGTATATGGTTCTGGCTGAAATAGGTCAAAGCTAAAAGGCTCACAAGTGGATCAAATGCACTCAATGGCTTTGCCACTCTTGGGTTCAAGTGTGTGGTAAACACCTGATACCCTCAGCCCTGGGCCTAGGATGGAAGCATCTTCTCCATTTACCCCAGTGTCCCAATTAAAAAAATATTTCTATTATTTATTTATTTTTTGAGACAGAGCCTCAAGCTGTCACCCTTGGTAGAGTGCTGTGGCATCACAGCTCACAGCAACCTCCCACTCCTGGGCTCAAGCGATTCTCCTGCCTCAGCCTCCCAAGTAGCTGGGACTACAGGCACCTGCCACAAAGTCCGGCTATTTTTTGGTTGCAACGTCATTGTTGTTTGGTGGGCCCAGGCTGGATTGGAACTCGCCAGCTCAGGTGTACGTGGCTGGTGCCTTAGCCGCTTGAGCCACGGGCACCCAGCCTAAAAAAATATTTAGGAAGAAAAATTTAGGGGCGGCGCCTGTGGCTCAGTGAGTAGGGCGCCGGCCCCATATGCCGAGGGTGGTGGGTTCAAACCCAGCCCCGGCCAAACTGCAACAAAAAAATAGCCGAGCGTTGTGGCGGGCGCCTGTAGTCCCAGCTGCTCGGAAGGCTGAGGCAGGAGAATCGCGTAAGCCCGAGAGTTAGAGGTTGCTGTGAGCCGTGTGATGCCACGGCACTCTACCCGAGGGCGGTACAGTGAGACTCTAAAGAAAAAAGGAAGAAAATTTTAGACAACTGCACTAATAAACCCATCACTTTCTTAGCGAATAGACTGAGAATCAAACTCAGAATTCAAACCATTGGTGAGGAGGCCATTTCCTTGGTTCTGTGTGTTGCCTGTGCCCAGCTGTCCTTCACATGTTTGGAATCCCCTCTGAAACTCAGGCTCATTACCTGAATTTACTCTCTTTCAAGTTTTCATATCAAGACCACCTGACTCAGAGGCAAGAATCTATTTATGGACTAAGGTTCCAAGTTCAAATTCATTTCAAGAGAATTCAAAAATAATATCCATCTACAAACCTGAAGATGTAACCATATAAATATTTGTGCTCCCCCCACCACCAGTGACAGACCTATGATCCAGGCTCTGGCTCCTAAACAGAAATGCAAAGAATGAAAGAGACACTAGCTCACCTTAAGTGAATAAACCAAAAGAAAATGCCTACATAAATAAATTAACAGACTATCTTTGCCAATGGAGGGAGAGCATTAATCGAAGAGATTTAATTACCTCTAGAATGATAAAACAACACATGTGTTGTCTTAAGCTACTAAATTTGTGTTAAGTTGTGGAACAGTTCTTACTGGAGCCAGTAATCTACTGGGGGTCGGGGGCAGCAGGAGCTAAACTAAGAAGGCCACGTGATCAGAAGACCATCATCAGCAACTGAAGCGCGCATCCTGAGTGCTGATCAGGTGCAGGCAGAGCTGCGGACAGCCCACAGCCTGGCACAGCACTCCTAGGGAGGCGTCCAGGTGGGTGGGGGTGCAGCGGAGACTGGTTTAAGATCAGGACAAGTTAAGGGCCAGAAGGCAGAGGAATCCAGGCGGAAGCTGGCCTTGGTGGCTACAGGAAATCCATGTGTCTGGGAAGCAGGAGGTGACGCCATACAAAGTGATCACGGCCCCTGGGTCCTGGCAGGGAGTGGTCAGAGGCCAGAAGCTCCGCTCCTGGAGCTCATCTCTCAGACAGTCTCCCCTAACAGAGCCTGATCTGTGTGCAGACGGCTACAGAGAAGTAGCTTCAATGGGGTGGAGGCTATCTCAGCTCTAATTCTGGTGGGGGTGGGGGGACTAGAAATCTGGAATTATCTGTAAGGTTTTCAGGTCAGATGATTCCACACTTAAAAAGTCTGGAAAGCAAGTTACATTTCAGAGCTATACCAACTGTGTAGACAGAGAAGTGGAGGGATGTGGCCAGGCTAAGGGCGTGGAAGTCCAGGCATGGGCAGGGCCTGAGGGAGAGGCAGAATCCATAGCAGTGGTCTCCAACATTTTTGGCAACGGGGACAAGTTTCATGGAAGAAAGTATTTCCATGGACTGGGAGGTGGGTGGGGAAGGGATGGTTTGGGAATGATTCACATTCCATCTGCATCTCAGATCATCAGGCCCGAGATTCTCAGGCCCGGATGTGACCTGGATCCCTCACCTGTGCACTTTACAGCAGCTTTCCTGCTCCTATGAGAATCTGATGCTGCTGCGGATCTGACAGGAGGGGAAGCTCAGGCGGTGAGTCAAGCAAGGAGAGCGGCTGTAAGCACAATGAAGCTTCTTTGTCCTGGCCTCTGCTCACCTGCTGCTGTGCACCTGGGTTCTAACCAGCCACAGGCTGGACCAGTCCACAGCCATCCACAGCTCAGGGTTGGGGAGGGATATGTATGTGTGGGTGCGTGTGCAGATCTAGAATGCTATCTGGGACTTGGAGTTTTATCAGCTGAGCTGAGAAGGAAGCTGCCCTGCTGGTTCATGCAGCTTGGGCTCCAGCTTGGGGGAGGAAGTGACATCACTGGCCGTCATCTGCCAGATTCAATCAGGGGCCTTCCTTATTCAGGACCATTGGGAGAGGCCAACAGAGAGGCAGGACCTTCTCTGGGGAAATCACAGTATGCCTCACAGAGGTTGGGAGGGCACAAAGAGAAGCTAGCATGTGGATAAAATGTTTATTATTTATCCAACTATTTACAGAGTACCTGCTGAATGGCAGGCGCTGTGCTAGACGCTCGGGATGGACAAACTCCTTGAGCTCACAGGGCTTACAGGTGGTGACCACATAAATAAATAGCAAGACAATTATGGATTATAACAAATGCCAGGGAAAAAGATATGCAGAGTTATTTAACAAAAGTCCTCAGGAGGTGGGAGAGGGAGCAGAGGGGGTGAGGCGGATGTCAGGGTGACAGGTCACAAATGAAATGAGTAAAAGGATGGAAATCAGTGGGCCACTCTGAGAGCCAGGGAAGAGTGTGCCGGGTGGGCTGAAGCAGGTGCGAGGGCAGGCTGGGGGTCTGGAAAGCCTCACATTAGAAGAGACAGAAAGGAAACTGGTGAAGCAGGATGATACAGAGAGAGAGAGAGAGAGATGAAATAATGAATTAGAGTGGAGAGCAAGGCTCACACCAGGAAATGCAGGCCTCACAGGACGTGGCAAGGGGTTTGGGTTGATTTCAAGAGCAACCAGAAACTATGGAGGGGTTTAAAGCAAGAGAGTGGCACGATTTATTTATTCTTTATAGAAATCACTCCAGCTTCACCTTCCTTCCTCCTGCCATTTCCTGGGCTTTGACCTTCCCTTTTCCTTCCTGGCCCAGGACCCCATGTGGTCACATACCAGGAGAGCACGACTGTGCTGCTTCCCCCACATCCCAGCCCGGCACCATGTAGTCACAGAGAAGATGCTCAGTAAACAAGTTTAAAGATGGACAAATAAAAACTGAATGTGGACATATCTTTGTGTTACATGTAACTTGTAGCAGCAAGGTTCTAACAGCCAAGGATGCAGTTAGAGAACGTCTTCATTGCTATGCAAACTCTAAAAATACCCGAGTTGCGTTTTCCATTTTTTTCCCTTGAGCTTCTCCTGAGTTTTCAGCTGTGCTTGCTTTGCTGTTTTATTACTGAGAGCTTCTTCTCCTCCCCATGAACTTTGTCCTACCATTCTTCCTGTTTCATTTAGGATGATCTTTATCCCAAGTCTCTTTCTGGAGTTTCATCATTCTTTACATCCTTTCTTTTTTATCTATTCCAGGGACAAATCCATCTTTTTTCTTCAGGCACTGTCTGGGAGAGCTGCACCCAACTCTTTTATTTCTCTCTCTGCTGTCTCATAGCCCTCCCATCAACCCCTAGTCCCTGGCTTGTGATGTAGTCTATGTCTTAAAAGTGCTCTTTTGTTTCTTTAGAGGTTGAGATCACATTTAACAAGGTAAATTTCACTGGTGACTCTTTTTTTTTTTTTTTTTTTAGGAGACAGTCTCACTCTGTTGCCTAGGCCAGGGTGCCATGGCATCAGACTAGCTCACAGCAACCTCAAACTCCTGGGCTCAAGCAGTCTTCCTGCCTCAGCCTCCCAAGTAGCCGGGACTACAGATACCCACCACCACACCTGGCTGATTTTTCTGTTTTAATAGAGATGAGGTCTCACTCTTGCTCAGGCTGGTCTCATACTCCTGACCTCAAGGGATCCTCCCCCATTGGCCTCCCAGAGTGCTAGGATCACAGGTGTGAGCCATTGCGCCTGGCATGCTACTGACTCTTGATGTGATAATGTGGGTATGCTTGCTTTCCTGTCCTGATCCACTGGGAATGCCCTGTGGAAAGCTCTGCTCACTGGGTACTTAAGCTTGGCAGACTTTGTTGAAGCGAAATGCTGGGAAAAATCACAAGCAAGCCTGGATTCCTGGGCTGCTTAGGAGCAATCAAAGATGCTCTCCTGCATCTGGCTGTGGATAAAAACTCCTCACCAGCCCAGAGACACCAGACTACTGGCTTAAATCCTAAATCCTCCTGATGAGCTAGAAAATTGCTCAGATTATCAGAGTGGAAGAGTTGTTCAACCAGGAGTATTTAGCCATTTGCAATATTACTTCTTTTGGAAGAAACACTGTGAGTCCTTTTTAAATTGCCTTTTGATATAAAAGATTACATCAGTTTCCTCATAACTTTCTTAATCATCTCATCAATAGTGTCTACCAGTGCTTTTTAAATGTTAGATATTTAAACGTGCTAAATCTACAAATCACCATTGAATACATTTTTATTAAAATTCAGGAGTGTAGTCAAAAACACCATTTTCCTTCAAGATGGATTTAACAAGGTTAAAGAGATCATTCCACGGTTTTCTTCCTCAAATAAAATAGCCATAGACTATGTAATTGAATTTGCTAACACCTAAAAAACACCTATTTTGAGTTAATGAAAGTAGACATTCTAATAAGTAAATAAAGATGCTTAACAATTACAGAAATTTCCATATATCATATTTACTTGAATATTTTATTTCAAGTGTAGTTTTTATTTCTTATCCCTCATATTTTACAAAGTTTTTTAAAAATTGAACTCAATTTGGCTATGCTTTTCTAAGTTTCCATCTAACTGATAATTCTATTAAAACAGTATTTACTGAGTGTTAAAATATATATGAAATATGTTCTGGGACAAAAAAAATTTTTTTTGAAGAAAGATATATAGCAGTCTGCATCATAGTTAAGTGCAGAGAAAGTACCAGACTGACGGATGCAGTCACGACAGAAGTCAGAGCATGGTGCCAGGAACTTGGGTTGGAGGAGGCAACAGAAGATCCTTGTGAGGAGGTGGGTCTTGAGCTTTGAACATGGAGTGAGGCTGATTACATAGCAGGGGAAATAGCCTTGGAAGAGTAGGGAAGGGGGACCACAGGCATGTGGAGGGGAATGCTATTGACCTTCATGAAGAGTGATGAAAGCAGGCCAGGCGCGGTGGCTTACACCTATAATTTTAGTACTCTGGGAGGCCGAGGAAGGTAGATTTCCTGAGCTCAGGAGTTTGAGACCAGCCTGAGCAAGAGTGAGACCCCATCTCCACTAAAAATAGAAAAACTAGCTAGGATTTGTTGTGTAAGCCTGTAGTCCCAGCTACTTGGGAGGCTGAGGCAAGAGGATCACTTGAGCCCAAGAGTTTGAGGTTGCTGTGAGCTGTGACACCATGGCACACTACCCAGGATGACAGATGAGATTCTGTCTCTAAAAAGGAAAAGAGTGAAGAGAGCAGACTGGCTCAGTCCAGCTAGCAAGACTGCCTGTGGAGAGCTGTGAGTGCAGATCACTCTCTCGGAAGACAGAAGCCCTAACGTTTCTACCCAGAATGTATGGTTGGGAGTCACTCTGGGAATTACAGGGTGCCTTACAAAAGCATGCACTATGTGATCTTAGCTCATTTTCAGGCACTCGTTTACTTAGATGAGAATAATTCCACTGAAAACACTAAAACATGAGTTAAGAATATGTGCTTGTGCACAGATATTTCCCACTATTCTGCATTACCTGAGAGGTGTGGGACAAGGAAAGGCAAGTAGCTTGGGTATCTACTGTCTTTTACTGAGCTGTGGAAGGAAGCTAGGGAAGCACAGCTGCTGGGGAGCTTAAGTGATTTAGCTTAATTCCTCTGTAAACTGTATTTTAAATGACTATGAAACCACATTTCTGTGACTGGTATTGTTTAAAGAGATGGAAGCTCAGCTAAAATGCTTTGGTTTTCTTTCATAAATATTCAGGTTATTCTACTAAGATTTTTCCTTACCAGTCTCCAAGAGCCATCCATTTGTAAGCAATAAAGACCGGGCTACCTACTGTGTCATGAGCACAGTGGGGCGTGTATATTTCATTTTCTTGGCGACCTAGTAGACTGTACTCTGTCAGAGTGCTTGAAAATGGGGCTTTTGGTAAATAAAAGCCTGATTTCCACAAAGATAAATGTTATCCTTCACCTCAAGAAATATAAGCATAAAGCTGAAGTCTGTTACTTATGTGTTGAATATAGCAACTAAGTCTCAGTTTTGTACCAAGGAAAAAGACCCATCCTTGGAATAAATGAAAGTGGAAGATAAATCCTTCATCGCTATCAGGGAACCATTATGAACACATGTGGAAAATACCTAAAGGCAGTGTTTTTTTAAAAATCAGAAAATTTTTATTTAAAAAGAGTCACATGTGTCTGAGAAACATGAAGAGAATCATTAAGAATTAGGCCCTTCAAGGCCAGGCACAGTGGCTCACACCAGTAATCCTACCGCTCTGGGAGGCTGAGGCAGGAGGAATGCTTGAGCTCAGGCGTTTGAGACCAATCTGAGCAAGAATGAGACCCTGTCTCTACTAAATAAAGAAAAACTAGCCAGTGTGGTGGTGTGCACCTGTAGTCCCAGCTACTCAGGAGGCTGAAGCAAGAGGACTGCTCAAGCCCAGGGTGACAGAATAACCCTCTGTCTCAAAAAAAAAAAAAAAAAAAAGGAGTGAGGCCACAGGCGTGGCTCGAGGAGGCGGGAACCCCAGCTGGGCCCATGCTGGCTGCTCCTCCATGGCTGCAGGTGGAGTTCACAGGGGTGGCCATTTCTGCCCGGTGTCGCTGCCGCCGCCTCTCCAGGAGCCGCCTTTCCCGCCGAGGGTGGTGGTGCAGGGCGCCCGCAGTTGGGGACCCTGAGGCCAGCAGCTTGCTGCCCATCCCCTGGCTGCACTTCCACTCATAGCCCATGGCTGAGGGCCAGCAGCGGGAGGACGAGGTGGAAGAGGTATGTGGCCCACGAGCTGGGTGGCCCATGCTGCGTCCTGGGCTGTGCGCTCTCGGGCTGCTAGGTGGCAGAAAGCTGCACCACGACACGCAATAGGCACCTGCACCACAACATGCAACAGGCGCCTGCCGGATCTCTGGAAGAGCTGCACCACGACCTGCGCCCACTGGGCCTCCGCACGCCCTGACCAGGAACTCTGTGAGCCACACAACCCCGCGTCCACCCTCCTGTACCCTCCCTGCCTCCACACTGGCCCACTTCTCGGGCCAGGGACCCTGGTAGCCGCATGCCGTCTGGAGCCCTCCCAGCCACTGCGTGGAACCCTTCTCCCAGCCAGAGACTGCTGGGGCCTTGGGCCCTCTGTGCCAAAGTCACTGGGTGCTAGACAGTCCCAGAACCGTGTGCACCACTCCCCGCTCTGTTGCTGGATCCGGGTGTGTCACACTTTGGAGCTGCTCCCACAACCAGAACTCCCTGGCTGGGGCAGCCCCAGAGGAGCCACACAGGGTCACTCCCTACAAAGATCCAGCAACAATAGAGTGATCTCGCTGGGGTCTAATCTTGGTGAGACACCTCCCCAACTCTGAGGACGGCCAGAGGCAACGTGAAAAACAATCAGGAGGCGAAATCAACGGAAATACTCTGGCAATATGAATAATCAGAGCAGATCAACTCCCCCAAGGAACAATGGGACAGACACAGCACAAGATCCCATGCACAAACAAATACCTGAGATGTCAGAAATCAAATTCAGAATCTGGATAGCAAATAAGATCAAATTAGAATTCCAAGCAGTAACCCAAAAGATGTCTCAAGAATTCAACGTATTCAAAGACCAAATGACCAAAGATTTTGACACATTGAGACAAGAAGTTGCAGCCCTCAAAGATCTGAGAAACAAAGTAGAATCCCTCAGTAATAGAATGGAGCAAGCAGAAGAAAGGATTTCTGACATTGAAGATAAAGCTTTTGAATGCTCCCAAACTCTCAAAGAGGAAGAGAAATGGAGGGCAAAAACAGATCATTCTCTCAGAGAGCTCTGGGATAATTAGAAGAAAATCAATATTCATCTTATAAAAATCCCCGAAAGTGTCAAAGTGGCTTCACTAGGCACAGAGTCTCTTCTTCATGAGATTATGAAAGAGAATGTTCCAGACATGCCAAGAGATTCTGAAATTCAGATAGCAGACAGTTTCAGAACTCCAGCACGACTCAACCTGAATAAGACATCCCCCAGACACATCATAATCAATTTCACTAAAGTCAATATGAAGGAGAAAATTCTGAAGGCAGCCAGATGAAAGAAAACCATTACCTACAAGGGGAAGAATATTAGAATAACTGTAGATCTCTCTGCTGAAATCTTTCAAGCTAGAAGAGGATGGTCATCGACTTTTAATCTCCTAAAACAAAATTACTTTCAACCCAGGATACTGTACCCAGCTAAACTGAGTTTCATTTCTGATGGAGAAATTAAATACTTTAATGACATTCACATGTTGAAGAAATTTGCCAAAACTAAACCAGCTCTCCAGGATATTCTCAGAGCTATCCTCCATAAAGACCAGCATAATCCTCCACCACAAAAGTAAACCCACCCAGAAAATTTTTATCAAATTCCAACTTCAACAGTTGCAAAAGGATTAAAAATTTCCACCGGACTCTTGAAAGGCTTATCAATATTCTCAATTAACGTGAATGATTTAAATTGTCCTCTAAAGAGGCACAGGTTGGCTGACTGGATACAAAACCTCAAGCCAGCTATCTGCTGCATACAAGAATCTCACCTTAGGGGCGGCACCTGTGGTTCAGTCAGCAAGGCGCCGGCCCCATATACCGAGGGTGGCGGGTTCAAGCCCGGCCCTGGCCAAACTGCAACCAAAAAATAGCCGGACGTTGTGGCGGGCGCCTGTAGTCCCAGCTACTCGGGAGGCTAAGGCAAGAGAATCGCTTAAGCCCAGGAGTTGGAGGTTGCTGTGAGCTGTGTGAGGCCACAGCACTCTACCGAGGGCCATAAAGTGAGACTCTGTCTCTACCAAAAAAAAAAAAAAAGAATCTCACCTTACATTAAAAGACAAATATATACTCAAGGTGAAGGGATGGTCATCTATATTCCAGGCAAATGGAGAGCAGAAAAAAGCAGGCATTGCAATCCTATTCGCAGATGCACTAGGCTTTAAACCAACCAAAATAAGGAAGGATAAGGATGGACACTTGATATTTGTTAAAGGTAATACTCAATATGATGAGATTTCAATTATTAATATTTATGCACCCAACCAGAATGCACCTCAATTTATAAGAAAAACTCTAACAGACATGAGCAACTTGATTTCCTCCAGTTCCATAGTAGTTGGAGATTTTAACACCCCTTTAGCAGTGCTGAATAGATCCTCCAAAAAGAAGCTAAGCGAAGAAATTTTAGATTTAAACTTAACCATTCAATATCTGGACATAACAGACATCTACAGAACATTTCATCCCAACAAAACTGAATACACATTCTTCTCATCAGCCCATGGAACATACTCCAAAATTGACCACATTCTAGGCCACAAATCTAACCTCAGCAAATTTTAAAAAATAGAAATCATTCCTTACATCTTCTCAGATCATCATGGAGTAAAAGTTGAACTCAATAACCACAGGAATCTGCATACCCATACAAAAACATGGAAGCTAAATAACCTTATGCTGAAGGATAGATGGGTTATAGACGAGATTAAGAAGGAAATCACCAAATTTTTGGAACAAAACAACAGGAACTATCAGGACCTCTGTGATACTGCAAAGGCAGTCCTAAGAGGGAAATTAATAGCACTGCAAGCATTCCTCACGAAAACCAAAAGAGAGGAAGTTAATAACTTAATGGGACATCACAAGCAACTGGAGAAGGAAGAACATTCCAACCCCTAACCCAGCAGAAGAAAAGAAATAACCAAAATCAGAGCAGAATTAAATGAAATTGAAAACAAAAGAATTACACAACAGATCAATAAATCCAAAAGTTGGTTTTTTGAAAAGATCAATAAAATAGATAAACCTTTGGCCAACCTAACCAGGAAAAAAAGAGTAAAATCTCTAATTTCATCAATCAGAAATGGTAAAGATGACATAACAACAGACCCCTCAGAAATTCAAAAAATCCTTAACGAATATTACAAGAAACTTTACTCTCAGAAATATAAAAATCTAAAAGAAATTGACCAATACTTGGAAGTATGCCACCTACCAAGACTTAGCCAGAATGAAGTGAAAATATTGAACAGGTCTATATCAAGTTCTGAAATAGCATCAACTATACAAAATCTCCCTAAAAAGCAAAGCCCAGGACCAGATGGCTTTACGTCAGAATTATACCAAACCTTTAAAGAAGAACCAGTACCTACATTACTAAACCTCTTCCAAAATATAGAAAAAGAAGAAATACTACCCAACACATTCTATGAAGCAAACATCACCTTGATCCCTAAACCGGGGAAAGACCCAACAAGAAAAGAAAATTATAGACCAATATCACTAATGAATATTGATGCAAAAATACTCAATTAGATCCTAACAAACAGAATCTAACAACACATCAAAAAAATTATGCACCATGAACAAGTGGGATTTACTCCAGGGTCTCAAGGCTGGTTCAATATACATAAATATATAAATGTAATTCAGCACATAAACAAAATAAAAAATAAAAACCATATGATTCTCTCAATTGATGCAGAAAAAGCTTTTGACAATATCCAGCATCCCTTCACGATCAGAACACTTAAAAAAATTGGTATAGAAGGTACATTTCTTAAACTAATAGAGGCCATCTACAGCAAACCTACAGCCAATATCATATTGAATGGAGTTAAATCATTTCCACTTAATCAGGAACCAGGCAAGGTTGCCCCTTGTCTCCAATGCTCTTTAACATTGTAATGGAAGTTTTAGCCATTGCAATTAGGGAAGAAAAGGCGATCAAGAGTATCCACATAGGGTCAGAAGAGATCAAACTTTCACTCTTCACAGATGATATGATTGTATATCTGGAAAACACTAGGGATTCTACTACAAAACTTTTAGAAGTGATCAAGGAATATAGCAATGTCTCAGGCTACAAAATCAACACCCATAAATCTGTAGCCTTTATATGTACCAACAAGAGCCAAGCCGAAAAACAGTCAAGGACTCTATTCCTTTTACAGTAGTGCCAAAGAAGATGAAATATTTGGGAGTTTATCTAACAAAGGACGTGAAAGATCTCTATAAAGAGAACTATGAAACTTTAAGAAAAGAAATAGCTGAAAATGTTAACAAATGGAAAAACATACCATGCTCATGGCTGGGAAGAATCAACATTGTTAAAATGTCTATACTACCCAAAGCAATATATAATTTTTATGCAATTCCTATTAAAGCTCCATTGTCATATTTTAAAGATCTTGAAAAATTAATACTTCGTTTTAAATGGAATCAGAAAAAACCTCGAATAGCCAAGACATTACTCAGAAATAAAAACAAAGCAGGAGGAATCACGCTACCAGACCTGAGACTGTACTATAAATCGATAGTGATCAAAACAGCATGGTACTGGCACAAAAACTTGGAACAGAATAGAGAACCAAGAGATGAATCCAGCTACTTACCGTTATTTGATCTTTGACAAGCCAATTAAAAACATTCCCTATTTAACAAATGGTGCTGGGTGAACTGGCTGGCGATCTGTAAAAGACTGAAACTGGACCCACACCTTTCACCATTAACTAAGATAGACTCTCATTGGATAAAAGATTTAAACTTAAGACATGAAACTATAAAAATACTTGAAGAAAGTGCAGGGAAAGCTCTTGAAGGAATCAGCCTGGGTGAATATTTTACCAGGACTCCCCAGGCAATTGAAGCAGTATCAAAAACGCACTACTGGGACCTGATCAAACTTAAAAGCTTCTGCACAGCCAAGAACATAATAAGTAAAGCAAGCAGACAGCCCTCAGAATGGGAGAAGATATTTGCAGGTTATACCTCCAATAAAGGTCTAATAACCAGAATCCACAGTGAACTCAAACATATTAGCAAGAAAACAACAAGGGATCCCATCTCAGGGTGGGCAAAGGACTTGAAGAGAAGCTTTTCTAAAGAAGACAGACGCACGATCTACAGATGCATGAAAAAAAGCTCATCATCCTTAATCATCAGAGAAATGCAAATCAAAACTACTTTGAGATATCACCTAACCCCAGTAAGAGTAGCCCACGTAACAAAATCCCAAAACCAGAGATGTTGGTGTGGATGTGGAGAAAAGGGCACACTTCTACATTGCTGGTGGGAATGCCCACTAATACATTCCTTTTGGAAGGATGTTTGGAGAATACTTAGAGACCTAAAAATAGACCTGCCATTCGATCCTATAATCCCTTTACTAGGTTTATACCCAGAAGACCAAAAATCACAATATAACAAAGACATCTGTACCAGAATGTTTATTGCAGCCCAATTCATAATTGCTAAGTCATGGAAGAAGCCCAAGTGCCCATCGATCCACAAATGGACTAGCAAATTGTGGTACATGTATACCATGGAATATTATGCAGTCTTAAAGAAAGATGAAAACATTACCTCTTTTATGTTTACATGGATGGAGCTGGAACATATTCTTCTCAGCAAAGTTTCTCAAGAGTGGAAGAAAAAGTATCCAATGTACTCAGCCCTACTATGAAGCTAATTTATAGCTTTCGTATGAAGGCTATAACCCAACTATAGCACAAGAATATGGGGAAAGGGCCAAGGGAGGGGAGGGGAGGGGGGAGGTTATGGTGGAGGGAGGGTAATGGGTGGGGCCACACCTACGGTGCACCTTAGAATGGGTACAGGTGAAACCTACTAAATGCAGAATACAAATGTCTACATACAATAACTAAGAAAATACCATGAAGGCTATGTTGAACAGTTTGATGAGAATATTTCAGATTGTATATGAAACCAGCACATTGTACCCCTTGATTGCACTAATGTATACAGCTATGATTTAACAATAAAAAAATAAAATAAAAATTAAAAAAAGTATTGAGCCCTTCTTTCCGTGTCAAATGATCAAGACCCTTTATGTACAATATCTCATTTAATATTCCTGAATATCATATGCAGGAAATGTTCTTTCCCTATTTACAGATGTGGAAACCATAGCTCAAAGAAATTAAGTAACTTGTTAAAGGTTACAGTTAGAAATGGAAGAATAATAATGCAAACCTTGTTCTCTCTGGCTCACAATAGCCCATTCTATGCTCACTATTCCACATTAGGAGAAGGTTTCTAGAAGAAATAGGAACTTCAAGAAATTATTTGACATATAATAGAAAAGGGCTACTGACTGAGCACGTCAGAAAAAATTCTCTCTGTATTCCCCCTCAAAATAAATTTCATGTAACAATCTGCAGTGCGTCCTCTGTGAGTACTTAGCATTGGGAAGCCCTGTTGATGAGAAGCTCACCTCAAGAGGCACACAACCCAGTTGCAGAGGTAAGACACAGGAGTTTAAAAGATAGCTTATAAAATTATATTATTAATACTGAAATAAGTGACTAGGAAAACTACAAAGTATTCCAGTTCAGATGAGAAAGAGGGTTCCATTTGTGTTGGGCTGGTCAATAGATAAGTAAGTCAAGGTAAAAGTAAGATTCAGGCTTAACTTCAAGTGGGCAAACTTCAAATGTTGGTAGGAAATTGAAATGTCATCTATGAAAAAAAAAAACATCCCATACATTTCAATAGGTAAATTGTATGTTTTGTGAGTTGTATGTCAATAAAACTGTTAAAAATGTAAAAAAAAAAAAAAAGAAAAAAAAAGAAAAAAAAAATCCCAGAAACAATGCAGTGTTATCATACATCCAGTCCCTATTCCTGCCCTAAAAAAGACAAAGCCCCCAAAGCAGTGGTTCTCAACCTTCCTAATGCTGCAATGTATTTTCATTGTTAAAAAGAGGTCATGACCTGCAGGTTGAGAACCGATGCAATGACTTATTCAGTACAGTAGCTGATAAATCCTTCATGGGAGACCTCAAAAGATTGAGGCACAAGTCAGAACAGACAGAGCATCAATATCAGAATGAGTCTCAGAATCTAGAGTTGCTAAAGTTGAGAGGAAGAAGAAAGTGGCTTCTTTTAAAAAATAATGCCAAGGCGCCTGTAGTCCCAGCTGCTCGGGAGGCTGAGGCAAGAGAATCACTTAAGCCCAGGAGTTGGAGGTTGCTGTGAGCTGTGTGAGGCCATGGCACTCTACAGAGGGCCATAAAGTGAGACTCTGTCTCTACCAAAAAAAAAAATAAAATAAAAAAAATAATGCCAAGAATTGGGTCTGCAGCTGAGTAGGTCTACAACTCAAAGTATAGAACCTCACCAGCACTGATTTGTACTCCTGGGAGCTATCTAGGGTACTGACTGATTCCATCCCAATCTCTTTGTCCCAGTAGACCACGACCTGCCTTAGGGTTTCCGCACATGTAACACACGGAAACATCTGCACATAGCATACAAAGAAACTACTTGGAGCTACTGCTGTTTATGACCTCAATTACTTTCCAAGCCAACGTATACCTTGTCTGTTGCATGCCATGGTTTATAATTCCAGGACATGAATTTGATGCTCTAATTGGCATTCCAATAGGTACAGAACATAGTGGAGGCACTATAGGTGAAAATAACACTTTAAACAAAGGTCAGAAAGAATGCATTGATCCATTTACTTCAACTAGATAACTTATACAGGGAAACTGTAGAAATAAGCCTGGAAATGCAAGTTGAAGCTAGCCTGTGAAGAGTATTAATATCAAGGACAAGCAATTTTGACTTTATGCATAGGCTATTTCAAAATTCTGAAGGTTGTTAATAGAACATAAAAGTGACACAAAGAATGTTAGGAAAATCAATATGGAAATATCACACCAATGGGTTATACAGAAAAGAGTTTGGTGGCAGGCAGACAGTCCAAAGAAGGAGCTAAAACATTTTTTAAAACATTTATAGTAGAAACTCCATAGTCGACCACCTCCCTACATTGACCACCTCTTAAGCTATCCTAATTTTCATAGACTAGACATGGTACCACGTGTTTGTATCAGTCCAGTAGGCCTAGTTCCTTGTGTTGACCACCTCCATATGCTGACCAGTTTGTTACAGTCCCTTGGGATGGTCAAGTTACAAAGGTTCTACTGTACTTCATCTTTAGCTGAAAAAGCCTCTTTTCAGGGATTTGGGATTTCAAGAAAAGAGTTTTCTAAGAATTCAAGATCATATTTCATTGCTATTTACAAAAAATGTATAAGGGATACGTGTGTGTATATATGTAACCTACCAAGTCTTAATCAATGTACAAGTATAAATCCCAACGTGCAAGTACAAATGTCCATCTGTTGTGTCCTGTGTCTATCATTGACTAATAATATGTCTCTTCATCTCCCAGGCTCCCTCCATTTTTGTCATAAATAATTTGAGCAATTTCTCCATGTTTGATGTCTGTCACTACTCTTTTGCAGAATTAACCAGGCAAAGCACACCACTTAAGACTCATAAGTGTGAGTTCTTGAAACTTGTCTTCCTTCTCTGTCCAGCAGCCCATTCAGAAGTTGCTCTGAAACTTTGCTGCCTCCATCTTCCATAGACAGCCAAGGAAAGAGGAACATCAGATCAAAAGCCTGAGATCTGGCTACAACGAGGTCGTTGCTAGCAGTACTCTGAAAATGATGTCACATGTGTTCTCTGATGCTGAGGACCCTGTAACCTATGGCAGTTGACAGATTGGGGGCAGTCTAAGTCTCTATATATATGGTAAATAAAGGGCCAAGCAATCCAGTTATCAGCTGCATAGGCATAGGCATAGTATCAATGCCTCTAGCAAAGCTAGGCAAAACTGGATCGATCAAGCCTCAACATGTTGCTGAACTGCAACACATTCTCAGGTTAGAGCTGCTGCCTCTGCCTGCCTTTGTCTCGAGGCTCTCTTTGAGAACTGCTTTCTGCTCTAAGCCAAATTCTCCCACAGAGAGGAGCAGCCACTACTTCTAGGATTTGAGTAACGTGCCCCACCCTGCAGTTATGCAAATTCTCAGTCTTTGGAGTCAAACAAATAGGGATTCAAATCCTGCCCCTGCTAGTTATTGATTATGCAATAATTAGTTCTGCGTAGAAGAACTAGAATAAGAAGTTCTGCAAGCTCTGTAAACCTGAGTTGACTGACCTATGAAAAAAGAATGATTAGACTTGTCCCCATAGAGTTGTAAGCATAAAATTAATAAGGGACCCAAAGCACCAAGCAAGGCCTGGAAAGTGGGAGTTTTCAGCTGTGACCTGTGGGGGTCAGGAAATGATGATGCTGTTATGTCATTTCTGTTCATACAGGATAGTCACATGAAAGTGAGTTTTTCCATGGGTGGAAACACTTCAGACTTTTATCTTCCCTTCAGCCTACCTCCTGTGTATGGCTCTGTCTTTTATTACAGCTTTAGGTATTTTCTTCATCTTTACTTCATCTGGTTCCAGCCCTTGGCACAGGTCACTGTGCAGTGGAACCAGCTGTGACTAGCTTTGCTACTCCCTGTTAGAGTTAGATAAGAATGCTTCAGAATATACAAGGGGCCATACTCTTCAAAATGAATACTCTCTCATAGAAGTTTGAAGTGGATGAGTAAAGCAGGGCAAAGCACTTCGGAGAGGTGAAGTTTGATCTCAGTGCCAAAAAAAGTAAACAGTCACAGAGGGCAGATATGTTCTTTCCCACCTTCAACATACAGTACTTTCTATAAAAACTACCTATATTGACCAACCACTTCTCTCGACCCAAAGTTTTGGCGGAGGGGGAAAGTACCCGAGGAGCCACCGGGTCCGGTCGCACGGGGTTCCCCCAGTCTTCCTCAAGTCCACCCTACTGGCTGCCACCACCATAGCCGCTCCTGCCTTGGAGCTGCAGCAGGGCAACTCACAAATAAAAATATAGGGAGGTGGAGCAAGATGGCAGCCGAGTAACAGCTTTCTTGAATCTGGGCACCGTGAGTCTGGGGAGGTAGAACTCCAGGCATCTCTGACTGGTGGGATCTGCCTATCATCACCCCTGCGCGGATACAGGGAGTCAGTGAAAGACTTCTGGACCCCAAGAGGAGGACTAAAACAGTGGAAAACCGGCAAGTGGTTGCATGTGTTCAATCGGTCTAAACCCGCCCGCGACTGTAAGTTCAGTAGCAGCGAGACTGCAAACCAGAAAGGCCTTACCTGTGAACTGTTTTCGTGTCTTTAGACTTGGCACTCAGTTGAACTGCCTTGGGGAGAGCCTGAGTGGGAGTGTGGAGAACTTTGGCCGTTGTCTAGGGCCCCAGTCTGAGCCGCTGAGCCAGACGGAGCTAATGGTGTTTGGCGTTGGATCACAGGGAGCCATTGTGAGTGATCTGCCCCGGCAAGCTCCGCCCTCAGGGTCGCAGAGCTAGAATTGGGTGTGAGCTGGTAACCCAGTGACCAAGTAGCCTAAGGGCGGGGTCTGAGCTGCCTTGCAGCCCTAACCCTCAGGGGCAGAGTGAGACCAGTTTTGGCACACTGGGTAAGTGGATAGCCACTTCAGCAGTGATTCCACGACAAGCACTTTCCTGGGAAAGCTTCTGCTCAGCAAGTGAACAAGTTCAAAGTGCCTTTTAAGTGGGCTGAAGAGAGATTTAGGGTGTCTACCTGCTGGGATTTGAGAAACTAGCAGCCTCCAGTCGTATCAGAACTGTGATTAACATCTCATACCCCAGAAGACCACGTGTTGCCCAGACAATATTCAATAACATATACATACTGCTTTGTTTTTGGTTGTGTTTTTTTCTTTTTTTGGTTTGGTTGGGGTTTTTTTGTTTATTTTGATGTTGTTGATGTTATTTTGTTTTATAAGTTCAACCTTTTCCATACAGATCCTTTTTCTTTCTCAATTTTTCTAGTTTAATTATAATTTCCCATTGCTGTCTTTTTCAATAATTAGAACTTCATTTTTGCTAGTGTTTCTACTGTTATTATTTCTTTTTTCACCCAATTTTATCCCGGAAAGTTTTCTGTTTGCTTGTTTTGGTTTGATTAATAGCATTTTTGTCTTTCCTCTCTACTTGGTGGAAGTGGGGTACTGTGTCTGATCAGGTTAGCAAAGAGCTGCTGACCTCAAGGGAACCACCCAACTGGGCACCCCCAGAAGGTGGGGTTTTTTTTTTAAGGTTGTGTCAAAGTACCCTACTGTACACCTATATTGTTCTGTCTCCCTCTTTCTGTGCCTCTCTTCTTTTTGTCAATATTCCTTTTACCCACCCCCTCTCCTTTCTCTATTTTTCTTTTTTTCTTATCACTCGGTCCTCCTTTCTTTCAAACCTTTTTTTCTCTTCAACGTTCTCACCCCTCTGGTCCTGTAACCCTTAGTCCACAGGCACGAGAACTTAAAGAGCAAGAGGAAGTAAAAGGAAAATAGGGCAAGGAAACAGATAAAAGAAACCACTCATGAGGAAGAATCAGCAGAAAACTCCAGGCAACATGAAGAACCAGTCCACAACAACCCCGCCAAGGGACCATGAGGTAGCGACTGCAGATGATTCCACATATGAAGAAATGCTAGGAACGACAGAAAGGGAATTTAGAATACACATGTTGAAAACAATGAAAGAAATGATGGAAACAATGAAGGAAACTGCTAATAAAATGGAAAATAACCAAAAGGAATTCCAAAAACGGAATCAAATAAGAGATGAACGATATGAAGAATATAAAAAGGATATAGCAGAGCTGAAGGAACTGAAACAGTCAATGAGGGAACTTAAAGATGCAATGGAAAGTATCAGCAACAGGTTAGACCATGCAGAAGAAAGAATTTCAGAGGTAGAAGACAAAGTTCTTGAGATAACTCAGATAGTAAAAGAGACAGAAAAGAAGAGAGAGAAAGCAGAACGTTCACTGTCAGAATTATGGGACTTTATGAAGCGTTCCAACATACGAGTTATAGGAAATCCAGAAGGGGAAGAAGAATGCCCCAGAGGAATGGAAGCCATACTAGAGAATACTATAAAAGAAAATTTCCCAAATATCACCAAAGATTCTGACACACTGCTTTCAGAGGGCTATCGGACCCCAGGTCGCCTCAACTCTAACCGAGCTTCTCCAAGACACATTGTGATGAACCTGTCCAAAGTCAAGACAAAAGAAAAGATTCTGCAAGCTGCCAGGAGTAAGCACCAGTTGACCTACAGGGGCAAAGCCATCAGAGTGACCGCAGACTTCTCTAATGAAACTTTCCAAGCAAAAAGACAATGGTCATCTACCTTTAATCTACTTAAACAGAACAATTTCCAGCCCAGAATTCTGTACCCTGCTAAGCTAAGCTTAAAAATTGACGGAGAAATCAAATCATTTACGGATATACAAACATTGAGGAAATTCGCCACAACAAGACTACCTCTGCAGGAAATACTTCAACCTGTTCTGCACACTGACCACCACAATGGATCAGCAGCAAAGTAAGAACTCAGAAATTAAAGGACAGAACCAAACCTCCACACTGATGCAAAAGATAAAACTAAGCAATGGACTCTCACCAAATAAGACTAATAGAATACTACCACACTTATCAATTATCTCAATAAATGTTAATGGCTTGAATTCCCCACTGAAAAGACATAGACTGGCTGACTGGATTAAAAAACACAAGCCATCTATTTGCTGTCTGCAAGAAACACACCTGGCTTCAAAAGACAAATTAAAGCTCCAAGTCAAGGATTGGAAGACAATTTTTCAGGCAAATGGAATTCAGAAGAAAAGAGGAGTTGCAATCTTATTTACAGATACATGATTTAAAGCAACTAAAGTCAAAAAAGACAAAGATGGTCACTTTATATTGGTCAAGGGAAAAATACAACAAGAAGACATTTCAATTCTAAATATCTATGCACCCAATTTGAATGCTCCCAGATTCTTGAAACAGACCTTACTCAGTCTGAGCAATATGATATCTGATAATACCATAATAACAGGGGACTTTAACACTCCTCTTACAGAGCTGGACAGATCCTCTAAACAGAAATTAAACAAAGATATAAGAGATTTAAATGAGACCCTAGAACAACTGTGCTTGACAGACGCATATAGAACACTCCACCCCAAAGATAAAGAATATACATTCTTCTCATCACCCCATGGAACATTCTCCAAAATTGATCATATCCTGGGACACAAAACAAATATCAACAGAATCAAAAGAATTGAAATTTTACCTTGTATCTTCTCAGACCATAAGGCACTAAAGGTGGAACTCAACTCTAACAAAAATGCTCGACCCCACCCAAAGACATGGAAATTAAACAATCTTCTGTTGAATAACAGATGGGTGCAGGAAGGAATAAAACAGGAAATCATTAACTTCCTTGAGCATAACAACAATGAAGACACAAGCTACCAAAACCTGTGGAATACTGCAAAAGCAGTTTTGAGAGGAAAATTCATCGCTTTAGATGCCTACATTCGAAAAACAGAAGGAGAGCACATCAACAATCTCACAAGAGATCTTATGGAATTGGAAAAAGAAGAACAATCTAAGCCTAAACTCAGTAGAAGAAAAGAAATATCCAAAATCAAATCAGAGATCAATGAAATTGAAAACAAAAGAATCATTCAGAAAATTAATGAAACAAGGAGTTGGTTTTTTGAAAAAATAAATAAAATAGATAAACCATTGGCCGGACTAATGAGGAATAGAAAAGTAAAATCTCTAGTAACTTCAATCAGAAATGATAAAGGGGAAATAACAACTGATCCCACAGAGATACAAGAGATCATCTCTGAATACTACCAGAAACTCTATGCCCAGAAATTTGACAATGTGAAGGAAATGGATTAATATTTGGAATCACACCCTCTCCCTAGACTTAGCCAGGAAGAAATAGAGCTCCTGAACAGACCAAGTTCAAGCTCCAAGATCAAAGAAACAATAAAAAATCTTCCAACCAAAAAAATGCCCTGGTCCAGATGGCTTCACTCCAGAATTCTATCAAACCTTCAAGGAAGAGCTTATTCCTGTACTGCAGAAATTATTCCAAAAAATTGAGGAAGAAGAAATCTTACCCAACACATTCTATGAAGCAAACATCACCCTGATACCAAAACCAGGAAAAGACCCAAACAAAAAGGAGAATTTCAGACCAATCTCACTCATGAATATAGATGCAAAAATCCTCAACAAAATCCTAGCCAATAGATTACAGTTTATCATCAAAAAAGTCATTCATCATGATCAAGTAGGCTTCATCCCAGGGATGCAAGGCTGGTTTAACATACGCAAGTCTATAAACGTTATCCACCATATTAACAGAGGCAAAAATAAAGATCACATGATCCTCTCAATAGATGCAGAAAAAGCATTTGATAAAATCCAGCATCCTTTTCTAATTAGAACACTGAAGAGTATAGGCATAGGTGGCACATTTCTAAAACTGATTGAAGCTATCTATGACAAACCCACAGCCAATATTTTACTGAATGGAGTAAAACTCAAAGCTTTTCCTCTTAGAACTGGAACCAGACAAGGTTGTCCTCTGTCACCTTTACTATTCAACATAGTGCTGGAAGTTCTAGCCAATACAATTAGGCAAGACAAGGAAATAAAGGGAATCCAAATGGGAGCAGAGGAGGTCAAACTCTCCCTCTTTGCTGATGACATGATCTTATACCTTAGAGAACCCCAAAGACTCAACCACAAGACTCCTAGAAGTCATCAAAAAATACAGTAATGTTTCAGGATATAAAATCAATGTCCACAAGTCAGTAGCCTTTGTATACACCAATAACAGTCAAGATGAGAAGCTAATTAAGGACACAACTCCCTTCACCATAGTCTCAAAGAAAATGAAATACCTAGGAATATACCTAACGAAGGAGGTGAAGGACCTCTATAAAGAAAACTATGAAATCCTCAGAAAGGAAATAGCAGAGGATATTAACAAATGGAAGAACATACCATGCTCATGGATGGGAAGAATCAACATTGTTAAAATGTCTATACTTCCCAAAGCAATCTACCTATTCAATGCCATTCCTATCAAAATACCAACATCGTACTTTCAAGATTTTGAAAAAATGATTCTGCGTTTTGTATGGAACTGAAAAAAAACCTGTATAGCTAAGGCAGTTCTTAGTAACAAAAATAAAGCTGGGGGTATCAGCATACCAGATTTTAGTCTGAACTACAAAGCCATAGTGCTCAAGACAGCATGGTACTGGCGAAAACAGAGACATAGACACTTGGAATCGAATTGAAAACCAAGAAATGAAACTAACATCTTACAACCACCTAATCTTCGATAAACCAAACAAGAACATGCCTTGGGGGAAAGACTCCCTATTCAATAAATGGTGTTGGGAGAACTGGATGTCTACATGTAAAAGACTGAAACTGGACTCACACCTTTCCCCACTCACAAAAATTGATTCAAAATGGATAAAGGACTTAAATTTAAGGCAGGAAACAATAAAAATCCTCCAAGAAAGCATAGGAAAAACACTGGAAGATATTGGCCTGGGGAAAGACTTCATGAAGAAGACTTCCATGGCAATTGCAACAACAACAAAAATAAACAAATGGGACTTCATTAAACTGAAAAGCTTCTGTACAGCTAAGGAGACAATAACCAAAGCAAAGAGACAACGTACACAATGGGAAAGGATATTTGCATATTTTCAATCAGACAAAAGCTTGATAACTAGGATCTATAGAGAACTCAAATTAATCCACATGAAAAAAGCCAACAATCCCATATATCAATGGGCAAGAGACATGAATAGAACTTTCTCTAAAGATGACAGATGAATGGCTAACAAACACATGAAAAAATGTTCATCATCTCTATATATTAGAGAAATGCAAATCAAAACAACCCTGAGATATCATCTAACCCCTGTGAGAATGGCCCACATCTCAAAATCTCAAAACTGCAGATGCTGGTGTGGATGTGGAGAAAAGGGAACACTTTTACACTGCTGGTGGGACTGCAAACTAGTACAACCTTTTTGGAAGGAAGTATGGAGAAACCTCAAAGCACTCAAGCTAGACCTCCCATTTGATCCTGCAATCCCATTACTGGGCATCTACCCAGAAGGAAAAAATATCCTTTTATCATAAGGACACTTGTACTAGACTGTTTATTGCAGCTCAATTTACAATCGCCAAAATGTGGAAACAGCCTAAATGCCCACCAACCCAGGAATGGATTAACAAGCTGTGGTATATGTATACCATGGAATACTATTCAGCCATTAAAAAAAATGGAGACTTTACATCCTTCGTATTATCCTGGATGGAAGTGGAAGTCATTATTCTTAGTAAAGCATCACAAGAATGGAGAAGCATGAATCCTATGTACTCAATCTTGATATGAGGACAATTAATGACAATTAAGGTTATTGGGGGGGGAAGCAGAAAGAGGGATGGAGGGAGGGGGGTGGGGCCTTAGTGTGTGTCATACTTTATGGGGGCAAGACATGATTGCAAGAGGGACTTTACCTAACAATTGCAATCAGTGTAACTGGCTTATTGTACCCTCAATGAATCCCCAACAATAAAAAAAAGATAAAAAGATAGAAAAATCATACCTATCTCCTCAGGGCCAATGCAAAGGGAGTAAATACTGGAAGCTGGAGAGTTGGACTACTTTCTCAGCAACAATGCAGAAATTCACTACCTTCAAGAGAACCATTTTCTACCAGTACTGTCAGATTCAGGAACAAGAAAGAGAACACCCTGATTTCTTAGGATGAAGTTTGGCAAAACCTCTTGGAATTGCCATTCTCCCACCATCTTCTGTAGCATTTTATTTCCATTACTCTTACAGCTTTCAAATACTTTGCCTTGTATTACATTATTCATTTATTTTTAGAGATCTTTATTAAAGGCAGATACCCTAGCAAAATAAAAAAAAAAAAACAAACACTACCTATATTAAGTTGCCCCACCCTTCACATTTCTTCTCAATGGCAGTAAAGGTAGCTTTACTGAATGTGCTACACAGATCTGGCTGTGCATGCCAAGGGGGTCTGCACCAAGAGGATATCTCATGCCCATTAACAACTGCACAATGCTCAACACGGTTAATGAAGGTTTCCAAGTCAGTCAGTGTTTTTTTAGAACACTAGAGACAGCCAGTGCTTTTTAGAAAAACAAAAACACTGAACAAATAGAAAGGTAGTTTTCATACTGTTTTCCATGGAGGAAAGATGGGGTAAAGTTTTCACACGCAAATTAAACCAAACTGAAATCAGATGAGCCATTGTTTTAATAAATGGAGGGCACGTGTCTGGGTTTTTCCTTGGTAGTAATTAGAATGGCCCCAATAAAGAACATGTTGAACTCCCACTATGGGTAGAAAGCACTTGGAATATTTCATTCAGAGGAGGAGACAAGTGGATTTAAAACATATCATGGTTTTAGATGACTAAGTTTCCCATGCATGGAGGCATGGTATAAATATTACTTAAGAAATGCCAAGTTCTTAAAATGCTGTAGTTTCCCTAATATATAACACGAATGTAAACAAGATGTCTGTCAAGCATAGCTATAACGTATTGCTTAACACAGCAAACTTACGATATGTACCTATTATTCTTGGTTCTCTTAATGAAAGAAACTAAGGACACTGCATAAATTCTTCAACACATGTTCCACTTCTTCAGCTGCCTTGTGCTGTAGAACGTCACGCTAACAAGAAGTGATGCTAACAAGAAGCTAAAACCAGTGTAGCAAATGGGGCATTTAAATATATATAAACATACTGGCATTCATAAAGAAACGAACTATTTGGAGGAAACTAAATGGATCCCTAGACAGACATATTTTAGTTTAATATTTTATGTATTTTTCTGCATGCTAACCATTTCAGTTCTGCTGGAAAAAAAAATACTCTGTTGGAAAACAAGAAGTCAGCATTCAATTATCCCCTGGGCTCATATACTATGTACACAATTATTCTTGGGAAAAGGACAAGAAAGGCCACCTGGATTTTTCTAACTTTCACTTTAAGAATATTCACTTTAAAGCCCCTCTTACATACCAATATTTGCAATCAGCAGCTAAAGAAGCAAATTCACTGATTATTCTAAACAACTCATCTGGCCACTCACGTGGGTTCAGGAAACCTGGATTGTTTTACTTACCAGCTCTCTAAAGCTAGAGGATCAGTTTGGGATCTTCTTACTCTCCTAAATATTCAGCCTCACCAGGGAAATCAGTTCTTGTTCTTGATTAAGGCCACCTCTGTAAAGCAGTGATTTCTAGTATGCATTCAGAATGATGAAATGGCTGGGTTTTTAGCCCAAATTATTCAGGTGTTTGGCAGCCCTTAAGCACATGGCAGTGAGCATCTAGCCACGCTAGGCTTCATTCCTCTGTTCACATCCTCTGGAGTCCACAGCTTCCATCAGTAAACACTGCTAGTAAGCAATCTTGTTGCAGAAAATTAAACATCTTAAAATTGCATTTTTGGTCAATTAAAGTAAGTTTTGTATTAATAAGAACATTTGGGGCCCTAAAAAGGCAAAATATTGAAAACAGTTCAAGAGCAACTATTGTTGATGGGAGGGGAGAGAATGAGTACAAGATAATATTAAAACAAAAAAAGAGAAATGACCTGTCAAACTTACAGACTATTAGAAATGATGTTCAGTGTATATTCTGCTTTGGTTTGAAAGTGATAGCATAGCTCATATTCCTTTGTTATTCTTCAATATGGTAAAGGTAGCGAACGGATCCAATGATGCATTCTATTAAGCATTCAGAGAACTCTGGCCCTTTGACTACAGCCTGTATTATACCTCAGGCTCCAGGAAACCAGTCTGATCTTGGCCCAGCACTCACAGGCCATCAAAATTGGTCTGAACAGCTTCCAAAAGAACTGTGCTCCAACCCAACTGGGCACTAGTCAATTACTGCACAGCATCATTTAAGGCTGAAAGGGATAGTTATCGAGGCCTAAAATCAGCTGGAAATGTAGCCACTGCCATGTCAGCAGTTTGCCTGTCCCAGAGACTCCAGGACACTTAGTCGGGCTGCCTTTTTTTTGAGTCATTTGTATACAAGCTGATATGGTTGTTTGAGAAAGAGGATGACAAGTTTGTTTATTTGTCACACTTTATTTTTTTTCCTCCCTTCTCCATATCCAGGAAACAATCGAAGAGGAAATTAAAAGACTCTTTTAATATTTAATATTTTCTTCTTATTCCAATTTCAAATGAAGAAAAATTTCATTAAATATACTACTCAGCTTTTCTAAATATATATATATTAAGCTTATTTGGAAGGAACAAAGTATAAACTATTTGATATTGGATAACACATCTCCTTTATGTTATTTAGAATAAAAATTTCATGGAAGATGCATGGTATGTTTTTTCCAATACATTTCTTAATTTAATTTTTACAAGGATTTCGCTGAGCAATGGAAGATGGATGGCAAAGAATAAATACCATATAGCCTCTTTTTCAAATAACCAAGATGTTAAGAAAAGCCCAAGTCTGTTATGGAATCAAACCCTTGTGTTTTTCCTATCCGATATCATTCAAAATGAGTTTTAATGGTGAGTGGATAGCTTCCATGGGGCAACCATTTTCCACATGGATTTCCAATTTCAAATCTCCTCAGCAATGACCTCAGCTTGACTCCAAATTTAACTATACCCATCTAACCTCAAGTGCAGCTTCTCCAGCAAACCCCAGGTTGTCCTTATTTTTCTTTCTAAAGCAATGTGTGTATTGTAACCAGGCCATGGTGATGGTGATTATTATATTAATAAAGCTACTGTTCCCCAGGGATGTGGCTTTGTGGTTTCCAGAGAGCCTTCTACCCTAGCCAAGGAGGAGGCAAACTTCTTGTATGGGTTGTTTTGTAATGGTTTGTGGCAAAGAACGGCAGAATGTCATAAGAAGGAAACAAAAATTAAAGGGGAGGGGAAATTTGAAGAAAAACAAAAACTAGGATTCCTTTCCAGTGGCTTGCTGAGCACAGGCAATGGAGCACTGCCAAAAATGCAGGATGGGCCTCCAAATGCCTGGAGCCTCGGGTGCCCCCTGCAGGCCACTTCCCAAAGTTGTGGCCGTGGCCTTTGAAAACAGCAGAAATACATATGCAGATCCATTCCTGATCATTATCAGGGCAAATTCATGTGCTCCATGGAACAGATACTTCCTGCATGTGCAATACAGGCAAACACTTGCCGTGATAATAAGCATATTATTTACCTGTTACTTCTGTGAGCTGCTCTAAATTCAAGGAGTTTGGGGAGTAAGAGGTGAAAGAGATTCGGAGGTAGGAAAGGGGTCAGATGACAATGAGGGATTAGAAATTCCTGGAGAATATTCATAGGAAAAGAAGAAAATATTCAACACTTAAAGATCAGGAAAACAATCTAGTGAAGTACTTTTTCTTCGCCCTGCTCGGAATATCTTAACATGCTTGAAATATTGAATGAAAGTGGTGGTTTCTAACACACTCCACATGTAAGATTATCCTTACCTATGATTTTAAAATGGTTTGTTAGTTCATCCCACAATGTGTCTGAAGGTGTGTTTTGTTCTCCCCACCAACTGCTGTTCCCTCATCTCCAGTTTTCAAAGACCAATTGAATGCCTTGGGTTAATAAATCAAAAATGTCCAGGATGATTCTGACTTGGTGGGACTAACACAACAGACCCTGAGGCACCCGGTTCGGGGAAAGGCTGATCTGTGACCTTGACATTCCAAGATGTGACCCAACAGAAGATTTATATTTAATGATCCAAGGAATGATCCAAGCATTAATTTTTTTTTATTTTTTATTTTTAAAGCTCCCTTGGTGATTTTAAATTGGGATTCCTTATTCAGAGCTTGGGGACTCTCTGTCTCCAGATATGATATGGTCCCCTCTCCATTGCTTTGAGATTGTGTAAGTCTAGAGGGGTTCCTTCATTCATTCAATGAATATCAATTGAGTTTCAATAGTTTGTAAGGCACTGACTAGGTGGTGGGGGTAAGCAATGAAAAAAACAAAGTCCCAGACTCATACACATTCAATGCAGGTTAAGTTTTCAATAAGGAGCTTTTTTAAAAATGCTTTGTGTTATTGTTTTCAAAAAGATAGTTTATTGCCGTGCTTTTTTTTTTCTTCCTAAAGAGATTCTCACTCCCATAAAGAAATCTTGGGGTCTAATGACTGATATAAATGAAAGCAGTCCTCATTGCCCAGGGCATTGAATTTAATCAATCTCTTCTTCACATCCATAAAAGTTTCTCTCTTTTATCTGCTGCAATCTGCAAACAGTCATTTTTCAAAGAAGATAAAGTTATAATCTAGAAATAAATAAATAATTCCTCTGTGCCATGAATTGATTGAGGCAAGTTGGTGATTCTTTCCTTTGCACAAAAAAGTAATTTCCTTTGCACAGAAAAGGACTTTCCTTTTGGATATAAAAAATAAATGAAACAACAAAGTAGAATTTAGATTCTTCCACTGCCTTCTCTTGTACCCTCAACCTGAATTTTTATAGTTATCTCAGTTCACACATTTGTGAGCAAATGCCTTCTAGGGCATATTTCAGAACCCCTCATCCTTTATACCCAACCACCCCTAAGATGTTATATGTAAATAACATATGGGACACAGAAAGGTTGCAGAAATGGACTTAGGGAAATTAAACATTTTTAGTCATGTTATCTACACTAGGGGCACAGCAGAGTCTTGTTCCAAGAGTCTCCAATAGACTTCAAAATTCAATGGTGAGACAATCAGTTGAAAACTCCGTGGGACTTCCTAAATTAACACAAAACCCAGAGGCCCCCACAGGTGGCCAAGTTTGGTATTCTAATCATTAACGTTTTGCCTGTGAAGCTTCCATTAGGACAAGTTTACCATATGATGGATAATCTGTGTGTGTGTGTGTGAGCAGATGCGCTGTGTGTGGCCATCAAACCTGTGTGTGGGGGGGTTAATTCCCAGCAATCTCCTACCTGACTCTTGCTGAAGGCAACGTCCATTCAAGGAGCAGAGCTCAGCGAATAAATGAGTTGCTATGACAGGAAATTCCAAAAGCAATGTTAATTCTGATCAGGCTTCAGGAAATGGAAAGAATAAAAACACATCAATTATAGTGACAGGAAGTTTTACATCACATGGCGAGCAGCTGCTGCCAAAAGATGTGTCTGCCAGCTTTGTTAAGGAGCCCGGTATTTTGGTGCAACCAAAAACTTACACCAAAATGTTATAGGCTGACATCACTCCCTAATTGTATGTTATCTCTCGACAAGGGTAAAGAAAATGACACGCTACTGAAAGCATATCATTATTGCAAAAAAAAAAAAAAAAAGTCAACTCAACTACAAGGGTTTGGAACACATTAAAAAAAAAATGAGCACATACAAATATACTCCCCTGCACAGAAAGCAGATCTGACTGCCAATTAAGTTGCAACCATACATGGCTGATTAAAATCTTGTTTTATCAACACTCAGGGATGACTATTCATTCCACTTCAGGACAAAAGGCTAGATTCTTCTTTCCTGCCCTCTAGGCCCCTGTTGAATAGTATCTTTCTCTTTATGGTATATTTCTTAACACCTTTAATGTAGGTCCACAGGAAAGGAAGTCTGAAAGAACTCACAGAGCAACAGAGAACAAGTTGACACACAGGGGCTGCACCGCTAGGGTGGAGGGAGGTGATTTTCCATAAGGTGTATCAGACAGGCCCTGTTTTCAAAAGAATTTTAACTCAGAGTCACTCTAGACAAATTATAACATAAATTCATTTTCCTAGGATTTATAAAGTGCCTTTCTATAAAGTTCAAAGGGGGCTCAGAACTTTCTCTGGTTTGTTGCTTTTCCTGCTTCCTGCTTGGGAACCTGGGGATACATGTTAATGACCGTGTACTCATAAACGGCCCATGGAAGAGGTTGTAACTCAAATTCTACTTTTCCTCACCCAATTAAAGGCTTCCCTTTTCCCTAAAATTCCATGGACCCTGGTATATTCCTCCCTTTTAGCTGATAAAGTCCCAGTTTATCAACTTTCATTAATAAACTGGAGACAGATTTTCCATGTTGGTCTTATAAGTTATAAGCAATGGCATGGAGCAAGTACTTAAAAATCCAACTTCTAAGTAATTTTCACTGTCCTTAGTGTATCAGTACAGTCAGTAAGTCTAGCAATATTTACTAACATTTGACACATGCTGAGTTTCAGAAATTTAAAAATAAGCCCTTCAGTTGGATACAGGGTAAATTTTACTTTTTAGGTTTGATATAAAGATAAATAAAACATGAACAGAATTGATAGGAAAGATCACGGATTAACATTCTAGCTCCTGGGGGTTAGATACAACATTTTACAGCCCTGTGTACCTCCCACACACACTGCAACAAGATGAAATAATAAGCAACTTGCTTTCTGATTGCTCACTGGCTTTGCCTGTGTTTGTTCACAGGCACCTTGGTGTAGTGGAAAGGGTATGGGATTCTGAGTCAGACTGAGCTATGTGTGGAACTAGTTAATTTCTTATTCTTTTTGTTAGCTATCTTATCTGAAAATGGGAAGAATAATAGTCCTTAACTCAAGGCTGCTGAGAGGATTCAATAAAACACTGAATTTAAAGTAGTCAGTACGAGACTTGATTTATAGCAAATACATAATAAATATTAAATAATATAATAATTACTACTAACATTGATGTTAATAATCCTCACCAGTTTTCCCAATTGCCTCATATCTTCCCATGATGTTTATAACCCTCTCAAACTTGGCATATTTCCCATGAAGACCATGTTCCTTTTAGCTAAACAGGCACTGGCTTAGGGTGTAGGGCTCAGGACTCTTCACTGGGTCAGCCTTAGCAGATGGTGCTACAGGGATGCTCCTCTCCCCTCCGAGGCCTCTGTATGCTGTGTCTGGTATTGCCAAAGAAAGCAGCCCTCTTAGTAAGTGAGCTATTGCCAATCCACCACTAAAACTTCATAGACCAAAGGCTGAGTGCCCTGGAAGGGTGGAGATGTTTTCTCTCACCTCCCTCTCAAGCTGACCTTGAATTTAGGGACTTTCTTTAGGGCTAGTCAGTCCTGCTCTCACTCAGAACTCAGGTAATTACTAGCATAATATAGGACCTGATACTATTATTAACTAGAGCAGGGGTCCTCAAACTTTTTAAACAGGGGGCCAGTTCACTGTCCCTCAGACTGTTGGAGGGCCGGACTATAGTTAAAAAAAAACAACACAAAACTACGAACAAGTTCCTAAGCACACTGCACATATCTTATTTTGAAGGAAAAAAACAAAATGGGAACAAATACAATCACACCGCTGCATGTGGCCCACGGGCCATAGTTTGAGGACCCCAGAACTAGAGGAATCTTTTGAGAAAGAGTCACCACCTAGGTTTCAAATTAGATAATAGATGTTATATGTTATATGTGGATCCTTTGGAATATTGTTAGGGACTAGTGCTCTTATAAAAGAGGTCCCATAGGTATCTCTCTCCCCTTCTACCATGTGAGGGTACAAGGAGAAAGCACCTTCTATAAACTAGAAAGTGGGAACTCATCAGTTCCCAAATCTACCATCTCCTTGGTCATGGACTTTTTAGCCTTCAGAACTATGAGAAATAAATTTCTGTTGTTTATAAGCCACCCAGTTTATGGTGTTTTGTTCTGGCAGTCCAGATGGACTAATGCAGTTAATAATCTTGGATCTTCAAGGATGCTGAGTGTGGGTAAATGAGGGAGAAGCAGATAGTGATAATACCACATGATAGTAGTATAAAAGCAACATATTAAAGGCACATTTCTTCACAAATAATAGCAGAAAACAAAACCCAAGCCTTCATCAGAAATCCTATATTGTTTGGGACGGGGTTACCCACTGAGGAAAATTTTCGCTTTAGTGCAAAATCATTGTTTAAGGGGAGAGTGGCAAGATGGCTGACTGGAGCCAGCTTTCAACAGAAGCTCCCATCCAGAGGGAAGGATAATGACCAGAAAGTAACCAGTAAAGCTGAAGACTGGGAGTCAAGCTGAGAGAGAAGAGTGATAACTGCACATCTCCTCTGCTGAGGCAAGCTGCAACTCCAAGAAAGCAAATTTCAGGTACAAAACTCATCCCAAAGGAAAAGTGTCCATCCCCTCCCCCAAGAGAGTTTTTTTTTTTCTCACTGTAGATTTTCTACAGGCAAGCAGCGAACTGGGGACCTCTTGTCTCACCCATGGAAGAGAGTTGCAGGAAGTGGGGACTACTTCACCAGAAGGACCCTGCTGTGACCCTGAGCACTCTCTTGACAGGCATGAAAGTTGAACTAACATTTTCCCTGCCATTTGAACTTCCAGTCCATCCTTCCTCTGTCATATGACAGTCCAGAAACCTAACCGCTGCAGAGACTGGAATGTCTGCGGTTCATTGCCAGGTTCAGGCACTGCAAGGGCCATGGTAGAAAAGCTGCACTGTAACAGTGAGCCCAGCAGTAGTACAGACAAATGGGGGGAGGCTGTTGGGCTTGGCTCTGCAAAGGTGCCGTCCATCTGTGGAAGTAGGCCTGCGAGCCTTGTGCCCCGCCCTGCCAGAGCCTCATGCTCTGCTCTGCCAGAGCCACCCACCATGTGCCCCACCTGCCAGAGACGCAAGCCCTGTGCTCTGCCCTGCTAAAGCCACCACTGCACCCACACCACCAGAGCTGCACATAACACCTCCCCTCCCCACTATTGCTGGAGGTGCATGCCCTGTGCTCTCAGAGCTGCCCCTACAGCTGCCTCCCTGGCCATGGGAGCCACCTGGGAGCTGCGCAGGGACACCTCCCACAAAGATTCAGCAACAGCAGGGTGATCCCACGGGGGGAAAGTCTTAGAGAGACACCTCCCCAACTCCGAGGACTGCCAGAGGAAGCCTGACCTCCCTCCATAGGGATACCAGTGCTGCAGAGTGGCTGGGGCAAAGGTACTGTGGCTGAGGAAGAAAATCATTTGCTGACTAGTTGGTCAGTTTTGGACTGACCTCAGGTGGAATACTCCCCAGTTGCCATTGAGTACTTGAGGCAGGCAGGCCTCAGCTCCCCCAGCCAGTTGGCGGCAGAGGGTGGTGGCCAGGCCGAGGGAGCATTGACTTTTCTTTGACTCTGGAAGGCACAAAGCCCTGGAACATCTGCTTATTGGAGGAAGCAGGACCATAGCCCTGTGGGATTATCAGTGACTTGGCATGAAAGAGGTGCAAGGTGGGGAAAGAGACACCAGCCCCCTGGTCCAACTCTGCTACTAGGTGGGACCTTCTGACTTCACAGAGCACCAGAGTGAGCCACATTTGAGCAGGCAGTAGACCTCTGCTATCTAGTTACTGGAGACCTTTTGAACTCTCCCACTTGAGAATTGGTACTGACTGGGTCAATTGGTTTGGAACTCCTGGCCTAGGCCAATCACCCAAGGACACTCTTGGGTGGTACACTGGTTGTGTGGCAATGGGAAGGGTTGATTTTCCTCTTCCAGTTGTTGCCCATGGGGGTAGGGGGAGGTGATTAGTTGCTTGTATTTCTCCACAGCTGAGACTTCAACCCAGAGTCACTGATCCACTGGGATTGGACAAAGACCAGCTGAATACAAGACAGCCACCTAACCCCACCACACCAAGCAGATCCTCAGAGCCTCAGACTATAATACTGTATGGGTCCTTTGCAAAGCTGTAGGAGAAAAAACTACAGTCACTAGTCCTAGATCCCTGGCAAAGGACTGGTTAGCCACAACTCCAGGAGCCCCCAATCCAATTTCACCTTACCTGCCCATCTAGCCAAATGGTGAAAAATAATCATGGGGTGGAATCATTGGAAAAACTCTGGCAACATGAATAATCAGAGTAGATCAACTCCCCCAAAGAATGACAAAACAGACACAACAGATGATCCCATTCATAAACAAATGGCTGAGATGTCAGAAATCGAGTTCAGAATTTGGATGACAAATAAGATTAACAGAGTGGAGGTAAAGATGGAATTAGAATTTCAAGGAGTAATTCAAAAGTTGTCTCAAGAATTCAACGAATTCAAAGACAAAATCACCAAAGATCTTGACACATTGAGTCAAGAACTTGCAGCCCTCAAAGATCTGAAAAACAGAGTAGAATCTCTCAGTAACAGAATTGAGCAGGCAGAAGAAAGGATCTCTGACATTGAAGACAAAGCTTTTGAATACTCCCAAATGCTCAAAAAGGAAGACAAGTGGAGAGCAAAAACAGACCATTCCCTGAGAGAATTGTGGGACCACTCCAAAAGAGCAAACATTTGCCTTATAGGAATCCATGAAGGAGATGAGGTTGCTTCAAAAGGCCCAGATGTTCTATTCCAAGAGATAATCAAGGAGAACTTCCCAAACATGGCAAGGGATTCTGAAATTCAGATAACAGACAGTTTCAGAACCCCAGCATGACTCAATCCAAATAGACACATTATAGTTAACTTTGTCAAAGTTAACATAAAGGAGAAAATTCTACAAGCAGTCAGACATAAAAAAACCGTAACCTACAAGGGGAAGAATATTAGAATGACTGCAGATCTCTCTGCTGAAACTTTTCAAGCTAGAAGAGGATAGTCATGGACCTTTAACCTTCTAACACAAATTAACTTTTAACCCATGATCCTGTATCCAGCTAAACTGAATGTCATTTATGATGGAGAAATTAAATACTTTAATGACACTGACATGCTGAAGAAATTTGCCATAATTAAACTAGCTCTCCAGGATATTCTCAGACCCATCCTCACAATGACAAGCACAATGCTCTACCACCAAAGTAAACTCACTCAGAAACTTGTGATCAAATTCCAACTTCCACAGTGGCGAAAGGATGAAAAATGTCCACTGGACTTTTGAAAAACTCAGTATCCAAAATACTACCAGGCTTATCAATACTCTCAATCAATGTGAATGGCTTAAATTGTTCTCTTTTTTTTTTGTAGAGACAGAATCTCACTTTATGGCCCTTGGTAGAGTGCCGTGGCCTCACACAGCTCACGGCAACCTCCAACTCCTGGGCTTAAGCGATTCTCTTGCCTCAGCCTCCCAAGTAGCTGGGACTACAGGCGCCCACCACAACGCCCAGCTATTTTTTGGTTGCAGTTTGCCGGGGCCGGGTTTGAACCCGCCACCTTCCGTATTTGGGGCCGGTGCCTTACCAACTGAGCCACAGGCACTGCCCCTTAAATTGTTCTCTAAAGAGGCACAGGTTGGCTGACTGGATACAAAAAGTCAGGCCAGATATCTGGTGCATACAAGAATCTCATCTTACCTTAAAAGATAAATGTAGACACAGGGTGAAGAGATGGTCATCTATAATTCAGGCAAATGGAAATCAGAAAAAAGTAGGTGCTGCAATTCTATTTGCAGATACAATAGGCTTTAAATCAACAAAAGGAAGGAAAGATAAGAATGGTCAGTTCATATTTGTTAAGGGCAACACTCAACATGATGAGATTTCAATTATTATCATTTATGCACCCAACTGGAATGCACCTCAATTTATAAATAGACTCTAACAGACATGAGCAACTGGATTTCCTCCAGCACCATAATAGAGATTTTAACAAACCTCTGGCAGTGCTGGATAGATCCTCCAATAAGAAACTAAGCCAACAAATTTTAGACTTAAACTTAACCATTCAACAATTGGATTTAACACACATCTACAGAACATTTCATCCTAACAAAACTGAATACACATTCTTCTCATCAGCCCATGGACCATCCTCCAAAATTGATCACATCTTAGGTCACAATTCTAACCTCAACAAATTTAAAAGAATAGAAATTATTCCTTGTATTTTTCTTGGACCACCATGGAATAAAAGTTGAATTCAGTAAAACAGGAATCTGCATACTCATACAAAAACATGGAAATGAAATAACCTCATGCTGAATGATAGCTGGGTCATAGATGAGATTAAGAAGGAAATAACCAAATTTTTGGAACAAAATGATAATGAAGACATGCATTACCAGAAACTCTGGGATACCACACAGGCAGTCCAAAGAGGGAAATTTATAGCATTGCAAGCCTTCCTCAAAAGAATGGAAAGAGAGGAAGTGAAGAACTAAATGAGACATCTTAAGCAACTGGAAAAGGAAGAATATTCCAACCCCAAACCCAGCAGAAGAAAAGAAATAACTAAAATTACAGCAGAATTAAATGAAATTGAAAACAAAAGAATTATACAACAGATTAATCAATCAAAAAATTGGTTTTTTAAAAAAGATCAATAAAATAGGTAAAACATTGGCTAACCTAACCAGAAATAAAAGAGTAAAATCTCTAATTTCATCAATCAGAAATGATAAAGGCCAAATACCAACAGATTCCCCAGAAATTCAAAAAATCCTTAATGAATATTACATAAAACTCTATTCTCAGAAGTATGAAAATCTGAAGGAAATAGACCAATACTTGGAAACAGGCCACATTCCTAGACTTAGCCAGAAAGAAGTGGAAATGTGGAACCAGCCTATATCAAGTTCTGAAATAGCATCAACTATATGAAACCTCCCCCAAAAGAAAAGCTCAGGATCAGATGGCTTCACATCAGAATTCTACCAAACCTTTAAAGAGGAATAGTACCTATATTACTTAACCTTTTCCAAAATCTAGAAAAAGAAGGAATACTTCCCAACACATTCTATGAAGCAAATATCACCCTGATCCCCAAACCAGGAAAAGACCCAACAAGAAAAGAAAATTATAGACCAATACCTTTAATGAATACTGATGCAAAAATATTCAAAAAGATCCTAGCAAACAGAATCCAGCAACACATCAAACAAATTATACATCATGACCAAGTGGGTTTCATTCTAGGGTCCTAAGGCTGGTTCAATATATGTAAATCTATAAATATAATACATCATATAAACAAAATAAAAAACAAAGATGATATGATTCTCTCAATTGATGCAGAAAAAGCTTTTGATAATATCCAGCATCCTTTCATGATCAGAATGCTTAGGAAAATAGGTATAGAAGGAACATTTCTTAAACTGATAGAGGCCATCTACAACAAACTCACAGCCAATATCATATTGAATGGAGTAAAATTGAACTCATTTCCACTCAGATCAGGAACCAGGCAAGGTTGCCCATTGTGTCTTTTTAACATTGTAATGGAAGTCTTATCCATCTCAATCAGACAAGAGAAGGCAATCAAGGGTATCCAAGTAGGATCAGAGGAGATCAAACTGTCACTCTTTGCAGATGATATGATTGTATATCTGGAAAACCTCAGGGACTCAACTACAAAACTCCTAGAAGTGATCAAGGAATACAGAAGCATCTCAAGATACAAAATCAATACCCACAAATCTGTAGCTTTTATACACATCAACAATAGTCAAGGTAAAAAAACAATCAAGGACTCTATTCCCTTTTAAATGGAGCCAAAGAAGATGAAATATCTGGGAGTGTACCTAACAAAGGACGTGAAAGATCTCTATAAAGAGAACTATGAAACTCTGAGAAAAGAAATAGCTAAAGATGTTAATAAATACAAAAACACACCATGCTTATGGCTGGGAAGAATCAACATTGTTAAAATGTCTATAGTACCAAAGCAATCTACAGATTTAATGTAATCCCTATTAAAGCATCTTTGTCATACTTTAAAGGTCTGGAAGAGTAGTACTCCATCTTATATGGAAACAGAAAAAACCTTGAATAGCTCCTTGTGAATCCTAGTAAATGTGGAATGTAAAGGTCTTAGCAAAATAACTAAGAAAATGCTACAAAAGCTATGTTAACTAATGTGATGAAAATGTGTCAAACGATCTATGAACCAAGTGTATGGTGCCCCACGATCATACTAATGTACACAGCTATGGTTTAATAAAAATAAATAAACAAAAAAAAAAACAAAAAAAAAACCTTGAATAGCCAAGACATTACTCAGAAATAAAAACAAGTCAGGAGGAATCACACTACCAGACTTCAAACTATACTATAAATCTATAGGGATCAAAACAGCATGGTATTGGCACAAAAAAAGAGAGGTAGATGTATGGAACAGAATTGAAAACCAAGAGATGAACCCAGACACTTATCATCATTTGATCTTTGATAAGCCTATCAAAAATATAAATTGGGAGAAAGATTACCTATTTAAAAAATGGTTCTGGGTGAAATGGCTAGTGACTTGTAGAAGACTGAAACTCGACCCACACCTTTCTCCTCTAATAAAAATTGACTCTAATTGGTTAAAAGAATTAAACTTAAGACATGAAACTATAAAAATTCTTGGAGAGAGTGCAGGGGAAACACTTGAAAAAATTGGCCTGGGAGAATAATTTATCTGAAGGACCCCCACGGGGAATTGAAGCAACATCAAAAATACATTACTGGGATCTGATCAAACTAAAAAGCTTCTGCACTGCCAAGAACACAGTAAGTAAAGCAAGTAGACAGACCTCAGAATGGGAGAGGTTTTTGCAGGTTATATTTCTGACAAAGGTCTAATAACCAGAATCCACAGAGAACTCAAACTTATTAACAAGAAAAGAACAAGTGATCCCATTTCATTGTGGGCAAGAGACATGAACAGAAGCTTCTCTGAAGAAGACAGATGCACAGTCTACAGACACATGAAAAAATGCTCATCATTTTTAATCATCAGAGAAATGCAAACCAAAACCACTTTGAGATATCATTTAACTCCAGTAAGAGTAGCCCACATCACAAAATCCCCAAACTACAGATGTTGGCATGGATGTGGAGAAAAGGGAACACTTCTGCACTCCTGGTGGGAATGCAAGCTAATACTTCCTTTTGGAAAGAAGTTTGGAGAACACTAAATGTAGACCTGCCATTTGATCCTGCAATTCCTCTACTAGGTATATAACCAAAAGACCAAAAATCACTTTATAACAAAGATATTTGCACCAGATTATTCATTGCAGCTCAATTCATAATTGCCAAGTCTTGGAAGAAGCCCAAGTGCCCATCGACCCATGAATGTATTAATAAATTATGGTATATGTATACCATGGAATACTATGCAGCATTAAAAAAATGGAGACTTTACCTCTTTTATGTTTATATGGATGGAGCTGGAAAATATTCCTCTTAGTAAAGTATCTCAGGAATGGGAAAAAAAATCCAATGTACTCAGTACTACTATGAAACCTATTTATAATCACTCACACTTTCATATGAAAGATGAATCACAACTATAGCCCAGGATGAAAGAGGGAGAAGAGGAGAGGGGGTGGGTCAATAGAGGGAGGGTTAATGGTGGGACCACACCTATGGAGCATATTGCAAGGGTACAAGTCAAATCTATCGAGTATAGAACACAAATGTCTTAACACAGTGATTAAGTAAATGAGATGAAAGTTATGTTAATTAGTTGGATGTAAGCCAATTTGTACAAATAATCAACACATTGAATCCCACAAAGGCATAAATGTATTCATGATCTATGTATATATGACTTAATAAAAGGAAAAAAAAACCTTTGTTTAAGTCTCTCATAGGGCAGACTTCTTCAGAGATTTAAAACCCAATTCTCCAAGTCCCAACCCAGTCAGCACATTGCTGTTTCATTTAATATTTTTATTTCCTGATCTTTCCACTTGGCTTTGTTTGACATCTGTCAATATTAACTATACTTTCCACTTATATTACTAGCTTTGGCAGCTCAAAGAAACAAATCCTTTGAGCCTGGTTGGGCTATTTCTCAGTATTTCCTAGATCTGTAGGTTTCACACCCTCAGCAGTCTTTGATACTTAAATCTGCACACTTGGTTGTTAACATTCAATAATGTCAGCAATATGATGAACCCTGTATAGAAATGGGAGCGAGGCACACGTTCTCAGCCAAGTAATGTATAAGACTTTAAAGCTGAAGAACCATTTCTTATTACACTGAACTTGAAGAGCGTTATTGGGAGTGATGTTTCATATTTGTCATTTTTAGGTTCTTTAACATAAGGTCTAGACATTTGCAAACCAAATTGTTTAACACCAAAGTGTCCCTTTTATATGGTATCTTTGGTATTTCTGCTAAATAGCCATCATATGTTAGTCTGTCCTTCTGTTCTCTGATTATAAAAACCTAAGGGAGAAAAAAGAATCAAGAAATGTTGGAACAAGACTTCCTTGAGTCCCAAGTCCATATTGTTTAAGTGTTATTCAGAGCATTCCCTTATTTATATTTCTCAAATTATCTTCACATAATATTAAGATTTTATCTCCGATCCCTCAATATCACAGCCCTTCAGGACGAATAAATGTTATTTTCTTTGGAAATTAGCCTGTTATGAGAGAGTTCCAAAACTCTCTTGTGCTTAGTAGCTAAAACTGGAAAGTTATTTGTAGCCCTGCCTTTTCAAAGTCCACTGTGTCAAAACTTATAAAGAGTTATTAAGAAACTAAGAAAAAGTGAGACAAACTTAAGAAAGGTTGTGAGAAAACAGTTTATGGCAGAATTTGCAATTTATTTATCATTTTCTAATAAAAATATAGACATTTTCTCAAGAGGCCACAGAGCCTGCCATTTTGAGCAAAGAATGTAAAAACAAATGATTGTGTATTTCACCTTCTGACTCACTGTGTATTTCAACTTCTGAAAATGTTACTGGGTTTCTTCATTTACTTCATCTGCGAGGTAGGATTTGTACTGATAGTATTGTTTCCATTGTTACTCCTAGGAGAAAATTTCTATGATAAAAATAGTTCCAAAAACAAATATACATACTATAACTTATGACTAAAATGTACCTTTTAGGGGGCAATGACCACTACAGGATACTTGAAACCGGAAGTTGCCCACTGAGAGGCATCTAGACACCAGGCAGAAGATACAAATGGGTGAAGCAATTGAAGATGCGGCCAAAGGAGAAGTGAAAAAGGTGTACACATCTGTGCTCCCACTTCGTCTCATCCCTCCTTTGTTGCAATGCATAACTTCTGTGTGTTTGGTACACTATTCTTAAAGACATTGGATGTCCAGCCACACAGAAATTCTCCCGAGTCCACATATTCCTTCTCAACCTATCATGGTCTCCTTCTATCTACAAAGCTCCCTCATTCTCCCACACTTTGAACCAACCTAAGAAAACATGACTGTCCTCTATTAAAACATAAGCTCAGATAGCTCCCCCAAGCCCAGACGTCCAGAAATATCTACAAAGGCAAAAGTGGACAGAGAGAAGAGACTAGAGCTGCATTTGTGTCTATTTGCTTCTCTTAGTTTAGTACTGGTTTTGATTTCTACTCTGACCAAATGCAAAACAGTTGAATAAGCTTTCTAAATAGCTACTTCCTTTTGACGCCCACAGTCTGTATTAGTTTTCTAGGCTTGTAACAAACTACCACAGACTGGGTGGCTTAAACATCAGAAATTTATTGCTTCACAGTCTGGAGGTTAGAAATCACATCAAGGTGTCAGCAGGGTTGGTGTCCTCTGAGGCCTCATTCCTTGGCTTGTAGCCAGCCATTTTTCCCCTGTGTCTTCTCATGGTCTTCCCTCTGTGAGGCCTGTATCCAAATTCCCTCTTCTGACAAGGACATAGCCCATATATTGGATTAGGGTCCACTCTATTAACTTCATCTTAACTTTATTACCTCTTTGAAGACCCTATCTTTCAAAATGGTCACATTCTGAGCTACCAAGAGTTAGGACTCAAAATATAAAATTTGGGAGGAGGCACAACCCCCACTAAAAAGTAATTTGCAGGTATACTTTCTGTTACATCATAGATTTATTTCTATTTAAAAGCTGTGTTCAAGTGGAATTTTAATAAACCAGCAGTTCTTAAATTGTGGTGCTCCAATCAGCAGCATTAACTTTGCCAGAAAAGTTCTTAGATACGCAATTTTTGGAGATCTACCCCAAATTGTCAGAATCAGAAATCCCAAGGGTGGAGGCTGAGCAACCTATGTTTTAACATATCCATGCTGAAGTTTGAGAACCTCTGAAATTAATTGAATATTATTATTTTATTTATGTATTTATTTATTTATTTATTTTTGAGACAGAGTCTCACTATGTCACCCTCACTAGAATGCCATGGCATCACAGCTCACAGCAACCTCAGACTCTTTGGGCTTAAGCGATTCTCTTGCCTTGGCTTCCCGAGTAGCTGGGACTACAGGCGCCCACGACAATGTCTGGGTATTTTTTGTTTTTGCAGTTGTTATTGTTGTTTAGCAGGCCTGGTCTCGGTTCAAGCCCGGCAACCTCAGTGTATGTGGCTGGTGCCCTAACCACTTAGCAACAGGTGCCGAGCCTATTATTATTATTTTTAAGACACAGTCTCACTCTGTCTTCCTGGGTAGAGTACTGTGGCATCATAGCTCATAGCAATCTCAAACTCCTGGACTCAACCTATCCCCTTGCCTCAGCCTCTCAAGTAGCTGGGACTGTAGACGCCTGCCACAAGGCCCAGCTAGTTTTTCTATTTTTAATAGAGAAGGGGTTTTACTCTTGTGCAGGCTGGTCTTGAACTCTTCAGCTCAGGCAATCCACCAGAGTGCTAGGATTACAAGCATGAGCTGCTATGCCTGGCCCCAAATATTATTTTTAACATACTATAAGGGTATTCTGAATATAATATTGAGTTAGGTTCTTTTACAAGCCAAAGAGTCAATAAAAAATGTGCATAATAACTTTTAATTATTACAGTTCACAAATTCTGAATTTTAACGGTAGTCTTTTTTTCATAGGAAGGCACAGCAGTATGTCAATTAAGTCTCATGTTCAAACTTGGCATTTGTTTTGAAGTCTGTATCTATATCTATATAGCTAACCCATGTCTTTAGCCTGCTAATTTCTACAGGCTCACTATGTATTGCCTCCCACATAGTATTTCAATTTATTCAGGTCAAACCCCAATTGCAGCACCCCCCAGCAACTTCTCTCAAACATTTCTCATTCCTTGAAAGGAGCTCTCCCTTACTGAACTGAGCACTGATCAAAATGCCTCGTGTCACATTATTCAGAATTACCAAAATTACAGATTTAAGTGGAGGTCCTTCCAGTTTTTCCCTCTTACATTCTAGAATTACAAATCAGTTCAACTGAGAAGACAGATGCTTTTCTGGCTATTTTGTGCCCAGAAATAGATTACTTCTAACAGCTACTAAGTCATATTTTGATTGCTGTTGTTGTATTCCCAAATATTTCAGCAGCAAATAATGTAACATTAGAAATGCAGAGGTGGCCTGCTTACTCCTTTTGCAGACAATCGAATCTTTGGAAATTCTTTGCCTAAGAAAAATTACATTTTGGTAAAATACTTATACAAAACAGGCGCGCACACACACACACACATACAGACCTGAACACTTTTCTCTAAGGGGAACAATGGCAGCTGGCCACTATACATTTATCACCTAATCAATCAGGGAATTCACACATCTTTGAGCTAATAACAAAAGTGCTTTTACTCAACTTTTATTTTTCGTTGAAGAATATTTAATTACCTGAGTGATATTAATAGAGGCTATGCTTGATTAGTCTTCAGAATAATGATATTTTCACGAAGGCATTCAACCTTCGTGAAAGGGAAGTGAGGAGTTCTAAAGCAATTGCAGCATGGCAGGGAGAGAAACAGAAGGCTAGTGACCAGTAAGCAGGGTTAAGTCACGGCCACTGTCACATTGGAGTTTCATATTGTAGAACAGCAGCTATGAATATGTTCATGGACCACACATGGGTAACTGTGAGAATCTGGTGAAGCTATGGAACCTCTCCTGGGAATAATGCACTGAGGTCATCTCAGGTGGCAGGTGTTGTTACAGGACGGACCTTGACCCAGTCTTGAACTCAATTCAAACATTACCAGAAATGAGTGAAAGAGATCAACTTCCTTTTCCAAAAGTCTGTGCAAAGATTTTTTACAAAACTTTAAATATAGGTATTTAAATTTTTATTGAGTCTTTAGTATACAATGAAATTAGTAAAACCTAGTTCCTGCTCATAGGGAAGGATGACAGGAGGTGGTGATAAGAGAAGCAGATACTATAATAGGGGTATAAAACTTTGGTTAAGAGTTTAAATCAGAGACATATTATGTGCAACTAAGGGAAGAAGGTGGAGTAAGAAAAGTTTCAAGGCAGTGGAGAAGGCTTGACAAGATGGGAAGAATATAAAAGGTGCAGGTGGCCAGAGGAGGTGAAAGGGGAGGAACAAGAAGAGCTATTTCAGGAAAAAGGAAGAACTTTAGCACACAATACAGAGCCAGGAGCATGCGGTAGATCTTAGAATCTCCTTTTGGTTAAAGCAGTGATTCTGAAACCTGGCTATGCATTCTAATTACCCGCAGTGATTTGAAGATCCTATCTTAGTCCAATTAATTCAGAATCCCTGGGGGTGAAGCCCAGAAATATGCATATTTTTAAAGCTCCCTACATGATTCTAACAGGTTGCCAAGATTGGGAACTACTGGCCCAAAGCATGGAGACCAACTTGTGAGCATGGGAGATGAGACTGGCTGAGGAGGCCATACACAGGAGGGCCTCCCACTCTCACTCACAAGGGACCTGCACCTAGCCAGACGTCCAGGGAAGTTTTTAAGCAGAAGTGAGATGAATAGAGCTGTCTTTTAAAATTATTCTTTGTTGACCCTGCAATCCCACTACTAGGCATCTACTCAGAAGAAAAGAAATCATTTTATCATCAAGACATTTGCACTAGATAGTTTATTGTGGCTCAATTTACAGTTGCCAAAATGTGAAAACAACCTAAATGCCTACCAACCCAGGAATGGATTAACAAACTATTCAGCTATTAAAAAAGATGGAGACTTTACATCTTTTGTATTAACTTGGGTGGAGTTGAAACATATTCTTCTTAGTAAAGTATCACAAGAATGGATAAGCAAGTATCCAATGTATTCAATACCAATATGAAGAAGCCAGTAGATGATCTAATATACATCCACATAAGAGGAAAACTCAAATCAATTCAAGTCTGAGGAAGGGGAAATGAGGGAGGGGGCAGAGGGGAGGAAGGAGTGGGATGGGTGTGCTCCCACTTAATGGATATAATGTTAGGGTGTATTGGGGGCAGGACACAGTTATAAGAGGGACTCTACCTAACAAATGCAAACATTGTCATCTATTTCTTTATGTCCTGAAATAAACCAGGAATAAAAAAAAAAATTAACATTATTTGTTGAAAGCTGCCCTGTATACATTGTGTACATTGAACATACACAAATTGAGTAAATAGAAATGAGGCATTGACTCGCTTTGCCACTTCTTGTTACCATGGAAACAGAATACTATCCTTCCTAATGGGCATTGATATCCACTTGTCCTTTGTGATTATTACTGCTACTTTCACAAGTTCTTCAAATGAAACTGAAGTATCTTTTAGCTATTCTGTCTCCCTTATATGGAATTTTCTCAACTTTGTTTCCACTTTGTCTCCTTGCTAAGGGTTTGCATAATCAGACCCTTGCTCAGAATTGGTCACTAATGCAAAATACTTCAGAAAAGATCATCTTTTAAAGGAGATTGGCTGTCTGATTTGAGGCAGAGCAGCATTATGGGATGAAGCATAAAGCGAGGAAGCGCTGGGTATGAATCTTGGGTCGGCTATTTGTTAGCAAGTTAAATTCACTGAGTCTTGGTTTCTTTATACAATGTAGAATAATTCAATCTGTCTAGCGTAGCACTGAAGACTCTACAGGAAATAGGTGGATAGCACGTTGCACTGGGTAAGTAATACCAGCTTGATAAAGGGTAACTGCTAAGCTATTACTAATTAGTGTCACCCAAATCTTAAAAGTAGGATTTGTAACAGAAACGTTGATAGCTTATTTTTTTCTTCAGAGAGATTATTTTCTTCATCTCCCAAATTAGAGGGCAAAAAATGTTGTGCAAGATATAAAAAGGTTCTTTTTTTTTTTTTTTAAAGGTCTTTTGTCCTATTACTGACATTTTGGGAAGACCTATTACTCCCTAAAATTAGTTCAGTTTTAAGAACCTAAGATCAGGTGCATATCTCACAATAAGAATTCTAACATGACGTGTCATCCAGATCTGGAAAGACATAGTTTCTAGAAGTGAAAGGATGTTTGGTTATTCCAAATCAATAGGTGGAATCTTTTATGGAAACACTAACACATCTAGTCAGAATGTGTGCAAATGGTAATTTTTACATTAAGATTTATGCGTCTTGTACCATGTGTTGTACTAAGCACCTTACAGGAAGCTTTTTTTTAATGTTGACTACATTTGGTCTTCACTACCAGCCTATGAGACAGATGACCCTCTACTGAGGCTCAGAGAAGGAATGGAGAATTCTGCTGCATATGCGGCCTATAAGCTGTTTGGGCATCTGCTATCCCTTTCACTTCTCTTTACAGTGTGTGTTGATGTTTATTTCATTAACTCCCTCTCAAGAAACCACAGACTCAGAGTCCTATGACCTTCCTTTATCTCCACTGTCTTTCCACGGGAAGTTCACTGTGGCCCTCCTTGCTCATGGGACTCCTCCAGTCTGTCAGCTCTCTTACCTGTCAGTTTCCTCCTCCTGGAAATTCTTCCTCATTTGTGTCACCTGTGCCCTGAAGCTTGCAGCCTTCCACCACACCATTTTCTTGCTAACCCTGCCCTGCTGGGGTATACAACACTGTTAGACATTTTGTCATGTACTAATAGAGATGACATAAAAGATTGCATTCTTCACTAGGGTTTTTATCCCTTCAAAAGACTAAATATGGAGGAAAAATGAGTCTAGTTGAGTGTTATTTCCCTACTATTCTCCTAGTATTATAATCAAAGATCAATTTCCAGAATCAGAATTTGAGTCTATTCAGCCAAAGAGCTTCATAAACTTCTTCCATGAAGTTTTAGTATACAATTAATTCTTTTAAAATATTTTAAAATGCAACAGATTTCTTAATTTAAAAAAACCCCATAAAATTCTATCATTGGTATCTTTCAAGATTCTGTTTTAAATTAATGCTAAGAATCATCTTTATGCACTACATATAATTCTTATTTGTTAGGGGAGAACCATTAAAATTAGTTGACCAAATGAACTAAATATTAAGAGGAAATTCCACAAGGATCTATATTTTTTTGTACTCCAAAGAATAATATATATACCAGATCTTCCAAACTGCTGCCAGATTTGAATTTCTCAAAAATATTTCACTGCCAACATATGGCTGGTGTTGAAATACAATCCATGTCTCAAACAGCTTCAACAAACACATTTAACACATTTATGCATACATTAGTCAGTGTAAACATGACTTACTTAAGTATAAAAGATTTTTTAGAATTTTAATATTTCACCACCACATCATTCCACAGAAACTGCCTTGGGGCTACTACGAAAGAGTTTCAAATATTCCCACACAAAACATTATTATACATTAGCAGAAACTCCATTCAGTCAAGAAGAGTGGCATACTGACTGGAGGCAAGTCTATAAACCACATGCAGTTTTAATTAAATTCATTAAAAATGCTGTGTCTCTCAGTAGATTTGAGGGCAGATAGGCCCGCTTAACAATAGCCAAGGTCTAATCCAGTTTGTCAGAACTAATAATAATACAAATGCAATTTCTCACACAGGGACACATCCAAAAAGTTCACGAATGAGCAATTGTGAGGCCTTTTCTAAAAGTAATATTTATAAATTATTGCAAGATGTTACCAGCCTCAGACCATGGTTGCAATTTCTAATTCCAATGAGTTGATAAAAGGTGCTATTAATAAAAAGGCACATTTTGGGCAGCTGACATAACTAATTGATCAAGTAATTTGAGTAAAAATACAAGATTTCACTAGGAAACCCGGACAGGGATGAAATCACTCTGTTTTCCAAAAGCCAGAAGGCCTTGAAAAAAGGGGAGACCACAGAACACTTTTATGCCTAACCAAAACCAAATAAAATGATCCCAATGTACAAATAGGCTTCAGATGATATAATGTGACGAGAGATTTCAACTATGTAGGCAAACCTTTCATTTTCTTACCCCAATTGCCAAGCCAAGGATTACCTAAATAGGAGGAGGAGGGGAGGGAGTCCTATTTCCTCCAGTGTGTTGTCTCTAGAAGGGTGGAAAGGAAAATATTTTTCCCACCTCTTCAAATTTCACCGTAGCTCACTAAATGAATGCTCACCATAGCACTTGGATCTCAAGATCTGGGTTAAATTAAAACAAAGTAAGAGAAAATGGTCCCAGCTGAACATGAATTTACCTAGGCTGACACTTCTAGTAATGGTTACTGGAAGATGAGTCACTGCTAGCCCACCCAGGGATCCCTATATAGCAGCCAAAATCACCACTTGTTCCAGGCACCTGAAGATGATGGGGACACTATTTAATTCTGCTGGATGACTTGGCTGAGGTTAACATAGCTCATACTATGGAGAGAAGGAAACAGCTGCTCAAACTTTCTATCCAGATACTCTAAGAAATACGGTTTATCTTTTGTCCTCTTTTTGTGGAAAAAAACAGATACAACCCAAAGTTCATCACTACTAAGAAATGCTCAATTTGGGTAAGAACATTGTCTTGATCCATTTTATGATGGGAAAATTGGTATACATAGGTCTGTCTTTAGTCTTCCAGCAGTAAAACAAAATCTATTACCGAAATAAGAGTTTGAGGAAAGGCCTTCAGCAATCATTTTCTCATTTTGCCTTCACAATATCTTCTTAACGAAAGGTTGCCAGGAGATGGGAAATTTGTGATGCCTAAACAAATCAAAGTTCTTGCTCCGGAGGAGGAAGATGAGGCCATAGTGTAGCATATAGGAATGAAAAGAAATTTTAAATGGTCCTGCTGAAGATAGAAAAATACATATGAGGGTGATATCCTCAGCCAGAATATATATGGAAGGAACGGAAATTATGAGAGTAGCAATACACCAAGCAAATCCCACCCCTTGTGAACAGTTAATAAATTACAAACTCATACACATTTCATCATATTTTGCTTCTTACCTTGGGACGAATATTACCCAGAGCACTATTGCACGCATGACCTAAACTGTTTACTTAATCGGGAAATGTGAATGAGCTGCCAGGAGCTGCTATATGACATTAAAGAATAATCAGGTAGAAGGAATTAGAGGTTATTCTCACATTTTTTGGAGCCATCGGCTCAATCTTATTTCCTATTACAAGAAAAATATATTAGCATGAGCCTTCCATCAGCCACACTCTTGGTGAAAATGGCCACTTACTCCACTGACCACTAGAAAACAAATGTCACACTGTGTAGGTTTGAGGCTATTGAAAGAGATCAGTTCTTCCCCCACAGTCCAAGGCTACCTTACTTGAGAAAAGGAAAGCTTGGGTGGCGCCTGTGGCTTAGTCGGTAAGGTGCCGGCCCCATATACCGAGGGCGGCGGGTTCAAACCCGGCCCCTGCTGAACTGCAAACCAAAAAATAGCTAGGCATTGTGGCGGGCGCCTGTAGTCCCAGCTACTCGGGAGGCTGAGGCAAGAGAATCGCTTCAGCCCAGGAGTTGGAGGTTGCTGTGACTGTGTGACGCCACGGCACTCTACCGAGGGCCATAAAGTAAGACTCTGTCTCTACAAAAAAAAAGGAAAGCTTTTCAGTCATATATTTGTTTTCCTGTAACAAAATCACCTGACTTGTTATCCAAACTAGAGTCTCATGCTGATAGTTTTACAGAAAATCTTATTCATTCTATGACTCTATGATAACACTGATCAGGTTTTTATTTGTGTTCATTTTTTTTTTTTAAAGCAAGTCATCAAGTACAACAAGCTCCTTGCCCTCCCAAACCACTTCCTAATTTGCACAGTTGGTCCCTCCATGCACAGGCCCTGACTTGACACACATTCACAGAGAACTGAAAGGATTTCAGGGCTCAGCATTCAAGTGACTTTAGTACTGGCTCCTCTCTGACCTTGCAATCCACTTCTATAGATAGATTCTTTCCTTGCTCCTAGAAGGTAACCTCTTCCCTCAGCCTAAATTACTCCTTTTTTTTTTTTTTTTTTGTCTAATTACCTTGGGTCATTAATATTACCTTCAATGCTTTAATTTCTGTAAGACTGATATTGTGCCATGCTTTTCTTAATACTTGTTCAGACCTTTAAGAGGACCAAATAAATAGCATACATATGAGAAATAAGGTAAACATGAAGGGAGGGCAAAAGGACACTTTCGTTTTTGGTTAACAAATGAGTGAGAATGAAGCTTACTGAGAAAGCCAGATAGATCTGCTAATTGATTTCCTGAAATATGCAGATTTATCTACCCTCTCACAGGTAAGGATGGACTTAACAGGCCCCCCCTCTTGCATGTGACTTGAGCGTGACTCACGCCACCAAGGAGAAGATAACTTGTAGCCCCCCTGCACAAGTATGCTGACTCCCCCAAGAACAGATTGGAGATCAGCTTATTTTTCCAAGTCTACCAATTAGATAAATCACTGCACCTCCTTTAAGGGTGGAGGCTGCAGGGTATTTAAGAATAATCAGGTAGAGGGAATTAAAGGTTTTTTTTTTTTTTTTTCACTTTTTTTAGCCATTGGCTCAATCTTATTTCCTATAATGAGAAAAATATATTAGCGTGAGCCTTCCATCAGTCACACTCATGGTGAAAATGGCCACTTACTCCACTGACCCCTAGGAAATAAATGCCACATTGTGTAGGTTTGGGGCTATTGAAAGAGATCAGTTCTTCCCCCATGGTCCAAGGCTACCTTTGTTAAAAAAAGGAAAGCTTTTCAGTCAGATATACATGTAGTGAGCAGAGGAGTAGCAGGAGTCCAGGAGTATTCTATTCACTGAACTTCACACTAAAAACCATCAAACATGGTCAGGAAGGGTGTGTAGTGGTGGAATTTTCTCACACCGTGAGGAAGGACAGGGTTAAATTTCCATGGTACCAGTCTCATTGGCAAGAAGATCCCTGGAGCATTTGACGTTGCCAAGGTAGAGCATTTGACGTTATCAAGATGCTGGGGTTTTGAAGGATCAAATAATAGTACCACTTTCTCCTGTCCAAGATCAAGATTATCAGGAATAAAACAAATGAAAGTCAAACTATCATCATTACTCCTGACAAAGGATAGGCTGACAACTAGTTATGGTGAAAGCAAAACTGCACTCAGAACAGTTCTCACATATGGCGGAACAAACACTAACCTCTAACTCAGTGATTTTCAAATGGTGTGCCATGGCTACCGGTGGCCTGGGAAAGGATCTTGGATGCGCTGTGCAAATTTGTAAAGATCATTAACTAAATTATTTTCAAAAAAAAAAGTTCCAAGCACAATCAGCACATTCTTTTTGTTTGTTTTGATCAACATAATGTAAGTGTGCCACAGAATTTTAACTATAGCTTTAAGTGTGCCATGAAATAAAAAGGTTGAAAAACACTGCTCTAATTGTTCTGAAGAAGATGTTAGTTTAAAGAGGCCAAATTCCCTGTGCTTTGAAACACAGATAAATTAGTTATATCCGATCAAGAAACACTGGCCAGAAATTATCATCCAACCTTCCTACAATTCTCTCTATTGAGAGGAGAAAAAAAATGGCACAAGAATTAGAAGTTTTGAGGGAAGATCTTTCTCCCTGGAAACCAGAAGAGGGGAAGGTGTTCTAAGGCACCCCCTCCCCACCACCACCCAGAAGCCTAGGTCATGTGGTTGAATTTTCATTGCCTTATACAAGATTGCTTAGAATTAAACCCTTTCACCATGCTGAACCCAAGATAAAGCCTCCAATCCTCAAGGCAAGGATGAGCTGAAGAAAGGAGTTCCCACCACATAGTCACACTTTATTGGAACTTATCCTCTCCAATAGCTGAGGTGGGGCAGGAATGAGAACCACTAATTTCTTCCACCTCCCAGGAAGATATGACAGCCCTCCAAGTGGGAGCTAGAGGGAAAGGCAGGCCTGTGTTCTTTGCTATACCCACTTTGAGTGAAGTTTCTTTAAAGCTGAACTGGGAGTGGGGGTAAAACACCCCAGAATTTTCCTGTTCTTACTAAGCTTTACATAGTTGATAAGTTTATTTATTTTATTTATTTATTTATTAAGTCAAATACACATAGATCATGAATACATTTATGCATATGTGGGCTACAATGTGTTGATTGGTGAGTTGTTTTTTTTTTAAATTAATTTTCACCAGTCTCATTGGCAAGAAGATCCATGGAGCATTTGACGTTGCCAAGGTGGAAGTGGAAACTTTGTATGCTTCTTTAGTTAGTCAACATATCAACTGTTATTCTCTAGGATACAAAAGGTTTGTTACAGTCCATGATATTTAGTCCTGATATTTCTTGGCTCTGTCACTTATCAAAAGAGATGAACAGAAAGTATATCCTCTTTATTTTGGTGCATAATGACAGCTATTATTAATTATTAATAGATTTTTATTTGTCTTTCTGAATATAATGATCTTCACTCTAGTTTTCCTAGGGCATTTATTTGCCAGAAGAGAGATTAGAATTTGATATAGAAGAAGGAAGTTAGAACAGTTAAGGTAAGATTCAGCTCCCTTCTCAAAACTTAAAGATTTTATAACCCCACCACAGTTGGAAAACCAGGTTTAATTGAGGGAGAAATGATGCTCTATATCCCTTTCACTTGCCATTTAAGATAGCAATAACTACAAAGATCCCTCCTTCTGTCCAGAACAATAAAACCTGGAGACACCATGGTAGAATGAAGATACAAAATGGAAGAAGTTAAACAGGGAAGTTTATGTCCACACAGGAGAATTTAGGGAGAAGAAGGAGAGAAAATGCTTCAGATACATCTGCATTGCCACGTTCGGAGGGTAAGTATTACGAGTGTTAAATAAACTGAGAAGAGAAATGAACACAGCGCTCCTGAACACACTCCTTGCTTAGAAACCTGAAAGGAGACCGTTCTGTACCAGTCTCATTCTCCACAGGCAGCCTCGCCTGGCTGTGGGCGGCGGGCAGGAAGAGACAGAGAGCCCTGGCCAGCATCTCCTTCAGGTCTTCCATGGCCTGGATGCTGAATTCAGAGTCCGTCTGAAAGACATGTAAAGGTCATAGGAAAGCAAGAAGAAAGTGGGGAGCAATGAAAACCTCCCTGTCAAGCACAATGAACACTATTTGGGTGATGCGCACACTGAAAGCCCTGAATGAAGCATTAAAAAGGTATCCACTTAATAAAAATATTCATAATTCCTTAATATTTTAGAATCAAAAGAAGATTTAAAAAAATTTAAAGAAAGTCAATTCTGCCAAGAAGACTTGCTGCGGTCTTCTGCTGTGGTGGATAAAGGCCTGGTATGAGCTGGGTGCATTTGTAGGCTAGAGGATGGAAAAAGGCATTGGCTCTGGAGACAATGAAAGCTGAATGGAGACCAAATCATTGAGAGAGAGATGGCCAGTGCTCCCTAGGAACATTGCCAAGCTAAGCCAAAAGAACAGACCATAACGTCACCAGATACACATTATATCACAGCGTGCCAGTGCCCAGGGCACAAAGAACATCCTGTCAGAGAGCAGCAGACATCAGTGAGCGCCCTGCAAGGACCAGCACAAGGCCAGAGTCCGTTGTAGCCTCCCTACCTGCCCCAAGGCCATGGAATCCTGTGAAACGCATCTCTGTCCCTTCTACACTTGACTACGAACACAGAGAGAGACGCAGACAAGAGTGAGGCTCTGTGAGAGTTTGACATTTCCACCCAAAATTAATGGAACATACTGAGGCTGTTTAAAATTAGAGAGTGGACTAAGATTGTTTATTTTGTATATTTTTCCCTGTAAACCAGTAGTATTATAGACAGCTGCAGATAAAGTAAAGGAGCTGCATTTTCTCTGCACCTCTGATTTATAAGGTGAGTAAATTCTGTAGCAACACTACAAGTGGAGTAATATAGATGAATGTGCTAGACACATAATAAATATTATTTTTCTCTTTAATTCCCTTTTTTTCTTCTTATACTAAAGTGGCATTTTTTTTCAGTACATATTTTTGGGCCACTTAACATCAAAGCACACTTTTTTGGGGGGAAGAGAATATTTTAAAATAGATCAAAGTTGAGTTGCAGCCTTCCCAAACATTATGAAAGCTGACCTGGAGGAGTTATTTCTTTGCCTTGCCTCTCACAGCTAACATAGGGGCACATAACCTTGGCCGAGCTAATGGACTTCCATAGGCTCTTTAAATCTTGAGGAAGTGCTGGTAGGAGGCATAGAGAGTTAGAGGTTTCCAAAGTAACAGTGATTACAGATTTCAAATCCTGAGCACAACAGTGACTACCAGTGATAGGAACTCTAAGAGCATTCAGGGGTATGACCTTAATGTATTAGCTTCTGTCTTAGTCTTCCCAGGATGACATAACAAAATACCATAGGCTATGTGACTTAAACAACAGAAATTTATTTTCTCCTCAGTTCTGGAAGCTGGGAAGTCCAAGATGAAGGTGCTAGCCAATTTAATGCTGATGAGAGCTCTTTTCCTGGCTTGTAGACAGCTGCCTTCTTGCTCTGTGCTCACATGGTCTTTCTTGGGTAGTTGCACATGGAGAGTGAAAGTGTGTTCTCTCTCTCTCTTCTTTCTCTCTGCTTATAAAACCACCAATCCCATTGGATTAGGGCCTCACCATTATGACTTCATTTAACCTTAATTACCTCGTAGAAACCAGAATAGTGTTGCTATATATTGTCTCCAAATATATTATATTGAGGGTTAGGGTTTCAATATATGAATTTTGGGGAAACACAATTCAGTCCATAGCAGCTGTCTAATTTCCGTTTTTTTTTTTTAATTTTTTTTACATATACATGTGTTTATTAGGTTTCCACTTTTTGCCTTCACAAAATTAAAAAGTCTTAAAATGTAATAACAATAATAATGTTTAAGATAAGGACTAGAAATAAATACCACGTAAATAATGAACAATGATAAATACATTCAGAAATCAGATAACTGCTGCATCAAAATATTAAGCAATAATAATAATAATGCAAAGAAAGTAACATTCACATTGTCAAATAAGAGTGTCTATTATAGAATGCTTTGACTCTGAGGTTCAGTATGGAGTCATCAGTTAACTTTTTCTTCTTATTTTTTTCCAAAGTCTCAAAAAATAGACAACTAATATTTATAAATAAAAGTAAAAGTTAATTTCAAAAAACAGATCATGCCAAATCTTATAGACAATAGAAAAAGAAGAAATACTTCAAAATCATTCTATTTACTCTAGATACGCCTGATATTAAAATTGGAGAAAATATATTATTATAAAGGGGGAAATTACAAACATATTTCACTTATAAATGAGGATGCAATATTCTAAACAACATATTAACAAGTCGAATTAAAAATTAATGTTTAAGTAATGTACTCTGGACAAAATTAAATACAATTTATGAGAGAATTAGTCACTATTTTCTTTCCTTTCCTTTTTTTTTTTTTTCTTCTTGTCTAATTTCCTTTTTATTTACAACTTAATTCCCTGGCTTTTTTCTTTCCTTTTTTTTTTTTTTTTTTTCTGTCAGTTTATCAAGTATCTCATATCTTCCCAATAAACCCATTTTCTGTTTAAATTAACCAGAGCCAATTTCTACTATTAGCAACCATGAACCCAGAATGGCTCAGGAACTGCTATCAGAAGATAGTCACTTGGTAAATTAGTGCTGGTTATCTGCCCTAACTGGTATTAAAGAAAATGAGAATTTGGTTGGAGTTCAGGAATGGAAATATGTCAGTTGCAACAAATAGCTAAATTTTTCTTCCATGGTGATCTTTAATGAAGTGTCCATCGAAAAGAAGGATTTAGGGGATCAAATTGTCACTGCTATTGTATAACGTGAAGAGCATGAAGAATTTAAAGACTGCGTGAGGTGCCTACTTCTAATGAGACTGGACAGCTTTAAGAAATGGATGACACGTGCAAATCTCTATATTTGCACTCAAGGCACAGACCCAGGGACTTTCTCTATTTGTGATAAATGTCTTCAAAAAATGTTTGCCAAAACCAAATACAAAGTTTAAGTTCTGTGGGTTCCTGAATAAAGTCTGTTGAATTGCCAGTGTCACCAAGGCACTTTTGTGAAAGTAACAGCAATGATCAGGAGATAATGGGAAACTGAATGTAGGTGAAAGCATGGAGGCCTCAGAGCACCCCCAACCCACATTCTGCACTCAGCCTTGCTTGACAGCCAAGGAAGACCTACCTCCTCTCTGCATCATCATTCTTCATCCGCTTGACCCATCTCTCTGACTCTGTAGAACATAGAACATCTCACCTTCAGCACAACTGGTCCCTTTAATACCCAGTTAAGATGCATGTAAGCCAGAGGATGTGGGGGTGGGGGCAGAAACCATTGGAAATACAGAGACTGGCTACTTCAGGAAAGTTTCTGCATGTCTAGTGGTCTGGAGAACTCCAAAGTATATAGTGAATACCTTGTTTCTCTACTACTAAGAGTCAAAATATGTAGTGGGCCATTCTGGCTTTTTCAGGCAACATATTTAATATTGGCATGTGCTTATTTGATCCACTTACCAGATTATTCAAAAGGCTTGTATTTTTTAAGTGGCTATACTACTTAGAAATAAGGGCCCAACTGATCTGACGGTGCCCCACGTATCTGTGGTAATCCAACTAAAGTCTCTGAGTGGGGAATCCCAAAAGAGGTCCCTAGATTTTGGAGCAGCAGCGTAGCCTCTTTGTTACATTACTACTCTCCTTTTGAGAGGTCTTTGTTTGCTACTGTGCCTGAGTAGAGGTTAAATCCTGACCATGACTTGCCAGGTGACTATGGCAAATAAAGTGAGCTATGGATTGAAGTGTTACCTGATCCATCAGCCATTGGGTCAGGTGAATCCACTGTCACCTCATCAGCACAGGCAAGTGCTCCACACAGGGCTGCCGTAAACGACATGCACAGCTGGGCAGACCCCCAGTGTTCTGACTCCTGCAGCACTGTCACTCCTCCAGCAGTCTAAAGAGAAGTATCCTGTGACTGGATGTCTGAAGAGAAAACACTGGAAACTGAACTCTGTCTAGGAAGTGCCTGGCGTAAGACAGATGTAGACTGCTCAAAGCACAGCCCTGTTTAGACTTGAAGTTCAGGGCAGAGAAAAGCCATTAGGATTCCACCTGGGTGAAAAGAGCTTTGATTAGCATATCTCATGCCCTCCTGGCATGGAAGAATATATTGTATGAGAAAAGCATCTATCTATAATAATCCATGACCAGTGACTGGTGTGCTGGCTAGAAGGTCACAATTAGAGGATACAGATGGCAATAGGTCCAAGAAAGAATTATATGGAGGGACTTTTCAAAATCGATCTAGAAGGGCGTGATATTCATGTGCAATCAAAAGTTCTGCACCATAAAGCTCTTAGTGATCTGGTGGAGGAGCTGCGCTCTGTTCTGTCTGTCATCCTGTGTCCAGGTGCATGAGTGTGTCTACAGTAGCAAGTATATGGGCTGTACAAGGACTCAGTTGCCTTGACTAAGGCTTCCCTGGTTAGTGCCCAATGAGAGATTAATTAGTCCCCCAATACAGTAACATATCTTGAAAGGAAAATCAGCTGGTTTTCTATCATGAAGTGGGATCAATCAACTCACCTTCACTAGAATAGCTGCTTACTCTGAAGTTTTTCTTCTACTCCTTCTTCTCTTGGGTTCACCAGTCACAAACTTAACTAAGTTTATATTTTGTTGTGATATTTGGTTGTCATCTTGGTGATTAGCTTCTCTTGGTTTCTGCCTATCTTCTAGGCCTGTTTTTTTTTTTTTTTTTTTTGTTCAGTCTTCATGTTGATTCTGTGTGCTATAGTATAATGGCATATCTTCTTCTATTCAAGATCCTGCCCGCTTAGCTTAACCATGGTTTCTATAGTTTGAAACTGTGAATCCTGGAGTGCCTCCTCTCACCTCCTATACTATGACCTCTATTTTATTTTTTGCATCATCTGGCTCATCCATACAGTTACTCTATGAGCTAAGCCAGGTTATCCATCCATTCCCACACCAAATGCCAAACACTATGCTTAGCAGCTTAGCACTAGTTATACATAGAATTAATGTTCTCATTATCAGGGATGAGGACTCATGAAAGGGATGTCTGGAGAGACCAAGGGGACTGGATTTGTAAATGGACTTTGGAGCAGTAATTAATCATCCATGATTAGATGTTTACTTGACATCAGCTCTATAATTTGGATATTAGTTAATGTCTCAGTGAAATGTGATTAGATTATTGAACTGCAATGTGTGAGCCTTGAAAGGAGGAAAAAAAAAATCTCAGAATGGCTTCTGTCTCTTCTCTTCTCTTCTCTTCTCTTCTCTTCTCTTCTCTTCTCTTCTCTCTTCTCTCCTCTCCTCTCCTCTCCTCTCCTCTCCTCTCCTTTCCTCTTCTGTCTCTCTCTTTCTTTCTCTCTCTCTTTTGAGACAGATTTGCCCTCAGTAGAGAACAGTGGCATCGTAGCTCACTGCAACTTCAAACTTTTGGGCTCAAGCTATCCTCTTGTCTCAGCCTCCCGAGTAGCTGGGACTATAAGCACCTACCACAGCACCCAGTTACTTTTTAGAGATAAGATCTTGCTCTTGCTCAGGCTGGTCTTAAACGCCTGAGCTCAAGCAAGCCACCTACCTCACTCTCCCAGTGTGCTAGGATTACAGACATGAACCACCTGGCCTGGCCTGTTTTTGTGTTCTTGACGTCAACTCCCAAGATGTTGGCCTCAGTTGAGTTGCATTACCTCTCTTGCTGTGAAGAGGCTTTTTGAGATACCCGAAGCTTATCTAAAATACTAAAGAGATGGATCCATCATAACAACTTTAAAAGGATAATGTTTTTATTCATGCAAAACTTTTTACTTCTGAACCTCATGAATATACAAAACACATTAACCCCCTGATCAAGACTGCTTAGAAAATGTTGGTTAATTAACTAGTTAATTCATGGTTAAACAGAAAATTCCCAGATCATTTTCCTAAGATGTAACCATTCATTATCCAGTGTTCCTAAGTGCAATACTACAACCAAGATATAATCCTAATTTGAGACTAAGTTCACACAGTGATCTAGGTCCACTCTTTTCAATGTCCTTCCCTTTTCTATAGAAATGTACAATATAGCGGTGTAGAAAATAAGACAGTGTCCACTCACACAAGGTCTTGCCATGCATTTTGTCTTTTTTAAATTACATTTCTGGTTTCATTTTTAGTTGCCATTTAGCTCCTTGTTGTTTTTCATTGAAAAGAAAATTCTGGATAAATGAGTTTATCCAACTGAGATTCAACTGTACCAGCAAAACTGTATCCCCAGGTGCTTCACTAACGTTAGCATGAGGCTTGTCCTTTGGAATATCAAGACAGGCCAATGCCTATTTTAATCTCTAATCTAAATCAAGAATTAAACTATGAAAGCTCTTCTGACTATACCTGAAAATATCGATCAGAAATAAAGGACAATTACCATTTATTTAAAAAAAAAAAAAACCAGAAAATTTTATCTGTTCAATATAAATGCTTTTATTTATTTTTATGTGTGTTTTCTTTCTTTTAATATAAATGCTTTTTTAAAGTCTTTAAAAACCCCTAATATCCCAGGAGAGGATCCCTTAATCACTGACCTCTGTTAACAATGGGCCTGGGGGCTCTACAGTTTTTTCTGAAAGAGGATTAACACTTTAAGCCAGTGTTGAAGGAGAAATTAAGGCATATTTCAAGAAAGAAAAATAAAGTAGATGTCATAATCTCTCTAGAATACTAGGTTCTTATCTAAGGTACAGAAATAAATAATAAGATTAGTGTCTGTCAGCTTTACTTAGGGATAATAAATTTGTAGATGCTACCCTGGCTTGCCACCAAACATGTGAATGTTCTTTTAAATGTTAAGTTCAGAGAAGGAGTGTAAGGCCCAGGAAATTGGAAGCCAGTCAAGGTTGTTTTCTTCTAAGAAAATAACCAGGTGTTCCAGCATCATCTTCCACTAGGAAATTATGTCTGTAAGAATAGCCTAATTTCAGATTTAAGGTTCCAAAGAAGGTGCTTCCCACTTACATTCTCTGGAAAATGACCACAAAGGTGTGAGAAGATTTAGAACTCATCTGCCAGTTTAGAACTCAGTCTTATTTGTGGCCTCTCCTCACCTAGTGCTGGAGGAAAGAGAGGAGAGCGGAAGAGTGGAGATGACTAACAAGGAGGTCATCCACGGTCATTGGCAGTCCTTTGGACAGCACGAAGACAGGGTCAAAGGGATGAATATTCCAATGTCTTGATTCAGAATTATGAAGGGAGAGCCCATAGGGTTTCCCACAGTTGTCTCTATGATGAACTTGCCCTGCCCTACTGGGGGTGTAGGGCAAGTGGAACTTCAGTCCAACCACTTAACACCTGCTTGGATAGGGCTGATCTCACAGAAAGGAGGGAGGTCCACAGCACTGTCATTCATCTGGTGGAGTTCTCTGCAGTCAGACAGGCCTTCACACTCAGTCCCCTGTGCCCAGCCATGGTAAAGTGAAAGTCAGGCTAACTTCTTCGTCTCAGCTTCTGAACTCACGGCATGATGGGTCCTACTAGATCTGAACTGTCCCATACAGGAGCCTCCAGCCCCTTGCTGCTGTTGAGCACTTGAGATGTGGCTAATGCCACCTATTGACTCATATTTTGACTCATGTTTAGTGGTAATTAAAGTTTAAATTTCAAAACTAATATTTGATTCAATTATTAGAAACTTTTTAATGTGTTTGGAATAGCAGTGGTATATGAATCTACTTCTTCAATCATAAGTTTTATGAAATGTAACTATAGCTTCAGTATTTCTGATGAATGTTTAGTGTCTGAATTGGGATATACTATGTAAGTATAATGTATAAAGCAGGCTTTGAAGGCTTAGTATCAAAAATGTACAATATCTCCTTGATAAATTTATACTGATAACATGCTGGAATGATAATATTTTGAGCACACGAGGTTAAGTAAAATATATTATTAAAATTAAAATAGGACATTATGTTTCCATTGGACAGTGCTGGTGTAGCCTATCCCATTCCAATGCCCTCATAGTAACCATCTCTCTATTTGCAGCTTCTGTAGTGAGTGTATATTAGAGAAGATGGGAAACCAAGGTAGAAATTATCTTTAACTACCAAGAACATAGTTCTTTATATCACCTAACCCCAGTAAGAACTGCCCCCATCACAAGGTCCCAAAGCAACAGATGCTGGCGTGAATGCAGAGAGAAGGGAACACTCATGTGCTGTAGGTGGGACTGCAAACTAGTACAGCCTCTATGGAAAGAAGTATGGGGATTCCTCAAAGAACTAGAAGTAGACCTACCATTTGATCCTGCAATCCCGTTGCTAGGTATTTACCCAAAAGAAAATAAGACATTTTGCTATAAGGACATTTGTAACTCAAATGTTTATAACAGCACAATCCATAGTCACAATGCTGTGTAAACAACCCAAGTGCCCTTCAACGCATGAATGGATTGACACACTACAGTATATGTGTACCATGGAATACTATTCAGCCATAAAAAGATGGAGATTTTGTGTCTTTTGTAACAACCTGGATGGATTTGGAGAACATTTTCCTAAGCAAAGTATCATAAGAATAGAAAAACAAGCAACACAAGTACTCAATACTAAATTGAAACTAGTAGGTTAACAACTATGTGCTCATATGAGAGAAAAACTCAATTAAATTCAGGGTGTGGGGGAAGGGTTGGATAAATTCCTACCCAACAGGTACCTTGCACAGGTAGATGGCACACTTCCTGGGTGAAGGGCACAACTGTAACTGGGACTTTTACCTGACAAAAGCAAACTACGTACCCTAACTGTATGTTCCCTCATTTTAATCTAAAATAAAAAATGCAAAGATGAAACAAAGGCCTTCCTTAGCCACCCTCCTGCACACCTCATCCCCACTCAAAGTACTTTATATCGTATACCTGCACAGCACAAGCCTGAAAAGTTGTCTTGCTCTGTCCTTGGCCAACCCAGGCTGCCTCTGTAATTGTCTGCCTCAGTTTGTGTAACGGTGCTATGTTATGAGTGGTTAATGCCTACCCCAGCCTGGGGACTGAAACCGAGGCCCAGCTGAAATAAAAACATGACCTCTCCTCACCACAGAATCTCCCTCTCATGACATTTCCTTACAAATGCCATAAAATGGCTAATGCGGTCTTAATGCACAGATTGTACCCCGTTCTCTCTGATGAAAGATGAGTATTTTCTTTTCCTTCTTTCTTATTCCTGAAGTATCATCTCATTTTTCATCTCTTCTTTCATTGAGACCTTGACAGCTCCTTTTCTGCGCTATGCACTGTTAGGCATAAAGGCAAAGAATACACACTCTGCTCCCAAGGAGATCACATTCTAAGAGGTAGACATGTAAATAATAATTAAATGTAGTGTGATAAGGGCAAAGACAGACCAGGCCCGCAGTATGAGGAAGGATGTCAACTTAAAGGAAAGTTTCCAAGGAGCTGACCCTCCTCTACTCCTGAGGGGAGGCAAACAGGAGGACGGCGTCACAGGTGGAAAACCCAGCCCGTGCAAGTGGATGGGCGTGTGAGCACCTTGGAAAAATCTAAGTCATTTGGTCTTTCCTGGATGTAAAACAAGGCATGAGAGAGACATGGTGGGAGAAGAGTGGCCTAGGAGTGACCATTTGTTAGATGAGATAAACAGGAGAGCAAGTTCAGAGAACTCTTCAAAACTATCAACAGGCAGTAGATGTTTCCTTTCCCTTCCTCCAGCTGGGCTTCCATCTGGAAGCTGGAAGCCAGCTAAGAAATGCTCACTCCCTCAGAGCCATGCAGAACTTGGCATTTCTAGAGATATCAGGTATCATCTTAGGCATTTAGCAGCATTTGTCGGGTGCCTCTTATGAGCCAGTCAATTAGTCAGTATACTAAGCAGAATATTAGCTCCTTGACCTCAGGACCTCACGGTCAGTCCGGGAGAGATTTGTAACAGGCAAAGCAGAGGCAGTCTGGCAAGGAACCATAATTTTTCTCTCCTTTCTTAATTACTACTTAGGAATGAAATCACGGTCTTAAAAAATATTCGAGGGGTAAAGCTATCCTGCTCCTAGTCAGTGTTCCTTACTCTTGGCCTTCTTTCCCAGTGACTAAGGAGCTAAGCAGAGAAGGATGTTCTGACCTGGTAGACAGAACAGTATTCTTGCAGACTTGGTTACAAAATAGTCCTTGCTTAAACATCCTCTGCGGTGCTTCTCATAACAGAGCTCTTTTACCACCATTAATACCTGTATCCACTATGGAGAGAATGTTTATCACAGCGCACAGCAGAGCCTGTGCAGAGCTTGGGCAAACCAAGAGGACCTTCCTCTTCATTTTCAAAAGTAAAATTGGAACATGTAAGAGACTGAGTGCACTAGACCTCCATGAGAGGCAGAACAAATCGATGCTCTGAGATCACTAGTCTGAGCATAGTCAAACGGGGACTGAAAAAGTAGTTAGCATGTCTTCCTACGTCACAGGCAACAAGGAGCCAAAGCAGATGTTGCATATACCACAGCTTCAAATATTATCCATCCAAGAGCCTCACTGTGTTAGTTGTTTCCTGCCTCTGAAAGGCTGCATTTGTCATGAAAACATTTCATGGCTCAGACCCCAAACTGAGAGCCAACCCATATTTACGGTGCATGGTAGAATCTCAGCGCTGACTGCCCACGGCTCTGCTCAGCTCTCCCGCCAGGCGGCTCCACTCAGCAGGTGAAAGGCCAGCATGGGCACCTTGACTCCTGGGCAGCCAAAGGTCAATCCATTGCCCATGGGGAGAGGACAGTGTGCTGAGCTCAAATCTGAACATTTTATTGTCTATACCCATCAGGGATTTCTTTAGTGTCAAAAGCTATGGTAGTTAGCTTTAGAAATCCATATTGTGGAATTTGAACCGTCTCAATGTCCATCATCACAAAAAAGCTCTATGAGTCTTGTGAACAAAACAGAAAAAACTTCTGCCAATAGTTGAGAAATAAATTCCTCCTTTCCTGCTGCTTAAACCACAGGATAATGAGAGCTCCCAAGTTCACTTTGCAGTCATAAAATGGAATGCACAGGCTTTTCCTTTTGATGTGTTCCAGTTTAAAATTTTAGGGCTGATGCCTTTTCATCCTTAATTTATCTTCCCTTGTAAATATTTCTTTACTACTTCCAATATCTTAAGTATACACATTTAAAAAATAATTCACTCCTTCTCTGATTTCAGTTGTATAACTTTATGTTATGGTTCAAGTTTGGAACTAAATAAACATACCTCTAGCTATAGCTCTGAAAATACCCATGGCAGCAAATTAAGTCAAACAAATGTTTTGGTTGGTGGTGAGGGTGTTTTTTAACGATCTTCCTGTTCTTGTCTGGAGGCCAAAGGATAGACTAGGTGAACTCTCACAGGCTTTTCTAATTTTGTATTTCCTTTTTGTCTTTTTTTTCTTCTTTCTGACTTTGTATTTTCTGCCACATTAATAGTTCTCAAGTTTGTTGGATAGCCTGGTTTAAAATTTCACCACCAGAGGGTGCTACTTGTTTGCTTCTAAAATTCTTTTCACTCTAGGTCTTGAAGACACCGAGGCCTTGCTACTAAATAAGCATCCTCCCAACAGCATTAAGAAAGAAAGGTTTTCAGAAGGCCTATAGCAGCACTGGACTTCAGGCAGTCAGATTTCACTTGTCCTTCATGTTATGTTTTTAGAACAAAAGTTGAAAAATCTCTGTAGCTTGCACAAACCAGACTGTACCATTTACTTATTTGCTGTAAACCAACCAATGCTAGTCATTTTTCTGTTGTTAAGGTTTTTGCTCAGTAATTACTATAGAATAGCAATGAACCCAGAACTCCATTTGCCTCTCCAAACCAAACAAGAAAATAACATGAAGTAAAAAGAAAATTTGCCCTGCTATGTAATGAAAGGCTCTAACAATGAAATTTTCACTTACTCTATTTTCAGTAAATGCATTTTCTGCTTTTATTTTTGCATAATTTTGTGTTGGTGTCATGTTTGACTTCTAGCAAGCATTTGATATATCAGCTTCAACTTCTCTTATTACTGTACTTTTACAATTCCTGAGATTTGGATGAGAAGTTTTCACTTTGATATTTTCTGGTATTGGGTTCAATTCCCATTCATCTATGTGGACCTTGCATGGAAAATATTTTAAAATTGTGCTCAGACACTCTTGGATACTTTCATCTGAATTAGCAAAGCAAATCAGGAGTAGGCCAAGTTTTCCAGCGAAGGGCCAGATTTTAGGCTTTATGAGCCATACGGTCTCTTTCACAACTATTCAAGCCTAGTATTACAGCAAGAAAGTAACCATAGATGTAAATGGTTGGATGTGGCTGTGTTCCAACAATCCTTTATTTCTAGCAACAGGTGGTGGGCTGTGGTTTGCTGACCCCTGCAAATGATGTACCTTAATGTATGCACTCTTCTTACTGATAAAATTCAGAAAAGTTTTGTTATAATAGTGTCCCATGATGATTTTCATCCTCCTCCTCCCACAATTTTGACCTGGCCAGAATACGCATTTTGAAGTTCCTGGGTCATTTGGTAGAATATCATTGGGTTCCCTCTCCATAGCTTTCAAAATCAGAGCTGGAGACTTTGGCTTTCAGTGCGCCATTATGTTTGTGTCCTGTGACGATCTCTTAAGGTAGGATATGAAATCGGTAAGAAGGATGTTACTCCCTGACAATTTCTCCAGAGATAATAAGGAAAGTAAACAAAAGACACAGTTTACCTTCGGATTGATGTGTAGCAAGAGGAGTTTGGGTCTCCTTTGAGTAGGACACTACTTCTCTCGGCAGGAAATCCACTTGGGTAACCTTCGACACACCCAGCTTATGCAGTCTTCTTCTGCAAGTAACAAAGAACAAATGCTTACAGAGAGAAAGCATTCCTTGCAGAAGAATGGTCAGTAATAAAACAAAGCACTCAAACAAGCCACAAACCCCCGTAGCATCTCAGTACAGGCAGAACTGGCCTGGAGCTGGAAGTCAGGATACTTTGGTTCTTGACCCACTTGGACCCTAATTTGCTGAGTGATGTCCAATAAGACTCACACTGACCCTCAGCTTTCCTATCTGTAAATTAACTTCTTGGTCTGGCTCAGGTGAGACGCCTTCCATTCTGAGCATCTCTGATTCTATTGGGTTAAATTTTATTAAGGGCCTTTCATTTGCAAGACAGGATTCTAGTCTCTTAGGTGAGAGGGGAAAAAGAAGTGTAATGCTTCTCAAATTTGAAGAAAAGAGAGATGGTTTCCTTAGTGGGGTAACACACTCCCTGTGATTGCAGGGAGGGTATCATATTTCAAGGAGGAGTATGTCACTTCTCATTTCTCCAGAAAAGGAACAAACGCAGATATGCAGGTGAATTTGTTTGAAAGACACATTGATAGATAGCACAGACAAGTGAAAGAGACACTGTGCCAGAGTGATTGATTAAAGTCTTAGCATAGCATTCCAGAGCTAACCGGGATCACGTAAAAAACCATTTCTGAATCTTTAAGTAGCACTTCAGGAGTTGTCCGATGGTTTTACATCCATTATATTAACCTGTCTCATGATATCTTTATGAAGTGTGGAGGGAGATGTTATCATATTATAGATGAGGAAAGTGAAATTCAGTTTAAGAGACATTCCCAAGTATTCACAATTCATAAATGGTAGAAGCAGAGCTGAAATACCACTGACTCAAGGGCTGGGACAACACTTTTCCTACCATGCCAAACTTCTACTTAAGGTGTTTACTGGTGAGTTCTGAGTTGCTTCAAATATCCTACAGGACCCTGAGATACCTGGAACTATCTAGTCATAGAGGCAGTATTGTCTGGTGGCCTCTGGCCCACCATTTACCAGCTGTGTGTGTTGTCTTGAACAAGTGACTAGGCTTTCTGTGTCTCAGCCTCCTCCTAGGTTAAAGGAAATAACAGCACTTTCTAATATGATTGTTACGGGTAATGTGTATGTACCACATACCTATAACGCATAAACCACATATGTATTAAGTATTCAGATGTACATAATTTATAAACATAAATATCTTAACACAGTTTTCAGAACTTTCTTTTTAGTATATAGATGTAGTATTCACAGTAGACATATTTTACTACGCTTCTAGGTAATGTCCAGGCATGGAGTATGTGTGTGTGTCTGTTAGAAAAAAAGAGGAACAGGTATAATACCCATTTAGCTAAAATCTGACATTCCTTAGCTCCCTAAGAACAATAAAAGCAAATCCTATGCATAATATTGTACTTGATAATAATATTATTGTATTATAACATAATAACACATTGCATTATTGCTTCATTTCCTTAAATTATTATAAAAATGAGAGAGAATATATATCACAGTTAAGATTTTTTATATACAATCTCCCTCAAATTCTAAGAAAACAAAAATTCTCCTTTTCTGTGAGTTACTAAAACAATTAAGGTGAGGTCTAAGTTGGGCACAAAGTAGTAGAGAACCATCGCTAGTTTGAAGGACAAGCCCAGCTAGGTGCAGTGGCTCACACCTGTAATCCTAGCACTGTGGGAGGCCGAGATGGGTCGATAGCTTGAGCTCAGGAGTTTGAGACCAGCCTGAGCAAGAGTAAGACTCTGTCTCTAAAAATAGCCAGGCATTGGGGGCAAGCACCTGTAGTCCCAGCTACTTGGGAGGCTGAGGCAAGAGATTTGCTTAAACCCAAGAGTTAGAGGTTGCTATGAGCTAAGATGCCATGGCACTCTACCCAGGGCAACAGAGTCAGACTCTGTCTCAGTAAAATAAAATAAAATAAAATAAAAATCAATGAGTGAGTCAATCAATTAATGACAAGCTTGTCTGGCTGTCTCCGAGGTCCAACACAAGCCTGACTGAAGCCTAAGTACCCACCACACAGGCCTGGCCCACCTGGGCCTATTTCACTGGGAACTCTCAGCCACAAGAGGGCAAAAGAGGGCCAGGTTTGGCCCCAGCCCTTTCTCACAAGCTCCTTATAGAGGGAACCACAGGAACAGCACTAGAAACTCAATTACCCAATGAGGCAAAAGGCTCCAAGTTTCAAAGGAAGAATTCAAAGTATTATTTTAAAACCTCCTTGGATCAGAAAATATTGCTTTCCTTGTTGAAATGGGTCTTTCTTGAAGCATCTGAAGAAGAAAACATGAAGAGAGACCTAGGATGGCTTGAAGCAAAGTCCTTCCTGCTGTTATTTAGCCCAGAGCATCTTTCTAAGGTCCCAACAGGTTGGTCTTTATGACAGACGAGGAGATGGAGAAGAAACCACTTCAAACTGGGGCCTCCCCTGGCACAGAGAGAGTCTCCCATCAGCATCTGTGTAAGGCCTGGGGATCTCCAGGCCCTGCTTGAGTGGTAGCGACACACCTACAGGCAGACTCGGGGGCACTTGCTAACATGACATAAGCTGCAGACATATCTTGTTGAGTGACCAGCAACAGGCGCTGGGCCATAAGAGCCTACTCTGGAATTTGATAATCCACCACAGACGCTGAAGCCAACTGGCGAGACAGCATAGCATCACAGTTAAGCCATGCACTCGCACAGCAACTGGGTTCAGATCCCTGCTTTGTCATTTACCAGCTGAATGGTAGATGAAAGCTTTGGACAAGTGACAAATCCTGCTGAGCCTCTATTCTTTATATTTCTTATCTGAAAATGGATAGTTACCATTAAGCTGTTAAGATTCCTTGAGACTAACATTTGTAAAGCGCTCCATTTAGTGCCTGGCGCACAGCAAGTGGCTCTTGGCTCAAGTAGTTTTAATTTATCTTTTTTGAGGATTATAAGAATGCTTCTATTTGTAAAAAGAAATCAGAAAAATCATATGTTCTAATGTTCTAAATTAAAGATCCTTTAAGATAGTAGAGTAAGATGATCTCTGCCATTAAGACAAGAATCACACTTGTAATTTCAGGGGGCACAGGTATAGATTTTTGCTCCTTGGGAGAATCTGTTTGCTTTTCTTTTAAACTAAAACTACTATTTATTACTGTGAAATTTCTCAGTTTTCAAAACTTAGCTTGAGAAAGTGTGTTTATATTACTAAAACAAAAGTAATTTCAGCATGGAGGAATGACTCCATAGTGAACCTCAGCGTCAAAGCATTCTGTAACAGACATACTCTTATCTGACAATGTGAATGTTACTTTTTTGCATTATTATTATCATTACTGCTCAATATTTCATTGCAGCAGTCATCTGATTTCTTTTCTGAATGTATTTATCTTCATTCATTCTTTGGAGGTTTTGTTTCTAGTCCTTATCTTAAACATTGTTATTGTTATTAAATTTTAAGCCTTTTTAATTTTGTGAAGGCAAAAAGTGGAAACCAAATAAACACATGTGTATATACATAGAGAAGAAAAGTAATTTCTTTTCTCAATAATTATTAAAAAGTTTCAACCATTTTTTCATTGATGCTATATTTGTGAGTTCAAGGTCCTAGTTGGACCCAAGCCATCAAAAAGAAATAAAGGCTGAGTTGCCTTCATAAGATTTTCCCAATGTACTAATCAGTTGACACATTAAAGAGTTGTATTTCTCCTAGATTCAGGATAAATTTGTCTCAAGTAGTTTATAATTTTAAAACAACTCCTTCTAACACATCTAACTCCTAGTACCGGCAGATTACTGCAACTTTCCTGACCTCAAGATTGATTAAACTGCATTTGTATCAAACACTTTCATTCTTTGCACCTAGTTTCTCTCTTTTAGTAACCATGTATTTACAATATACCAAACACTTTTCATTCAGTATCTTATTTTATCTTCATTAAAATTTTATATTATATTTCAATGTTACAGTTGAGAAAATGGAGGCTCAGTGGTGTTGAGATACTTGGCAAAATCACACAGGCAGTAAGTGGAAGAGCTGGGCCGTGGTTCTATCAAACACTAAGTTCAGGACCATGTCCTTCAAAACTGTGCTGTACTGGCCTTGTTTTTCTTAATTCTGATGCCTAATGACCATCCAGTCCTCAAGGCACACCTGCCACCACATATTATAGAAGTCTGAACATATGCATTCATTTTATAAACATGAGAAAGGATTCTAGACAGGTGGCCTGGCTTAGATTTTCAGGACATTCTAGAAGGACATCATTTCCAGAGGTGAGCACCATCCGATTGCTCTAGCCCTGGGTGCTCCAGAAAGGATGGCCAGAAGGTGGCCCTTTCTGGTGGACCTTCCCCTCAGGTGTGCCTTCCAACTGAGTCCTTACTGCAAGGTAAACTGGTCAGTAAAGGAGGAAGAGAAAGACAAAACGAAAGAAACACGGTAGCATTAATACAAATATAAACCCCATTTCTTCTAGTTAGGCTACAGAGTCCATGTTGGCTCTTCAGTTCTGAGTCTGCAACACCTTTCCTGACATTGCACCTGCCCTCCTGCTCAGCTCCTGCCCTGCTCCCACATAGATACTTCTACCACAGCCCTTGGTGCATGCCATTGTACAGCCATGAGAACTTAACGGGGCTATGTCCTGAGAAATGCAGTTAGGTGATTTCGTTGGTGTGCAAATATCATAGTGTGCACTCACACAAACCTAGACAGACCAGCCTACTACACACCTAAGCCACCTGGTATAACCTATTGCTCCTAGGCTATAAACCTACACAGTATATTACTGTACTGAGCACTGTAGGCAACTTTAACAGAATGTTCACTATGTGTGTATTTAAATATATCTAAACATAGAAAAGGTACAGTAAGCATACAGTATTATAATCTTATGGGATCACTGCCGTGTGTGTGGTCCACTATTGACCAAAACACCATTATACGGAATGTGACTATATTCACATCTTTTCATGTCTGGTCTCCTCTGAATTGACTGAAAACTTATTTATCCCTTGCTAATTTATCTCTGTAGCCTAAGGCTTACTTTATGGTACAGTATAGAGCAGCCTCTAAGTAAATATTTGAGGAATGGAGGGTGAGAAGGAGGAAGGGAGGGAGGCAAGAAGGAAATGAAAGAGGAAAAGGCAGAAGAAATGATGCAGAAATACAAACAGATTTAAATATTTATGTCCTGGCTGACTTGGCCTATCACTAAAACGTACTATGTGTTTTCACCAAATTAAGAGAATTTACTAAGATTTTAAAATTACTGAACTGCAGTGCTTAGTGAGAAAACAATCAATTCAGTATCACTTAAACAGTACAACGCAGCCTCATATATTTGAATTAATTGTGACCACATTTAACAAATGCAGAAAAAAACCCAAATGGAAAAATCTGAGGGCAGAGGTTTCCAATGTGTGGTCCCTAGCCAACAGCAACACCACAACTCAGGAATAACTTAGAATGTAAACTCACAGTCCTTTCCCCAAACTCAATGTACCAGAAACCCTAGGGATGGGGTTTAGCAATCATCTGTGTTTTAGGAAGTCTGTCCATGCCCCACTCCCTTACTTGGTGATCTGATGCCAACTAACGGCAGAGTATCATGAACTTAGATGTGGCTAGGGTAAAAGGATAGGAACTTCATTGTTTAACCAAATCTGCTTGGACTTCTCCACCCTGGACCCAGATTCCAGAGTAAGAAGGCTTATTGCTCTTGAATGGGAAAGATGTGTTTGAACCAGCCTCATGAAGTTGTCTGAGCCAGGCCAGGTGAGGGAAAGAAGATGAAGGCTGGACAAAGTAGATTGTAGTGTCCAAAATATTTAGAAACTGGCTCAAAATCTATGCTAGATCTAAAACTAAAAAGTTTGGCAGAGGAATCCAGACATGCTGGACAGTGGAACTACAGATCCTTGATACGCTGACATGGCATTATCCTTAAATGACAAGGGGACAACCCCAGAAATAAGTCTGGACTCCCGCTAAGAGTCCTGGGAATTTCCTTTCCACGTTGTCCTGTCAACTTGACTGAATAAGCTGATTGAGCAAAGCCATATTGCACCAAAGTTGAAATGTTTATTCTGAAAAGAAAAATCAGATTTTGATAAAGAATAAAAAATGAAATAATCTTGGACAATCAAACCAGCCTTCACAGAGTTCTCTGTCCTATAATGTAACCACATTATAAACTCAAAGGAGAAAAAAAACAACCTTATATAAAAAGCAAAAACAGTAATAAAAATGCTTATTCTGAGCATCCAGTAATTTTTTTCATGTATGTACTTAGCAGTACCGTACGTAGCTAGTTAAAAAGCCAAAGATAAAAGATTTCATTTTTTCTCCTTATTTTGTCTATAAAGTTGCTTATTATTATTTTATTTTTATTATTTGGCCTGTTTGATGTATATGTAAAACAATATTGTTGAACAATAAATGGAAATTTTATTTTGCTGGATTTTTCTAACAAAAAATAAATGAAGCAACTTGTAGTTTGAAAAGGTTATTTGCCACTGCTTAGGCTGCAAAGATTTCTGTTTTATCACCAGCACAGACCACTCTACTCAGGTGCTGTTCATTTGTCCTTGATTGAACAATACGAATCACAAGAAGAAAATTACTCTCTACAAATCACTGTCCCATTTCCCTTTCTCTTTCTGGTTCAATTGTGATTTTGTCTGCTACCCATAATAAAGTTAGCATGGCTTTGCTACCTCTTTTCATAAGGAAGATGAAGCCCAGAGTGCAATGTAAATATGATTATATAATATCTACCAAGGCTGAGGAAGTTAGGGCTATACAGACTTACTGCCAAACAAAAGGATCCTGTCTTACCATTAACAGCATGAGAAACATGTACATCACCATTAGGGTTCTAATCAATAACACTATGTGCCTCTTCTCCTATTTCAAAGATGAGAAGAAACTTTAAGAAAAACATTAGTAATGTTTAAGAATGTAATTAGAAATTTAAATATTTTTAATACCATGGAGAATAAATCCGTATAAAGCACAGAGTTGTCCACTAAAGTCAGAATACTCTGACTTTGTCTCCATTTTTTGAAAATCCATTCTTTTCAATCCATGAACCATATATCAGTGTCTGAAGCCTTTGCATCTGCATCCTGAAATATGGAGGATAGGCATGGGTTTTGTGCCTATAGGTGAAGGGCTAAAGAAAACCACTACATTTCAAAGAAACTAATATGTTGTGTCTTTAAGAATAAAAGCAAAAATATAAATAGAAAAATAATTTTGATGTGGCAAGGACTTGGGTGGATGAGGGATTGTTGATGGAAGGTAAGGGGAAGCAGAGCTCTTTGGTTAGAGACTTATGATCAAGACTATGTTAATTTTCTTTTATTGAAATAAATTCGCATACTATGATATTTCCCCTCTTACAGTGTACAGTGCAGTGATTCTTAGTATATTCAAAAAGTTGTGTAATCATCACCAGTATCTACTCATGCAACCCTTCTGTCACACCAAAAGAAATCCTGTACCTATGGCAGTCATTCCATATTTCTTTCTCCTTAGCCCTTGGCAACAACTAATTTTATTTTCTACCTACTTTCAAGTAAAGGGAGTAACAATGCACAGCTCTTTTGTCTGATTAGTTTCACTTTGTTTTAATGTTTTTTAAGTTGGTTAATATTGTAGCATATGTCATCCCTTTTTATTGATGAATAATATTCCATTGTATGGATCTATATTATTTTTAACACATTCATCAATATCTAGACATTTGGATTGTTTCTTTTGGGGGTATTGTGAATAATTTTGCAATGAACATTTGTGTACAGTTAGCCTTTTTTATCCCCAGGTTCTGCATCTTTAGATCAACCAAATTCTGATTGAAAATATTCAAAAAGAAAAAAATAACTGCACAATAAAAATAATACAAGTAAAAATATACAGTATAAAACTATTACCACAGCATTTACATTATATTAGATGTTGTAAGCAATCTAGAGATGATTTAAAGTATACAGGAGGATGTGTATAGGTTGTACGTAAATTCTGTACCATTTATATCAGGGACTTGAGAACACTGAGATTTTGATATCTGGGCGGGGGTGGTTCTGGAATCAATCCCTTGTGAATACAGAGGAACAACTATATAAGTTTTTGTGTGGACAAAGGTTCATATTCAAGAGAAATGAAAAGTGTGAGAGTGGAGCTGCCAGATCATATGACAGGTAATTCCATATTTAACTTTTTGAGGAACTACAAAACTATTTTTAAAAGTGGCTGTACCATTTTATATTTCCAACAGTAATGTATGGGGCTCTAATTTTTCTACATACTCCTCAACTTTTATTATCTATTTTACTATAACATAGTACTAAATATAAAGTAGTATTTCATTGTAGTCTTGATTCACATTTGTCTTATCACTAATGATACTGAGCATCTTTATCTTGTGCTCATTCTATTTGCATTTCTTTGGAGAATGACTATGCAAATTTTTGCTCACATAAAAATTAAGTAATTTGTCTTTTTCCTATTGAGTTGTAAAAAAAATTTATATATTATGGATACTAGACCTTTTATCAAATATAACTTGTGGCATTTTCAATTATCTTATGGGTTTCCTTTTCACTTTCTTGACAATGTCCTTTAAAGAGTGAAAGTTTTCAAATTTAATGAATTTAAATTTATCTGTTTTTTCATTGGTTGCTTGTCCTTTTGATTTCATATCTTTAAAAAGTCATTGCCTAGCCCCAGGTCATGAAGATTTAAATCTATGTTTTCTCCAAAAAGTTTTATGGTTTTAGGTCTTTGATCCACTTTGAGTTAATTTTTGTACAGTGTAAGGTAGGGGGTCCAACTTCAGTCTTTTGCATGTGGATATTCAGTTATTCCGTGCCTAATTTTCTTGTGTTCAGTGTAACACTGAGCAGGAGAGTAGATAAAGACATTTGTCATGAATATTGATCCTCTTTGATGCCACTTGCCCCAAACAAGAGTTAAATCTAACAATTGAAAGTTAGATTCAAGATTAGGGAGTGGGGAAGGAACCCACCACCCAAGAGCTTTCCAGGGCTCATAAAAGCTTTCAGAGCACCTTAGCACATCTTCCACAATTAGCATAAACATCATCTAATTCTAACTGAATAGGTTAGTTAGATACTCAAATCTTAAAAAGCAAATTATCAAAACATAATATTAGAGTAAAATCACTTAACCACAAAGAAAGACATCCAGATAGGAGAGAGGAAGAAGGAAACAAAGGTTCTACAAAGCAACTAAAAAACAAATAACAAAATGACAATAGCAAGGATTTACCTATTAATAGTTACCTTGAATGTAAATGCATTAATTCTCCAATCAGAAGATAGAGTTGTTGAATGAATAGAAAAAAAGACATATATGCTACCTTTAAGAGACTTTTCTATGAAGACATACTTAGTCTGAAAGTGGAGAGATGGAAAAAAAAAATCCCACATAAATGGAAATAAAAAGAGGAAGGAGTAGTTATATTTATATCAGTTAAAATGCACTTCAAATCAAAATCTAAAAAAAGACAAAAAGGTAGTTATATAACGATAAAGGGGTCAATTCCACAAGAGCATATGAACAGTTATAGAAATACATGCATCTAATATGAGAGCACCTAAATATATAAAACAAATATTGATGGTTCTGAAAGATAAGATAGGCTATAATACAATAATAGTAGGGGATTTCACCACTCCACTTTCAGCAATGGATAAGTTATCCAGACAGAAAATCAATAAGGAAATATCAGCTCAAACTACACTTTAGACAAAATGGATCTATGAATATATATAGAACATTCTACAGTTGTAGAATATACATTCTTTTCAACTGCACAAGGAACATTCTCCAGGATAAATCATATTAGGCCTTAAAACAAATCTTAACAAATTTACTGTATTACCCTGTTTTGTACTACTATAACAGAATAGCACAGGCTGGCTAATTTATAATGAACAGAAATTTACTGACTTATAGTTCTGGAGGCTGGAAAGTCCAAGATCAATGATCAAGGGGTCATAAATGGCAAAAGCTTTCTTGCTGCATCATCCCAGGTGAAAGGGCAAAAAAGAGGGCAATAGAGACAAAAGGAGCCAAAGTTGTCCTTCTATATGGAACCCATTCTTTTAATAACAAACCCACTCCCATGATGATGGCATTAATCCATTCAAGAGGGTAGAGCCCTGATGGCCTAATGACTTCTTAGAGGTCTCACTTCTTAATAATGTTACAATGGCAATTAAATGTCAACATGAGTTTTTGAGGGGACAAACATTTAAACTATAGTGTTTAAAAAGACTGAAGTATCAATAATCTTTTCTGATCACAGGGTGTAAAACTAGAAATCAATAACATGAAGTACTTCAGAAAATTCACAAATATATGGAAATTAAAAACAAACTCTTAAACCACCAATAGGTTAATAAAGAGATTAATAGAGAAATTTAAAAATTTATTGAAATACAACATACAAATCTTATGGAATACAGCAAAAGCACTTTTAAGAAGAAAGTTAATAGCAATAAATGCCTCCATCAAAAGAAGAAAGCTGGCTGGGCACGGTGGCTCATGCCTGTAATCCCAGCACTTGGGAGGCCAAGGCAGATTTGCCTGAACTCACAAGTTTGAGACCAGCCTGAGCAAGAGCAAGACCCCATCTCTAAAAAAAAAAAAAAAAAAAAAAAAATAGCTGAGTATTGTAGCAGGTGCCTGTAGTCCCAGCTACTTGGAAGTCTGAGACAAGAGGATCACTTGAACCCAAGAGTTTGAGGTTGCTGTAAGCTAAGATGCCATGGCACTCTACCAAGGGTTACCAAGTGAGACTCTGTCTCAACAAAAATAAAATAAAATAAAAAAAAGGAGAAAGATCACAAATAACCTACTGTAGTACTATACCTAACAGAACTAGGAAAACAAGAACAAACTAAGCTCAAAGTTAGCAGAAAAAAGGAAATAAGAATCAAAGAAGTATATAAAATAGACTAGAAAATAATACAAAATATCAATAAAGTGAAGAGTTCTCTATTGAAAAGTTAGATGAAAAACTTTTAGCTAGACTAAGAAAAAAAGAGTGAAGACTCAAATAAATCGGAAATGAAAAAGAAGACATTACAACTGATACAACAGAAATATGAAGAATTATGATACTATCATGAACAAAGATATGTCAAAAAAATTCAATAACCTGGAAGAAATGGATAAAATTTTTGATATATATGACCTACCAAGAATAAACTATGAAGAAATAGAAAATATGAAGAGACCAATAATGAGTAAGGAGATCAGATCAGTATTGAAAAGTTTCCCACCAAAGAAAAGCCAAGGACCTGATGGTTTCACTGCTGAATTCTAGGGAGCATTTAAAGAACTAATACCAGTTTTTCACAAATACTTTCAAAGAATTGAAGAGGAGGGATACTTCTAAACTCAGGCCAGTATTACCGTGATACCAAAACCAGATAAGAATTCTACAAAAAGATAAAACTATAATCTAATATCCCCATTGAACACAGATGCAAAAGTGTTCAACAAAATAATAGAAACCAAATTCAAAAGCACATTGAAAATATCATTCATCCTGATTAAGTGGGATGCATCACAGAGATGCAAGGATGGTTCATCTATACAAATTAATGAAGTAGTCTCCCTCCCATTTATTTAAGGTTTCACTTTTGTCATTTCAGTTACCCAGAATTAACTATGGCCAAAAATATTAAATGAAAAAACTTTGGAAATAAACAACTCATAATTTTTAAATTACACTGTGTTCTGAGTAGCATGATGAAATCTCATGCTATCTGCATTGTCGTGCCAGGACACCAATCATCCCTTTGCCCAGTTGTATATTACCAGCTCATTGTTAGTCACTTAATATTCATTTCAGTTGTCACATCAAATGGCACAGTACTGCTTATGTTCAAGAAGCCCTATTTTATTCAATAATGGCTCCAGAGGGCAAGAATAGTGATGTCAGCAATTTGGATATGCCCAAGAGAATACATTAAATCCTTCCTTTATGTGAAAAGATGAAAGTTCTCAACTTAATAAGAAAAAAAGAACATGTTGAGATTGCTAAGATCTGTGGTAAGAATGAATCATTTATTTGTGAAATTGCAAAGAATGAAAAAGAAATTGAAGCTAGTTTTGCTATTTCACTTCAAACTGCAAAAGTCAGCACCACCATAATGCATGATAAGTGTTTAGTTAAGATGGAAACAGCACTAAATTTATGGGTGGAAGATATGAATAAAACAACCAGGTTCAGTGCTATCTATGGTTTCAGGCATCCAACTGGGGTCTTAGAACATGGCTCCCACATACATGTATAAGGGAGGTCTATTAAATGTAATACATCATATTAACAGAATGAAGGACAAAAACTATATGATCATTTTAATAGATGCAGAAAGAACATTTGACAAAATTTAACACCATTTCATGATAAAAAAAAAAAAACCTCAGTAAATTAGGTATACATGAATGTACCTCAAGATAGTAAAGGCCATTTATGACAAACCAATTGTGAATATCATACTCAAGGAGGAAAAGTTGAAAGCTTTTCCTCTAAAATCCATACAAGGCAAGGATGTTTACTCTTACCACTTCTATTCAACATAGTACTGGAAGTCCTTGCCAAACAGTTAGGCAAGAAAAAGAAATAAAAATCATCTAAATCTGAACGGAAGAAGTTAAATTGCCCTGGTTTGCAGATGACATAACCTTACATATAGAAAACCCTAAAGATGTCTCAAAAAAAAAAACTGTTAGAGGGCTTGGTGCCTGTAGCTTAGCGGCTAGGGCGCCAGTCACATACACCAGAGCTGGTAGGTTCAAACCCAGCCTGGGCTCGCCAAACAACAATGACAACTACAACTAAAAAATAGCAGGCGTTGTGGTGGGTGCCTGCAGTCTCAGCTACTTGGGAGGCTAAGGCAAGAGAATCACTTCAGCCCAGGATGAGGTTATTGTAAACTATGATGCCATGGCACTCTACCAAGCAGGACATAGTGAGACTCTGTCTCAAAAAAAAAGAAAGAAAGAAAGAAAAATTGTTAGAACTAATAAATAAATTCAATAAAGTAGCAGGATACAATAATTAACACACAAAAACTGGTAGCGTGTCTATACAATAACAGCGAACTATCTGAATAAAGAAATCAAGAAATAATCAATTTATAATAGAGATAAATTAATACTTAGGAATAAATCTAACTTAACAGGAATAAGATCTTAATACTGAAAACTATAAAACATGATGAAATAAATTGAAGAACACACAAATAAATGGAAAGATATGCTGTGCTCATGGATTGGAATTATTAATATTGTTAAAATATCTAACAATTTACAGATTTAATGTAACTATTATCAAAATACCAATAACATTATTTATAGAAATAGAAAAAATAATCCTAAAATTCATATAAAACAGAAAATAAATAGCTAAATAGCTAAAACAATCTTGAGCTCTCAAGGATAAAGAACAAAGCTGGAAGCATCACACTACCCCACTTCAAAATATACTACAAAGCTCTGTGTAGTAGTAATCAAAACAGCATGGTACTGGTATAAAAACAGATAAACATAGAGCAACAAAACAGAATACAGTGCCCAGAAATAAATTTACATACATTTACAGCCAGGTGATTATCAACAAATGTGGCAAGACACTAAAGGGAAACAATAGTCTCTTCAATAAATAGTGTTGGGAAAACTGGATATCCATACACAAAAGAGTGAAATTAGATCTTTATTTGATTCCATATACAAAAATCAACTCAAAACTGATCTAAAACTTTAATGGCCGGTTACAGTGGCTCATGCCTGTAATCCTAGCACTCTGGGAGGCCCAGGCAGGTGGATGGCTTGAGCTCATGAGTTCAAGAACAGCCTGAGCAAAAGTGAGACACCCTCTCTACAAATGATAAAAATTAAAAGACAAGAGGATTGCTTGAGCCCAAAAGTTTGAGGTTGCTGTGAGATATGACACCATGACACTCTACGAAGGGTGACAAAAAGTGAGACTCTGTCTCAATAAATAAATAAATAGATAAATAAACTAAAACTTGAATGTGTGCCCTGAAACTATGAAACTACTGGGAGAAACCAAAGAGGAAAGTTCCATTACATTGGTCTGGGCAATAATGTTTTGAATATGACCCCAAAAGAATAGGCAGTAAAAGCAAAAGTAGACAAATGGGATTACCCCAAAGTGAGAGCTTCTGCACAGCAAAGGAAAATAAATACAGTGAAGAGACAACCCAAAGAATGGTAGAAAACATTTGCAAACTATACACGTGATGAGGGTTAATATCCAAAATGTATTAACAACTTAATTCAATAGCAAGAAAACTACCAAATTTTAAAAATGTTTTCTCAAAAGAAGACATACGAGCAGCCAACAGGTATATAAAAAAAATAATCAAGATCACTAATCATCAAGGAAATACAAATTAAAGCCACAACATGCTATTATCTCATACCTGTGACTATGACAAAAGAACAGAAGACAATTGTTGGTGAGAATGTGGAATACAGGGAATCCTTGCATACAGTTGGTGGTAATGTAAGTTAGTATAGCCATTATTGAAAACAGTATAGAGGTTCCTCCAAAAATTAGAAATAGAACTACCATATGATCCATCAATCCCATTACTGGGTATCTAGCCAAAGGAAGTGAAATCAGTACAGCAAAGAGGTACCTGCACCTGCACATTCACTGCAGAACGTTCACAGTAGACAAGATACGGAGTCAGCCTAAGTATTCATCAACAGATGAATAAATAAGGAAAATGTGGTCTAGATACACAACGGAATATTGAATACTATTCAGCCATAACAAAGAAGGAACCTTGTCATTTGTGACAACCTAGAAGACATTATGTTAAGTGAAATAAGCCAGCACAGAAAGACAAATACCACATGGTCTAATTCACATAGAGAATATTAAAAAGTTGATCTCATAGAAGTAGAAAGTAGAAAGGTGGTTACCAGGGGCTGGGACAGTGGGAAGGGAGATTTGGGGAGATGTTGGTCCAAGGATACAAGATTTCAGTTATATGGGAAGAGTAAGTTCAAGAGATCTATTGCATAACATGGTGACTACAGTTAAGAACACTACACAGATGTTTTTTGACTTACAAGGTGGTTCCATCCCAATAAACTAATTGTAAGTAAAAAAATTGTAAGTCAAATAATAATTCAAAGTTCATTGTATTATATTCCTAAAAAACGCTGAGAGTGGACATTAAGTGTTCTCACCACAAAATGATAACTATGTGAAAGAATCCATGTGTTAATGAGCTAGATTTTGTCATTCCACAATACATATATACTTTTAAAACATCAGGTTGTACACGATAAATACATATACTTTTATGTGTCTATTAAAAAATAAAATTATAAAAAGAAAATTAAAAGGTAGCAAATCGTGAGAGCCAACATGAGAGAGTCACTCAGTAAGTGGGACAGGAGACAATAAGGGCAGATCACTATGTGTTTGGACAAATGAAGTCGGTTTTATTGAAACTAGAAGGCCTGACGTGAGCCCTGAAGGATATGCAGGACTCGGCTAAGAGGAAAGGAATGAGGACAGTGTCTTAGGGAGGCAGCCCAGCATTTACAGAGATCTGAAGACTGAATTCACATTTTAAGCCTGAGGTCAGTTTTTAAAATATAAGTTTTAAGTGAGGAGCAACGGGAGATAAATCTAGAAGGGTATACGGAGGCCATGTTATTAGAGGGTAATAAGTATCAGTTTAAAGAACTTGGACTTTATGCTGTAGACAAAGAGGAATTATTAAAAGTTAATGAGCAAGGGACTGACAGCGGAAAGACAGCATTTAAAATATGTTCATATAGAAACTATATGGAAAGTGGAATCTAAGTCTCCCTCTGACAGAGGAGGAGCAGATGTCAGCTGTGGAGAGTGACCACACCTTAGAAGCTGAGGGTGGAGGAAAGGGAGATGGATGGGTAGGCTGAGGAAACAAACAAAATCCACGCTACACATCAATTCAAAGAGAAGCCAGAGAAGATTCCTGGAGTTGTGATCAATAGTCTGACAAAGGGCAGAGACTTGATCTAGGTTAATGAAAAAGCACTCAGTAGTGATAGTGCTAAATGGAAAGAAAACAGTACAATTGGGAGGCTCTGAGAAAGAATTTAGGGTAGACAAGGAGTTAATTTGTTTCCAAACACTGAGTTCTAAGGGAGTGTGTTGCTAGGGCGTGATATCTCAAGGAATGATTTCTACAGCTAGGAATGGATACCAAATGCACCACACCAAGGAAGTGAACCTGGATTTGGAGTCCCCTCATCTCTCACACACACACAGCTTTCTCACCTGTGTTCACAGTGGGTGTTTTTCTCCAAGTACTGAGAAGCAGCGAGGGTTGACTTTTTCTGACTATCTCAAGAAAGAAGAATTTCCATTCTTCTATGCTCACATTTTGAAAATCATTTTAGGAAGTATTTATTTCATTTCCATGATATTTGCTTCTTACTGTGCAGAGATATTAGTTTGGCAGCTAAAGTATTTTTCCTGAGCAGAAGCAAATGTCAAGTCTGGCTCATTCACTAGGCACAGCCAAAGGGTTAGCTTTGGATTTCATAACACCAATCAATCTTGCAAAATTTCTAGGATGAGAGAAGTATCAAAATAGTCATGGTTTTCACAGAACTTTGCAAGATTGGGGGAGGTTCTGCTAGGAAGGCCTTACTTTACACAGGAAATTGAAAGTTCAGAATAATAAGGTACAGAAGTCAGTTTCTCCAATATTATACACAAAGGACACTGATGATGCAAAAGAAAAAATGTATAGAAATGACATTTTACTGCCTTGCTATTTGTGAATAAGCTTTCATAGAATTTGTAACACAAAGTTATAAAATTATAGAGTTCTTCAAATCCCTGAGTACCAGAGTACAGGCACACCTCCCTACCACCGGCCTTCACAAACTGTAATCAAAAGAAAAAGGAATATTGTTTTTTGAAAATCCAGTTGATAGTGTGGAACAAAACATACTTCATAATTGCTTAGTCAAGATTCTTGAGGGTAGATAACAAAGGCTGGCAGATAATAGCTTCTCAAGAAATGCGTGGGAACAAGTAAATGATTATTGTTAAGTGGTAAGCTCAGCGTTTCTTCCCTCTCTTGTGACAAAATTTTGATTGAATCTGTTAAAATCAATTTCTTAAAGCTTTTCATGGGTCAGAATTCATATAAATTCATAGATTCTAAAGTCTATTTCACTATTACATTTTGATACATACATATACACACATACACTACAAGATACTATTCCATATTTCAATTTCTATGGAGAGTATAATTGTTATTGAAGAGGCAGAGATTGTAACCTCACTCAAGTGTCAAATTATTATTTTCAAATAATACCAGGCATTGTTTGAGAATTGATTCAAATCAGAAATCTAAACATAATGTGTAAATCCATTTGATAAAATGTGGAGAATAGACCAAATGAGAGCCTTCCTTCATCAAGGGCTAATGAGGTTATTACTGTTCCGTAAGGCAAATGGGAATAACTTTGTAATGTAAAAAGGCTTTCAGAACTGCCTGGTTTGATTATTCTCTAATGCCTACCATTATCTTGAAAAATATATGCTTTTCTGGTATCTTTATAGAACTGGTTGTATGTCTGTTCTTGACAGAGAAATCTATTTCACCTTAGCAGTTTGGGATGGTGCCTGATATATTCAAGAGAAATATTCATTCTTCCAGTCAAGTATGCAGAGAAGATGGTTTAGAGAAAGAAGAGATCTACATAGTGTCTGCCAAAGACCAAAGGAAGTTCTTAAGTTCCCCTTTCAGAACAAGAGCAGCCAAATCTCTGCTCTGTTTTCCCTCATTGCTTCCAAATACTCAAAAATACCCTATCAAGAGTTTAAAATGCTAATACATAGAGGAAAAATACTCATGCAGCTTCAATGAAATCAGAAGCCACTAAGAATTCCTATACGTTATTGGGTTTAATAAATCAAAGTGAGGAGCCACAAAGTGCCCTTCTTGCTCATTAATATCTACTTAAAATTGAGAATCTTTTCCTTTATGCCAGCCCTTCTCCTCTTATATAGTCAGCCCATCTCCCTGAGGACTGGTGACTTCCCAGGGGCATTTGCATTTACGTTTTCTTCATAAGACAACAAAAAACATTTTAAACATAATCCCTCCTTCAAGCTTTCCCATTGCGATTTCAAATTTCAAAGACACATTTATTCACTTCCCAAGCTATTTCTGTCCTATAATCTTTTAACTTACTCTCTTTTTAGCCTTTTTCCCTTCCAGCATCTTTAATCCATTTAATCTATGATAATACCCTAAAAAACAAAGCATTTTTGATAATTGCATAAGTATTTTCCTGATTTAAAAAAACAAGCAATTGCATTTATATTCTCATTTTATTTGCAATTTTCTTGAAGCTATTTTTCTCCTAAGTGCCATATTATTTCCTTACTCTTCCCCAATGCCATTTGCTTTGTTGATCACATACTTAACACACAAATCAGAATCAAGTGACACAACACTGTGCTTCTGGCCAAGATGGAGTAACAGGGACCAGATTTACCCTCGCCTGAAACAACAACAGCAAAATAGATAGCAAAAAAAAAAAAAAAAAAAGCGGATTGTTTAATGAAACAATAATTTACAGGACACTAGAGGTCAAAAAATGAAGAACAGTGATAGGTGAAAAAGAGGATACAAGCAAGATGAGCCATACAATTGCCCAAGCTTACTGAATGAAGAGAATTTCCAGGTCATGGTGCAGGCAGGGAACCCAGGTAACATCTAGCAGACCCCCTAAGGTGTAGACATAGAATTAAGAGCCCATGGAGACCAGAAACTTAAGAGTTCATAGGATGAAACAGAAGAAAGAAGAAATCTGCATGCAGAGAAAACTCAGAAGATCTACAGATGGTTAACCTTGAGAGTTCAGCTCAGTATTGATCAGTGTGTACATGTGAGAAAACTACCTGAGGCCATGGAAACAACTATCAGAAGAAAAATTACAGATAACAGTTTGGGGCACTCATACAGAAGTCCCTGTCCATACAAGGCAAATTGGAAAACATCAAGATTTATAGGGCATTATATAGAAAACACACTAGGATCTTGCCTCCGTAGGGAGGAAGAATTAGCCCTAAACTGAGCATTCCTCCTGTCCTAACTAAAAAGTCTTAAAAGCAAGACCTCAAAGGAAGACCACAAAGAAAGAAATTGTGAATTTACTATGCCAAGTAAATTTACTATGCTTCAAGATAAATCTTCAAGAAATTTATAGGAATTCAAATATCTAACATCTAACAAGGTAATATTTGCAATGTCTTTCTGATGTCAATCAAAAATGACCAAAGAGAACTTTTTATTTTGTCTTCTTTTAATTTTTTTTAATTTCAGAATATTATGAGGATACAAACACTTTGGTTACTTTAGCAAGATAATAGAATAGGAAGCTCAGAACTCTCCCTCCATGCAGACATGCAGCAAATAAGCAGTTTCATATGGATTAATTCCCTCTGAAAAAAGAGGACTAGTTAAAAGAAACCAGTTAAGAGACACTATACACTGGGCAACTGAAAACATTACCTTTTCAAAAGAAGTTGGAAATGGTGAGACATATTCTTGACATAAACCCCACTCTCAGCGCATTATGCATCAAGGGAGAATCCCTATCTTTCAGCTTTTTCCTAAGAAATGAAAGGTTTGAACCACACATCTAGTGTCCCAAGTTTTACAGTTGCTACCAGAGGAATTAATTCCTAACTTGCTTACTTCTAGAAATTTATAGGCCCCAGAATTTACTAGTCCCCTGAGATGGCAGAGAACAGAGGCAGCTTTAAATGGGCACTCAAGCACTTCCCATGCCTTATGCCCTTGGTTTGGCACAGGGTGAGTAGGTAACAAAGCCACATTCCAAGCTTTTTCCCAGAAAGGATTAGACTATACACGAAAAGTCCTGAGTTTTCCAGCTGCTACCCAAGGGCTTAGCTACTAACTAGCCTTCATCTAGAAGTTAATAGGGCCAGTCTCCTAAGAGTTTAAGTGAGTGTGTAGACACATCGCATCCCTCCTTCTCCTCTCAGTTCACTCCAGCAGAGCCACCAACCTTCCAGCTTCTCCCCAGAAGGAGCTGGACTATGCAACTAGTGCCCTGAATTTTCCAGTTGCTGCCTAAAAATCTGGCTACTAACTCATTTATTTTGGAAGTTGTGAGAGCCCAGTATTCACTAGTTACCAGGGATCTCCAGGGTTATTCCATGGTTTTGAATGGCCTTACAGGCTCTTCCCAAGACTCCACTTTCTAGCTCTCTTTAGCAATAAAGCACAGCTCTTAGTTTTGTTCTAGATGAGATTACACTACACATCTAGTATCTTAACATTTTTATTTGCTAGCCAAGGATCTGGCTCCTAAATTTCCTGTTTCTTGGAGTTGGCAGGGCAGGCAATCATTAGCCCTTGGGAGTTTAAATAAGTACGTGGATACTTCTCACATTTCCTTCCCCCAAATCACTCTAGAAATAAAAACAAGCTTCTAGCTTCCCCCTAGAAAGAATTGGAGTACCTCTCTAGATCTCCAACTTTTCTACTTGCTATCATAGGAACTAGTCTCTAACTTGCATGTATCTGAGAAATGAAGGGATCAGCATTTGTTAGATACCTGGGGGCAATAGAGAATAATACAATGATTTGAAAGGGCTTGCTGTCTAAAGTAGTATATAGGCATTTGCCATAGCTCCTCTCCCTGGCAAAGAACAGAGCAAATGGGTGATAAACTCCAGCTCCTCACTTCTTCCTAAGGAGAGAAGGAATTGGTTCGCACATCTAGTACCACAATCATTCCAGCTACTACTTGAGGACCTGGTTCCTATTTTTCCTGTTTCAGGGCATTCATAGCATATTCTATAGTCTCCTGGTGGCCACTAAGAAAACAGATGGCAATTTTGAAGCACAAAGGTCAGAAAGGCATCAAAGATCTCTGGCCAGGTTGGTTGGTGAAGATGGTCTCTTGTTTGAGACCAATCTGTAATGACTGGGACAGATGGATGTTTGCCAAACATGCAGAAACACATGCAGAGAAGCAGGGGCAATGAAGAAACATGAAAATATGTTCCAAATGAACAAACTAGATAAATCTAAAATCAATTTTAGCAAAATGAAGATACTTGATTTACCCTACACAGAATTCAAAATATCAATCAAAGGTGCTCACTGAACTCAGGAGGAACACTCCATGAAGAAAGTGAGAATCTCAACACAGAGAAAGAAAATATAAAAAAAATGCCAAATAGTAAGAAATCATACAGCTGAATAAAACAATAATGGAACTAAAAAATTCATCAGAAGTGTTCAACTGCAGACATGATTAACTCTAAGACAGTTTATTGGACATCATCCAGTCAGAGGAGTAAAAAGAAGAAAAAAAAAGAATGAAAAGGAACCAAGATAAATTAAGGGGATTATAGGATAACATTAAGTGGGCCAATATAGACATTATGAGAGTCATAGAAGGAAGTGGGGAAGAGAGAGAGAGAAGAAAAAAGAACAAACCACATCTAGGAATTCAGGAAGCCCAAAGAATACCAAATAAGATAATACCAAAAAATACCCATACCAAGACATTTTAAACAAATGTTAAAAGTTGAAATCAAAGAGAAAATTTTGAAAACAAGACAAAGCTGCTTGTCTAAAAGAGAACCTCCAAAAGACTATTAGAAGATATTTCAGTTGAAACCATGCAGGTCAGGAGGGAGTGGTGTGATATATTCAAAGTGCTGGGAAGATAAAAACTACCAACCAAGAATATTGTATCTGGCAAATCTGTCCTGCAGAAATGAAAGGGAGATAATTTTTTGGACAAAGGCTGAGGGAGTTCAACACCACTAGATCTGACTTATAAAAAATACTGAAAAAAATCTTTCTTCTTTCCTCTCTTTCTTTTATTTTTCTTCTTTCTTTCCTTCCTTCTTTTTCTTCACCCTTTCCTTTTCTTTTCTCTTTTCTTCTGGCAGGGTCTTAATCTACTGACTGGGCTGCCAGTCTGGTGTCAAACTTCTGGTCTCAAGCAATCCTCCTACTGTAGTCTTCTTAATAGCTGGGACGCAGGTACAAGCCACTGAACCTGGCTTTTTTTTTGTTGTTGGTGGTGGGGAGAGATACTGCCTCACTATGTTGCCCAGGCTAGTTATGAACTGCTGGTCCTAAGTGGTTCTCCCACCTCAGCCTCCTGAGAAGGACTCAGACATAAGCCACCATGCCCAGTGAAAAAAACTTCTTCTGGTTGAAATTAAAGGATTCTAAACAACAACATGATAACATTAAAAAATATGAAATTTGTTGCTATAGGTAAGTATGTAGACAAAAACCAGAACACTATATTGCTATAACAGTGGAGGGTGAATAGCTTTTAATTCAAATATAAAAGAAAAAAGTACTAAAATAGCTATAACTAAATTATGTTAATACACACACAATATGAAGTTACAATTTTGCTGTGTAACTTCATGGAAAATTAGAAATTGTAAAACCAAAGATTAGTGAACATAAAAACATAGTAATAGAAACTATCAACAGTGAAACATAGATAGAAAAGAAAAATTAAATAGAGAAAATGAACTGTGAGAAAACTATAAGCTGCTTACTATACATGTCTTTTACATCTTAAAAGGAGGAAAAAGTGAAAGAGAAAAACTATGTGAAAAAATAATTATTATTTTTCCCCAAGTTTGCTGAAAAGCAAGATTAAGATTGTTGAGAATTTTAACAAACTCGAACAGGAAAAATGAAGAAAACTACACCAAAAACATCATAATCAAATTGTTCCAAATAGATGCAGAGGAGAACATCATAAAAACAGTCAGAAAAAAGACATTTTACACACAGAAGAATAAACACATGGACACCAGTAAATTTCTGGTAAAAAGCAATACTGTTGAGAATACAATGAGCAATATTTTTAAAATCTTGAGAAAAATGACTGCCAACTGAGAATTCTGTGCTCAGTGAAAACATACTTCAAAAACAAAGATATAATAAAGGCTTTTACGACACAAAATGCTAAAAGAATTTCTTAACATAAAACTTTTACTACAAGAAGTATTAAAGGATTTCTACCAAGTAGAAGTAAAATGACACCAGGTGGAAACATAGATCTACACAAAGGAATAAAGAACATTAGAAAAATGTTAACTATGTGAGTAAATATGTGAGATAATTTTCTTATTAGTTAAACAGGGCGGCGCCTGTGGCTCAGTGAGTAGAGCGCCGGCCCCATATGCCGAGGGTGGCGGGTTCAAACCCAGCCCCGGCCAAACTGCAACAAAAAAATATGCCGAGGGTGGTGGGTTCAAACCCAGCCCTGGCCAAACTGCAACAAAAAATAGCGGGCGCCTGTAGTCCCAGCTGCTCGGGAGGCTGAGGCAAGAGAATCGCGTAAGCCCAAGAGTTAGAGGTTGCTGTGAGCCGTGTGACGCCATGGCACTCTACCCAAGGGTGGTAAAGTGAGACTCTGTCTCTACAAAAAAAAAAAAAAAAAAAAAAAAGAAATACCATATTGTTCCATGTATAAAGCATTCCCATGTATAATGATGTTCCAAGTTTTGGGCCCAAACTTTCAGGAAAATGCCCCTCAAGAAAGAAGCTTGCTCTCAGCCAGGAGAGACATATTTGAGCAGTGCTAATACATCCCTGGTAAACATGCAGATTGCACTGCCCTCCTACAGCCACCTGTTCTGGGAAAGCTGCCCTATCTCTCTCCTCTTGGTGGCCTTCCCCCCTGCCATGTTGAAGGCTCTCGCCAAAATGGCTGCATGCACAACTGGCAGGGCAAGAACTTCTAAGTTCTTGGGCAGTCCGCGGGCAGCTAGGCAGGTCCATGGGGTTCCCAGTCTCCTAAATGTGGCCAGGCCTCAGGCCTCAGGGCTGATATTTTATGGCTGTGGCTCATATTGTATGGCTATAACGCATATCACCAACCCTGCTAGTACCCCCTCTCCTGATTGCAGTGCTCAGAAAAGGCTGCTCTGGCCCCACTACCACTGGATCCTGGATCCTCCCTGTCTAGAACCTTGTGCACCCGGCAGGCCAGGCAGGAGGCCCTGGGGTTCCCTGGTCCTGAGCCATGTTACCCATGCATAATGCACATTTTTATTTTTCCCTTAAAAATTTGGGTAAGAACTGTGCATTATACATGGCGGAATTTGGTAATTGGATATTTAAACATAAATACCAACAATGCAGCATGTGCTTTATAACATATAAAAGTAAAATTTATAATAATAATAGCACAAAGGAAAGAGGGGGAGAAATATAAACATAATGTATTATCAAGTTCTTATAATACACATAAAACATCATAATATCACTTGTAGGTTGATTGTGGTAAGTTAAGGATGCACATTATAAACACTAAAGCAACCACTAAATTAATAAAGCAAAGCAATATAGCTAATAAGTAAAGAAAAATATAAAATGGAATCATAAAAAAAATTTAATAAAAACAAAAGGAAGAACTAAAAAAAAAAGGAACAAGAGTATGTGGGACAAGTAGAGAACAAATATCAGTACTATAGAGGTTTAAACCCTACCATAACTATAATCATAGTAAATGTAAATGATGCAAATTAAGAGGTTAACTTCTATTAAAAGGGACAGAATGCCAGAATGGATAAAAAGCAATACTCAATTATTTGCTGCCTATAAGAAATAAACTTTAAATGTAAAGAGAAAAGTAGAGAGGGTTCTCTTTGGTTTCTCCCACCCAAAGAGAACAAAGCATGTGTAAATGGCTCTCCTGGGTGAAGGAAACAGCTACAATTTGAACTTTTCCTTACAAATGCAAGCAGTATAACCTAATCCTGTGTATCTCATATTCATCTAAAATAATTAATTAATTAGATAATATTTTAAAAATTAAAAAAGATAGTAAAACAATGAAAAAATATATACCACGCTAACACTAGTCAAAAGAAAGTTGGAATTGCTATATAGTTAAAATTAGATAAAATAGATTTCCAAGCAATATATATTACCAGAGATAAAGTTATTTCATAATGGTAATCAGGTCATTAAAAAAGACATAAGAATGCTAAACATTTATGCTCCTAATACAAAATTTCAAAATACATAAAGTAAAAATTCCCATGAGAGATAGAAAAATGCCAGATCATCTTGAAAACTTCAACATTTCCCTTTCAATAATTGACAGAACGATTAGACAGAAAATCAGCCAATGATATAGAATATTTAAGCAACATAATTAACTAATTTAACTTAATTGATACTTACAGAACATTTTACCCAACAACAGAAGAATACACAACCTTTTCAAGGGCACAAAGCACATTTACTAAGTCAGGTCATACTGTGGGTCATAAAAGAAGTCTCAATACATTTAAAAAGATGCAAGTAATATGAACTATGTTTTGTAACCACAATAGAATTAAATTAGAAATAAATAACACAAATCCTTGTGGAAAATCTCCAAACATTTGTAAACTAAAAACCATGCTTCTAAATAACACATTGATTAAAGAAGAAACTAAAATGGAAATTAAAAAGTATTTTGAACTGAATTAAAATGGCAAAAATTAAATAAAACTAGCAAGATATCACTTAACAGTGCTTATGCAATAAACATCTATCTCAAGTTAATAACCTGTGCTCCACTTTAAGAAAGTAGAAAAAGAAAATCAAATTAAAGTAAGCAGAAGGAAAGAATAACTAAAACCAGAGTAGGAATCAATCAAATTTGATCCTATAATTCCTTTACTAGGTTTATACCCAAAAGACCAAAAATCACAATATAACAAAGACATCTGTACCAGAATGTTTATTGCAGCCCAATTCATAATTGCTAAGTCATGGAAGAAGCCCAAGTGCCCATCAACCCACAAATGGACTAGCAAATTGTGGTATAGGTATACCATGGAATAGTATGCAGCCTTAAAGAAAGATGGAGACTTTACCTCTTTCATGTTTACATGGATGGAGCTGGAACATATTCTTCTTAGCAAAGTATCTCAGGAATGAAAGACAAAGTATCCAATGTACTCAGCCCTACTATAAAGCTAATTTATAGCTTTCACATGAAGGCTATAACCCAACTATAGCACAAGACTATGAGGAAAGGGCCAAGAAAGGGGAAGGGAGGGGGGAGGTTAAGGTGGAGGGAAGGTAATGGGTGGGGCCACACCTACAGTGCATCTTAGAATGGATACAGACAAAACTTTCTAAAGGCAGAATACAAATGTCTACATACAATAACTAAGAAAATGCCATGAAGGCTAGGTTGAACAGTTTGATGAGAATATTTCAAATTGTATATGAAACCAGCACATTGTACCCCTTGATTGCACTAATGTACACAGCTATGATTTAACAATAAAAAATAAAAAATAAATTAATTAATTAAAAAAAGAAAAATAAAGAAAATCACTGAAACCAAATACTATTTCTTTAAGAAAATCAATAAAATTAATAAACCTATAGAAATATTTCTCAGGGGCAATATGAGGAAGGATAATACTATATCTATATATTCTGTTGATACTAGAAGGATAATAAGGGAATAATATACACAGTTTTAGGGCAACACATTTGCCAATGAAGATGAAATGGCATATTACTTAAAGAACATGAACTGCCAGAACATACTCAGGAAAATAAAGATATGATTACGATTAAAGTAAAATCTGTCAAGTGTAGAACATAAATGTCTTAACACCATAATCAAGTAAATGAGGTGAAAGCTATGTTGATTGGTTTGATGTAAGCGTGTCAGATTGTATAAAAAATCAACACATTGTACCCCACATATCTATAAATGTATGAATTCATGATCTATGTGTATATGACTTAATAAAAAAAAGTAATGAATTGTAGTTTTAATTCTTTTCCATAATAAAATTCTAAACCTAGCAGTTTAATAGTTGAGTTGTAGCCTACTAAATACTTAGAGAATCATTGAAAACTAAAATTACGCCACCAAAAGCAGGATCCACAAAAGAACAAATTTATAAATGGAAAATTTGTCAAAATCAGAATAGTTTTCCTTCTTAAGGCATTGTTAAAAGAATGAAAAAGGCATATCACAGAGTAGGAGGAAATATTTACAAATTATATATCAGATAAAGGATTATATACAGAACATATAAAGAACTCTCAAAACCAAATAATGAGATGACAAATAACCCAATTCAAAAACAATGTATAAGGATAAACGATTTAAGGAGACATTTCATCAGAGAAGATATTCAGATGTCAAAAAAGCAGCTGAAGAGATATTCAACATCACTAGTCATTAGAAAATGCAAATTAAAACCAAAATGAGATATCACTACATTCCTTAATAATGGTTAAAAAAATTAATTTTTTAAAAAAGTCTAAACCAAGTGTTGTCAAGAATGTGGAAGAATAGTGGCTCTCATACAGTGCTGCTGGGTATATACAATGGTCAAACCACTCTGAAAACAGTGTGACAATGTCTTAAAAAGTTAAATGTGTATCTACCACATTTCAGTCTTTCTACTTGGAGATATTTACCCAAAAGAAATGAAAGCTTATGTTCATACAAAGATTTGTACATGAAGGTTCATAATAGTTTTATTTGTAATAGGCAAAAATTATAAACAACCCAAATAACTATAGAAAATGACTGGATAAACCAACTGTGGTAATGAGAGAGGATAGCGGAGAAGGGTGAGGTCTAGAGAACAGGTCTTCTCAAGGAGACCACAAGGATACACATGCAGGGTTCTCTCCACAGTGACTCAGCTCTTGAGAATTTGTAGACTTAACTTCCTGAAACTTGGAAATTTCCAAGTTTTGTGAAATCCTGTAGTTCTGTGGTGGTGGGAATAGCATCTCCCGCTTGATTCAAACTGGCCAATGAGAAGGGTTCCTGCAGGGTGGAACTTTTTGAGTGTCAATAAAAAGGGAAAGACCAAGGCAGTTGGGGAGGGTGGCCATTTGGAATTCTTCTATGCCTTAAGCTCCCGGCTGGTGAATAAAGCCCTTCCTCTTATAAACATGATGTTTGGGTGCTCTTTCTCTCCCTTGGGCCCTGTCTTCCTGCAACAGTATAGCCATACAAAGGAGCAACACTCAGCAATAAAAAGGACCGAGCTGTTGATAACCTGAATGAATCTGGAAATGGTTGTCCTGAGTGAAAGAAGTCAGTCGAAGGAGTCCCTACCGGACGATCTCATCTATATGACATTCTGGGAAATGTGAACGAATGTACAGTAACAGAAAGCAGTTTGGGGGATGGGAAAAGCGGGAATGTAGAGGGGCATGAGGAAACTTTGGGGGATGGTAAATATGATCACTATCTTTACTGTGGTAATGCTTTCATGGATGCGTATACAAGTTAAAACACATGAATTTGAATTGTTGAAATGTGTACAGTTCATATGTCCTTGTATGCCAATTAAACCTCAGTAAAGTTGTTAAATCAAGGGACAGAGCAAGTTACGGATTGTGGTTCTTTCCATGTCACAGTTCAGGAAGAGGAAATAAAACTGTCTCTAAAACATCTTGTTGCCTGAGGTATGTTTCATAAAATTATGTCTGCGCCTTGCACGTAAGGACTATTGAAATAGGAAATTTTTATTAAGGCAATATTTAAAATTGTAACATGGCTAAAATAATCTCCTCTTTCAAATATTCTCTGAACATGGCTTCCAAACTCTCTGAGACAAGCAACTCCCAGTGCACGGAACGTCTTCCATCTACTTGTCTCTCTCTGGCTCACTGGGCACACTCTGAAGTAAAATGTGACAGGCAAGGTGAGAGCCACAGAGATGCCAACTCCCTAGAATAAGTCACAAGTTTTAATCTGCATAGTTAACAGCGCATTTTTGCTTGGGAAACAGATATAAATGGAAAATTCCTGACTGCTCCCCATTAGCAAGTGTAATTTAGCAGTGCAGAAATCTGTCTGAAAATCTGTTAACTTAAGTGCATAGAGTGGTCTCTGCCAGTTCTCTTTTTTTCCCTAACACAATGAAATTTTGAAGAACCGCATGCTGAAGTTTCCCTGAATCACAGCTTACTACCCTGTTTCCCCGAAAATAAGACATCCTCCGAAAATAAGACCTACTTACAGGAAAGATAAGACGTCCCCTGAAAATAAGACCTAGCGCATCTTTGGGAGCACACCTTAAAATAAAGACACTGTCTTATCATTTTCGGGGAAACAGAGTATATATTCATTGTTTCTCTGCTTGACTTAAGCCGCATTTCTTGGTTATTTAATAATATAGATTAAAATCTAATATACAAAGAACTATACAACTGAATAGCCAAGAATGCGGTAATGTTAAAAAAAAATGTCAGTTACATAAAGTGTTAGAATGTTTCTTTGGTTTAGCATTATCATGAATCAGCCAAGAACTCCTGTGTCTATAAAGCGACACAGGCAGACGGCATTTAACCCAACATGCAGGTATCTTTCAACCTCTTTTTATACCTACAGCAGGCACTGAAAATGATAGAAATCCAGAGATACATGTGCAGGAATCTCAGAATTCAAGATAAATGATAAATAAATAAATGCTTTTGGATAGGTTGGTTTATATTTAGAAAGAAAAAATAATGGTTTCACAAACTATGATAATAAAATTTGCAATTCACTTACTGGAGCTATCCAGTAGTGCCTTGGTAAGTTGGTAACTAGCTTGTGGAGGAAGGGCATTTGGTTCGTGGCCTTTGCTGGTTTCCGTGGTGAGTATATTTACACCATGGCAGCTTTTAGGTGGATTTAACAGAATATGAAGTTGGGAAGAGAAGTGAACAATAGGGTCTCCTGAGCTTGATGATGAGCTGGTTTAAAATCATCCCACGAGAAATAATTCATATGTGATGACAGCTAACTCCAATCCTATAATAAAGATAAACTAAGTTTCCAGGTATGTCTATGTGTTTCATTCAACTAAGAGTCTTCAATCTGAAGCTATCTTTTAACCTGTGACAATAAATTTCCATCTGAACAAAAATGACCTTTAGAATGTAAGAGACATTATCCAACATCATATATTTGAAATGTCTTGACTTTGAGGTATTCAATACATTTGCTTGTTCTTGAACAGGAATCTTTATTCAAATGTAATTCAAATTGAGTGCTTATTGTTAGTCCCTCCACCCCAAAAGTGAAAAGGAAAGTAAACAAACAAGACACAACATTTGAATACTGATCTTAGACAAAAATTAACCCAATGTAACCTGTTAGTAAGAAGGAGGATGGTTAGGAGATAAAGTCAAACAGCTCTCACGTCATAGACCTTGGATGCCCCACCTCTGAGTAGAGGTGTGGGTTTGTGTTTATATTTTTGCCCTAAGAGACTATTGTTTTACAATAATAGGAATTAATAAGGGGAGATCAAAAGTCATCTTTTTGTGGTGTTTTCCACAAAGAGAGACTTTCTTTAAAGCTTTATAAGAAAAACGAAGAGGAAAAAAATAAACTTATCAAACTAGAAGTTCAACAAAAAAGGAGAAAAACAAGAGCAACAACAGTTCTAGCATTTCAACACAACTGTAGCAAAGAAACGATAAAAGGAGTAACAAAAGAGCAGACATATACCCAAGTTCTGAGTCTGACTGCAGCTGGAGCACTGAGGGGTCTGTGTCCCACTGCAGGGTCCTAATCGTGCAGCACAAAGGAAAAAAGAACACAGAGAATTAACAAAAGGGGAGGGCAACAAACCAAACCAAACTGTGTCATTCATAAGGCAAGAGCTTGTACAATACATACACAGAACATGCCCCCCATCCCTTCACCCTTAGTAACCCCAAAGGACAAGAGAAAACCAACAGCCACAGTTTCCTTTGAGCATCTGTTTAATGTTGGAAGCTCTGGTTGTTTTCACAGGAGGAAGCCCAGAGCCAAATTTTCAAACTCCATGCACACTCCTACCCTCTGTTTTGTTTTGTACCCAGATATCATTGACTTGAGCATGTGAACCACTGCATGACTCTGACACCCCAGAGCCCATCCACATCTGGGAGGTCCGAGCATCTTCCACGCAGTAAGGAGAACTAAATAGAAAGGTACAAAAGGGCCGGGGCACGAGCATCTAGGAAGTCAGGCTGGTGGAAACACACCTGCATGGCCTGGTGAATGGCTGGCTTCCTCAGGCCCCGTACTGCAAATGTAATAAGTTAGATTTCAAGACTCATAGGTATTTTTGTGTTTATGTCTATATAGTACACTGAGGTGGTCACCAATAATATCATTTGTCTTTAAGATGTCAGGGATCGATTATATATTCTCTTGTTTAAACATTGTACAAGAAACAGCACAAAGTATCAACAGTTACCAAGGCATCCAATTCCCTTGTTACTTCACCTTCAGAATAAGGGGGAGATAAACAGTTCTTCTATAAGGATCATAAACAAGGACTGTTTCCAGGCAGGCTTTTAAATTTTCCCACGCAGAAATAAGTTACGGGGTGAATCAAGCAGGCAGCCACTGGCTTGAAAAGTGCAGACTTTGAGGTTAGGACCTTTCTTATACCAGTCTACAGCCTGAGGTTGGGGGGGTCATAGCTATAAAGTACATCAGAACCAGTTGACATTCAGCAGCTGCTCTTAAGTCTGCCACACACACTCTGACTACTGTGAATATTTGAGTCAATGCCCTACCTTGGTACAGATCTTATGTTAGCTCCTCCTGACAGGTATCAGAATGCTGTTTCACAGCTTCGCTTCTATGCTCTGGATACTCTTGTCTTCTTATATAAATTCTCTGAAAGGTGATAACTGAAGGCCAGTGAGAACACTAACTGGCCACTGTTCCTTAGACCAGTGCTTCTCAGACTTCAATGCACATATAGATACCTGGATTGTTGCTAAAACGCAAGGTCTGATTTGGAAGGTGGCCTGGCACTCTGCATTTTGAACAAGCTCCAAGGAATGCAGATTCTGATGGTCTGTGGACCAGAGTTTCAGCAACAAGGGCTTGACTTAGATAAATAGCTCTGAAACTTTATTGTTCATCAGAATGACCTGAGGGGGTTACGAAAATACAGAAGACTGATCCCTGAATCCAGAAATTCTGATTCAGTAGATCTGGAGGGGGGCATGAGAATATGTATATTTAACAAGTTCCCAGGTGATGTTAGGCTGACGGTGGGATCACTCTTGGAGAAGGACTTGGCTAGACTATCACTTTCAGTAGTCAACATACAAAAAGCATCCCTGATGTTCAAATACATCAGCATTTGAACTTGTGATTTACGGAAACCTGGCTGCAGGCCCAGGGCATTTCTGGACCAATTAAATCAGAACATCTAGGGTGAGACCCAGCCATCCATGTTTTTGAAAGCTTTCCAGGTGATTCTAATGTGCAGCCAGGGGCAAGAACCCTGGCTCTGAACTCAAGAAAAGCAGCCCTTACTGGTTCTAGAGACCATTTCAAATGGTGGAAGTAATGGAATCCATTAAAATAATTCATACTTGCTGTTCACATATCTCAGGACATCAAATGTTAAGACACTTATTTGTTCTAGACAGTAGAACAGCCTCCAGCTCTTGCTGACCTGACCAAAGAAGTGGTGGCTGGCAGGGGGTGGGAGCAGATACTTTGCTCTCAATTTATAATTGAAGTTTCTGATGAGGTGACCTTTGTTGACCTTTTCCACTTTTTCCTGGCAGGTGAAGAATGCAGCAGCTCCCGGGTGGTCTGTCTCTGCTAATGCTTTATTAGGACTGAACTCACTGCACCCTTCAGAAGTTTGAATATTGAATCTATCAGAATCTCCCACTTAAGAAGTCCCCAGATAAGTACTCTGCAGTTTGCATTTACTCGGAACAACAAAGGTGGTGCTGTATATGTGACCAACCCCCACAACAGCCCTGCCCCCCAGGTTGCACACATATCATCCAGCAAAAGATTTCACGGTCAGTGACAAGCTGTGGAGTAAGGAGAAGAACTAAGAGGGCTATCACGTGTACCAGGTTTTCTTTTCATTCGTGGGGTGGTCAGATTTGTACAGAATGTACTTGTTTTTTGTTTTTTGGTTTTTTAGAATAAAACTTAAAGCTAGTATATTAAATGGACAAAGGCTGTTTGCAAAGGAAAGGCTAGGAATGCTTATTAAATATTTGCTGAATTCCTTCTGTGCAAACGTACAGGAAAACATCCCCTGGATGGCAGCATCTTATAGAGGGTCCTGTCTGGCCTAGAGGCGGGAGATCTGTGTTCCGGGTGTGGCTCACAGCATCATCACTCAAGTCTCCTTCTGTCCCCAGCAAAATGAGAATGTGCCTCAAGGCCCTTTAAAGCTCTTCTCTGTTTGCTATTATTTCAAAATACAGGTTAATTATTACTCTGCCTTTTAGCTTTCTCTTCTCCAGTTGGAATAATTTATTTAACCAATTGACAGAGACCTTACTTTCCAATCATTTTATCAAGTAATTGTGTCACTGAAGAGAAAAATGATGATTTCTCCCAAAGCTTGTTGGGAAGTTTGAAATCTTTCCAGTTTATTTATAAAATAAAAAGTAGTGAAATTGTAGGTAAATACATGGAAAAACATACTCTTAAAAATTATTTTCACGCAGAAATCTCCTATATACTATATTAGTGGTATTTTTTTAGTCTCTGGAATGGCCCAATCAGTGCATGCAGGGGAGAGAATGTTTTTGATAAGGAAATTCATTTACTTATTATTAGAGAATGTTATTGATAAGGAAATTCATTTACATATATTAAGGGCCTACTACATGAGATTCTGTGATAGAGGATCAAAAGATTGCTCAAGGAATTCTAAAGTGTAGAAGAATTGCATATATAAATAATCAATAGAAGCATATATAAAAATTTAATAGAACAAGGCAGAAAGTAAAATGTGCCATACGTGGGGCACCACATAGAGGGGCATGGGACTTACACTTCAGAATTTTACAGTTTGGTAAAGAAATTGTTACATATAAATATTTATGCCTAATGATATACTGATGACATATGTAAGGAAGACAGTAGTTCTCATCACTTGTCCAGGGCCTGGCACAGTTTAAAGTTTCAATGAATAGGAGCTGAAAAAAATTTTTTTTAATGCTATAAGAAAGACAAAGAATTAGTGATAGTTTCCTTTCCCTGAGTGTGTATCCTGTGCAAGCCAGTCATGTATTGGACTATACCTCATTATCCTTTGAGAGCTAGAGCAGGGAGATTCACTTCTTCTGAAAAGATCAGAAATTCCATTTGACCTGGTCTTAAAGGATAGGTCAAATTTGGACAAAACCTCATTTTCATCAGTGCCTAGTTTATTGAATGTAGACCATTGAGTTCATCTAGTAAATCTTATGAGACTATTATATTTTTGATGTCAGTTTACCAGTTTACAGTGAGAATAATAATGAGAATACGAGGCAGAGAAATCACACAAGCTTGACAAAGTCTTGTTTAAGTCGAACTCCTAGGAAGCCAGTTGACCACCAGTGTCTTGGGGATTAGAACAGGTGAAACTGAATGTTTAGCTCTGAGAGATTTCCCCTGCCACATACCATATCTTTATTTTTCCCCAACACCAGAATCCTTCCCACTGCTGCTCAGGTGTCCTCTTTAAACCTGGGATGACTAACTCAGCCCTTGCTGATTGATACAATTTTTCTTTAACTAAGTCAATTGGATTTTTGTACAGTGTTCCCAGGTGGGAAACCATGCAGGTTTTGTTTGTTGGTTTATTTTCATAAGTAGCATTTGTCTGCTCTGATCAGTTTTAGCTGATATCTTAAGTTGACTCTCTGAGGGTCTGAGTGAGGATGTCTGATATCTTTCACAGCAATCTGCTGTTTGCACAGATGCTGAATAACCCAACTCTTTCTTACCTACTCTGGGGTCAGGGGCATTGCTATGGTTCTATGGTCCCATAGTTGTACTGGAAATTCTGGACATGCCAACCAAGTTCACATTTCCAAATTGTTTCAAAACACAAAGGCTTCCCACAACATGGAAACTAAACATTCATTTATTTGGCCCTGAATATGCCAAACAATGCAGGCTCTGGCATCTCACCCAGGAAGGGCTACCTTATAACAGTTAGTTTACAATTTGTGGGTCAATTTGATTTTCACTGTTCACGTTTATAGAAGTATAGACAAGACATCAAAATTCTTCAAGCAAGCAGTGACTTGCTAAGAGAGTAAACAAAACTTCATATTTTAAATTTTTACCAGTTCATTACTATCCAACTTTTTATTAACATATTAATAAAATTCCTCTTCATTGGCCCAATTTTATTTGCTCAGTTTCAGTTTATTAGGTAGAAGGAAGTAAAAATTAAAAGAAAATTCTTGACCACCTGTTAAAGTATAGCTTAAGAGTGAAAGACATGATGTGGATTGCATATACCTGGCCCTCTGATGAGTGGTTAATTTCTTCCCAGTCAGCTCTTACCAACAGCAAGTTGGTGGTTTTTAATTTTCTATCTTTATTAGACCTCAGAATAAAAAACCTTAGAATTCTTCTCTCAAGAGTGTTTTTGCCTTTCTCTTTTATGGGTTTTGGCTATAATAAAGAGTTGTCTAGTGACTATTTGGAAGGCAGTAGCTGAGAAATGTCATTTGTCATGCTAACGCTCTATGTGGCTGAGGCACTCTCATATGCTACTGGTGGTGTTTAAATGAGCAGTTTTGGTGAAGTAATAATCCGTGCACATGCCAGTATGTGGAAAGAATCATAACAAAAGAATCACTGTTGGACTAATTTTGTTCCCAGAACCTTAGCTTATGAAAATGAAATAGCCTAAGTAATCATAGCAAAAATGATGATGGTGGTGGTGGTGATGGTGACAATGACCTCCAAATAGTCAAACCCCATTGTTAACTCTTATTCTTCATCCTTGACTGCTTTAATTGCAGTTAGTGTTGGCTTCTTTTGGCAAGTTCTTTTTCTTAATTTCCTTGACCCTCAAAATTTCATTTCTTTCCCTTCCTTTCTCACATATTTTTGGCAGGGCCATTATTCTTTACACCCCACAAAGACAGGCGTTCTCTAAGCCCTCTCACCTCTGAACTCTAACTCTAGGCAAAGGCATAGATGTCCACATATACTCAGTAAAAAATGACCCCAAAATCCTCATTGCCACTGAGTTCCAAGTTTTACTTTTTCACATGCTTTTTAAAACACCTGCACCCCAAATCCATTGTACCCTTCCTTGTCTCAACTTTCTTCCCTTCTTCACTCTTATAATCCTGGTTTAGATGTCTTTTCAGTCCTTACCTAAGGGATCCCCCAAGACTAGTTCTTAGAAGCTCAAAAGTATTATAAAAATCTAGTGGCCTGGACCATATCTCAGAGCACTGGTAACCTGTTTCCCCGAAAATAAGACAGTGTCTTATTTTAAGGTGTGCTCCCAAAGATGCGCTAGGTCTTATTTTCAGGGGACATCTTATCTTTCCTGTAAGTAGGTCTTATTTTCGGAGGATGTCTTATTTTCGGGGAAACAGGGTATTTGTGGCCTAGGTATTGGTATTTTTAACATATTCCCAGGTGAATCCAGTGAATAATTGCAGGTATGGAAGCCCCAGGAATCCCAATGATCTCAATGGTTACACTAGTCTCCTGGATGCTGATCTTTTCTAGTTAGAGTCCTTAATATAAAATAGAAGCTCTGCAAGTTGACCACCCAGGGGATGGTAACAAACTGGTCAACATATGGAGGTAGTCAATATAAAGAACTTCCATGGTACATGTCTGGTCTATGAAAATGAGATCAACTTAAGGAGGAGGTCAGTGTAGGGAAATGGTCGACTATGGAGGTTCCACCATACATTCCACAGCCTATATTCTAAAATTCCTTCCTCCCATCTCTACTTGTCCAAAACATGTGCATTCTTGAAGACCCAGCTCAAATGCTCTCTTCTCCAAATATATTTGTCCTCAATAGATTCGTTCACAGAAGCAACTTTTCCCTACACAGGACAAGAATAGAAGAATAGAAAAGAACCTGAAGATTTTGAGAAAGTTGCCTTGCTTTTACCTGTGTTCTCATTCCTGCACCCATCCCATCCAGTCTTTTACAAGCTGTGAATGCGCAAGAGCACACAAGGGCAAGAATGAACTGGCTTACACATACACACCTAAGTTAACAGCTCTTTACTGAGTGTGCCCAATCTGTGCCAATGTTCTATGAAGAGGACTAACAAATCAAAATCACTGGTCACACTCAAATATACTACAAATTAATTGTAGAGTATCTGGAGTAGTGGTTTATGACTTTATTGCTCATATCTGAGTAGACATATTTAAGAGCTATAACTACACAGCAGCATATTCTTAGATGGCTTCCAATTAAAGCTGTCAAGTTACCAGATGGGGACGCTTTAGAAGTAAGACTAAGTCCTTATATTTGTGTTTCTTAAAGGTGTAGCATAGTAACTTGTAGATAATAAATATCCAACTATTTATTGAATGAAGAGATGAATGAATGAACAAAGGGAACATTCTTACCTGACTTTTCTATAGATGGGCATGAATAGTGAGGAAATGTTGATGCCAAAATAAACAGTTCTACTTTCCTTATTTAAAAAATGAAATAATAAATCAGGAATGTCTGCCTAACTTCCTTAATAGTCACCAACGCATTTATAAGAAACTGTCTTACACGTCATGATGTCATCACATGGTCACAGAAGAGTTTTCAGACTCAATTCCACACTGAGGAAGGAAAGCTTATCTTTAAAATGCTAACTACGTTGCTGGTTGGTGCTGAGGATCAAAAGAGGTCTGGGCATCTTCTCTACCAACTGGACTCAGTAACTTTAAATAGTTTCAAGTTTAAAGTGCCCAAAGCAAAGGCACTAGAAACTGGAACCCAACATTTCATGTTCTTCCTTTTCTTTCTAAAAGAGAGACAGCTCAAGGGCAGAAGACAGAGCTGTCATGGGTCCCCCAGTTCCTCTGAACTGTTGTTCCACATGTTTCTCTGTCAAACAAATCACTAGTTACTAATGAGCCAGTGAAAACAGTTTGGGACTTTGTGACCATAGTGCCAAACAGAAAACATCCAGTCAATGTCATCACTAAATAGCTAATTTTTAAAATGCCAGTTCCAAAAGTAATACACTGAATAATAAGGACATTTAAAAATCTATCATATCACTCAATCTGTCACATTCCTTAAAATGTTGATTAAGTAAAGATGGTATTTAAATAATGAGTTAATGTTTTACTTGCTAGCCTCGATTATTTTCCTCCTTAGGACTGGCAACGATGATGATCAAGATTTTCTGATGTCAGAAATAAAATTGGAACAATGCACTACATACTCAGACATGGGGCAGGGTATTTTAACAAAGACTTTTTCTTAATTTACTGCGAATTTACTTTACAGAGAATCTTTCCTCTGCTGGCTGTGCCCTAACATGGAGCTCTGATTTGGGCCACACTAAGCCACATAGAAAGGCCATCTAAGCTGAAAAAGAAATATATAGAGCTGGGACGTGTCTTCCCATTATAGAGCAAGGACATGTTTTCCTTAAATCATACAAAGAAGGCCTTCTGTTCAGCAAGCAGTGTCTCTAGAAGAAAGCTAAGCAATTCCTTGCTAAAATAGATGCCCACGGTGTTACTATAACCATATGGGTACACACAGTACATTCTGCCTGAAGACAGAGTGATAAGATATCAAAAAATTTCAGCTGTATCAGTTAATGTGATACATACAGAGACAACTCTATGTTATAAATCTTATTTTAATTTTCAAAGAGACTGACTTTTCAGCGTCTTGAATCACTGACCTCAATCTAAAGTCCAATTAGCTGGTAGCATCCTGTCAACTTCTCTTAATATAATCTTATTATAATAAAATACTAATAATACTAATTTTAAAATACTTGTATAGAAAAAGAATTTTAATAGTCTTATTAAATTTCCCCATAGTCTTGCATTATTTTTCATACGTTTTTACCTTTACTAATACCTTCTTTAGGCCTCCCTTTGGCCTTTGATTCAGCAGACATCTTGGAAGATAATGAAAACACCAAAATGTGTCAAGTCTTTTGAGGCTTATTAGTTTCAAAGAATCCTGCAGAATATGAATGTGGATAAATATGAAAGTCTTGAGGATTTTCTGTTGGGTATTAGGCCCATGGGGCCCCTAAACACACGTTTTTCTCCTAAAGTCACTCAGTAAAGAAAGTGCTGTCTTTGAATTGTGCAGCCAGCATGAATTACCCACAGATAAATTATTCTAGGTCCATCTAATTTCTTTATTTGAGAGTTCACTAGGCAGTAGAGAGGGAAGGGCTGAGTATTTCAAATGTCTGTATTTCACTAAAGTATTCTGTCATCAAGCAACTAAATATTATTAACTATGTGGAGGTCTACTGTTCAAACTGAACAGAGAGGACTGCAGGAATTTGTCCCTTTGTCCCTGAATGCTACCTGGAGTACACATAAAGCTGAAAGCCTGAAGGTCCTCTAATCCTTTCCCTTGGTTCCCTGTTCTCCTGTTTAGTGCTCCAGAAGATATTTCTCCACGTGCTGCATTGAGGTCCTCTTGGGAACCTCATAACCCCTTCATAGAGAAAATTTGTAGATACAAGAGTTTGGGGTTGACAGATTCTGCTAATTAGGAGGATAGGCATCACTTTTAAATCCCATAAGATTATGCTGGGGGCACCTGGGAAAATTTGAGGACCATATTAAATACAGATGAAAATGTATCGAAATAGAAAAAGAGAGATGCTTGATGAGAAAATTAGGCTCAACAGATTTTACAGAAAGATATCATTTATCATTACGTATTATATATATGTATTATATGAGACATACACTTACACTGAGGTGTTAAGAGTGCTGATGTCTGGTGGTAGGAAGAGGAGGTTTTTATTTTCTTATTTTTGCTTGTTTATGTTTTCTAATTATATAAAACACACAGGTATTTTTTCTATAATAAGAGATTGTTCAAAAGATAATATTGGGGGACGACTTGAACGTCTTGATTGGAAAACAGAATTCAATGATGGGGTTAAGACCATAGGTGGTCCAAAGAAGAAGATAAAAATGAATTCTATTTCTTCCTCCCCATGGTACTTCTCTCCAAAGATACACATCAGAAATCTTCTCTTCTGACTATTCTGTTAAGGATGTTGCAGGATGGGTGTTTTTATTATAATAGGAGATTGTACAGTGTGTTATCACATTGAGAGGTTTTTTTAAAGTATTTTTTTTTTTTTTCCATTTGGGACACATTTGAGACAGGCTGTAGCCTGTGCCCTGGTGTCAGGTGACATTTATGAGGTCAGTACACTTTTCTAGGTTTCTGCAGGCCAATTCAGCTTCCAGTTTAGTTTTGTCATTGGGAACCGAAAGGAATCACAAGTGAGCATGAGAAGAGTCCTAGTGCCACGTCCCTCTGAGTCATCCACGTGAATGAGAAGAGTGAGTGTGAGCTGAATGACTGCCACTTGGATGGATTACATTTCTGGCTGGTATCTGAAGATTAATGAATGAGTTTGGTTGGACAACCCAGAAAGTGGTCTCTAGGGCCACAGACTAAAATATGTCCTTGGCCTTGTCGTGTTTGTGATTTTTACATCATTATTTGGATGTAGGCATGCTCACCAAATTTGAAAATGACATCAGTATGCTCTATGAGAGGATCTACAAAGTTATCTCTCCATTGGGAAAATGGCTTAACCAAAAATATGAAAAAAAATCATACATATTACATGCCAAACTCCTTTCCAGGTGCTTTAAAGAACATTACTCTGTCTGATCCTCACAATAACCTTTTGGGGTAGGTCACGTATCACTTATTGTTAGAGACAATGTAGGGAACAGGATAGACTGTGGAACTGTGAACTAACTTGCCTACAATAAAACCTAGCACTATTGCTCTGTTCTGCATGAACTCAAGAAAATTACTTATGCTATCTGTGCACCACAGAGTCCTCCTCTATACTAAACAGCATCATAGCTCATTGAAAAAATATTTATCAAAGATGAGGGATACAACCTCAAAGATCACTTAGTCCCTCCTCTCATTTCCTGAGGAAGAGAGATATGTGCTCAACTAGATAGAAGCCATTCTTTTTCAAGGACTCCAAAATGCTAATTTTATATTATAAAAAAATGTAAACTGCTGGTTTCAGATTAATGTTCTTTATTATATTAAGAATATGTATTTCTATTCCTACTTTACTATCCTTTATAATATAGGAATGCATTAAAATTTCTCAAGTATATTTTAAGTATATACCTCAATGATTACTTTGTTTGACCTTTTGTTATGCTGAATCATGGTCATACATTTTCCAATACTAAAATATTCTTGCATTACTGACTTAATGCTAATTAACCATAGTATAGTATTCTTTTAATATTTTCTTGGATTACAGTTGCAAATAGCATATTTAAGAATTTTTTCATTTGTGTATAAAACTAGCCTTTTAAATGTTTATTAATAAAATTGTTTTTTAAATCCAAGGCCTTATTGTTTGCTCAGGGTGCTTGACTACTCCACCAAAACTGATCAAGAGTAGGAGAAAAAAACTCACCAATATAAATTGTAAATAAGACATGAACTACAACAATAGAAGCAGAAATTGCAATATAGCACTTTCTATTAAATCATGCTATTAATAGTATAATTGAATATTGTATATATTTCTACTCTCTACTCATTTAAAAAATTTATTCAACTACTCTTAAAACCAACATAAGGGATTGTTATTATAATTTTCTTAGAGCACCATTTTAACCTTTTCCCTAAAATAGGGCACAGTAAGTATGCCAATTTGCAGACTGGTCAGTTGCAGGGACTATAAGAAATATTTACTAACTTTGGCTTCTTAAAGAAAATTTCAGCTTTGGTATGAAATTTTGGAAAATGAACAACAGAATTTATGTGTACCTTTAGGTATGACCAAATGTGGTCATTTGATTCCTAAGTTATCTCCAGAAAGATTTCCCATTTTTCAATGATTCCAAATTCCACAGAAATAGTCAAATTTATGACCATGGAGTTACACTCTTAAGAATTACCAAGTTCTTTTTCCCAGTCTAATGTTTTATGAAGTGTTAAAGTGAATATAAATTGTTTTCAAAGATGTTTCTTCTACCTAAAAAGACATTCCAAGTGGAATTTTAAACACTGAAGTATAACGTTCTTCTGCAGTTAAACTCTCCTATTTATTTCATTAAAGTGAAAGCATACATGGGGTGGTGCCTATGGCTCAAAGGAGTAGGGCACCTGCCTCATATGCCAGAGGTGGCGGGTTCAAACCCAGCCCCGACCAAAAACTGCCAAAAAAAAAAGAAGTGAAAGCATACATTTATGTGGAATTTTCCTAAGTTCAAAACAAGGGCAGGGTTTACTCTCTAAGCTGTTTCTAACGTGTTCACCTCAACAAACCCTGTGCTCAGTTCTTCTGAAAACTATCATTTTTTCAATGCCAATTCTCTTGCATTTCTATGAAACCTGCACTTACCAGGGATTTACTCATTGACTTTTAGTTACCCAGTCTTGCCAGAACTTTCCTACAAAGAATTGAAGGTAGTATTTGTGTGGGGTAGGAGTGGACCCCACCTCTCTCAAAGTGGTTCCCTAATTAAAAAAAAAAAAAAAAATCACCTAAGAAGGGGAGAGAATGAAGGGTGATGAGCCCTAAGAAGGAATAATTGCTGCTGTCCCCAGAGTTCTAACAGCACAGGTCAGCTTTCTCTTGAAAGTTTTGAAAAGGGCTCATCAACTGTGAAGTCAGTAATAGAATTTACTGCTGCCAACTGCACCCCTTGAAGCGAGGCAGCAATGACACACACCATCATTGTGTAGAAATGGTCACATATATTAACTTAATGATAGGCCAGTGGACCCCTATGGAACATGATTATATTGTGCCAGCTCTTGACTAAATGTTAGGTCTTATACCACTGTGTTATTATTACTTTGTTTCCCCTCAAAGACCTTTTGAAGTGTTCAAAGAGTGAGATGAGAGAAGACGTGTGCTGCCCCAAATCACAAAGGCGATTTGCTAAAATAAGCCAGCTTTGTGCCCACAAAACCCTCTACTTTTCTTTTTTTTTTCTAAATTGAAAGCAGTGGCCACTGGTTTTGAAAAGCCTTATCAAAACAGAATACTCAAGCCTGAAGCACACCAACAGGCAGAAATGGGCGAGGTAATTCCAGGCTTACATGTGGGTTCAAAAGGCAAAAAGAAAAAAGCCTACAGTTCCAGCCAATACTAATAGACTACCCATGTTTTCATCTACCAAATTACCCAGGCCTGTATAGAAACAGCGTACCTTCAGAAGAAAATGTTTGTGATAATGCCTTTGGTGAAAAAAAGAAAAATACAAAATTTTATACCTCTCTCCAGTAATTCACATGGTGGCAAGAAATGTACAAAGGTTCACAAGGATTAAAAAGCACATAGACAAGCTTATTTGTTATAATGGTAGTGCTGGGGATGATTATTTCTTTTTTTATTTAAAGTTTGATTATAATATTTTATAACCTTTTTAAAAAATTAAGAGTTGCAGCCAGAGGTCACAAATCACCAGCTCACAGGATAAACCTGGCCTATAACTGTTTTAATAAAAGTCATTACCACTTGAAATATTACTGCATAAGTATGTGAATTTCTAGCTCATCAAAAAAAAAAAATTGAAAGACATGGAAGAATAGGGCCCATGTTTCCATATGAGTTCAACCAGCTTCAGCTGTGTTGAGGTCACCTGGTTTTAAGACTAAGGTGCTTGCTCAGTTACCACATTCACTGATGTCACCCACATGGGGCCACCTGCATGTGAGAATCCTGGTGAAGACAACTGGATTAAGACAGTTGCTTGACTCCATCTATATTAATGAATCTACTTCTTTCTTCCTGTAACATTTTTACCTCAGTGGCTAAATTACAGAGTGTCCATAGCCACACTCAGAAGTTACAAAATCTGAGTCTAGACACTGTAATGAAAATTTGGCAATTAATTCACTAAATAGAAGCAGACAACCCTGATATTACTACTGCCATGACTATCACTACTGCTGCTGCTGCTAATGATAATAATAAAAACACTTTGAGCACTGAGTATTCAAATTAGTCAATTCTACTAAGCAAATAAATAAGATGCCCGAAAAATTAAATTTAGGGTTAGAGTATCTCAGTGTTCTAGTCACAAAGATTCTCATGGAAACCAAAACCAAAGTAAGAATAAGGAGAAGCTGGGTATTTCTTCCAGAAGAAGAAGGACTTATCTTTGGTCCTTCCCTGCTCTTCATAGGCCAAAGCTAATGGACATGTTTGCATTTGTTAAGCAAAACAAATGGTATTAAAGTTCGCCCACTCAAAAGAGGACCATTATCATTTATCATTTGTAGCGTTCAAGATCATTGCTATGCCACTAAAAATAGCATGCTGCCATAAATGTAAACATAAAATGACGGAGTGTACGTGCAAATGCACGCACATTTCACATGGTTCTAATAGTGCTTTTTGTACTACTGCCATCCCACCACAGCCTTTCAAAGGGACAATTCTTACCTTGTTAATGGCCCCAAATCGCCTGAGTCTTGGCTTCCAGCTTCACTGGGAGTGCTCACTGATTTCGAGGAGGGAGACATAGGGGTTGGGACTAAATAATGAAAATAACAGGTATCCCATGTTAAAAAATGCAGCGGCTGCACTGGTGAAGAGCAGTGTCAGACAAATCAAAACAAATGGGGCAAATTAAAGTGGTTGTATGTCCAGGAAGTATTATGGGATAAGGAATAAAAAAAAAACAAAAAACAAAAAAAAAAAAACAGGAAAGAAAAGGAAGAAAGTCAAGTGAATTTTTCATATTTTAGAAATTAAAATTTGAAATGAATTCAGACAAACTTAACTTCAGGGATTCTGAGGCCATGTCTACCCTAACAAAATAAAATGGAGAATCAAAATAGCTATCCAGATAATTCAAGTTAAATATCTCTCTAGTATGAGCTATCCAGATAATTCTGATTCTTCACATTATTTTGTTAGTATAGATGTGACCTATTAAGAAATAAAATGGGTGTCTATAAAACTTTAAAAGATATGAAGTAAGTGACTTTGGATCATTTTTAAATGGTCAAGTAAAGTCAGAAAAGCCTGTTGTATGACTCCATTTAGAGGGAAATGCATTGTCTGTTGAATATAAACTGCATTTTCTATGAGAGCCTAAGTGACAGGGAGGAAGGGTAAATGTTGAACCTGATAATTTAAAAATCTCATTCAAAACAAAGGAAAATGCCAGGCTGCTTTATTTTTACATTTAATTAACAGTTTCATCCCACTGCACTGTTTACTGTGTTTGGGACTTGTTTTTCTTTGCCTACAGCAGCTCTTGAAGACACTGCTATGTGCACAGATGTAAATTGCCGCTCTGAAGACAGGAGAAACTGGTTCAAAGATCAAGGGCAGCATGAGCTGAAAATCTGAAAGCAAGGATAGAAAAAAGAAAAAAGCTAAAGGAAATGCAAATGTATTTTTTTTTCTTCTGTCCTTCAGATACAAGCCAAATGTCCTTCAGAGAGAATAGCTGCACCAAATAGCCAGGATGGCTCCAGGCCAGATGATTCAATGGGTTCTCAATATCACAGATGCCAAAGAAACCATATGGACAAAAAGAAACTTCAGTACATAAGTGTGGATTCCCATTTGGTTTCAATCATGTGCAATTTCCTTTTATTTATTTAATAGGGTAAAGGGCTTAACTATTTTGCCCAAATCCTATAACACAATGGCAGATCTGTCAAGAAGCTAGTAATTTTCATGTGGTTCCATAATTAATTCACTGATGACCCTCTGTGATAACTCAAAGGGTAAGGTGGAAAGATGGGTGAAAAATGAAAATGGGGCCTCTTGCCAGGTCCTTGGCAGGGGTGAAGGGATAGTTCAAAAGTTGGTCACGGTTTAGGGATATTTGTCTGTTTTTTTCTTAAAGTATAATTACTGGATTCATGTAGTGTGGGGGAGAACAGTATGTTCTGTTGTGTCTAGCCAGTGTTCAGATTGCAGCAAAATATGAAAGGCTTTTTTGAGACACAAATATAATTGATTGCAATGTTTCTAATTTATATCAGATGTCAGTTAAGTACAAAAGTGTTTGTCAGCTCCTGTAAGAAGGTCTATCACTCAAATGTCCCATGGGCTACATCTTCCATAACCTAAAGAAATTAAACAAAGTCATCTAATCTTATTGGGGCTTATTACATCTAATAATCATCTGATATATGATTTAGACATATGATTTTTTACCTACCACAAATTGAGATTGAGTGTAAAGTACTTTTTATTCATGTTTTCATTTTGTGTATATATATTAAGTTATATTCAATAATACGTAATAATTTGTAGGCTTATTATATAGTGTTCCTTTTCCTATTCCTATAAATATTTGCCATTTTGTTGTACATGGGATAATTTTTACTCTTAATTTAAGTAACTACGGAAATAAATAAAAATTGATTTTAATGTAAAAGCCAATAATGGAATTAAAAGAAAATGAATCATTTTGAAGGGGAGACTTGAATTGTATTTATTTCTATGCATTATTTTAAAAGGATTTTACTATATTGGATATCACGTAGTTTTACAGACACCCTAGGATTACTCTTAAACGGATGGAAAACAAAAGCATAAAAGAAAAATGAAACAAATTATTACATGAGACATTTACAGGTAAGTGACAAAATAAACACAATATGCATAAGTTACCTTCAACACAAAGAAAACCAATAGTTCAATACTCAAGCCTTAGTGATAAAATGAGGTCATGGATAGTAACTGGGAATGAATGAGTGGGAGGAGGGGTATACAGTGAAAATGCCAATTAGCAATGAAATCAAGATATACAATAACATCAAACAAATTTAAACTTGTTAACTAGCTGCTAATCTGCCATCTTTATAAGTTTTCCTTCAGATTTCCCACTGAGCATTCTATTTTCATTATGGGATAATTCTCTGCCTGTAAATGGTTATGAAATTCATAACCACACTTATGGTATTTAGACTGGCAAAGAGACATTGAGATTCATCAGTGGAAGAACAATTTCATAAGAAATTCCAAGATCTCTTCCATTTACCCAGTGGCAACTCATTGAACAAATATAAAATAATCTACTAGTAACATGGTGAAGAAAGTTCACCATCGAATCAGTCAATGACAACAAAATGCTTATGACTCTCCAACCTTTCCTCCCATCTCCTTCCAGCCCCCTCAATTCCCAAAATGCATGTAACTCATAAGCCACAGCATGTCTTAAAAAAATTAAAAAAGATAAAGCCACAGTCAAAAGAATAGTAAATACTGGACATGGTATATCCCACATAAGTCAAATTAAAGAATAACAATGCAAAGCGCTTTTAAGTACCTAGAGGTGGCTCTGGCGATATACCAATGCTTTGCAGCAGAGCCTCCGTCTCTCGTCGTTTGCGATCCAGATCGGAGTCATCCTGAACAGGTTCTTTCTTCTGTTGCATATCAGCCTAAATAAATAAATAAATAAATAAAAGATGTCAGTAGAAAACATTAACAGCATAACCAAATGTATGCCTTTCCTGCTGAAGCTGAAAATGATAAATGCACGGCAGTAAGGACCAGGCAAAAGCCCTAAATATGTATAATCACATGTACAAAAGATGAAGAAAACACAATCGCTGCTCCATTGAATAATTACTGGCCCAGAGCTTTTTCTTTTGGTTGAGGGATTTTTCCTGCCTCTGTCACATGGGATGAAAGTTTCTCTCATGCAATTTTGGAACAACATGTCAAAGCAAAGTATTTCTGATTGGAGCTATAATTTTTTTAAAAAAATTTGTCTGCTTTTTTAGACTTTCTTGCCCCTTTTGAGCCATTACTTCTTGACGCGTGTGTACATACTGCTCATATTTGGGATTGTGCAAAGAAGGAATTGTTGGGATCTGGCTGAAAAGTAAAATTATTTATGAAAATCTATAACTATAAAAGACATTATTTGTACTATTTTGTGCTGGTAAAATAAATTTACCATGGTTTAAAATAAACTGGGCTAAAATCTGTCTTAGGCATGTGAGTAATATTGATAGGTCTTATTATTTGATTCTGATTTTCCTAAAATTTCATTATACATACTAACTCAAAGAAGAAAATTCTTATGGAGAAAAACATAGTACAAAAATAATTTAAAATACATTTTTCTCCTTCTTTTTTACAAATTCTGTGTAAAGAACACATCGTGTTTGTCATACTAGCCTCTTAAAGTCACATTTTGTCCCCAGTTTGTGTTTTTGCAGGACAGTGACAAAGACAGGTAAAGAAGATCTACCTTCTGGCGGCAAGACATGATTGCAAGAGGGACTTTACCTAACAAATGCAATCAGTGTAACCTGGCTTATTGTACCCTCAATGAATCCCCAACAATAAAAAAATAATAATAGGCGGAGCCTGTGGCTCATGGAGTAGGGCGCCGGTCCCATATGCTGGAGGTGGCAGGTTCAAACCCAGCCCCGGCCAAAAAAAAAAAAGAATATCTATGGTGGAATTCCAGGTCTGTTCTCTGCTTCATAATAGTTATTACTGAAGACAAGGTATTTGCCCTACATCTGAAACACGATAACATCGTAATTGATGTGTAGCTACTGCACAACAAAGCTTTGTGAGCTTGCAGAAATGAAGCTGTCTTAAAGGCTATCCAAACCCAATTACGTAGTCATCAGACAGATGTATTTCCCTAGGGGCCAGCCGGGCACTCTAACAGGTACCCTGCCTCCTTCAGACATTCAAAGAACACTTAGAAGTGGTGAAGCATAATTTACATCATGGCATCTAGGGCAGAAAGAGTTCATGCAACTTCTGACTTACTCCCAGATGACGGCCGCACACTGATTATAAACTAAATGCTTATGGGCACATGATGCTGGGCACAACACTTCTGTTAGTACTGACCTTGGGCTTAAGCAGTCACACTTTTATTTATTTACTTTTTTTTGTTTTTATTTTTTATATTTTTTTATTAAATCATAACTGTATACATTGATATGATCATGGGGCATCATACACTCGCTTCATAAACCATTTGACACATTTTTATTGAAGTACGGTCTTGCCCCGTCTATCCTGGGCTAGAGTGCAGTGGTGTCATCATCCTCCCTCACCCTTCCAAGTACCAAGAAACTGGGACTACAGGACCACCATACCAGGATAATTTTTCTATGTTTTGTAGAGACAAGGTCTCACTCTTGCTCAGGCTGATCTACTCCTGGCCTCCAGCAACCCTGCCTTGGCCTCCCAGAGTGCCAGGATTACAGGCACCACGCTTGGCCACCATGCTCGGCCAAGCACTCAGTTTTAAAGTCTATTTTACCAAGTCTCTCACTGAAAGAAAACTACTGTTTTAGTCAATAAAGGCTAATAAGATTTCTAGAGTATTTTAGGTATTCTCAGGAAACCCAAACTTCTGAAATGGCTGTTTAATCTCCATCAGTGAAAACATTACAGTTCGTGTTCTTTTCCAGTTTTTTTTTTTTTTTTTTTTTTTTTTGCAAAAGGGTCTCTGTAGCCTAGATTATATAGTGCAGTGGCATCACCATAGTTCACAGCAACCTCAAACTTCTATGCTAAAACAATCCATCTGCCTCAGTCTCTGGAGTCTCTGGAGTAGCTATACCCAGCTATACCCAGCTAATTTTTCTACTTCTTATAGAGACAGGGTTTCGCTGTGCTGCTCAGGCTGGTCTCAAACTCTTGGACTCAACCAGTATTCCCGCCTTGGCCTCCCAAAGTGCTGGGATTACAGGTGTGAGCCACTGAACTCAACCTTCTTATCCCATTTTAACATTTATACTATGGAAGCAAGTTTCAAAATTTATGTATACAGCTGAGACAAAGCTAGAACTAAGATGAGTAAAAGGATATTGCAGAGTGAGGATCTATCTCAATATCCACTTATCATAAAGTGTAAAGAAAGATGGAAGAAAAAACAGGAAATAAAATAAAAGGGAATTATTGTAGCAGCTACTGAAAAACAAATGAAAATATAGTACTAAGATAAGCACAATTTGTCTTTGGAATCCAACACGGAATACTACAATGTCACAGTAAAGCCACTTGTATATCCTAGCAACAAAAAAACTTAAACTTTCCCTTATTCTTTCAACAAAAATTTGTTGAAGGACAACAGAGTGTCAGTGTGAATGAAAGTGGGAAGTCCCAGTAGAGTTTATACAGAGTAAACAGACAAAGGTCTGCCTAATCTTGTCCTTTTAAATAAACTTGGGGCATATTGTCCAAAACTTTCTGTCATGCATGTCCTATGCAAAAAGGCATGACCTTTTGTTTTGTTTTGTTTTTTTGAGATTTATTCTACCGTTAACCAATAGGTATTTAAGAAACACATTAGAGAGTAAATGACATGTTGACAAGTGTAACCACTGTGCAAAAATAGTACACCTGAACTCCATCTCCAAAATTTCACTTCTCTCTTACAAGGTGCCTCTGCAACTCATTCTCTGCCTCTGCCTTTTTTTCAATTCTTAAGGAAACAGGCAACATAATGGCATATAGTAATAAGGACAAATGCCTTCTCAATGTAACGGGAACTTGGGAAAGCTATCAACACTCAAGATTAACCATGAAAAATCCAAAATTAGGTAGCTGGGGCTTATTGGAAATAAAGGCAGATGCTATCTGTTCATAATTAAGAACATTAAGTGAAATAAAGTGTTACTTCACCCAAGAGACAGCAATACCAAGTGTCTTCATCATGAATCTTGATTTTCTGCCCATGTAAATACTACAGAATCCTGCTATGTTTTAATGACTCAACAAGGGGCAATTTTACAGTGCTAGTAATTAAAAATCTGCAAGGTGCCTTTCTCAGCAAGTGATATTTTTGCTTGAGGGGAGTAATCACAGCTCAGACCAAGAGAGGATAATCAAAGAAAGAAAATTTGTCAGCTGAGAATTGTCAATCACCTTTCCAAAGCCAGTTTGGTGTTTATTAGAGGAACATGTGAGGACGGGCCAGGGAACCCCGGCCCAGTCTCCCTGCCAGCAGTTTGGCAGAAGGCCAAGAACAGGGCACAACTTCAGGGTGGCCCCCATTGAGCTCGCCTCATTGCAGTAGAGCCAATTTTTCATAAAATTAGGCCTGTGTTGTAAACGGTGACCACGATATTTATTTTAAAATCAGATTTCATCTGTAATACCACAGCCAAGAAAGCAGTTGACATCCAAAAATGCAGAGAGTGGTAATTTTATACAACACGGACACAGTTTTCTGGATTCTGTGGAGATAATCAACCCGGGTGGTCCTAACACACACGAGTTTTCAGAATCATGGCCAAAAAAAAGTCACTTGGTTTAGCATTAAAGAGCATTTTGTTTCTTTTTAATTCTAAATCTGTTTGCTTTCTTTTTAAAATATAAGCCTAATGAAAATTTATAAAAATCAAACCTATAAGTTGAAGGCTATTTCTATCTTTGCAAACAACCCAACAACTAGAAAACTTTCAACTCAAGAGTCAATGACTGTGGCCACTTGGCCGCAGTGTCCCGTAGACTAAGAATCAGAAGCCTCCCAAGAAATGTGCAGAATAGAACTCCAGATGCTTGGAAAGGATACTGGGACCAGCATTTCAAAACTGCCTGACCTAGTTCATGTGTTCATTTATTCACTCATTCATTCATTTTACAATCCTTTCTTGAAGGCCTACTATGTGGTAAAGTCTGTACTAGACAGAGAGCCAATGATTAAAAAAAAGAATGATAAAAATAAAACCAAAGCCACTTACAACCCTGCCCTTGAGAGCTTGCAATCTATGAGGAAAGACAAGTGAAAAGGAAAATACAATGCTGTGTGCTAAACAGCTTGAAAAAGTCAAGGGTAGGGTGCAGAGCTGACCTAGTTATGGGTGGAGAAAGGTACCAGAGACAGCTTTCTAGAAGAAGTGATTCTGAGATGAGAATGGAAAGGCAGGCAAGCAGTTAGCAGCCAGGTGAAGGACAGCCAGGTAAAGTTAGTAGCAGGTGATGGATGACAGGAAGAGAGAGGTGAGCATCATAAATGTTCTGTCAAGAGAAAGTGGTCCATAAGGGGATACGTAAGCACTGAATCTGGCTAGAATGAGGACTTGAGGAGGAAAAAATGAGGTTGGTTGGAAAGAAAGTCCTGTGATGCCTGGTGCCTGGCACCTGGTGGTCATTGTAAATTAGGGAAGTGGATGGGGAAAAGCTGACCCCAGCTTTCCAATTTGGACAACTGGCTGAATGAAGGGCCCTTCATGTGACTGGGGAGAGGGGGTTTTGTCTCTACATCTTAGACCTCTGGGCTTAGTTTCCTCACTTGAAAAAGAGGGATCAGAATAGATTATTTCCAGATTCCTTTCAGCTATACAATGTCCCAATCCCATGACACTAGGGGCTTTGAATTCTAAGAGCCTTCCAATAAGGGAGCAATTTTGACAAATGGTCTCCCCAGCAGTGATCCTGACCGGTGTGTGCAGCCACTCTCTGGGGCCCAGTGGTCTACTTTGGTAGCGGATCTCAGAGCCAGCTTGACAGCTGTTCCTTACTGACCAGTTCTTCTGGGTCTCTCACTGCCCTGCAGAGTCTTCTTGAATCCTCTTGACTCTGTGAAGAAGGCACCACTCTTTCCTCCATCTTACAGAGGTGGAAACATGTTCAGAAAGATCTTTTATGTGCTCAGAACCATTCTACGAAGGGCAGAGCCAGGTCACCCAGCCATGTTCAACTCCAAAGCCTCTGTGCATAACTACTGCGCTTCACTGTCTGTTGTCTTACAGCTCAAAATGGAACGAGTCAGCACAGTCTGCAACAAGTGCTTCACCAGAACCAAGGAAAGATCTTTTGTAGGGGAGATGGGTTATGGAGAAAGAAGATTTAAAACCAGGGCAAACTTTAAAGATACTGTAGTCCAGTGGATTCCCAAATTTGGACTTTGTTAGGATCACTCAAATCAGAAACTTTGAGGATGGGACACTGGGATTGTATTGGAGGTTGGTTGGAAAGAGAGTCCTGTGGTGCCTGGTGCCTGGCACCTGGTGGTCATTGTAAATTGGTGAAGTAGATGGGGAAACTGTGACTCTGTGAGCAGGGTTCAATTATCTCAAGTTTAAACCAAGACAAGAACCACATTAGTTTCATAATAAGGGTGAGTACATTGGGTACTCTTTCCTCCATTCTCGAGACACTTTACTAAGAAGAATATGTTCCAGCTCCATCCATGTAAACATGAAAGAGGTAAAGTCTCCATCTTTTTTTAAGACTGCATAGTCTAATGTAGGACCTTCACATGAAAGCTATAACCCAGTTACAACCTAAGAATAGGGAGGGGGGGAAAAGGAGGGGAGGGAGGGGGGAGGGAGGTGGAAGGAGGGGGATTAATGGGATTACACCTGCGGTGCATCTTACAAGGGTATATGTGAATCCTAGTAAATGTGGAATGTAAAGGTCTTAGCAAAATAACTAAGAAAATGCTATGAAAGCTATGTTGACTAGTGTGATGAAAATGTGTCAAACAATCTATGAACCAAGTGTATGGTGCCCCCATGATCATATTAATGTACACAGCTATGATTTAATAAAAATTAAAAAAAATAAAAATAAAAAGACAAGTTAAAGTTGAATTTCAGATAAATAACATAACTTTTTAGTATATCTATGTAATATTTGAAACATATCAAAAAGAAATCATTGTTGTGTTGAAAAAAAAATCAAAGACAAGAACCAGCTAAAGGCCAGGAACGCCTAGAGTCCAGTGTCTCACCCCAACCGCCTGCCACCCTCAAGCTGCCAGGCTCTTTTTACCATGTAACAAGCTAAATCTCTACCAGCATAAATGCTCGGTGTAGGAACAAAAGGGGGAGCCTCTTTCCATCAGTCTTGTTTGCCTGTAATTTCTCCCAAAATGTGTAAAATAAAAAACGATGAAGCAGACAGCGTAATTTGGAACCGAATTTCCCATATCACATTGCATTTTGTAGTAATTCTGTGAAATTCAAGTTGGATATTAGAATGTCAGTTTAAAAGGAAACCGGTTATTAGCAAAGGATAACAGGTGCTTTAAAACTCCAGTAAGTGTTGACATTTGAGGGAAAGAAAACATAACAACTTAATGCTTTTTTTGGCTTTGCATGGAAATGAATAGCCATTCCTTGTCAATTCTCACCTCTCCTTCCTTCAAAGACTGCATATATAACAGAAAAGATCTCCAAGGGAAAAATATTATGTGTGATGTCAAGGACAAATAAACTATCCTATCAATCACATAGAACAGTTTGAAGAAACGCAAGGTGCCAGAAGGCTAAAATGCAACTGCGATTATATTTCACTTTGTTGGAAAATGATAATTGTTATAAATCTGTTACCTTGGTCTCCTAACCTTGTAGTAAGAAACAACACCAATTTAGATTATAAAGCATTAAAATGCATTTTATTTTCCCTTAAAGTAGCTCTGGTTTCTGTACACATATGAGCATACTACTCTAGTCAAAGTTTTCTTCTCAGAAAATTATTCAGAAACATTTTTGGCATCTGGTTTTTGTACAAGATGTGGGCTATTTCTATGCTGCCACAACAAATTAGAAAATTAAAATTACATTATTTGTTGGATGGAGGTAGTAAAAGAAAACACAATTCGACAACCAGGGATTGAATTGGGACTTGAGAGTCTTGCATTCTGGATTGAGAAGGCAGAAATACTGCATTTCATCTTTGGGTCTCTGCTGCTTTGCTAGCATAAAGATGGGCTTCGATGGAAAGTCTCTGAAATTCTTTCCAGATCTAATGTGTAATAATTTTCTGTCCTACATTATCCTCTCCACCCTCTCACCAAGTAAAGCACAGATTTCCCCTTATCAAACCTAGGATTCTTATGAAAAGTACATACCATTTAGGAGATAATGGAAAACCACGGGCATCATTTTCTATTTTTCCCCTAAAATATTTTTCCTGATAATTTTTTTTAAAAGAGGCTTTTCCTAAAATTAACCATTGTTAAGTACTGAATGTATCCTAGTTACTGCTAAGGATAACATTAATTCTTTCAATCCTCACAACCTACAAAATAAATACACTGTTGTTCTCATATTCAGGATAGGAAATGGAGGCACAGAAAGGTTAAAGAACTTTCTAACAATAGCAAGATCATAGACTAACTCCAAGGTTCTAGTCAAGTCTGGGGGAACCTGGGAACTCTGGAACAAATGCCATCTACCACTTAGGTGGGGACCTGACAGCATACAACAGATGTCAATGACCTTCTCAGTATGTGGACAGCCACTCATTTTATTCCGACATCATAAAAGTGTCCTTACCCTATTTATGCACTTGCCCAGCTCCTCAGAATCAAGTGATTTTCCTTTCCATCCACAATAACCCCAACACCCAGGACATTTACCTCTTTCTTCTTCCTCTCTTCTTCCTTCCGTTTCTTTTCTTCTCTTATCTGTGCTAAGCGCTGCTTTTTGCGCTCGAGCTCAGCTTTTAAATCACTTTTGTCAGACATGTTGGTTTCCTTGGAGAAAAACAAACAAAAAATGTAAACACACATAAATAATCTTTCTGTAAAAATTATCCAAAAGGAAATGCAGCCTGAAAATGTGACTTTGTGGTAATAACAATTTGTATTCTTTAGCCTGTGTTGAAGAATCCAAGAAACAAATTAAGTTAGAGCTAGTCTAATTCTATATAAAAATCATCCCCTCTTATGTGTATAACATACATAAATATCTGAAGAAACACAATATCATTGTCTGGTCGAAAAGAGAATAGCAATTTCCAAATAAGCAACACATTTTCTGTACAAGTTTCTTAAATAAATAACAACAAAAATAAATAAGGGAATCAAAAAGGAACCATCCTCATGATTTCCAATTTAGATGATAATGGAACAATTCATCCCCACACTGAGAAAGGAAAATAGGTTATCGTAAACCCTGAGAGCCATGCTCAAATTTCTCAAATTTCTATGGACGCAATAAACATTCCTCCACTGTACTTGGACACATGCAGATTTCATTTGCCTAACATTATATGCTTCAGGGAAAACAGCCACTGAAGACTTCACATGTTAATCTTCTTTTTCTGTAAAACTCCTCCTGAACTGTCACAATTAATTTCATCTCCAACGCAACCCTATCTCTACAAAACTTTCATTTGCATCCCAAATGCAATATTACTTATTCTGGCACATTCTCTTTCCAAAGCAAAGGGTGTTCGTGAACACATGAAATGGGAGATAACACCATGGCAAGTTCTCAGGAAAATTTATCCAAATGAGACTTAATTTTAATGTTAATCATGGCAACGATGCTGGTGGGTATGGTGCCAGAAACATTTTTAAATAAAATGAGTTTGGCAAAGACTTTACTAATTACCAATGATTATTTCATTGTGTTTTTTGTGCTTCCAACTGAAAAGTAACAAAATTTAAACCCTGAGTAAGGAAGAAGCCCCTGTGACCCAAATTCCTAAAATAAAGGAGGAAAAAAACCCAAAAACCCACCATCTAATGGTAAATGTTGTGAGTACTCATTTGCATATTATTTGTATGCAACTAGAATAAATGTATAATGTATCCTGAAGTAGATGACAGCACGATGGAAGGCAAAAAATACACAATAATACAGAAAAATGAAAAATTCTAAAACTTCCTGTCATTGTCATTAGAAGGTCATCACACACTTTCAGACAAATACACGGTCAGGAAGTGCACTATACACCTACCATGCACATTTCTGTTCACGGTGTCATGGTGAAGACTTGTGAAATAATAATAAGATGGCGATGTTCAATCTCTGCCATTCATAATCATCCCCTGTCTTCATTTTTCAACAAACATTTGCTGAATATATAACTGGTGGTAGGCACGCTCTAAGGTATAGGGATACAAAATTAAGGAAGACCAGATTCTTTCCTTCAAGGAGAATAACTTAGATTGGTAGACATATAGGGTGGCTGGAAATACTGGCTCAGCAATTACTCAGGGCCAGGCCACTTACATTCATTACCACATTAGTCACAATAATCCAAACAGACCAATATTATGTGAATGTCTTTTTCACAGTTAAAAACTAAGAAGGCTCAGCCAGACCTGACACAGCCTACCCAATGCATGAGAGAATGCAAACTCAAGTTGGTCCATGCTCTGACCTACTACACACTTCTGATCCCCACTGTGCCAGTTCAGGGGGAATGCTGAGCAAATCATAATCAAGTCCTGGTAGAATGGACCAGGGTAAACATTGAGGAACAGGTGGAATTCAAACGGGATATCAAATGAGGTCAGGAACTGACAAAGGGCAAGGAGATTTGGATGTGCAAAGAGGGACCCAGCAGATTGAGTACGAGAGATGTAGATGAGTCCAAGTCAAGAAATATGAATTTGCGTTGGTAAGAATGGATGCGTGGAGGTGACTGGGAAGGCCTTGACACAACAGAGAAGTGAGGTCTAGTTGTTGAAATGGGTGATGGGAAATCACAGCAGCTTTTGAAAAAAGCAAGTAACAAAACAAACATGGAATTGTTTAAGCCTCTTCTTGTCTCTGCCTGGGTCACAGGCAGGAGGAGAAACTAGAGTAAGTCAAGTTGCTGGGAGAAAGATGCCAATATCTGTGTGAATCAGTGTCACCTGCACTGGGACAGCAGCTGCATGTACAGACAGGAGGTGGAGAGAAGACTGGAGAGGGGAGGAGGGGAAGCCAGGGAGGACCAAGAAACTGCTTTAGGTGTGCAGGCAAAAAAGGAAGGTCCAGCAATAATTTGATTTTGAGAGGACAAAGAAGATAGCAGTGAGATTGGAAGGAGAAGGCAGAAAAGGAAATGGTGAAAAAATGTTCAGCATGTCTCCATTTGGGTGTCAATGGGACTTCTGGGCAGAACACACAGATAAAATACTACAGATGGGACAAGAAGCTGGATGGAGGCTGGGGCGGAGGAATAGAGTTTGGAGTCATTGAAATAGAGTGTGGAGTCGGTTGGTGGTCCACATGGGCAGACACAGAGCAAGCAATTACATCTTCTGGTCTTTAATTTCTTTCAAGGGAAGCCACAGAAGTGACAAAAGTGAAGTTTATCACTAAAATACTGAATTCCAATAATGTTCAACACCAATGGGTAAAATTTCTGGCAAGAGAGAATTAGAACCTAATTCCAGAAGCCATCTGAGATGATACATACACTCTCGCCCAATGGGGGCCAATCTAACTGATGTGTTTGAAATTTTTTGGCTGTCAAAAATGAAATGTACGAACAGAAAAATCATGGTTAAGGTGATAGCTGTTTCAGTCTAAATGGAAAGCAGCTAATGGAAACTTCTTTCGAAAACCTGAGTTTTCCTCTCCCCCACTTTTCTCCAACATTTATTTACCTGTCCCCAAACCATCAAAAGTGTCTGGCACAACCTCAGCAGTGTGTTACGGTCATTAAGAAGCAGACCATACTATAAGAACATCTTGTATTTGTTGTGATTTTTCTTGCAAAAAACTTCAATTGCAAGAGGAAGTAGGGTATATTCTTAGTACATTTCTGCAAAGTACAAAGGCTTTCAACCAAATAATAAATACATCTGACAATGTTGATCATGTAAGTTTGTGTTCCCAGGCGCAGAGCCAATATTTTAAAAGTAAGCAATAAAAACACAAGGGAATTTTTAAAAAGAAGTCATATTAAGTAGTGATGTTTCAAATAATACTAGTTACTTTTTAAACGTAGTACAGCTACATTAAAAGATAAAACTATAGAGGGCCTTCTACTTGCTGATTTTTGAATCCATTCCAAAATAGACACTTGGTGTCAACCCATGGAAGAATAAGAAAGCTCAAGGGAATGCCTCATAAAGGGTTTGGGAAGCACTCAGGAGAGGAAATGAACAAGCCTTCACAGTGGCGTGAACAGCGCCGTCAAGTGCAGGGTCAGCACTGAACTCCACAGACTTCCCTAAGGGACTTGCTAGTCCTACCCACTAGATCTCCCCACACATCAGGCAAAGGAAATTGAAGAGTAAAGAATAAGGGACATGAGTCCTAGAGACGCCTATGACTAATGGAGGTCATGGCAATAGCCAGTCTCATGCTCTCTGCTGAAAAAAAAAATCAAGAGTCAAAGCTACCTGCTGCTAATTATTGCTCAGTTACTTCATACACATAAAAAGCCAGTCTCTTTCATTCGTAAATGGCACAGGATCAAGCAGATAAGTCAAATCCACCTCTAAATTTACAGTTTCTGTCTGTCTGATCATCAGCATGTTCTGTCACCCAGGCTTGACCTCACGCAGGCTCAGGAACACCCATTTCAGGGCCAAGCGATGTGCGTGTGCACAGCCGGGTCAGCATCCCTCAGAGCAGAGTCCAGGAGCCTGAACCCCCTTTCCACTGCTGGCAGCTCCCCTGCCCCACTCTCATTCACCCACCTTCACGCTTTCTGCCTCTCTCCACCCCTGTGTCTTAGCTCTTGTTTTTCTGCAAACGCTCCAGCTTTGCTATTACTGAACACAATCTTATTTCACCTCTTGTCATTCTTTCTTTGTCCACCATGTTATACAGATATCTCAAAGTTCACATCAGCTATTCCATTTGCTTTGGACTACCTATACTCATCCCCAACGCCCTAACATTTTTTTTTTTTTTTCAAATTTCAGCTCTCTACAACTGATTTCTCTTTTGTCCCGTGTTTCACCCTTTATTCCCTGCTTGGGATAACAAGTCAGCTCCACTGACATTCCCAAATGTGCCAGTTCTGAACACTTTGGCTTCAGCCCACTTCTGAGCCCCATAAATTGCCAATGCTTTCATCCAAACCAATATGTTAATATAAGCAAAGAGCTTAGAAATATGCCTGGCAAATAGTAAACACTCAAGAAAACTTGTTCCTCCTCCTCCTCTTTTTCTATTATCATTACCATTATTTTTTACCCTCTGAACTCTTTCCCACATCACCAATTCCACAGTCATTCAAAAACCAAGTCATCACTCAAAGTTCACAGTAATCATTTGTAAGACTATTACAGGGAGGGGCCTTACTATTACATTACCGACTGAATAGCAATACTCAATACATTCAGAGTAAGGAAACCCAGTCTGGGGGATTCTAGGGCGCCTCAGACAAAGCAGAGAATGTCTCAATCGAAATGGGTTATAAAATGGAAGGTATGTGGGAAAAGAGGTGTGATTCAAAGAAAAAATAATTTAAAAATTAAATGTAGTTATTTAAAGTTAGAAAAATTCTCACATTTCCTATTGAACACAGGAATGATATACCAAGCTGTCCTCTGTAGGCATCCCCCCTCTTCTTACCCACTTCCCCTGGATGATGGGGTAGTGTGTGAAGACAGTTTCTTCTCTAGTTAAGAAGTTAGTTACAGGGCTGGTCTCTCCTGCCGTTTCAACATACAAATGGCTCATGGTCAGAAGCTGTAATGGAGAAAAGAATGTGAAGAAAATCCTAGAGAGAGAAATGTGGACCCGGAGGAAAGAGAGAACAAAACAAGAGCCAGCATCCCAGGTTCTGGACTTCTCAGGTCCCCTTGCATCTCGGTCACATTGTGTTCACGCATATTCATAGAGACTGGAAGATTTCCAGATTTTCTCAGACCTAACAGTGAAACCTATCCCCTCCATGTGCACTTGCACACAGCATCATGGTATGGCTTGGTCCTATTTAGAGCCGCATCCCTCCAAGAGAAGAAGCAGGCTTTAGTTCTGTTTACACAGCTGCTGTTAACAGCACCTCCCGAGGCTTAGCTTTTGAACAGTATAGATCTCTATTTCCTTTTGGTTGTCTAAGTTGGCAGCAGTTTGGGATTCCATTTCTAATGGTGGCATATGCAAATGTATTTTTAAGCTTAAAGTCAGAATCCTAGGAGGTTTAAATCATTACCCAGCTGTTGCCAGACTTACTGAAAAAATACCCAGAAATAAGTTCTCTTTTCCGGCCTGAAAACAGTTGCTCTTGTCAGCTCTCCACTACCAGCTATTGAACCTTTCATCTGCCACAGGGATGTGTAAGAAATTTGATTTTTTGAGCCTCACTTCACCTGCCTTGTTTCTCATAAAATGTTGCTGCCCTCTTCCACCCAGACGGGATGATAGGGACCACAGCCATTAGCTCATTTTTATGACTATATCTCATAGTCAATAAAAAGAGGGTTACAGACATCGCGGGAGGGAGTTGGCTGGTGAAAGAGTGGGACGGCCATGACCAGGATTGTTCTGCTTATCCTACAGAAGAGCAAATATTTTGGTCTCAGCACTCCTTTATACTCACTCGTAAAATTATGGAGGACCTGAAAGACATTGTTTATGTAGGTAAAGTCTATTAACATTACTCATGTTAAACATCAAAACTGATAAACCTTTAAATATTTATTTCATAATTAATTTTAAAATAACAAGGAAGTTTTTACTTATAACATTTTTGTGGGGAAAAAACCCACGTTTCCAAGACAAAAAAAAGTTAAGAAGAGTGTATTTCTTTTACATTTTCACATGTCTTTTTAATGTCTGACTTAAAGAAGTCGACTGGTTTCTCATGGCTGCTTCTGCATTCAATCTGTTATTTATTTTAGTTGAAGCATGTGATGAAAATCTGGTTTCACACAGACATGTAGTCTAAAAAAGGAGGAGCATTTTAATAGCCTCTTCAGGTAACTATGGATATTCTTCAATATTATACCAAAAGTCAACAAATAGTACCTTCTTAAAGTTCAGGTGCAAATCGAGTATGAAGCCACGTTATTCAATGAACTTTTTGTGCTCTAGCATATTAAAATCTATTGGTCTATCTTCAACTTTGAATCAATCTTTAATTCATGTATGATTTTATAATGTATTGCATTGTTATTAGAAAATATCAGTAATTGAAAAATATTAAATTATGCAGACCTCCCAAATGTTACCACATTTTGTCATACAATATCGAAAATCAGATTCAGTAATATCGCTGCTCTTCTCTTCAGAAAACTCTTTAGGTGTTGCAAAGCTGTCAGGCTTATAGTGGCAGATATGTTTCCCCAAATTCTAATTTTTGCTTGAAAGTGCAAATTTTATCATTAGCAGCAAATAGTCTCGGTTGTGCTCTTGAAGTGACAAAGCTCATGCCATGGATTTGTGAGAAAATGTCTGCCAAATATTCAAATCTGAATAACAATAGTTTGTCAGTTGTTCTTTCAAGTAAAAAATAGTTTTATTAAAAGAAAAAAGGCAGCTAGCTCAGTTCACAATTCAAACTATTGCACGAATGCTTTTCACCGAGACTACTACTGAACTCTGGAAGGTAGCAGAAGTGTTTTATATGTTCTCATTAGTCACATATAAGTACTCAGGAGTAGAGTTTAATATAATTAATTTTTTTCTGCCTCTTGAAAAACATTCTTAAGTGAAACTGGGTTATTTTTTAAAACTATAAGTGTGTGGCAGTGATGTTCGTGCCACTGTTAGTACAATTTAGCGCCACTAACACAATTCCTTTTAAGGTACTAGCAGTTTCACCCATGATCGCTTTTACACCATTGCTACAAATGTCAACACAGTAGAAAAGATCAGATAACATTTCAGTGTTATTATGAAAATAGTTTTGACCTTATAGATCCCAAATGTGCCTGGGAACCCTGGAAAGGATTCCCCAACTGCAGTCTGACTTACCCAACTTTCAATAATATAGAGCTAATTCTAAAGCCTACATAGACATTTACTTAACAAAATTTTGCTTATTGTTTATATAAACAACCTAAACAGAGGGAGTTCAGATCTTTCTTTGAGGTAAAAATTTTGAGCATAGAAAATTCAAGTCAGAGCCATGATTCCACAAATGGATTTAGAAATACCGGCAAGCTCTAAGACCTCTGGATATAGCATAGGAGAAATCTAGGAAAATAGGAACGGCTTTGCAGAAAGGGTCTCATAGAATTATGTGTGAAAGATTTCTCACTTCCCTAAGCCAGTTAATAGGTCAGGAAGACAAACTGAAAGGCCATTTTTCCACTCCCCTCACTCCCTCTCCCCCTCCCCCACATCAGTGATCTGTAGCCTGGTTGTAAAGTGAGCTAAGCTAGTTGGTAATAAACTGTACAGTTCTCTGTTTATGTGAAAATTTTTTACTCTTTTGTCCTTTTAATTCTGTTGTAGATTGTTTTAGTAATTATAATTATATATGTTCGCTTCAGATGAAGAACTTCAAAGAATATAAAATACTGTTTCAGCATTTTACCCATAAATAGGGAAACTAAAATGCAGTTATCCAAATTCACAACCATTAAGTGGGAGAGTCAGAACTGGAGGAACACCTTAATTCTTGAATGCAGGAGTGGAAGAAGTCCTTAATTCTCGAATGCTTTTGTTGAATAATACTTCCCTTTCAGTGTTTGCTTACTCAAGATTTTACTCATTTCAGGCCAAAGAAAGCTCTTCTTAAAGGACTTCATGGTGTATCCCAGTCTACTTCCCATCCAATCACGCTATCACTCTCTAGCTCTCTGTTACCTCCTGGTGGTAGTATATGTAAATTACACGCGAGAGAAAATAACAGAAAGAGATGCTTTGTCTCTGAAATTCCCAGCCGCATCACCACAGCCAAAGCTGGCTGGTTAGTTACAAGCACTGCAAGAGTTTCATTTACATAGGAAGGACCTATTTGTGTCAGGAGAGGACTACTATTTTGGAGGAAAAGCTATCTCATTACAAATAAACAGTTTTAAACATCTATGTTGATTATTCTAGGCTTCTCTCAATTTTATTCATGTTGAGCAAGTTCTTGACTAGGAAATCAGAAAATACTTCTAAAATTAAGCCTTCAATATTTCTGTTGTTGAATTTGTGAGATATATTTAAGATTGTTGTGTCTGCACAATATCTCTATTCCTATTTTCACTGTCTCATGATTCTGAGCTACCCAAATTACACTGCTTAAGCTGTGACTTGAGCATTGGCAATTGCAGCACATTAAACAGAAGAGACTCTCAAATCTTCAGCACAGAGGCCCATTATCCTAGAGAGAAAAATCAATCCATAGGGTATCATTCCTCTCATCTAGTTAACAGAGTAGAGATGAGAGCTCTTAAATCTTAAAAAACTCAAAAGCCATTGTCATCTTTGCCAAAAAATTCTGAAAATTTTTGTCTTATTTCTGACCCCTGCCGTGCATTCCACTAATTTAGAGTTTCAATATACTTCTCGTTGGGAAAGGAATTGTTCCCCAATTAGGAAAATCAGTCATTCATATCTTAGAGTATCTTCTTTCAAGAAACACTCAGATGATATCAAGAGTCCTCAGAAAATGAGAATTTCAAGTAGAATACTTGAAAGAGTGTAAAACTAAAGATGTAACAGTTTGGACAACTAGAGAGCCGTATTTTGGAATTGGGTTCCTATGAATTAGGGCAGAAGAGGAACTGGAAAATAGAATCGGAAGAAACGAGACAATGAGTTCTTTGGGGAATATCACAAGGAAAACTACAGTGAGGAAAGAACCAAGGCCTTGCAAACCCTTGGTTTGCAAAACACATAACCTCATGTCAAAAAAGATGGGGAAGCTGAATGATCTGCCTAGCCAGGTCTGCAGCAAGGAAGCCAAACGAAGAAGGCTACCAGCACTGAACTTTATATAAGAGGAAATTATGCATCTGGGCTCCTAGCATCCCAAAACATTTCAAAGCGAATAGAAAGGAGCTTCGTTGCTCAATCTCAATGGGTGCTCTCAGGGAGCACACAGAATGGGGCGCCTTTGCCAGCATCATAGCAAGCTTTCTTTGAAACTTGCACAGCAGCTCCTGGGCATCACATTTTGGCACATAGTAGGCATTCAGTAAACACTTGCTATTACACACACGGTTAGAGACAGCCCCCATGTATTGGCCCTTCTGTTGTTTACATCTTCACAGCAGGCTGGGACCATCAGCTCAAAGCCCACCAACACCTAACACAAGTTCTTACCCAGGCAATTGCTTAAAACAGAGCTCAACTAAGCACATTTTTAGCCATTTAGAGCTTGCCCTGCAAACGTGCACGCCATGTCTTCTAGCCATAGATAAGAAAAACCTGTGGCTGTAAAACACTCCAAACTGCTGCTGCCCTTTGGAGCTCTTTGACCCACAGACGCCCCACCTGGCTGCTAAGCAACACCATCTTTTCTGGACCCTTCACTCCCTGGAGTTCTCTTGTCCACTTCCTCTTGGGTGGCGGCCTCACACTACTGTCCCAAGGGACTTCCTTCCTCATGCAGGCCTAGCCAAACACTGCACAATACAGCTGCTATGCAATGCTGCCATCTCACTGTCCTGTCTTCCCCGTGATCAGCCCCCACATCCTCAAATCACCACATCCAATTTTCAACAGTCTTCCCAATTCTACCACCTTATATCTCCAAGCCTGCCCGCGCCTGTGTCCCGTGTCCACTCCCACTGCCCAATGCCAGGCCTCATCCCTGCTCATCTGGCAACTGCAACACTGTCGGAACTGACCCTCTTCCCTCTGCGCTAAGCTGGTTCCCTGAGGATACATCCTGCACTCAGTGTCAGGGAGATCTTTCTGCCACCCAGATCTGATGGGTACACTCCCTTTCTTAAAACACTGCTACAAAGTAGTTTCTGACTCCTTATCATGGCTCCTATTCTCATTTTCCATCTCTCCAGCTATATATGCTCCCTAGTTCACATTTGACTGGCACCTACCAAGCTGTTTCCCGCCTTTGTACCTTTGCAAGCCCTAGAAATGCTCATTTCACCATTCATTACCTGATGTCTCCTGCTCATCTTTCTGTCTCAGCTGAATCATCACCCCCCCCAGAAAGCTGTCCTAGGGCATCCAGGGTAGGGAAGGAAAAACATCACTTCCTTCTTCTTATCTTTGGTTCTTTGGCTAGGTTCCCCATAACAAAGGACAGTTGAACAAGAGAAAATCCTACACATGGATTTAAAATAAGTTTCATGTTGGCATGGGAGCCAGCCTTCATAAGGAAATAAAGATCATAAGAAACAGTTAAACTTCTGTGTCTTTATAGAATGAAGAGTGGTGGGGGGGAAAGTGATTGAGCAGAAAGAATGTAATCTCCGGGTAATAAACTAGGGGAAACTTAGCCGGACTCCTTTCTGTGTCCTGTGTTTTAAGAGATAAAGATATCCCTTTCTTCTGAGGATAGGGAGGGTGCCTCTCTCATGAAAGTATTATGACTGCGTCAGGGACAAAGGGCAGGGGAAGGCTGGAGAGACCTTCTTGCATATGCTTCTCAAATTCCTGCAGCTTAAAACAACCAGTATGCCAAGGTATCAAGAGGTAGCATGTCCCGAACCCCAGACAGGCCAGAGATATGCACCACTCACTGGTGCCTCTAGCAGTAAATGCTCTGTAAGTGCCTCCTGAACTGCTACAACCATCAGATAGAAATATGAAATCATCCATTATTTTTACTAAAATTTTGAGAAATTTCTAATCATCAATAAATACAGTCATTGTACTATGCTTTTAAATGACCAAACTCAGAAAAGTTCTTCCTTATTACACATCAAATCTTCATTCCCATGGGGGAAACGGGGGAGATTAATTTTCTCACCCATTTATGCAAGCCCGTAACAAACACGCACTTGTAACACTGCTTCATCCATTAAACTACATTTTACTAAATCACTACCATTTTATATCCATTGATACAATTTTTTTCTGCCTGATTTACATTTTCAATCTGTTTCTGACTCTAGAAGGATTATTTAGCAAAATCCATTCAATTTATAATTGACAGCATCTATTGTTTATCTCAACCAAAAATTCAGCGGTTTAGAATTTATTGCCCAAAATACCTTGAGGACAAATTATCAAATTATCATGGTGACAGTTGGGTTTTCTTTTTAAAAGTAATGTAAAAATAATCTGTGCTTTAGAACACAGCCAGTGTTGCACTTGGAGCTGTTTTCTGTGGGTTGCTAAGATGATAAATGAACATGTCTAAAAATAAACTACTCTCAGGTAACCTGGTGGACTGATCTTTCAAACAACTGATAACAAGCAAATCTTGAGACATGACTAACTTTAGCTTTGACTCTGAGTCCCTATCCTGCTGTTCTTATAAAGGGGCCAGATTTTCTGTGCAACAAAGTTAAGTCAAGACAGCACTGGCCAGTAGGCCTGCCTAAAATAGGTACTCTATTTTAATAGAGGATGCAGGCAAATTCAAGCCACCTAGAAGTTCTTGCAACTCAAAATGAGAATAAATTTAAACAAAGGAAATTAAATCAAAACATTAATAAAAACAAAGGAACCATTTTAATTTAAATATTATCTAATTTAAATAATACAGTAAAATTAGATTTTCCCAATATAAATCAGCAATATACATGCTCATAAAAAGTCAATTTCTTTTAGTGTCCTAAAAATATAAGTTATTAGGAATATCTTCACATTTTAGGATTACTTAATTCAATACCTTCCCAAATTTACTACAAAATACACATAAATGTGCAATGAAGCCTATCCAATTGTTTGTTTGTTTATTTATTTCTTTATTTTGACACAGAGTCTCACTTTGTCACCCTCACTAGAGTGCTGTAACACCGCAGCTCACAGCAACCACAAACTCTTGAGCTTAAGCAATTCTCTCACCTCGGCCTCCCAAGTAAATGAGACTACAGGCCCTGCCACAACGCCCAGCTATTTGTTGTTGTTGCTGTTGTAGTCATGGTTGTTTAGCAGGCCCTGGCTGGGTTTGAGCCCACTAGCCCTTGTGCATGTGGCCGGCACCCTAACCACTGAGCTATGGGCATTGAGCCAGCCTATCTGATTTTAAGAACCACCAATTCTTGCTGAAGTCATGATGAGTGGAAGAGCATGTGAATGTAGAGAGGGAACCTCTAAGGTTATACTCTTTCCTGGCACTCAAGCAAACAACTTTAGCATGTGAGCAGCCAGGATTCAACCCCAAGTCTCCATAGCACATGCTCTTAACTCCTTCATAAGCCTCTAGTTTTATGTTGTTCTTATCTCCTGTTGGCCCGCTCTGTTGGGCTTATTGTCTATGTTGATTTATTCTGCTTTGCCTAGATTCTTTCTTTGTTATAACTCTCCCTCCCAATTTTTGTCAACAGTTTCCTTCTGACATTTGTTCTATAGGTAATAAAGAATGTGACAGCAGAACAAAACAGAGAACTACGAAAGATCACATAAATCAAGTAGTCTGTGGTTAGAATTTCATTATAAGGCGGCAGTAGGAGACAGCTGCATAGCGTAGGTGGGTGACTGAACAAGCCATCTTAAAGGAAGACCAGATTTGAGAGAGGCACAGGGGAGTGATGCATCCCAGGCAGAGGGGCAAGTATGGACGGAGGTGGGGAGGTAAGATGGTGCATGATCAGTCTGTGGGATATGTAATTCCATATGGATGGAACACTGAGTATAAAATATGGTAGAGGAAGATGAGGTTGGAAGGGCAATCAGACATCTCAAAGGCTGAGCAACCAAACATCCAAGTTTGCACAGAAATGAGGAGGTACCCAAGACACAGGACAAGCTATGCTAAAACCAGGACAGTTCCAGGTAAACCTAGACAGGTTGGTCATCCTGCATCCAAAGGTGTGCTAAGCTGTGTTTAAATGGGTCTGAACTTCTCTGTAGGCAGAAGGGAAATAAGGAAGGATATGAGCAAGTACGAGACTAGATAGTTTATTTCTAGCATGTAATTCACAATATATTAGTCTTTGAAAACATGGTTTGCAACCCACTGGTGAGTCACAAACTCAAGTTGGTGGGCACAGGTAGCAATGTTTGTTTGTACCACATGAAAACCATTAGAAAGCTCTGCACTTAGTTAAGAACTTGTTTTGGCTGGACACACACATACATTCACTATTTTCCACACATATTATTTATTATTGTCAGTTGCAGTTAAAAGTTTGAATTATATCAGGGTTCATCAATTGCCAAATTAATAAATTTTTAGCTCTAAATTTATCTTTAGGGCTGGGCACGGTGGCTCACGCCTGTAATCCCAGCAACTCTGGGAGGAGGCAGAGGCGGGTGGATTGCCTGAGCTCATGGGTTTGAGACCAGCCTTAGCAAGAGTGAGACCCTGACTCTAAAAATAGCCAGGCATTGTGGCAGGCATCTTGGGAGTCCCAGCTCCTTGGGAGGCTGACACAAGAGGATGGCTTGAGCCCGACCAAGAGTTTGAGGTTGCTGTGAGCTATGACAGCACAGCACTCCACCAAGTGTAACAAAGTGAGACTCTGTCTCAAAAAATAAATAAATTTATCTTTACTTTTATCCCTTCTGAGTCAACATTTTTTACATGTCATGACACCCACAGATCACGGTGACATCTATAGACTATGTTGGGGTGAACAGAGAAAGCTGTTCCCTATTACAGGACACTGACCAGGCTCTGACTACCCTGAGGGTCAAGAGATTAAAACCTGATACACACTTAACCTGTAATCCACTCACAGAACACTCATGGCAAAGCTCAACCACAGAATGACCAAAGCAAGCTTAGCACTATTTGCTTAAATCTATAATACAAACGATGAAGGTGATAAAACATTCAATGTGGAAAAGACAAAGTAATTCCTGAAGACTTCAAGGAAGAAACACATCAAAGGTGGATGTACTTAAAAAAAAAAAAAAAATCAGCCAACCTCTCCAGCTGCCCTGCTATGCCCATAAGAGCGAAGAAAATCAATACTGCCAGAAATGCAGGACCATCACATATTTCCTGCAGACCAGATCAGCACAAATACTGAATGCCACTCTAAGGTCTGGACACTTGCTATTTGCCCCATCAGCATAACCTTTATATTCCTGTTAGACAGCAAATGCTCATCTGAAAAGCTTGGCTGAAAATTCCTTAGCCTGCCCCCAGCACTCAGCCTTCTCTACACGATTGGATAACTCAGTGGTGTGAGGCGGCATTCAGAACCGATTTCTGGAGCAGTCCTAAGAGGCTTAAACCTTTCTGATACTCAATGTGTATTTTTTATATTCAAGACTTAAAAAAAATTTAGCTAGAGGCAGTTTCAACCATCTGTCTCTTTGAAAATAGGATGCAGGCTCATATACATAAGCTTTAAAAAATTGGCAGAAAGAATTAAAATGAAAGAAGAATTCTATCTCAATTTTGAAGACTATGCTAGGGAGCACAAAATATCCAAAGTCGGTAGTCGTTACGCTAACTTGTCAATCTCCTCTTCTGACTGTGAGGTTGCCCCCCATGCCAGACCTTTCCCACCTAGCGATGGCCTTGGGAAGGAGCAGAGTGGAGACATTAGAGTCACCTTTCCAGTTTGAAAGGTATCGTCAGGGAGGTGGGATATGACAATTATAAGGTACTCTCTAAGAATTAGGAAACAGTGGAAATACAGCATGGTCCCTTTCTGAGTTAAGCTAGATCTCATCCTGAAAGACAGGGCAATTCCCAAGCCTAAAACATAAAAGACAGTGGCAAATGTAAGGGGAGAACCCTACAACACAGGGTTGACCAAATGCAATGGAAACCAACCACATAATTAGTGGTAACCAGCTGCAAAACCTATTACAATTGGCAGAGAATAAAGTCTTAAATGCTAGGAAAGGGGTAAGGGGTTTTCAGGTTTTCTCCAGTGTGTGCAGTAAAAGGGTGCTCTGCCCAGCTGATGTCATCTTTCCAGTGTACCTGTCAGGAGAGTCACCACACAGCGCCAGACCATCACCCTGCAGCCTCCTGAAGATGACCACGCCCCTGGCTCTGGCTTCATGGCCTCCAGCCTTTCATCTTCCCACTTCAGCCAAAGGAGGCAACTCTAGGTGCTTCCAGCTATTCAGGCCAAAAATCTTGGATTCATCTCTGATTTCTCTTTCTGTCAATCTCCACATCCAATCTATTACAAAGTATTTGAGCTGCTCCCTCTAAACATTTCAAGAATATACCTACTTTTCACCACCTCCTTTGCCGTCACCCTGTCCAAACCACCATCACCTCTCATCCATATTACTGCAAAAGCTTTTTCCAAGGGTCTTCTCATTCCTACGCTTGGGCCCCTTTCAGCCCATTCTCTACACAGCTGCTAGAGTGATTCATTAAAACACATGTTAAATCTTGTCACTTCTCTGCAAAAAGCTCTCTGATGGCTCCCTCTCAGAGTAAAAGCCAAAGTCCAACAGTGGCCTCCACAGCCTTACATCATGCAGCCCTGTTACTCTTCTATTTCATCCACAGACACACTAGCTTACGCACTCCTGTTGTTCCTAAAATACACCAGGCACATTTCCATCCCAGGATCTTTGCATCTGCTCTCCCCTCTGCCTGTTACACATTTTCCCTACATATCCAAATGACTTGTTTCTTTGAGACTTAGTTCAAATTCCATCTCATTGAGGCTTTATTTGACAACCTTAAAATAGCACTCCCCACTGTCCTGCATTCCCAAGTCTTTTCCACTGCCTTAAGTTTTTCCTCATTTTGTGTATCGGAACTAACATTGAAGTATTTTCCATTGCTTGTCTTTCCTTCTAGAATTTGAGCTCCAGTGAAGGCAGCGTTTTATCCATATTGTTCACCAATACTCAGGATAAAGACTGATACAGAGAAAGTAAATGCTTGCCAAATGAATGAACAAATTTGGCTTCAAAAATGTGCCTGAAGGAGTCCCTTTCCTTCCTCCCAGCCTTCATTTCTACAAAAAGGGTTAAAACTCCATTGCTCTTCCACTGTCCCTCTCAATCCCTTTTGCTTTGATCTAGTGTCCTCAACTGCCATATTAGTGCCACACCCACATTTCGCTTCTTTCCAGCCCTCTAACCATAAATGGACCATCTTAATTTTCCAGTGCCCATGTTACCTCTGAATTAGGCCTTTAGGATTATCGTTTGTGACCACAGGCTAGTCGTATCCCAACCGTCCCAGCTTCGACCTCTGAGACCAAGGGCCCAGAAACCTGAGTTCTCAGAAGAGTTTAGAATACTAGCCTCTAAGCAAGGGCATTGTGATCTGATGGGAAGTGAGCTTTCTCCTGGAATTTTATGTTCGTGGCCTAATACATAATGCATACTTACATTACGTTGGGTATTTATTCCCCATTAAGTTGCCGGAGACTTTTGGCTACCTAAGAACAATGTAACATCTAGACCCTCAAAACTAAGATTAAAACCTTAATTCTGCCTATCTGTATAGCTAACTGCCAGCCCGCATCACATCTCTGTCTGAACAGCTGCAATGTAACAGCTGACTACAAATAAGAATGTCGATGCCCCAGAGTGTCACCCAGTCATGATTTTAGCACATGAGCATATGCCCACACACATATGCTTATATTGTCACCTAACCCCAAATTCCTCGAGCAGCTCAGAGCACACTTCTTCCCACTGCTCCCGCTTTTCTGGGGACCCTTTGTAGGCAGGGAGTGGAGTGAGAGAGGGTGGGATGATTTACCCTGATATAAGGAGACAGAACACTCATGGTATCCAAACAAGGTCCTCCATATGTTTCTAAAGTGGGGTGAATCACACTAATCAACTCAATTTTTTATGTTGCTAAGAGTCAGGAAGCTCAAGTAGTCAGTTCCAGGATGCTAAATTTTCCTTTATGTTAATTCAATAAAATGAATCCTTCCTACAAAGAACAAAGTGCCTTTCTGGGTGCTATAGGACTTACATACATGATCAAGATAAAGTCTGTCCCAAAATGCATGTAATATTGGAGCATCTGAAAACATTGGCAGCACTGCATGACCAAGGCGGAAAGCACCCAGGAGAGCCTGCAGGAGTGGAGCATGAGGGGCTTTCTGTAGGAGGAGCAGCGAGACCTGGACACCCACATGCGGGGAGGGTGGGACTGGGGTGCATGTCCTGTGGCAGGAGAGCAGGGGGCCCCACCAGCAGGCACTGCTCAGTGGGTTTCAGCATGTGGCCAAATGGGGTCAAGGTGGCAGGGGAGCCATGGCACATGCTCAGGCCACACCTCATCCAGGGCAGTTATTTCTGCCCTCTCGTTCTGTCTCACTTCACAAGAAAAGTTATTTATTTTTAAAACATGTAAGAGTCTTGAAAAAAAATCAAGAATTTCTGTGTTAAGCCAATTCCATCTACTCAAATATGTTAATCAATACAAATAACTGGAATTAACACTTGTTGTACACATCACACCTTTGCTGTAAGAATGAAAAAGTGAGAAATTAAGCATTCAAATAGATTGCTTAGTGTTTTTAATTAATATATATATATATTCTTTACATAAGATAACATTCCAAATATAAATCTATCGCCTAAGTAATCTCTTAGGTTTGATTCCTTATTCTATAAAAAGAATAGGGAACTTGGGGGGGCTTCTGACACATATCTTCAAAATGACATATTTGCCTAGCTCTACCTCCACTTTTGGGAAGGTGGAGCAGACTTTGAACATCACCAGGGTACATTAGGAGATTACTGAATGAACAAACAAAAGAACAAGCCTCCAACTGCAAGGTAGGCCAGGCCAGGCTGGAATAAAGGCAGCAGCAGCTTTTCTAGTTTGGTTTAATGATTGTAACAAGCTAGTAAACTTCCTTCAGCCCTGTCTGATACCATATACACTCCCATTGTCTGGCAGGGACTTAAAAATGTTTATTGGATGAATGAAAGAATGCTACAACCTCGACAGTCACATGTGCAAGGAAGTAGATCATTACCCTTATTTTTCCTATTTGGCACCTGTCCCCTTCTATATGCTGGCCCTACATGAAAGGCAGGACCTGGCCAGTGGAAAGAATGATGCAAGGCTCTACAAATAATGTAGAAATTACCAAAGCTGGTCTGACCTCTCATTTTAGAGTGGTCAAAAGTGGCCTCAATGAGATGGAATTGGAACAATGCTCATTGGAGGTGACACACTTGAACTCTCCTAGGCACTGAGAACTTACTACCTTGTGGCCAGCCTAGCCCATTTAGCAAAGATTCTCCATTATATTGATATAAACTCTGCTTCTCACTAGAACACTGGGCCACAACAGACAGGTGTCCTCCTACTCACTTGCCAAAGACAGTGTCCTCATGCCCACCCCTTCATGGCTTACAGCACACAATTTCTCTCCAGCATCACATTAAGTTCCTCCCCATTTGCAGTCAAGGAGTGGTGGCAGAAGGCCAAAAAAGAAACAGAGGAAAGAAAGTCGGTACCCTTCATGGCGGGGTGCACGGCCTCCTCTTTATCATACTAATACTTGCTTGTCAAACCTTCACCTGCAGCACTGACCCCAAGTACCGGACCATGATCTGCCCACAATGCATTTGTGTCACAGATCATGGTCCGGTACTTGGGGTCAGTGCTGCAGGTGAAGGTTTGACAAGCAAGTATTGGTATGGTTTATATTTTAATTTAAAGTTACTTTGGAGTGCTGGGGGTGAGTGCAGAGAGCTAGGAAGTGTACCTACCACAGACCTGATTTACAAGATCAGAATAGAAGCCAGCTTGATACTCTAGACCAGGCATCCTCAAACTGTGGCCCGCAGGCCACATGAAGCGGTGTGAATTGTATTTGTGCCCGTTTTGTTTTTTACTTCAAAATAAGATATGTGCAGTGTGCACAGGAATTTGTTCATAGTTTTGTTTTTTTTTTTTTAAACTATACTCTGGCCCTCCAACGGTCTGAAGGACAGTGAATTGGCCCCCTGTTTAAAAAGTTTGAGGACGCCTGCTCTAGACATATCTAGACTAAAGTTGCTTCAAAGGCCATGGAAAATGCTGGCTGAACATTTTGCTTTATCTGGCCCTTACACTGTCCTTACCCTGAGCCATACATTGCTCTCCCTGGCATAGATGGAAATGTTCCAATGACCCGGGTTCAGGAGGGTAGATTTCCAGAATTCTGGAATTACAAAGCCCACTTCATTTTGGGCCCAGATTTCCAACAGGTGACACAGTTCAGGAAGTCAATGTTTGTACTAAGCATATCAAAATCATCTGATAGAAAAAAATTAAATCCTATAAGAAATGGAAAATTAATTGGGATCTATTCTTTTAGACCTCATCACAACACTAGGAGGTGGATACTATTATTATCAGTCCTGTTTTACCAATGAAGAAAATGAGGTACAGGGAGCAAAGGAGCTTGTCAAATTCACATAGCTGGTAAGTGATGAGACCAGGACTTGAACCCCAGCTCCAGAGGCCAGGCTCTTGTACTAATTACCTCTTAGTCATAATAACTGTTATAATTTTTTCTAGGTTCAAATCAGGTCCATGACAAAAATAATGATAAGATAAAAACATTAATACAAATGTTTTTATCTGGATAACACTGATGTGTGGTCTGTCTACTGATTTAAAGAAGTGATCATTCACTTAATTTTTAATCACTTCCTTCTTTGACCCCTCCTTGTACCTCGGTATACCTCTATGAGGCATTTGTCACATTTTTGCCATTTGTGGTAACCATTTGATATGCGATGACATATGACCGCAGCATGTTATCGGTATTGAATTGTTCTTCTTTCCCCTGGATGTACCCTGCTCATTATCACGTGCCTACCAAACTCGGTCTTACTCCTGGCTGGCAGCCCATAAGTACTAAATGAATATTCTCAACTTGACTTGAAAAACTACCAATGGAAGCTAATTTTCACCCCTACACATCTTGACTTGAAAAACTACCAATGGAAGCTAATTTTCACCCCTACACATCTTTCCTTTATTTATTATCAGTAGAATCTATATATTTGTAAGCTCACTTTTCCAGGAACCTGTCATTCCTCATGAAGCTAAAATCATCCAAATGCACTTTATATTCTAAATAGGAATTCTTTCACGTACTCCTAGAGATGGATGTGGAAACCACTACCAATGTGGTTACATGTCAGTCAGTGTCCCTACAGATGCTTCTTAGAGACTACGGTTATCAGCAGGTGTAGGCAGACCTCAGGTAAGTCTCTCCTTCCATAGTCATTTGGGTTAATCACATAAATTCCAATCATCCTCTCATAGGACCACACTTAAAGACTGCTTCATCGTCAGGCATGGCCACATGATTGGCTTTGGCCAATGAAATGTAAGTAAAGGGGGAGGTTTGGTACCCAGTATGCAATTTGCCACAGGGACTGTGAAAGTGTATATCAAGAGCAAACTTCTCCAGCCTGGGTCTCTGGGGAATACGTAGAACAGAGTCTCTTGTTGACCCATGCTGGACACATAACTGTAGTAAGAATCTTATGTTACCCACATGAAGTTTAGGAGTTATTTGTTAGTGTGTCATAACACAGCCTGACCTGACTAGATCTACCCTAAGGAGTCAGAACTCTTATTACTTTTTACCTTCCTTAATTCAGTTTTGGCAACTTCACCTCCTTTACCATCCCCATCTAAAAGTGGCTGTGGCACACCCTGTGGTGAGGGTGTAAAGAATAAGAAAGTACTAAATGTCATTATTAACCACACAGCCACCTGAGCGTGTGCCTTCCAACTTTCATACTGTCTTTCCCCCCAAAGAATTTAGAAAACACTCTTTCCCCATCCCGCCCATGTCTGCCTTCCCAGAGTTTGGGATGGTGCTTCCATTACCCTGACCCAACCTCAAAAGTAAAGTTTTGCCCAGTTAACTGCAGGAAATCGCTTAGCCTGGTTAGAATGTGTCAAGAAAAAGGAGCATTTGAAGAAAGTATCTCTCTCCTTCCCCACAACTGTTTTGTAACTTGCCTTTTCTACCTACTTTAAACTCAATTCTGTGGCCTTCGACTTTGAGGAATTCATAGTTCTTCATTTTAAAAAACAAGGGACTCCCAAGGGAAATGAGCACAGTTCCTCCCCCCTCCTCCCTTAAATGGCATAAGATATGGTATTTCACCCTTGCTTGATAAGCCAATTCAGCAGCTTTTGAAAAATATTAACAAGCTTAAAATAGGAAGCAAGAAAACCTGTAAATATTCAAAACCCCAAACCTGGCCTTTACAATGTCCCTGGGTGGTCCATATTTGCATTGGGAGATTTAGTTTGGCATTTTAACTTATGTAAATAGATTCTCACTTTCCCCTGAGCCCAAAGGCAGTGTAAGAGGGAGGATCCTCTTTCCGAATCAGCAGTAACCTATACCTTGTGAACAGAGTCATACTTTTCAAGGGAACAGGCAGAGGTGGTTTACTTTTATTTATTTACTTATTTCTTGTTATTCTCTCTTCCACAAAATGCACATCAGTTTCCATGAATCCTTGCTATACTAACAGGACGGATATTGAAACACAAGACACAGCGTGATTTTAAAAGGGGACATGCTGTGTCAAAACACACATTCCCCACAGGGCTTGCTCCCCTTTCTGTCATCCAAACTCACCAACTGGTGACATCTCACAAGTTGGTTCTGAGACAATCTCAGGGTCATCCCCTGCACTCAGACTCATTTTATCGGTCAGCAACTTGATAAACATTTAACCTTCCATATGGTACACTAGCAAATCTAAAACTGCACTCAAAAGGAGAAGACTTCATTCCATTTCAACGGGGCAAATCTTCATCTTGTCAAGTGGCTCAAAGGAGTAGGGCGCTGTCTCCATATGCTGGAGGTGGTGGGTTCAAGCCCAAGCCCAGCCCTGGCCAAAAACTGCAAAAAAAAAAACCCAACAACAAAGAAATGGGTATATTTCAGGGCTAGGTAGACAATCTAATGAGCATGCTAAACAGGAAACTGTGGACAAGGGATATATGATGTTTTGGCATCCTTTATTCACTAGAGCTATTTTTATTATTTATTTATTTGTTTATTTATTTATTTTGAGATGCAGTCTCACTCTGTCACCCTGGGTAGAGAGCTGTGGCATCATCATAACTCATAGCAACCTCAAACTATTGGGCTCAAGATCATTTTGCCTCAGCCTCCCAAGATGCCTGGCTAGTTTTTTATTTTATTTATTTTATTTTTTATTTTTATTTTTAGTAGAGATGAGGGTCTTGCTCTTGCTCAGGCTGGTCTCAAACTCCTGAGCTCAATCAATCCACCTGCCTTGGCCTCCCACAGTGTCAGAATTATAGGCATTAGCTACTGTGTCCAATCTCAATAGAGCTATTTAAAAGACACTCATTATTCTTGGCTTCGCTCTGGGCATTAGAAGCATCAAAATTTCCCCTCCTTCCACCAGAAAGGAACCAAAGTACTGGACTGCTCAGTGGGAAGTGTCAGATCAAGGCCAGATCAAAAGAATCAGCCTAAGGGATTCATAAAGGAAAACACAAGACTCAAACCCTGCTGTCTGTTATTTCTAGAATGAAAAGCTGTCCTCCCCAAGACACCCCTTCCCCCAACAGAAATCACAACATGATCCTGAGTCAGGAAGGCAAGGCTTCCAGAATTCTAGGCATTATCAAACCTGCATTCATGTTCGCCCAGACACATAATGGGTGCTACATGTCAGGAAATGAATGTTTTTACTGAACACATTAAAAATGATCCAAGAGTTCCAAAGAAGTCCATCTTACAAGAAAAGGCAAATTAAGTAGGATATATTCCATCTAATATTTCAGGTCAACAACAGCTTGATGAATATCTACTAGGTGTAAGACCCTCTGCTAGAAGATAAAAGGATGTCTCAAGGGGCTTAGTGTCTAGACAGGGAAGAAAGTATGTACATAAATAAAATAAGTATAACTCAAAAAAATGGTTTTAAAAACCATACCTTTGATTCAAAATAAGGCAAAATCTCACATATTCCAGAGAGAAGAAGGCTAGAGAGTGAAAAATTTGCTTTTTGATAATAAAAAGTATCTTCCACGTGTTAAACATGTTCCATGTGCCGTGCCCTATACACTCATTTTCTACAGTCCTCACAAGTATGATCCCTCTTGTTCAGATGAAGAAACTGAGGCTCACATGGTAGTAAGTGGGGTATCTTGCCTCTTCTCACTACTTTATGCTGCCTCTTTGACGCTGTACTTTTATTATCTTGTAAAAGATCAAACAAAGAAATGAACTTAAATTACATGGGGAAGATTTCAACGAGAAAACCAGAACATCTAAAGCAGAATTTCCTAATCTTGGCATCATTCTTGGCACTTGGGACTGCACAGCTGTTTGCTGTGGGACTGCCCTGTGCACTGTAGGATGTTTCACAGCGGTCCTGACTCTATCTGCTAAGTGGCCTGCCCTCTCCCCAGCTGTGATAACCAAAAGTATCTTTAGACATTGCTGAATGTCCCTGTTGTTGAAATTGCAAGGGCTTTCAGGCTTTCAGACATCTTGTTGGGAGAATAAGAAAAGCTGCCTGGAATGGGTGAAGGTGCCTCAAATCCATCTCTTCCACTGACGGAGATCACAGGCTTTGAAAGCAGAGGCTGTGTGCTTGGGGAAGATCAGGGTGTAACTATCAAGAGGCTGTGTGCATTGAAGGCAGGTTGTGTGTGTGTGTGGGGGGGGGAGTGATATCTAACTGAACAGGAGTTTTCTGAATCTCAGTTCCTTTGTCTTACAGAAAAATCTACCATTTCTGGGAAACCACTCAAAAGGTCAAGTTGTTAGTTAACGGAGGAGATTTTAAAAAATCACACAGGTGTTATTGAAATTTGTTCATAAAACTGGTTACATCCCCTGGAAAGGACAATCACTCCACACTGAGAACCACTGATCCAGTAAATATACTGGAATGGGCTGATCGATTTCTGAAAATCATGAAATAGAGGAAAGACAGCTATCCACATAGTCACCTCACCACCTTCCTATCTCACTGAGGGACGGAAATGGGCCAGCCACTCTGTGGGTCCTTTCTGGCCCTACCAACCTCCACTTTGACCCCTGTGTAAGAAAGGTGCTGGCTTGACTGCCAGTAACTGCCCTCCTGCTGGTCCAGACTTACAGCCCCTGTGCTGGTTCAAGCTGTGGTCTTCAAACTGCTAGCTGTACACCCCTGGCCTAATGAAGCCTTTATAAAGGGCATGTAGGCTGGGAGCAGACTCAGTCCTATAATTCCAGCATTTTTGAAGGCCATGGCAGGAGGATTGCTTGAGGCTAGGAGTTCAAGGCTGCAGGGAGCTATGATCACATCACTGCACCACTCCAGTCTGGGTGATAGAAAGAGACTCTGTCTCTAAATTAAAGAAATAAATAGATTAAAAAATAAAGAGCATGCAGGCATGGGAAGACTAAATGACATTAATTTCCGGATCGGCAGCTTCTGTCTGCATGCTTTTTTAAAACTATGCTTGTAGACTCATTCAGGGTCTGCTTTCCCACCTCCATTTTTACAAAACCTCATTTTCCATGTATTGTGTAAAAAAAAAAAAAAAAATCCCACCTAAATCTTATTGCAGTGTTTCACCCCAAGATGTAACAAGATACAAAAATATCCCTCTGTTAAAGAGCTTCATCACATACTTGTTGAGGTTGGTGTAGTATTTAGGTTTTACTTGGATTCAAAGATGATGTCATCATTTTATTCTTAATTTAATAATTTTTCACTTTTAACAATATTCTGAAAATCATATTCATTGTGATTCACTAGATTTATTGTGAAAAACATTAGATGTCAACCTGAAATGTGTGGATGCGAAGGAGCTGCAGAATTTTTAAAAACTCATTAAGGGTTATAGGAGAGAAAAAAATGTTGGAGGAGCATTGGGTTAAAGCGTAATGAATTTCACTGGACTGGTCACCGAGCAGATCTGTTGATTAAGTACAATGATCCTCTTCAGTCTCACGACCTTTTTGACGAATGCTCTCAACTCTAAGCGAAGTTTCCACTTTGTGCTTTTGCCCCATTAATGGCCTTAGCTGTTCTGTACCCAAGAATGAAACAGTAAGAGTAACAAATATGAGGATAGCAAGATATAAGGAAGCAGAAAATGTTAAGGCTTAAGAAACATTTTGGAAGCAAAAGCAGCTGCTTGTGAGGATTTTAGAAATGATGTGAACTGAAAACTAAAGAGCACATACATGGGACAGCTGGTAAGCAGAGGGCTGCACAGGGTTTAGAAGCAAGTCAGTGTGCGGGCTTATGACACAGCCACTATGTCAGGGAAGTCCCAGAAAACTGAGCAGCCTTAAAGTAAAAGTGTTCCAATTAGTCCACTTTTGCCTCCCAGCTACCCCTGCAAGACAGTCCTGGGCTGTGTGAGGTGTGGGTTGCTATGCATTTGTACTCTTGTGCGGATGACACAAGAATCAAATATGGAGCTCCATCCTTCATCACCTCAAGGAAAGCAGGGCTTGCTTGTCTTTTATCCAGCTAAGACACGTGATTTTTTTGTTCCCTTTGACAAGCTTTTCGAATCAGCGTGGAAGCATGTTTCTTAGGGACTCTCTGTCCTGCCGCAATAAAAAGCTACATACACTGAGCAAAACTCTTTGGTATCCCACATAGGCAAAGGAACAAAGAGATATGTTGGCAAAAGAATAAACAGACTTTAGAATCAGGCAGATCTGCACCTAAAATCTAGCCCTTCCCCTATCTGGCCTCCTGTGGCCTCAAGCAAGAGACTTAATCTCACCAAGCAGCAACTTGTTTGTCAAAGAAAGAGGAAAATGTCCCCACCTTCCAGGGATGTTGGGCTGCTTCACCAAACTAACTCATCTAGAAGACACTGAATAAGCATAAGGAATGGCAAATAAGATAAGGCTGCCCGCCACTCCTCATGACCCCCTGTGGTTACATGGTGTGTTAGTGTACACTCTACCTGCCACCTGGGCTCCAGATGAAATGCCAAAAATGTCCTCAGAGCCAACAACGTTTTTCCTTGACTGGCTCTGGCAGGATGGTTTTGCCTTGTCTTCAGCATATTTCAGCAGAGTAACCTCTGCTCCTTCCCTATCTAAAACAACACACCTAAACCACTGGTTCTTAATCTATTTTTAGTTATAAATATACCATTCTTTCCCTAGAAAATTGCATTTATACATAAATATTTAAAAGTTTACATCAGTTTTAGTGGGTTCAATGACCACTTGAAAACGATTTGTGTACCTGTGTCTATGGACTTTTACAGTGTCTATGGCCTTTTGTTTAAGAGGGTTGCTCCAAACAAAGAATTAGAGATGCTTTATGAACAGGGGGGCTATTCAGGAGTAGCACCTGGGCGGTGATGTTTATGCTACAGGCCTCCTGCAGAGAGCAAAGGAAAGGAAGTAAGTTCACTATATAGATGAAAAGTCCCCAGTTGAGAGGAATAATTTTGACATGGCCCTAGACAAGAGTTTATACACTGCAAAGAAGAAAAATGAGAACAAAATCAACCCTAAAGTTTACTGTCCCAGCAAATTTCCCAAAGGAATATATAATCTCACATTTTTTTAGGGGATATAGAAGCCACAAACGTGTCAAGTAAGAAGTATCCCTGATGAAAGTAGCCATTATTTACATGGTATTCGAGACTCACAAAGGATTGTGGGGGATTAGCTAATTACATCTAAAAGACAAAACCAAGGCAATATTTAATTTCAAAGGCACGATGGGTCCGCTGTGCCATATCATTCACAGTTACCAATCAGGTGCCAAAAAGTGCAGCTACACTATGGCTTCAAGGAAACAATTATGGCTTACAGGAAATTTGGCAGCAATTATGAAAGAAATAAATACACGCTGCCTTTTGGTTTCTTACAGAGGACAGTAATGGATGAGTTCTCATTTTAGTCATCAGACAGACCTGATTTGAATACTACCTCTGCCATCCATTAACTATGACCTTGAGAATGTCATTTAACTCAATTTTGTGATGTGTATCTCATTTAACATTATATTAATCTAAATAAATATAAATGTTATATATTTATTACAAATGTTATATAATATAAATGTTTAAATGTTAAAATTTTGTTAATTAATTACATAATTAATATAATTGTTCATTTATGAATTATATAAATGTTAAAATGAGACAACATGAGAAAAGAACCTGCCATTCAATATATGAAAATCAACCAATGTGGTTGTTTTAGTATATAGAAGATGGGTTCAAAGTCCAGTCAGAATTTCTACATTCAAATCCTGGCTCTATAACTTAGTAATTGAGCAATCTCTGGAAAGTTACCTGACATCTTGGTGTCTTGGTTTCCTCACCTGTAGAATAGGATTACAAACGGTATCTGCCTTGTAAGATGTGTGCGAAGAGTAAGTAAATTCATACACGTGAAAGCATTTTAAAATGTAACGCCTGGTGAAGTGGTCAACACATTTTAGCTACTGATATCAACCATTGTTTCATTTGGCAGAACCAAACAGAGAACAAAGTAATAAGGGAATATACTCATATTCACTACAGCCATGTGTGACCTTTCCATTTGACTCTAGGTCAAACGGTAGAAAGAGACCAGGGAGAATGAGCAGCCCATGAAGGTACCAGGGTGAAAGCCTAGCACGCGGTGCTAAGCAAGGTGCTAAGTGAAGTACAACATACCAACATACTTGTATTTTACAGGATTGAGCTATGTGGCCACTCCAAGTACAGACCAAGTTGCATCCAGACTGGATCCTCAAGAATTGCTTGACTCAGCACAGTAGTCAAAAGAAAGGCTCATTTATTAAACATAGAATTGGGAAGAAGTATTTTGGGAAGTAGAAAGTTTCCAAAGAAGGATCACAAAGCCCTCTCTTAGATGTAAACATGATGGCAGAAACACCAAGTGACTTCCTCTTACTATCTTGGAAGTTAGTCAAGAAACTGAAGTCCACGGACCACTACTATAAGAACTCTGTCCCTTTTTCTTGCAGGTTGAATGTGTTTTCTCTGCCCATGTCCCTAGTGGTGATTTTACCTAATGTTATAGATATTCAACAGCAAAACAATTATGCACATTTTCAGTAGGAAAGGGAGGAAAGGCTGGAGTCAGGAGGGGCTGGGAATCACTCCTTCTTACTCCAGGGGACTGTAATAAGAGGCAGGCACCATCCCACAAACAAAAGGGGAAGAAACAGGTGCATTCCTACCTGAGGCCTGAGGCCAGGTAGAAAAAGAGAGATGCAGGATTATTTCCAAAAATAGGGCCCAGAGCTGTGTAGGCTGAAAAAACCTGCATGGGGAGTCCCAACTGCGTTGTCAAAACAATCAAATGAGGGTGCTAGAAAATTTTTAAGAGGAACAGTGCTTGGAGCAGTAGATCCTCAGATATTGGGAAATATTGAAGAATTGGTTCCTCTGAGAAGAACATTTGGTAGCCCAGAGGTAAGGGTGTCAGATTTTATCCTACTGAGAAACATGGTCAAGAAAAGCAGTTTTGGCCCTTTTTTCCACATTAAACCTTCTGGAGCAAAGTTGGCATTACAAACAATCAGAGGAAGTACTACTCACACTCACAAACTGCTAAAGCATGCAGTCTGCACTGAATTCACCCACTCCAAATTCACTAACACAGATCAACATAGTTCTCCATAATCTCCACAATAAAAGTATGTACCTGGACAGCCACCCTTACCTGTGCTAGCTAGTATTGGCTAGTGATGGAGCGCTTACTGCACTCACCTATGCCTTTCTGTTAGCTAAGCTTTCTGCTAATCTGGAGTGTTTGGAAGCAGTTTTTCACAACTCTGAACTACAGTAAGTCTACAATGCCCACCTGAAAGGCATTCCAAGCAAGAAAATGGCTGGCTACTTGTTCCTGCCCCTTATCTAAGAGTAGCAAAGGCCAGGATAATAATGAACATATTCTATCTTCTGCATTTCGTCTCTGATTTCCTAAGTCATTTCCTGTCCTGATCCCGGGCTTCAGTTTAATCTTTTTAGCTAAGGTACAAATCACGAGACTGCCGCACACTCAGTTCGCATCAGGGCTGCCCACATCACTGCCCCATGATGACGCCGCATAGATTTGTAAGGCCAGCGCGATTCCGGGTGGGAGCCGGGGAAGGAGAGCCGGGCGGCCGCCAGGGTGTTTACCAAAACACATCCCCCTCCCCCCGCCACACTTTTTCCGCAGCAGCACGAGAAACTGGCGTCTTCTTGTGTGTTTCGTTAATGCCTGCTGGAAGTGCATTCTCTCCCTCGGACTCGGCAGATAGCGACAGCATCTGAGAGCTTTGCAGACAGCTCGAAAATGTAATCAAACAGCACCCTCCCTCTCGCTCTGCAGCTCCCCCCGCCCCCAGGGGCCGTCAGCTGGTGGCCCAGAGGGGCGCAGATTTCACCGCCGCCTGCCCTCTGCTCTCTGGGAAAAGACCCAGGCGGGGCGCCCTGGACGCCCCTCCCCGTACACAAGGTGGGCGACAAGGTGATGACACTACGACCCTTCCTGCTCTGCCCGGCTCTCGGCTGCGCCTGCGGAGCTGCAGGAGGGGGCTGCCGCCCGGGGGCTCTGGCCACCTTTGGGCGCAGCAGAGTCCACAGGAGCCTGGGAAGGGGGCCGAGGCCAGGGTCCAGCGAGCCTGCCGGGGCTGCAGCTACACCGACTCCCAGGGAAGACACCGCGGTGGGGAGGATCGGCCAGGGATAGGGGGTGCGCGGAGGCGGCGACATCCCGCCGCTGTTTACCTGGGCGCGCTGGGCAGCGGCGGCGGCTCTCGGCGGCTCCCGAGGGTGGCGGCCCCGCGCGGGCAGGATGTGCTGTCTCACCCTGTGCCTGCCGCTCCGGCGCGCTCCTCCCGGGAGCGATCACTTCCTCCCTCTCCCCGAGCCCAGCACTGACAGCTCCTCCGGAGCACCCGGTCTGCGGGGTTCGCCCCGCCCCCGGCCCACGCCCTCCACGCCCGCGCCCCTCCTGCGGGAGGGCCTGCGCTCCCCCTCTCGGTGCAGGTCTCACCGCGAGGGGTGGCGCTGGTCCCGGGGCCCGGGTGAGGAGGGACCCGGGAGGTCATGCGACCGTCCCTCAGCCACTGGCAGGACTTTACACCTAAGTTGTGGCAGACAGGAGAGCTCCGGTATTCTGGGAGCTACTTCTCCTCAAGTGCCACCATTGAACAACTTTCACTCCAAACAACTATACTTTAAGGGCATTTAAACAGAAACAGAGAAAGCGTTTATCTACCTGCCAGACACGATCACTTATGGCTCTGGTTTATCCCAATTTCACCAGAAGGGGGAAAATATTATATATGGTAGATAGATCTGTCTATCTATCTATCTAATCTATCATCTTCACATACTTCTTAGATACTAGCTTTTAAAAATCTGGGTAACCATTCTTGGACCTTCAAAGCTTGCCATAACAGCTAAATTAGAAGGCTGAAAAATGGAGTCTGGGATGTTAATCAAACTCTCATTTGGAGGTTTGGCTCCATTTTATACAGAAGCTTTTTTTTTACTTTGTTCTTGAACATCTGTGAAGTCATGGTACGCATTAGACTGTACGTTGGTGGGGCACAGAGACTATATCTTATTCACATTGTATCTGCAGTATCATCAGTGTTTGAAGTATAATAGTTATTCAATAAATATTTATGGATTGATTAATTGATAAGTCCTACAGTAATTTCAAAATAAGTATAGATCCTATTATGAATACAGTAAATTTATCTGTAAATGATCATCCTTGTTCTAATTTTATCTCTTTGGCTGTCTGTTGTGATGATGAGTACCGCTAAAAAAGACAGAAGTGAAATGTCTTTAAATAGAAGGTATTCAGAATATCCCAGAAGGAAAAACTCCATGAAATAAATATTTGCCACTACCATTTAATGGATATTTAATACATGACAATTCTACATATATTTTCTCTTAAAATTTTTAATGCCATTGTGTAGTAGATAAAAATGTCAAACTCTCAAAAAGGAATTTGAATTTTAAAGAAGTTAGTTACCTTGCCCAAGCTCCATAGCTACTGAGCAGTCTAGCTGAGATCGAACCCACCACTACCTGACTCAGCAGCCTGTGCCTTAATCACCTGGTATCCCTGTCTTTCTAACATGTCCAATGCCCACTGCCTGCAAAGCATTGTGCTGGGACCGTGGTATGATTCAAAAAAATGGGAGAATATAGTTCCTCTTTGAATGAATGAAATGAATGAAATCCAGTCAAATGTGCAAAGAGAGGTAAAGGCAAAAAAAAATCAGGAAATAGCCAAAGCAGTACAATGATGCGGGTAGGGGAAATGGAAGGAGGAAACTGGAAATGTGAATACGGATGATATTTGAAATAGATGGGTAAGATTTTTATAGTACAAATGAAAAGAGAAGCACATTTTCAGGCATAAGTAAAGCTCCAGAAAAAACACAAAGCATACTCAGTAAACGGCAAGTGGGCTAGCTTTTTGGAGCATGACAGAGGCATGAGGGAGTGACAACTGGGGCCTGAAGAGAGATTGAAAAGCAGATAATAAAGAACCATGAAAGGCCTCTGAGTAGAGAATAACATTATCATCCCCCCAGCTGGGAAGAGCCATCTGGGGCTCTCTATGGGTAGGAGATTAGAACAAGCAAAGACTTGAAGAGACAAGTTTAAATTTCATTGTAAGAATTCAGGTCAGGATTAAGAAGGTCTGAATTTGTCGAATTGTACTTATATGTAATATATAACCAGCGCAAATTAAGCACTAAATTAAAAAGTTAGTTATAATAATCCCACTTCTCAGTATGTATCCAAAAGAATTCAAAGTAGGCTCTCAAAGAGATATTTGCACGGTCACGTTCAATGCCTTATTCACCATAGCCAAGAGGTGGAAACAACTCAAATGTTCACCAACAGATAATTGGAAAAAGAAAATGTAGAATGTATATACCATAGAAAATTATGTAGTCTTAAAAAAGAAAATCCTGTGACATGCTACCACATGGATGAAACTGGAGGACATTATGCTAAGTGAAATAAGCCAGTCACAAATAGAAAAATCCTGCATGAAAGTCAAGGTCATAGAAATAGAAATTACAGGCATACCTCAGAGATATTGGTTCTAAGCTATTGCAGGAAAGCAAGTATCACCAAAAAAGAGTCCCACAAATTTTTTGGTTTCCCAATGAATATAAAAGTTATGTTTTAAAAGAAGCCCAAAGACAAAAACAAACTGAGAAATATAACTGTCACTCATATTGTAGATAAAGATTAATTTAATTTACAAAGAACAGTATACTGTAAGCCAAAAAGAAAAAGGTGAAAACCAAGCAGGGAATTGGACAAAAGATACAAGCCAGCAGGTCACAATGAAAGAAGTACAAGTGACTATTCACAATACAGATGCACCTCAATTCTATTCAGAATTCAAGAATATATGTGAAAACAGCATAAGAAAAACAGTGTGAAGACTGATGACGCCCACCATTCATGAAGGTAGGGAAAAGGACTCTAGCCTACACTTCTAGTGAAAGTCAAATTGAGTCAATCTTTGAAGTTGTAGTGGAATAAAAAAAGTTGTGTTTAACCATACTGTAGTCTATTTAAGTATGCAAGAGAATTGTCTAAAAAAATGCACATACCTTCATCTTAAAATAGTTTATTATTAGCAATCTCTGAACCTTTAGCAAGTCATAATCCTTTTGCTGGTAGATGGATTTACCTCAATGTTGATGGCTGCTGACTGATCAGGGTGGTGGTTGCTAAAAGTTGGTGTGGCTGTGACAATTTCTTAAAATAAGACACAATGAAGTTTGCCACATTGATTGACTAGTCCTTTTACAAAAGATTTCTCTGTAGCATCTTATCCTGTTCGATAGCATTTTACTCACAGAGTTTCTTTCAAAATTGGAGTGAATTCTCTTAAACCCTGCCACTACTTTATCAATGAGGTTTATGTAGTAGTGTAAATCTTTTGTTGGAGGCCACCCAGGTAGCTCACACCCATAATCCTAGCACTCTGGGAGGCCGGGACAGGTGGAGTACTTGAGTTCAGGAGTTCTAGACCAGCCTGGGCAAGAGTGAGACCCCGCCACTAAAAATAGCTGGGACTTATGGCAGCCGCCTGTAGTTCTAGATACTCAGAACTAGATACTCAGCCTCAGGAGGCTGAGGCAAGAGGATGGCTTGAGCCCAAGAGTTTCAGATTGCTGTGAGCTATGATGCCATGGCACTGTACCCAGGGTGACACAGTGTGACTCTGTCTCCAAAATAAATAAATAAATTAATTAATCTTTTGCTGTCATTTCAATAATGTTCACCACATCTTCCCCAGCCCTAGATGCCATCTCAAGAAACTACTTGCTCATCCATAAGCAGTAACTCTTAATGTATGCAAGTTTTATTATGAGATTGTAGCAATTCTGGTCAAGCTTTTTTTCTTTTTACTTTTTCATCATTTTTGTTGTTGTTAAAAGCTAAGATATAAACATACATATTGGCTTAGGCCTAGAGAATTTCAGGATCATCGATACCACTCTCTTCTACCACCACATCTTGTCCCGCTGGAGGGTCTTCAGGGGGAATAACATATATAGAGTTGTCATCTCCCTATGATAACAATGTCGTTTTCTGAAATAACTCCTGAAGGACCTGCCTAAGGGTGTTTTAGTTAACTTTTAAAGTTAGGTTTTATCAAAGGTATAAGATCTGTGTCTAGCTTCTTCTTTTTTTTTTTAATCTGAATATCTAGTTGTTTTCATACTATTTCTTGAAAAGACTAAGGCTTGTATTTTTGCTTTGATTTGATATCTAATAGGAGAAATATTAAAAACTTTATAATGTAGTGCTGGCCAAATTGGTTGTTTATGCACCTTTAATCCTATAACCCAAAATGGCCTTTGCAGTAGGTTGCAGAATAACAAATTAAAGATAGTGGATCTTGCTTTATTCAACAATCTGAAAAGTTGAATCTAATCACATTTTTACTACATAAACCAATATACAATGCTAATAATCTATAATTCTGTGATGAATCTTTGGTTGTTAGAAATAATTGCCTACCAATGTGCATGTTAGATTTTCAAATACTGGATTTCTTAAAAATTTTGGACACTTCATGCAGTGAAGAAGGAGAAGGAATTCTTCCATGTGAGATGACATTTCTCAACCCCAGCTTTAACCTCTCACTAATACAAGAAAGCATGCCAAATCTGAAATGTTATATACAATCCCACTGTCCCTAGCCTACCTTAGAGACAGAAATTACATGGAGGTTAAAAGTAAAAAGGCTAAGACAAATGAGCCAGGTGTGGTGGTGTGTGCCTATGGTTCTGGCTACTTGGGAGGCTGAGGTAGGGGGATCCTCTTGTGCTCAGGACTTTGAGGCTACAGTAAGCTATGATCGCATCTCTGCACTTCAGCCTGGGCAACAGAGTAAAACCCTACCCTATTAAAAAAAAAAAAAAGTAAAAAGGTATTTGATAGGTTTCTCATAAAATAAATATTGAAAGCTATTGACAGATTAAATAGTGCTCATTGCAAATTGTACGTTTTACAGCTTCATCTAGTTATTGCTCCTAGAGTCAAAAGAAGAGCTCAAAAAAGGGATTAAAGGATGACCACAAAATATATTAAGCAAATTCATAAGTTATTACCCACTAAGAAATGCTTTAGAGCCATCCAAGGAGACAAAAGTGTGGCTCAATTCCCCTACTCCGGAATTAGGCTACAGGTGCAAGCTTAAGTCTACCACCTACTGGTTTGTATACTGGTGCATGTTACTAAACCCCTCTTAGATTCATATTTGCTAGAAATCAAAAGGGAGCAATAATGATATTTGTCTCCTGTAATATTTCAATGATTTAATTCATATGGAGCTCTGGGCATGGTCCCTAGAATATAATTTTAAACACTCAAATGTTAGCTATAATTTGCTGTTTTTAACCAGCCTACGTGAAAAGTACAAAAGGAGAGCTTTGTACTCTTTAGATTCAGTGTCCAATCTGTGACATTGCTAGAATTCATGGTCCACTAGACCACAGGGTTGGTTGACCCTATGGTCATGATGTGCACCAGCCCTCCAGACAGATCCTTCCGCCTCCCTGTCCCAATTGTCCATATGGGTGTGGCCCACAGTTGTCCCTTTGCCCGCCTTACTTTCCTATGGCCCCACATCACACAGGTTTCAATAGCAATCCACGCAGAGCCCTCCACCTCTGCCTAGAATCTCCTCTGGAAGTTACACCTAAATTAATTTTATCTTTGTTGGGAGAAATAACACTGAACATTCACTTCAGTGGTCCAAAGGCTCTAAAATCGCAGAAACGTGACCCATCAGAAACAGCCACTAAAAATGTAAAGCTTTTCTAGTTAGGATGTAAGTATTTTCTAGTTAGGATGACATGCTCTTTTATCATGCTAAGATTAAACACTTGTGAGGAAGCTAGTTTAAACCACCACCTTATGTAACATATAGTTTTGTAGGGGGTACATTTCATGTGAGATATCGTTTATATATTTTTCTGTTATATGACTGAAACTAGTCTGTTCATACCAACTCAAAACAATACAAGATGTCTGGAAATAGGGATATAATTTATGTTTGAAAATGTATTAAAGATCAAAGACTTACAATGAAATTAGTGACTCCAACATCTAAAGCATCACCTGCTTTTTCATTTTCTTGAATACTTTCCCTTAAGGAACATTGCCTAGATTTTTATATGCATATAGTACATACAAAGACTCTGTAAAAATAAACACAACATTTGTCTTCAAGTTTTGGAAGAGGAAGTTAGAAATGTCAGATGTGTGGTTAGATTTTTCTACTATCTTTCAGATAACTTCAATGCAACTCTAATCATACGGTAATTACCTATTTTTTTTTTTTTATTTAATTGTATTATACTCTACTCCTTCATTTTGCTTCCATGTGGCTTTAGGCCCCCTCTTCCCTTCTCTTCACATTTCATTCCATCAGATTTTCTTTCAAGGATGATGATGCTAAGCCAAAATACATTTATTTGTAACAATCATAATAAAACACAATCATGAAAATAACCTAAACACTGAAAACAAAAATCTATATATCTTTGAAAAATCATTTTAAGCACTTAAATATATGTTATAAATTGTTATAAAAAATTCTTATGTTATTTTATTTACTTTTTTGAGACAGAGTCTCACTTACTTACCCTGGGTAAAGTACTGTGGCATCACAGCTCAACAGCAACTTCAAACTCTTGGGCTCAAGCAATCCTCTTGCCTCAGCCTCCCAAGTAGCTGAGACAATAGGTGCCTGCCACAACGCCCAGCTATTCCTTCTCTCTCTTTCTTTTTTCCTTTCTTCCTTTCTTCCTTCCTTCCTTCCTTCCTTCCTTCCTTTTTTCTTTCTTCTCTCTCTCTTCCTTCCTTCCTTTCCTTTTTAGAGACAGAGTATTGCTCTTGCTCAGGTTGATCTCAAACTCCTTAGCCCAAGCAATCCACCTGCCTTGGCCTCTCAGAGTCTAGGATTACAGGCATGAGCCTCAATACCCAGCTCTTATGTTATTTTAAATCCACTTTCTATCATTGTCTAAATATAAACCTTCATTTTTCCTAGCTAAGAAACCAGTGTCTATACCTTTCTTTGTGTTCTGCCCCATTACTTATTATTTCAAATTTATATTTCTAGGAATCAAATAAACCTTCCTTGTCCCAAAAATCTGGCCACGTTTTTGTACACTATTTCTCTAGATAATTTCCTATAAACATATTGCATGATTCTTCTAACAATTCCTTATAAAAAATTTTTTTTTTAAACTTAAGTATATTTGTTACAACCCTTTTTAAGTAGATTGTGACTTGGGCACTACATTTCCATTCACAAGCCTCACTTTTCAGATAGCTTTATAACACACATGGGTAGGCTTCTAATTTTGCTCCTCTAAACAGTAACTTTTCTTTGGAAACAAGCCCTGCGTAGTTTCATCAAGTTGCTTCACTTTATATTTCTAAAGTACCAGTACATGCAAAAACTACAAGGGGGTGAAAAGTTTAAAAAGTAGAGCCTAGAAGATAAACTTAAGTCATTTGAACAAATGGTTTTCTTCTTCTAAACATCAAGTTATGTTCTGAATACTCAATGACAAAAAGATTTGGTCTACCAAGGAATCTGGCTTGATAGCTAAATACTCTAGGCCACAACATTAATGTAGGTTACATACATCTTACGGCACTTTACCTCAATCTCTTAAAATAAGTCAACGTGAACCAAAAAAGCATTACTAGCTCTGCTTCAGTGCCTAAGGTATCACAGTATCACACTTAGATGTAGAAAGAAATCTTATCTTTCCTTTAAAGTATTTTATATCATGCCATATAGAATTTTTAAACATTAAAAACAAACAAAAAATACTTGAAAATGTATTATCAGAGGGAATGAAGTATTGAACACGTATACAAGTAATTTGTCAGGGAAAGCTTAGTCTACTTCTTCCATGCGTGATGCGTCATCATCTCCTTCCAGAGGTGGCATCTCTTCAGTTACAGCAGCATTGGTATCGTTAGCAGTAGGGTCATCTTCATCAATACCCAAACCAAGTTTGATCATCCTGTAGATTCTGTTAGCATGTGTGTGGGGATCTTCCAGACTGAAGCCAGAAGACAGGAGTGCAGTTTCATAAAGCAAGATGACCAGATCCTTCACTGACTTGTCGTTCTTATCAGCCTCTGCCTTTTGCCTTAAGGTCTCAATGATGGAATGGTCAGGATTTATCTCCAAGTGTTTCTTTGCTGCCATGTAACCCATTGTTGAGTTGTCTCTGAGGGCTTGAGCTTTCATGATTCTTTCCATGTTTGCTGTCCAGCCATATGTACTTGTCACAATACAGCACGGGGATGTAACCAATCGGTTTGACACAACCACCTTTTCAACTTTTTTCTCCAGGATATCTTTCATGATTTTGCAGAGGTTTTCAAACTTTGTTTTTTTCTCTTCCTGTTTCTTTTTCTCTTCTTCATCTTCTGGAAGTTCCAAGCCCTCTTTGGTGACTGACACTAAAGTTTTCCCCTCAAATTCTTTCAGCTGTTGGACACAGTACTCATCAATCGGCTCGATCATATATATCACTTCTAAGCCATGCTTCCGAAGACATTCCACGAAGGCTGAGTTAGCTACCTGGTCCTTGGTCTCACCTGTGATATAGTAGATATGTTTCTGGTTTTCCTTCATTCTGGTACAGTAGTCCTTGAGAGAAACCATCTCATCACCTGAAGCAGAAGTGTAGTATCGCAATAGCTCTGAAAGCTTCTTTCGATTTTGAGAATCTTCATGTATTCCAAGCTTTATGTTTTTACAGAACTGCTCATAAAACTTTTTGTAGTTCTCCTTATCTTCTGCCAGTTCAGTAAAGAGCTCTAAGCACTTTTTGACCAAATTCTTTCTGATAACTTTCAAAATTTTGCTTTGCTGCAACATTTCACGGGAAATATTTAGAGGGAGATCCTCAGAGTCCACCACTCCTCTGATGAAATTCAAATATTCAGGGATTAACTCCTCACAGTTATCCATGATAAAAACTCTGCGGACATACAACTTAATGTTGTTCTTTTTCTTTCTGTTTTCAAATAGGTCAAAAGGAGCACGTCTCGGGACAAAAAGCAGAGCTCTGAATTCCAACTGTCCTTCAACTGAAAAGTGCTTCACTGCCAAGTGATATTCCCAGTCATTGGTCAAGCTCTTATAGAATTCTCCATACTCCTCATTAGTTATATCATCAGGATTTCTGGTCCAAATAGGCTTTGTTTTGTTGAGCTCTTCATGATCAATGTACTTTTCCTTAATCTTCTTCTTCTTCTTGTCACCATCTTTCTTCTCCTCCTCTTCTTCATCAGAACCAACATCTTCTATTTCAGGTTTGTCATCAGACTCCTTTTCTTCTTTTTCTTTCTCCTCCTCCTTGTCTTCCTTTTCTTCTGCCTCATCATCGCTGACTTCTTTATCACGTTCCTTCTCCACAAAGAGAGTAATGGGATAGCCAATGAACTGAGAATGCTTCTTCACAATCTCCTTTATTCTTCGTTCCTCCAAGTACTCAGTTTGGTCTTCTTTTAGATGGAGAATAACCTTTGTTCCACGACCCATAGGTTCACCGGTGTCAGTCTTAACTGTGAATGATCCTCCTGCAGAGGACTCCCAGGCATACTGCTCATCATCATTATGTTTGGTGATCACAGTTACTTTCTCAGCAACCAAATATGCAGAATAAAAACCAACACCAAACTGGCCAATCATAGATATATCTGCACCAGCCTGCAGAGCTTCCATGAATGCTTTGGTTCCAGACTTGGCAATAGTACCAAGGTTATTGACCAAGTCAGCCTTGGTCATTCCAATGCCAGTATCCACAATAGTAAGGGTTCGATCTTGTTTGTTTGGTATGAGATTAATGTGCAGCTCTTTCCCAGAGTCTAGTTTACTGGGATCTGTCAAACTTTCATATCTGATTTTGTCCAAAGCATCTGATGAGTTTGAAATGAGCTCTCTCAGAAAGATCTCTTTGTTGGAGTAGAAGGTATTGATGATCAATGACATCAACTGGGCAATTTCTGCCTGAAAGGCAAATGTCTCAACCTCCTCCTCCTCCATCGGTTGGTCTTGGGTCTGGGTTTCCTCAGGCATCTTGGCTAATGGACCAAACAGGACCTGCACTACAGCAGCACCCGGACGCTGAAGCAACTCTCCTTATAAAATTTGACCTTAATATAGGACGCCAGCCCCATATGCTAGAGGTGGCGGGTTCAAACCCAGCCCTGGCCAAAAGCTGCCAAAAAAAAAAAAAATTTCACCTTAATAGAAGAGTGACACTCCTATCTGCCATAGCTCTTGCAACACTTTTTACAAGTCATCTGTATTTATTTACAGAATTATATAACACATACACACACATACACTATGAGGTCGGATAATTAAAATAGCAAGGATAGCTCCTTGCTGAATATCACTGTGGTCACCTTCAAAGTACTCCCCTTGGGAAGGTATGCAGTGATGGTAGTGCCAATTCCAGCCTTCAAAGCAATTTTGGAGATCTTTTACTAGAATGGCCATTAGACCTGTCATTGTGTTACCCTTAATGTCCTGAATGTTATCAAAATGTTTTCCTTTCAAAATCTCCTTTATCTTCAAGTAAACAGAAAAGTTACTGGGGGCCAGGTCAGGTAAGTAGGGAGGGTGACATAGAGTAGAATTAAAAGTGGGAACTCAGGGGTCTATTGCCTGTTTGTGGGATTCTGACAATGGCATTGAGTGCCCCACTCTGCTTTTATTGAAGTCTATTTGCCCAGAGAGTAAGATGAGGGAGGGAAGAAAGATGCCAGCAGTTTCTGAGGGAGCATATCAACTCCTATGTTATTATTATTAACCTTAAGCACCTTGAGAAATCTGAAATCAGAGTCTTATATCAGGAGAGCTTACCACTTGAGATCACACACACAGATTTCCAGGGAGCTGTTAAACTCTGCTAGTTCCTGTGGAGTAAAATGCCACAGGGGTTAATCCATTCCTCAGGAATCAGTGGGAGGGAAGAATTTTCCTGCCATCACCACCGCAGAGGATCTTCCTCTGTGATAGGGATATAAGCTCTTCTGCCCATATCTCAGGGCTCAAGCTACTCCCTTGATCTCTGCCCCAGGCAAACGCAAATCTCCACAATGAGTAGCTGCTTTTCCTGTTTACTAGGCAGGAAATGACCCAGTTAAGGTATCTTTCTAGTCTTTTCATAGTCTCTTCTATTTTTCCTCAGAGTGCTCACAGACCCAGCAGGGGTGTTTGCAAGCTAAATCCCCAACAGGCTAGAATTTCAGAAAAGGCAGGAAGCTTGCTAGCAATGGCTAGCTTAAATGTAAACTAGTTGACTTTTCTTCATTCCAACTCACTCAGCTTACTTTATAATTTTCCTCTTTTTCTAGGGGTGCTTTCCTTTGCCAATACTGGGGTCTTTGGTCCCCATTCTCCCTGCATTGTGTATGTGCATGCATATGTGTGTGTATAAATATACATATATGTACATATGTGTGTGCATGTGTGTATGTGTATGTTAATACTGTGCCTGTGCATTTATCCAATAAGTCTGAGCATTTTTCTTTGTGGTGCTTCATTATCTATTATTTTTCATGAACTCTTACTATCATTAGACTATTTGAGTAGCAAAATCTAGATACTCTGTGTGTTTTAGAATACAAATTTCATATATTACATGTTTCTCAATTAATTTTCTTCCTTCTCATGTTTGCCTCATTATTGTTATACTATAAGAAGAATTATAGAACAGTTTGTAAAATAACACAATTTTCTAGTATTAGAGGAATATATAAATCAGAAGTCTTATAAAGGCAGTGCCTATGATCAGTGGGTAGGACACCAGCCACATACACTGAGGCTGGCTGGTTTGCGCCCAGCCCAGGCCTGCTAAAACAACAATGACAACTGCAACAAAAAAAAATAGCTGGGCACTGTGGCAGGTGCCTGTAGTCCCAGCTACTTGGGAAGCTGAGGCAAGAGAATTGCTTAAGCTCAAGAGTTTGAGGTTGCTGTGAGCTGTGATGCTACGGCACTCTACCCAGGGTGACAGCTTGAGACTCTGTCTCAAAAAATAAAGGAAGTCTTATAAAGAGGTGAAGAACTCAGGCTTTGGAGTCAAGCATACCTGGGTTAAAACTAGTTCCTATGATTAACCAGCTGTAGGATTCTGTGCAAATTGTTTAAACTCTTTAAGCCTCAATGTCTTCATCTGTCAAATGAGCATAGTAGTGCTTATCTTTTAAGATTTTTATAAGGTTTAAAATGAGATCATGCTCACAAAGAACTTGGCATAGTGATTGACACCAAGTAAACACTCAATGAATATTAGATATTGTAAGTATATAAGTGTAAGGCTAAAAGCTTACTCAGAAATGTCACTGGTGACTATTCTGATTGGATTTTGGATTTTTTTCTTTGGCGTGTAACTTGATTTTGTACTTGCTCTATGAAAATGTAATAGGTGTTCCAACAAGCTGGTTAGATTCCAGGGATACTCCATAACAGCATTAAGTCAGTTGAAAACAATAAAAGTTTCTGTTACAAGCTTCTTCCTTTTGAAACTTCCTAAACTTATCCTAAATATTATCAGCTGGCAATGGTTATGACCTATGTTTCAGACTTCAGGAACAAGCTGCCGCATCCGGGTAAGGTGCTGCCCCTCCTTGTTATGAGGCAAGTCCGGATAAAGACGGAGTCAGGACAGATGATGGTCACGGCGCCTGCTCACTTTCTGGATAAATACCATGTATCACGTTTTCTTCTTCCTGAGCACTGCATCTAGCACATACCACTTAGGTAGTTATTGTGCTGCTCTGCTTCCATTGAGATGTAATGAGCCATGAAGAAATCCCCACTAGGGATCTTATAATAATATACTACAGGCTCCTCTGGAAGTGGAAATACACGCTGCCCTGGTCTACTCTCCGGTGAGGCGCCTTCACACTGGGGGAGGGAGGAGAGCCAGGTGGCCATTGGTGTCCTTGACAATTCCAAGTCCCTATTAGCCTTCCTTTGCTAGATATTCAGGTGAAACTCTTTGTGGAGGATGAAAGAATTGACATTTTCGACCAGATAACTTAAAAAAAAATGGCCTAACTGTAAAATATAAGTTTAATTAATTAGTTAAGGGACAATAGTGAGAGAAAGAGATCATTTTTCCATTTAAGAATTAGCATTAAAACCAATCTGTACATGAGAAAGCCTTTCGTGTCCTAATGCTCTCATTTAAGACAGGGATCTGAACCCTCACTTGGACCATTTCTTTGCCTTTTGAAAGATTTCAAAAGATTTTGAAAGATTTATAAATTGATAGTTTAGGTTGGATAGTTGAAAGATTTCCAGACTGATAGTTGAGGTTGTGCCAAATAAATAATAATATATATGTATATTTTGAATAATGATCTGAAGTTTGTAAAGGATAATTCATAGGCATTTTTAAAAGTTAAATGCATGCCCATTTGTCATAGGGTCTCAGGGCCACTTTTTGCTTTGCTTTTTCTACCTTGTATGAAACTATTTAATAACAGCAGTGAATAAATTTTTTTCAGAGTATTTTTTAAAATTCAACTTTAATTTTTCCTTTTTCATTAGTTAATTTTACATTTAGTAGTCTCTTTTTATCAAAACCTTTTCTTATTAGAGTTCTTACCACATGGACAAAAAGTAATAGAAGTTAAATAACATATACTGTTTAAAATTATTACATGTCTTTCATTACTTTGATGTTCTTAATATCACTCCCTTATTTTCAAGTCAAACTGTCCCCCCTTCACTAAAGACTCATGCTGATGAAGATAAATTGCTGAATTATTCAAATAGTTTCTTAACATTCTAAGTTGTCAACTATGAATAAGGTCATATAAGATTATGTTAAATTGGGTGATTGTCACCAAGTCTCAAGGCCTTTTTTTTTTTCCTTTTGTAATAAAATACATTTGTGTATTTTGAGAAAAATCATTTTGGAACACTTTAGGTCAACAAATAAATAGAATCCAAGTTTTGTTCAATAAAACCAACAAGAGTATATTCCAGGATTCATTTCTATGATAAAGTGGAAATGAGGAGAGAGAGAGACAGAGATGAGAGAGAGATAACTGTTTCTGGGGAAGACATTTGAAAGAGACAGAAAACAAGAAAACACATAAAAAAAAATATATATAGGGAGTCAGTTAACTCTGAGATTAGCCCTATGTAAAATAAAGTACCCTGGTCACATATTATTTCAATCACCTTTGAATCTTAAATCAGTCAATGTTAATTGGCTTTCTAAGAATTTTAAAATGTCTCCATCTCTATTGGGAAGCATATAGTTTGTTTTTATTTTCATGGTTAAAATAAAGGTTTATTTTTCAATAGAATTCCAGAAATTTTATCCGTGCATGAAGGAATAACTAGAGTTCACAGACATTTTTACTCAACTCCTCATGGTGTCCTGTTCATGAAAGTGCTAGATACATAGCCTCTGTGGCCCTTTGAACTCACAGCTTTTTAGATTGCCTTTATTTTTTCTGTGCAAAGTCATAGTTGCTTCATCCCACAGTGCCTGAAGTAAGAATCAGAATTTATTTTTTGACCTATTTTCTCCACATCAGATATATATTTCTTTTATCCTACAAATATTCTACCAGGAACAATTAATGAAAGAACATTATTTAAGGCAGGGGAAAAAATAGGGAAATCAATATTTTATCCACCATTTACAAATTGCCAGCTATTCTTTTTCTTTCTTTCAACTATTCTTTAAATCAAGGGTGTCCATCCTGTGTGGGCCTCATGCTGATTTTGTGAGGACTTTTTTTTTTTTTTTACTCATCTGTGGTATTGGATATCATGGCACTGATCCACTTTCATTAGTGTTTGTATATTTATTGTATGGCCCAAGACACTTCTTATCTCCAAGGTATAGCAGAGAAGAAAAAATGAGCATGACCAAGAGGCAGGAGACGTTATTAAGGGAAAACTTTGTTTATTGGTTATAATAGCATCATCAGAGCAAAAAATGAAGCACTTTAAGTTTTAAGGATATAACCCAGACATAGGCTATACCCAAGATGGGTGTAGTTCTTCAAGGAGGAGATTAACTTGGCTTTTAGCATTGTTTTTACTTTCAAAGTAAACAATTTGTCTAGCAGGTTATTCATTTTTATTTGCTGGCATTAAAATTCGGTGATGTCAATACATAAAATATTTTACAGGTTGGGTGGCACCCATGGCTCAATGAGTAGAGCACTGGCCCTGTATCCTGAGGGTGGTAGGTTCGAACCTGGCCCTGGCCAAACTGCAACAAAAAAATAGCTGAGCATTGTGGCAGGTGCCTGTAGTCCCTGCTACTTGGGAGGCTGAGGCAAGAGAATCGCCTAAGCCCAAGAGCTGAAGGTTACTGTGAGCTGTGATGCCACAGGACTCTACTGAGGGTGACAAAGTGAGACTCTGTCACTAAAAAAAAATATATTCTACAGGTTGTTATCTCAAATGTTGAATAAATGAGAAGTTGTCAGAAGAATAGAAAGGCACTGGGGCTCAATTTGAATAAATGACAATATTGGCTGGCTGTGGTGGTTCATACCTATAATCCCAGAGTTGGAGGAGGAAGGAAGATTGTGGCCCAGGCCTACAGTCCTAAATACTCAGGAGGTTAAGGCAGGCGAATCACTTGAGTCCAGGAGTTTGAGGCTGCAGTGAGCTATGATTGTACTACTGCACTCCAGCTTGGGCAACAGAGCTAGACTCTGCCTCTAAAAAATAAATGAATAAATAAATAAATAAATAAGAATTTTGCTACTCTTGGCAACAAGTGCACTTTTATTACAACAAGTGACATTCAACCAATATTTATCAAACAGGTATCACATGCCAGGAACCTGCAGCTTCCTGCTATGTGCTGGTTCTTCCTTGTGTATTAGATACAATTATCAGCCCATTGTTGATGCATGGAAAAGCTAAGGGTCGGAGAGGTTAAGTGACTTGATCAAGATTGCACAGCTCCTAATGAGTAAAGCCAGGACCATATAATCAGGCTGTTTGATGCTGCACAACCACATGCAATTTACTTCAGGATTTTATCAAGTCTGGTATAAGTCAGAAAGCAGAGAGCTGGATTTTGTCCACAGAATCTTCAGATTGGTAATTTGAGCCAAGAGAAATATTTACTTGACCTTGGTGAAGTTACTTAACTTCTCTATGCCTTGGGTTCTCTCTTTGTAAAATGTGAATATTAACAGTGCCTACCTCACTGGGTTTCTCTGATAATTAAATGTGTTCACGCATAAAAAGCACTTACAAAAATGTCACATACCCAGTGATCACCATTATTAAATCTTGTGAACCATTTATTATTTAGAATTGTGTTCTAATATATTTTCAACTCACTAGAGGGTGTTTTTAAAATTTCTTTGTTTCTGATTTTGGAGGATGGTGAGTAAGACAAAATATTAGCAGGTGTTCAGCTGTTAGTGTTATAGGAAGAAAGCTGCAAAAAGTAGTAGATAACATGATTGCTTCGAAAAATACTGAAATGAAGAAAACAAAGACTATATAATGTTTTATATTAGATTTCAGTGGTTCTTAACCTGTGGGTCACGACCCCTTTGTAACAATGAAAATAAATCGCAGCATTAAGAAGGTTGAAAACCACTGTATTAGAAGGAGGATTTCTAAAATTTACCTTAGAGTAACACACACACACACACACACACACATACACACACACATCCTTGTCTCTATTGAAATCAAAACCTGAGAGTTTAATGGTAAAAGCCAGTACATTAAACCCAAGATAATAATCACAAGGGGTCAGGTAAAAAAAAAAAAAAAAAAAAGGACAGGACATAGTCTCACAAGCACATCCTCAGAGCTCTCCCCTGCCCTCATTCACAGCCTTTTTCTCCCTCCACCTGCTCCTGTCCTGGGCTGTGGTTGGGCTGGGTCTCTGGCTTCCCACTAATCATGTGTCTGTGCCTTTTGTAGTTGCCTTCCTTCCCCTGGTTTCACGCCACACCCACTGTTACTGCACTCCCAGCCTCTGTTATACATACGGACTTTTTGAAGACTTTAGTCAGGCATCAGTACTAAAGTTTATTATTCCTCCCCTTGGTGGTATTCAAAATCATGCCAGGTTCTTTGAATTCTAAACATAGTCAGCTTCACAAATAATTGTCATGAACTCCTGTGTAGCAGTGGATGGTAAGGAAGAAAAGCATATCAATTTTCGCTGCAAGCTATATGTGAGTGATTATGAATGATCAACAATTACAGAGCCAATGGAAGATGTACTGAATCTCCAGAATCAGTGGGAACCATGCTCATTAAAAATGACCTCTTTGGATAGAGCTTTGTCTAACTTCAGTCTGTATTTTTTTTTTAGTTTTCATTTTTTTCATTTCTGTAATAAGGTTTGACCTTGTTTTTTGTGGAAAGTTTTGACTATTTTCTTTAAGATGTCTAAATAGGAAAACTTGTCTTCCTGTGAAGAAGTGTATATATGCTATGAAGTATACACACGGCTATGTGCATGTGTGCGTGTGTGTGTGTTCAGGCACCCACAGGAGTGCACCTGGCAGGGGTGGGTAGGAAGACAACAATACTCTTTTTTTTTTTTTAAAGACAAAGTCTTACTCATTGTCTAGGCTAGACTGCCGTGGGTCAGCCTAGCTCAGAGCAACCTCAAATTCCTGGGTTCAAGCAATCCTCCTTCCTCAGCCTCCCGAGTAGCTGAGACTACAGGCACCTGCTGCAATGCCTGGCTAATTTTTCTATTTGTAGCAGAGATCTTGTTCTTGCTAAGGTTTCTTTCGAACTCCTGAGTTCAAGCAATCTTCTCGCCTGGGTTTCTCAGAGGGCTAGTATTACAGTCATGAGCCATCATGCCTGGCCCATTATAACACTTCTAACACCTCTTTTAGAGAAAATTTTTGAGACTTTGGCCAGGTGACTTCCTTGCTGAAGCACTATACTTCTTTTATCACTTCCAGCAGCATGGTTATAAAATTTGGTTCTGTAATTTGATAAGAATAAATGTCATTAAGAATACATCCCTAGACAAACAAAAGCTGAGGGAGTGCATCACCACCAGACTTACCTTATAATAAATAGTAAAGGGGATTGTTCGAGCTGAAATAAAAGGCTAGTAATGAGTAACATGAAAACGCTTGGAAGTATAAAACTCATTAGTACAGTTGGCCTTTCATATCCACGGGTTCTGCATCCATCAATTCCACTTTCTGTGGATCAAAAATATTCAGAAAAAAGGTGTGCAGCAAAATCAGTTCTAAGGGGGAAATTTATAGCAGTAACTGCTCCCGTCAAGAATGAAGAAAGATCTTCATGGTCTGTTCTATTGAGATGGATGCATTTTTCCATTTGTCAATTGAATTCTTCATCTCTAGAATTTTTTCTTTTAAATTACTATTTCAATCTCTTTGTTAAATCTGACAATCTTCTGAATTGTTTCTTCATGTTAAATCTGACAATCTTCTGAATTGTTTCTTCTGAAGTTATTGGCCTTTTTCAAGAAAGCCATTTTGAATTCTTTGTCTAAAAGGTCACATTTCTCCCTGGCTGCAGGATTGCTCACTGGTACATTATTTAGTTCATTTGGTGAGGTCATGTTTTTCTGGCTGCTCTCAATGCTTGTGGATGTCTGTCACTGTCTACATTGAAAAGTCAGATATTTATATTAATCTTTATAGTCTTGGCTTATTTGAAACTATAGGCCAGTATCTCTGGTGAACATAGATGCAAAAATCCTCAATAAAATACTAGCAAACTGAATTCAACAAATACAACAATATGCTAAAAAGATGGTTCATCATGATCAATTAGGATTCATTCCAGGGATACAAATGTGGTTCAAAAAACAAAAGTCAATCGGCAGCGCCTGTGGCTCAGGGCATAGGGCACTGGTCCCATATGCCAGAGGTGGTGGGTTCAAAACCAGCCCCGGCCAAAAAACCACAAAAAAAAAAAAAAGAAAGAAAAAAAACAAAATTCAATCAATGTGATACATCATATTAGTAGAACAAAGGGCCAAAACAATATGATCAAGTCAATTAATGCTGAAAAAGCATTTGATAAAATTCAACATCCCTTCATGATAAAAAAAAAACTACTCTCAAAAAACTAGGTATAGAAGGACTTACCTCAACATGATAAAAGCCATATATGACAGACCCACAGTGAGTAGCATACTAAATGGGGGAAACCTGAAAGCTTTTTTTCTAAGATTCGAAATAATTCTAAGATTCCAACTTTTACTACAATTATTTAACATACCACTGGAAGTTCTAGCTAGAGCAGTCAGACAAGAGAAAGAAATAAAGGACATTCAAATTGAGAAGGAAAAAATCAAATTATCGGTGTTTGCAGATGATATGACCCTATGGCCAGATAGACCTAAAGATTCCACAAAAACTATTAGAACTGATCAACAAATTCAGTTAAGTGGCAGGATACAAAACCAACATATAAAAAATTATCAGCATTTCTATATGCCAACAGTAACTGATCCAACAAAAGAAAAGAAACCAACAAAATAATTTAATTTACAATAGCTACAAATAAAATTAAATATTTAGAAATGTACTTAACTAAAGAAGTGAAAGTTCTCTGTAATGAATGTATAAACATTGGAGAAAGAAATTGAAGAAGAGACAGAAAAATGAAAAGTTATCCCATTCTCATGGATTAGAAGAATCAATACTGTTAAAATGTCTTTGTTACCCAAAGTAATGTACAGATTCAATGCAATCCCCATCAAAATACTAATGACATTCTTCACAGAAATAGAAAAAAAAATCTTAAAACTTATATGGAATCTCAAAAGACCCAGAATAGCCAAAGTCATCATTACCAAAGGAATATAACTGGAGGAATAATATTACCTAACTTCAAATTATACTACAGAGCTGTAGTAACCAAATGGCATCAGCATAAAACAGACACATAGTGAAATGGAATAGAATAGAGAACCTAAAAATAAATCCACTCATCCATAGTGTGGTTATATCATAGACAAAGGTGTCAAGAACATATAGTGGGTAAAAGTCTCTTCAATAAATGGTGCTGGAACAACTTGATATCTGTATGTAGAAGAATGAAACTAACTCTCCTTATCTCTCACGATATACAAGTCAAATCAAATTGCATTAAAGACTTAAATATAAAATGTACAACTACAAAACTACTAGCAGAAAACATCAGGGAAATGTGTTAGGACATTAGTTTGAGCAACAATTTTTTGAGCGATACCCCCAAAGCATAGAAAACCAAAACAAAATTGGACACATGGGATCACATTAAGTTAAAAAGCTTCTGCACAGCAAAGGAAACCATCAATAAAGGGAAGAGATACTCTACAGAATCGGAAAAATATTTGAAAATTATCCACCTGACAAGAGATTAATAACCAGAATATATGAGAAGCTCCATCAAATCAGTAGGGAAAAAAAAATCAAGTAATTTGCTTTAGAAATAAATCAGCAAAAGATCTGAATAGACATATGTCAAAAGAAGACATACAAATGGCCAGCAGGCATATGAAAAAATAATCAACATCATTAGTCATCAATGAAATGCAAGTCAAAACTGCAATGAGATATCATCTCACTCCTGTTAAAATGGCTTTCATCAAAAAGACAGACAATAACAAATGCTAGTGAGGATGTGGAGGAAAGACAACACTTTGTACGCTCTTGGTGGGAATGTAAATTAGTGCAACCACTATGGAGAACACTATATAAGTTTCTCAAGAAACTGAAAATAACTCTACCATATGACTCAGCAATCGCACTCCTGAGTATATATTGAAAAGAGGGGAAATCACTATACTTTTATATCCATCAACCATGCACAAAAAGATATCTGCACTCATGATTATTGCAGCACTATTCACAATATTAAAGATTTGTAATCAACCAAAGTATTCATCAATGGATGAATGGAGGAATCACAAAAAGAATGGAATCCTGCCATTTGCAAGAACATGGATGGAACTTGACAGCATTATATTAAATGGAATGGGCTGAGCCTATGAAGACACATCTCACATGTTCTCATATGTGGGAAATAAATATTAAAAACAATTGATCATATGGATACAGAGAGTTAAATGATGATTGCCATGGAGTGGGAAGAGTAGTGGGGAGGGAAAGGGAGAATATAGTGGGCATGGTTGATGGGTACAAAAGTATAGTTAGATGGCTGCAATGAAAAATATTTGATAGCACAACAAGGTGACTATAATCAATAATAAGTTAGGGTACACATTAAAATAACTTAAAAAGTGGATTAGAAATGTCCCTAACACAAATAAATGATTAATGCCTGAGGTAATAGATGCCCCAATAGCCCTTGTTTTATTAATTTACTTTGTACGCCTATATCAAAGCATCACATGTACCCTGTAAAGACATATGACTATTATGTGCTCATAGTAATTAGAAATAAAAGAAATATCTCAAATAAACAATCTATTACTACCACCTCAAAGAACTAGATAAAGAAGAGTAGACTAAGTCCAAAACTAGTAGAAGGAAGTAAATAATAAAGACTAAGGCAGAAATAAATGAACTGGACACTATAAAACAGTAGAAGTGATAAATAAATCATCATGTGTATTCTAAATTCCCTTTCTGTCATTCCTAACATTTCCTTATAGGTGGAATCCTCTGCAGTAGCTACCTCATCGTCCCTTGGCGGGGTTGTTCTGGACTGGTTCTTCATGTTGCCTGGAGTTTTCTGCTGGTTCTTCCTCATGAGAATTTCATTTATCTGTTTCCTTGCCCTAATTTTTCTTTCACTACCTCTTGCTCTTTAAGTTCTTGTGCCTGTGGACTAAGGGTTTGATGAGTCCTTTTGGTACAGGACCAGAAGGATGAGAAGGTTGAAGAGCAAGAAAGGGAAAGAAAGGAGGACTGAGTGAAAAGAAAAAAAAAAATAGAGAAAGGAGAGGGGGTGGGTAAAAGGAATATTGACAAAAAGAAGAGAGGCACAGAAAGAGGGAGACAGAGCAATATAGGTGTACAGTAGGGTACTTTGACACAACCTTAAAAAAAAACCACCTTCCGGGGGTGCCCAGTTGGGTGGTTCCCTTGAGGGCAGCAGCTCTTTGCTAACCTGATCAGACACAGTACCCCACCTCCACCAAGTAGAGAGGAAAGACAAAAATGTTATAAATCAAACCAAAACAAGAAAACAGAAAACTTTATGGGATAAAATTGGGTGAAAATCCAAATAATAGCAGTAGAAACACTAGCAAAAATGAACTTCTAGTTATTGAAAAAAGCAGCAATGGGAAATTATAATTAAACTAGAAAAATTGAGAAAGAAAAAAGATCTACACGAAAAAGGTTGAAATTAAAAAACAAAACAACATCAAAATAAAAAAAAAAACAACCAAACAAACAAACACACAAAAAAAAACACAACCAAAAACAAAGCAGTATGTATATGTTGTTGAATATTGTCTGGGCAACGTGTGGTCTTCTGGGGTATGAGATGTTAAACACAGTTCTGATGTGACTGGAGGCTGCTGATTTCTCAAACCCCAGCAGGTAGACACCCTAAATCTCTCTTCAGCCCACTTAAAAGGCACTTTGAACTTGTAAACTTGCTGAGCAGAAGCTTTCCCAGGAAAGTGCTTGTCACTGGAATTACTGCTGAAGCGGCTATCCACTTACCCAGTGTGCCAAAACCAGTCTCACTCTGCACCTGAGGGTTAGGGTTGTAAGGCAGCTCAGACCCCACCCTTAGGCTACTCAGTCACTAGGTTACCAGCTCCCACCCGATTCTAGCTCTGCGACCCTGAGGGCGGAGCTTGCCGGGGCAGATCACTCATGATGGCTCCCTGTGGCCCACAGCCAAACACTATTAGCTGTGTCTGGCTCAGCGGCTCAGACTGGGGCCCTAGACAACGGCCAAAGTTCTCCGCACTCCTGCTCAGGCTCTCCCCAAGGCAGTTCAACTGAGTGCCAAGTCCAAAGACACCAAAATAGTTCACAGGTAAGGCCTTTCTGGTTTGCAGTCTCGCTGCTACTGAACTTACAGTTGAGGGTGGGTTTAGACTGATTGAACACACGCGACCACTTGCCGGTTTTCCACTGTTTTAGTCGTCCTCTTGGGGTCCAGAAGTCTCTCACTGACTCCCTGTATCCTCACAGGGGTGATGATAGGCAGATCCCACCAGCCAGAGATGCCTGGAGTCCTATCTCCCTAGACTCACGGTGCCCAGATGCAAGGAAGCTGTTACTCTGCCGCCATCTTACTCTCCTCTCATCGTGATGGCTTCTATCACTATTCCTATTCAGTATTATACTGGACGTCCCAGCCAGGGCAATGAAGTAAAAACAAAATAAAATGTGAAGAGGTTAGAAAAAAAAAAACAAAACTGTCTTTATTTGCAGAAAATACTATTGCCTGTAAATCATCACCTTAAGAATCTACATAAAAGGTACTAGGACTAATAACTGAGTTTAGTGATTTCTCTACAATAGCTATGAACAATCAGAAACAAAAAGTAAATATAGTACCATATATAATAGCATGAACAAGTCTGGGATTCTTAAAGATACATTAGATACATTTTGCAAAATATATTTATAAACTGTATATTGAAAATTACAAAGCATCATTGGGAGAAATTAAAGAAGCCTAGGTAAATATTTTGTGAAGATTGCAAAGGGTCTAGAATAACAAAAACCATTCTGAAAAAGAACAGTGTCAGAGGGCTTACTATACCTGAATTCATGACATACAATCAGGAAAATGTGATATTGGTGTATTTGTATGTTAGATCAGAGGAACAGAATAGAGAGCAGAAGTAAAGTGACAAATATATGACCAATTGCTTTTTAAGAATGTTGTTATGTAATTTCACAGAGAAAGAATTCTTTCAGCAACTTGTACTGGATCAACTGAATATCCTTATGAAGAAAAAAATGAATCCTGATTTTTATTGAACATTGTATGAAAATAACTAGAAATTGACTATGGACATAAAAACGAAGGATAGCCTATATAATTTCACGATCAGTGTATGTCTTAAAGAAATTAAATTAATAATAACTCTCAAAAAACAAACCCCTCTGGCTTAGATGGTTTAATTGGTGAATTCTATTGAACATTTAAAGAAGGAGTACCCACAATGTTTTTTAGAAAATAGTAGAGGCCAGAGTGTTCTCAATTTGTTCTGTCATGCAGTACAAACCTAATGCCAAAACAATCACTTGTAAGAAAACTATAAACCAATATTTCTTATGAATGTAGACAAATAATCCTTAACAAAATTTTAGCAAATTGAATTGAGAAATGTATAAAAAAGACAGTACATTGTGACCAAGTAGGATTTGTTAGCATCTTTGCATCATTACAAAAACCATTTTAAAAAGGGGGAAAGAAAGGAACTTTTTCAACTTGATGATGGATAGATGAAAAATGTATGGCTAACATTGTTTCTAGTGGAGAAATATTGAATGTTCCCTCCTGAGATTGAAAAAAGGTATCAAGATATCTGTTCTCTTCTCTTTTTCCCCAATATTGTACTGGATATTCTAGCAATGAGATAAAGAAAGCAAAGATTAAAAAGAGCAAAATTGGAAAAGAAGTGAAATTTTCTTAATTCTCAGATGACTTGATTTTAAATTCAAAAAATTCTATAATTATTAGCAGAAGTGGTAAGTGAATTCAAGATATAAAATCAATGTTCAAAAACAGATGGCATTTTTATGTAACAGAAAGAAAAAATAAGAAAATGGAATAAAAATCTACACTATTTAAAATAGCTCAAAAATATCAAATGCCAAGAATAAATATAATGGAAGACAATAAAAAATCCTCTGTAGTGAGAACAACAAAAACCTTAGTGACAGTTATTGAAGAATATCTAAATATATGGAGAAATAGCCTATGCTCTTAAGTTGGAAATCTCAATATTTTTAAAATGTCAATTCTTGTTTTTCTTTTTAAATTTTAGAATATTACGAGGGTACACATGTTCTGGTTACGTGATTTTCTTTTGTATATTTTAAGTCAAAGTTAAAAATGTCAATTCTTTAAAAATTAATTTTTTCTATTCAATTCCAATAAACATTGGTATGTTATATGGGAATTGACAAACCGATACTAAAGTGTGTAAGGAAATGTATATGATGAACATAGGGTAGTCAAAACAACATTAGAAAAGAACAAAGGAATTCCAATATCTGATTTTGATACATAATATAAAATCATTAATTGAGAGAGTGTAGTATTTTTTTAAGATAAACAGATTTAAAAAATAATATAGAATTCACAATTTGATCTGTGATATTATGTCCATTACATCAACTGAATTTCCACAAAGGTATAAATGAAGTTCAACACAGTAACTGTTTTGGCAAATGGTGCTAGACTATCTAGACATATACATAGGGTAAAATGAATCCTGACCCAAACCTCACACATAAAAATTAACTCGAGATGACTTGTGTCCCTAAGTTAAAAGCAGAAATAATAAAGTTCCTATGAGAGTTTGTAGGGTAATAGCTTTGTGTTCTTGATATAGACAAATATTTCTCCTACAGAATGAAAAAACATAAAACAAAAAAGAAAATCTTTCTATCCTGGACTTTGGCAAAATTAAAAACATCTATTCATCACAAAACACTATTGGACAATGAAAAAGTCACATATTGAGAAAATCTATTTGCACTTTTTATGTCTCACACAGGCTGTATAAAGAATTTCTACAAATCAATAAAAAATTTCCAATAAACAAATAAAAATGGGCAAAATACCTTACAGATACTTCATACAAAAGGAAATATGAATGTCCAATAAGCACATAAAAAAATGTTCCATATTGTTGGCCAATGGCAAACGAAAATTGAAACCACAGTGAGATGCTACTACACATTTATTACAGTGATTAGACTTGTAAAAAATAACCACTATTTTTACCTGTAGGGAAAGTCTCATACAATACTGGCTAGAGGGTAAAAGGATATAACTACTTGAGAATCTGTTCAATTAGCTCCTTAACAAAATTAAACAAATCTTTATTAATGTTTCACTAATTCCACTCTAGTCATTTGGTCCCCCACAGGAAAGAATATATTTACATAAAGTCGTATAAAAGAAGATTCATCCCAGCTTTATGTATAACAGCAAAACATTAGAAAGAATACCAATATTCATTAAGAGTAGAATAGATAAACAAATTTTGGTTTATTCATATAATGGAATGCTACTAAACAATGAAAAAGCAAACTACTAATTCATGCAACAACACAGATAAATCTCTAAATATTAGGTTGAACAAAATAATAAATCATACACAGTCAACGGAAGTTCTGTTTTGTTCTTTATATGAAATTCAAGAATATACAAAATTAATCTATGGAAATAAAATTCTAAATGAATTTTGTTCTAAGCAGAGACAGTGAATGAGTACAAATGTACATGAAATAATTATCTAAGATGATGGCATTGCTGTGTAGCATGACTTGATAGTTGTTACATGGGCCTACTAATTTTTCACCTACTGAATTGTATTTTTAAGATCCATTTATTGTAACATATGTAAGATCGCCTCAAAATTTTTAGATATCAATGAACATAAATTACCACTTAAATAGAATTAATGGAATAAAGTATGTAATCATCTAGATACTGAAAAAAGCATTTGATAAAAATTCATCATTATTATGAAAAAACTTGCAACAAACTAGCATTAAAACATTCTTTGAAATTTTTCATTTATTTTCAATTGACAAATAATAATAGTGCATACCTATGAAGTACAATATGATGTTTTATCTATGTATATATTATAGGAAGATTCAATCATGCTAATAACATTCATACCTTAAAACGTATTTTTGGTGGTGAGAGTATTAAAAATCTTTTAGTAATTTTGAAATATGCAATACATGTATATTGTTATCAACTATGGTCACATTATAGTGCAATAGATCATGAAAATTTATTCCTCTAGTCAAACTGAAACTTTATATCTTTGATCAACATCTTTCCTTTCCCCATTCTTTCCCCTCTCCAGCCCCAGCCTCTAGTAACCACCTTTCAACTCTCTGATTCTATGAGGTTGACTTTTTAGATTGCACATCTAAGTGAGATCACACGATATTTGCCCATCTGTGCCTAGCTTATTTCCTTTAGCATAGTATCCTCCAGTTCCAAGCATGTGGTTGTGAATGACAGAATTCCAGAAGAGAATATTCTTAATCTAACAGAAAATGTTTATATGATTTATATAAACATTATATTTAAGAGTGAAAATTTATAAATATTCATCTGAAATTGGAGACATACCCACTGTCGCTATTTCATTTGATGTTATTCTTAAGTTCCTAGACAGTTAAATAAGATAAGAAAAAAGAAATAACAAGAAGTATAAGGAATAAATGCAACTCATTCACAGACAAAATGATCTTTTACACAGAATATCCAAAAAATATATACAGAAATTAGTAGAACTAATATAAACGAGTTTAGCAAGTTTGCTAGACATCAGGTTAAAATTCACTATCAATTTTATTTCTATGGGGTAATAAAGCAAAAATTATAAAACATTTCCATAGATTACTATTAACAATAGCATAAAATGTATCAAAAAAGTTGTTCTGGGAAGATAATAGTAGTGGCGTACATTTTTTATCCCCAGAAGTGCCCCTTACAATCATAGAATAACTAAATAACTAACATTATCCAAGCCTGTAGATGAGACATACACAAAACTAAGTAACAGTATATCCCCATAAAGCCCAAAATATGAGTGGGGTAACAAAGCACATAGGTCTTTGAACATCAAGACCTATAGAATACCAGCATCTGCATAGGAGAAAGCAGTGGGAAGTGATGGGAACTTTGATACCTTCAAATGCTAAATAACCAACAGATACTCACTCAAAAGTTAGTAAGAGAATTAGATGACAGCAGGTCAGACTGGGGCATTTGCATTTCCAAGAGATGGTGTGTACAAATGCTCCCCATATGCCTCTAAGGGCTGACGTAGTCTTGGCTCAATGAACTCTCAAAACTAACCAAAGTTCCTGTTCTGAATAACACTCCACCATGAAGAGAAACTTCTGGAAGTAGAACCAACTTGAGTAGGAGAGGGATACAAAGAAAGAAGAAGATCCAGACAAAAATGAAACGTGGAAAACAGAGATAGGCAATCTTAAGTAGTAGGAACGCTTCATTTTTATTTAACTTCATTACAATAGAAGAAGATTATACATATAAAATTAGAAAAACTATCTTAAAGCACTGATTCCTTTTTATAAGTTTAGAACAATTAAGTTCATACAAAAATGAGAAACAGAAAAGTTTTGAAGATGAAATTTCTTAATATATGTAGACTCTAAAAAAGGTTGAAGTCAGAGAAGTAGAGAGTAGAATTGTGGGTACCAGGGGCTGGTGGGTGCAGCAGGTAGAGATTAGGGAGATGTTGGACAAAGGACACAAAATTTTATTAAGAAATAAGTTCAGTTTGATGAAAATATTTCAAATTGTATATAAAACCAGCACATTGGGGTGGCGCCTGTGGCTCAGTCGGTAGGGTGCCGGCCCCATATACCGAGGGTGGCAGGTTCAAACCCGGCCCCGGCCAAACTGCAACCAAAAAATAGCCGGGCGTTGTGGTGGGCGCCTGTAGTCCCAGCTACTTGGGAGGCTGAGGCAAGAGAATCGCTTAAGCCCAGGAGTTGGAGGTTGCTGTGAGCTGTGTGAGGCCACAGCACTCTACCGAGGGCCATAAAGTGAGACTCTGTCTCTACAAAAAAAAAAAAAAAAAAACCAGCACATTGTATCTCAGGATTGCATTAATGCATACAGTGATGATTTAATAAAACAACAATGACAACAACAAAAGAAAGAAAGAAGTTCAGCATATCTATTGTACAGCAATGTGACTAAATAACAATGCATGGTATTCTTGAAAATTGCTAAAAGAGTAGAATTTAAATGTTTATGCCACAAAAAATAATTGTGTGAGGTAATGCATATGTTAATTAGCTTGATTTAGCCATTTAACTATACAGACATATTTCTTTTTTTTTATTGTTAAATCATAGCTGTGTACATTAGTACAATCGCCTGTACCCATTCTAAGATGCACCATACATGTGGGATGAAATGTTCTGTAGATGTCTGCTAAATCCAAATGTTGGATGGTTAAGTTTAAATCTAAGATTTTTTTGCTCAGCTTCTTGTTGGAGGATCGATCCAACACTGCCAGAGGAGTGTTGAAATCTCCGACGATTATGGAGCTGGAGGAAATCAAGTTGCTCATGTCTGTTAGAGTTTCTCTTATAAATTGAGGTGCATTCTGGTTGGGTGCATAGATATTAATAATTGAGATCTCATCATATTGAGTATTACCCTTAACAAATATGAAGTGACCATTCTTGTCCTTCCTTACTTTTGTTGGTTTAAAACCTATTGTATCTGCAAATAAAATTGCAACACCTGCTTTTTTCTGATTACCATTTGCCTGAAATATGGACAACCATCCTTTCACCCTGAGTCTGTATTTGTCTTTTAAGTTAAGATGTGACTATTGTATATAACAAATATCTGGCCTGAGTTTTTGTATCCAATCAGCTAACCTATGCCTCTTTAGAGGACACTTTAAGCCGTTCACATTAATGGAGAATATTGACAAGTGTGGTGAAGTGTGGGTATTGAGTTTTTCAAAAGTCCAGTGGGCATTTTTAATCCTTTCGCCAGTGTGGAAATTGGAGTTTGATCCGAAGTTTCTGAGTGAGTTTACTTTTGTGGTATAGGATTGGGTTGGTCATTATGGAGGATAGGTCTGAGAATATCCTGAAGAGCTGGTTTGGTTATGGCAAATTTCTTCAAAATATGAATGTCATTAAAGTATTTAATTTCTCCATCATAAATGAAACTCAGTTTAGCTGGATACAAGATCCGGGGTTGAAAGTTATTTTGCTTTAGGAGATTAAAAGTCGGTGACCACCCTCTTCTGGCTTGAAAAGTTTCAGCAGAGAGATCTGCAGTCATTCTAATATTCTTGCCTTTGAAGCTAATGGTTTTCTTTCTCCTGGCAGCTTTGAGGATTTTTTCCTTCATATTAACTTTAGTGAAGTTAATTATGATATGCCTGGGGGATGTCTTATTGAGGTTGAGTCATGCTGGGGTTCTGAAGCTGTCTGCTATCTGAATTTCAGAATCTCTAGGCATGTCTGGAAAATTCTCTTTCATAATTTCATGCAGAAGGGCCTCTGTGCCCAGCAAGGCCACTTCATCTGTTTCGAGAACCCCTATGATTCGGACATTCGCCTTCTTCGAATTATCCCAGAGCTCTCAGAGAGAGTGATCCGTTTTTGCTCTCCATTTCTCTTCCTCTTTGAGAGTTTGGGAGCATTCAAAGGTTTTATCTTCGATGTCAGAAATCCTTTCTTCTGCTTGCTCCATTCTCTTGCTGAGGGATTCTACTGTATTTTTCATATCTTTGAGGGCTGCAAATTCTTGCTTCAGTGTGTCTAAGTCTTTGGTGGTTTTGTCTTTAAATTCGTTAAATTCTTGAGACAGCTTTTGAATTTCTCCTCGAATTCCTAATTCCACTTTGTTAATCTTGTCTGCAATCCAAATTCTGAATTCGATTTCTGACATCTCAGCCAGTTGTTTATGAATGGGATCTTCAATTGCATCTGCCATATCTTTCCTTGGGGGGTTGATCTATTCTGGTTATTCATGTTACCAGAGTTTTTCCGCCGATTCCACCCAATGGTTGTTTTACTCCCTCTGATTTTTCCCCCTGGAGCTTTGTCGAGGGCCCGTACAGTGTTGTGGCCTGAGAAACTGGGGCCCTGTCTGGTGTGGTGGGGCTAAGTGGTTCTGTCTTGTTTTCAGCTGGTTTCTGTTCCACCCTAGGGAAACAGATACTTTGGATTGAAGTCTCAGCTGTGGAGAAATATCAGCAATTAAGTCACCCTGCCCCCCACCGGCAAACAATTGGAGAAGAAAAATCAAACCTTCACCGTGCACCCAGGGCACCACCTGATTTGTCCTCAGGCGATTGGTTCAGTTCAAAAAGGTCCAAATCAATTGTCTCAGTCTGTACCTGTCTTGGGTGAGAGAGTTTAAGAGGTCTCTGGGAACTGGATCACAGGGGTCTGGTGACTACTGTGGTGTGGCTTGCTCCAGTGCTACGTGGAGTCAGGAGAAGCCACCCAGCCAATAAATCAGTCTGGGAAGGTTGCTGCCTCCTTCCCCACCTTGCACCACTTCACATCCAGTCACTGATAGCCCTGCAGTTGGCTGACCCAGTTGCCTGTAGTGAATCGGTACTCCAAGAGTTTGTACCTGCCTGAATCACAAGGAAGTCTGCCAGGCCGCTGCGCTCTGCCTCTCTCCAGCAGGAGGAGGTGAGGCCTGACAACCTCGGGCACTTGATGAAGGTTGAGGGGTTTTCGCTCAGGTCCAGTCTCACCCCTGATTAATGTTACTGACAGAACAGAACAACTTTGCAGTTCCCCTGCAGAAGAGAAGCTGAATTGAGCTCCAAATCAGCTTGTCTTTGCTCCTGTATTGTCTATAGGCTGATGATCCCCTGAGGGCCAGGTGCGTCTGAGGTTTAGTAAAGCAGACCTCTGGGTCAGCCCCACCCTGGGACTTTCCCTGGTTTGCAAGCTGGAGTTGCCTCAGGCAAACTCAGAGTCTCTGGTTGCCCAGGGCGACAGGGGGTGTGGCTTCAGAATATTCGGTAGTGAGCTGTATTGCTAGCAAAAGAGGGCCGCTGCTTTATGGCTCAGGCAACGGCTGCTCCGGTGTAGCTCCCCTCCGGCCAACAGTCCTCTCTCCACTCCCGTACCCCAGAGTCTGCACCGACCGGCTGCAGCCCAGCACTGTCTACACCCCTCGAACAATTGCCCAAGAGTCTGGACCCCTGGCGGACGGCCTCCAGACCTTGGAGCAACAGCAGAGGGGAGTGCAGGGAGCGCTGGGAGCCTGGGGCTGCGGGCAGAGAACACACAGAGCTCTACACAGTTTTATGCCTGGCCATATTGTCACCAAAAGACGGCTGTCTCACTGTGCCTCAGGGAACTGCCACTCCCGTGCAGTCCCGTCTCCGCCGACCCAACCAGGACTGGCCTCCAGACCCCAGTGTGAGCGAAGGGGAGCACTGGGAGCTCAGAATTCCAGGTAGAGACTATATACAGTTTATACAGTTTTATGCCTGGCAGGAGGATGCCGTGGCACCCCAGTATAGGGGAGGTAGGTCCAGTTTTTAGGGGGTCTCTCCCGTGGAGTGTAGTGGGAGGACCTTTGAACTCTGACCAGTTGTTTGTGGGGCACTCTGAGCCATTCCCATGGGGGAGGGGACTCCCGTCCGCTTGGTGATGGATTTTGTACCTTTTGTTTGTATCCTTGTGGTCGCAGCTCGCCTCAGTGGGGTTGACGTGCGTTCTACAACCTTCTCTCTTAGTGCAGCTCAAATCCACCAGGTTACTTGCTGAATTTTTATCCTTTAACTCTCCTTCTGGATGGGAGCCTCTGTGGAAAGCTGGCTTCAGTCAGCCATCTTGTCTCCTCCCCTTGAGAGCCTTTCTATCCTCAGGAGCCCAAAAGCTGCTGCCATAACTAAACTGTGAGCTTCTTGAAAACAAAGCACCAGGTTGCCACCACTTTGGGGTCACTCCCCAGCTTCACAGTCCTGAGCTAAGATGGTTCATTAGAGGAACTCCAAAAACAGAGCAAGCATAGGCCACTTCATTGTGCACAAGACCCTCCATCATGGCTGTTCAGTGATCTCTGCTGAAACCTGCCCCTCTGAGACCCAGCCAGAAGATAGGAGGAACTAGAGAACACAATGGCTCCAGGGGGGCTAAACCATAAAGGAGCAGAACAGTTTCAACGGGAAGCCAACTGGAACTTTACCTGGGAACAGTCACTAGCACACCAAAGTAATACTCTCCCCCTCCTACCCTACCTAAAACTTTTAAAAGGTACACAGTCTTGCTCTCTGGGGCTGATGCCTGTTGAGTCTCCCCCCAGTAAGCTTTAACTATTGCTCTACATCCAGCTTTGTGACTTGAGTTGAATGCTACCTCACAGATGGCAGGTGCCACACTGCTTGACTTATTGTGTGCCCTAATCCTCCCCAGGGAGCTTCAGCCCACACGAACATTTCCCAGCTCTCAGAAGTGGCTGCTACCTCTCTGTTGGCATGTCCACTACATCAAGGCTCCCACAAAGTCAGGCTCACACCTTTCCTCTTAAAGACTTGCAGCAGACCAAGGGTGGCTCAGACTATGAGCTCAGTGCCTGTGGGCACTCCCTGCTGCTACCTTCCTGGCTGCTCCATCAGAACCGGGCATGCCACAAAGTACAAGGAAATCAATTCTGCTTAAGCTCTTGATGGACAATTTGGGACCAGCATGCTTCTCCTTGACACAGTCAGGGATTAGCTTGGGGGACCAGGGAACAGGACCCCAGGCTGGATCCTATACCCCCAACACTCAATTGTGCTGCTCAGAGTCATTCAGGGGAGATTTGTGAACTGATCTTGGGAGGTGAGTGAGCCCATGTGGGCAGAACTAAGAGGACAGTGAGTGTGGGTCCTAGCTACAGTGTTCTTGGACAGCACTCCTTCCCCCACAGGAAAGCCACATTTTCTGTCCTGGGCAGGATCCTGGGCAAGGAAGCTCCCAGCCCACAACACTATTGCTAGTAAGCTCAGCTATTTTGGGCTGCTACTGATGGCCAGACAGTAAGGAGACCTGCAGGTCAGGGGAGGAGGAAGAGTGGAGGAAGGAAGAGGAGGAAGAAACCTACTCTGACAGCCAGTGTGTGAATTCCAGACAGTTCCCCACGCCACCCAAGCACACTTTCTGGCTTGATGGGGCCACTTTAGCTATTACCTGGTGGCTTTCCACAGTGGCCCAGGGGATGGCTCTGGACCCTTGCCAAGATAGGTTGTGTGCCTTTGGGAAGTCTACAGGTTGGCTTACTGACCCCACCGATCCAGCCTCATTCTTCTTACCCACCTCTGCTGTAGTAGAGAATAAGGAGACCCTGGCAACTCCAGGGTTCCATCTACCACCTGGGGCATTTGGTTGTTTTTCCTAGGTGATTAGAACCTGGTCACAGGTTCTACAAAACAACACCACAGTACTCTTTCCTACAAGTACTCCTACTAGTAGGAAAGACAACATGTATAGCCTTTACAGCACTTACTAACTCAATTATACAGGGCATGGGCGACCTAATCCACAAACACTACTTACTGTAGCAGAGATTAAACTGGGCATCTCAATACAAGGAACGCACTCTATACTGGCACTCATTCTTATTTTACTGGGCACTAATGAATGTATGCTGTGTTCTGGAAATCAGCTAAAAGACATTTTGTTTTTATAGCATGTTAAATACGTTTGTGCATGTTTGTTGAAAATCCTTTCTGCATAAACCAGTTTGTTAGATTTTCTGTTGGGGTAGGTAAAGATTCTCAAATTTATTTCTGTTAAAATCTCACCTAACAAGATGGTATTTACTAGTCTAGCTCAACATGAATATAAGGAAGTAAAGAGCTTCACTAGTCATGTCTGGTTTGGTTTAATACTATGTTTGCTAGAATATTACTTATCAGAAAACACATATGTCATATCTCTAGTAAGAAAAAAAATGTAGCTTACTTCCAATGAGTACTCTTGATTTCTTTTAAAAGTTAAAGTAAAAGTAAGAGCCCGTATTGACTTTTCACTGGGTATTCTGGCTTTAAAGGATAAAGTATATAAGCTACATGTTTTTCTGTACTGATGTGTCACTTATTTAATGCTTCATACTATGAGAAAAAAAAGATCTCCATCTTTTCTTGTCAACAAAAGACAGACAATCTGCCCATGTGCATAATATACCACCAATACAGCCTACAAATAACTAGCAGGTGAGGAAACTACTGCACTAAGAATATCCGTAACCAAGATATCCATCCAGAACCTAGACCTCCATCACAGCATACCCAAGTAAAGCCAAAGGTCCTTACCCAGCATATAATACAGATACATCTTTAAGAATGAGGGGTAAGAGTGGAGAAAAGCCCCAACAATTCAAAAGAAAATTCAAAAGCAAGAAGTCACAGCTACTGCAGATGAGAAGGAATCAGTGTAAGAACTCTGGAAGTTTGAAAAATCAAAGTAAAAGGATTCCCCACTTCTAACCTTGACCTAAAATATACAAAAGCAAATTATTTAACCAAAATATGTGTACCTCTTGATATCCTAAAATTAAATTTAAAAAAACACAAAAAATCATACCACAAAGGATCACACAAGCTCTCTAATAATGGATCCAACCAAAATGAAAATACTAAAATGATAGATAAATAATTTGAAATAAGTTCTGTAAGGAAACTCAAAGAAACTGAACAGAAAATGGAAAACCAACTTGAAGAAATCAGAAAGCAATTAAGAAAATGAATGAAAATTTTGCTAAAGAGATAGATATAGTTAAAACAAAATAAAGCAAAAAAATAAAAATAAAAAACAAAAAACAAACAAATTCTGGAAATAAAAATTTACTTAGAGAAATACATCACACAGTGGAAAGTTTTCAGAGAAAACTAAACCAAGAAGAAGAAAGAAAAGAATTTCAGAGTTTGAATACAACTCTTTCAAATTAACCCAGTCAGTAAAAAATAAAGAAAAAAAAATACTCAAGAGAAGGCATGAACAAAACCTATGATAAATATGTATACATGTATAGCTCACCAAAGTATCTTCCACCTCAAGCAAACAGGGTGTGACTGATTCATACTCACAAGTACTACCTGCCATCACTGAGAGTAAGCTGGGGGACCTAACTCACTACACATTTGCTGGAAAGAGGTGAAGACAACAGGTCAGAGGTAACCAAAGAAGTTTATTAAAACTGCTAGTGTAACTCAATACCAGAGCAATTCTCCCTGACACAGTCCGAGACCAAGTATTTTTGGGGTCTCAGAGACAGGACCATAAGGCAGCCCTAACACCTTAGGTTCTATTGAGAGGCCAGATGAGAAGGAATGAGTAAAGGAACTCTAGAAATATGAAAAATCAAAGTGAAAGGTCACTCCCTAAAGAAAACAATAACTTCTTACCAGTGGATACTGAACTAAATGAAAGGTTAAAATGACAAAGGAAGAATTTTGAACAAAGGTTATAAGAAAATGCAATGAAAATTAAAAACCAAACATAAAGAAGCAACAGAGGCAATGCAGAAAATGGATAAAAAATTGCCTAAAGAAATTGAAGTATTAAAGAAAATAAACTAATGTGATGAAAATGTGTCAAACGATCTATGAACCAAGTGTATGGTGCCCCACGATCATACTAATGTACACAGCTATGGTTTAATAAAAATAAATAAATTAAAAAAAAACAAATAGAACTTCTGGAAATAAAAAATTCATTCAAAGAATTACAAAGCACAGTGAAAAGCCTTAAGAACAGGCTATATCAGGCAAAAGAAAGAATCTCCAAACTAGAATACCTTTGTGATAAACAAGTCTGTTGAAGAGAAAGAACAGAAAAATAAGAGAAATGAACAAAGCCTGCATGAAATGTGAGACTATGTGGAGAGACCAAGCATAAAAATTATCGGCATTCCTGAGGGTGAAGAACAAAATTCACAAGGGTTAGATAATTCATTTGAAGGAATTATTAAGAAAACTTTCCCTGGCCTTGCTAGAAATCTAGATACCCAGCTACAAGAAACACACAGGACTCCTGGGAGATTAACTGTAAAGAGGCAGTCACTAGGGCACATAATCAATAGGCTGGTCAAAGTAAACATGAAAAATTGATCAAACTGAAGACATCTGAACTGAAACCTTACAAGTCAGAAGGGGATTGAACATCTACCTTTTTTTTTTTTTTTAGACCAAGTCTCACTATGTCACCCTCGGTAGACTGCAGTGGCATCACAGCTCACAGCAACCTCAAATCCTTGGGCTTAAGTGATTCTCTTGTCTCAGCCTCCCAGGTAGCTGGGACTACAGGCACTTGCCACAATGCCCAGATTTTTTTTTTTTTTAATTGTAGTTGTTATTGTTGTTTGGAAGGCCTGGGCTGGGTTCCAACCCACAAGCCCCAGGGTATGTGGCTGGTGCCCTAGCCACTGACCTATGGGCGCTGAGCCAATCCTACCCTTCTAAACAGAATAATAGCCAAACTAGAATCTCATATCCTCAAAATCTAAGTTTCTTACACAAGGGAGAAATAAAGACTTTCTCAGAAAAGCAATCACTAAGGAAATTTGCAAAGAATAGATCTGCCCTGAAGTAGGTACTCAGAACTGCATTATATATTGTTTAGCAAAATAGACACCCACCAGTGTAAAACAGTCCAAAAATGAAATTTCAGAGCCCAGACATCACAATGACCCAAGATAAACGAAGTAATCAAGGTCTACCCAATAAGATGAATAACATGTATCAACATGTTCAATAAATGTGAATGGCTTGAACTTCCCACTGAAGAGATCTAAGCTGGCCAAATGGATTCTAAAGAAAGTATAAGTCAAATATCTGCTGTCTGGATGCGGAGAAAAGGGAACACTTCTGCACTCCTGGTGGGAATGCAAATTAATACATTCCTTTTGGAAAGATATATGGAGAACACTCAGAGATCTAAAAATAGATCTGCCATTCAATCCTGTAATTCCTCTGCTGGGCATATACCCAGAAGACCAAAAATCACAACATAACAAAGATATTTGTACCAGAATGTTTATTGCAGCCCAATTCATAATTGCTAAGTCATGGAAAAAGCCCAAGTGCCCATCGATCCACGAATGGATTAATAAATTGTGGTATATGTACACCATGGAATACTATGCAGCCTTAAAGAAAGATGGAGACTTTACCTCTTTCATGTTTACATGGATGGAGCTGGAACATATTCTTCTTAGTAAAGTATCTCAAGAATGGAAGAAAAAGTACCCAATGTACTCATCCCTACTATGAAACTAATTTGGGGCTTTCACATGAAAGCTATAACCCAGTTACAACCTAACAATAGGGGGAAGTGGGAAAGGGGGGGTGGGTTGAGGGAGGGGGATCGGTGGGATCACACCTGTGGTGCATCTTACAGGGGTATTTGCGAAACTTGGTAAATGTAGAATGTAAATATTTTGGCACAGTAACTGAGATAACTCCGGTAAGGCTATGTTAACCATTGTGATAAAAATGTATCAAATGGTCTATGAAGCGAGTGTATGATGCCCCATGATCATATCAATGTATACAGTTATGATTTAATAAAAAAAAACAAAAAACAAATATCTGCTGTCTCCAGGAAACACATCTAACCCACAAGAATGTGTTTAGAGTCAAGGTGAAAGGATGGAAAACAATATTCCATGCAAATGGAAACCAAAAGAAAGCTGTCATAGCCACTCTCATATCAGATGACATAAAATGCAAATCAACAAAAGTAAAGAAAGACAAAAAACAGTCACTACATAATGGTGAAAGGAAAAATTCAACAAGAAAGCATAACTAGGGTGGCACCTGTGACTCAAAGGAGTAGGGCATTGGCCCCATATACCAGAGGTGGCAGGTTCAAACCCAGCCCTGGCTAAAAACTGCAAAAAAAAAAAAAAAGAAGAAGAAGAAAACATAACTAAATATTAATGCACCTAACACAGTAGTACCTAAATTCATAAAGCAAATTCTACCCAATCTAAACAAAATGATAAATAGTGGCATCATTATTGCTGGAGACTTTAACATCACCCTGACAGAACTGGGCAGATTCTCCAAATAGACAAAAATAAGCAGAGAAACAATGGACTTAACCAGTAACTGTAGAACAAATGGGTCAAACAGACATTTACAGAACATTCTATCCCCAAACTACTGAACATATGTTCTTATCAGCACATGAAGGATTCTGTAAGATTAATCACCCTAGGGTACAGACATGTCTCAACAAATTAAAAACAAAACTAAACAAAACAGAATACCATGCATCTTTTTAGACTACAGTGGAATAAAATAAGAAATCAATTCTAATAGAAACACTCACCCCCTACACAAAGTCATAGAAACTAAAGAACCAGAATGTGGTCAATGAGGAGGTAAAGATATAAATAAAAAGATTCTTCTAACTATATGATAATAAGGACACAAATTATCAAAGTCTGTGGGATAAAACAAAGGCAGTCCTGAGAGGAAAACTCATTGCCTTAAATGCCTACATCTAAAAGACAGAAAGATCACAAATCAACATTTTAATGAATCATCTCAAGGAACTGGAAAAGGAAGATCAAATCAATCCCAAACTCAGCAGAACAAAAGAAATAACCAAGATCAGAGCAGAACTGAGTGAAATCTAGAACAAAAGAACTACACAGAAGATCAACAATGCAAAGCCTTAGTTCTTTGAAAAGATAAGCAAAATTGACAAACCTTTTGCTAGATGAACAAGAAACAGAAAGGAAAGGACTCTAATAATCTCAACTAAAAGCATAAAAGGGAAAAAAATCACAACTGATATCACAAAAATCCAAAACATCATCTTAGAACATGATAAAAATCTTTATGCTCTATTTTTTATGTCTTCTTTGGAGAAATGTTTATTCAAGTCTTTTGGTGATTTTTGAATCAGCTTGTTTGATTTTTGTTGTTGTGGAGTTTTAGGAGTTCTCTATGATTATGGATATCAATCCCTATCAGTATAGGATTTGCAAATATTTTCTCTCATTTTGTGAATTAAAGACACTCAATGTCTTAAATCTTTAGATAAATGCAAATTAAAACTACAATGAGATAACACCTCATACTTTCAGATAGTTACTATCAAAAAGCAAAGAAATAACAAATACTGGTGAGGATTTGAAGAAATTAGAACTCTTGTGCCCTGTTGGTGGGATGTAATGTGATACATTGAAAATAAAAGATTGAAAATTAAAAAAAAATCTTTACACTCATAAACTTGAAGATGTGAAGGAAATGGACAAATTCTTGGAAAAACATAATCTCCTTAGGTTCAATCAGGAAGAAATTGAACTCTTGAACAGACCAATATCAAGCACTGAAATTAAAGCAGAAATAAAAAATCTTCCAACCAAAAAAAAAGTCTCAGACCAGGTGGTTTCACACATGAATTATACCAGATCTACAAAGAAGAACTGGCACCTCTACTGCAGAAATCATTCCACAAAACTGAGAAGGAAGAAATCCCCTTCAGCTCATTGTATGAAGCCAGTATCACCTTGATACCAAACCCAGTAAAGGATATAATTAAAAAGGAAAATGACAGACCAACATACCTTATTAATATAAATGCAAAAATTCTCTCAATAAAATTTTACCAAACTAAATTCAACTGCACATGAAAAAAGTAATTTATCAGAATCAAGTGGGCTTCATCCCAGAAAGGCAAGGATGGTTCAGTGCATGCAAAACTATAAATGGAATCCCGTATTGAAATAGATGCAAAAACAAAGACCATATAATCCTTTCAATAGATGAAGAAAAAGTGTTTGACAAAATTTAGTAGCCTTTTATAATAAGAATGTTTAACAAAATTGGAATAGATGGAACATACCACAAAATTATAAAGGCCATATATAACAAACCCATAGCCTACATCATATTGTATAGAGAAAATTGAAAAAAATTCCACTTAAAACTCAAACCAGTTGGGAGGCTGAGGCAAGAGAATCTCTTAAGCCCAGGTGTTGGAGGTTGCTGTGAGCTGTGTGAGGCCACGGCACTCTACCGAGGGCCATAAAGTGAGACTCCGTCTCTACAAAAAAAAAAAAAAAAAAACTCAAACCAGACAACGTTGTCTGCTATCTCCACTTCTGTCCACATAGTGCAGAAAGTTGATGAATAGATGGAACATACCTCAAAATTATAAAGGTCATATATGACAAACCCACAGCTTACATCATACTGTATGGAGAAAATTTTAAAAAAATTCCACTTAGAACTCAAACCAGACAAGGTTGTCTACTATCTCCACTTCTGTTCCACATAATGCTGAAAGTCCTAGCCAGATCAGTCAAGAGACGGGAATCAAAGGCATCCAAATGGGAAAATAAGAGATAAAACTATTGCTATTTGCTGATGATATAATATTATATTTAGAAAACCCCAAACAGTCAACCAAGACTTTTCTAGAAGTGAAAAATAAATTCAACAAAGTCTCAGTCTACAAAATCAATGTAAATTAGCAATTTTCATATATGCCTGTGTTTTAACCCTTTTTTTATCTCATGGCATACTTGAACCTATAGTTAAATTTCCATCATACACTTAAATTGTGTTGATAAAAAAAAAAGAGTAAAAACAAAGGAATATACTTACTGTGATTTGAACTTCTTTTGACAATAATTTAATTAATGTTTAAAAATTTTCACAACACACCACTGTGCTGTGGCACACCAGCTGAAAATCACTGATATGTGTCAACAACAGTCAAACTGAGAATAAAATCAAAGAAGCAATACCTTTCATAGTAGCAACAAAGAAAAATAAAATACCTAGGATATATTTAACTAAGAAGAGTAGGAGAAAGATCTCTAAAGGAAGAACTATGAAACACTGCGGAAAGAAATCACAGAAGATATAAACAGATGGAAAAACATAAAATGTTCATGGATCAGCAGAATAAATATTGTTAAAATGCCTATACTACACAAAGTGATTACAGATTTAGTGAAATCCCCATTAAAATATCAATGTCATTTTTCACAGATCTAGAAAAAAATAGTTCTATGCTTTTTATGGAACCAGAAAAGACCTGGAATAACCAATGTAACCTTACATGATAAGAACAAATTGGGAGGCATCACTTTACTGGATGTCAAACTATACTACAAGGATATAGTAACCCAAACAGCATGGTATTGGCACAAAAACATAGAACTATGGGTCAGAACAGAGAACCCAGAGATTAAATCATTTTCATATTCCCATCTGATCTTTGACAGAATAGACAAAAAGTACACTGGAGCAAAGAGCAAAGAGAAATCTCTATTCAGTAAATGGAGCTGGGAAGACTGGATAGCCACATGTAAAAGACTGAAACAGGATCCACACCTCTCAGTGCTCACAAAAATTAATTCATGATGGATAAAACACTTAACCCTATGGCATAAAACCATAAAACTTCTAAAAGAAAATGTTGGAAAAACTCTCATAGATATTGGTCTAGGAAAAGAATTTATGGAGAAGACCTCAAAAGAAATCACAGCAACAGGCTGGGTGCAGTGGCTCATGCCTATAATCCTAGCACTCTGGGAGACCGAGGCAGGTGGATTACTTGAGCTCACGAGTTGGAGACCAGTCTGAGCAATAGCAATACCCTGTCTCTACTAAAAATAGAAAAACAGAGGCAAGAGGATTGCTTGAGCCCAAGAGCTTGAGTTTGGTGTGACCTATAATGCCACAGCACTCTAGTCAGGGTACCAGAGTGAGACTCTGTCTCAAAAACAAACAAACGGGGGGCATATGGGGTGATTTGCAGGAGCCTCACCTAATGTGCATGATGCAGTGGTACATTTCAAAACTATTAAAAAAATGAGTATAATTGTAATGGATGTGTTAGTTCAATGTAAGCATTTCACATTGTATATCAAAGCAGTACACTGAACCCCATAAATGCATCAATGTACAAAGTTATGATTTAATAAAAAAAGAAAAAATAAACAACAAAAAAAAAACCATTGGCAACAACAAAAATAGATGGGGCTTGAGCAAATTAAAAGGTTTCCTGTACAGTTAAGGACGTGATGAATAGATTAAATAGACAATCTACAGAATGGGATAAAATATTTGGATGTTATACATTTGATAAAGTACTGATAACTATAATCTACAAATTACTCAAATCAGGGTTAAAAAAAATCAAATAACCCCATTAAAAAGTGGGGAAGGGGTCGGGCATGGTGGCTCACACCTCTGTTTATAGCTCTCTGGGATGCTGAGGCACATGGACTGATTGTGTTCAGAGGCTGAAGACCAGCCTGAGCAAGTATTTAGTATTTTATTGTACTAAAATACAATACCAGCCTGAGCAAGTATTTAGTATTTTATTGTACTAAAAATATGGAAATTATTTCTACTAAATAATGGTCCCAGCTACTCAGGAGCTGAGAGTTTGAGGTTTCTGTGAGCCATAATGATACTGTGGCACTCTGCCCAAGGTGACAGAGCAAGATTCTGTCTAAACAAACAAACAAACAAAAAAAAAAAAACAGAAAGGAGAAAAGACATAAACAGAAACTTTTCAAATAAAGATAATCTAATGGCCAAAAAACATGAGAAAATACTCAACATCTCTAATCATCAGGGAAATGCAAATCAAAACCACAAGGAGATATCACCTGACTCTAGTGAAAATGATACTTATTACAAAGTCCTATGACAACATGTGTTGACATAGGTGCATAGAGAAAGATAGATAGATATGATAGATAATTTGTTGCATGACTGGAGACACGAGAGAACAGCAGCTTTGCCGTGGGTGCAAGCTCGCTCCTGCAATTATTAAGGGTAAACAAGAAACAGACTACACCACATGGGATGGTGTGTAGCAAAGGATCTTTATTCTTGACCACCTTATATACACTGGTGGTCACATACACACTTAATCTATGATCTCTAACTCTTTCTATCTAAACTTAACTTGTGGGGAGACACCAAGTCTACAAATCAGCACAATCTTCTGCTTTTTCATTCTTCTCAGACATGCAGTTAACTCTTGAGCAAGGTATCTAAATAAAAATCACAAGAACTCCTGGGGAAGAAGGGGAAATAAAATCCCTCAAGCACACACTTAGTTTGCCTCATAATGGAGCAATGACTTTGTTCTTCCATAAGGCAGAGACCTTTAGGCTCCAAAGACAATGTGTTTTTAACACCTGTCAACCTCTGGCCCATATCTCCAGAGAAGAGATTGTTAGTCTCTGACCACATGGGCTTAACAGGAGCATAACATCAGAGAAACTGTTCCAGATTTTTACTTCCAAACAAACAGGCTCTGAGTATGCCTCAGGGGGAGCCCAGTTCTCCTTTTGCCTTTGTGTTAGCAAAAGCCATTTTTAACCCATTACAGACTTGTCTTGTGTGGCTTATGTGGGACAGTTTAACCCACAATAATTGCAGTTATCTATGAAATTAGACATGCAAAAAGCTATGATAACCATTGCAGTTGGTGACACTGCAAACTAGTGAAAATGAAAGAATGGTCAACATCACTAATCATCAAGGAAATGCAACTTAAAACTATAATGAGATGCCACTTTACCCCATCCAAATGGCCATAATTAGAAAGTTGAAAACATAATAGATGCTGGCATGGATGCAGAGAGAAAGGAATGCTCATACGCTCTTGATGGCATGGAAAATTTGTACAACCTCTATGGAAAACAGTTTGGAGATTTCTCAAAGGAATATATGTGATCCTACCATTTGAGCCATAAATTCTACTGCTGGGTAGGCAAAGTCATTTCATCAAAAAACCACTTGGACTTGAGTGTTTATTGCAGCACAATTCACAATCACAAAGATGTGGAATTAACCTCAGTTTCCTTCAATTCATGACTAGTTAAAGAAAATGTGATATTTATTCAAACATACATAAACATACCATGGAGTACTACTCACTCATAAAAAGGAATGACATAATGTCATTTTCATCAACATGGTGGGAACTGGAAACTATTCTTCTGAGTGAAGTATCTCAGGAATAGAAAACCAAACACAATACATTGTCACTAATAAGTGGAACTAATAGATGGGTACACACTGGCACAAAGTGATATAAAGGACATGAGAAACCAAGAATTGGGGAAGGTGGATATAGGATAAAAGCTTACCTACTGAGTATAATGACCAGTATTCTGATGCTGAGCATACGCAAAGCCCTAACTTAAGCATTATACAAGATAGCCATGTAATAAAAATACTTTTAGCGCCTTAATTGATCTTCTGGAATTAAAAAAAGAAAAGGTAATCAAAGAAACATTTCACAATGAGCATATCCAAATACTCTAAACATGAAAATCTGTTCAAATTCAATAGTTCAGTATTCTTCAAAGGAAAGCCATGCTGAGATAACATTACTCATCACCAGAATGGTTTGAACAGACTGAAAATAAAAATTCCAGTCTTATGCCATGTAAAGATATTGGTGAAAGACAGATTACATGTACAAGCATGTTCCCATAAGATTGTAATACCAAATGAATATTGATGCAAAAATATTCAACAAGATCCTAATGACCAGAATACAGCAACACATCAAACGAATTATGCACCATGACCAAGTGGGTTTTATCCCAGGGTCTCAAGTATGGTTCAATATACGTAAATCTATAAATATAATTCAGCACATAAACAAATTAAAAAACAAGACCATATGATTCTCTCAATTGATGCAGAAAAAGCTTTTGATAATATCTAGCATCCTTCATGATCAGAAAACTTAAGAAAATTGGTAGAGAAGGGACATTTCTTTTTTTTTTCTTTTTTTTTTTTTTTTTTTTCTTGTTGGGGATTCATTGAGGGTACAATAAGCCAGGTTACACTGATTGCAATTGTTAGGTAAAGTCCCTCTTGCAATCATGTCTTGCCCCATAAAGTGTGACACACACCAAGGCCCCACCCCGCTCCCTCCTTCCCTCTTTCTGCTTCCCCCCCATAACCTTAATTGTCATTAATTGTCCTCATATCAAAATTGAGTACATAGGATTCATGCTTCATTGCATGTGATGCTTTACTAAGAATAATGTCTTCCACTTCCATCCAGGTTAATACAAAGGATGTAAAGTCTCCATTTTTTTCATGGCTGAATAGTATTCCATGGTATACATATACCACAGCTTGTTAATCCATTCCTGAGTTGGTGGGCATTTAGGCTGTTTCCACATTTTGGCGATTGTAAATTGAGCTGCAATAAACAGTCTAGTACAAGTGTCCTTATGATAAAAGGATTCTTTTCCTTCTGGGTAGATGCCCAGTAATGGGATTGCAGGATCAAATGGGAGGTCTAGCTTGAGTGCTTTGAGGTTTCTCCATACTTCCTTCCAGAAAGGTTGTACTAGTTTGCAGTCCCACCAGCAGTGTAAAAGTGTTCCCTTCTCTCCACATCCACGCCAGCATCGGCAGTTTTGAGATTTTGTGATGTGGGCCATTCTCACTGGGGTTAGATGATATCTCAGGGTTGTTTTGATTTGCATCTCTCTAATATATAGAGATGATGAACATTTTTTCATGTGTTTGTTAGCCATTCGTCTGTCGTCTTTAGAGAAAGTTCTATTCATGTCTCTTGCCCATTGATATAAGGGATTGTTGGCTTTTTTATGTGGATTAATTTGAGTTCTCTATAGATCCTAGTTATCAAGCTTTTCTCTGATTGAAAATATGCAAATATCCTTTCCCATTGTGTAGGTTGTCTCTTTGCTTTGGTTATTGTCTCCTTAGCTGTACAGAAGCTTTTCAGTTTAATGAAGTCCCATTTGTTTATTTTTGTTGTTGTTGCAATTGCCATGGAAGTCTTCTTCATGAAGTCTTTCCCCAGGCCAGTATCTTCCAGTGTTTTTCCTATGCTTTCTTGGAGGACTTTTATTGTTTCATGCCTTAAATTTAAGTCCTTTATCCATCTTGAATCAATTTTTGTGAGTGGAGAAAGGTGTGGGTCCAGTTTCAGTCTTTTACATGTAGACATCCAGTTCTCCCAACACCATTTATTGAATAGGGAGTCTTTCCCCCAAGGTATGTTCTTGTTTGGTTTATCGAACATTAGGTGCTTGTAAAATGTTAGTTTCATTTCTTGGTTTCCTATTCGATTCCAAGTGTCTATGTCTCTGTTTTTGTGCCAGTACCATGCTGTCTTGAGCACTATGGCTTTGTAGTACAGACTAAAATCTGGTATGCTGATGCCCCCAGCTTTATTTTTATTACTAAGAACTGCCTTAGCTATATGGGGTTTTTTCCGGTTCCATACAAAACACAGAATCATTTTTTCAAAATCTTGAAAGTATGATGTTGGTATTTTGATAGGAATGGCATTGAATAGGTAGATTGCTTTGGGAAGTATAGACATTTTAACAATGTTGATTCTTCCCATCCATGAGCATGGTATCTTCTTCCATTTGTTAATATCCTCTGCTATTTCCTTTCTGAGGATTTCATAGTTTTCTTTATAGAGGTCCTTCACCTCCTTCATTAGGTATATGCCTAGGTATTTCATTTTCTTTGAAACTATGGTGAAGGGAGTTGTGTCCTTAATTAGCTTCTCATCTTGACTGTTATTGGTGTACACAAAGGCTACTGACTTGTGGACATTGATTTTATATCCTGAAACATTACTGTATTTTTTTGATGACTTCTAGGAGTCTTGTGGTTGAGTCTTTGGGGTTCTCTAAGTATAAGATCATGTCGTCAGCAAAGAGGGAGATTTTGACCTCCTCTGCTCCCATTTGGATTCCCTTTATTTCCTTGTCTTGCCTAATTGTATTGGCTAGAACTTCCAGCACTATGTTGAATAGTAAAGGTGACAGAGGACAACCTTGTCTGGTTCCAGTTCTAAGAGGAAAAGCTTTGAGTTTTACTCCATTCAGTAAAATATTGGCTGTGGGTTTGTCATAGATAGCTTCAATCAGTTTTAGAAATGTGCCACCTATGTCTATACTCTTCAGTGTTCTAATTAGAAAAGGATGCTGGATTTTATCAAATGCTTTTTCTGCATCTATTGAGAGGATCATGTGATCTTTATTTTTGCCTCTGTTAATATGGTGGATAACGTTTATAGACTTGCGTATGTTAAACCAGCCTTGCATCCCTGGGATGAAGCCTACTTGATCATGATGAATGACTTTTTTGATGATAAGCTGTAATCTATTGCCTAGGATTTTGTTGAGAATTTTTCCATCTATATTCGTGAGTGAGATTGGTCTGAAATTCTCCTTTTTGGTTGGGTCTTTTCCTGGTTTTGGTATCAGGGTGATGTTTGCTTCATAGAATGTGTTGGGGAAGATTCCTTCTTCCTCGATTTTTTGGAATAATTTCTGCAGTACAGGAATAAGCTCTTCCTTGAAGGTTTGATAGAATTCTGGAGTGAAGCAATCTGGACCAGGGCATTTTTTGGTTGGAAGATTTTTTATTGTTTCTTTGATCTCAGTGCTTGAAATTGGTCTGTTCAGGAGCTCTATTTCTTCCTGGCTGAGTCTAGGGAGAGGTTGTGATTCCAAATATTGGTCCATTTCTTTCACACTGTCAAATTTCTGGGCATAGAGTTTCTGGTAGTATTCAGAGATGATCTCTTGTATCTCTGCGGGATCAGTTGTTATTTCCCCTTTATCATTTCTGATTGAGGTTACTAGAGATTTTACTTTTCTATTCCTCGTTAGTCTGGCCAATGGTTTATCTACTTTATTTATTTTTTCAAAAAATGAACTCCTTGGTTTCATTAATTTTCTGAACGTTTCTTTTGTTTTCAATTTCATTGATCTCTGATTTGATTTTGGAGATTTCTTTTGTTCTACTGAGTTTAGGCTTAGATTGTTCTTCTTTTTCCAATTCCATGAGATGGCTTGTGAGATTGTTGATGTGCTCTCTTTCTGTTTTTTGAATGTAGGCATCTAAAGAGATAAATTTTCCTCTCAAAACTGCTTTTTCAATATCCCACAGGTTTTGGTAGCTTGTGTCTTCATTGTTGTTATGCTCAAGGAAGTTAATGATTTCCTGTTTTATTTCTTCCTGCACCCATCTGTTATTCAACAGAAGATTGTTTACTTTCCATGCCTTTGGGCGGGGTCCCGCATTTTTGTTAGAGTTGAGTTTCATCTTTAGTGCCTTATGGTCTGAGAAGATACAAGGTAAAATTTCAATTCTTTTGATTCTGTTGATATTTGTTTTGTGTCCCAGGATATCATCAATTTTGGAGAATATTCTCTGGAGTGATGAGAAGAATGTGTATTCTTTATCTTTGGGATGGAGTGTTCTATATGCTTCTATCAAGCACAGTTGTTCTAGGGCCTGATTTAAATCTCCTACATCTTTGTTTAATTTCTGTTTAGAGGATCTGTCCAGCTCTATAAGAGGAGCGTTAAGGTCCCCTGTTATTATGGTATAACCAGATATCATATTGCTCAGACTGAGTAAGGTCTGTTTCAAGAATCTGGGAGCATTTAAATTGGGTGCATAAGTATTTAGAATTGAAATGTCTTCTTGTTGTGTTTTTCCCTTGACCAATATAAGGTGACCATCTTTGTCTTTTTTGACTTTAGTTGCTTTAAATCCACATGTATCTGAAAAAAAGTTTGCAACTCCTCTTTTCTTCTGAATTCCATTTGCCTGAAAAATTGTCTTCCAACCCTTGACTCGGAGCTTTAATTTGTCTTTTGAAGCCAGGTGTGTTTCTTGCAGATAGCAAATGGATGGCTTGTGTTTTTTAATCCAGTCAGCCAATCTATGTCTCTTCAGTGGGGAATTCAAGCCATTAACATTTATTGAGATAATTGATAAGTGTGGTAGTATTCTATTCATCTTATTTGGTGCGAGTCCATTGCTTAGTTTTATCTTTTGCATCAGTGTGGAGGTTAGGTTCTGTCCTTTAATTTCTGAGTTCTTACTTTGCTGCTGATCCACTGTGGTGGTCAGTGTGCAGAACAGGTTGAAGTATTTCCTGTAGAGCTGGTCTTGTTGTGGCGAATTTCCTCAATGTTTGTACATCCGTAAATGATTTGATTTCTCTGTCAATTTTGAAGCTTAGCTTAGCAGGGTACAGAATTCTGGGCTGGAAATTGTTCTGTTTAAGTAGATTAAAGGTAGATGACCATTGTCTTCTTGCTTGGAAAGTTTCATTAGAGAAGTCTGTGGTCACTCTGATGGATTTACCTCTGTAGGTCAACTGGCGCTTACTCCTGGCAGCTTGCAGAATCTTTTCTTTTGTCTTGACTTTGGACAGGTTCATCACAATGTGTCTTGGAGAAGGTCGGTTAGAGTTGAGGCGACCTGGGGTCTGATAGCCCTCTGAAAGCAGTGTGTCAGAATCTTTGGTGATATTTGGGAAATTTTCTTATATAATATTCTCTAGTATGGCTTCCATTCCTCTGGGGCATTCTTCTTTCCCTTCTGGGATTCCTATAACTCATATGTTGGAACACTTCATAAAGTCCCATAATTCTGACAGTGAACGTTCTGCTTTCTCTCTCTTCTTTTCTGCCTCTTTTACTATCTGAGTTATCTCAAGAACTTTGTCTTCTACCTCTGAAATTCTTTCTTCTGCATGGTCTAACCTGTTGCTGATACTTTCCATTGCATCTTTAAGTTCCCTAATTGACTGCTTCAGTTCCTTCAGCTCTGCTATATCCTTTTTATATTCTTCATATCGTTCATCTCTTATTTGATTCTGTTTTTGGATTTCCTTTTGGTTATTTTCCACTTTATTAGCAGTTTCCTTCATTGTTTCCATCATTTCTTTCATTGTTTTCAACATGTGTATTCTAAATTCCCTTTCTGTCATTCCTAACATTTCTTTATAGGTGGAATCATCTGCAGTAGCTATCTCATTTTCCCTTGGTGGGGTTGTTCTGGACTGGTTCTTCATGTTGCCTGGAGTTTTCTGCTGATTCTTCCTCATAAGTGATTTCTTTTATCTGTTTCTTTGCCCTAATTTTCCTTTCACTTCCTCTTGCTCTTTAAGTTCTCATGCCTGTGGCCTAAGGGTTACAGGACCAGAAGGATGAGAAGGTTGAAGAGCAAAAAAGGGATGAAAGAAAGGAGGACCGAGTGATTAGAAAAAAAAAAAGAAAAATAGAGAAAGAAGAGGGGGTGGGTAAAAGGAATATTGACAAAAAGAAGAGAGGCACAGAAAGAGAGAGACAGAGCAATATAGGTGTACAGTAGGGTACTTTGTCACAACCTTAAAAATAACCCACCTTCTGGGGGTGCCCAGTTGGGTGGTTCCCTTGAGGTCAGCAGCTCTTTGCTAACCTGATCAGACACAGTACCCCACCTCCACCAAGTAGAGAGGAAAGACAAAAATGCTATAAATCAATCCAAAACAAGCAAACAGAAAACTTTACGGGATAAAATTGGGTGAAAAACCAAATAATAGCTGTAGAAACACTAGCAAAAATGAAGTTCTAGTTATTGAAAAAGACAGCAATGGGAAATTATAATTAAACTAGAAAAATTGAGAAAGAAAAAGGATCTGTATGGGAAAGGTTGAAATTAAAAAACAAAACAACATGAACAACATCAAAATAAACAAAACAAAAAAAAAAACCAAAGCAAAAAAAAAAAAAAACACAACCAAAAACAAAGCAGTATGTATATGTTATTGAATATTGTCTGGGCAACAGCTGGTCTTCTGGAGTATGAGATTTTAATGACAGTTCTGATACGACTGGAGGCTGCTGATTTCTCAAACCCCAGCAGGTAGACACCCTAAAGCTGTCTTCAGCCCACTTAAAAGGCACTTTGAACTTGTTCACTTGCTGAGCAGAAGCTTTCCCAGGAAAGTGCTTGTCACTGGAATCACTGCTGAAGTGGCTATCCACTTTAACCAGTGTGCCAAAACCGGTCTCACTCTGCCACTGAGGGTTAGGGCTGCAAGGCAGCTCAGACCACACACTTAGGCTACTTGGTCGCTGGGTTACCAGCTCCCACCCAATTCTAGCTCTGTAACCCTGAGGGCGGAGCTTGCCGGGGCAGATCGCTCACAATGGCTCCCTGTGACCCATAGCCAAACACTATTAGCTCCGCCTGGCTCAGCGGCTCAGACTGGGGCCCTAGACAATGGCCAAAGTTCTCCGCACTCCCGCTCAGGCTCTCCCCAAGGCAGTTCAGCTGAGTGCCAAGTCCAAAGACACCAAAACAGTTCACAAGTAAGGCCTTTCTGGTTTGCAGTCTTGCTGCTACTGAACTTACAGTTGTGGGTGGGTTTAGACGGATTGAACACATGCGACCACTTGCTGTTGTTCCACTGTTTTAGTCCTCCTCTTGGGGTCCAGAAGTGTCTCGCGGACTCCCTGTATCCTCACAGGGTGATTATAGGCAGATCCCACCAGCCAGAGAGGGCTGGAGTCCTATCTCCCCAGACTCACAGTGCCCAGATGCAAGGAAGCTGTTACTCGGCCGCCATCTTGCTCCACCTCTCCTAGAAGGGACATTTTTTAAACCAACAGAGGCCATATACAGCAAACCCACAGTCAATATCATATTGAATGGAATTAAATTGAAATCATTTCCACTTAGATCAGGAATCAGGCAAGGTTGCCCATTGTTTCCACTGCTCTTTAACATTGTAATGGAATTTTTATCCATCACAATTAGGGAAGAAAAGGTGATCAAGGATATCCATATAGAATCAGAAGAGATCAAACTTTCACTCTTTGGAGATGATATGATTGTATATCTGGAAAACACCAGAGATTCTTCTACAAAACCTGGGAAGTTCTACTACAAAACTCAAGGAATATAGCAGCAGATCAGGTTATAAACTTGTAAAGTTTGAACTTGCAAACTTGCTGAGCAGAAGCTTTCCCAGGAAAGTGCTTGTCGCTGGAATCTATAACACTCATAATTCTATAGCCTTTATCTATAGCCTTGACCAATAATAGTCAAGCTGAGAAAACAGTCAAGGACTCTATTCCATTCACGGTAGTGCCAAAAAGATGAAATATTTGGCATGAAATACCTAACAAAGGACATGAAAGATTTCTATAAAGAGAACTATGAAACTCTAAGAAAAGAAAAAGCTGAAGATATTAACAAATGGAAAAACATACCATGCTCATGGCTGGGAAGAATCAACATTGTTAAAATGTCCATACTACCCAAAGCAATCACAATTTTAATGCAATCCCTATTAATTCTCCACTGTCACACTTTAAATATCTTGAAAAAATAATACTTTGTTTTATATGGAATCAGAAAAAACCTTAAATAGCCAAGACATTATTCAGAAATAAAAACAAAGCAGGAGGAATCATGCTACCAGACCTCAGACTATTCTACAGATTGATAGTGATCAAAACAGCATGGTACTGCCACAAAAACAGAGGTATATGTATGGAACAGAATAGAGAACCAAGTGATGAACCCAGCTACTTACCATTATTTAATCTTTGACAAGGCAATTAAAAATATTTAGTGGGGAAAAATTCCCTATTTAACAAATGGTGCTTGGTGAACTGGCTGGCAACCTGTAGAAGACTCAAACTGGACGCACACCTTTCACCATTAACTAAGATAGACTCTCACTGGATCAAAGATTTAAACTTAAGACATGAAATTATAAAAATACTTGCATAAAGTGCAGGGAATACTCTTAAAGAAATTGGCCTGGGTGAATATTTTATGAGGAGGACCCCCTGGGCAATTGAAGCAGCAGCAAAAATACTCTACTAGGACCTGATCAAACTAAAAAGCTTCTGCACAGCCAAGAACACAGTAAGTAAAGCAAGCAAACAGCCCTCAGAATGGGAGAAGATATTTGCAGTTTATGTCTCCGAGAAAGGTTTAAGAACCAGAATCCACAGAGAATTCAAATGTACTAGCAAGAAAAGAACAAGTGATCTCATCTTGGGCAAGGGACTTCAAGAGAAACATCTCTAAAAAAGACAGGTACACAGCCTACAGATACATGAAAAAATGCTCATCATCCTTAATCATCAGAGAAATGCAAATCAAAACTACTTTGAGATATCATCTACTCCAGTAAAAGTAGCCCACATCACAAAATCCCAAAACCAGAGACGTTTGCGTGGATGTCAGAAAAGGGAACACATCCACACTGCTGGTGGCAATGCAAACTAATATGTTCTTTTTGGAAAGATGTTTGGAGAACACTTAGAGATCTAAAAATAGACCTGCCATTCGATCCTACAATTCCTCTACTAGGCATATATCCAGAAGACCAAAAATCACATTATAACAAAGATATGTGTGCCAGAATATTTATTACAGTGCAATTCATAATTGCTAGGTCATGGACGAAGCCCAAATGCCCATCCACCCACGAATGGATCAATAAATTGTGGTATATGTACACCATGGAATATTATGCAGCCTTAAAGAAAGATGGAGACTTTACCTCTTTCATGTTTACATGGATGGAGCTGGAATGTATTCGTCTTAGCAAAGTATCACAAAAATGGAAGAGAAAGTATCCAAAGTATCCAATATACTCAGCCCTACTATGAAACTAATTTATAGCTTTCATATGAAAGGTGCGTCTCACAAGGGTACATATGAAATTTACTAAATGTAGAATATAAATGTCACAATAACTAAAAAAATGCCATGGAGGCTTGTTAACCAGTTTGATGAAAATATTTCAAATTGTATATAAAACCAACACCTTGTACCCCATGATTGCATTAATGTACACAGCTATGATTTAATTAAAAAAAAAAAAAAAAAGACTATTCACAATCAGGAAACACTGAAGGAAGACTTTCCTCTATCTACCTAAAATCTAAAGGAGCTGAGGGCCTCCTTATCACATGCTAATAGACCTGGCTCCAAGGTCATTTGAATCACAATACCTGTTTCTCAGGTTGATTTACAGATCATGTTTCCCTTTATCTACACCCCCTCCCACAAGTAACCTAATACTTTCCAAATTCACTCCCCACTTCCTTCTAAAAGGCATCTTTAAAAGTCACTGTTCATCTCTGAAACTTTTAAGAAATCATTCTTGTGGTTCCCCCCAATCTTATGGTATTTGAAAATAAACCTTTCTCTTATTCATCTACCATAAAAAAAAGTTTGTAATATCATATTTTTACTGTATTTTTTCTATGTTTTTTAAAAATGTATTTTTTTTATTGTTAAATCATAGTGGTGTACGTTAGTGCAATCAAGGGGTACAAGGTGCTGGTTTCATAAACAATCTGAAATATTCTCATCCAACTGTTCAACGTACCCTTCATGGCATTTTCTTAGTTATTGTATGTAGACATTTGTATTCTGCCTTCAGTAAGTTTCGCCTGTACCCATTCTAAGATGCACCACAGGTGTGGCCCCACCCATTACCCTCCGTCCACCCTAACCTCCCCCCTCCCTTCCCCTTCCTTGGCCCTTTCCTCAAAGTCTTGTGCTATAATTGGGTTACAACATTCATGTGAAAGCTATAATTTAGCTTCATAGTAGGGCTGAGTACATTGGATACTTTTTCTTCCATTCCTGAGATACTTTGCTAAGAAGAATAAGTTCCAGCTCCATCCATGTAAACATGAAAGAGGTAAAGTCTCCATCTTTCTTTAAGGCTGCATAATATTCCATGGTATACATGTACCACAATTTCCCAGTCCATTCGTGGGTTGACGGGCACTTGGGCTTCTTCCATGACTTAGCAATTATGAATTGGGCTGCAATAAACATTCTGGTACAGATGTCTTTGTTATATTGTGATTTTTGGTCTTCTGGGTATAAACCTAGTAAAGGAATTATAGGATTGAATGGCAGGTCTATTTTTAGGTCTCTAAGTATCCTCCAAACATCCTTCCAGAGGAATGTATTAGTGTGCATTCCCACCAGCAGTGTAGAAGTGTGCCCTTTTCTCCACATCCACGCCAACATATCTGGTTTTGGGATTTTGTTACGTGGGCTACTCTTACTGGGGTTAGGTGATATCTCAAAGTTGTTTTGATTTGCATTTCTCTGATGATTAAGGATGATGAGCTTTTTTTCATGTGTTTGTAGATCATGCATCTGTCTTCTTTAGAGAAGTTTCTCTTCAAGTCCCTTGCCCACCCTGAGATGGGATCACGTGTTCTTTTCTTGCTAATACGTTTGAGTTCTCTTTGAATTCTGGTTAGACCTTTATCGGAGGTATAACGTGCAAATATTCTCTCCCATTCTGAGGGCTGTCTGCTTGTTTTACTTACAATGTTCTTGGCTGTGCAGAAGCTTTTTAGTTTGATCAGGTCCCAGTAGTGTATTTTTGATACTGCTTCAATTGCCTGGGAAGTTCTCCTCATAAAATATTCACCCAGGCCGATTCCTTCAAGAGTTTTCCCTGCACTTTCTTCAAGTATTTTTATAGTTTCGTGTCTTAAGTTTAAATCTTTGATCCAGTGAGAGTCTATCTTAGTTAATGGTGAAAGGTGTGGGTCCAGTTTCAATCTTCTACAGGTTGCCAACCATTTCACCCAGCACCATTTATTAAATAGGGAATCTTTTCCCCACTGAATGTTTTTAATCGGTTTGTCAAAGATCACATAATGGTAAGGAGCTGGATTCATCTCTTGGTTCTCTATTCTGTTCCAGACATCTACTTTTCTGTTTTTGTGCCAATACCATACTGTTTTGATCACTATGGATTTATAGTACAGTCTCAGGTCTGGTAGCATGATTCCACCTGCTGTGTTTTTATTGCTGATTAATGTTTTGGCTATTCGAGTTTTTTTTCTGATTCCATATAAAATGAAGTATTATTTTTTCAAGATCTTTAAAATATGACCATGGAGCTTTAATAGGAATTGCATTAAAATTATATATTGCTTTGGGTAGTGTAGACATTTTAATAATGTTGATTCTTCCCAGCCATGAGCATAGTATGTTTTTCCATTTGTTAACATCTTCAGCTATTTCTTTTCTTAAAGTTTTATAGTTCTCTTTGTAGAGATCTTTCACGTCCTTTTTTAGGTATACTCTCAAATATTTCATCTTCTTTGGCACTACTTTGAAAGGAATAGAGTCGTTGATTGTTTTTCGGCTTGGTTATTGTTGGTATGTATAAAGGCTACAGATTTATGGGTGTTGATTTTGTAGCCAGAGACATTGCTGTGTTCCTTGATCACTTCTAAGTTTTGTAGTAGAATCCCTAGTGTTTTCCAGGTATACGATCATATCATCTGCAAAGAGTGAAAGTTTGATCTCTTCTGACCCTATGTGGATACCCTTGATCGCCTTTTCTTCCCTAATTGCCATGGCTAAAACTTCCATTACAATGTTAGAGAGCAATGGAGACAATGGGCAACCTTGCCTGGTTCCTGATCTAAGTGAAAATGATTTCAATTTAACTCTATTGAATACAATATTGGCTGTGGGTTTGCTGTAGATGGCCTCTATTAGTTTAAGAAATGTCCCTTCTATACCAATTTTCTTAAGTATTCTGATCATGAAGGGATACTGGATATTATCAAAAGCTTTTTCTGCATCAATTGAAAGAATCATATGGTCCTTATTTTTTAGTTTGTTCATGTGCTGAATTACATTTATAGATTTACATATATTGAACCAGCCTTGAGACCCTGGGATAAAACCCACTTGGTCATGGTGTATAATTTTTTTGATGTGTTGTTGGATTCTGTTTGTTAGGATCTTATTGAGTATTTTAGCATCAATATTCATTAATGATATTGGTCTATAATTTTCTTTTCTTGTTGGGTCTTTCCCTGGTTTGGGGATCAAGGTGATGTTTGCTTGGTAGAAGGTGTGTCCTTCTTTTTCCATATTTTGAAAGAGGTTTAGTAATATAGGTACTAGCTGCTGTCAGAATTTTCTCCTTCATATTAACTTTAGTGAAATTGATTATGATGTGTCTGTGGGATGTCTTATTTGGGTTGAGTCCTGGAGTTCTGAAACTGTCTGCTATCAGAATTTCAGAATCTCTTGGCCTGTTGAGAAAGTTCTCCTTCATAATCTCATGGAGAAGAGACTCTGTGCCTTGTGAAGCCACTTCGTTACTTTTGGAGATCCCTATAAGACGAATATTGGTTTTCTTCTAATTTTCCCAGAGCTCTCTGAGAGAGGGATCTGTTTTTGTCCTCCATTTCTCTTCCTCTTTGAGAGTTTGGGAGCATTCGCAAGCTTCGTCTTCAATGTCAGAAATCCTTTCTTCTGCTTGTTCCATTCTGTTACTGAGGGATTCTACTGTGTTTCTCAGATCTTTGAGGGCTGCAACTTCTTGTCTCAATGTGTCAAAAACTTTGGTCATTTGGTCTTTGAATTCGTTGAATTCTTCAGATATCGTTTGGGTTACTGCTTAGAATTCTAAATTCGTTCTCATTTGCTATCCAGATTCTGAATTTGATTTCTGACATCTCTGCTATTTGATTGTGCATGGGATCTTGTGGTGTGTCTTCCCCATTGATCCTTGGGGGATCGTCTGTGATAATTCACATTGCCAGAATTTTTCTGTTGATTTCACCTCATGATTGTTTTTCACTGTTGCCTCTGGCTGTCCTCAGAGTTGAGGAGGTGTCTCTCCAAGATTATGCCCCAGCGGGTTCACTCTATTGTTGCTGGATTTTGTACAGAGTGACCCTGTGTAGTTCCTCTGGGGCTGCCCCAGCCAGGGAGTTCTGGTTGTGGAAGCAGCTCCAGAGTGTGACACACCCGGATCCAGCAACAGGGCAGGAGGTGGTGCGCACGGTTCTGGGAGTGCCTGGCACCCAGTAACTTTCACTCAGAGTGCCCAAGGCTTCTGCAGTCTCTGGCCAGGAGAAGGGCTCTGTGCAGAGCCAGAGAGGGCTCCAGAGTGCACGTGGCTATCAGAGTCCCTGGCCAGATGAGTGGGCCAGTGTGGAGGCAGGATGCAGGGTTGCACGGCTTCCACTGTTCCTGGTCAGGGCATGCGGAGGCCCAGTGGGCGCAGGTCATTGGTGAGGGGTTGTGGCACAGCTCTTATGGAAGTCCAGGCAGAGCAAAGCCCAAGAGTTTGAAGTTGCTATGAGTTGTGACACCATGGCACTCTACCCAGGGCAACAGCCTGAGACTCCAGTGTGCCAAAACTGGTCTCACTCTACCCCTGAGGGTTAAGGCTGTAAGGCAGCTCAGCACCTGCCTTTAGGCTGCTCAGTCACTAGGTTACTAGCTCCCACCCGATCCTTGCTCTGTGACCCTGAGGGCGGAGCTTGCCAGGGCAGTTCTCTCACAATGGCTCCCTGCGGCCCATAGCCGAACACTATTAGCTCCACCCAGCTCAGCAGCTCAGCTGGGGCCCTAGACAATGCCCAAAGTTCTCCTCACTCCTGCTCAAGCTCTCCTCAAGGCAGTTCAACTGAGTGCCAATTCCAAAAACACCGAAACAGTTCACAGGTAAAGCCTTTCTGGTTTGCAGTCTCACTGCTGCTTGTACTTAGGGCTGCCAGCAGGATTAGGTCGATTGGACACACACAACCACTTGCCAGTTTTCCACTGTTTTTGTCCTCCTCTTGGGGTACAGAAGTCCCTTGCTGACTCCCTATATCTTCAAAGGGATGATTATAGGCAGATCCCACCAGCCAGAGATGCCTGGATATATCTCTGTATGCTATACAGTCTCTTCCCAGACTCACCATGCCCAGTTGCAGGGAAGCTGTTACTTAGCCGCCATCTTGCTCCATCTCCTTTTTCTATGTTTTGATACACAAATACTTATCATTGTGTTACAGTTCCATACAGTATTAACTCTAGTAACATGCCTAAGTGTTTATAACCTCAGTATGTATTGGGCTATCCCCTTAGGTTTGTGTAAGTATACTCTATGATGTTTTCACAACAAAGAAAGCACAAAATGATGCATTTCTCAGAATGTATCCCTGACATTATGTGATGCATGACGATGTAGCTGAAAATGTGTAGTGACAAGTACTCATTGCCAATTGGAGCACTAATTGGTACAATTACTTTGTAAAGCTGACAGTATTTATTAAAACTGACCATACATATATTTGATGGTTGACCCATTTCTCTTCTAAGTGTATATCTAATAGGGATATAGGCATTGTGCACCAAAGTCACATGCAAGAATCTTCATAGTGGCATTAGTTGTAACAGTTCCTAACAGCTCCAAAGTGAAAGTAACTCAAACGTCCAAAAACAATAAAAAGGCTGAGTGATCTATAGTATATCCATACAATGAGCTGCTATACAGTTATACATATAATTGAACTACCCTATATGCAACAATATGGATGAGTCTAGCAAACAAGACTGAACTAAGAGCTCAAAATGGAGGTAAAACTGCCGCCTGGTAGCCCCTAGCCTGACTCCGGCTGTCGCCACTGCTGGGGGGAGGAGGGCTATGATCCAGTTGAGAAAACTGTTTATTGGTAGTCTGAGCTTTGAAAATACAGATGATCGTTTAAGAGAACATTTTGAGGAATGGGGCACACTCACAGATTGTGTGGTGATGAGAGATCCCCAAACAAAACGTTCCAGGGGCTTTGGTTTTGTGACTTACTCTTGGGTGTAAGAGGTGGAAGCAGCAATGTGTGCTCGACCACACAAGGTTGATGGGCGTGTTGTGGAACCAAAGAGAGCTGTTTCTAGAGAGGATTCTGTAAAGCCTGGTGCCCATCTCAAAGTGAAGAAAATTTTTGTTGGTGGTATTAAAAAAGATACAGAAGAATATAATTTGAGAGACTACTTTGAAAAGTATGGCAAGATTGAAACCATAGAAGTTATGGAAGACAGGCAGAGTGGAAAAAAGAGAGGATTTGCTTTTGTAACTTTTGATGATCATGATACTGTTGATAAAATTGTTGTTCAGAAATGCCACACTATTAATAGGCATAATTGTGAAGTGAAAAAGGCACTTTCTAAACAAGAGATGCAGTCTGCTGGATCGCAAAGAGGTCGTGGAAGTGGATCTGGCAATTTCATGGGTCGGGGAGGAAACTTTGGAGGTGGTGGAGGTAATTTTGGCCGTGGTGGAAACTTTGATGGAAGAGGAGGATATGGTGGTGGAGGTGGTGGCAGCAGAGGTAGTTATGGAGGAGATGATGGTGGATACAATGGATTTGGAGGTGACGGTGGGAACTTCAGTGGTGGTCCTGGTTACAGTAGTAGAGGGGACTATGGTGGTGGTGGACCAGGATATGGAAACCAAGGTGGCGGATATGGTGGTGGAGGAGGATATGATGGTTACAATGAAGGAGGAAATTTTGGAGGTAACTATGGTGGTGGTGGGAGCTATAATGATTTTGGAAATTATATTGGACAACAGAAATCAAATTATGGACCCATGAAAGGGGGCAGTTTTGTTGGAAGAAGCTCGGTCAGTCCATATGGTAGTGGTTATGGATCTGGTGGTGGAAGTGGTGGATATGGTAGCAGAAGGTTATAAAAACAACATAAAAGGGCTACAGTTCTTAGCAGGAGAGAGATTGAGGAGTTGTCAGGAAAGCTGCAGGATACTTTGAGAAAGTCATCCCAAATGCATTAGAGGAACTGTAAAAATCTGCCACAGAAGGAACGATGATCCATAGTCAGAAAAGTTACTGCAGCTTAACAGGAAACCCTTCTTGTCCAGGACTGTCATAGCCACAGTTTGCAAAAAGTGCAGCTGTTGATTAATGCAATGTAGTGTCAAGTAAATGTACATTCCTGAGGTCTTTTATCTGTTGTAGCTTTGTCTTTTTCTTTTTCTTTTCATTACATCAGGTATATTGCCCTGTAAATTGTGGTAGTGGTACTAGGAATAAAAAATTGAGGAATTTTTAACTTTTCAAAAAAAAAAAAAAAAGCCTGAGCAAAGAAAATAAGATACAAAGTAATACATATGGTATAATTACTTCTATATAAAGTTAAAAGAAACAAACGGATCTATTTTACAATGACGGAATTAATAATAGTAGTTACCTTTTGAAGGAAGAGAAAAATTAGTGATTAAAATAGAGTTCATGGGAGGCGGAGCAAGATGGCAGCCGAGTAACAGCTTCCTTGCATTTGGGCACCGTGAGTCTGGGGAGATAGGACTCCAGGCATCTCTGGCTGGTGGGATCTGCCTATCATCACCCCTGAGAGGATACAGGGAGTCAGCGAGAGACTTCCGGACCCCAAGAGGAGGACTAAAACAGTGGAAAACCGGCAAGTCGTCGCGTGTGTTCAATCCGTCTAAACCCACCTGCAACTGTAAGTTCAGTAGCAGCGAGACTGCAAACCGGAAAGGCCTTACCTGTGAACTGTTTTGGTGTCTTTGGACTTGGCACTCAGTTGAACTGCCTTGGGGAGAGCCTGAGCAGGAGTGCGGAGAACTTTGGCCTTTGTCTAGGGCCCCAGTCTGAGCCGCTGAGCCAGACGGAGCTAATAGTGTTTGCCTCTGGGTCACAGGCAGACATTGTGAGCGATCTGCCCCGGCAAGCTCCGCCCTCAGGGTCCAGAGCTAGAATTGGGTGGGAGCTGGTAACCCAGCGACCAAGTAGCCTAAGGGCGGGGTCTGAGCCGCCTTGCAGCCCTAACCCTCGGGGCAGAGGGAGACCAGTTTTGGCACACAGGGTAAGTGGATAGCCACTTCAGCAGTGATTCCAGCGACAAGCGCTTCCCTGGGAAAGCTTCTGCTCAGCAAGTGAACAAGTTCAAAGTGCCTTTTAAGTGGGCTGAAGACAGCTTTAGGGTGTCTACCTGCTGGGGTTTGAGAAATCAGCACCCTCAAGTCGTATCAGAACTGTGATTAGCATCTCATACCCCAGAAGACCACGTGTTGCCCAGACAATATTCAATAACATATACATACTGCTTTGTTTTTGGTTGTGTTTTTTTTTTTTTGGTTTGGTTGTTTTTTTTTTTGTTTATTTTGATGCTGTTGATATTGTTTTGTTTTTTAAGTTCAACCTTTTCCATACAGATCCTTTTTCTTTCTCAATTTTTCCAGTTTAATTATAATTTCCCATTGCTGCCTATTTCAATAATTAGAACTTCATTTTTGTTAGTGTTTCTACCGCTATTATTTGGTTTTTCCAGCCAATTTTATCCCGTAAAGTTTTCTGTTTGCTTGTTTTGGATTGATTTATAGCATTTTTGTCTTTCCTCTCTACTTGGTGGAGGTGGGGTGCTGTGTCTGATCAGGTTAGCAAAGGGCTGCTGACCTCAAGGGAACCACCCAACTGGTCACCCCAAGAAGGTGGTTTTTTTTTAAGGTTGTATCAAAGTACCCTACTGTACACCTATATTCCTCTGTCTCCCTCTTTCTGTGCCTCTCTTCTTTTTGTCAATATTCCTTTTACCCAACCCCTCTCCTTCGTCTATTTTTCTTTTTTTTTCTTAACACTTGGTCCTCCTTTCTTTCATCCCTTTTTTGCTCTTCAACCTTCTCATCCTTCTGGTCCTGTAACCCTTAGTCCACAGGCATGAGAACTTAAAGAGCAAGAGGAAGTGAAAGGAAAATTAGGGCAAGGAAACAGATAAAAGAAATCACTCATGAGGAAGAATCAGCAGAAAACTCCAGCCAACATGAAGAACCAGTCCAGAACAACACCGCCAAGGGACCATGAGGTAGCTACTGCAGAGGATTCCACCTATACAGAAATATTAGGAATGACAGAAAGGGAATTTAGAATACACATGTTGAAAACAATGAAAGAAATGATGGAAACAATGAAGGAAACTGCTAATAAAGTGGAAAATAACCAAAAGGAAATTCAAAAACAGAATCAAATAAGAGATGAACGATATGAAGAATATAAAAAGGATATAGCAGAGCTGAAGGAACTGAAACAGTCAATTAGGGAACTTAAAGATGCAATGGAAAGTATCACAGGTTGGACCATAGAGAAGAAACAATTTGAGAGGTAGAAGACAAAGTTCTGAGATAACTCAGATAGTAAAAGAGGCAGAAAAGAAGAGAGAGAAAGCAGAACGTTCACTGTCAGAATTATGGGACTTTATGAAGCGTTCCAACATACGAGTTATAGGAATCCCAGAAGGGGAAGAAGAATGCCCCAGAGGAATGGAAGCCATACTAGAGAATATTATATAAGAAAATTTCCCAAATATCACCAAAGATTCTGACACACTACTTTCAGAGGGCTATCAGACCTCAGGTCACCTCAACTCTAACCGAGCTTTTCCAAGACACATTGTGATGAACCTGTCCAAAGTCAAGACAAAAGAAAAGATTCTGCAAGCTGCCAAGAGTAAGCGCCAGTTGACCTACAGGGGCAAATCCATCAGAGTGACCGCAGACTTCTCTAATGAAACTTTCCAAGCAAGAAGACAATGGTCATCTACCTTTAATCTACTTAAACAGAACAATTTCCAGCCCAGAATTCTGTACCCTGCTAAGCTAAGCTTCAAAATTGATGGAGAAATCAAATCATTTACGGATATACAAACATTGAGGAAATTCGCCACAACAAGACCAGCTCTACAGGAATAATTCAACCTGTTCTGCACACTGACCACCACAATGGATCAGCAGCAAAGTAAGAACTCAGAAATTAAAGGACAGAACCTAACCTCCACACTGATGCAAAAGATAAAACTAAGCAATGGACTCGCACCAAATAAGACGAATAGAATACTACCACACTTATCAATTATCTCAATAAATGTTAATGGCTTGAATTCCCCACTGAAGAGACATAGATTAGCTGACTGGATTAAAAAACACAAGCCATCCATTTGCTATCTGCAAGAAACACACCTGGCTTCAAAAGACAAATTAAAGCTCCAAGTCAAGGGTTGGAAGACAATTTTTCAGGCAAATGGAATTCAGAAGAAAAGAGGAGTTGCAATCTTATTTTCAGATACATGTGGATTTAAAGTAACTAAAGTGAAAAAAGACAAAGATGATCACTTTATATTGGTCAAGGGAAAAATACAACAAGAAGACATTTCAATTCTAAATATTTATGCACCCAATTTAAATGCTCCTAGATTCTTGAAACAGACCTTACTCAGTCTGAGCAATATGATATCTGATAATACCATAATAACAGGGGACTTTAACACTCCTCTTACAGAGCTGGACAGATCCTCTAAACAGAAATTAAACAAGGATATAAGAGATTTAAATGAGACCCTAGAACAACTGTGCTTGATAGACGCATATAGAACACTCCATCCCAAAGATAAAGAATATACATTCTTCTCATCACCCCATGGAACATTCTCCAAAATTGATCATATCCTGGGACACAAAACAAATATCAACAGAATCAAAAGAATTGAAATTTTACCTTGTATCTTCTCAGACCATAAGGCACTAAAGGTGGAACTCAACTCTAACAAAAATGCTCGAACCCACCCAAAGGCATGGAAATTAAACAATCTTCTGTTGAATAACAGATGGGTGCAGGAAGAAATAAAACAGGAAATCATTAACTTCCTTGAGCATAACAACAATGAAGACACAAGCTACCAAAACCTGTGGGATACTGCAAAAGCAGTTTTGAGAGGAAAATTCATCGCTTTAGATGCCTACATTCGAAAAACAGAAAGAGAGCACATCAACAATCTCACAAGAGATCTTATGGAATTGGAAAAAGAAGAACAATCTAAGCCTAAACTCAGTAGAAGAAAAGAAATCTCCAAAATCAAATCAGAGATCAATGAAATTGAAAACAAAAGAAACATTCAGAAAATTAATGAAACAAGGAGTTGGTTTTTTGAAAAAATAAATAAAATAGATAAACCATTGGCCAGACTAACGAGGAATAGAAAAGTAAAATCTCTAGTAACCTCAATCAGAAATGATAAAAGGGAAATAACAACTGATCCCACAGAGATACAAGAGATCATCTCTGAATACTACCAGAAACTCTATGCCCAGAAATTTGACAATGTGAAAGAAATGGATCAATATTTGGAATCACACCCTCTCCCTAGACTCAGCCAGGAAGAAATGGAGCTCCTGAACAGACCAATTTCAAGCACTGAGATCAAAGAAACAATAAAAAAGCTTCCAACCAAAAAATGCCCTGGTCCAGATTGCTTCACTCCAGAATTCTATCAAACCTTCAAGGAAGAGCTTATTCCTGTACTGCAGAAATTATTCCAAAAAATTGAGGAAGAAGGAATCTTCCCCAACACATTCTATGAAGCAAACATCACCCTGATACCAAAACCAGGAAAAGACCCAAACAAAAAGGAGAATTTCGGGCGGTGCCTGTGGTTCAGTAAGCCGGGCGCCGGCCCCATATACCGAGGGTGGCAGGTTCAAACCCAGCCCTGGCCAAACTGCAACAACAACAAAAAAATATAGCTGGGCATTGTGTCGGGCACCTGTAGTCCCAGCTACTCGGGAGGCTGAGGCAGGAGAATCGCCTAAGCCCAGGAGTTGGAGGTTGCTGTGAGCTGTGTGACGCCACGGCACTCTACTGAGGGCAATAAAGTGAAACTCTGTCTCTAAAAAAAAAAAAAAAAAGAAAGAAAAAGGAGAATTTCAGACCATTCTCACTCATGCATATAGATGCAAAAATTCTCAACAAAATCCTAGCCAATAGATTACAGCTTATCATCAAAAAAGTCATTCGTCATGATCAAGTAGGCTTCATCCCAGGGATGCAAGGCTGGTTTAACATACGCAAGTCCATAAACGTTATCCACCATATTAACAGAGGCAAAAATAAAGATCACATGATCCTCTCAATAGATGCAGAAAAAGCATTTGGGGGAGACAAGATGGCGGACTGAAGCCAGCTTTCAACAAAGGCTCCCGTCCAGAAGGAGAGTTAAGGGACAGGAATTTAGTAAGTATCCTGGTGGACTTGAGCCTCACCAAGAGAGAAGGCTGAAGAACGCACATCAACACCGCTGAGGCAAGTTGTGATCACAAGGACGCAAACAAAAGGTACAAAATCCACCACCAAGCGGACGGGAGTCCCCCTCCCCCATGAGACCGGCTCTAGAGCCCCACAATTGAACAAGCGGGCAGAAATTAAAGGCCCTCCCACTACACTCCACGGGAGAGACCTTCTAAAAACTGGACCTACCTCCCCTACTGGGGTGCCGTGGCGTTCTCCTGCCATACATAGGGCTGAATAAAACTTTGGGAATCCTTTGCCGGCAACCCTGAATCCCCGGCGCTCCCCTCCCGCCCACTGAGGTCTGGAGGCCTGTCCCCCAGGACTTCGGATCCTTGGGTGATTTCTCAAGGGGAGTGGACAGTCCCCGAGTTGCGACTGGTCAGCATTGACTCTGAGGCGCACCGAGTGAGGAGAGGGCACCGGGCTGAGGGGGAGTCACGCCTCGCGGCACTTCCCTGCGGTGCAGTGCACCAACCCTCCCCGGGCATAGGGGGCCCAAGACTGAATCAGACTCTGGCCTCCCCGCTGAGAGCTGAGAACCCCTACTCTCACTCAGGGTCTGAGGGCCTATCCCCCCGGAGTTCGGCTCCTTGGGTGATTTCTCGAGGGGAGTGCACAGTGCCTGAGCTGCGTCAGGTCAGCGCTGACTCTGGGACACGTGAACGAGGAGAGGGCACTCTGCTGAGGGGAAATCAAGCCTTGGCGGCACTTCCCTGCGGTGCAGTGCAGGAGCCCTCCCCGGACCGTAGTATTGCGTGAAACTGAATGATACTCTAGCTTCCCCCCGCCCCACTCCCAATCGGGGTCTGGGGACCCATCCCCCAAGAGTTCTGATTCTTGGGGGATCTCTTAAGGGGTGTGGACCCAGCACAAACTGCGGCCGCTCAGTGCTGACTCTGGGGCGTGGGACAGAGGAGAAAAGGGTCGCCTGAGTGCCCAAACCAGAGCAGCAGTTCCTTGGAGGTAGATCAACAGCCGTTTTTTCTTTAACGGCAGAACGCTCACTTCTGGATATTCTGAGGCCACACCCCTGTCTCCCTGGGCAACCAGAGGAGGCCACCGGTGACACGGCTCACAAACCCGGAAGCCTCCAGGGCGGGGCCGACCTAGAGAGGTGTTCAGACGCAATTCTCCAGCAGCAAAGACGTTTGAACTCAAAACAGCCCGTCTCCTGTAGGCGACGACAGGAACAGAGACAGAACCTCACAAAGTTGTCTGTTCTGTTCTGTTCTGTTAGCAGCATGCATCAGGGACGGGGCTAAGCCTGAGTGAACACCTCCTTCCCATCACCTGCATCAAACACTCAAAGATGTCAGGCCCCATCTCCTCCTGCTAGATAGCGGCAGTCTGCGGGGGCCTGGCAGACTTCCTCGCGATTCAGGCAGGTGCAAACCCCTGGAGTGTCTGTTCACTGCAGGCAACTGGGTTAGCCATCTGCAGAGATACCAGTGACTGGGTCCGACGGAGGGGCAAAGTGGGGAAGGAGACGTCAACCTTCCCAGACTGCTCTGTTTGCTGGGTGGCTCCTCCTGACTCCACGCTGCACTGGGGTGAGCCGTGTCAGAGGAGTCACCAGGCCCCTGTGATCCAGTTCCCAGAGACCTCTTGAACCCTTCCACCCGAGACAAGTGCCGATTGAGACAGTTGATTCGGACCTTTTGAACTGGGCTAATAGACTGAGGACTCTTCAGGCGGTGCCCTGGGTGTGCGATTGTAGGAAGGTTTGATTCTCCTTTTCCAACTGGGGCCAGAGGTGGGCAGGCGGGGTGACTTAATTGCTGATTTTTCCACACAGCTGAGACTTCAAGCCAGAGTAGAAGTTGCAATAGGATCGAACAGAAACCAGCTGAAAACAAGACAGAACCACTTTGCTCCACCACACCAGACAGGGCCCCAGTTTCTCAGGCCACAACACTGTACGGGCCCTCGATAAAACCCCAGGGGAAAAACCAAAGGGAGTAAACCATGGGGCGGAATCAGCGGAAAAACTCTGGTAACATGAATAACCAGAATAGATCAACCCCCCCAAGAAAAGATACGGCAGATGTGATTGAAGATCCCATACATAAACAACTGGCTGAGATGTCAGAAGTCGAATTCAGAATTTGGTTTGCAGACAAGATTAATAAAATGGAATTAGGAATTCGAGGAGAAATTCAAAAACTGTCTCAAGAATTTAACGAATTTAAAGACAAAACCACCAAAGACTTAGACACACTGAAACAAGAACTTACAGCCCTCAAAGATATGAAAATTACACCAGACTTATCAATACTCTCCATCAATGTGAATGGCTTAAACTGTCCTCTAAAGAGGCATAGGTTAGCTGACTGGATACAAAAACTCAAGCCAGATATTTGTTGCATACAAGAGTCACATCTCAACTTAAAAGACAAATACAGACTCAGGGTGAAAGGATGGTCATCCATATTTCAGGCAAATGGTAACCAGAAAAAAGCAGGTGTTGCAATTTTATTTGCAGATACAGTAGGCTTTAAACCATCAAAAGTAAGGAAGGACAAGAATGGTCACTTCATATTTGTTAAGGGTAATACTCAATATGACGAGATCTCAATTATTAATATCTATGCACCCAACCAGAATGCACCTCAATTTATAAGAGAAACTCTAACAGACATGAGTAACTTGATTTCCTCCAGCTCCATAATCATTGGAGATTTCAACACTCCCTTGGCAGTGTTGGATCGATCCTCCAGAAAGAAGCTGAGCAAAGAAATCTTAGATTTAAACCTAACCATCCAATATTTAGATTTAGCAGACATCTACAGAACATTTCATCCCAACAAAACTGAATACACATACTTCTCATCAGCCCACGGAACTTACTCCAAAATTGATCACATTTTAGGTCACAAATCTAACCTCAGTAAATTTAAAGGAATAGAAATTATTCCATGCATCTTCTCGGACCATCATGGAATAAAACTTGAATTGAGTAACAACAGGAATCTGCATACCCATACAAAAACATGGAAGTTAAATAACCTTATGCTGAATGATAGCTGGGTCAGAGATGAGATTAAGAAAGAAATCACCAATTTTTTGGAACAAAATGACAATGAAGACACAAGCTATCAGAACCTCTGGGACACTGCAAAGGCAGTTCTAAGAGGGAAATTTATAGCACTGCAAGCCTTCCTCAAGAGAACGGAAAGAGAGGAAGTTAACAACTTAATGGGACATCTCACGCAACTGGAAAAGGAAGAACATTCCAACCCCAAACCCAGTAGAAGAAAAGAAATAACCAAAATTAGAGCAGAATTAAATGAAATTGAAAACAAAAAAATAATACAACAGATCAATAAATCAAAAAGCTGGTTTTTTGAAAAGGTCAAAAAATAGATAAACCTCTGGCCAACCTAATCAGGAAAAAAAGAGTAAAATCTCTAATATCATCAATCAGAAACAACAAAGACGAAATAACCACAGACTCATCAGAAATCCAAAAAATCCTTAATGAATATTACAAGAAACTTTATTCTCAGAAATATGAAAATCTGAAGGAAATAGACCGATACTTGGAAGCACGCCACCTTCCAAGACTTAACCAGAATCAAGTGGAAATGTTGAACAGACCCATATCAAGTTCAGAAATAGCATCAACTATACAAAATCTCCCTAAAAAGAAAAGCCCGGGACCAGATGGTTTCACGTCAGAATTCTACCAAACCTTTAAAGAGGAATTAGTACCTATATTACTCAACCTGTTCCAAAATGTAGAAAAAGAAGGAAGACTACCCAACACGTTCTATGAAGCAAATATCACCCTGATCCCCAAACCAGGAAAAGACCCAACAAGAAAAGAAAATTATAGACCAATATCACTAATGAATATAGATGCAAAAATATTCAACAAGATCCTAACAAACAGAATCCAACAACATATCAAACAAATTATACATCATGACCAAGTTGGTTTTATCCCAGGGTCTCAAGGCTGGTTCAATATACGTAAATCTATAAATGTAATTCAGCACATAAACAAATTAAAAAACAAAGACCATATGATTCTCTCAATTGATGCAGAAAAAGCTTTTGATAATATCCAGCATCCCTTCATGATCAGAACACTCAAGAAAATTGGTCTAGAAGGGACTTTTCTTAAACTGATAGAGGCTATCTACAGCAAACCCACTGCCAATATCATATTGAATGGAGTTAAATTGGAATCATTTCCACTCAGATCAGGAACCAGACAAGGCTGCCCATTGTCTCCATTGCTTTTCAACATTGTAATGGAAGTTCTAGCCACCGCAATTAGGGAAGAAAAGGCAATCAAGGGTATCCATATAGGGTCAGAAGAGATCAAACTCTCGCTCTTCGCAGATGATATGATTGTCTATCTGGAAAACACTAGGGACTCTACTACAAAACTCCTAGAAGTGATCAAGGAATACAGCAGCGTCTCAGGTTACAAAATCAACATTCATAAATCGGTAGCCTTTATATACACCAACCACAGTCAAATTGAAAAAGCAGTTAAGGACTCTATCCCATTCACAGTAGTGCCAAAGAAGATGAAATATTTGGGAATTTACCTAACAAAAGACGTGAAAGATCTCTATAAAGAGAACTATGAAACTCTAAGAAAAGAAATAGCTGAAAATGTTAACAAATGGAAAAACATACCATGCTCATGGCTAGGAAGAATCAACATTATCAAAATGTCCATACTACCCAAAGCAATATATAATTTCAACGCACTCCCTATTAAAGCTCCACTGTCATATTTTAAAGATCTTGAAAAAACATTACTTCGTTTTATATGGAATCAGAAAAAACCTCGAATAGCCAAGACATTACTCAGAAATAAAAACAAAACAGGAGGAATCACACTACCAGACCTCCGACTTTACTACAAATCGATAGTGATCAAAACAGCATGGTATTGGCACAAAAACAGAGAAGTAGATATCTGGAATAGAATAGAGAACCAAGAGATGAATCCAGCTACTTACCGCTATTTGATTTTTGACAAGCCAATTAAAAACATTCAGTGGGGAAAAGATTCTCTATTTAACAAATGGTGCTGGCTGAACTGGCTGGCAACCTGCAGAAGACTGAAATTGGACCCACACCTTTCGCCATTAACTAAGATAGACTCTCATTGGATTAAAGATTTAAACTTAAGACATGAAACTATAAAAATACTAGAGGAGAATGCAGGGAAAACCCTTGAAGAAATTGGTCTGGGTGAGTATTTCATGAGGAGAACCCCCCGGGCAATTGAAGCAGCTTCAAAAATACACTACTGGGACTTGATCAAACTAAAAAGCTTCTGCACAGCTAAGAACACAGTAAGCAGAGCAAGCAGACAGCCCTCAGAATGGGAGAAGATATTTGCAGGGTATAACTCTGACAAAGGTTTAATAACCAGAATCCACAGAGAACTCAAACGCATCAGCAAGAAAAAAACAAGGGATCCCATCGCAGGCTGGGCAAGGGATTTGAAGAGAAACTTCTCTGAAGAAGACAGGCGCACGGCCTTCAGACATATGAAAAAATGCTCATCATCTTTAATCATCAGAGAAATGCAAATCAAAACTACTTTGAGATATCATCTAACTCCAATGAGACTAGCCTATATCACAAAATCTCAAGACCAGAGATGTTGGCGTGGATGCGGAGAAAAGGGAACACTTCTGCACTGCTGGTGGGAATGCAAATTAATACATTCCTTTTGGAAAGATATATGGAGAACACTCAGAGATCTAAAAATAGATCTGCCATTCAATCCTGTAATTCCTCTGCTGGGCATATACCCAGAAGACCAAAAATCACAACATAACAAAGATATTTGTACCAGAATGTTTATTGCAGCCCAATTCATAATAGCTAAGTCATGGAAAAAGCCCAAGTGCCCATCGATCCACGAATGGATTAATAAATTGTGGTATATGTATACCATGGAATACTATGCAGCCTTAAAGAAAGATGGAGACTTCACCTCTTTCATGTTTACATGGATGGAGCTGGAACATATTCTTCTTAGTAAAGTATCCCAAGAATGGAAGAAAAAATACCCAATGTACACAGCCCTACTATGAAACTAATTTGGGACTCTCACATGAAAGATATAACCCAGCTACAACTTAACAATAGGGGGAAGTGGGAAAGGAGGAGTGTGGGTAGAGGGAGGGGAATCGGTGGGATCACACCTGTGGTGCATATTACAGGGGTATTTGAGAAACTTGGTAAATGTAGAATGTAAATGTTTTGGCACAGTAACTGAGATAATGCCGGAAAGGCTATGTTAACCACTGTGATAAAAATGTGTCAAATGGTTTATGAAGTGAGTGTATGATGCCCCATAATCATATCATTGTATACAGTTATGATTTAATAAAAAAAATTTAAAAAAAAAAAGAAAGAAAAAGCATTTGATAAAATCCAGCATCCTTTTCTAATTAGAACACTGAAGAGTATAGGCATAGGTGGCACATTTCTAAAACTGATTGAAGCTATCTATGACAAAACCACAGCCAATATTTTACTGAATGGAGTAAAACTCAAAGCTTTTCCTCTTAGAACTGGAACCAGACAAGGTTGTCCTCTGTCACCTTTACTATTCAACATAGTGCTGGAAGTTCTAGCCAATACAATTAGGCAAGAGAAGGAAATAAAGGGAATCCAAATGGGAGCAGAGGAGGTCAAACTCTCCCTCTTTGCTGACAACATGATCTTATACTCAGAGAACCCCAAAGACTCAACCACAAGACTCCTAGAAGTCATCAAAAAAATACAGTAATGTTTCAGGATATAAAATCAATGTCCACAAGTCAGTAGCCTTTGTGTACACCAATAACAGTCAAGATGAGAAGCTAATTAAGGACACAACTCCCTTCACCATAGTTTCAAAGAAAATGAAATACCTAGGAATATACCTAACGAAGGAGGTGAAGGACCTCTATAAAGAAAACTATGAAATCCTCAGAAAGGAAATAGCAGAGGATATTAACAAATGGAAGAAGATACCATGCTCATGGATGGGAAGAATCAACATTGTTAAAATGTCTATACTTCCCAAAGCAATCTACCTATTCAATGCCATTCCTATCAAAATACCAACATCATACTTTCAAGATTTTGAAAAAATGATTCTGTGTTTTGTATGGAAGCGGAAAAAAACCCGTATAGCTAAGGCAGTTCTTAGTAATAAAAATAAAGCTGGGGGCATCAGCATACCAGATTTTAGTCCGTACTACAAATCTATAGTGCTCAAGACAGCATGGTACTGGCACAAAAACAGAGACATAGACACTTGGAATCGAATTGAAAACCAAGAAATGAAACTAACATTTTACAACCACCTAATCTTTGATAAACCAAACAAGAACATACCTTGGGGGAAAGACTCCCTATTCAATAAATGGTGTTGGGAGAACTGGATGTCTACATGTAAAAGACTGAAACTGGACCCACACCTTTCCCCACTCACAAAAATTGATTCAAGATGGATAAAGGACTTAAATTTAAGGCATGAAACAATAAAAATCCTCCAAGAAAGCATAGGAAAAACACTGGAAGATACTGGCCTGGGCAAAGACTTCATGAAGAAAACTGCCATGGCATTTGCAACAACAACAAAAATAAACAAATGGGACTTCATTAAACTGAAAAGCTTCTGTACAGCTAAGGAGACAATAACCAAAGCAAAGAGACAACCTACACAATGGGAAAGGATATTTGCATATTTTCAATCAGAGAAAAGCTTGATAACTAGGATCTATAGAGAACTCAAATTAATCCACATGAAAAAAGCCAACAATCCCTTATATCAATGGGCAAGAGACATGAATAGAACTTTCTCTAAAGACGACAGACGAATGGCTAACAAACACATGAAAAAATGTTCATCATCTCTATATATTAGAGAGATGCAAATCAAAACAACCCTGAGATATCATCTAACCCCAGTGAGAATGGCCCACATCACAAAATCTCAAAACTGCAGATGCTGGCGTGGATGTGGAGAGAAGGGAACACTTTTACACTGCTGGTGGGACTGCAAACTAGTACAACCTTTCTGGAAGGAAGTATGGAGAAACCTCAAAGCACTCAAGGTAGACCTCCTATTTGATCCTGCAATCCCATTACTGGGCATCTACTCTGAAGGAAAGAAATCCTTTTATCATAAGGACACTTGTACTAGACTGTTTATTGCAGCTCAATTTACAATCGCCAAAATGTGGAAACAGCCTAAATGCCCACCAACCCAGGAATGGATTAACAAGCTGTGGTATATGTATACCATGGAATACTATTCAGCCATTAAAAAAAATGGAGACTTTGCATCCTTCGTATTAACCTGGATGGACGTGGAAGACATTATTCTTAGTAAAGCATCACAAGAATGGAGAAGCATGAATCCTATGTACTCAATTTTGATATGAGGACAATTAATGACAATTATGGTTATGGGGGGGGGAAGCAGAAAGAGGGAAGGAGGGAGGTGTGTCACACTTTATGGGGGCAAGACATGATTGCAAGAGGGACTTTACCTAACAATTGCAATCAGTGTAACCTGGCTTATTGTACCCTCAATGAATCCCCAACAATAAAAAAAAAAAAAGAGACTTCATGAAGATGATGGGTAATGTTTAATGTCTTGATCTAGGTGGTAATTATAGAAGGGCATTTATTTTGTGTTGATTTATGGTATGTGCAATTCTCTGTGCATATATTTTTAAAGTGCCAAAAGAAAATATGAAATTGTTAACAGTTGTTATTTCTAGATAGTGAGAACATATGTGCTTTTCGTATTCTTTGTACTTTTCTATATCTTTCAAATTTGCACGATGGGAAAAAATACATATACGTATGTTTCCCAATATATACAGATAACTTTTTAGAAAAGTGTAATTTGTAAGATGACCTGCGTAGAGATAGAAATCTAAGTAACCCATATTCCTAAGAAAAAAATAGAGACATTTTTTCAGGAGATCTCAACAAAAGCATCAATCTCAGATGATTCCTTAGGAAAATTCCAGAAAATTTTAAAGATCAAATAGTCTCAATACCGCCTAAACTATTACTGAACACAGAATAAGTAGATAAAGTCACACCATTTTAATGAAGTATCTAGAATGGTGATAACTAAAAGTCTTTCATGTTGTCTACTTTTTCTGTTAGAATCCTTGATGTATTAATCATGGTAATTTTCAATTCTTTGATAATTATTTTTTTTAAAACATTTAAAAACTGGGGTGGCGCCTGGCCCCATATACGGAGGGTGGCAGGTTCAAACCCAGCCCCGTCCAAACTGCAACAAAAAAATAGCCGGGCATTGTGGCGGGCACCTGTAGTCCCAGCTGCTCAGGAGGCTGAGGCAAGAGAATCGTGTAAGCCCAAGAGTTAGAGGTTGCTGTGAGCCATGTGATGCCACGGCACTCTACCGAGGTAGAGGTACAATGAGACTCTGTCTCTAAAAAAAAAAAAAAAAAAATTTAAAAACTGATAGATAAAATAGTGTGTATTTACCATGGACAATACGATTCTTTAACATATATATACTTTGTGGAATGACTTTATCTAGCTAATTATTATTATGTGTTATCTTACATAGTTATCATTTTTTTGTGGTGAGAACAATTTACATTCACTCTTAGCATTTTTCAAGAATACAGTGTTATTAATTATAGTCATCATGTTGTACAATAGATCTCTTAAACTGATTCTTCCTATCTAGCTGAAATTTTGTATGTTTTTTTAATTTTAATTTTATTTTTGAATATGCACATATAAGATTTTTTTGTTGTTGTTTGTTTGTTTTTTACAGACAGAGTCTCACTTTATTGTCCTCGGTAGAGTGCGACGGTGTCACAGCTCACAGCAACCTCCAACTCCTAGACTTAGGTAATTCTCTTGACTCAGCCTCCCAAGCAGCTGTGATTACAGACTCCCCCCACAATGCCCGGCTATTTTTTTTGTTGTTGCAGTTTGGCCAGGGGTGTGTTTGAACCCACCACCCTCGGTATATGGGGCCGGCATCCTACCCACTGAGCCACAGGCATTGCCCTGAAATTTTGTATGCTTTGACCAATATCTTCCAACTTCCCCTACCAAACCTCACCCTGTCTGATAATTCTAACATCTGTTTCACAGTTAACTTTTGTTATAATGAATGCTTCTCACTTCCAATTGTGTTTTTCTTGCCTTTTGTCATGCCTTTTAATTTTTTTTTTTGTTTGATTTTGGAAAGACAAATCCTCACACTGAAGGTCAGGATTAGGGAAAACATATTTTGTTTATTGAGTCATAGAAACTAGAGGAAAAGAACTTCAGTGTAAGGTTTTATGTTCATCTGGCTAGGAATTAGGCTTAAGATTAGCTGTAGCTATACATGCCAGAGGCTTCAAATTCCTCTACTTCCTTTGCTTTTGTATCCCCTCTGCACTTTGGGCTTCCTTTCATCAGAAAGTCTGGGTCATGTAGCTGTTAACAGCTGTCATCTACCGTTACTCTACCCAAACACTGTTGATAGGGTGGTAAGATGTGGGGAGGGGGACGCACCTCACCTCATCATATATCCTCCTGATGAGTCTGTCTTCTAGTGGGTCTGTGTCTCAAAGCTGTAACTTTCACAAGTGTTTCTGTGGTAGAATAGCTTTGCCCCCCCCTCCACTCCATCCCACCCCCACCCCCATCTCCTATTTCTCTCCCTGGCTACAGTGTTAGCAGTTTACTTTCTTGAAGCCCTGTCCCTCTTAGGTAAGACAAGAAGGCTGGAGGAGGTTAACATGGGAGGAATGTCCTTTTGCCCAGTGGGATGAGGCTCTGGAAAATTCTGTCTTCTGAAGAGATGTGGTGGAGAAGGATGTGAGTTAACTTCACAATGACTGCTCTTCTCTTCTCCTTCCCATGGCCATGAGACCTTTTCCTGGAGCTTCACTGTGGGAACCTGATGGAGGGCTTAGAGAGAAAACCAATGAAAGTCTGGGGTACCCCTAAGAGTTTGGGCACTAGGAGTTTTCACGATCACATTATTCACACTCAGCCACTAGTTCTAGTCAAACTATCTTATAAGTGTTCCTGTGAGTTTATGACTCCAGCAGCTTCTCCAGGCCAGCAGATCTTGGTTGTGGATCCCGGATGCACTTGTCTCTCTAGATTTTGGGTTGAAAGGCTGTCCTTCATTCTAAACGGGCCCATGAAAAATCACTGATTTTCAGTGTGTCTAATTTTTTCTTGAAGTAAGAATGGGATGGAAACTCTGAAGCTCTTTATGTGTCACAGCTAAAGTGAGAAGTCTAAAAAATTAGGATAAAAACATGTAAAATCAACCTAAAGAAACCCAAGGAAGTAAATGATGAAAATAAGGGCAGAAAATCATGAAGTAGACAACAAACCCCTGATAATGAAAGTCAAAAATACAAAAGGCAGTTGGTTGAAAACTGATAAACATTTAATAAGACCCATCAAGACAGAATGCACTAAAATGAGACTATGAGGGCTAAAAAAGGTGGCACCACTAGAGATCTCCCAGGCATTGAATGTAAATAAGACTATATTAACATATTATAAATAATTTTATGACAATTCTTATGAAAATATGGATGATATAGCTATGGTTATAGAAAACACAACTTAATAAAACTGACGGAAGGAATAGACATCTAAATAGATCAATAATTGTCAAATAGTCACCGTGTCCATAGTGCAAACTAAATATTAAAGACACTAAACCACTGATATTAAAACCTTTCTCATAAAGAAAACTCCAAACTCTGATGAATATATAAAATAAGTTTTATTTTTAAAAAGTAAATAAGAAATAAGTCTAATATTTTATAAGCTTGTCCAGTAAAGTGCAATTACGGGGGGAAGAATGTATGTAGGCTATTAGGCAGCTGGGGGGATGGAGAGGAATGAACGGTAATCTCCAGCTTCTCAGCAAATAAGCCCCATTTATATTGTTTAAAACAAAACACCACAGCACATGAGTGTTGGGGAGTAGTACAGATTTTATGCCACTGTGAAAATTAGGAGATATCAGATGTTTTCCTCCTTCCCTGGAATTTTGAATGTGGAGAAAGACACTAAAGACAGGGAAAGTTAGAGATAGTTTATAGTAGCAGGGTCAGTGCAGTGCCCAGGCATCACAGCAGTGGTATTCTAACAAACTATTTTTGTGACACAACTATAGATATGTTATCTGTTTCCCAGACTTATTAGAATCCTGCTCATTATCTGAGCCAAAGTGTTTAACTCTCTTGTCAAATCTGCAAGCTACATAATAGCATTGTAATGAATTCCTTTTCTGGTTCATTTAGCCAGAATTCAGAGGTACACTCATCTTGCATTTCCTTAGTACCCTGAAGTGATACTGCTGAGAAAGCATTAGCTCCTTCCATGGCCCATTTATGAGGTATTATAGTATCTTCTGAAACCCCCTTCATTAATGTTAGTTTCTGCCATTTCTGGAGTGAGGTTCTGGCATTTAGGAAAGACTGATTCTCCTTGCTTGAAGCCTCCACAATTTTCTGCCACCTTGAATCTTTCCCCTGGGCTCTTTCTCAGACTTCCACTCTTACTTGGGAGGATTGTGAAAGTCATAGGTTATTTAATTCACGGCTGCCGATGGGTAGTACAGCCCTCAAGACGCAAGTCTTTCCCATCCCTAATGGCAAGCACTCCCTCAGGAGAGATTTGAGCCTGCTGAAGTAATGTAGCATCTACATTTCTGTTTCTCAGAAATGCAAAAGTTACAGTTTTTAGATCTGCTACTTATTGCTGCCTAACCATGCCCAATTTAGCACAGAAAAGGACATTTAGTGGGGAGTGATATATACAACAAAGGGTATTGTAACTCTTCATAAACCTTAAAATTTAACTACCACACTTTTCTTGACATCTAAGAATTTTAATTTACAAGCAAGGTAGTAGATCTCCCAAATCTAATAGTCAGACTGAATCAATCTAGCTAATTCTATGGGTTCCTTTACTTGGGAATGCTCCTGTGACAATATCACTTCAAATCTTCCAGGCTGGCATTTACGTGACATGTTATCAGGGTTGAGAAGATTCAATATCCAACACAGGTCTCAGCTTGACTGTTCACAGGCTTCATCCTGCCTCTCTCTCTAAAGGATCCACAGGCCTTCAATACTCTAACCTCAGAAATGTTCCCTGGCTCTGGGCTCTTCCCCTGTAGAGATACAATGTGTTCCTTACGCGTCACGAAGTTGCAATGGTGCCAGCCCCTACAAGGTCATTGGCAACCTGCCTCCTGCAGTAGTCTATGTCAATTCAGGCTGCTCCAAAGTCCTTTGAATACATCAGCACTTGCAAACATTCTGTTGTTGAAAAGTGACTGGGTCTTGGATGCACCTTGAGTCAGTCTCTAAGACTGGGAAAATTCCACCAGGCATGGTCTATCTCCTCTCATTATTCTCTGTATTCATGAAAATCTGACAAAGAACACGTAGAAAACCACTGATCCTAATCTGACAGTCTATGATATTCAAAGTTTAAACAATTTATTGTTTATATTTATGTTCAGCTCATGACACCTAAAAAATCAGAATTTCTCCAGAGTTCACATATACTACAATGTTTAACAACACCTAAGCATCCTAAGACATAAAATTTCTGGCTTATTTAATAATTTGTAAGAGGGACTTTTAAACCATTTGTCTTATTTCTTTTTAAATTTTATTTTGTTTTTAGTTGACAAATAATAATTGTATAGACTTATACAATTAAAATGTGATGTTTTGATATGGGTACATATTGTGTAGTGATTAAATCTAATTAACATATTCATCACCTCACATACTTATCATTGTTTGTGGTGAGAACATTTAAAATTTCCTCTTAGCAATTTTGAAATATACCATCCATTATTATGAACTATAGTTGCCGTGCTGTGTGACAGATTACTAGAATTTATTTTTCCTGTCTAATGGAAACTTTATAAACTTTGATTAAAATCTTTCATTTCCCCATCGAGTCTGTTCCCAGAACTCCAACCCCTAGAAACCACTGCTCTATTTCCTACTTTTTTTTTCCTTTTCTTTCCTTCTTTCTTTCTTTTTATTAAATCATAGCTGTGTACATTAATGCGATCATGGGGCACCATACACTGGTTTTATAGACCGTTTGACACATTTTCATCACACTGGTTAACATAGCCTTCCTGACATTTTCTTAGTTATTGTGTTAAGACATTTACATTCTACATTTACTAAATTTCACATGTACCCTTGTAAGATGCACCGCAGGTGTAATCCCACCAATCACCCTCCTTCCACTCCCTGCCCCCTCCTTCCCCTCCCCCTCCCCCTTCCCCCTATTCTTAGGTTATAACTGGGTTATAGCTTTCATGTGAAATCCATAAATTAGTTTCATAGTAGGGCTGAGTACATTGGATACTTTTTCTACCATTCTTGAGATACTTTACTAAGAAGAATATGTTCGAGCTCCATCCGTGTAAACATGCAAGAGGTAAAGTGTCCATCTTTCTATAAGGCTGCATAATATTCCATGGTGTATTTCCTACTTTTATGAGATCAACTTTTTTAGATTCCGTGTACGTACACATGAGATCATACAGCATTTTCCTTTCTGTACCTGGCTTATTTTACTTAGTGTAACATCCTCTTATTTGCCGTGTTGGAGCCGCCACTTAGTGGCTGGGTGACGTTGGGCCAATTGTCTGATCTTTTGTTTCTTCACCTGTACAATGGTGATAATAAAAACACATACAGTCATGGGCCCCTTATTGATGAGGGTATATTTTGAGAAATGCATCACTAAGTGATTTTATCATTTTGCAAACATCAAATATTACTTACACTAACCTATAGCTTGCTACACACCTAGACTAACTACTACAAACCTGTACGGCACGTTACTGTCTGAATACTGTAGGCAATTATAACATAATGGTAAGTATTTGTGTATCTAAATATATCCAAATATATAAAAGGTACAGTAAAAAATACAGTACCATGATCTTATGGAACCACAATCATGTCTGCAGTGTGGCATTGACTGATTGTTGTTATGTGGTACTTAACTGTAAGTTATAAGACTGTGGTTCACATTCAATGAGTTAATGTAAGTAAAGTGATGAGAACAGTGCAAGATCAGAGGCTAAAATACACATTACTGACTAAGTGAATTATAATATAACCATAGAATAGAATGCCATGTAGTTCTTTAAAAGTAAAGAAGACTTATGAGATATGTTAATGTGGACAAATTGCAGAACAGCTGGTATAAAACCTGTGTAAAAAAATATGGCAAAGTAATGTGTCCTCACATTTGCTTGCATATGCATTGAATTACTCAAGGAACATACACAAGAAACTAACAATAGTAATTTTGTTTGTTGAGGGGATAAAAACTTGGCAGGTTGGGGACAGTGGTAGAAGGGATTTTTTCACTGTAGATGGTCATACTTTTTGAATTAAGAACTATGTAAATGTATTATCTATTCGAAAATAGATCAGATTATCTTAAAAACAAAAATATAAAAGAAAGGAAGAATACTGATTAATTGATTGGAGCTAGGGAAGCCTAAATCCGTGTGGGAGAGTTAAATCCTGAAATCTAGCTCATGTGTAGTGGATGGTCATGCTTCTTTCCTCTTCAAGAGTTTCTGATTAATTGTAATCCTGAGAGACAGAGGAGTGTCTGCTCAAAAACCTATCTCATGGCAAGGGTGGCATCTGCAGGCCAAACTGAAAATATGTTGGGTTATTTATCTTTGCTGAGCAGAGCACTATAGTGGGATCCTAGTTTGAGGTGGATGATCATGGATTCCCCATGAGAGGTGCTAGACAAAGATGTTGCCTAAGTGATGGAAACACTACCAACAAAGGTAAGTTTCATGTAGGGAATCCAGGAAAAATGCTTCCCATTTACTAGTTGTATTGATTCCTTCGGTTATAAAAGATGAGCCATAAGGCCCATTTCTCAGAGCCATATGAATTTGAGATGAAGTATCTGAAGTTCATAGCTCAGCTCCTGGCACACTCTAGGAGTTCAATAACAGGTACATATAGGTATTGGCCACTATCTTCCCACTGCTTCTATTGCAGCCAGATGCCCAACTTGCTGAAAATTAGCCCCTTCCTCACTTTCTCAATAGATAAAATCTAGGCACACCAACGTGATTTTTGAGGTTATACTCAGGGTCACCTAAGTATAATTTAGAAAAGTCATTTAAGCAGTGATCAGGGTCCCTGCCAGGGCCCTTCTCCCTTGTAGCACTCAGCTCTGAGACTCCTGAGTCTTTGCCCCAAGATTCTCCCCTTTTAGCAACTCCCTGGCTGTGTCTCTTTCTCAAATAAAACACACCTCTGTAGCTAAGTCAGCAGAAACTTTATTCAAAAAGACTATTGCAATAGCTCCAATAATAGAAAATGGGACTATTGCAATAGACTAAAGGAGGAAGTGCTCTCCCATGTCTTTGAGCATATCAGTGGTCAGGCAGAAAGGGATTTTCTTTTATGGGGAAGAGTGAACAAGGTGAGAAAGAATTGGAAGAGGACAGGTGTCTTGTCTGAGAGGTGAGCTGGAAATAACTTTGAGATCAGAGGGGTTCAGCATTCCAAGACTTGCTTAACTTCCAGGGGCCAAAGTTCAGGGGCCTGGGAAAAGGAAATTAGCTTCACTATAGTTTAGTTAATGTAAGTTAATGAGCATATTGTTCAAATTTGTCAGTGGGAACAAAGTTCACCTATTATGCCTTTAATAAGACAAAAAATGGGAATTTGGATGACTTGTTTCCTACCTTGTCTTAGGTAAACAATGGAGCCTTATCTAAATCCTATGGGAAAGGGCAGTTCTTTGCAGTAAGCCCTTCCTGGAAACTAAAGGATGTTAGGGGAGTTCTTAGCTGTTGCGGTGTTTAGGACCACTGGGATAAAGAAGAGTTCAACCAACTAGCGCTTCACATCGCACCTCCACTGCTGGTAATTTGGGGGCTAATTACTCATCATTCCCTACCTATTTAGTCATCTGTCTGTATCCAGGAAAAAAATTACTAAATTAAATATGTTTTCTTTTCTTTTCTTTCTTCTTTTTTTTTTTTGAGATGGCATCTCACTCTGTTGCCCTGGGTAGAGTGCTATGGCATCATAGTTCACAGCAACCTCAAACTCTCAGGCTTGAGCGATCCTCTTGCCTTAGCCTCCTGAGAAGCTGAGACTACAGGCACCTGTCACAATGCCCAGCTAATTTTTTAAATATATTTTTTTAGTAGACAGGGGATTTCACTCTTGCTCAGGCTGATCTGGAACTCTTGAGCTCAAGGAATCCACCCACCTTAGCCTCCCAGAGTGCTAGGATTACAGGTGTGAGCCACCACACCCAGCCTTTCAATCTAAATCTTATACAAGTTCCCTTATGGTAACTTGGATCTAATAGCACAAGTCAGCACTGCCCCCTACCCAGGCTTTTTAAATAAACGAGTAAATAGGAGCTCACATTCTGTGCAGAAATGGAATCACACTGTGAATATTGTTTTGCCATTTGCACAAAGTCTTTCTAGGTCAGTTGGAACATATTACACACCAGACTCTCCCCTTTTTCAGATTTTTGCATCCCCTTAAGATATCATTCTCAAGTCACTGGTGGCATTATTTGGTGGTTCATAGGATTAATTAGTGTGTCAAAAGCACAATTAAAAGGATAAAAGAGAATAGGAAATATAAAAGTGTCATCTCCTTCTAAGAATAACTATTACTTTGTGAAACATTTGTTTTAGTTATAATACACTATAATGTGTGCACGGTGGGTACAGGAATAGAAGTTAAGAAAAACATTGCCTTCGAATGTTTTTCCTTTCTTTTTTCTTTTGCCCAATCTCTTCTTGCCCCAATGTTTTGTTTTGATCATTTATTTTCATATATAACCAGAATTTGGAAAAAATAAGGTAATTTCTAGGGCTTGTGGTTTTTTAAATAGAGGGAATGAGAAACAACTAAGTTCACCTTTTGTTAAAAAAAATATAACGTCAATATTGTCTTATCTATCCCCAATCCAAAGTTGTTAGTGAGCACTAGCAGATGATTCTTCTTTAGGAGCCTGAATGATAAAAGAGGAAACATAACCAGAAAATCATATGATGTAGAAAGGGCAAAAAAATATCTTTGGAAAAGGCTGAAATGTAACAGGAAATTGATAGATTCAGTTTCTCAACTTCTACGACCACAGTAAAACATATGCTGATTTGTTTGGTTACAGAGACCTCTACAGAGCACATGTGAGAATTGCAGCTAAACCTTTTTTTTTTTCTTTTGAATCCCTGCCTTTAATTAGCATCATAGATATTTGTAACAGTAAAGGAACCTAGAAATCATTTAATTCTACCTTTGTGGATCCTCCTAGAACTTAACAGTTACCTCTTATATGCGAAGCAATTTTATAAATAATGATTAATTTAATTTTGACAACAACCCTGTGAAGCAGACATTATCACTTTTGTTTGTGTGTATGTGTCTGAAGAAATGAAGACAGAAAGTGAACTCTAAAAGCAGAAAGCTAGAAGGTGGTAGAGGCAAATCAGGACCCCTGATTTCCAGGCCAGCAGTTATTCTAACACACTACAATAGCAAAATAGAATAAGTTTTAAGACGAGGACGTCAAGATTTTTTTTTTCAATTTTTAATTTTATTCATATTACTTTTAATCTATAATGATAAAAACAGAGACAGAAAGAGATTGAATTAGGCAGTGTCTCCACAAAAGCAGAATCAATAAACTATATATAGAGTTGGAGGTCGCTATGAGCAATGACACCACGGTATTCTACCAGGGTGACTGAGTGAGACTCTATAAAATAAAAAAAAAGAAAGGACTTCAAGATCGTTTAGTACATTCCCTTTGTTCTTGAACAGAAAATGTGAGACACAGAAGGAGAGAGTGGGGTTGCATAGCTAGTAAAGAGAAAAACCCATGTTAGTATTCTTGCCTCTTGGTTTTCAATCTCCGCATCTTTCAATCATTCTGCATGAAACTAAATACACTCTACTGAACAATAATGTGAAAATAGTCTTATTTCTAGAATTGGGCTGACTGATTTGTAAAAAAAGAAAGAAAAAATCACTTCTTAGGAAAAAAGTCTAAAATTTTAAATAAAACAATTAAAAACAAACTTTGTAATTTTCTAAAAATTTCCTGAAGTTGCAAGTTGAAGGTTTTCAAGTTAAAGCAAGGAGGTATCAGAACATTTCAGATATCATGAAGTAGTTAAGATGAAGAATTTCAGGAGCTATAGACTGCTCAAAGGTTGTCTGCAGAATTATGGTGACCTTGTGGTTCTTATTTGTCCCACAGGACATCAAAGCAGGAAGCAAACTTTCAGGCCTCCATGAGATGGAAATTTGGATAAGATGCCACTACATAAAATTGGGACCTTCATGGGGTAAGCCCTCAGTTGCAAAGTGAATAAAAAATTACTGTAAAGATGTAGAGACTGATTTCCCTTCTCAGACTTGGTGCTGGGTTAGGGGAAGGATAAAATGTTTCCCATGCAAATTTTGTGGGTGTACTTTTTTTTTTAAGTCAAGTTCATTGATGCATGATTTCTGTGGAATTCACTCATTTAGTATATTTAGCATACATCCATTTTAGTAAACTATTTTAAATTGCACATAAATTTTACGGCCATCCCATATAGTTCTATGAATTTTGACAAATGCTTATACTCATGTAACCATGTCCCCAGTCAAGATGTAGAATAATTTCATCACCTCCCAACTTCCTTGAAGCCACTTAGTAGCCAAACCTTCTCCCACCCTCACCCTCAGATTCTCTGATTTTTTCTCTCCCAAGAATTTTGCCTTTTCAAGAATGTCATGTAAATGGAATCAATACAGTAGTGTAGTCTTTTGAGTCAGGCTTCTTTTATTTATCATAACACTAGAAACTACAGTTGTTATTCTGGATATTACATTATATGTTTATAACCTACCATGGTCTACTGATGTCATCATGTCAAGTGAACTATAAAATCCTTATCTCCTTTTAGGTTGCTTTATCCTCATTCGTTTATAATATAATTTTAAAAATAATTTCCATATCTAAAGACTAGTGTTACACTGTGCCTGTCGAGACAGTTAATCATTTTTGCATAGTTCAGAAAACTCAAGTGGAGAAGGTATGCCAACTATATTTACCCATATATTAGCTTATCAAAATTTTTCTTCTTCCTTCTACTTCAAATTTCGTTTATCTTTTCCTTTCTGTTTAGAAAAATGCCTTTAGCCATTTTTTAAGACAAGATCTTGCTCTGTGGCTGGAGTGCAGTGGCATAATCATAGCTCAGTGCAACCTTGAACTCCTGGATTCAAGTGATTCTCCTGCCTCAGCCTCCCAAGTAGCTAGGACTACAGACATGGGCTGACATTCTTGGCTACCTTTTTATTTTCTGTAGAGATGGGATCTTACTATATTGCCCAGACTAACCTCACATTTCTGATCCCAAGTGATCCTCTCACCTGAAGATACCAAAGTGCTGGGATTACATGTATGAGCCACCACACCTGGCTTCTTTTAGTCATTCTTTAAGGGTAGGTGTGATGGTGGAAAATTCTCTTAGCGTCTCTTCATCTGAAAATATATTGATTTCTCTTTCATTTGAAGGAGTAATTGTATCCTGTAGGTATGGTATTGTTATTCTCTGGCTACTTTTTTTTTATATATATATAAAAATTGTATTTACTTGGAAGCATTCAGAATGTCAACAAAACAGCTGCAACTTTTTCTTTGCAATTACAGAGTGGAATTCAGTTAACAGAACAACAATTATTTCGTATAAGCTGCATCAGAGACAACTGAAGATGAAAAACTACCATCCCCATATATAACTAATTTGTGCTGTGCACCAACAAGAACCTGCTTTAAATTTCCATGCCAATTTACAACCCCCATACTGTACCAGGCAAGGTTAGTGGCTATTGAAAATACCACCAGGACAGATCTATCTAAAGACACATTCGGTAGTGCGTTAACTATACAAAAAAAGACACTGTACAGTTTAAAAACAAATCTTACACAGCCTTACATTTCAATTTTTTTCTTTAAAAGGAGTGAGTTGTGTACAGGGGGGGGTTAAATGCTTTATAGGCAAGAAAAAAACTGCGCTAGAACCAACTTATTCATCATCATCTTCTTCAACTTCCTCCTCTTCATCCTCTTCACCCTCCTCATCTTCCTCCTCTTCCTTCTTTTTCTTGCTTTTTTCAGCCTTGACGACTCCCTTTTCTGCTGCATCAGGCTTTCCTTTAGCTCGGTCTGCAGCAATATCCTTTTCGTATTTTTCCTTCAGCTTTGCAGCCTTCTTTTCACCAGGCTGCTTGTCATCCGCAGCAGCGTTATTCCACATCTCCCCCGGCTTCTTTGCAACATCACCGATGGCTAGGCCGGGATGTTCTCCTTTGATTTTTGGGCGATTCTCAGAACAGAACAAGAAAAAGGCCGAAGGAGGCCTCTTGGGTGCATTGGGATCCTTGAACTTCTTTTTTGTTTCCCCTTTAGGAGGGATATAGGTTTTCATTTCTCTTTCATACCGGGCCTTGTCCACCTTTGCCGTATCTTCAAATTTTCCTTTCTCTTTAGCAGACATGGTCTTCCCCCTCTCTGAGCACTTCTTAGAAAACTCTGAGAAGTTGACTGAAGCATCTGGGTGCTGCTTCTTGTGCTCCTCCCGACAAGTTTGCACAAAGAATGCATATGATGACATTTTGCCTCTCGGCTTCTTAGGATCTCCTTTGCCCATGTTTAGTTATTTTTCCTCAGCAAGGCACAGAGTTGCCCAGTGCCCCTCCGGCTCTCACTTGCCCTGGTGCTTTCTCTGTGGAGCTCAGTGTACTGCAATGGCTGTGAGAGCGGGAGCCAGATGCCTCTGGCTGCTTTCAAGATTTTGTTTTTTTACAGTTTATAAAAGATCTTGTAGAAAGATTTTATTTTTAATTTTTTTTAAATTTCAGATTAATATGAGGGTAAAAATGATTAGGTTACACTGTTTGCATTTGTTATGTAAAGTCCAAGTTGTAATTGAGCCCTTCACCCAGAAAGTGTGCCATATATCCTTATATTGTGCCCATTAGGTGAGAACACACCAATCCCCCTCTCTCCTCTCCCTCCTACCCCCCTCTCCTCCCCATCATTTAAGTTTAATTCAGTTTTTCTATCTCATAGGTATGTATTGTTCTTTCTACTACTTTCATATTATTATTGAGTAAATTGGATACATGCTTTTCCATTCTTGTGATGTTTTACTAAGGAGAATTTTTTCAACTCTATTCAGGTAATTGTTTATCTTTAGTTTTTAGAAGTCTATTTGTGATGTGTCTTTGGATTTAACCTGTTTTGTGTTTACTCAATTTCTTTAATCTGTAGGTTTTTGTTTCCTGCAAAATTTAAGAAGTTTCAGCCATTATTTCTTCAAGTACCTTTCCAACTCTTCCCTCTTTGTTCTCTCTATACAGGACTCTGTTGACATGAATGTTAGCTTTTTTGTTATAGTTTCACAAATCTCTTTAGCTCTTGTTCATTTTTTTCAGTCTATTTTTTCTCTGTTGTTTAGTTTGGGTAATTTCAATTTTTCTGTCTTTAACTTTTAATTCTGTCCTTTGTCTCTTCCGTTCTGATGTTGAGCTAATCTAATAAAGTTTTTATTTCAGTTATTATATTTTGAAGTTCTAACATTTTCATTTAGTTCTTCTTAGTGCTTTCTATTTATTTGCTGAGTGAAACTTTCCATTTCCTTTTTGAAACTTTCTATTCTTTTAGTTTATTTCAAGCGGTTTGTAATTGCTGCTGATATACTTTAATATGGCTTATTTAAAATCTTTTTTCAGACAATTCTAACATTGCTGTCATATCATAACATAGAGATGTTGACATCCATAGACTGTGATTTTTTTCTTTCAATTTGATATCTTCTTGATTCTTTCACGAACAAGGGGTTTCCTATTTAAAACTGATCACAGTCATATTATGCTATAAGATCTTATATGCTGCTTAAAACTTTTGTGTTAATTGGATTTTTCTGGCATCATTTCATCAGGGGATGGAAGCGTGTTGCCTCAAATACTACAGGATAAATACAGAAGTCCAGGTTACCTATTCAACAAATGACATCACAGGTGTCACTCCTGGGCAGAGATGGGGATTCCATCTTCCCTTGGCACTGTAGTGGGGTTGGCCTAGCTACTCATGGACAATGTGGATGTTCTGACTCTGTACTAGGACTCCACTAACACCACCTCAATGGGGAGGGAAAGAGCTACCTTGTTACAAAGTTGGGGTAGAAGTCCAGATTCCGCTTGATCTCTACTGACACCATCATTGAGGGGGGCTTCATTACAAGTTAGCAAGAATGAAAATCCAAGTTTTCTTGTTTTCTGATACAAAGTCATTGTGTATGCTGAGTGCTCTATTACAGCCTTGCCAAGTTTGAAGTCTGAATTCCTACTTGGTCTTTTCTAGAATTGGTAGGAATGTGGTTACTCTATGTTTCTGTGATGTTTAGCTGAAATAGAGCAGTTATTGCCTAAAGTTTCACATCTTGCTAGGTTGCTTCTTTTCTGGTATTTGGCTGGATAGAGTAGGCTTTTGTTGTGGCTATTTTTGCATGTTTCCACTGAAGTTTCTGGCTTGACAACTTCCTTATGTCCAAGTGTGTGGTAAATAAATCAAAAAGAAAACCCAGGGGGCAGTGCCTGTGGCTCAAAGAAGTAGGGTGCCGGCCCCATATGCCAGAGGTGGTGGGTTCAAACCCAGCCCCAACCAAAAATAAATAATAAATAAAAAAAAAAGAAAGAAAACAAAAGAAAAAAAACAAAAAACAAAAAACAGGAATCTCACTGTGTGTTGTTCCACAGGTCCTAAGTTGTCTAGCTGGTCTGCCTTCTCCTTTCTACCTTTCAGAGTATGGTTTTGTGTGTGTGTGTGTGTGTGTGTGTGTATCTAGTAAGTATTATTGCTTGCACTTCCAAAAAGACAGAGTAGACTACTTTATTCAGCTGAATAAAGTAGTCTACTCTGTCTTTTTGGAAGTGCAAGCAATAATATGCATTTTGCAAATATTTTCTCCTAATATTTGGTTTTCATGGGTTTAGAAAATAGATGTTTTAAACTGTTTCCTTGGGATATAAGTGACATACAGTTAACTGCCATATCTAAATTGACCATTTGATAAGTTTTCATATATATATATATATATATACACACAGCCATTCAAGAAACATCATGTTTCTTGAAGAAAGTAAGCATACCCATCATCTCCAAAAATATCCCATTCTTCTTTGTAATCCCTCTGTCCTTGCCACTCCCGCATGTCTTCTCATCCCCAATCTACCACCATTGCTGTAGATTACACCACTATAGATATACAATGTATATTACTTTGCATTTTATAAATTAAATTGCATAGGACACACTCCTTTTTTTCTGGCCTTTTTCATTAAGCATGATTATTTTGAGATATATTAATGCTATTCCATGTATCAATAATTTATTTTGTACATCACTAAGGATTACACTCTATGTATATATCACATTCAACTCTTGATGAGTATTTGGTTTGGTTTCCATTTTGGAGTTATTACAAATAAAGCTACTGTGAGCATTAATGTACAAGTCTTTGTATAAGCATATATTTATTTTGCCTTGGGTAAATAAATAATCATGGTATAGCTGGATCACACAGGAAGTAAATGTTCAATATTTTTAGACACTGTCAATCTCTTTCAAAATACCCAACTCTACTGTGTGAGAGTTTCAGTTTCTTAACTTAATTAACAATTGGTTTGGCAGTTTTGTTAATTTTAGTCATTCTGATAATTGTGTACATACATTGTCTCTTTGATTATGACTGATAATATTGAACATCTATTTATATATTTTTTATTAAATCATACCTGTGTACATTAATGCGATCATGGGGCACCATACACTGGTTTTATAGACCATTTGACACATTTTCATCACACTGGTTAACATAGCCTTCCTGGAATATTCTTAGTTATTGTGTTAAGACATTTACATTCTACATTTACTAAGTTTCACATGTACCCTTGTAAGATGCACCATAGGTGTAATTCCACCAACCACCCTCCCTCTGCCCACCTCCCCCTTCCTTCCCCTCCCTCTCCCCCTTTCCCATATTCTTAGGTAATAACTGGGTTATAGCCTTCATATGAAAGCCATAAATTAGTTTCATAATAGGGCTGAACATTGGATACTTTTTTCCCCATTCTTGAGATACTTTACTAAGAAGAATATGTTCTAGCTTCATCCATGTAAACATGAAAGAGGTAAAGTCACCATCTTTCTTTAAGGCTGCATAATATTCCATGGTGTACATATACCACAATTTATTAATCCATTTGTAGATCAATGGGCACTTGGGCTTTTTCCATGCTTAGCAATTATGAACTGAGCTGCAATAAACATTATGGTACAAATATCTTTGTTATAATGTGATTTTTGGTCTTCTGGGTATATACCTAGCAGAGGAATTATAGGATTGAATGGCAGATGTATTTTTAGATCTCTAAGTGTTCTCCAAACATCTTTCCAAAAGGAATGTATTAATTTGCATTCCCACCATTTACTAAGTTTCACATGTATCCTTGTAAGATGCACCGTAGGTGTAATTCCACCAATCACCCTCCCTCTGCCCATCCTCCCCCTTCCTTCCCCTCCCTCTACCCCTTCCCCATATTCTTAGGCTATAATTGAGTTACAGCTTTATTTATAGTTTCATGTCTTAAGTTTAAATCTTTAATCCAATGAGAGTCCATCTTAGTTAATGGTGAAAGGTGTGGGTCCAGTTTCAGTCTTCTACAGGTCGCCAGCCAGTTCACCAAGCACCATTTGTTAAATAGGGAATCTTTTCCCCACTGAATGTTTTCAATTGGCTTGTCAAAGATCAAATAATGGTAAGAAGCTGGGTTCATCTCTTGGTTCTCTATTCTGTTCCATACATCTACCTCTCTGTTTTTGTGCCAGTACCATGCTGTTTTGATCACTATCGATTTATGGTATAGTCTGAGGTCTGGTAGCATGATTCCTCCTGCTTTGTTTTTATTTCTGAGTAATGTCTTGGCTATTCGAGGTTTTTTCTGATTCTATATAAAATGAAGTACTACTTTTTCAAGATCTTTAAAAATGACAGTGGTCCTTTAATAGGGATTGGATTAAAATTGTATATTGCTTTGGGTAGTATGGATATTTTAACAATGTTGATTCTTCCCAGCCATGAGCATGGTATGTTTTTCCATTTGTTAACATTTGCAGCTATTTCTTTTCTTAGGGTTTCATAGTTCTCTTTATAGAGATTTTTCACGTCCTTTGTTAGGTAAACTCCCAAATATTTCATCTTCTTTGGCACTACTGTGAATGGAATAGAGTCTTTAACTGTTTTTTCAGCTTGACTATTGTTGGTATATATAAAGTTTACCGATTTATGAATGTTGATTTTGTAACCTGAGATGCTGCTGTATTCCTTGATCACTTCTTAGAGTTTTATACTAGCATCCCTGGTGTTTTCCAGATATACAATCATATCATCTGCGAATAGTGAAAGTTTGATCTCTTCTGACCCTATATGGATACCATTGATTGCCTTTTCTTCCCTAATTGCGGTGGCTAAAACTTCCATTACAATGTTAAAGAGCAGTGGAGACAATAGGCAGCCTTGTCTGGTTCCTGATCTGAGTGGAAATGATTTCAATTTAACTCCATTCAATATGATATTGGCTGTGGGTTTGCTGTAGATGGCCTCTATCAGTTTAGGAAATGTTCCTTCTATATCAATTTTCTTAAGTATTCTGATCATGAAGGGATGCTGGATATTATCAAAAGCTTTTTCTGCATCAATTGAGAGAATCATATGGTCTTTGGTTTTTAGTTTGTTTATGTGCTGAATTATACTTATAGATTTATGTATATTGAACCAGCCTTGAGACCCTGGGATAAAACCAACTTGGTCATGATGTATAATTTGTTTGATGTGTTGCTGGATTCTGTTTGTTAGGATCTTGTTGAATATTTTTGCATCTATATTCATTAGTGATATTGGTCCATAATTTTCTTTTCTTGTTGGGTCTTTCCCTGGTTTGGGGATCAGGGTGATGTTTGCTTCACAGAACGTGTTGGGTAGTCCTCCTTTTTCTAGATTTTGGAACAGTTTGAGTAATATAGGTACTAATTCCTCTTTAAAGGTTTGGTAGAATTCTGACATGAAGCCATCTGGTCCGGGGCTTTTCTTTTTAGGGAGATTTTGTATGGTTGATGCTATTTCAGAACATGATATGGGCCTGTTCAACATTTCCACTTGATTCTGGCCAAGTCTTGGAAGGTGATGTGCTTCCAAGTATTGGTCAATTTCCTTCACATTTTCATATTTCTGAGAATAAAGTTTCTTGTAATATTCATTAAGGATTTTTTTTAATTTCTGAGGAGTCTGTTGTTATTTTGTCTGTGAGTTTCTGATTGATGAGATTAGAAATTTTACTCTTTTTTTTCCTGATTAGGTTGGCCAAAGGTTTATCTATTTTATTGACCTTTTCAAAAAACCAACTTTTTCATTTATTGATCTGTTGTATAATTTTTTTGTTTTCAATTTATTTTAATTCTGCTCTAATTTTGGTTATTTCTTTTCTTCTACTGGGTTTGGGGGTAGAATGTTCTTCCTTTTCAGTTGCTTGAGATGTCCCATTAAGTTGTTAACTTCCTCTCTTTCCATTCTCTTGAGGAAGGCTTGCAGTGCTATAAATTTCCCTCTTCGGACTGCCTTTGCAGTATCCCAGAGGTTCTGATAATTTGTGTCTTCATTGTCGTTTTGTTCCAAAATTTGGCAATTTCCTTCTTAATCTCATCTATGACCCAGCTATCATTCAGCATAAGGTTATTTAACTTCCATGTTTTTGTATGAGTATGCAGATTCCTGTTGTTACTGAGTTCAACTTTTATTCCATGGTGGTCTGAGAAGATGCAAGGAATAATTTCTATTCCTTTAAATTTACTGAGGTTACACTTGTGACCTAAGATGTGATCGATTTTGGAGTATGTTCCATGGGCTGATGAGAAGTATGTGTATTCAGTTTTGTTGGGATGAAATGTTCTGTAGATATCTGATAAATCCAAATGTTGGATGGTTAGGTTTAAATCTAAAATTTCTTTGCTCAGCTTCTTATTGGAGGATCTATCCAACACTGCCAAGGGAGTGTTGAAATCTCTGACTATTATGGTGCTGGAGAAAATCAAGTAGCTCATGTCTGTTAGAGTTTCTCTTATAAATTGAGGTGCATTCTGGTTGGGTGCTTAGATATTAATAATTGAAATCTCATCATATTATTACCCTTAACAAATATGAAGTGACCATTCTTATCCTTCTTTACTTTTGTTGGTTTAAAGCTTATTGTATCTGCAAATAAAATTGCAGCGCCTGCTTTTTTCTGATTACCATTTGCCTGAAATATGGATGACCATTCTTCCACCCTGAGTCTATATATTTTTTTTAAGTTAAGATGTGACTCTTGTAGGCAGCAAATATCTGGCCCAATCAGCTAACCTGTGCCTCTTTAGAGGACAGTTTAAGCCATTCACATTAATGGAGAATATTGATAAGTCTGGTAAAATTTTGGGTATCAAGTTTTTCCAAAGTCCAGTGAACATTTTTAATCCTTTCACCACTGTGGAAGTTGGAGTTTGATCAAAAGTTTCTGGGTTATAGCTTTCATGTGAAAGCCCCAAATTAGTTTCATAGTAGGGCTGAGTACATAAATAAATAAATAAATAAATAGACTGGGGAGGAAACATGGGAGCTTACAAAGGTGTTGGATATATAGGTGATTGATTATGCTTTATACCTTGTATGTAAGTTGTATATGTTCTTTTAGATGTATTAAATATTTCATTAAAAAATGAATTTTTAAGAAAAAAAAAGTTTCTGAGTGAGTTTACTTTTGTGGTAGAGAATTGGGCTGGTCATTATGGAGGATAGGTCTGAGAATATCCTAAAGAGCTGGTTTGGTTATGGCAAATTTCTTCATTAAAGTATTTAATTTCTCCATCATAAATGAAACTCAGTTTAGCTGGATACAGGATCCGGGGTTGAAAGTTATTTTGCTTTAGGTGATTAAAAGTCGATGACCACCCTCTTCTGGCTTGAAAAGTTTCAGCAGAGAGATCTGCAGTCATTCTAATATTCTTCCCTTTGTGGGTAATGGATTTCTTACGTCTGGCTGCTTTCAGAATTTTCTCCTTCATATTAACTTTAGTGAAGTTAATTATGATATGCCTGGGGGATGTCTTATTGGGATTGAGTCATGCTGGGGTTCCAAAACTGTCTGCTATCTGAATTTCAGAATCTCTTGGCATGTCTGGAAAATTCTCTTTCATAATTTCATTGAGAAGGGCCTCTGTGCCTAGCAAGGCCACTTCATCACTTTCAGGGATTCCCATGAGGCGGATATTAGCCTTCTTCGAATTAGCCTTCTCAGATCATTCTGAGAGAATGATCTGTTTTTGCTCTCCATTTCTCTTCCTCTTTGAGAGTTTGGGAGCATTCAAAGCTTTGTCTTCAATGTCAGAAATCCTTTCTTCTGCTTGCTCCATGTTGTTACTGAGGGATTCTACTGCATTTTTCAGATCTTTGAGGGCTGCAAATTCTTGCTTCAGTGCATCAAAATGTTTGGTGGTTTTGTCTTTAAATTCATTAAATTCTTGAGACAAGTTTCGAATTTCTCCTCGAATTTCTAATTCCAACTTTCGAATTGCTCCTCGAATTTCAAATTCCAAATTTTCGTCCATTCAATTAATCTTGTTTACAATCCAAATTCTGAATTCGATTTCTGACATCTCGGCCAGGTGTTTATGAATGGGATATTCAGTTACATCTGCCCTATCTTTCCTTGGGGGTGTTGATCTATTCTGGTTATTCATGTTACCAGAGTTTTTCTGCTGATTCCACCCCATGATTGTTTTACACCATTTGATTTTCCCACTGGAGCTTTGTCGAGGACCCGTACAGTGCTATGGCCTGAGAAACTGAGGACCTGTTTGGTGTGATGGGGCTAAGTGGTTCTGTCCTATTTTCAGCTGTTCTCTGTTCAACCCTAGTGAAACAGTTACTCTGGGTTGAAGTCTCAGCTGTCTCAGCTGTGGAGAAATAGCAGCAATTATGTCACCTCGTGCCCCACAGGCAACAATTGGAAAAGGAAAATCAAATCTTCCTACAACCACACACCCAGGGCACCAGCTGAATAGTCCTTGGGTGATTGGCTCAGTTCAAAAGGTCCAAATCAATTGTCTCAGTCAGCACCTGTCTCAGGTGGGAGAGTTTAAAAGGTCTCTGGCAACTGGATCACAGGGGTCTGGTGACTACTCAGATATGGCTTGCTCTGGTGCTCCATGAGTCAGGTGGACCCACCCAGCAAATAGATCAGTCTTAAAAGGTTGATGCCTCTTTCCCCACCTTGCACCTCTGTCACACCCAGTCACTGATAGCCCTGCAGGTCTGTGACCCAGTTGCCTGTAGTGAACAGAATCCTGAATCACAAGGAAATCTATTTCTACTCAGCCAGGCCTCTGCGCTCTGCCTGTATCTAGCAGGGGGAGGTGAGGCCTGACAACCTCGGGCACTTAATGGAGGCTGGGGGGTATTCACTCATTTCCAGCCCTGCCCATGATTGACGTTACTGGCAGAACAGAACAGAACAACTTTGCAGGAATTTGTTTCTGTCCCTGCTAAATTCCACTGCAGAAGAGAAGCTGTTTTGAGTTCCCAGAGCCTTCACCTCAGGCCCTGTCTTTGCTCCTGCAGGTTTGTATTAGGTTACCTGTCAGTTCTAGCCTCCTGTCTTCCTTTGTCTATAGGCTGACAATCCCCTGAGGGCCGGGTGCGTCTTAGGCTCAGTAAAGCCGTCCTCTGGGTCAGCCCCACCTTGGGAACTTTCTGGCTCTGCACGTGCATTTCTAGTCCCTGCACTTCACCCAGGCTGGTACTGCCTCAGGCAAACTCTTTACTCACAGGGCCTGCATTTCTGTCCCAGATCTGTTCCGTGGTGGTTGCCACCTGAGTAGATGCCCAGCCTCCTCTAGTTGCCCAGGGAGACAGGGGGTGTGGCTTCAGAATATCCAGGAATGAGCCCTATTGTTGCTAAAAGCTGGCTGCTGCTCTGCACCTTGAGGCACCGCTGCTCTGGTGTGGTTCCCTCTCAGCTGACCGTCCTCTCCTCACTCCCGTGACCCAGAGTCAGCACTGACCAGCTGCAGTTTAGGCCCTGTCCACACCCCTAGAGAAATCACCCAAGAATCTAGACTCCTGGGGGACAGGCCTCCAGATCTCAGAGTAAGAGTGGAGGGGAGTGCTTGGAGCTCAGAGTTGCAGGTATCAAATATATACAGTTTTATAGAGTTTTATGCCTGGCAGGAGAACGCCATGGCACCCTAGTAGGGGAGGTAGGTCCAGTTTTTAGAGGGTCTCTCCTGTGGAGTATAGTGGGAGGAACTTTGAACTCTGCTCATTTGTTTGTGGGTCACTCTGAGCCGTTCTCATGAGGGAGGGGACTCCTGTCCACTTGTTGATGGATTTTGTATCTTTTGTTTGTATCCTTGTGGTTGTAGCTAGCCTCAGCGAGGTTCTTCAACCTTCTTTCTTGGTGCAGCTCTAATCCACCAGGTTACTTGCTAAATTTCTGTCCTTTAACTCTCCTGCTAGATGGGAGCCTCTGTGGAAAGCTGGCTTCAGTCAGCCATCTTGTCTCTGCCCCTCTTTTAACTATTTTTTGAAAAAGCTGAAGTTTTTCATGTTGATGGGGTACAATTTTATTTTAAATTTTTAATTATTATGAGTAAATAATAGTTGCATATATTTATAGGGTGCATGCACTATTTAGATAAGACACACAATGTGTATCAAATCAGGGAATTGGGGTATCAATCACCTTAAACATTTATCATTTGTTTGTATTACAAACATTTCATACTTTTAGTTATCCTAAGTATACCCTAACTTACTGTTGACTATAGTCAGTCACTTTCATATCCTATCAAATATTGTCCATTGTATCTAAATACCTACCTATATTTTTGCACCCATTAACCATCTCCACTTTATCTTCCCATCCTTTGATAAGCATCATTCTATTCTCTGTCTCCATGAGATCAGTTGTTTTTAATATTTAGCTCCCATGTTGAGTGAGAAAATGCAAGATTTGGCTTTCCGCGTTTAGCTTATTTTATTAATTATAATGCTCCGCAGTTCCACCTGTGTTGTTGTAAATAGCAGAATTTCATTCTTTTTGTGGCTACACAATATTCCATTTGGTATATAGAGCACAATTTCATTATACATTCATCCATTGATGGATACTTGGATTGATTTTATATCTTGGCTATTGTGAATAGTGTTGCAATAAACATGAAAGTGTGGGTATCTTCTTGATATACCAAATTTCCCTCTGGATATATACCCAGCAGTGGGATTGCTGTGTCCTATGGTAGTTCCAATTTTATATTTTGAGGGACCTCCATAGTGTACTCCATTGGTGGTTTCACAAATTCACATTCCCACCAACAGCATTCCCCTTGCTCCATCTCTTCCTCAGCATTTATTATTGCCTGTGTTTTTGATAAAAGCCATTTTAACTGTGCTGAGATGATATCCCATTGTAATTTTGATTTACATTTCTCTCATAACTAATTATGTTGAACATTCTCTCATGTATCTATTGACCATTTGAATGTTTTCTTGTAAGGAATGTCTTTTCAGATCCTTTGCTCATTTTTGTTTTATTTTATTTTTTTATTGTTTGGGATTCATTGCAGGTACAAAGAAGTAGGTTACACTGATTACAGTTGTCAGGTAAAGTCCCTCCTGTAATTGTCTCCTGCCCCTAAGAGCTGTGCCATGCACTGAGATCCCAATCCCTTTCCCTCCGCCCCTCTCCCTGATCCTTCATTCCCCACCCAATCCCTGGTGTTAGATCATCTACTGCCTTCGTATTAGAATTGAGTACATTGAATTCTTGCTTCTCCATTTTTGTGATGCTTTACTAAGAAGAATGTGTTCCACCTGTGTAAAGTTTCCATCTTTTTAATGGCTGAATAGTATTCCATGGTATACATATACCACAGCTTGTTAATCCATTCCTGGGGTGGTGGACATTTAGCTTGTTTCCACATTTTTGGTTATTGTAAATTGAGCTGTGATAAACAATCTAGTACAAATCTCTTTATGATAAAATGATTTTTTTTCCTCTGGGTAGATGCCTAGGAATTGGGATTGCAGGATCAAGTAGGATGTCTAATCTGAGTTCTTTGAGGATACTCCATACTTCCTTCCAAAAAGGTTGTATTAGTTTGCAGACCTACCAGCAGTTTAAAAGTTTTCTCTTCTCTCCATGCATTTTGCAAATATTTTCTCCTAATATTTGGCTTGCATTTTCATGTGTTTAGAAAATAGATGTTTTAAACTGTTTCCTTGGGATATAAATGACATACAGTTAACTGCCATATCTAAATTGATTATTTGATAAGTTTTCATACACACACATATATATACACCCATTCAAGAAACATCACCACATTGAAGAAAGTGAGCATACCACCATACCACATCATCTCCAAAAATATCCCATTCTCCTTTGTCATTCCTCTGTCCTTCCCACTCTTGCATGTCTGCTCATCCCCAATCTACCACCATTGCTGTATATTACACCACTATTGACATACAATGTATATTACTTTGCATTTTCTGGAGTTTGATATAAATTAAATTGCATAGGACACACTCCTTTTTTCTGGCCATTTTTATTAAGCATGATTATTTTGAGATATATTAATGTTATTCCATGTATCAATAATTTATTTTGTACATCACTAAGGATTACAGCATCTACAGCTTTGAGACTTTGTGACATGGGCTATTCTCACTGAGGTTAGAGGATATCTCAGTGTGGTTTTGATTTGCATTTCTCTGATGATCAGGGACAATGAGCATTTTTTTCAAATGTTTGTTAGCCATTCATCTGTCTTCATCCATGGAAGTTCTGTTCATATCTCTTGCTCAGAGGCACATGTGATGTTTATAGTTTTTCTGTTGATTCACTTGAGTGCTCTGTATATTCTAGTTATCAACCCTTTGTCAGATTGTACCCTGCAAATATCTTTTCTCATTCTGAAGATTGTCGTTTTGTTTTACTTGCTGTGTCCTTAGCTGTGTGGAAGCTTTTTAGCTTAATTAAGTCCCATTTGTTAATTTTTGTTGATGTTGAGATGGCCACTGAAATCTTTGTCATAAAATCTTTCACCAGTCCATCAAGGGTTTTCTCCACACTTTCTTGTAAGATTTTTATCGTTTTGTGTCTTAGATTTAACTCTCTTATCCATCATGAGTTAATTATGTAAGGGGTGAAAGGTGTGGGCTGAGTTTCAGACTATTGCATGTGCTTATCCAATTCTCCCAGCACCATTTGTTAAATAGGGATTCTTTTCCCCACTGTATGCTTTTGTTTGGTTTATTAAAGATTACATGGCATGTGGAGACTAGTTTCATCTCTTAGTTTTCTATTCTATGCCATATATCTATGTCTCTATTTTCATGCCAATACCATGCTGTTTTGATTACTGTGGACTTGTAATATAGCCTGAAGTTTGGTAGGGTGATCCCTCTGACTTTGCTTTTATTACTATGAATAGCCTTAGCTATATGGTTTTTTTTCTGGTTTCATATAAAACGAAGTACTGTTTTTTTCCAATTCTTCAAAATATGATATTGATATTGTAATGGAGATTATATTGAATCCATAGATTGCTTTGGATAGAATAAACATTTTGACAATGTTGATTCTTCCCAGCCCAAAGCATGGTATGTTCTTCCATTTGTTAGTGTCTTCTACAATTTCTTTTTCTTTCATCTCTCTTTTTTAGGTATATTCCTAAATATTTCATTTCATTCCCTATTGTAAAGGGAATTGTGTCCTTGATTTGCTTCTCAACTTGGCTGTTATTGGCATATACAAAGGGTACTGAGTTGTGGACATTAATTTTATACCCTATGACATTACTGTATTTACTGATAACGTCCAGGAGTTTTGTGGTTGAGTGTCTGGGGTTTTCTAAGTATAAGATCATATCATCAGCAAAGGGGGAGAGTTTGACCTCCTCTGCCCCCATTTGGATGCCCTTTATATCCTTCTCTTGCCTGAATGCATTAGCTAAAACTTCCAGAACTATCTTGAATAATAGTGGAGATAGTGGGCATCTTTGTCTGGTTCCAGTTCTAAACGAAAAAGTTTTAAGTTTTATACCATTCAGTATGATGTTAGTTGTGGGTTTGTCATAGATGGCTTTAATCAGCTTAAGAAATGTGCCATCTATGCCTATTTTCTTAAGTGTTCTTGTTAGAAAAGGGTGCTGAATTTCCTCAAATGCTTTTTCTACATCTATTGAAAGGATCATATGGTCTTTGTTTTTGCTTCTATTGATATGATGTATTACATTTATAGATTTTCATGTTAAACCAACCTTGCATCCTTTCAATGAAGTCTATTTGATCATGATGTATAATTTTTTTAATGAATAGTTGAAATCTATTAGCTAAGATTTTTTTGAGTAATTTTGCATCAATATTTATTAGTGAAATTGGTCTGTAGTTCTCCTTTCTAGTTGGGTTTTTTCCTGGTTTTGGAATCAGCATGATATTTGCTTCATAGAAAGTGTTGGGGAAGGTTCCTTCCTTCTCAAAGCTTTGGAATAGGTTCTGCTGTATAGATACAAGCTCATCTTTGAAGGAGTGATAGAATTCTGATATGAAGCCATCTGGTACTGGGATTTTTTTTGTTGTAAGATTTTCTATTTTTTCTGAAATCTCAGTGCTTGATATTGGTTTGTTCAAGATATCTATTTCTTCCTGGATAAGTCAAGGAAGATGGTATGAGTCAAGGTATTGGTCCATTTCCTCCACACTGTCAAATTTCTGAGCATAAAGTTTTGGTAGTAGTCAGAAATAATCTCTTGTATCTCTGTGGTATCAGTTGTTATTTTCCCCTTTTCATTTCGGATTGGGGTTATTAAATATTTTATTTTTCTATTTCTGTATAATCTGGCCAGTAATTTATTGAAAACCTAGCTTCCTCTATGAGGCAAAAGATCAAACTAAGCAATGGAATCTCACAAAATAACATGAATAGAATGTCACCAGACCTATCAATTATCTCAATAAATATTAATGGCTTAAATTCCCCACTGAAGAGGCATAGACTGGCTAATTGGATTAAAAAAAAACACAAGTCATTCATTTGCTGTCTGCAGGAAATATACCTAGCATCGAAGTGCAAATTAAAACTCACAGTTAAGGGATGGAAGATAATTTTTCAGGCAAATGGAAATCAGAAGAAAAGAAAGGTTACAATCTTATTATCAGATACAAGTGGATTTAAAGCAACTAAAGTCAAAAAAGGCAAATAAGAACACTTCATATTGGTCAAGGAAATAATACAACAAGAAGACATTTCCATTCTAAATATTTGTGCACCCAATTTAAATGCTCCCATATTCTTGAAACAGACCTTAATTAGTCTGAGCAATGTGACATCCCATAACACCATAATAGCAGGGGACTTTAATACTCCTCTTACAGAGTTGGACAGATCCTCTAAACAGAAACTAAACAAAGGTACAAGAGACTTAAATGTGACCCTAGAATAATTATGCTTGATAGACATATCTAGAAAATGCTATCTCTAAGCTAAAGAATATACATTCTTCTTATTAGCCCATGAAACAAAGCAGATCAAAACTCAGGACAGACATCAAACCTCAACAGAATCAAAAGAATTGAATTTTTACCTTGTATTTTCTCAGACCACAAGGCTTTAAAGGTGGAACTCAACTCCAACAAAAATTGTCATCCCCACAAAACCTTACCCTGAATGACAGTTAGGTCAAGGAAGAGATTTTAAAAAATGGAAATCATTAACTTCCTTGAGCATAGCAACAATAAAGACACAAGCTACCAAAACCTGTGGCACCCTGCAAAAGCAGTCCTAAGAGGGAAATTTATCAAATTAGATGCCTACATTTGAAAAATAGAAAGAGAACACATCAATAACTGAATGAATCATCTCAGAGAAATGGAAAAGCAAGAGCAATCCAATCCCAAACCTAGCAGGAGAAAAGAAGTAAGCAAAATCAAATCATAAATAAATAAAATAAAAAATAAAAGAATCATTCAGAAAATTAATGAAACGAAAAGTTGGTTCTTTGAAAAGATAAATAAAATCGATAAACCTTTCCTCATTTTTAGATTGCATTTGATCTTTCTCTCATTGAGTTGTTGGAGCTCCTTATATATTCTAATTATTAATCTTGTGTCAGATGGGTAGTTTGCAAATATTTTCTCTTGTTTAGTAGGTTGTCTCTTCACTTTGTTGATTGTTTTCTTTTTACTGTGCAGATGCTTTTTAGACATTAATTGATGTTATCTAATTTGTCTAATTTTGTTTTTGTCCTTGACCTTTGGGTATTATTACTCAAGAAATCCTTGCCAAGAGTAATGTGTTTGTGAAGTGTTTCTCCAAGGTGTATTTTAAGCAGTTTCAGATTTAATTCTTAAATTTAATTCTTTAGTGATGGAATACAAATTATTAATGTGTTTTTATGGGTTGTAGTTTTGATATCCTATCTAAGAAAAGTTTGCCTACTCTAAGGTCACAAAGATTTTCTTCTATTCTATGTTTTTTTCTGGTAATTTATAGTTTGGGGTTTTACCTTTAGGCCCATGATCCCTTCTCAGTTAATTTTTGCATATTTGTAAAGTATGGATTCAAGTTCATACATTTGTATTTAGATAAAAAGTCAATTCTTTCATCACCATTTGTTAGAAACGCTGTCTTTTCTCTACTGTGTTGCCTTTGCAGTTTTGTAAAAAACAAAACTACAAAAAATAAAACATCAGTTATCTACATGTATGTGGGTTTATCTCTAGACTCTTTATAAAAAAACTTATCAAACTAAGGCTTACAGGGAAAATATAATATACTGCCTGTGTTTTTAATGCTCATTGACTAAGAATGTCTTTTACATTTTTAATGGTTACACAAATACCTATATAACTACCTTAATTTTGCTTCTTAGTTACAAACTTTATATATTGAATATCTGGATCTTTAAGAAAACACTGGCTCTATACTGTCTGATTGTCCATTACACCAATACCATGTTATTTTGATTATTCTAGATTTGTAATAATTCTTGAAACAAAATAGTACTAACCCTTTCAAACAATAGAATTTTTAAATTTTGATGAAGTCCATTTAATTAATTCTCTGTCTTACAAATGGTGCTTTTGGTGTAATATATAAGTAAATCCTTGCCAAACTCAAGGACATAAATGTTTTAGCTCATTTTTTTTTATTCTAGGCATTTTATAGATTTAGGTCTTATATTTAGATCTACAATCAATTTGAGTCAATTTTGTATGTGATAACAGGTATGGGTTGGAGTTCTTTTATTCTCTCTCTTTCTATATGATGTCCATTCATTCTAGCACCATTTACTAGAAAGGAAATTGCTTTCCCCAATGAATTTCTTAGAATCTTTGTCAAAAATCAATCAAAAAATTGAACGCATATGTCTGGGTCTATTTTCTTGACTCACTGTTCCATTTCAGTAATTGGTGTTTATGTTCTTCTTTATAATATCTTACTGCATTGATTGCTAGATCTTCATATGTCTTGAAATCAAATATTGTGAAGTTTCTGACTTTTGTTCTGATCATAAATATTTTGGCTATTCCAGATGCACTGCTTTTTTATATAAAGTTTAGATCAGGCTGTTAGTTTCTATTTTTTTTTTTTAAAGCTTTACTGGAATTTTTGATTGGCATTGTCTTCAATATATAAATAAACTAAGAGAATGTTTCCATTGTAATGATACATACTGAGTATTCCAATTCATGAACACCACATCTTTGTATTGATTTAGTTCTCTTTTGATTTCTTTCATTGGTGTTTGGTGGTTTTTAGCATACAAATATAGCATATATTTTGCTATGTATTTTGTGTTATTGGTGGTGTAATACATTATATTTTTTGATAAGTTTAATTTTTAATTTTATTTTTTATTAAGTCATATATACATAGATCCTGAATACATTTATGCCTTTGTGGGATTCAATGTGTTGATTATTTGTACAAATTAGAGTGCTTACATCCTACTAATTAATATACCTTTCACCTCATTTATTAATCACAGTGTTAAGACATTTGTGTTCAATACTTGATAGATTTGACTTGTACCTTGCAATCTGTTCCATAAGTGTACTGCCAAGAACACAGCAAGTAAAGCAAGTAGACATCCCTCAGAATGGGAGAGGATTTTTGCAGGTTATATTTCTGACAAAGGTCTAATAACCAGAATCCACAGAGAACTCAAACTTATTAATAATAAAAGAACAAGTGATCCCATTTCACTGTGGACAAGAGACATGAATAGAAGCTTCTCTGAAGAAGACAGACACATGGTCTATAGACACATGAAAAAATACTCATCTTTAATCATCAGAGAAATGTAAAGCAAAACCACTTTGAGATATCATCTAATTCTAGTAAAAGTAGCTCACATCACAAAATCCAAAAACTACAGATGTTGGCGTGGATGTGGAGAAAAGGAAACACTTCTGCACTGCTAGTGGGAATGCAAGCTAGTACGTTCCTTTTGGAAAGAAGTTTGGAGAACACTCAGGGATCTAAATGTAGACCTGCCATTTGATCCTGCAATTCCTCTACTAGGTGTATATCCAAAAGACCAACAATCACTCGGCAACAAAGATATTTGCACCAGATTATTCATTGCAGCTCAATTCATAATTGCCAAGTCATGGAAGAAGCCCAAGTGCCCATCGACCCATGAATGGATTAATAAATTATGATACATGTATACCATGGAATACTATGCAGCATTAAAAAAAGATGGAGACTTTACCTCTTTTATGTTTGCATGGATGGAGCTGGAAAATATTCTTCTTAGTAAAGTATCTTAGAAATGGAAAAAAATATATCCAATATACTCAGTACTACTATAAAACCAATTTATAATCACTCACACTTTCATATGAGAGATGAATCACAACTATAGCCCAGGATGAAGGAGGAAGAGGAGGAGGATAGGAAGGCAGGTGGGTGTTTAGATAGAGGGAGGGTTAATGGTGGGATAAGTTTAATTTTTAACTAGACATCGAAGGCAGTGTACAAATATGATTTTTGAATACTGATCTTATATCTTGCCACTTTGTTAAATTCATGTTTGTTCTAGTAGCTAATGTGAAGATTTTATAGATTTTTAGATTTATAGATTTTTTCTATGTTACAATCATTTTGAGAATATAAAAGTTTTCTTCTATGTTTTCAATCTGTGTGCTTTTTATATCTTTTTATTGTTATATTGCACTCCAATATAATATTTAATAGTGAAAGTAGATATCCTCACCTTAATTTCCTCAATATTGACAGTAAAGTATTGATTCTTTCACTATGTTAAGTATGATGTTTGCTTTAAAGTGTTTGATTTAGATTACTTTAATCAGATTATGGAAGTTTCTTTCAATTCCTAGTGTGTTGAAAGTTTTTATTATTGATAGAGACTTCATTTTGTTGAACATTTTCCTGCATCTGTAATGATTACCAGATTTTTTTCTTTAGTATATTGATATGTTTAATTACATTTAATTTTTTAAGTTTTAAAAATTGAAGATTTTTTCTAATTAAAAAGTAATTTTTTTTGAAAGTTGAAAATTTGAACCAGTATGCCTCATATGAACCTTACTTCATAATGCAATAACAGTGATAGACTCAATTTGGTAATATTTTAAGAATAAGAGTTTATATTTATATTCACGAGAGATGTTGTTCTATGGTTTTTTCCTTTAATTTTTATCAGTGCAACATTTCCCCAATAAAGTTTGTGTCTCCTTTTTTTCTTTTCCTGGAAGAATTTGTTCATATTCTTTCTTTCTTAAATGTTTGGTCAAATTTGATATTGAAGTCATCTGTGTTCATTTATGTTGTTCAAAGGGTTTATTAAAATTAACTAATTAATTAATTTTTATTTCAAGTTAATGAGAGGATATGAATAACCAGATCACAATATTTAAATTTATTAGGTAGAGTCCATCTTGTAGTTGTGTCCCGCACCAAAAAGGTGTGCCATATACCCCTACATTCTGCTCATTAAATGGAAGCACACCAATCACCCCTCCCCTTTCCCTCCCTCATTTCTCCTCCTCCCAACTTGAATTGAATTGAGTTGTACTCACACGTGGACATATATTAGATCATCTACTGGCTTCATATTGAGTATTGAGTACATTGGATATTTGCTTTTCCTTTCTAAGAAGAACATGCTTCGACTCTGTCTAGGTTAACACAAAAGATGTAAAATCACCATCTTTTTCATGGCTGAATACTATTCCATGGTGTACATATATCATAGTTTGTTAATCCATTTCTGAGTTGATGGGCATTTACATCTTGGCAATTATAAGGTAAGCTATGATAACCAATCTACTGCAAATGTCTTTATGATAAAAGGATTTTTTTTTCTTCTTCTCAGTATCAGTAGATGCCTACCCTGTTTCCCTGAAAATAAGACATCCTCCAAAAATAAGATCTACTTACAGGAAAGATAAGATGTCCCCTGAAAATAAGACCTAGCGCATCTTTGGAAGCACACCTTAAAATAAGACACTGTCTTATTTTCGGGGAAACAGGGTAGTAATGAGAATGCAGTGTCAATGGGTGGTCTAATTTGATTCTTTGAGGATTCTCTACACTTCTTTCCAAAGAAGCTGTATGAGCTTGCAGTTCTACCAATGGTGAAAAAGTGATCCCCTCTTTCCACATCCATGCCAGCATCTGCAACTTTGGGAATTTGTGATGTGAGCTAATCTTACTGGGGTTAGGTGATATCTTAGGATAGTTTTGATTTGTATTTCTCTGATGATTAGGGACAATGAGCATTTTTCCATGTTTGTTAGCCATTCAACTGTCTTCCTCAGAGAAGGTTCTGAGTGATCAAGGAATACAGTAACTGAATGGAGTAAAACAGAAAGCTTTTTCACTTAGAAGTAGAACTAGACAAGGATGTCCTCTATCGTCAGTACTATTCAACATAGTTCTAGAAGTTCTAGCCAATGCAATCAGGCAAGAGAAGGAAGTTACACTCCAGCTTTTTGCTAATAACTTGATCTTATACTTAGAGAACCCCAGAGACTCAACTCCAAGACTCCTGGAAGTGATCAAGAAATACAGTCTATATCCTACATCTCAGGATATAGACTCAATATCCACAAATCAGTAGCCTTTGCATACTCCCAAAACAGCCAAACTAAGAAACTCATCAGAGACACAAGCCATTTGCAGTAACTTCAAGGAAAATGAAATGCCAAGCAATATACCTAACAAAAGAGGTGAAGGATCTCTACAAAGGGAATTATGAAACCTTTATTTGATAAATGGTGCTGGGAGAACTGGATAACTACATGTAAAAGACTAAAACTGGACCCACACCTTTCACCACTTACAAAAAGTGACTCGAGATAAATAAAAGATTTAAATCTAAGGCATTAAATGATAAAAATCCTAGAAGAACGTGTGGATAAAACTCTTGAGGATTGGCTCTGTGCCCATAGCACAGTGGTTATGGTGCTGGCTACATACACTGAAGCTGGCAGGTTTGAACATGGCCCAATCCAGCTACACCACAATTACAACTGCAACAAAAAAATTGCTGGGCATTGTGGTAGGTGCCTGTAGTCCCAGCTACTTTGGAGGCTGAGGCAAGAGTAATCACTTAAGCAGAAGAGTTAAGAGGTTGCTATGAGCTGTGATATAGTGCAATATAGTGAGACTCTGTCTTAACAAAACAAAACAAAACAAACAAACAAACAAAAAACCTTTTAGGATGTCAGCCTGAGAAGAGATTTTTTTGAAGAAGACTTAATTGGCAATTGCAACAACAACAAAAATAAACCAATGGGACTTAGTTAAACTGAAAAGCTTCTGCACAACTAAGGTTACAACAATTAAAGCAAATAGACAACCTTCTGAATAGGAAAAAAATATTTCACATTATGAATCTGACAAAGGCTTGATAACTAGATCTGTATGGAACTCAAATTAATGAACAAAAAAAGAGAGTAAACAATCCCATCTATCACTGAGCAAGAGACATATTCGAAGGTTTTTAACACAAATTCAATTACTTTAATAGGAATAGGACAACTTGGATTATGTATTTGTTCTTCCATCAACTCTGTCAGTGTATGCCTTTCATGAAGTTTTAAAATTTCATTTGACTTATGGAAATTTTGTCATAAGATTTCAATATTCCCTTATTCTTTTAATATCTGTTGATTTTTAGTGATTGTTACGGATATTGGTTATGTTTTTTCTCTTCTTTTTTTAAATTTCAAAATATTAATTGGGTACAAATTTTTTTTTTGATATATAGATATCTTGTACATTGCTTAAGTTAGGACTATTAGTGTGCCCACCACCCAAATAGTGTTCATTGTATGTACTAGGTAGGTTTTTACCCCTTCCTTCCTGCACCCTCCCTTTATAGACTTCCAAAGACTTTTACTTCTCTCTGGGTGCACATGTGCTCATTGATTAAATCATTATTATTAGAGAGAAACTGTAGTGTTTGTTTTTCTTTCTTTGTTTTCTTTTTCTTTTGAGACCGAGTTGCCCTCGGCAGAGTATCATGGAATCATAGCTCACAGCAACCTAAAACTCTTGGGCTCAAGCAATCCTCTTGCCTCAGTTTTTCTTTTTTTCTTTCTTTCTTTTTTTCATTTTTAGTGCAGCTGGGACTCACTCTTGCTCAAGTTGGTCTTAACCTATTGAACATAAGCAATCTATCTGCCTGGGCCACCCAGAGTGATAAGAGTATAGGAGTGAGCCACTGTGCCCTGTTTTTCTATTCTTGATATACTTCACTTAGAAGAATTATCTATAATTCCATCCAAATTTCTGCAAAAGACATTAATTTATTCCTTTTATGGTTGAGTAGCACTTCATGGTTTGTGTATATATATGTATATGTGTGTGTGTGCATATATACATACCACATTCTGTGGATCTACTTATGAATTGATAAACACTTAAGTTGATTTCACATTTTTTTATTTGTTAATTAAATGTGCTACAATAAACATCCCAGTGCAGGAATCGTTTTCAAAAAATGACTTATTTTCCTTTGGGTAGATGCCCATAGTGGGATTGCTGAATCAAATGGTAGGTCTACTAGTAGTTCCCTGAGAAATCTCTATATTGCTTCCAGTAGAAGTTGTACAAATTTGTAGTCTCCAACAATGTATAAGTGTTTCTTTCTTTCTGCATCCATGTCAGCAGCTATTGTTTTCTGACCTTTTAATAATAGCATCCTGACAGAGATAAAGTGACATCTATTTGGTTTTATTTTGCATCTGATGATTAGTGATGTTGAACATTTTTTCAAGTATGTGTTGGCCATTTTATTTCTTTTGAAAAGCTTCTGTTCATTTCTTTTGTCTACTTTTTAGTGGAGTTGTTTGTGTTTTCCTTGCTGATTTGAGTTCTTTGTAGAATCTGAATATTGGCCCTTTATCAGATATGTACTTTGTGAATATTTTCTTCCCCTCTATAGGTTGTCTATTTCACACTTTTGATGACCACTTCAGAAAACAAGCAAGTTCAAAAATTGCTTTGAAGGATTAATTAGACTCTGGGATCATTGCATAGCTTCCCAAAGGGAGTACTTTGAAGGTGACCACAGTAATATTTGGCAATGTGGTATGTAGCAATTTTTCAAGAATGATTTCATGAATTTAAATGTCAGATTGTATACATTGTGAGGGAAACTAAATCCACTAATGTGGGCTCCACTTTCACTTAGATTTTTCTCTGAGAATATTTGCCCACTAAAGGATGCAGGCAGAAAACAAAATCTAAATGAAGACAGAAGTAGGAGTTTAGGAATGCTAACTTAGATGAGATTTGAAAGGCAAAATCTCAGATACTAGGAAACAAAAAATAACTGATCCTGAAATTCTGCATGCAGTTTTCCCTCTAAGCACTGTTGGACTCCTAAACTATACCGCACACATGTAGGGAAAGCCTTCAAGAAAAGCAAAATAACCTAAGTAGTTGAATAGAGTTTTCAGCAGGTGTGTGGTACAATGGAGACAGAAATTGGAGTTCTATTTTCATCAAGATGAAAGGACTTTGTTAAATAATGTAGGCTTTCAACTGAGATCTAAAAGGGTCACATCTTAGAAGTAGTGGCTAGATCTCAGATCAAGGACAAAGCTGAATTTAAATAATAGTAATAACAAAGCCTAGTGATTAGGTATCTATTTATACTTTATCTGCCTGTTATATAAGATCTTAATCGTTCTTTAAAGAAGAACACATCATCAAAAACCTTTATGATTTTACAGGAATGGGTTGCTCTCTTGGAAGGTGTCATATAGTCTTTGAAATAGTGATCAATATATGATGTTGTTGCTCCTAAAGTCAGAATATATGGCTCCAGGAATAAAAATTGGAGTGTCACCTCTCCCAATTACATTTAATGGTCAACTTAAAAGTTGTGTGACTTTCAGATTTATTGTTTTATATGCCTAGTTGGAGAATGCATCTATAACATTACAAAGCAAGAAACCCATTGAACTAGAACTTGAGAGTGGCATGTGATTATTTGCGGCCATTTGGGGCTCTGAGTCAATGTGCCACAAAAGGAATTACTATGTTGACTCAAGTGACTTATATTGGTTATCAAGTAGAAATAACATTCCTATTAGGCAATGGGAGATGAAGAACTATATATGAAGCTGAATGGATATTCTCGAATATTCACTGCCAGGACCAGTGATAAAAGTTAATGGAAGTTTATTCCAGTGCAATTCAGAGAGAACCACCCAAGACTCAGACACATAAGGAATCTAGACTTGATAATATTTCTGTGTAAATAACCTCAACCAGCTGAGATACTGGCTGAAGCCAATGGGAACTTAGAATGGGTAGCTTTAATATGTAGGATAGAATAGGCTATGCTTCACTCTAAAATTAACTTTAAAACCCCAAACAGTATATTTCTTACTTCAAATTCATGTCATTATCCAGTAGAGAGTTTGTTTCACATTGTCATCACCACCCCTAGCTTCACCACATGGAACACGATGCACCCTTGGTTTCTATGATGGAAGAAAAGAGAGTAAAAAGTTTTTACATTAGCAATTAAATGTCTTCGTCTGGAATTTGTATATATTACTCCTGCTCACAGGCCAATGGTAAAGACTTGTCAGATTGGGCTGCCTAATCTAATGGCAAAGGGGCCGGAAAATATAATCTTCAGTGTGCTCTGAAGGATAGGAGAGTTGGGTAGGCATGAACACTTAAAGTTATATGTACCAAATACGATCTCTTGACCAGCTGCATAGGATTAAAAGTTTTTTATATACATTCTTTTCTTTCTTCCTTTCTCTGAGTCTGATATTACATTAAATCATGTTTTAGCCCTCATTTTTGATAATGGATTACCACATAAAGTAGTATGAAAGAAGAATAAATAGCATCCAGAAATTGATAAAGTAATGCAGGTTACATTGGGACTCACCTTTGAGAGAGAAGACCTATTCATTTGTAGAAGGGAGAGGTGCATTTTTCAAGGAAGAAACATATTGGTGTTTGCTTTTGTTTGGCTATTTAAATACCTGCAGAAACTCCTGTGTGAATATTGACCATGTATTACAAAGGTGGGCTATTATGGACAGTGTGGACTGACTCTGCTGTATCAATCCCAGTCTTTTTCTCCAGTAACTCTATGTAATAAAAATATTGAAAATCTACAAATTACATTCCCTTCACTCCTTTGAATATAAGCTTCTGAATGTGAATTAGATTCCAGATGGCACATGAAGTCATGTAACCACTGAAAGGTAAAAGTTGAGTAGTGGACATTTTGTTATGTTTGTAATGGCCAGAATCTATATTATCTGGCAATAAAATTCATGAGAAAGAGTATTCAATGGAATTCCTATGGCAAGACTCAGTACTTCAGTGTTCGGTCACTAACTGCCCAACTGGCAAGTTTCCAGAATATCAGTCAATGCCCATGGAAAACAAAACAAAACTTTCTAGTTAGTTTAAGAAGAAAAGTATTCTGATTTCAATATAAGGAATTAATTATTGCAAAATTTTTGGAAGAGCTCTGAGAGTGGAAGTCAGCAGCTACCATGACGTGGAATGAAGAAACCACTGAGCTGGTGGTTTCGAATAAAATGAAGGAAGCACCTTTCACTGGATTTCTTCCACTAATTACAGCTTAACAGCCTGGAAAAAAAAATCAAATGAATATTAGAAGAATTTGAAATTGGAGAAAAGAAGATGTACTGGCTAGGAATTTTGGAACTTAAGAAATGATGGCATTTTTTCTTTCTTTCTTTCTTCTTCTTCTTCTTTTTTTTTTTTTTTTTTCATTTTGTTTTGCCTCCAATATATCCCAGCCTGGGCCCTGGAGAAGACTCCAATCTGGAAATGCCAATAGGCACAGGCCAAAAATCCTCCAGGAAAATTCTATTCTCTCTAGCCAATAGAGTGGGAGAGGAGTTGCCTCTTTGGGCAGAACCCACCCTATTTCAGACAAATGGTGTAAAAAGAAAAAGGCCACACTTCACCTACACGTGTGGTAGGCAGTATGGAGATTGTGGGCAGAATCATGGATTCCATTACCACCTGAAAGTAATGAGCTGATGCTTCTTACACTCTCACCAGTTCAGTTATATGACAAATACAATGGGAAGGGACTTAGATCACCATTCACACTTTTAGTAACTAGGTAGCACTCTTCCCTTTTTCAATTTGCGAGTGGAAGAAAAATCATAGAAAGGAAGGATCTACATACAAAATCCAAACACTTTTAGGAACTGAACTGATCTGCCATGCAAATAAAAACTAGGTTTTAGATTGTATTTTGGGTGGCACACAGCACAGCAGATAAGAATAGCACTGCAAAGGCTTTGAAAAGATATTTGATATTTAAACTACACTTCACAAAAGTAGGCTGTGAAATGCATGCTTGGGTTATCTGCTAAAAAAAAAAATCTAAATAAAAAACTTATTACAGTTAGTAAGTCTTATGACTTAATTAACCAAATGTCTAGAAAACTACTCATTATGCCAAAAACCAGGAAAACCTTAATTGAAGGAGAAAAGGCAATCAGCAGATGCTAGAGCACCAGGATGACATGGATATTGAAATTATTTGACAAGAATTTTAAAGCAGCTATTATATAAATGAATAATTAGAAACACTCTTAAAACAGATTTTAAAGATGAAAATTCTCAGCAAATAAATAGAAAATATAAAAAAAGAATCAAATGGAAAATTTAGAACTAAAAAATACAATAATTTAACTAAAAATTCACTAGATAGGCTTCATAGGAAAATGGAAATGACATAGGAAAGAACCATCAAACTTGAAAATGGATCAATAAAAATTATTCAATTTGAGCAATGGACAAAAGGAAAGTTGGAAAAAAATAAATAGAATCTCAGAGATTTATAGGACAATAATATAAAATCTAACATTTGTGTCATCAGAGTACCAGAAGAAAAAGAAAAAGTGCATGGGAATGAACATTTTTTTGAAAGTAATGGTGGAAAACATCCCAAATCTGCTAAAAGAATTAAATACAGATTCAAGAAGGTGAGAAAGCCAAAAATAAGTCCAAAGAAATCCATTCCTAGACAATTAGAATCAAACTTCTGAAAACTAAAGATATAACACTCAAAGATTCAGAGAGAAACTCCTGAAAGATAAATGACAGATTGACTACAGGGCAAAACCAAATCAACTAATAGTGGATATCTCATCAGAAACCACAGGGATCAGGACAAAATATTTTCTGGTCGCTGGATGAGAAGGAATTTTAACCCAGATATCTATATACAAAAAAATATCTTTTTGGAATAAAAGTGAAATAAAAACATTCTCAGTGTGAACTAAAATAAAATCTTGGTGTGAACTGAATAAAATCTTAAGAGCCCTTGCTGACTGAATGGACTTCTTGGCTAAGGAGTCACCCTCCCCACCCCTCAAAAGAAGAGAACCTTAAAGCTGAGTTGCTGGCCATGAGGAGAAGGCAAGTCATACATGCCTAGTTATGCTTTATCCCTTTTCGAGTTATTCCTTATAACAATAGGATAAAAAATTATTAACGAGGCTAAAGCCATATAAGACAAAGGTTAAACCACACCTGCAGATCATCAATTTACTTAACGATCACTTGACTCTTGGTGTATTGGAGTCTCCAGTGGCTTGTCTATGATTAGCAAACTTCTTTGTCCTAATTTAAAACATTTCAAGCCTTTGAACAAAGCTTCATTTCTTTAACCAATTACAAATCAAAGACTGTAAACTTACCTATAACCTGTAATTTGGACCTTTGGGGCCAAATCAATGTATGACTTCCATGCATTGATTTATAATTTTATGTGTAATTCTTATCTCCCTAAAATGTATAAAACCAAACTGTAACCCAACCATGGTGAAACCACTTGTTCAAGCCTTCTTGGACATAGTTCTCTTGGCCATCTTTACACATATTCATCTCAAAATAAACCTCTTTAAATTATCTTACAGGGTTTGAGGGGTTTTTTTGGTTTTTGTTGTTGTTGTTTTGTTTTTGGTAGTTGACAAGATCACTACCCAACATAGGTCCTGAGTGAATACTCAGGACCCTCTAAAAAGTAGCCTGAACTCAGTGTCAAGTACCAGCATGGTCTCCTCTGACTCTGAGCCTTTCCTTGAGCTGAAACTCACAAATTCTCTTGATTGCTAGACCTAATAATCTTTGTTATTGGTTGCAGTTTATTCTTAATTGTTTCGCCTTTTCCTAGAAGATGTTATTTGTGATCTTAATTTTGCTTTGGAGGTGCATTCTAGAGGATTTTCTCCATGGCCTCTTCCTTCACAAATAATCTCAATCAACTTTTCTATACATTTTCAAAAGAAGAACTGAACTTTTCTGTTTGTAGTTAAATGAGAGAGACTGAGTTCCTTAGCTCTGAAGCGAAAGGACATTTTACTCTTTCCAGCTGTATTGTGGAACTATGTGACTGGGGGTCTAAGCTGGAGTGACTGAGGTGACTCCCCATACTCAAAGTGGCCCTATGGAACCCCCAATGAAAACTAACTAAAAGAAGGCTCATACAGGAACCATATACATGTGTATAAGAGAAGATTACTCAGTGTTTGGAGCCCTCTTGGAGGTAGTAGACTGTAAAGAGGGAAATTGAGACATGTAAGAGAGTAAGAATGACTCAGTGATGAACCATTGCATAGTCCCACTTGTGATCAGCACACTCTGATTCATCGCACTAAACCTAAACTACAGTTTGCTTCCTTTTTTAAAAGGGAAATAGTAAACAAATTCCCCCAAAATGAGGAAAGATGAAGAGAATGACTCCTTTTGGGCATCCCAGTTGCTTTACTGTACCTCTACTTGCAAGTATTCACGGAGAGTTCAAAAGAATGCCAGGATTTTTAAGGCTCCAGCTGGTTATGGCCAATTATCATGCATAAGTTTTAATTGATGGGTTAATTACAGCAAGGAAAATTCTGAGCTCAAATGATTGACCTGTCACTATAAGTTAAAATTATTGAGTTTCTTTAGCTCTCTATCTCTTTCTTTTCTGCCTATGATGAACCTGATAAATTTTTCTAGTGATGTTGAGATAAAATGAATGTTCCTGGTATTACTAACTAATGGTTACTTAGAGATCTTGCAACCAGTTATGGCTAAAATGTAAATACTGAAAACTTATTTTAAACTAAAGAGAAACAGAGGGTTTTTAAAAAGTCAAATTGCCATTACAAACTACTTTTCTCAAAACTTTGATCCACAGGTCTTATTAAATTACTTATAAGGACAACTAATGATCAGCCATATAAACAAGTTACAATTTTGTCAGAGGTGATCTGGATCCAGTCATCTTGGAAACCAGTGGGTTTGTATTATTACCTCATGTCTAGAATTCTGAGGTAAAAACTATCAAAACTTGGTGTGCATATGTATGTGTGTGTATGTGTTTAGATGTGTTTTATGTATGTACATGTATTATATATTGCATCTGCATTGTACTAGTCTGTCTTATAAATGAGTGTTCATAAATTAATTAAATGAACCTAAACACTTCTCAAGTTTACATAAATTCAATAATGTTTGGTAAATAAGTTAAAATTTATTATTGATAAATTAAAAACAAAAATATCTTCAAAATATCAGGATATATTTTTGCCAGGATTTAGTGATCACTGTTATGTTTTTTAAATGCCAAGATTTTGACACAAAGATTATGAAACTATAAACTCAACCCAAAAGATGATCTGTTTATGTAGTTTTTGATAGATAAGGCTAATTTAATATTGCCGTTTTAATAATAACTGCTAAATTGCTCATTATCAACAAAAATATCCATGTGTTTAACTTTTAAGTTCTTACTTAGATAAAAATGTAGACATGCATAAATCAAAATGAGTAAAGCATCAAGTAAATAGAAATATAAAACCAGAAACTTATGACCAAAGGTTTATGACAACATGGTGGTTTTAGTTTCTTAATCCTAGTTGTAGATAAAGTTTCTCCCACTGAATTTGATGTCTATGGAAAGATAGATACAAAATGTTTCTAACTCATTCTTTCTATCACCCGATAGTAACAGTATCATTAGGGATTTAAAGCTGCCCTAAGAACTGCAGTTGTGAGAGCTTAAAAAAAATCAGAGGCTTCAGTTTTCCCACACTCTTGATTTTTCCTATGCTTTGCATGCTAACCAGTTGTGTGTACACTGTGTTGTCACAGCAAAGTCCATTGCATAGGGAAATTTGAAAATCTCAAAACTTTTAATTTTTATATACTAATTTATTCAAAAATGAATGAAGAGGTTTTTCTTAGAATACAAGAAAAATCTCAAAACAATCTTACTCTTTGGATGTATTACATGTACTCAATTTTACACTCAAGTTGGAAAATGTTTTAAGACTATTTAGATTGTTTTTTAAATAGCTTAATTGTAATCTTCATGTAAAAATGTGACAATTTTGTGTCACTCTTTGAAGTTTTAAAGATTTGTATTGAAAGTTTGTTCAGTCTGCATTCAGGTTTATATTTGATGGGGCTCAGAAAACAGTACCCTAAAATAAAAGCCTTGGAAATAAAAGTTCTGTGACCTTCACTTGTCTTGCTGTCTCTCAGTTGCATTACTAAGGCTAGTCATACACACCAGAATTCTTCTTTCCAAAGGCAGGCCAAAAAAGCAGGAATCACTTTTACAGAAAGCCAGCCATAATGACTAAAATTATTCTATGTGAAAACTAGCCATAAAGTAATTATGTGACTTATCTATTTGACACTAAGACCCTCATTCCAGAAAAGACCTTACCCCACATCACAAAGGGAAAAAATGGATGCTCAGAAAGGTCAAATAGAATCTAAACAAGAAAGCCTTGCTGCCCTGCCCCCAGTCTGTTAGCTGTAGATCATAACTTTTTTGTACAAAAATATTTCTACATAACTGTTCAAGCTTTGTTGAATCTAAGTATAAAAATGGACAATTTCCCCTGTATCACTGGGTTTTCACTCTGAGGCGTCCATGAATACATATTAAAATAAGTTTGTAATTTTACCTCCTATTAACTAATGTGTCTCATGTCAGTGATTTTTCAGCAAACTTTTATGGGGACAGAGGCTTTTCCTCCCTATAGTTTGGCTTAATTTGAGGTGGGAGGAACAGGGACCTTTGATCTCTACAATGTCAATAGCTTTTGTCTTGGGACTCTGGGGTTTTAGAAGGTTCAAATTAGTTAACACCCTCAAACAAGCTATGTTTTAAAACTTCCACTGTACTTATAAAACTGAGAAAAGATGTTATACTGTTCAAAATAGCAAGTCTTACTAGAATGCTTATATTTGTTTCCTTTGTAGGAATTTTTTAGTTCAAAAGTAATAATTAAAACTATATTTTATTTCCTAGTCTCTGTTATATATCTAATTCATAGGGTGTAAAAAAGGTTAACAGAAAATAACTTCAAATGATAACTAGGACCTAAGTAAACCACTAAGATAGATAAATAAATTTAGTAAATGTAAATGGGATAAATACCTACAAATAAAATGTTCAGATAATTTAGATTCCATAAGTTTTATAAAATTAAATAAAATATACTCATTATTTTTTTCAAATTAATATGAGAGTACAAATTTTAGATTACATTGTTCTCATATCCAGGGTGAAGTTCCAGTTGTAAAAGAGCTCTTCGCTCAGGGGGCATGTTATACATACCCTTGAAATGTTCACATTAGGTGAGATCCTGCCACATGCTCTCCCTCCTTCTACCAATCATCCTCTCCTCTCCCTACTTCCCCCCCCCCACCTGCCCCCATACTAGACTATAGTTGTGTTTTGTCGTTCATATGAGCATATGATTGTTTATATATTGGTTTCATGTTAGTATGGAGTACACTGGATATTTATTTTTCCATTATTGTGATACTTTGCTAAGAAGAATGTGTTTCTGTTCCATCCTGTAAAAGATGTAAAGTCTCCATCTTTTTTAATGGCTGAATAGTATTCCATGGTATACATATACCACTATTTGTTACATATTGCCTACAAGAAACTGACTTCAGTTATGAAGAAATAAAGAGACTGAAAGTGAAGGAATAAAAAATGATATTCTATGCAAAAAGAAACCAAAAGAGACAAAAAAGAGCTGTACTTTTATCAGATAAAATAGATATTAAGTCATAAACTTAACAAAAGAGAGACAAAGGCCATTATATCATGAGAAAGGCATTAATTCAGAATAGGATATACAAATTATAAATACATGTGCACTAAACCACAGAGCACCCAGAGATATAAAGCAAATATCAGATTTGAAGAAAGAGATAGGCAGCAATACATGAACATTAGGGAACTTTAACACTCCACTTTTAGCAATGGGCGGAAAATCTAGATGGAGAATCAACAAAGAAACATCAGTGTTAAACTGCACTCTAGACATTGAGAGTATTCCACCTAGTAGCAGCAGGATACACTTCTCATCAGCACATGGAACTTTCTGCAGGGTAAATCATATGCTGTGCCACAAAAGAAATATCAACAAGTTTTTAAAAATTGAAATCATATCAATTATTTTTTTCTGACCACAATAGAATAAAATTAGAAATTACTAACAACAGAAACTGGAAACTATACAAATACATGAAAATTTAACAAAATTTTCCTGAATAACAAATGAATTGAAGATGAAATTAAAAAGGAAATATTATGGTCTCAATACATGCAAAAAAAGCATTTGATAAAATTCAACAGCCTTTTCTAATTAGAACTCTGAAGAATACAGGCATAGGTGGCACATTTATGATCAAACCCATCTATGAAAAACCCACAGCTCATATTACACTGAATGGAGTAAAACTGAAAGATTTTCCACTCAGAACTGGAACCAGTCAAGGTTGTCATCTATCACTACTACTATTCAACATAGTACTGGAAGTTCTAGTCACTACAATCAGGCAAGAGAAGGTAATAAAGGGCATCCAAATGAGGGCAGAAGAAGTTAACCTCTCCCTCTTTGCCGATGATAAAATTTTAGATTTAGAGAACCCCAAAGACTCAACCACAAGACTCCTGGAAGTGATCAAAAAATACAGTAATATCTCAGGATATAAAATCAATGTTCACAAGTCAATAGCCTTTGCATATGACAATAACAGCCAAGATGAGAAGCTAATCAAGAACAGTAGCTTCAAAGAAAATGAAATACCTAGGACTATACCTAACAAAAGAGGTGAAAGACCTCTATAAAGAAAACTAGGAAACCCTAAGAAAAGAAATAGCAGAAAATATTAACAAATGGAAGAACATAACATGCTCATGGCTGGGAAGAATCAATGTTGTTAAAATGTCTATACTTCCCAAAGCAATCTACAGATTCAATGCCATCCCCGTTAAAATACCAACATCATACTTTCAAGATTTGGAAAAAAATAATTCTTCATTTTGTATGGAACCAGAAAAAAACTTGTAGAGCTAAGGCAATTCTTTTTTTTTTTTTTTTATTTTGAATTTTGCTTTCAATTGGCTTTTAATTATCTTAGTTCGAAGGTTTTTTTAATTTTCTTTTTTTCCATTTATTTATTTATTTATTTATTTATTTTATTGAGACAGAGTCTCATTTTGTAGCCCTCGGTAGAGTGCTGTGAGATCATAGCTCACAGCAACCTCCAACTCTTGGGCTTAAGTGATTCTCTTCTCTCAGCCTCCCAAGTAGCTGGGATTACAGGCATCTACCGCAATGCCTGGCTTTTTTTTTTTTTGTAGAGATGAGGTTTCACTCTAGCTCAGGCTGGTCTTGAACCTCTCAGCTCAGGGCAATCCACCTGCCTCGACCTCCCAGAGTGCTAGGATTACAGGCGTGCACCACTCTGCCTGGCCAGCTAAGGGTAAGTCTTAGTAATAAAAACAAGGCTGGGGCATTAGCCTATCAGACTTTAGGCTGTACTACAAGGCCCTAGTGATCAAAACAGCATGGTATTAGCACAAAAATAGAGACATAGACACCAGGAATGGAATAGAAAATCATGAGATGAAACAAAAATCTTATAGCCACCTGATCTTTGATAAACCAAACAAGAACATTCACTGAGGGAAAGAATCCCAATTCAATAAATGGTGCTGGGAGAACTGGATAACCACATATAAAAAACTGAAACTGGACTCTCACCTTTCTCCATTCACCAAAATTGATTCAAGATGAATAAAAGATCTAAATTGAAGGCATGAATCAATAAAAATACTTGAAAGTGGAAAAAACACTTGAAGGTATTGGCCTGGGGAAAGACTTTATGAAGACTCCAGTAGCAATTACAACAACAAAAATAAACAAATGGGACATAATTAAACTGAATAGTTTCTGTACAGCTAAGGAGACAACATCCAAAGGAAATAGACAACTTATGCAATGGGAAAGGATATTTGCATATTATGAATTGGAGAAAATCTTGATAACTATGATCTACAGAGAACTCAAATTAATCAACATAAAAAGAGCCAACAATCCTTTATATCACTAGGCAAATGAGATAAATAGAACCTTCTCTAAAGAAGGCAGATGAATGGCTAACAAACATGAAAAAATGCTCATCGTCTCTCATTATCAGAGAAATGCAAATCAAAACCATCCTCAGATATCACCTAACCCCAGTAAGAATGGTCCATATCACAAAGTCTCAAAGCTGCAGATGCTGGCGTGGTTGTGGACAGAAGGGAACACTTTTATCCTGCTGGTGGGGCTGCAAATCAATACTACCCTTTTGGAAGGAAGTCTGGAGAATCCTCAAAGAACTCGAACTAGACCTTCTGTTTGATCCTGCAATCCCATTACTAGGCATCTACCCAAAAGAACAAAAATTATTTTATCAGAAGGACATTTGCACTAGACTATTTATTACAGCTTAATTTACAATTGCCAAATTGTGGAAATGAACTAAATGCCCACCAACCCAGGAATGGATTAATAAGCTGTGGTATATGTATACCATGGAATACTATTCAGCCACTAAAAAAGACAGTGGCTTTACATCTTTTGTATTAATTTGGATGGAGTTGAAATACATTCTTCTTAGTAAAGCATCACAAGAATGGAGAATTCAATGTACTCAATTCTGATATGAGGGCAATTGATGCTAGTACATGGTGGGGGAGGGAAAATGGGGGAGCAGAGAGAGGGAAGGAGGGAAGGGATGGTGGCCACGGTATGTGACACACCTCTTGGGGATGGGACACTATTATCTGAGTTACTTTTTCCAGCAAATGCAAGCAGCTAACCTGTCTCTTTGTACCCTTAATGATTCCCCAACAATAAAAAATTAACAAATGTAAATCAATAAATAACACATCACATTAACAGAAGCAAGGAAAAAATTGTATGATCATTTCAATAGACATATAAAAGCAATTGATAAAATTCAACATCCCTTCATGATAAAAATGCAACAAATTATGTATAGAATGAATATACATCAACACAGTAGAAGTCAAATATGACCAACCCACAGCTAATACCATCCTGAATGGGGAAAACTGAAAGCTCTTCTTTTAAGATCTGGAACAAAACAAGGCTGTCCACTTACATCACATCATTGGAAAACCATATTGGAAGTTCTAGTCAGAGCAATTAGGCAAGAGAAGGAAATAAAGAGCACCCAAACAGGAAAAAAGGAAGTAAAATTGTCCCTGTTTGCAGATGGCATAATCACATATAGATAAATCCTAAAGATTTCACCAGAAAATTGTTAGAACTAATAAATAAACTCAGTAAAGTTGAAGGATACAAAATCAACAGACAAAAGTCAGTATTATTTGTAAGTTCCAATAATGAACTATCTGAATAAAAATCAAAAAGCCATTCTATTTGCGATAGCTACAAAGAATAATAAAATACCTAAGAATAAGTTTAACCAAAGAGATGAAAGATCTATATAAAGAAAACTATAAAACTTTGATGAAAGATATAGAAGAGGATACAAATAAATGGAAGTGTAGTCTTTAGGATTTATCTATATGTGATTATGATGTTATAGTTTGTATCCATAGATGGAAAGAATTAATACTGCTAAAATGTTCATATTATCTAAAGTGATCTAGAGATTAAAAACTATCAATACAGAAATACCAATTACATTTTTCACATAAATTGAAAAAATAATCTTAAAATTCATACAGAACCACAAAAGAGTCAAAGCAATTGTGAAAAATATATATAGGCATCACATTTCTAACTTCAAAGCTATAATAACCAAAACACCACAGTATCGGCATAAATAGAGACACACAGACCTATGAGCCAGAATAGAAAACACAGAAACAACTCCATGCATTTACAACCACCTGATTTTCAGCAGTTACTAAGAACACAATCAATAAATGGTGCTGGAAAAATGGGATAACCACATGCAGAAAAATAAAATAAGATCCCTGTTTCTCACCATACATACAAATCAACTCAGAATAGATTAAAGACTTAAATATAAGACCTTAAGCTATAAAACCACTAGAAGAAAACATAAGAGAAACACTTCATGACATTGGTCTGATTTTTTGTATAAAACTCAAAACACAGGCAACAAAAGCAAAAGTAGACAAATGTAATTACATCAAACTAAAAAGCTTTTGGACAACAAAAGAACTCATCAACAGAGTGATGATATAACCTCCAGATTGGAGGGAAAAATTTGAAAGCTATGCATCTGACAAAGGGCTAGTATCCAAAATACATAAGAAACTCCATATATCTTTCCAAAAGGAATGTATTAATTTGCATCCAGTGTGATGAAAATATGTCAAATGGTCTATGAAACTAGGGTATGGTGCCCTATGATCACATTAATGTACATAGCTATGATTTAATAAAAAATAAATAAATAAAAGAAAGAAACTCAACTCAATAGCAAAAATGGCAAATAATTCAATTAACAAATGGGAAAAGAACTTGAATTTTCTCAAAAGAAGACATATAAATGGGCAACAGGCATGGGGAAAAATTCACTAATAAACAAGGAAATATAAATCAAAATCACAGTGAGATATCACCTCAACCCAATTAGGATGGCTAGTATCAAAAAGGCAAAAAATACACGATGTCACAGATGTGAAGAATAAAAAACACATACTTTTGGCAGGAACGTAAATTGGTACAGCCATTATGGAAACTAGTAAAGAGGTTCCTCAAAAAATAAAAAATAGAACCACTATATGATCTAGCAATTTTACTATTAGATGTTTATCCAAAGGAAACAAAATCATTTTGAAAAGCTATATGCACTCCCATGTTTATTGCAATATGATTCACAACAACCAATAAATAAATCCTAAAGACTCCACCAGAAAATTGTTAGAACTAATAAATAAATGGAACAAATATGTGGAATCAACTTATATGTCCATCTACACAGAAAGAAGGATGAAGAAAATGTGGTATATATACTCCATAGAATTTTATCCCGGCATAAAACAGAATAAGATTTTGGCACTTATGGCAACATGCATCAAAATGGAGGATATTATAAGTAAAATAAACCAGGCACAGAAAGTGAATATCACATGATATCATTCATTTGTGGTTTCTAAAAAATTTTATCTCATAGAAATAGAATATAGTTACCAGAGGGTGGGTAGAGGAGGGTAAGGAGATAATGGAGAAAGATTTGTCAATGGGTACAGTTAGATAAAAGAAATAAGTTCCAGTGTTCTATAGCACAGAAGGGTGACTATAGTAAACAACATTTTAGTGTATATTTCAAGATAATTAGAAGAGTAAATCCTGAATATTCTCATCACAAAGAAATTATAACAGGTTGAGATGATGAATATGCTAAATGTCATGATTTGATCATTATAAACTGTATACATGTATCAAAACATCACATTGTGACCATAGATGTGAACAATCATTATGTACCAATTAAAAACAAAATAATAACTTTTAAAAAGTAGAAATAATTCATCAGTCGAACCATAAGCTGGTTTCTTGAAAAAGATCAATTAAATTGATTAACCACTAACAAAACAGAAAGAGAAAAAAAGAAAAAAAACACAGATTACCAATATCAGGCATGAAAGAGGGAATATCACTATAAAATCTGCAGATATCAAAAGGATATTAAGGAAACATTACCATAATGACACATACACAAATTTGACAAAATAAATAAAAATCACAACATAACAAAACTTATCAAAGATGAAACATAATATAAAAACTCTCATAACTATTCAATAAATTAATTTTGAAATTAAAAAGCTTTAGAAAAAAAAGAAGTTTGATATTATTTCATGGAACAATCTCATAAACGCTGTGGCTCAGTGTGTAGGGTGCTGGCCCCAAATACCGAGGGTGGTGGGTTCAAACCCAGCCCCGGCCAAATGCAACCAAAAAATAGCCGGACGTTGTGGCGGGTGCCTGTATTCCCAGCTGCTTGGGAGGCTGAGGCAGGAGAATCGCTGAAGCCCAAGAGCTAGAGGTTGCTGTGGGTCCTGTGACATCATGGCACTCTACTGAAGGCAATAAAGTGAGACTCTGTCTCTACAAAAAAAAAAAAAAAAATCAACACTGATTATATCTAATTATTTCCAGAAAAAAAGAGGAAAAAGTACTTGTCAACTCATGTTATAAAATTAGTACTAAGCCCACATTGAAAGTAGATAAGGACAATACATAATAGGAAAACTATAGACCTCAAAATCCTCAACAACACATTACCAAATTATCCAGCAATATATACACAAAGCATTATATATTACAGCTAAATGGGATCATTCCAGGAATACAAGGCTGGCTTAATGTTTGAAAATCAAATAGGGCATAGTAGCTCATGCCTGTAATCTTAGCGCTCAGGGAGGCTGAGGTGGGTGGATTTCTTATGCTCAGGAGTTCAAAACCAGCCTGGGCAATAGTGAGACTCCATCTCTAAAACACCAGCTAATCGGGAGGTTGACGCAAGAGGAGTGCTTGAGCAAGAGATTGTTGTGAGCTAAGATGCCCAAGAGATTGTTGTGAGCTAAGACGCCATGGCAATCTACTGAGGATGACAAAGTGAGGTTATCTCAAAAAACAAAAATTTGAAAATCAATGTAATTTAGGAGGCAGAGCAAGATGGCAGCCGAGTAACAGCTTCCTTGCATCTGGGCACCGTGAGTTAGGGGATATAGGACTCCAGGCATTTCTGGCTGGTGGGATCTGCCTATCATCACCTCTGAGAGGATACACGGAGTCAGCGAGAGACTTCTGGACCCCAAGAGGAGGACTAAAACAGTGGAAAACCGGCAAGTGATCGCGTGTGTTCAATCCGTCTAAACCCGCCCGCAACTGTAAGTTCAGTAGCAGCGAGACTGCAAACCAGAAAGGCCTTACCTGTGAACTGTTTTGGTGTCTTTGGACTTGGCACTCAGCTGAACTGCCCTGGGGAGAGCCTGAGCGGGAGTGCGGAGAACTTTGGCCTTTGTCTAGGGCCCCAGTCTGAGCTGCTGAGCCAGACGGAGCTAATAGTGTTTGGATCTGGGTCACAGGCAGCCATTGTGAGCGATCTGCCCGGGCAAGCTCCACCCTCAGGGTTGCAGAGCTGGAATTGGGTGGGAGCTGGTAACCCAGTGACCAAGTAGCCTAAGGGCGGGGTCTGAGCCGCCTTGCAGCCCTAACCCTCGGGGGCAGAGGGAGACCAGTTTTGGCACACAGGGTAAGTGGATAGCCACTTCAGCAGTGATTCCAGCGACAAGCACTTCCCTGGGAAAGCTTCTGCTCAGCAAGTGAACAAGTTCAAAGTGCCTTTTAAGTGGGCTGAAGAGAGATTTATGGTGTCTACCTGCTGGGGTTTGAGAAACAAGCAGCCTCCAGTCGTGTCAGAACTGTGATTAACATCACATACCTCAGAAGACCACATGTTGCCCAGACAATACTCAATAACATATACATACTGCTTTGTTTTTGGTTGTGTTGTGTTTTTTTTTTTTGGTTTGTTATTTTTTGTTTATTTTGATGTTGTTGATTGTTGTTTTGTTTTTTAAATTCAACCTTTTTCATACAGATCCTTTTTCTTTCTCAATTTTTCTAGTTTAATTATAATTTCCCATTGATGCCTATTTCAATAATTAGAACATCATTTTTGTTAGTGTTTCTACCGCTATTATTTGGTTTTTCCAGCCAATTTTATCCCGTGAAGTTTTCTGTTTGCTTGTTTTGGTTTGATTTATAGCATTTTTGTCTTTCCTCTCTACTTGGTGGAGGTGGGGTACTGTGTCTGATCAGGTTAGCAAAGAGCTGCTGACCTCAAGGGAACCACCCAACTGGGCAACCCCAGAAGGTGGGTTTTTTTTAAGGTTGTATCAAAGTACCCTACTGTACACCTATATTGCTCTGTCTCCCTCTTTCTGTGCCTCTCTTCTTTTTGTCAATATTCATTTTACCCACCCCCTCTCCTTTCTCTATTTTTCTTTTTTTTTTTCTTATCACTCGGTCCTCTTTTCTTTCATCCCCTTTTTTGCCCTTCAACCTTCTCACCCTTCTGCTCCTGTAACCCTTAGTCCACAGGCACGAGAACTTAAAGAGCAAGAGGAAGTGAAAGGAAAATTAGGGCAAGGAAACAGATAAAAGAAATCACTCATGAGGAAGAATCAGCAGAAAACTCCAGGCAACATGAAGAACCACTCCAGAACAACCCCGCCAAGGGACCATGAGGTAGCTACTGCAGAGGATTCCACCTATACAGAAATGTTAGGAATGACAGAAAGGGAATTTAGAATACACATGTTGAAAACAATGAAAGAAATGATGGAAACAATGAAGGAAACTGCTAATAAAGTGGAAATTAACCAAAAGGAAATTCAAAAACAGAATCAAATAAGAGATGAACGATATGAAGAATATAAAAAGGATATAGCAGAGCTGAAGGAAATGAAACAGTCAATCAGGGAACTTAAAGATGCAATGGAAAGTATCAGCAACAGGTTAGACCATGCAGAAGAAAGAATTTCAGAGATAGAAGACAAAGTTTTTGAGATAACTCAGATAGTAAAAGAGACAGAAAAGAAGAGAGAGAAAGCAGAATGTTCACTGTCAGAATTATGGGACTTTATGAAGCGTTCCAACATACGAGTTATAGGAATTCCAGAGGGGAAGAAGAATGACCCAGAGGAATGGAAGCCATACTAGAGAATATTATAAAAGAAAATTTCCCAAACATCACCAAAGATTCTGACACAATGATTTCAGAGGGATATCGGACCCCAGGTCGCCTCAACTCTAACCGAGCTTCTCCAAGACACATTGTGATGAACCTGTCCAAAGTCAAGACAAAAGAAAAGATTCTGCAAGCTGCCAGGAGTAAGCGCCAGTTGACCTACAGGGGCAAATCCATCAGAGTGACCGCAGACTTCTCTAATGAAACTTTCCAAGCAAGAAGACAATGGTCATCTACCTTTAATCTACTTAAACAGAACAATTTACAGCCCAGAATTCTGTACCCTGCTAAGCTAAGCTTCAAAATTGATGGAGAAATCAAATCATTTACGGATATACAAACATTGAGGAAATTCGCCACAACAAGACCAGCTCTACAGGAAATACTTCAACCTGTTCTGCACACTGACCACAATGGATCAGCAGCAAAGTAAGAACTCAGAAATTAAAGGACAGAACCTAACCTCCACACTGATGCAAAAGATAAAACTAAGCAATGGACTCTCACAAAATAAGACGAATAGAATACTACCACACTTATCAATTATCTCAATAAATGTTAATGGCTTGAATTCCCCACTGAAGAGACATAGATTGGTTGACTGGATTAAGAAAAACAAGCCATCCATTTGCCGTCTGCAAGAAACACACCTGGCTTCAAAAGACAAATTAAAGCTCCGAGTCAAGGGTTGGAAGACAATTTTTCAGGCAAATGGAATTCAGAAGAAAAGAGGAGTTGCAATCTTATTTTCAGATACATGTGGATTTAAAGCAACTAAAGTCAAAAAAGACAAAGATGGTGACTTTATATTGGTCAAGGGAAAAATACAACAAGAAGACATTTCAATTCTAAATATCTATGCACCCAATTTAAATGCTCCCAGATTCTTGAAACAGACCTTACTCAGTCTGAGCAATATGATATCTGATAATACCATAATAACAGGGGACCATAACACTCCTCTTACAGAGCTGGACAGATCCTCTAAACAGAAATTAAACAAGGATATAAGAGATTTAAATGAAACCCTAGAACAACTGTGCTTGATAGACGCATATAGAACACTCCATCCCAAAGATAAAGAATATACATTCTTCTCATCACCCCATGGAACATTCTCCAAAATTGATGATATCCTGACACAAAACAAATATCAACAGAATCAAAAGAACTGAAATTTTACCTTGTATCTTTTCAGACCATAAGGCACTAAAGGTGGAACTCAACTCTAACAAAAATGCTCGAACCCACCCAAAGGCATGGAAATTAAACAATCTTCTGTTGAATAACAGATGGGTGCAGGAAGAAATGAAACAGGAAATCATTAACTTCCTTGAGCATAACAACAATGAAGACACAAGCTACCGAAACCTGTGGGATACTGCAAAAGCAGTTTTGAGAGGAAAATTCATTGCTTTAGATGCCTACATTCGAAAAACAGAAAGACAGCACATCAACAATCTCACAAGAGATCTTATGGAATTGGAAAAAGAAGAACAATCTAAGCCTAAACTCAGTAGAAGAAAAGAAATATCCAAAATCAAATCACAGATCAATGAAATTGAAAACAAAAGAATCATTCAGAAAATTAATGAAACAAGGAGTTGGTTTTTTGAAAAAATAAATAAAATAGATAAACCATTGGCCAGACTAACTAGAAATAGAAAAGTAAAATCTCTAGTAACCTCAATCAGAAATGATAAAGGGGAAATAACAACTGATCCCACAGAGATACAAGAGATCATCTCTGAATACTACCAGAAACTCTATGCCCAGAAATTTGACAATGTGAAGGAAATGGATCAATATTTGGAATCCCACCCTCTCCCTAGACTCAGCCAGGAAGAAATGGAGCTCCTGAACAGACCAATTTCAAGCACTGAGATCAAAGAAACAATAAAAAAGCTTCCAACCAAAAAATGCCCTGGTCCAGATGGCTTCACTCCAGAATTCTATCAAACCTTCAAGGAAGAGCTTATTCCTGTTCTGCAGAAATTATTCCAAAAAATTGAGGAAGAAGGAATCTTCCCCAACACATTCTATGAAGCAAACATCACCCTGATACCAAAACCAGGAAAAGACCCAAACAAAAAGGAGAATTTCAGACCAATCTCACTCATGAATACAGACACGAAAATTCTCAACAAAATCCTAGCCAATAGATTACAGCTTATCATCAAAAAAGTCATTCATCATGATCAAGTAGGCTTCATCCCAGGGATGCAAGGCTGGTTTAACATACGCAAGTCTATAAATGTTATCCACCATATTAACAGAGGCAAAAATAAAGATCACATGATCCTCTCAATAGATGCAGAAAAAGCATTTGATAAAATCCAGCATCCTTTTCTAATTAGAACACTGAAGAGTATAGGCATAGGTGGCACATTTCTAAAATTGATTGAGGCTATCTATGACAAACTCACAGCCAATATTTTACTGAATGGAGTAAAACTGAAAGCTTTTCCTCTTAGAACTGGAACTAGACAAGGTTGTCCTCTGTCACCTTTACTATTCAACGTAGTGCTGGAAGTTCTAGCCAATACAATTAGGCAAGACAAGGAAATAAAGGGAATCCAAATGGGTGCAGAGGAGGTCAAACTCTCCCTCTTTGCTGACGACATGATCTTATACTTAGAGAACCCCAAAGACTCAACCACAAGACTCCTAGAAGTCATCAAAAAATACAGTAATGTTTCAGGATATAAAATCAATGTCCAGAAGTCAGTAGCCTTTGTGTACACCAATAACAGTCAAGATGAGAAGCTAATTAAGGACACAACTCCCTTCACCATAGTTTCAAAGAAAATGAAATACCTATGAGTATACCTAATGAAGGAGGCAAAGGACCTCTATAAAGAAAACTATGAAATCCTCAGAAAGGTAATAGCAGAGGATATTAACAAATGGAAGAACATACCATGCTCATGGATGGGAAGAATCAACATTGTTAAAATGTCTATACTTCCCAAAGCAATCTACCTATTCACTGCCATTCCTATCAAAATACCAACATCGTATTTTCAAGATTTGGAAAAAATGATTCTGCATTTTGTATGGAACCGGAAAAAATCCCGTATAGCTAACGCAGTTCTCTGTAACAAAAATAAAGCTGGAGGCATCAGCATACCAGATTTTAGTCTGTACTACAAAGCCATAGTGCTCAAGACAGCATGGTACTGGCACAAAAACAGAGACATAGACACTTGGAATCGAATTGAAAACCAAGAAATGAAACTAACATTTTACAACCACCTAATCTTTGATAAACCAAACAAGAACATACCTTGGGGGAAAGACTCCCTATTCAATAAATGGTGTTGGGAGAACTGGATGTCTACATGTAAAAGACTGAAACTGGACCCACACCTTTCCCCACTCACAAAAATTGATTCAAGATGGATAAAGGACTTAAATTTAAGGCATGAAACAATAAAAATCCTCCAAGAAAGTATAGGAAAAACACTGGAAGATACTGGCCTGGGGAAAGACTTCATGAAGAAGACTGCCATGGCAATTGCAACAACAACAAAAATAAACAAATGGGACTTCATTAAACTGAAAAGCTTCTGTACAGCTAAGGAGACAATAACCAAAGCAAAGAGACAACCTACACAATGGGAAAGGATATTTGCATATTTTCAATCAGACAAAAGCTTGATAACCAGGATCTGTAGAGAACTCAAATTAATCCACATGAAAAAAGCCAACAATCCCTTATATCAATGGGCAAGAGACATGAATAGAACTTTCTCTAAAGACGACAGACGAATGGCTAACAAACACATGAAAAAATGTTCATCATCTCTATATATTAGAGAAATGCAAATCAAAACAACCCTGAGATATCATCTAACCCCAGTGAGAATGGCCCACATCACAAAATCTCAAAACTGCAGATGCTGGCGTGGATGTGGAGAGAAGGGAACACTTTTACACTGCTGGTGGGACTGCAAACTAGTACAACCTTTCTGGAAGGAAGTATGGAGAAACCTCAAAGCACTCAACCTAGACCTCCCATTCGATCCTGCAATCCCATTACTGGGCATCTACCCAGAAGGAACAAATTCCTTTTATCATAAGGACACTTGTACTAGACTGTTTATTGCAGCTCAATTTACAATCACCAAAATGTGGAAACAGCCTAAATGCCCACCAACCCAGGAATGGATTAACAAGCTGTGGTATATGTATACCATGGAATACTATTCAGCCATTAAAAAAAATGGAGACTTTACATCTTTCGTATTAACCTGGATGGACGTGGAAGACATTATTCTTAGTAAAGCATCACAAAAATGGAGAAGCATGAATCCTATGTACTCAATCTTGATATGAGGACAATTAATGACAAGGTTATGGGGGGGGAAGCAGAAAGAGGGATGGAGGGAGGGGGGTGGGGCCTTAGTGTGTGTCACACTTTATGGGGGCAAGACATGATTGCAAGAGGGACTTTACCTAACAATTGCAATCAGTGTAACTGGCTTATTGTACCCTCAATGAATCTCCAACAATAAAAAATAAATAAATAAATAAATAAACAAATAAACAAATGTGCATGTTCTTATAAAATTAAAAAAAACAAACAATGGGATAAATTTTTCTCACAGTCCCTAGTTTTCAGATCTCTAATGTATATATAAAAATCCCCCCAAATCTAAATACAACCTCCTAGAATTAATAAATAGGCTTAGCAACATCACAGAATACCAGATCAACACCAAGAAATCAATTATATTTCTACAGACTAGCATTTAACTTTGTAAGCCAAAATTAAAAACACAAGACCAATTAAAAAAATAAATACTAAGTATAAGTCTAATAAAATATTTACAAGACCCTATGCTGCAAAGTACAAAATGCTGAAGAGATAAATAAAAGCACCTTCAAAATGAAAGACACACTATGCTCATTAATTGGAAGACTCAACGTAATAAGAATCTCAATTCTCCGTAAATTTTATCTGGAGACTTACAAAATTAACTTCAAAATCTCCAAAGTGTTTTTATAGATATAATCTAGCTTAATATAAAATAAATATAGAATAGCAAATAAACTAGAGTAGGTTGAAAAATTTTTGAAAAAAAAATAAAGTTGGAAAAATCAGACTACGTTGGTTTAAGACTTACTATAAAGTTAGAAGTAATCAAGATAGTATTCTAGACAGAAAGGCACAGATTAAGAGAACACCACAGAGAGCCTAGAAATAGACCCACCCAATTATGTCCAACAAATTTTTGACAAGTTGCAAAAGCAATTGATGAAGGAACGATAATATTTTCAACACATGATTCTGTGAAAATTGGACATTCACGACAGGAAGGATGAATTTTGACCTAAACTTCACACCTTACACAAAAATTAACATAAAATGAATCGTAAGTCTACACGTAAAATGTAAAAAGTTATTAATGCTTTGGAAAATAACTTTTACAATAAAATCTTTATGACCTAGGACTAAGCAAAGAGATTTAGACATGACACCATGTCTAAGCTCCTGTGGGCTGAGCTTTTGTTGTTTTCAAAAGTGAAAGCCCATTCCTGTTTTTCCCTGGTGGAACGGTAGAGGTTCCTTGACTTGGGATTGCATGAAGGCCATTTATCCCTATGTGGTCTATTTTTCTGCTTCATGGTGTTTACTTGTTTTTAAGATGGGTATAATCTTTCTGTTCATGTCTAGAATAGACTAGAATTCTCCTTATTCCTTCTCTAATAGATTTCTTGATATATCTCCCTCCACCTCCCTTTTTTATATCTATTTCTCTCAGGTTCACTCTGATACCAAATAATCTTCTCCACATTTTTCAGTAGTCTAACAGAAGTGTCCTAACTGTGTTTATCTCAACTGAGACATCATTTATTTCATCCTACCTGTACTTTTAGTTGTTCCCATAACCAAAATTCTTTTCGAGGCAGATTCTGCCTTATAAATGTTCTAGTCTTAATTCCACTTACCTGAACAACAATTTTTCTTATATGTATGGACTATTTCTACGCTCTCTCCCCCAGTGTATCAGTATTGTTTTGATTTTTTATGATCTTTCTATGGTTTCACTTTTAAGCTGTTTGGGTTTGGCTATCTAACTCTGAAAATATTCATCCTACAAATACCCATTTCAGATACCGACTGAATTATCTGACAGATATTATCAGATATTAAAATAATGACTGTTTCCTGCCTGAGACTTGCATGTTGTCTGAATTCTGCCCCCACTTTGTTTTTAACTTTAGTAGTATGAAGAAAAATAATATCCATAGATTGTCACGTGGTTTCTAATTCTCCAACTTGATGTCTAAATTCTTTAGCAATATTTTATGGTTATTGATATTATGTATGATCACTATATTTGCCATTCATTATCCTGTGATGGAGCCTGTCTTAGGTCCACTATCACATAGATTATTTTTAGTAATCATGATGGTCACTCTATAATCCCTGTCGCATGGAATTGTTGAAATCTCCCATTAGAGTGTCGATTGATGGGCCTAGAGCCCCCTGGGTCATTAGCCTCCTCACAATATTTATGATATGCAGCACCATCTGCTGGGAAGCAGAGGGTTCTTTGTTCTCTTGCCCTCCACCCAATTCTGTCTAGGTCCTCCACTGCCTCAGATCATAATCACATATCCTTTACTGTCTAATTTTCAATATTTGGCCTAAATATCATGGGAATGGGAAATCAATTCAGCTTTTATTTTATTTTGATGAAGCTGTAAAGATTATTACCTTTATTAATTTTTTTATTGTTTGGGATTCATTATCACTTTGTATTTTAGATTTAAGCATAACTCCATGTTTCTTTCTAATATCTTCTGGATTACATTTAAAAATTATGTGTGCCTCGTTGGTTACTCTAGTAAATATTCCTTTCACTAAGTTACAAAATATTTTAAATTTATTCACAGTTTAAGATAACTAACCAATTTCATTTGGTTCTTAATCCCAAATTCCATTTTGCTTTAGACTTATGTACATGCAGAAGCATATCACTCCAAAAAGTGTGATGTTGTGCATATAGACATAAGGCCAACAGAGATTCAGAAGAACATTTACATTCTGAAGGTGAAGAAAGGTCAGGCTCAAGCTTAATAATGATCCCAGAGGAGAAAATGTCATGTCATTATGTGAATAAATGCATGTTGTTGTCAGTTTGGTACAAAAAATGTACAATCATAATTTGTATTATTTTTCCTGCAAAATGAAACAAATCAACGCTTTAAAAAGTGGGGCCAAAGCATGAGTACAGTAAAGAGTGGTGAGGTGGGGCTCTGCTAGTTTGATATATAGAGAGACACAAGAAATCTAAATTGTACATGATGTGATGAACTTGCTTGTGGGAAATTCAGCAAAGCTGAAAATGCATCACGATAGGGGTTGGGCTGAAATAGGGTGAGTCCAGGGGGTGGTCAGCCTCGTGAGTGCAACAAGACTGAAGGATGCACCCAAGCAGAAGGATGCTCTGGATAACGGATGCTGAGAGCCAGCTGTGTGTCAGGACCCAATGCAGGGCATCACACCTGTTCCCTCTGCTATTTCACCAACTCCACAAAACAGGCAGGGTTGGCTTCTTTACACACAAAGAAACAGATTCTCAGAAAGGCTCTGGCTCATTTGCCTGAAGCAGCAGAGAGAAAACAGGAAGCCAAGTATGTGAGGCTCTGAAACCTACATTTATCTCTCCACTCTGCTCCTCATACCCAGTATGACCCAGGTCAATGTGCCTTTGGTTAGACAATTTCATCAGTTATTATTTTAACTTTTGTACTCAGGTATTTCACTGAACTCTCAATATTCCCCTCCTCCAATGCATGCCTTTCAGGCAAACACCGAATCCAACAAACAAAAATTCTCAGTTTGTCCTGCAGGTGCCACCATAACCACACAGTATCTCTTTCTAGCTCTTCAACTGATTTCTCAGGGCTGCACTAGACTAGAAATTCTGGAAGACAGAAGAAGCCAATTATGTGCTCGACAGTTCATAGTAATAAATTCATGTGTGTTTAGAGTTCTGTAGCTCCAATATATGCATACGTCATAATGATATTTTCCCTTTTATAAAAAGCACTGCTAGGTGTTTGAATAGGGAATATTTGCAGGATTCAAAGAGCAGAAAGTATAAAAAGACATATAATAAATGATCTTCCTTCCACTAACAGGTACTCCTGTCTGCCCAGTTCTTATTCATGACCCCTCAAAACAGGTGATCACAGTTATTAACCTCTTGCATCATTCCAGAGTATTAATGTATATTTAAACAATATAAATAAATGTTACTGAATCATTTGCTTACACAAAGAACAGCATAATATACAGACTATTCTGTACTCTTGGTTTTTCACATAAATATATAAATTGGAAATTTCTATACCAATGTATAAAAAGCTATTTTATATTTTTAAACAACTACATAGTATTCCATTGTATGAATGTACAATGATTCATTTAGAGAGTTCCCTATAGATGGGCATTTAGGTTGATTCCAATTTTGTTGTTTATTATCATTTGTCAAAAATAATAAAAAATAGCAGTCTATACTACTTTTCTATTGTTGGCATTATAAGTTACCAGAAATTTAGTGGTTTAAACAATACTCCTTTATTCTCACAGTTCTGCAGATTAAGTTCTGGATGGGTTTGATGAGGTTTTTTGCTCAGGGTCTAACAAGGTCAAAGTTGGGCTGTTGGCCTGGCTGGGCTCTTATCTGGAGGCTCTGCTTCTAGCACACACAGAGTTCTTGGCAGAATTTATTTCTTTGCAGTTGTGGGAAACGACTGTCAGTTCAGCCGTAAGCCACCTTCTGATCTCAGAGGCAGCCTCATTCCTGTCACATGGCTCCTTCCCTCTTCAGACTAGCAAAGGCAAGTCCTTTCATATCTGGAACTTCTTTCTGACCTTCCTTTCTGCTATCAGCGGGAGCGCACTCTCTGTTTATAAAGGTTCTTATGATTAGACCAGACCTATTCAGATAATCTCCCTATTTTCAGGTCAATTGTGCCATATACTCTAACTCAATTCCAGCAGCGAAAGCTCATCATGTTCACCGATTCTAGAGATTACAAAATTCTGCCTACATTTATCTCGCACGGAACATATTCTTAGGTGCATTTGTAAGTGCTCTTCTCATATTAACTCATGTAACCCTTGACACAGCTATTGAATTCCATGGCTATTTCCATTTTGCACATGAGTAAGCCGAGGCACAGAGAAGATACATAACTTGCCCAATGTTACAAAGCTGGGGAGTGGTGAAGTTAGTCTGCCACTGAGCACTCTTGGGCAATTGTGGACTAGGCAATCATATCCACCAGCCATTGCATCAACCAGAGACCTGCGGGAAACAGAGGATATACCCTGTATTAAACAGAGTTTAACTGAAGGGAACATAATATACAGAGATAAGCAAGATTAAGAAAATCCACAAGGCATGATAAAGAGGCAGGGATTAGCGAAAAAACATAAGAGGTTGTTTACCAGTGCTAGACTTGAAGTCTAGCATGCTGGTAAGAGAGATAGCTGTGGAAGATTGTTCCCATTCCATGCCCTTTGACCAGAGAGGGGCATAGCCATTGCTGCAAGCATAGCCAGCAGGGAGTGAGTAGGGAAAAGAGAGAAGGAACCCCTGACCTCTCTCTCTTCCTCACTTCCAGTCACTCTGCACTCGCCAGTCCCACCTAGAAGACAGATGGCGAGGAAGCCTGGGTGAAGCCCTCTCTAGAGTTAATGTGCTTGGGCTGAGTTAACATAGAAAAGTAAAGTACAGTTATAGGTGAGTAGTTTGGATCACGTGATATCTTCAGATATTCAGTTTCTACAAGGGTCCAGTTGCAAACCAAGAATACTTTGCTTTCCTTTTTTTTCTCTACTTGAGATAGGGTTTCATTTTATTGCCTGGGCTAGAGTGCAGTTGTTCATTGTAGCTCACTGGAGCCGTCCAGCTCTTGGGCTCAAACAGTCCTCCTACCTCAGCCTCCTGAGTAGCTGGGACTACAGGTGTGAGCCACCTCACCTGGCCCAACTGTGTTTTCAAGTGGATAATAGGTATTGACCAAAGAAGTTTTAATTACAAACCCTCTGGATGTATTCTGTAACGCTGGGGCCTGCAAAACATTCATATAGTATCCCTATCTGTCACAGATGTGTTGAGTACTATTGAATGTACAAGATTTTGAGTCCCAAGGGCAGAGCAGATGTATCTCAGCCTCGACCCAGGGTGTGCTGGACCTGCTTATACTGATTCATGAAGTCAACCATTAAATGTTTAAAAATTTTATGAGCTAATTGGTGTCACTTGGTGGAGCTTGAAATTGACCATGGTGTTTATACCATAAATATTGGCAAATGTTACAAATCAGGCTTTTTTGTTTTCTGGAAAGCTGATTATTAAACACCATGGACCTTGTCTAACTTTTGCTCTACTCTCTAATTAAACTGGTTGTCTGAATGGGTTACTCAAAAAAGGAGCTGGAGCAATGCAGCCAAACCTGGAATATCCTGGCTCTAAATTCCAAGGAAGCTCACTATGCATAGCTCTATATTTTTGGACATCACTGGGTATAGCAACTTGTCTCTCACATAAATGCCCAGACCACCCAGCCATAGGAACTCCACTGAGGGAGCAGGACCCCATGTTTTCACAGGGCTTGTCCTCCGCTCTCTGGCTGCACATATCCTACTGAGGCCTCCAGGCACTTGCCACTTCCTGTTTACTGGTTCCTCTCAGCATAATGTCCATTTAATGAGCCAATGGGCCAAATATCCTGGTTACTTCCAGCTCCCTGTCACTCATTAAAATGATCACTCCTGCTTTATCGCTGATGGTCAAGCAGAGCCACTTGGCATCTACCATTCCAGGATCCTATTATTCCCATTGAAATCAGGCCCAATTCCATGGCAGCATAGCCCCATCATTATCACACCTACTAAATCTGGCTTTTTAAATAGAACTTTTAAAGGCACTTATCCATAAATAAAGAATGGTGAATAAATTGTCTTCTGATTCCTCTTGCTAGTTTTGACTGGGGGTGTGAGGTGAAATGCAACCTGTATATAAATGGATCCATTTCAATGTTTCCATCTCCTTAAATCAGCTTGCTTAAAGTATTTCAGCATCCAGCCAAAGTATTTGAGCATTCATAGATTAACTATGAATCTTTTGTAAATGCCTCCATAGCAATAAATTTGGCCTGATACAATCTTATGTTTCATTTAACAAACTTAGAATCAATGATGGAACATCTAGACTCCTTCAATGCAAGTGGGAAATATCTCACAACTCATTCAGGATATACTTCATTTCCTCCCAGAGCCAACATCACATTCTCCCTTTGGGCTCTGCAAGCATTTAACTCTCATTTGGGGCCCGTAAGTAAATGAGGGACAGTGAGGCTAGGATTGACTCCCCTTGTGGGGTAACCACTCTAGGTTAAGTCACCAAAGGAAATCTATGTAGGGGAAATCAAGATTCCTTGGAAAAGAGGGGAAAGGAGTGGGTTTCTTACTCAAGCAAAGAAGATTCAAGGGGATTTCAGCACTGAAAACTCAGCCTCATGTGTTACCCAGATGTTTGTATTCCAGATATTAGACTCCCACTCCTTATTGATTGGTGCCTCAATTGGCATATGATTCTTGGAGAGGTTGAACATTTAACTATCGTTGTTTCTTTGCAACACATATTGTCAGTCCTTAGGCCTAATTTTCAGTCACGTTTGTGTTCCAGATAAGAATTTTTTAAGACTGAGGCTTTTGACTCTTTCCTTGTTCTTCGAGTTCAAATGTCAAAGATTTACACATTTTTTTTTCCTTCTTATAAGCTTTCCAAGGCATTTAGGAGCAGCCAGACCCTAAATTGCAATCAATGTTGCAATAGCAGTTAAGATCTAAGGTCCTTTGATCATGCTTGTCATCCACTTGTACTGTGTTTTATACATGACACCTTGAGTAATCATAATATTGCTACATACTGCGGATTGCTGTGTCCTACCTCCCCTGGCAGATGATATTTGTAAGTTCATCAACTATCATGGGCAACAGAATCCCATGAGTTATTATTATTTGTCTCTTATTATTTTGAGGTCCATTTCGTGGGCCATTCTTTTTTTTTTTTTTTTTTTTTTACTGTATACATTTATGGGGTACATTGTGATGATTTGATATAAAATATGGAATGCTTAAATCAAACTGATAACTGTAACCATCACCTCACTTATTTTTTGTGCTAAGACATTTACAGTTTACTCTTAGTTGTTTAGAAATGCACCTTGCATTGTGCACATTAGTCGAGATCCCATCAAATGCCCTCCCTCTTCCACCAAACACCTTCTCCCTTCCTCTTCCTAATCTCCCCTTCTTCCCCCTTATTAAACTATGTATGTGTTTGCCATTTGTAAGAGAGTGGGTTTTTATATTGGTTTCATAATAATATTGAGTACATTGGATACTTTTTTTTCCATTCTTCAGATACTTTACTAAGAATGATGTCTTTCATCTCCATCCAGGTAAACATAAAAGATATACAGTCTCCTTCTTCTTTTATGGCTGAATAGTACATTCCATGGTACACATACGTCAAAGTTTGTTAATCCATTCATGGGTTGTTGGGCATTTGGGCTGCTTCCATGACTTGGCAATTATGAATTGGGCTGCAATAAACATTCTGGTGCAAATGTCTTTGTTGTAAAATGATTTTTGTTCTTCTGGGTAAATACCTAGTAATGGAATTGTGGGATCAAATGGAAGGTCAACTTTTAGATATTTGAGAATTCTTCACACATCTTTCCAAAAAGGCTGTATTAGTTTGCAGTCCTACCAGCAGTGTAGCAGTCTTCCCTTCTCTCTGCATCCACATCCTTGGGCCATTCTTGATACCAATTACTATGTCAGTTAAGGCACACATATGAAATGTATATACTCAAGGAATTTAACCGACAAGAATTGAAAATAAGTTAGGGACTCTTGAGAAATAGAACCAATAGTATATATGTTGAGAGAGAGATTTATTATGAAGAATTGGTTCACACAATTATGGAAGCTGGCAAGTTCAAAATCTGTAAATCTGTTGTCCCAATTCAAGTTCAAAGACTGGCAGGCTGCTGTAGGACCAAGAAAAGCTGATGTCCCAGTTCAAAGGCTATCAGGAGATTTCTGATCCTGGGAAAAGTCAATCTTTTGTTCTATTCAGTCCTTCATTTGATTAGATAAGGCCCAGCCACATTATGGAGGTCAATTTGCTTTATTCAGTCTAACTTAAATTTTGTTATCCAAAAAACACTCTCAAAGAAATGGTGCAGAATAATGTTTGACCAAATATCTGGGCACCTCATGGCTCAGTGAAGTTGACACATAAAGTAAACTAAGGATATAATAAATAAATACTCTTACTAATATACTTATGTAAATTTTATGTTGATATGTAAAATATATATGCATATTCTATATATCACAAATGGTTAAGGGTTAAGGGAACAGAAAAGGGATGGTGAGGATCCAAGGATTATTTGCAGCTGAAATCTGTCACCAGCATTTAGCCTGTAGGGATAATGGAGAAGAATTGGTGTCTTCAGGGTCTGATGATGCCTGTTGCCATGGAAGAGGCTATCTGACATTGGCTGTGGCCATAGAGAAATGCAGTCTCTTCCAGAATCACTTTGTTAAGGCAGGGGTCAGTAGAATAAATACTTTGACCTCTCTCTTCCTCTCCATTTCCTACTTGTGCTTGTGCCCCTCTCTCTATTAACCTGATCCTACACAGCAGCCAGATGGGAGAGGAGGCCACATGCTGTACTCAGTAGAGGTCAGCCTCCTGGATCAAAGTATGGGGGAGAAAAACTGAGAATGGACATGAGGCAAGTTAGCAACGGAAGAATAACCAGTATGTTGGTCTTTCTTTTGCATCAGCCTATGCATACAACAAATTCATAGACATGGACTTTCTGGATCAAGGAATAGATGCATTTATAATTTTTATATTTCCAAATTTCCCCCCTATAGGAGTTGTAGCAGTTTATGCACCCTCTAATCCTGTATGAGAATGCCTTCTGCCCCAAAGCTTATCCAGCCATGTGCTTTCAAACATTTGGAATTTTGTCAATATGATAAGTGAAAAATGTTATCACTGTGTAGTTTCAGTCTGCTTTTTTCTTTTTTTATGAGGTAGTATTGCATCTTTTCATATAAACTCAATTTCAAGTGGCAGAAAGTGCAACTCAATTTGTTTAAGCAATAGAAAGAACTATGATTCATATAAAATAAAGTCATTAAGTACATCTGGAGACATGCAATGATCCAAGGACTCAAAGGATCTTATCCAAGGACTCAAAGGCTCTGCTCCCTATCTCAGGCTCTGTCTCTCTCTGCCTGTATCTCTTTCTCCCTCTCCCAGAGACATCAAGCTTTCAATCTCACAGCTCCAACATGGGCAGAAAGGCTGGGCCTGACTTTTCTTGCTGTTGGTTGTATTATGTGCCTATCCTTGGACCAGCACCGTACTTGGGGGATGTACAGCTTTGTCCAGGCCTGAATCACAGGATAATATACCCTTCTAGCCATGCACATTTGTTCTTAAATGTTCATATCAATATAATTTAGCTATACTATTCACATCCCAGAGAAAGGCGAGATAAACAACCTGAGACTCATAAATTAACTAGTTATTGCTCCAAGTCCAAAATTTCTGAGTGATGAACATTTACCATGGTCAAGTCTTAATGTAGCTTCTCATAATCCAGAAAACTATGATAATGAAAACCATAACTCACATTATACATTTGTAACAATAATTAAATTGTTTAAGCAATAGAAGAGATATAATTTATATGAATTCCCAAAAGAGATGATAAGCGAAATAAAACCTTCTCCTTGGAAAAGAGGACAATGGGACATAGCACACAGTGGCCTCCGATCTCAAACACTGAACACTCACCAAGGCTTCTAACGGTGAAGGGAGGCCCTTGGTAATCAATTTTAACCAACCCAGAAGTTTCTATCTTGAGTTTTGTCTTTCATGGTCCCATTTATGGTGGGGTTGCCCCTTCAGTGGGTCACATCTGCTCAGCATCTCAAGAGTTTGAGGCCCTGGATTTGCCTCCAGGACTGAGCAATTACAAGCTGCTGTTTGTCAGGTGAGGGCTTTCTATGGCAATGGAACTCCCTCAAAAAGTTAAAAGCCCCTTTCAGGTAAGTTCTTCATTTCATGAGTGAAACGTGACATGGCTTTGTCTAAAACCATCCAGCTGGGGCATGACTCAGCCACTATTTATAAGTAGGAGAATCTACTTTTATTCCTCCAGTCCATACTGCTTCCCTGTGTTCCTAATATAAAAGTGGTTTAGTTTGCAGCATCTCTACTAGTATTTGTAAAAGTTGGTATGGAGCAACTGTAAGTGGAAAATTCAAGCACAATACCTTCTTCCTCTGGGCTGTGCCAAATTCCTTGGCCAGTAAGAAAAAAAATAATGAAAACAAGCAGAAAAATTCTCATTTTGTCCTGTAGGTGCCGCCCTCATCTTAGAACATCTATTTCCTGCTTCGTAACACAATCAGGGTTGCAATAGACCAGATATTCTAGAAAATGGAAGAAGCCAGCTCATTCGACTTATGCAGTTCAATGCCTGGATCCATAACCTGTTTTGTATTATTCTATAGCTCTTGGGTCCTAGTTAAAAAATAAAAAACCACAACTTTTAAATGTTATTCATTTAATTTTTGAATAGGTACTGTACTTCTATGGTTCAAAAACAAAAAGCACAAAAAGTACAAAAAGAATATAGTGAGAAAAAGTTCCCTTTCACCAAGACTACATCAGAGGTTAGCAGTGTTACCAGTTTCTTTTGTGCCTCCAGAGAACAGTTTATGCAGTACAAATATTTGTTAAAAACTACTTGTTTTTATTCTGCACAATAAGATCTATAACATCTTTTTCTCCATCTTAATTATTCCATAAATACTATATCTTGGAAATTTTATATATCAGAAACATGAAACTTCCCCCCAATCTCCACCTTTCTCACTACCTTCAAAATAGGCTTACTGTATGAATACACCTAAATTTATTTACCTGGTTCTCTACTGATGAACATTAAGTGGATTATTTTGCTATTAAAAGTAATACTAAAACAAGTAGTTTTGTATTTAGCTCATTTTGTATGTGTGCAAATATATCTGAATATTTCTGAGAATTCCTGCTGAATGAATCTGCCAGTAAGAAAAACAATCTTAAAAAAATCAGAAAAATCCTCACTTTGTCATGTAACCCAAGGATGTGTATTTGCCGCGTTTATGGACATTTCCAAGCTGCCTTTCACACGGCTTTACCAGCCTATTCTCCTTCCAGCCATGTATGAAATTGTCTATTTCCCCATGACTTTGTCAACACAGTGTGTTTTGGATTTTTGCCAATCAATTTGAGTGGGAAAAATATGGAATCAATTCTGCTTTATTTTTCTTCTTATTATAAGTGAGTTTTTAAAACTTTTGGTATAGTCATTTGAATTATTTAGAACTCTTTAGATTCCAAGTGATAGATAGCCCTACTCCACCTGGCTCAATCAAGAAGATATTTGTTTTCTTATCACTAAAACATCTGGTGGTGGATTCAGAATTTCCAATTGGCCTTAATCCAAAGGTTTACATGTCACCAATGCTTATGATTGCTCTCTCTCACTTTCACGCTCCAGCTCCATTTTGGCTCTATCCTTACCCTCCCTTTTCCATCATCTTCACAGCTCTCATATTAGCAGAGAAACCTTGCAGTGAGTCTCGTTGATTTGACTGGGCAGGTAATGCAGTGCACTGATTGGCCAGTTTTGAATCATATGACCATTCTGGGATCTGGGAGTCAAAATCACTCAAATTAGATGGACTGAGAGATGTGGATTCCACGTATCCAGGAAAAGATCAAAATGGCATTATACGAAAAAGGGCAAATAAATGCTGGCTTAGTTACCACCACAGGTTTCTGCTGTAATGCACATCTTTGTCACTACAACGTCCCTTCTGGTCACACCTAACTGTAACGCTAGTGCCTATCTAATGAAGCCATAATTAGATATTATAAAAACTCCACTTTCCCCTTCCCAAACATGAGCTTTGTCTAGTTATTGTTCCAAGTCCGGGATTTCTGGGTAATATTTCTTAGTCCCTGAAGCGGTGGTTTCTCTTGGCCCAAGCAACCTATGGTTCTAGTATAACTACAAACGCAATGCATGAAGGGACAAAAACCAGGATGATTATTAAAAAGGAAAAAAGAAAAAGGAGGAGAATGAGAAACAGTAAAAAGAAGTCGCTGGTCCACGATGTGCAGGACAGGAAGGGCCAGGCGTCTCTGACCTGGAGGGGAAGTGAGCTTCCCGGCCAATTCTCTGCCAGAATCTCCTTTGTCCCTTGTCAGATCTGTGGGAGGAGGTCCCCCTTCTGTGGGCTACATCTCTTGAGCAGTTCATGTCCTGTTGGAATGGGTTTGGGGGTTTGAGATGGTTTTAAGGACTGAGTAATCACAGGTGGTTGTTGCCATACTTGGGGTTTCTCTGGCAAAATAAGTCTCTTAAAACACTGTGAGGCATTAACCTGCAATACAATTAGCACATGTCACATTTTACAGTGTAGGCACTGTGACTCAGAAATGTTAAGTTCCTTTACTTAAAGCCACAGAGCTCAAGAGTAATAAAAAGTGAGGGGAAAAGCCAATATTTGTAATCAGCGGTGCTTAGTTATAAGGTCAAAGCTTCCAACATGCTTATTTGAAAATTGTGAGGGGAAGATATCACCACTCTTTACCCATAACTTACTAAAGTCCTATGACTCCCTTCCGCCCCACCCTCCCTCCATCCCCACCGCCGCCCCAACCCCCGCCAAAGCACAAAGAAACAGGCCGAGACATTCTCAGTTTTTCCTCTAGGTGTCGCCGTAACCAAGGGATCTTTCTTTTCAGCTCGGCAGCCTAGCAGCTGGAAAGGATTAGAAATTCTAGAAGATGGAGTCCGGGCTGGTAAATTTCAATCTAAGGATTTTTCCCCAGTCATGGGTTTAGAGATCCACAGCCCTAGCATATAAATTAGAACTCTTCCCCCTGAAATATTATTGATATCATTTTGAATAAGTTATACAATTATAGGGTTCAAAAATTAAAATGTCCAAAAAAGGTCATTAAAAAAAAAAAATTCCCTGTATCCCTGTCCTTTACCCACCAATTTCCTCTACACAGCCTTTCCCATGGTAATTCACTTTTTGTCTTTTCTTCCAGAGATTTTAATGCACATGCAGCTGAACATGAACCTAGATTCCTCCCCCATCCTTTTTTCATGCAAATTATAGCAAGCTCTTTATATGCCTCTGTTCCTTTTTTTGTATGTGCCTACACAGCTATATATTATTAGTTCCTAAAGAAAAAATTTATCCCTTTTAATGGATTCAGACTTCTCGACAGCGTGAATGAAACTGCTTCTCCAGTGATGACCATTTAGTTTGATTTTTATCGTTTGTTCTTAGAACAAAGACGCACTGAGTGCCCCTGTTATGCCTCACTTTGCGTGGGTGGGTGTATGTCTGTGGGACAATTTACACAAAAGCATAATTTCTTGGTCGAAAAATTCGTGTATTTACAATTTAACAAATATGTCTAATTTGCCTTCTTTAGGGATCGTTAAACTCAAACTCATCAGTAAAACATGAGAATACCTATTTTTCCACAGCTTGGTCAACATAATGTATTATCAATTTTAATTTTACTTTTTGTCAATATAAGAAGTGGAAAATGCTATCTCATTTTTAATTGCTGTTCTTATTATGGATGAGGTTGAGCATTTTTAATATGCACCATTAGATATGGTTAGGAGTTTTTCAATTACAAGTGGAAAAAAATAACACCTCAACCCGGTTTTAGAAAAGAAAACAAAAACAATTTACTGTCTTCATAAGTGAAAAGTCAGAGGTAAATTCAGAGCTTCCAAGGTGCTGGACACAGGGATTCAAACGATGCCATTAAAGATCCCTTTTCTCCTCCCTCCGCCTCTCCCCGTTTCCCTCTCTCTCTCTCATTCACTCTCTCTTTCCCCCCATTCACTCTCTCTTTCTCGTTTGCTCCTGTTTTGCCCAAGCCGTCCCCCTGCACTCGCCGGCCGGAGAAGGTTCCTGGACTGTTTGCTCAGAACTCCTCGCGTTTTACGCCTAGCTTCCTATTGCTGCAGGATTAGGGGCCTGCTGTGGGCTCCTGCATGGAACAATCGCAAGCTATTTTGGAGCGGCAAGGGTGGTGTTCTTTAAGTGACACTATTTATCCAAAATATTAGTAAGGCAACAATATGACAAAGTAGATATTATTATCTACATTTTACAAGTGAAGAAACTATAAGTGCCTTTGACTAAAGCTACACGTACAGTACATGATAGGAAACAGACAGTATTTGTGCCCGGGTGTATCTGGAAGTAAATTTACAGTGAGGGACAAAACATTTTTGTCTAACTACTCCGGTGTTTCGGCATACCTTATCTCCAACTCTCTGAAAAACGAAGAAACACATAGAAGATTCTCACTTTGTCCTGTAGGGGTCACTGTTGCTACGGGATACCTCTTCTCAGCAGTGCAGCACAGAGCTGACATTCTAGAAGGCAAAAGAAAGCAAGCCTGTTCATCCAATTTATGTAGCTGACATTTCAAAGCCAGCACACCACGTATGACTCAGAACTCCAGAACCCCGCTCTATTGTTATATTTTTCTTTAAAAAATATATTATGTTGGAAAATTAGTGAAGAGTGCATGTAGTTTCAGAAATTTAAAAATACAATAGAAGATACACGGTGAAAAATCTCCCTCCCAATTTTATCTCCAAATTTCATATTCTATCCCTGACCCAGAGATAACTACTCTTTTCAGTTTCTTTTCTATCTGGACTAAGATATTCATGCACATACAAGTGAATGTGAAAAGATGTTTTCTTTCTTTTATTTTTGCACATGTATTTTACACAAATATCTGCACTTTTAAAAAATGCATCTAACAACATGCCTTGAAAGTATGACCACACAAAAAGAAATTTCTCAGTTTTTTCTACAGCTCCACATATTTCCTTGTAGAGATGTACATAATAATTTATTTATCCAAACCCTTATTGATGAACATTTAGATTGATATGTTTAACTATTACAAATAATATTCTAAGGAATAAATATTACTCCATTTCACATATACAAGTATGTCTTCAGAATAAATCCTGTAAGAAAGATTGATTTTTCTTGTAAATTCTTTTTTTTTTTACAAACATCTCCAAATTACTTACCACATGAGTTGTACCATCTTAATATTTTCACCAGCAAAGAATCATAATTCCTATTTCTCTATAAGTTGGACAAAATAGTGCTTTACCAACATATTGGCTATTTCCAAATCTGTTCATTGAAAACTAGTATGTCAGTGTAATTTTATTTTTATTTTTTTGTATTTTAAGTTAGGGTAAGTATCTTTTCATTTATTGAAGACCTAGTGGATTTAGTTGACTTTTTTTGTCACTCACTAGAGTTAGAACACCCTACTAAGGATGGAATCAAAAAGAAGAAAGTTAGTATTCCTATAACTGGACATGCATATTCTTAGATTTTAGGGGTGTGTGCTTACGCTCACTCTCTCTCTTTCTTCCACCTTCCTTCTATCTTAGAAAGTCTTCTGTCACATAATAACTCCTAGTGATTTCAGATCCAAAATTTCACAGCTCCAAACCTGAACAAAAAATTCTGTACCTGATCTTCCTCTCCCCACTGACCTGAACTGGATTATATAGTCCTATTATTGGGCATAAAGGTTTATAGTGTTTTGATTGTCCAGCTCTCAGTTAAATTCTTTTTAAGCCAAAGAGAAAGTGAATTTTGTGAATTGAGGGTTGAGAAGGGTCAGGGACTTTCTCAAGGAAAATTTGAGTTGTATCATATAAAGGAAAATGAATGAGGATCAAAATGGGTATCCAGCATCTGTGCATAGTCTTCTTCCCATACACACATCTCAAGCAGTGCTCATGTCTACAGGGAAGTTTTCAAATCACTCTCCTCAGAGCCACAGGGAGGCAACCTAGTCTTTGTTGATTCAAATCCAGGATATCTAGGAGAGATACATTCTTCATCATGCCTAGACTTGGCTTTTTATGGTCCAACAATTTATAGTAAATCATAATGTTAATTACTCTCAACTAACATGCAAACTATTCATTGATAGAGAATGGATAATATAACTACAACAACAATTCCATTAGAAACACAGAAAATGGTAAACATAACAGTGGTAACTAGCATATAGCCCATTTATGTCTTAGAGTTCCTTGGAAATATTATCTAGCCATTCTAGTTCTATTCTCTAGAAAGTTTATTTTTTTGTTGTTTGTTACATCTGGCTGTGCGTTTTTTTTTTTTTTTTTAGCAGTCCTCTTAGTGATTTGGTGGAATGTAGGATTGTCTTAAGGGTTGAAAATCACTGACCTATTAAACTCTGAGTTTTAAAAAGATAGCTTCAGTAGGCAAGACATTTACAAGAATGGCAATATCATCTACACTTTGCAAATGAAGAAACTAAGGCTTCATTCAAAGAAAGGTGAAGAATCTTTGCCCATAATCACAAAGGTAGGAGTGTCAAGAATAGAATGAGAGACTCCAGTGTGGTCTCTACAGATCTGCTTTATTGGTAGTGCTTATATTTATGATCATCCAAACTTTCATTTCTGGCAACAGTAAAGGAAAACCCATGGTTGCAGTCTCCAATCACGCACCCCAAGCTACTCTATCTTTAAAGGAGGAACAAAGTAATAAAACTTCTCAGTTTGTCCTGTAGGGGGCACCTTAATCATGCAGTATCTCTTTCAAGCACTATAGCTTGATTTTTCAAAGCCGCAATAGATAAAAAATTTTAAAAGGTGAGGAAACGTTATGTATTAATATAGGCAACCAACAGGTCCGTGCCAGGATCTCTACACACCTGTTTTGTGATTTATACCACTAATGAATCAGTTAGGACTCCATTATTTCTTTAAAGTGAATTTATCATTTTTCCCCCAAAGGGAGGGACATCCTGAAGATAACAACGACAACAAAACATCCTTTCCAAACTTGTCTCCCATTCGCTAATTCTCCATGCCTGCTTCCCAAATGTGTAACTATTTACTATTTTCTCGCATGTCCTTTTAGAGATTTACACATATAAGAATACATAATCTATTCACTTATAAAAGTGATAGCATAAAATTAATTGGCTCACAAAACAACTTACAGATCTTATGCATCAGAAAAAAATCCTGTTTTGTTTTGTTTTCTGTCTAGATATTTCAGAGTATATCATATTTCATTTAACCTCTTTTTCTTGGTGATCGTTTAGATTCATTCATATCTTTTATTGTTATGAACAATATTATAATGAAATCCTCAGGCTTTTGTTGTTTTTCACACGTGAGACGATATCTGTAGAATAAATTTCTAGAAGTGGGATTGCTAAACGGATAGTCCGTGACTTTTTTTTTTTTAGTAAGTATTTTCACATTGCCCTTTGTAGACACCGCACCCAATTTATATTTCATCACAGCTTGGCCAACACAGCCTGTTATTGGACATTTGGATTTTCCCTGATCTGATAGGTAAAAATAGTATCTCTTTTCATTCTGTTTCTCTTATTTCGAGTAAGACGGATTGAATTTTTTTTTTTTTTCACATAAGAAATTTATTTTTTTATTATTATTTTTTTTTATTGTTGGGGATTCATTGAGGGTACAATAAGCCAGTTACACTGATTGCAATTGTTAGGTAAAGTCCCTCTTGCAATCATGTCTTGCCCCCATAAAGTGTGACACACACTAAGGCCCCACCCTCCTCCCTCCAACCCTCTTTCTGCTTCCCCCCCCATAAACTTAATTGTCATTAATTGTCCTCATATCAAGATTGAGTACATAGGATTCATGCTTCTCCATTTTTGTGATGCTTTACTAAGAGATGGATTGAATTTTTATAAGTTTATAAGAGACAATTGAAGAGTTAGGAATTTTTCAACTGTGTTAGAAAACCAATCATTATCAGTGGTTTTTTCATCACTTATTTTTTATGAGGCTATGTAGCTATTTAATGAGCACTTAGCTTCCTGATTTCTGGGCCTTTTCTAGAAATAGGCAACAAAGAAAGTCTCTCCCTCCATCCATGTGCTAAGGGACAATGTCACCTTTTTGGTTCCCAAGCTATTGTTCTCCCTTCCAGATGTTGAATTATCACTATTCTGTGTGACTCTGGAGCAAGTAGCTCACACAGAGGTGTGAGAATGATCTGCTTACATGGCTCATTTCTTTAAGGAGTGGATTCTTCCACCCATTTGATTGCTTCTCTTCAACCTGTAAGGGTAGCTGCTCACAGAGTTAACATACTCAGCCCCAGCTCCAGTGCTAGATGGTTGACATAATCACCTTGTCACCCCAAGAAGTAGTGTGGTTTTTGTACTCATCTTGAACTCAGCAGAAGCAGGGTATCCACTGAAATTTCGCTACCCTTTCTGCTGTCTTGCCTAGAATTTGGTCTTTCTTTCTTTTTAGTCAACCATTTCTGTATTCATCTCTCCCCCACCTTCAGAGTCTTTATTTTTATTTTTTTTATTATTAAATCATAGCTGTGTATAATAATGAGATCATGGGGCACCATACACTGGTTTTATAGATCATTTGACACATTTTCATCACACTGGTTAACATAGCCTTCCTGGCATTTTCTTAGTTATTGTGTTATATTTCTTTTCAGCATTACCACATCATATATTAACCATCTTGCATATGTCATTGTATTAATCATAACAACTTTATCCATTTATTTGCTTCACTTCCCTGGCTCCTCTAGGCACAGAACCATATAGTTAGTCTATATAATTAGAGGTAGCAAAGCACACACACACAAAAAGCCATACTTTCAAATTCAAAATCTAACCAGGAGAAAAAAACACTCTGGAGTGTAATGCTGATGCCAAACTCACTATTCAAAAAGAAAATTGGTATCCCCCCAATAAATTCAATTGTTTCTTTCTTTTTAAAAGTTGGTTTAATTGAAGCGGCACCCATGGCTCAAAGAAGTAGGGTGCCGACCTGATATGCCAGAAGTGGAGGGTTCAAACCCAGCTCCAGCCAAAAACTGCAAAAAAAAAAAATTGGTTTAACTGACCAAATATTTTGCTTTTATATGAACATCACTTGAAACTGTTGTTTTTATGAACTTATTAGAAGCCACAGGCTAATTAAAAAAGCCAGGATATCTCTAAGAAAACCAAAAAAGCACTTCAAAGTATCAGAAGAGTGTAGTCTCTTCACAAAGCATCTTTATTACTGGTCATCTACCCAGAAGAAAAAAATCATTTTATCATAAGGATATTTTCACTAGACTGTTTATTGCACTCAATTTACAATTGCCAAAATGTGGAAACAACCTAAGTGCCCACCAACCCGGGCATGGGTTAGCAAGCTGTGTATATGTATACCATGGAATACTATGCACCCATTAAAAAGATGGAGACTTTACATTTTTTGTCTTAATCCGGATTCAGTTGGAATACATTCTTCTTAGTAAAGCATCACAAGAATGGAGAGGCAAGAATCCAATGTACTCAGTTCTACTATGAAGGCAGTAGATGAGCTAACACAAGGCGGGTAGGGGAAGAGGGAGCAGGTAGAAAGGAGGAGGGAAGGGACCGGTGATGGCTGGTCATGGTGTACGCCACCTCTTGGGGACAGGACACAATTATAAGAGAGACTTTACCTAACAAATTTAATCAGTGTAATCTAATTCTTTGTACCCTCAATAAATCCCAAACAATAAAAAGGGAAAAAAAAAATCTTTGTGTAGATATTGTACATGTTAGTATGGGAAAAACATGCGGTTTGGAGCTAGCAATTTAGATCAAATTCAGCCTCAGTCTAGTTTTTTGCTATGCTTTGAAAATCTTTAAACCTCCTTGAGCTTATCTATAAAATAATTAAGGTTTTTTTTTTTAATTCAGTAAATGTTGAATCCACCACAATGTAAGCTCCATGACACTTAGAACATTGTAAATAGGCAATAATAGATGTCGTAGAGCCAACTATACTCCAGACATCATGCAAAAACCTATGTAAACAGGTAGTTATCAAGACACGGTCCCCTGCACTCAGGGAGGTTTAAAACCATTTGGTCAACCAGATAAGAAAGCAGGGCATTTCACTATAGCCGGGGGTGCGTACAAGGAAGAACATATGAATTCCTCTACATCTAGAATGTGGATGGAATTACTCAAATCCTGGCATTCGACTTGGAACATGAGATAAATTTGGAATGGGAGATAAGCTGGGGTGGAAGCCTAGGGGTGGAGAGGAATAGAAGAGTGAGCCATGAATTTGGAACGATAAGGCAAGAATATAGTAAGAGGGATCTGGTGGGTCAGACAAAGGCATTTATTTGGCTTCCATCCCAAAGCAAAGGAAAGATAAAGCATTCAACCTAAAGAAGTGGCATAACTGGACGTGTGGTTTAAAATGTTCACTCAGCTGCTGCACGAAGAAAGAATTGGGAGAGAGTAAGACTGTAGAGAAACACAGACAAGAAAGAAATAATGGTAGCCTCTGTCAGGAAATGGCAGTGGAGATGGCGAGAAGTGAATGAACATCAGCGATATTAGACTCTGGAAGCTAAGTGTAATGACTGATTAGGCAGGGAGGTTGAGCGGAATTGGAGAGGAGTCTAGAATTTCTAGCCCTTTTAATGGTGGGGACTGTGGTACTATTCTAGTGAACACAAAAGAGAAACAAGAATGTTTTAGGTGGGTGGGAAGAAATCATGAAAAAAACCATCAGATGTGATAATTGTGAGATATCCATTGAAACTATCCAATTGGTTGTTACATACACAAATCTGAAGATTAGAGATCTGAGAAATATCAGTTTGAATGTCATCAGTAAATGGTTAATTGAATTAGAAGTAGGTGAGATTAGTCAGGGTGAATGTGCACAGCAGAAATTACGAGGCTAAGAGCCGACAAACGGCCTTCTACCCAGCAATGCTTAAGGCTATGACTGTGAACTTGGCCGTATGTTAGAGTCACTGGAGGGCTGGGGGCAAGACATGATTGCAAGAGGGACTTTACCTAACAAATGCAATCAGTGTAATCTGGCTTATTGTACCCTCAATGAATCCCCAACAAAAAAAAAAAAAAAAGAATAGTCATGTTAGTATTGAGTACATTGGATACTTGGTTTTCCATTTTTTGATACTTTACTTAGGAGTTTGTTCTCTAAATCCATCCAGGTTATAGAAAAAATGTAAAGTCTCAATCTTTTTTATGGCTGAATAGTATTCTTTCAATAGTATTCATTCTTTATGGCTAAATAGTACTCAATTGTGAATTGAGCTGTGATAAACATTCTAGTGCAAATGTCCTTATGGTAAAATGATTATTTTTCTTCTGGGTAGATACTTAGTAATGGGATTGCAGGATTAAACTGAAGATCTATTTTAGCTCTTTGAAGATTCTCCATACTTCTTTCCAAAGAGGCTATATTAGTATGCACGGTGGCATACCTCTTGGGTGAGGGGCTCAACTGCAACTTGGACTTTACCTAACAAACACAAACAATGTAACCTAATCTTTTGCACCTGCCTGTTAATCTGAAATTAAACAAAAAAGAATTGGGGGGAAGGGCTGTAGTTATGCCAGAACTCCACCCCAGACCAGTAAAGTCCCCCAGAATTTCTGGGACTGAGGATCAGGAATCAACATTTTTTTCAAAGCTTCACAGGTGATCATGGTTGAGAACTCTGATTTAAGGAGTAAGTAAAGACAAAAGAGAGTTTGGATAAAACGTCAGATAATATGGTATTATGGAAGTCCAAGGAGAGAGGGTTTAAAGAAAAAGAATTGTTAACTGTGTCATGTACCTTGAGGCGTAGCAAAAAGTACCATCGATGACTTGAACATTGTCCGGAGTGGGGAAAGTAGGAAAGGACTGGCAGATTGCTGTAGAGTGTTAGTTAACGTTTCTGATACGAAAAGCCTCCAACAGCATTGCTGATTCAAATCTAAAAAAATCTGGGCACAGGCAGTTCACTCTGGAATGGCGTCCCATTGTTTGATTTACCTGGAGACTTCTATCTTGTTTCCACATCATATGCAGCGTCCATTCCAAGTTTATCTCACGGTCCAAGTCAAATGCCAAGATTTGAGCAATTTCATCCACGTTCTACCAGCAGGACAGAGAGAAAAGACAAACTCTCTCCTTTTACAATACACATATCACTTCCATTACCATTCCATCAATCGGAACCTAGAAATACAGACACACAGAAAGCACAGGGAAAAGAGGAAATACAGTCTTTAGACAGTTAAATGCCTGGTTAAATGTTAGGGTGTTATTAGCATGGAAAACAGGAAGACTGGATAGTGGGAGATAACTGAGGGTCTCTTTTAAAAATGGGTTGAGGTCAGCGCAGTGGTTCAGGCCTATAAATAATCCTAGCACCCTGGGAGGCCAACGCAGGTGGATTGCTTAAACTCAGGAGTTCAAGAGAAGCCTGAGCAAGAGCTTTAAATTTCTATTAAAAATAGAAAAACCAGCCTGGCTTCGAGGCAGGTACTTGTAGTCCCAGCTACTTGGGAGGCTGAGGCAAGATGATCTCTTGAGCCCAGGAGTTTGAGGTTGCTGTGAACTGTGACACCAAGGCACTCTACCTGGGGCAATAGAGTGAGACTCTGTCTCAAAAAAGAAAAACATAAATAAATAAAATAAAAATAAAAGTGGGTTGAGAAATAAATGGAGGAAAAAATAGAAACAGAATGTAAGAAAGCTTTTGAACATTTTTGGCTTTGTAAAAGAAAAGAACATACGTCATTCGCCACCTGGGACAAGAGGTCCCAAGTGCAGTTTTTCAAAATGGCTTGAATGTTTGTTGATCTAGAATGAAAGAGACCTACATGTTGAATGTTTTTGAGAGGGCCTCACAGAGAAAGGAGTTTTGCAGTTCTGGAAGACTCGGGAAAATGTGATGAAGATGTGAGACAGGGCTTCTTTGTCGGGGCAGAGCTTCTCAAGCTGTAATCATCCTGTGAAAAAGCAAATTTTGATTCAGTGGGTCCAGGTGGGTCTGAAATTTTGCATTGCTAACAAGCTCCCAGGTGATGTTGACATGGCTGTTTCTAGGTCTCAGGTTGGAAGGATTAACTCTCGGCAGAGGGATAGGTGGGTAATGGGGTTGGGTGCAAATACAGTTATTTTGTAGGGAGGACAGAGGAGGTTGAGAAATCCTATCTCAAGATTCTCCTTCTCTCAGCGAAGTAGGATTTAAGCTTATCTACCAAGAATTAGGAGAGAGGCAGTGCAGTAAGAGATTCAGGGGAATGAAGAAAGTTTATAATAGCGATGGTAAAGCCGTGTCAACCCACCCATAACTTGTCGATGCTCCCTCTCTCTCTAAGCAATGCTTTCCAACCATGCCTAAAAATAATATGGAATGCTTATTAAAGACAGATTTTTAACTACTTTCAGAGATTCCAGCTCAATATATTGGTGAAGAAGTCCAGGGATGAGTAATTGTGAAGACACTAGATGATCCTAATGCAGTTGGTCTGGAAACAGCACTCTGAGAAATTCTGCTCTTGATTAGGCGTCTTTGCTGTGAAACATCCCACCTGGAATTCCTCTTCTCACCCATTGTCTACTTAAAATCCCCAGTTTAATATTAATTTCTTCTAAGAATCTTTGGCTACCAATTTTGTCCCATAATTAACATCTTTCTTCAGCACTTTTGTAGAGGTGCCCACCTGATTCTAAGCATGGTGTTGTCCTGTACTTGCCTATTATGTCTCATTATTTCCATTCTTGAGTCCTCCAAGAATCACTTCAGACTGTGATTCCTCTAAATGCTGGACTCTGTCTCTGATCAGTGCAGTGTTTGACCCCAGAACGGCCCCAGAACTATAGGCTGAATGAATACAAGTGAACAAATAGGAGTGTGTAGAGAGAATCAAGAAACAGAAAAATTGACGGGAATACCAAAGCAAGTACTGCAGTAGAAAATAAAGATGTGATAAACAGAATCAAGTAAAGGAAAAAAAGAACCTCAGAGTTTAGCAGGAAGAAAATCATTAGAGCCCGGAAGACAATGTGGGTGATTTAATCACAAATAGTTTTAAGAAATGAGAAAAAAGAGTCTGCAGGCAACTTGAAATAGACTCTTAAGTATCTGACAAACCTGAGAAAAATAGGTAGGGGAAAAATCAATGCATTGAAACCCAACCAAGCTTCAATGTACCATCCCTTTTCAATCCCTCAGAAGGAAAATGATGTGTTTAGTACATCCTCTTTCTTTATGTTTGGACCTTTAAATAGGGTATTTGGATTCACAGACTGTAGCCAGCTCAGATTGTCTCTCCTCCCAGCACACTGCCATACTTTTTAAATGACACCAGCTTTCTAAGCAAGATTGATTGTAAACTTGAAAAGGGTATATGTGATGTAATGAATAACACATACTACCCCCAAGTGCATCTCCAGAAGGGCACATATCTAGGATCCTATGTATTCTCATTGTTTAGAAAAGATTGGGAAGGGATCTTCCTAGGCATGCCAAAAGAAAACTTAATAGTCTCACATTATAAACTTCTGCATCTCTAACTCATTCACTCAATGAATACACAGCTATTAAGAATCAACTATTTTTGGCATTCCATAAATGTCTGTGAATGAAGGGGTGCAT